>NW_024870684.1:600000-1800000 GCF_019054845.1 Dipodomys spectabilis
ATTGTCACAATCGACTCCTAAAGAAAGAAGAGCGTGGCACAAAAGAAATAGAAAGGCCTTCCTTTACAAATGCCTTAATAGAGTCCATTTGCTTTTCATTCAGTTGAAGAATAAACTTTTCGCCTTATTTTACTACAACACAATGTAAATTTCATCATGACTCTGTTATATCCAATGGTGCCGCTAAACTGAAAGCATTACTTTAAGACAGTATTTCTTTAATGTCTCTGTGTCTAAAACCTTCATCCAAGTAACAGTAATAAAGGCCATTTATTCAAAGTGAAAATCATTAACTGATGGACCTTTGATCAGGTTCTGTTCTATTTATCAGTTTCATCTATCAATAGTTTTGACTTATTTCATTTTAAAATTGTGGATAACATAAAAATTTTAAGAAACTAGCCAGGTAATGGTGGCTCACACCTGTAATCCTAGCTACTCAGGAAGCTAAGATCTGAGCATTTCAGTTCAAAGCCAGCCCAGGCAAGGAAGTCCATGAGACTCTTATCTCCAATTAACCACCAAAAGCCAGAAGTAGAGCTGTGGCTCAAAGTGGTAGAGTATTAACCTTGAGCATAAAACTGACAGGCCCTTAGTTCCAACTCTAGCACTGGGAAAATAAGTAAACTGTTCAAAAAGAAATGTACTCATTGTAACTATAACCCCTCTGTACATCACCTCTACAGTAAAAATTAATAAATTTTTAAAGAAGATAAATAGATAAATAAATAAAAGATTAGGTGACAAATTCAATTCTGGCTTCTCTTAGAAAGTGGATGTTCTGGCATACCAAGCCCTCATTTCCACATGATTATTTCCAGCTGGATGAGGCTCCGCTGTTGCTGTCCCTTTAAGAACGCCTGTAACTCGCCATTCATTATAGGATCCACTGAGTCTGCATTGATCCTTTATGCTGTCCTCCAGGGGTCTGTGGAGGGCTGTCTGTGAGACCCAACTTCGAGCTATTGATATGTGTGTGTGTGTGTGTGTGTGTGTGTGTGTGTGTGTGTGTGTGTGTGTGTGTGTGTGTATATATTTGTACACTTCACATTGACCTGGAAATTAAACATTAGTATTCGTACCTTACAGGACAAAGTTAAACGTTATTATTCTCACCTTACAGGATAAAAGGCATAAGATGACCTACACAAGGGAGGGGAGGAATTGGGGGGAAGGAATGTGGGAAAAAAATGAGGGAGGGGGTAATAAGTTCGACAAGAAATGTACTCACTACCTTAACGTATGTAACTGTAACCCTGCATCACCTTGACGATACAATTATTTTTCTTAAAAAGCCAATAGTTGCCCACCTGGGATTATGACCCCAAGGCATCATGGGTGTTCTACTGTGGAATCCTTAGTCCATATCTCTGTCAACCTTATACGGGTAGAATTATTCACATCATCTAGGGTATATCACTTCTGTAAATTTAGCTGTGGCAAAAGTACTGGATATTGTTTCTTTCTTTTACTCTATTATTTTAGAATTCTGTGTTATGTTAAGTATTTTAGCAGGAAAATCCTGAAGAAAAGATGATTGTTTAGAGAAGGATGATGTCATCCAGCATGCAGACACAGCATGCATTTAAACAGCTCTGGGCATATAAACTGTTGCTTCAATGCTAATCCATGGAAGGAAGACACCCCACTGCCCTATAACTTCAACTCATGAGATGGGTGCAACTGACAGCAACTGTAGTCCTTGGGGTAGCCGCAGAGTAGGGGTCAAGGCCTTCTTAGACCTCCTACCTCCCTTAGGCTCTTAGAGCCTCATGGGGAGGAACCCCCAGAAGAGAACAGTAAATGTATTCTTTCACTGAAGAAGCAATTCTGAAAGAGAATAAGGATTTTCATATATTTATACACATACACACACACACACACACACACACACACACACATGCACGCACACACACACACATATATATATGGCACTGAACTTGTTTTCATTTATAACTGCCTTCTTTACTCTGAGCTCCATGCTGAGAGCTTCAAGATGGGGAAAATGAAAAAAATTCTCCCTATATGCTCTATCCATAACACGCACATGCGCACACACACACACACATTTCTTTTCAAATGACATTTGTAACATAGATAACTGTGACTTTACTAACTACTTACAGATCAGGCTATGTGCCCAGTGTAATGCACTTCCATCAATTCATTCAAGTTGAAGTGACTGCTGCATTATCAGGCAGAATGGACAGTAAGTATGCAGATAGGAATTAGGTCCTGTCTTTGCCCTCCACCCTTAGAAGAGTGTAGAAGATACAGATATAAACTGGTAATTCATGTGTTCATTCACTTATTAAACCAATTGTTTTTAAATGCCTTCTATAACCTAAGACGCATTCTACGTGCTGATCCTCATCTCCGTGCCTTATCCATTCTGCTGGGGAAGGGCACACTGTATAACTTTCCTATGGACTCTAACAAATTCACTGCCTTAGTGTTCTGGTTGGAAGTCAAAAGTCTGCACTCAGTTTCACTGGGTGAAAACTGAGGTGTCATCCATCCCGCCTTCTTCATGGGTGCTTCAGCATCCATCTCCTCATCCTTCTAGTTTCTATGAATGCATGGGTCTTGGCTAATAACTGAATTTTCAAAACCAACAGCATGGCATCTTCTTTCTTCCCTGACTCTTTCTTCTACCATTCCTTCTCTCTTTGAGTGTGACCCTCCAACCCTCCTCTTTACAATCACTATATAATTACTTGGGGCTCAACCAGATAATTTAGCGCCATTTCCCCATCACAGGAGTCTTCATTTAATCATTTAATAAATCTTCATTTAATGCAAAATATATTTTAGCATGTAAGGCAACTATTCACAGAGTTACGAATTCCGAGGATTAGGATAGGATGTGGGCATGTTTGGGGCTATAATGCAGCCCACCACAGCAACAGACAGTAATCAGATAATCTATACACACAGATACAGATGCACACATGAGACAGCGGCAGATGATTCATGAAAGCAGGGTGAGGGCACAGAGCTGGAGCAGCTGTTTGCAGCAGCAAGTGGTCTAAGGAGGTGACGGTTATAGCTGACTGAAGTGTGGGAATAAGGACTGGAATGCTCTGCCGGAGGATGCTGGAGGGTGAGCTTGCATACTAGAAAAGGCAAGGGTCTGGATGGGTCTGCAGCAGAGCAGGGCACTTATAAATGAAGTCAGGTGGCAGTTTGGGGTTTGTTCTAAATGTGATAAGAAGACTTTAGAGGATTTGTAGCAGGGGGATGACATAATCTGCTTAACATTAAAAAAAAAAAAAAACTATTCTAAGCCTGGTGCCTGTGGCTTGTGCTTATAATCTTAGCCACTTAGAAAGATCTCAATCTAAGGCCAGCCAGGGCAAAGATGTTTATGAGACTCCTTATTGACCATTAAGAGGACATGGTAGCCTATGCCTTTTATTCTAGCTTTGTTGGAAGCATAAATAGGTAGATCACAGCTCAGGAAACAAGAATCTCTCTCAGAAATAACCAGTGAGAACAAATGAATTCATTGTATACTGTCTCCTTGCAAGCAGGAGGCCCTGTCTGCGTGTCCCCATACTCTATCTCTCCATAAAAATCCCCCCAAATATTCTGGCTTCCATGGGAAATGACTGCAGGGGGCGAAATAGAATCAATGAGCTTACTGGGAGTCCTCTGTTCCCTAGGGGATGATGAACTCAGGGACTTGGGTGACAACAGTGAAGGTAGACAGGAGGTCAGCATTGAAATTCATGTAAAAACTAGGCATGCTTAGCTTGACCATGTACCAGTCTTGAAAGCTAGAAAAGAGTGGCTCAAGGTTATTCCTAGCTTTGGGAAATGAACAGGACTATGATATAGTTATTCTGCATTGATAGTTTAGGTCAAAAGCCTAGACTCTGAGCTAGACTGCCGGGATCCAACAAATGATCTTGGGCAAGCTGGTGAGTGGCTCTGGGCCTCCATCTCCTCCTCTTTTGTACAGTGAGGCTGCAACACAGTGCTTTTCGTGTGAGGTTAAAATCAATCAACATGTGTACAGAAATCAGATCAGTGCCTCGATCATGGTGAGAAGCAACCATGATCAATGATTGTTAATGCGTATCAGAGGCTTTGATTTATCAAAGTAATTAGCGACTGCTTTTGCTAATATGAGGATGACTAGATGAACGTGACTAGATGAATTCCTCAACAGGAGTATCTTACTGTGCACTCAAACTGGGAAGAGCATTGGGACATCGCCAATCACAGTCCTGAGCCTAGGAGGGAGGGTAGATCAATAGCAACCACTATATTGAGTGTATAAGGACTTGGGAAACAAAAGACAGGGACTGCAGCATGGGCATTTCAGAAAACAATCTGAGCCCAGTGCCCAGCACTTAACAGGAGTACCCATGACAAGTAGCAATGCTTTCTCCTAGCCATTTGCAAGTAGTGCTAGTTTGGGACCTGTTCAGAATTCTATCTGTCCATAGTATGGTAATTTTTAAATATAAAGAACTACATTTCAAGCAAATTGAACATAAATTTGAAGCATGTTCTGAAGTGGCTGAATAAGGTATTTTAGCCTCTGGACTTGTACAAATAATGAGATTTTCTCTAAGGTATTTTTTGGTTGTTTGTTTTTTGTTTTGTTGCTGTTTTGGTTTGGTTTTCATAAGGTCTTAAAATTTGTAAAACACATGATTCATTGGCATAGTTCTTTACATTTTTCCTGCCTTTTAGATATTTCAAGTTAGTTTGTGTTACTTTATCTAATACACACACACACACACACACACACACACACACACACACACACACACACACATGCGCATGCCTAGGGGCTATGTTGAATACCCAAACAAGCATCCTAGGACAAATTTCAGCTGCCAATGGCAAGAAATGGGAAATGCATAAATCACTGTGAAGGAAACTGTGACGTTTTCCTTCTTAGAATGCATTTATTATTTCAGGGAAGCTTCCAGCCGCTAGCCCAGGGATTACAAATGCAAATGCCCACGGGGGCTATGCAGAGAACAAGAGATATAAATAGGCTTGGTGTAAGGTCATAGGTATTTGAGATTCTGATAAACTGGAGAGTGTCATGCACCCCAAAGGTATTCAAATTACAATTTATATTTACAAATTGCATTTTCGTGACATCTAATTTTATCAAGGAAGAATAAGGCTAAGTAGCTCCTACCTTCATGATAACTTGAAGGTGATAGGAGTCAGGGATTTTCCCCATGTGACAAATGAGAAACTGAGGCACAAGTAAATTGAATTCGAGGGAGCAGATGAAAGTAGTTACTAAGCAGTAGAATGTAGGGGTTAAAAGCACACATCACGGGTCTGGCAGATTTGAAATAAACACTTGGATTGGTAATATGCTGAACTCTATAATGTTGAGAAGTTATTCAGCCCCTACGAAGCCTTAGTTTCCCCTTCTCCATAATGGAAATTAGAATGCTCACTTTGAGAAGGTGTTTGAATACCAAATGTGATCATATGTGCACACCTGGCATAGCAGCATTTAATGAGAAGTAAGCTTGTTTAATGGTACTATTAACAAAAAAGGAGAATAACTCCTCTATTCTAGGCACACACACACACACACACACACACACACACACACACATATATTTTATCCATGGCCTACCAAGCCAGCAGACAGGAGGACGCAAAAGCTTTGTTGGAAATTCCTACGGGATTCTACCAGAGATGTAGCCCCAGCCCAAGGGGGGCAATGCATTCCTCCTTTTCTTCTTCTTCTTCTTTTTAAAATGTCTGTTCAGCAGGTTGGTTTAATGATCAGAGAATAGATGTAAATTTGCATACAGGAGAGAAAAATCATAGATTGTCAGAGCTGGAGGTGACCTTACTTTTCAGATGAAGAAACTTAACTAGAGAGGTTAAATTTTAATATGTATATATTGTGTTTTACACATTATTTATATTATAAACTTATATATATATATATGCTATGAGCACAACTGTGCATATATACATATATATGGAAGTATAAATACAGATATGCACATGCACAAATTCACTGCTTTCAGTGGACTGGGATGGGACTGAGCTCAAAACCAGAAAGTCCTAATGCAGAGTAATGTGAAGGTCAGCTGAGATAAAATGGGGCTCTGTCTTAGCTCAGGAAAGTACGGGAAAAGATATAAAGTTCTGTTCAAGGTCAAGCTAAAAAGATTTCAAGACATCTGGTTTTCATGACTAAGTAGATAATAACTCTTAAAAATAGGGAAGACAGAAAAAAAAGACCCAATTCAAAGAGGAGATAATGAGCTCAGTTTGGTCATTAAGTCTGGTTGGGCCTGATCGACAGAAAACTAATGTTTGCACATGAAAACTGAAATACAATAAAGAAAAAGATGTGACTGGTAGGAGATGTAATTGGAGATGTATTTATGATCATAATATTAAAACTTTTGGGCTATGTCCCCAGTATGAACATATACACAACCGAAGAGAAAACTCAAAAAGGCATACTTTCAACTTAATATACTCCAATATTTTCTGTTACTGTATGCAATTTAAATATAATTCTGATTGTAATCCAGAGGATTTATTTAATACCTTGACTACATGCCACAAAAAGCACTAGACCACCAAGTAGGACTGACTACCTAGAGATTTTTAGGTAAGGAAACAAGAAACGATGAAATTGCAACTGTGGTAGTCATACCTATCAATCCAGATTTTGCTGTAAGAGTAAAATGGTGTTTCCAAAAAGGCCCCAGTCATCAGGGATACTAAATGAAAAAAGAAGCCACCAGTGAAGTTTCAACATCAGGGATAAGGAAACGTAATTGCAAGTGTGACAAGAAAATGAATGAGTAGCTAAATTCTATTGTTCATCAGGGTTATTGGAAACCTATTGGATTTAAGCAACATTAAGATGAATTCTCATGAAAACACAGGCCATAGTGAGAAGTGGAAATTGCACTTAGAGTTAAAAGATAAATAAAAAGCTTTAGGAAAGGCTTTTCTACGTGAAATAGGGCTACTGTCTCACTGGAGCCAACCCCTAAAACACTGCTTCAAAAAATTGGATCATGTATTTTATTCTCACTTATGTGGTTATCTACAGATACTTCATACAGATTCGAGAAAGCTTTATTGTTAGTAAAGGTCTCTGATCTCTCTGTTTTATTTGCATTTTATTTAGCACCATTTACAGCACACCTGCTACGGGAAAGACCGAGGAAGAATGTGGAGATGAGATCATTCCTGCCCTGGAGGCTCTCATCTACTCATTGGGCAGATAGAAACAGAAAAAAAAATACCTTTAGATTCTGGTGGAACGTGAGAGATGCAAAAGGCAGCAGGAGGTCAGCAAGAAGGGAATGTCCTTCACCTCAGGGATCGCAGCATCCTTAATCTTTCTATGGCCAATCATAAGTCAGCTTTCCACATGGACCACACTGCTAAAACATGGTTCACCCCACCTCCCTAGCCACTTTATCCTACGAGACTGGGGTAGTCATCAAGGCAATTCTTGTCAAGAGTTATCATTGATATTGACCAAGATACACTTAACTCATAATGTTGAATTGAAACTCCTTTGCCTAACTCTTAAAGATAATAGTTAAAACAATTTTTTAAAGACTTACCTTTACTTTTTATTTTTAATGAGTAATAAAAATACATTGCTCACAAAGATTTATCCAAGGAGCAAGGAAACAATTGGTAGGTTATTCCAAGTAAGGTCACAGATCTAAGCTACAAACAGTGAAAGAAATAAAAATAAATCACGATACACTTTTATGGCCTTCACCAACATTAAGAACATGAACCAAGTCATCATAGGTATAAAGTTACAGGATTTTAAAGATATCTATTATCTTTATTAAGTGATTGTAAAGAGGGGTTTCAATTCCAGAAGTCGGGTTATGACTACAATGCATCTTGAGCAATGTCACCCTTTCCATAATTCTCCTCCTTTATTCCTGCTCCCATTCCTACCCTCAAGTTATATAGCTCAATTTTTACCTAGTGTACACTGAATGTAAAGATTACATTTGCTCATCCTCCCTCCATTTGTGTCCCCCCACCATTGCTCCCCCGTCCCCCTCAGAACATGTTTCAGCATCCTGTTATTCATTTTACTAAATGGTTGTTAGTTGTTCACCTTTGTTCTTCTCCCCTAAGTCTCTCCCCTTTAGTCAATTTGTGTGTACATATGTGCATACAACCCTGTATATGTTATCCCGCATGTTTGTATTTTAGATCGAACTTCCACATATGAGAGAGAACATTTGCCATTTGTCTCTGAGCCTGACTAGTTTCATGTAACATAATTTTTTTCTAGGCTCATTAGAAAAATCACAATTCTTCCTAAAAGATGAGTAAAATTCCCCTCTATATACATACTATATTTTCATGATCCATTCATCCATTGAGGGGCATCTGAGCTGTTTCTGTATCTTGGTTATCATGAATAGTACAGCAATAAACATGGGTATGCAAGTGTCTTTACTAGATACTGAATTGAAATATTCTGGATAGATGCCTTAGAGTGGTATAGCTGGATCATAGAATAGTTCTATGTTTAGGTTTTTAAGGAATCTCCAGACTTCCTTCCAGATTGGTCACACTAGTTTACATTCCCACCACCAACCAACACTGGAATAGGGAAGAAACAGGATTGTTGAAGAGAAACTTTTTTTTGCTTTAAATTGAATCCCAATTCCCTCTATGAGGGGGAGAGAATATGCCTCCGGACACAGGTGGAACGGCGGGGATGCCCACTGCAGCCTGACAAGGCATCCAGAAACATTGTGATCTGAGACAGCTTCTCATGAGCATACTTGATGTCTCTGTGGATCATTCATTTAGACAAGGTACATTGGGAGCACTCATGTCTGCTACAAAACAATGTCAAAGGTTTCAGTTGGTATGTCTTGAATAGCTGTGGCTAGCCAGGCAGTGGTGTCTGTCTGGGTATATATGTTTGCTCGTCTCATCCCTTTTACTCAATGAATCTCTTTCCTGTCTGTCTGTCTGTCTGTCTGTCTGTGTCTGACTGTCTGTCTGTCTGCCTGCCTGCCTGTCTACCTACCTACCTACATACATACATACATACCTATATACCTATCTGTCTGTTTATTTACCTATTTTTATGCAGATACCAGGCTTGCACTCAGGGCCTGGTTCATTCTTTCACTTGGCTTTTCATTCAAGGCTGGCACTCTACCACTTGAGTCACACCTCCACTTCCAGTCTTTTTTGCTAGTTAATTGGAGATAAGAGTTTTGTCTGCCACAGCTGATTTAAACTGTGATCCTCTGATCTCAGCCCCTTGAGTAGCTAGGATTACCAGCATGAGCCATTAGTGCCTGGCTCCCTTTTATCTTTTATAATAAAACAAGAAGCAAATGCAAAAACCTATTGTTTTTCTTCATTGTTATTATGAACGCTTGCTCCTACATAATCTTAGGAGAATTAGGAACTGTTGTCTCCAATTCCCACTGTGGCTATTGCAACTCAGGGGCTAGAAAAAAAAATTGATGTAAAGGTTTGAGTCCTGGACCTAACGCAGCTTTTTCCTTCCCACGTCTGGTGCTCACTGTATGCTTGCCCATCTGGAGTGCATGCATTGCATTCAATCCAGATCCCTCATTGTACACATTGAAAGAAGTCATGCTCATGGAGGAAGGTCAGAAAGAAGCAGCTCATACAGCTTGTTTAGGTCAGTGGAGGTCCCCAGGGAGGGGACAATGATGGCTCCAGCTAGAGGAAGAGGTATCAGTGTTTATTGAGGAATGCTGGAATGAAGATTTTAGTAAAGGTCAGGTTTAATATTGTGAGCACCCTTCTGATGAATATGCAAATGCGGCTGGTACCAGAAGCAAGAGGCAAATAACATTTACTAAACAGCAGTGTTAAACCACTTTGAAAGGGGTGTGTCAGAAGCATGGTAATGTAATTAATCCTCTTCACCTGTGAATTATCAGCAGCCTTGGGTTTCATCCAAACCTGTCTGCCTTGAGTTTGCTTTCCTCAGAGTCTCTTGTGTAAAACTTGATCTTAATGGAGAATGTAGCTTCAGAAACCAAAACAAGATAGAAAATGGTAAAAACACACACACTCACACAACTGTAAATTTGCTCGATTAAAGGACCCTGTGTTAAGAGCACTCCAGTTGTGCCTGGCCATCCAGGATGACTGCTCTGGGCATCTTAATGGCTATTGTGGTCCCCATTCAATTGATTTATCAGACAAGCCCGATAATTGTGAAGATGGCCACAGTGATTATATCAGGCCTTCCACTGTCTGTCAGAAAGGCTGGGGATGGGAGACACTAGCCTTAAGTGTTGAAAGGAGAAGTTGTCCCTTCAGTACCATAGGAGAAAAAAGGCTGCCTCAGAAAAGAATTCTACCTAGATGACAACATAAAGGTAAACCAGGGTCATGTATCAGTAGGCAGTATGCCACTTGCGGGGACACAGAGACAATAAATGACAAAGTTCTGATTTAGGAGATGACCAATTTTCTATGGAGATGCATATATTCACCCTGTTTGGAGTAGTTACTTGTTATTTTGGGCGACCCAGAACTCATACCTCTTTCTTTTGGAAATAGCATCTACATTCCTCTGGGAGGTCTATCTTTCCACCTTCCCCTGCCCCCGCTTGAATCAGTCAGAAGATTCTCTGAGCTCCAATCCAGTAGGTGGATCAGTGACTCTAGTTAAGCCAGCCAGCCCCTCTCAGAAATCTAGAATAGTCTGTGGCAGTGATGGAATGGATTCTCCAGAATGGGGACCATCAGTTCTTGCTTTTTAGGTCTCTAAATTTGCTCTGGTTTCCAGCCCATGAGTTAGATACTGCAGCCTCATTGCCAAATGTCAACTTCCTGGCATCTCCTTGGAAAGTCATGCTTCTATTTGCGTTAGTCGAAACCTATTTCTGTCACTTGCAAGCAAGCAAGCATAACATGCACACACCCTTTTGGTCTGTTCATTGGCTGTTTTCACCACCCACAAAGAGATGCCTAGAACTCTTGCCCTTAATGAGTTCATCATCTACTGGGTGGGGTGGGGGAGTAAGGCCTAATAAGGCAATGCCTCACTGTGTACTACAGGGTTTAAGCTGAAATCAGATGAAGAACAGAGTATTGTGGGAACAGTATCAGTCAACTGAATTCTCATAAAGAATATGACAAGGCTTCACAGAAGGCATATCATCTATTCTAACACTCCCTGCCCCCCGTCCCCTTGGTACTAGGAATTGAACTCAGAGCCCCATGCTTGCTAGGCAAGTGCTGTATCATGCCTTTTGCTTTATAGTTTGATTTTCAGATAAACTCTCCCACTAACTTTGTCCAGGCAGGCTTGAAACTGTAATGCCAACTATATGGGATAGCAGGTGTGTACCACCATGCCTACTTGTATCCTAACTTGTAGAGTGAATGTAGATAAGCCAGATACAGAAACAAGGAATGTCCATTCAGAGGATCACAGATGTTAGGCTTGAAGTAGGATTGGAGTCTAGGTTAGATTTATGGAAGAGAAGAAAGCAAGGCAACATGCTATTTACACTGTATTCCAAGGTTGGCAGAAACAATATCATAGACTGTTTTAATGCAATTTTGAGTATCAAATGTTCTAGGGCTTTTCTAAGGTCACAGAACCTCAACACTATACAAGACTTACTCATCTCTCTCAAGCCTCAGATCATTTTATTATTGAACTTCATTTTTATTAGTGTATATTAGTTCCTATATATATATATATATATTTTTTTTTTTTTTTTCATTTGTGAGGCCTGAACTCTGGGCCTGGGCACTGTCCCTCAGCTCTTCAGCTCAAGGCTAGTGCTCTACCACTTTGAGCCACACCACCATTTCCTGCTTTTTCTGCTTTATGTGGTGCTGAGGAATCGAACCCAGGGCCTCATGCATGCAAGGCAAGCGCTCTACCACTGAGCCACCTTCCCAGCCCCTATTAAATATATTTTTATTGTAAAGATACTGTACAGAGGGGTTACAGTTACATGAGTAAGGTAATGAGTACATTCCCTATGGAGCATTGTTACCCCCTCCTTTGTTTTTCCCCTACCATCCCTCTGGCCCTGTCTCCCCAGCTCCTCCCCCCTCCCCTCCAAGTTGTAAAGTTCATTCTCATCATAGTGTCTTGTACATCTCATTAGTTTCAGGGTGCTATTTCCATGCCTGTATTTAAGGTACTTTGGCCAAATTAACCCCTCTATTACTCTTTTTCACCTCTCTTTCCTCCTTTTTTATAAAACAACTTTAACGGGATTCTGAAAGGATCTGGTGGAACTCAAACTATTTGTTTACCTATCTCAATTAGAACAGCGTTCATAGTGAAAGAAAGTGAATGGTTAATTTTCCTTCTTTTATTTTCCTAAATCACTTCTCTTTTTCATTTTCTTCTAAATTAGCATGATACTTGTACACAAAAGAAATCCAGCTTATTTGTTAAGCAAATAAATTAGCAAGTATTTGTCAGTTACAAGAACTAGAGGCAATATTGGCAGAGCACATGATTGTTTCCTTGAAAGCATCGTGAGCCACCATAAAAGTTTTTCCTCTTACCTGGTACTCACCTTCGATAACGAATTTGGCTTTGTATCTCCTGTTTTTGAAAAACAGAAACTGAGGTTGAGAAATATAGGAAGTTAAAAGTCAGCAAAGATTTAGAAAGGTAGCTGGGAGAACTTAGATTGACTCAGGAAGCTATAGAGACCCTGGAGATTGATTGATAGGCTTATACCACAATAGAGAGCATCCAGTCTTGTGTTCCATCTTGAGTTTCTGTCTTTTACTAGTGGACAGAGGACTTGAGACTCCCTGGAAGGAAAGAGAAACAGATGGAAAATAGCACAGGTAGCCAGGCATCATTAAAAAAAAAGAAAAGAAAGAAAAAAATAACCACTCCCTTTTTAATTAAAATTAAATGTCCACTGTAAGAAAAAAAATAGCGAGCAACAAATACTTACCGCCTTGTTTAATCATCTGTGATGAATTATAATTAGGATTTGAAAATTATTGAACTTTTTTCCCCTTGTTCACCTTGGCGCTCTGAAGGTGAATTTCAAAGAGTGCAAGGGGAATGAATATTAAAAAGTTTGTTTTATACTTGAACGGCAGCGCTCCCATCTCATTTTTCCATTAAAGCTCAACTTTTGAAATTTTTCCTCCGCTTTCCAATAATTACATCTTCTGCCTGACAACTCATTACATGACAATGCTTATGCTAATGAGATCCTATATGCACTAGGAAAGGAAGAAACTGGCTTTTGAGGGCTGAGTTTAGAGAGGGGCTTTTTCTGCTGTGGTTCAAAGGGACCCTGCCTCAACCCCGGTGCCTTGGTTGACAAAGCCTGCCTTTTCTTGACACACAGAAAAAAAGCATTGACTGTGGCACCCTTGCTCCCAGGCACCTGAAAGCTGATGTATTCCATTTTATTTTAAATCTTTCTTTGTTCTAGGACGATAGGAAATGAAATGATTGGTGTAAAGTTTTCTGCTCCAGCAACAGGACAAGCCCATTTGTCTTCCTCAGCCTGGAGTGGTGACATTTTTAATTTTTCTCAGTACTGTGATTGTTATTCCGATCGATTGCATGCACCACTGTGATTGGGTCCCTGTTTGGTGCTAGCTAGGCCCTGAATTGTGGGAGAAGATGATGGCGAACAAGGCTTCTCTGATGCAGTAACTGCCTGCGGATGCATTGTGTGATAAGGCCAGCTAGTACACAATGGCACTACACTGTGATTTATTCCCTATACGTGGTACTGGGCTGGTATGAGATGCAGTGAGCTAGTTGCTCACATCTATAATCCTAGCTATTCAAGAAGCTAAGATCTAAGGTTTGTGGTTCAAAGCCAGCCTGGGCAGGAGAGCAGGAGAGACTGTTATTTCCAATGAGCACTAAAAAGCTGGACGTAGAGCTGTGACTCAAATGGTAATATGCCAACCTTGAATGGAAAAAAAAGAAAACCCATGGGGCAGCATCTAGGCTGTGAGTCCAGTACAGACATACACACACATACACACACACACACACACAAGGCTTCACATGAGAATTTTGATAAGATTTAATGGTCAGTGGAGGGATCGAGGAAGAGAATTAGTGACCACCCAAAGGCCAAGCACTAGTTCAAAATGAGGACAGTAGAGCTTGAGGAACTGGAAGGATAGATCCAGGGTTTAGGGGGAGCTTAATGAGCAGTGTGTCTGCTCTGCAGAGACCCATGGTTCAGATTATCAAGGGCAGTTTACACCAGCCTAATGGCTTCAGGGTATTTCCATCTTCACAGCTTTGGGCATCCAAGCTGCTAAAGTTTATAAGTGACAATAGAGTGACTTTGCTTCAAACCTGTGTCATGACCCTTCCCCATCCCCTTCGCACACCAGTTGAGCACCTGCTAAGCAGCTGCTCAACACATATTATCATACTCAATCCTCACACTTGCTGTCAGCAGATATTCTTGTCTCCATTTTTCCTTTTAGAAAACTGAGGCTAAGCAGTATTTTGGTACTTGTTCAAGCTCCTGCTACAGCTTGTCACTGACAGAGTCAATTTGGTCTCAGGGACAGAGAGCTGTATACTGTCAAACCCAGACCCTGCTTTATATACACAGGGCTATTTCTAACCCTTCTGGAAAGATTGCCACATGCATTCATCAGCTTCCCCAGATGCCTTTGAGAAGGAGAGTAGGGTGTATAACCCCTGTCTGTGTTCTTTGAAGTCACTGCTGAAATAGAGGGTAAGAGAACATTGAAATGTGTTTTCAATCTAGGCCCTTCCACTTGCACCCAGGTCACTTCACCTCGACTTTGGTTTACTCTTTACAGAAAGGATTGTTAAACTTTATCCTAGGTTCCAAGTCCCTGCAGAAGAATCTCAGTGAAAGCTTCATCTCCCATGAGAAATAAAGACTTTAAAGTGCAAGCAATTGGCTCTAGCTTTTGGTACTGGGTGCTACAAAGAATTTAGAAAGCAGGAAAGGGGACAAGCACAAGAGAAAGGCTTAAGAGTTGCGTTTGAATAGAAAAGAATTCATTGAGATTCTTGGCAGCAATGAAGTGGCTGGAGTCAGGGCCTTGGTGAGGAGTCCTGGAGCACTCAGGAAGTCCTTGGGCAGGAATTCTCCAGAATCAGTTGGTATGATTGGCCTCCAGCTAAATGCTGGCCTCTGGGTACTGAATGATCAAAACCAGCCCTGTTGCAGCAATCTGCAATGAACATATATTCTCATCACTGACTTATTCATGACACTTCTTCTTCGGCTATAGACTGGCAATGTTGAAAACAGACCCTGTCTTCCTAAAACCTCCACTGATTACCATGGGTAGGAAGCTGCCTTCTGAGCCTCCACACCCCTTCTCTGCTCACCACAGCTCATTAGACAAACCCCCTTAATGCCCAACCACATACTTCATTTCCTGTAAGCCCAGCACCATACCTGGTATGAAGTACATAAACATCATACCTAATATTTGCTACATGGTTTATCCCTTGCTAAGTAAACCAGGGACTATGCTAAGAAATCTGTATGAAATATTTCATTTAATCCTTGAAATATAAGCTAAGTATATCCTGTTTTCACTCTATTTTAAATATAGATGAAGAAAAAGAATCTCAGAAAAATTAAGTGGCTTACCCAAGGAACATAATAAGAAAGCAACAGAGTCAGAGCATTGAGTTTGTTGCCCGAGTGGTAGAGTATTGGCTTGGGAAGTTCAAGGTCCTGAGTTTAAATCCTAGTACTACCCCCCACCCCAATCCCCTCCTTGCCAAAAAAAAAAAAAAAAAAAGCACCTGAGCCTGGAAGCTTGTAGAACCCTAGGCCAGGCCTACTTAGTCAGAAAAACAAAACAAAACAACCTTTTTTTTTTTAATTGCCAGGTGACCTGTAAATATATTAAATTTTTTTAGACATTTTGATCTGGTAGACTAAACGTACTGAATGATCACTGTTTTATGTGCTCGATAGCTATGGAAAGGGCATGGTTAATTGTCATTTTCTTCATCTGTGTTAAGGGAAAAACATAAGAATCTATGACATAGGAGCTGTGAGGATACAATGAGAACCTGGTCCATTGTTCCGTTCCCTCTTATCCTCCCTGCTCCTGAATGAAAGTGTTGGACTGAAGGAACTCTGATCCGAATTTTGTAGCCTGCAGATCCTAAGAACTTTGGACTGGAAAGTACCACCAGGTTCGATGTATGTGACTTCTTGTTTCTTAGTTCTCCCTCCTCTCCTCCTATCCAGGGCTTTATCATGCTGCAGACAAAGCAGTTTGCCTGGCTCTTTTCTTCCCCTATGTCATACAGCCAGGGAGGGAATATTTCTCCCCTGGCTGACTTCTGTCCTTGCTCACAGTTCTGACTCCTGCTTTCCCATTTTCCTGCAAAAGATTTCAGAAAGAAGCGCATGTTGATTTGCTGTATGACTTCTTGATTAGATGGCAGATTTGTAGCAGGGGTGGATGTGACAATCAGGAAGGCTTTGATTAGACCTTTCTGATATGTAAATCCAAGTAGATAAGATACTGGGTGTTAGGCTCCAGCTGAGCAACAAAGGTAAGAAGAAATCCCAGGTGACTGGAATTAAAGAACCCTCTGAGCGGGGTGTTTGGTGCGAATGATGTGAATTTCAAAGAGCTGAGGATAAACACTCACTTTCAGATGGGCTAATTTATGCAGGAAATCATTTGAGAAGGCAATTCTCTCATCCCAGAGAGTTCATAGAAGCCAGCAAAAAATGGTTACACACTGGAGTGTAAACATTGGTAATTGGTAATTAATGGGCACACCTACGAGGAAGGCATATGCCAAATTAAATTGATTGCTTGAATTGCTCATTGATTCATTAAACAGTGCATGGGTTTCCTTTTGAGCTCCTATTTTAGCCAGGCACTGTGCTAGGATTGCAAACCTGGGAACAGCCAGGACTAAAGGCAGCCTTAGAAGAGACTACAGATGAAGGGGATGGATGGACCAGGGCTGAAACATCATATTGTTTTCTCTTTTCTTCGTTCATTTCTTCTTCCAATTCCTGCTCTGCTCCTACACTGTTACAGCCCCAGTACCTCTTGCAGGAACCCTGCATGTCGTCTGCCATCAGGAAAAACTGGAAATGGATACATGAATAGAGAGACCCACTACACAAATAATTGCATGGGTAATTAATTTTACTAATGGTTCTAAGTGCTAGGGAAGAGAATCTGGTGACAGGGCTCTCTGAGAACAAAACAAGGTAACAACCCTCTCTGGGAATCCAGAGACATTCTGAGTTGTCTCTCCAAAAAGTGACTTTCCTTTCTCTTTCTTTTTATCAATACCATTCTCAATCAACTTGGGGCTTAAGCACGGTCCCAGAGTTTTTATGCTCCAGCTTATCACTCTATCACATTGGGCCACAGCACCACTTCCAGTTTTCTGGTAGTTCGCTGCAGATAAGAGTTCATGGACTTTTCTGCCCAGGCTGGCTTTGAACTGAAATCTTCAGATCTCAGCCTCCTGAGTAGCTACGATTACAGATGTGAGCCACCAGCACCCAGCTTCAATCATTATTATTAATACAGGGTCTGATCAGGCCTTTGTATTGGGTAGGCAGGCTCTGTATCACTTGAGTCACAACTTTAGTCCTATTTGCTTACATTAATGTTTGGATAGGGTGACCTCAGATCCTTATATCTAGAGCCTCCCTCTTAGATGGGATCATAGGCATGAGGCACTGGGTTAGGGGTCTTGCAAATGTCTTGCTGGCCTGGAACTAGGAGGCTCTCAACCTCTACATTCTGAATAGCTGCAATTATAGACATAGGCCAGAAATGGCAATTAAAAGGCACTTGAGGTGAGCAACATTTGCCAGGTAGGAGTAAGGGGATGCCATTCCCAGTGAGTGAAAACAATGACTGTGAAGTTATCCTGTAAGGAGTCTTTGTACCTCACTGTGGCCAAGCTGGACCCCTCTCTGTGATTCAGAGTGTTGTCCTGTGGTAGGATCTGCAGGACAAGACAAAACAAACACCATAGCACAGACTTGGAACTAGAAGGATCTACATTTGTCTTAAAATTGCCATCCAATGGCCAATAGACACATGAAGAAATGTTCAACATCCCAAGCCATAAAAGAAATGCAAATCAAAACAACATTGAGATATCACCTCACCCCAGTTAGAACGGCAAAAATCAAGAACTCTAACAACAACAGATGCTGGAGGGGATGTGGACAGAAAGGAACCTTACTTCATTGTTGGTGGGAATGTAAACTTGTTCAACCACTTTGGAAAGCAGTATGGAGGTTCCTCAAAAGACTTCACATAGAACTCCCCTATGACCCAGCAATCCCACTTTTGGGCATTTACCCAAATGTTTACAAACAAGACCACACTAAAGCTACCAGCACAACAATGTTTATTGCAGCATTATTTACCATAGCTAAGATATGGAACCAACCCAGATGCCCCTCAGTAGATGAATGGATCAAGAAAATGTGGTATATATACACAATGGAATTCTATGCCTCCATCAGAAAGAATGACATTGCCCCGTTTTTTAGGAAATGGAAAAACTTGGAAAACATTATATTAAGTGAAGTAAAGCCAGGCCCAAAGAAACATAGGTCCCATGGTTTCCCTTATTTGCAATATCTAGTATATGTATGAGTCAAGCAGAAAAGGTCAGATAATGTGATGTCAGGAAAATGAACCCTTAAATATGTATTTTAACGATTTTTTATGCATTTGTTTCTAACGCATTTATAAGATTATCTCTTTGTTGCTTTGTATGTCCCTCCCCCACAGTATAACCCCTGCTTTCACTATATTTGATGTCAATATAACTTGTGGAGGAGGAGATGGGGAAAAACCAGTTGTTTAAGGATACGGGTGGACCTGTTGCAACAATGAGAAGTACAAGTTGACATGTCCAAAACGAGCTTTACAACGTCAGTGGGGGGGGGGGGGGGGGAGGGGGATGGAGAGAAGGGGGGGAAAGGAGAAGGATTGGGATTGGGGGGGAGGGGGGAGGGGTAAACAAAGGAGGAGGCTGCAATGCTTGGTAAGAAATGTACGCATTATCCTGCCCATGTAATTGTAACCCCTCTGTACAGTATGTTCACAAATAAAATTAAATTAAATTAAAAAAAATTGCCATCCAATAGCTTGGATGACCCTTAGACAAGTCATGAATGTCCTTAAGACTCTCAGGTAAGAGGGCTAAAATGGAAAAGGCTTTGTGGCGTGCTCATCACACAATACTTGCTCATTTTTCCTTCTGTAGCTTTGATCTAAATTAGCCTAGTAATCACACCATGACCAGGGTTAGATTGAGATGTTTAGAAGTCTTCCAGGATGGCATTTCTAAAACAATTGACCAGTAATTTCTTAGTGGAGGTGGAAAGGACTGATTTTTTTTAAGTCAACAAAGATATTTAATAATTTGACTTAAGTGGAGTTGTGTTAGATTGTAATTGTCTTTTTTAATATATATTTTTATTTTAAAGATACTGTACAGAAGGGTTACAGATACAGGAGCAAGGTAATGAGTCCATTTCCTATAGAGCATTGTTACACCCTCCTTTATATTTCCCCTACCATCCCTTTCTTCCCCACCTCCTCCCTCCCCTCTCCCACCCCCCCCACAAAGTTGTGAAGTTCATTTTCAGCATCTTGTACATCTCGTTGTTACAATGGGTCATCCTGTATCCATAATTTTCTGAACTCTGAACTGCTTTGGTTAAAAATTTAGATAATGACAAGACATGATGGTTTAGGTCTATCTATTATCTTGGCTACTTGGGAAGCTAAAATTGGTGACTTCTAGGCCAGCTAGGCAAACATAATTTGAGAGAATCCATCTCTATTAAAAGTAGGTGCTGTGACATATCTGTCATCCAATGCCTCGGCAAAGCACAAATAGGAGGACTGTAGTCCAAACTGGATTAGGCAAAAAGTGAGACCTTATCTTAAAACACACACACACACACACACACACACACACAAGATCTGGGGGCATGACTCAAGTGCTAGACTACCTGCTGAGCAACTGTGAGGCCCTGAGTTCAAACCCGAGTATTACCAAAAACATCTATATGATAAAATTAGAATTTTTTCCAGATAAATAGCATTGCACTAGCTAGTATTCAGTTTCAGGATTTCAGCTAACTTTTCACTGGTGATTGCAAACAGCTTACCTGTTTTGGGATTGAGGAAGGAGGGTACAGGACTAATTTTTTTCCTCTTTCTCTCTTTCTCTCTCTCTCTCTCTCTCTCTCTCTCTCTCTCTCTCTCTCTTTCTCTCTCTCTCTCTCTCCCCTCCCTTCCTCCCTCCCTCCCTCCCTCACTTCTTCTCTCTATCCCCTGCCCCCCTCCCTTTTCTAGTCCTAGGGCTTGAACTCTGGACCTCGGCATTATCACTGAGTTTTTTGGGTTTTTTGTTTTGTTGGTTTTTTTTTTGTTTTGTTTTTGCTCACTACTAACACTCTACTACTTGAGCCACAGCATCACTTCCAGCCTTTTTAAATGATTAATTGGAGATAAGAGTGTCACAAACTTTCTGCCTGGGCTGGCTTTGTGAACCACTATCCTCAGATCTTAGCCTCCTGAGTAGCTATCTCTCTTTTTAAACTATTATTTTTTCAGATTAAAATATACTTTACAGGGCAGGTGGTCCTTAGCAAATTATGAACTTTAATTTCCATATATGGACAATCTCCTTCAGAATGCATCACAGTAATATTCACCTGTAGTTTCTAATCTACCTTTTGATGTTTAGTAATAGAACCATTTGCTTTTTGAGGGGAACATCTTCCCTGTAATTAACATATATCTTTCCTATGCATCCTATATTCACTACCCAGTCTAGATCAGCCAGAGTGCCATGTTTTCCCTGACCAGAATGATTAACTCAAGAGTTAGGCTAATCTAAAGGTTTGCTTAGTCTTTCGATGGACTTTTAAATACAGTAGTTGTCTTTATTGTATGAGACTCTCAACTATAAAACCAATGTTAGCAAAGTACCACCAGACCCCCATCTCTGTCACCATCTTTCCCACTGAGGAAAAGGCTACTGGGAAACCCAGTAGCTAGAGCCCTTCCAAAGGACACTGCTTTCCCCAGGTTTCCAGGGGTATGTCAAAAAATATTTCTAGACAGGCATAGTCATTCATGCTTTTAAGCGTATAACTTGAGTAGGGATGAGGAAGATTGAAGTTTAAGGCCAGCCTGAGCAAAATATTTGTGAGATTTCCCCCCAGCTCAACAGAAAAAAGAAAAAGCAATAAAGTAAAACAGCTTGTTGGTGTCCACAGTGGGAAACATAAATAGAAGGATTATAGTCCAAGCTAGTCAATGTAAAAATTGAGACCTACCCCCATTCAAAAAATAAGCAGAGTAAAAGGGCTAAACAATTGAGAGGCTCTGAATTATTTCAATACTGCCCCCCAAAATCCTCTTCTTCTTTGTCTTTTATAGTTATAGTGAAGAATAATTAACATCCTGTGATGTGCATGGATTTATGGGTTTGTTTTTTTTTTTAAGAGCTCAAGGCCAGTATTCTAACACTTGAGCCACAGCGCCACTTCTGGCTTTTTTATGTGGTGCTGAGGAATCGAACCCAGGGCGTCATGCATGCAAGGCAAGCACCCTACCACTGAGCCACCTTCCCAGTCCCACGTGCATGGATTTAAAGCATACAGTTTGATACATTTGAGTACATTTAAGAAAGTCATCACCAAGATCACAATAAACATCCATATAAATTTTTAAATTGAGTTTGATTTGTGTGCAAATGTTCATAGCAGTATAATTCAACAAAAGCCAAAATGTGCAAGTAACCGAAGAGTCTACCAATAGGTGAATGAAGATAACGTGGTATAATCTTGCGGTGGATTATTACTCTTCCTTGAAAAGGAAATTCTGACACATGCTACCAGATGGATGCACTATGAGAAAATGATGTTAAATGGAACAAACCAGTTACACAACAACACATATTATATGATTTCACTGAGATAGGGTTCTGAAATAGCTAAATCATAAAGACAAAAATCAAAATGGTGGTTAGAGGGGCCAGAGGAGATACAATAAGGAATACAATACAGTTTCAAGGTTGCAACAGTGATGGTTGTTCAACAATGTGAATGTAGTTAATACCACTGAACTGTGTACTTAACAATGATAAGCAGTATTTAGAGATTGGGTCTTTAGAGGCAGTTTATGCTGAAGGAAACCCTGACGGCGGGCCCTGGCACCCTCGCAGAAAGTCAATGAAACACCAGCATATTCTATTCCTGAACACAAAGAGGACAAGCCACAGCTAGAAGCCATCTTCCAAAGCCAGGAAGAGAGCCCTAACAGGAATTCAACACAGCTAACACTTTGATCTCAGACTACCAGCTTTCAGAACTGTATGGAAATGAATGTTCACAGTTTAAGCCCCTGAATCAGTCTATAGTTTTTGTTACAGCAGCCTGAGTTGACTTAGCACTGCTGGTAAATTCTGTTATATGAATATAACCACATTCTTTTTAAAGTTTGGTTTTCTATTATAAATGACCTAAAAACTCCCTACTAACATGGCAAGCAATTTAAATATCATCTGTCACATAACAAGTCCCATTAGACATATGTGTTGATTGGAATAATACTCCCAATTTTCTCATCTAAGCTACTACCTCATCAACTAGCCTGTCCATCTCCCCCAAAACTTCCTGAGGAGAGAGGAGACTTAGGCTGCTGTGGAGACAGTCAGAAGAGCTTTACTGACTTAAATCCTGAAGATCCTGCCTCAAATCCAGGACTCCAGTGCTCAGAGATGTATTCCCAGGAAGACAGCCTAAGGCAGCCTTGCAAAATGAGAGTTCCTTCTCAGAGCCCCTCATTCCATTTCTACATGCTCCTCAGTGGAAACCTCCCTTATCTGCCTCTTGAAGAGCAGACACTCCGGAAGGGCCAGCCTTGCTGACAACCTCTGGCTTTCTGTTAAAGGGATTTCACACTATCAGGATGAACACCCCAGTCTATTAGATGGCAGCCATCCTTTCAAGGCAACCTGGCCACATTTGTAACTTATCTGAGAAAAACATCACAGAGTATCTGTAGCCATAGATCCTTCTGCTGAAAGGTAACATAAAATATTAGTTCTCTTGTTTCCACTGATTTTTTTTTAAGAATGGAAGAGTCCACTATACCTGCTCATCAGAGTTTGTGTTTTAGACCATTTCCCCTTAGCCTCACTGGCAATGAGAAAAACAGACACTTTTTGTTGAGCTGATTGTATGTATGGACAACTGTGCAATACATCCAAGTTGGGTTATCATATTAATTCCTCATAGTAGCCCTGAGAAATAAAATGTTTCAACTCCCTGTTACACATGAAATAAACAAGGCTGGGAACTACCAACAAACAGCTTGCTAGGTTTGCCAACCTTGCCATTTGACAGAATTAAGATTTGAATCTAGATCTACTGGCCTTGAAAAATCTATGCCATTTCCTCTAGTATGTAATGTCCCTAAATTAGAGCTGGATAAGCCTATATCTTGACATGGTCTTTCTGAATCTAATGATCCATTCACTCCCTGCTTGCTGGTGATGGCAATGATGATGATGATGATATAACACCAGTTTCTTAACTACAAAACATACACCAACTACCAGACCTATGTCTTAACTTTTATACCATTTTGGAAGCAGGTATTATTTTTCTTATTGTACAGAAAGTAGAGATTGAGGCTTTGAGGAAGTATGGGTTTTTCTCGCCATCATACAGCCAACAGGGAATAGAGAAAATGACAGTCTCACTCCACAGTCTGGGAGCTATGCTGGGTTCAGGAGAGAGAAGCTGTTATACAACATACAACATAATTACAATACAATATAATATATAATATATAACATAATATACAATATATACAACTTAATATAAAATAAAATGTAATATATAATTGTATAATTTTCAATGTCACTTACAAAGCAATTATACCATTGTCTTTTAGGTCTAATTTCCACATTATGAGTGAAAGCATCATATTTTGTTTGCTGATCTTGGTATGATGTCTTCCAAATGCATTCCTTTTCCTGCAAAAGACATGATTTTATATTTCTTAATGGCTGTGTAATAAGTGTGTGTGTGTGTGTGTGTGTGTGTGTGTGTGTGTGTGTTTCACATTTTCTTTTTGTAGTCATCCGTTACTGGGAACCTCAGATGTTTCCATTGTTTTACTATTATGAACAGTGCTACAGTAAACAGATATGTAGGTGTTTCTGGAATATTGATTTACTCTCCTTCAGCTATATGTCCAATATCCAATAGTAATATGGTAGAGTCATACGAAAGGTCTGTTGTTAGTCTTTTGAAATATTTCCATACTGATTCCCATAATGATGATACTAGCTTACATTCTCACCAACGCTGTATGAGGACTTCATTTTCTTTACATCTTTACCAGTATTTGTTGTTTGCTTCTTTGAGTATTGCCATTCTGATCGGTGTGGAATGGAATCTCTATGGGCCTTGATTTGCAGTTCCCTTATAGCTAAGGATGCTGAACATTTCTTTATGTATCTAATATCTATTTAGTAGCCCATCTTTTCTCACCATTTTACAAAAGGCCTTATTTATTTCATGGTAAAAGGTCATGTTTTAAACCCACTGTCCTGTTCTATCACTGTTTCTCTTTTGTTTGAATTACATGTGAGTCACTGTTTTCCATCCTCTACAGTATGTTGTTTCTAAATATTACATGTATAAGAAAACGAGGTCTTGGGTTTTGTTATTTGCCTAGATTCAATGATTTTCTTCCCTAATTTAAGCAGATAAGGAGAGCATTCACTTCTTTTCTTGATGTTCCTTAATGATGATAAGACTTTCATCTTTTTATATTCATGATTTTACTTTTCTGGTATTTGCTGGAATGTCATTAATCATTTTAATCACAATAAACTCATTTGATAGTAATGTGGATATTCTAGGAATTTAGATAGCACTTCCACTTTAATTTCCCAATGATTAATTTTGCCATAATTGTATAGTGTTATCAGTGCTGAGAATAGAACTTTGCAAATGAACATTAAGGTAAACAGCAGTCCTTTGAAGGGAAGGCCTGGAAGAGAAGCAGTATAACAGAATGCTCTGTTTCTTATTTTTTTTCTCCAATAGTATTTATTTATTTTATTATCTTTAAGTAGTATTATACAAGGGCTTACCATTCAACATGCCAGTTATAAGTACATTGCATTTTGATTGATATCACTCTTTTCATCCTTCACACCCACATTTCCCAACCCACCTCTGTTTTCCTAGTTTCAGATGATATACATTGAATTTTATGATGACATTCTCCCCCTTTCCTCTCTTCATCCGTCTTAGTATTTCTCTTAATATAACCGTGAGCTGCGCATTGTTGCTAAGCTGGCGGTGTCTGCAGAGGAGAAATAATGACCCAAATACCTCCCATAGGTGCTGTCCGTCTTCTCTCTTCCTTTGTAAGCCACTCAACAACAAAATATTTTAACTAAATTTTGTGAAATGGTCAATAGCATAATACAGGAAGAAAGACAGAAGAAGACCTAGAAAGTAGGAAGCAGTGAATAATTCAATAGCCCCAGTAGGCACAAAGAGATAGGTAAGGGAATGCTGTTGACCTGATAGAAACCCTAGAGCTAAAAATACTGTTGGGAACACATGGAGACCCGGGTAGAGTGCCAGGTTACTCATAAGCACAATCCATCTCATGAGTGTGGCTGATATCTGTGCTCTCAGAGGAAGTGCCAGTTTGGGCATGCATTATTTAGCAACTTGGGCAAATCTCTTAGCTGTACTTAACCTTGGTTTCCTCAACTGTGAAATACAAATAATCTGAGCTTCTGAGAACAAAGATTTTAAGCTGATCTACAGGAGAGTAGCTTCAACAGGAAATTCCTTTAAAATCATATCTTTATCGT
This sequence comes from Dipodomys spectabilis, assembly GCF_019054845.1. Lineage (NCBI taxonomy): Eukaryota > Metazoa > Chordata > Mammalia > Rodentia > Heteromyidae > Dipodomys > Dipodomys spectabilis. The sequence goes on from NW_024870684.1 coordinate 625,907, forward strand.
TGAGATTACTATTATCATCTGGTGGTAAGGGACTCATGCTAGAACTGTGGAAAGGATAGAATTAAGCCATAAAGATCAGGCAGTGAGTCTCAACCCTGCCCTTTATTAGCTGTGTGACCTGGAAAAAATTTATACAATTTTTCTGGGATAGTCTCTTGATATGTAAAATGGAGACTAGGAATCCCACGGCAATCTGTGTCTCAGAGTTTTTGTGAGAATAAATTACCTAATGGTTGGGAAAGAACTCTGAAAACCCTCTAGGTGTTATTTGCCTTTCAAATGTGATATATTATTATCCCATAGAGATCTCTTAGCAAGCCCTGAAACCCTGTAGATGCTGCTAGCCCTGACTCTGAAATTATCTGATGGAAGAATTCTCAGGATCCCACCAAAGAGCAAGATATAGTTTGAGGGAACATAATGTGAGTAAAGTTTTAACTCATTTAGGAAGAACTTTCTAACAACTAGAACTGTATGATAGAATTCATTTGGGACAATTTTCCATCTATCTTGAGCTGTCTAGAACTATCAGGTTCTCCATTGGTAAGTTAAGATGTTATGTCAAGAATGCTGTAGGATAGGAGCCAGTGTTGGTGGTGAATGTATTTACAAAACAATAGTCTACATTTTGTACCCAGATTTTACCACATGCTAGACTCTATGATGGATATCAAATTTAAAAAAATTTGATTCCATAGTCAGTTAGGAAGCTTGGTTAAAAGCAGCAGAGGGAATTGACTCTAGCTTTAGAAAAGAAAGAAGTGAGGACTTGGCCAAGTTAGGAAAACATTGAGCATCCAAGGGAGAAAAAGAAAAAGCACAGGTGAGTGGTTTGTGTAACTACAAACAAGTAAACTGAATAATCCTGCTTCAAAGTCCTTTGCCATTTCCTTTAAGATTCAAAATACCTGAAGAGAGAATCTTGCCCACCAGAAAGAGGACATGTGTGGAGAAACTCTTCATCAGCCACCATATCTGAATCATCCATATGGAGAGGGGTGCTGGCATGATTCTCTCAAGGAGAAATCAATGTTGTTTTGAATAAGGGGTCCAGGACCCTACAGGGGAGAAAGGATGTGCATTACACTCACTGCCCTAAAAGACTCACAACACAATGGGTACGCCAGACAAATACTCAATGACAGTGCAGCACTGTGGGAGTGAGTATACAGAAGACTCCAATTCATTCAGCCTGAGGGCATATGAAGGAAAAAGAGTAAGTTGAGTTGTGTTGTAAGTGAAGAAGAGGAAGGTGTGAGGTGAAGATGGTGGGAGAGGAGAGGATCTAAGTAGCTAACTCTAAGATCTCGGGATTCTGAACATTGAGTTCCCAGAATCCTCTTGCTATATGATGCTTTCTATTTTCTACACTTTTGCTTTGTTTCTTCATGTATATCAGAAATTGCCCAAGCCTGTGGGCATCCCTTACACTCCTCAGTTCAGCCCTGCTGATACACTAGGGCATATGGCTATTGGACTGAACTCATATAACCATATTATCCAAGGATTGTACCATACTTCTTCCTTCGCAGAGCTCTGTTAGTCCAACTAACTTGCTTGTGGCTTCACAGTTGGTTCCCATCTGTTGGAAAAGTCTTAGAAGGTTTTTTAACCCTTCTGTTTCACTTTAAAATAAGTGTTAGGTGTATATGTTTGACTAGATCATGTACTTATCTATAGCATACTATATGCTCAGGTTTATATTAGGATCTGGTGTACAATACTACTGGCAGTGCTTAGTCTAGTGATGGTCATGGTAGATCACTGTTCATAGAGTCTCAGAAGTGTGTAAATGGAAAGAATCTTAGAAATGTACATAGATACAAAGCTGGGGAAAAGAACATAAATGTGTGACTCAGACTCATAACTGAACATGAAGGGAAATGGTCAAGAATATCTACAATTAGGTAGTATGTACAGGTTGACCCATTGTAACAATGAGATATACAAGACACTATGTTGAAAAATGAACTTTACAATTTAGGCAGGTGGGGGGGGGGAGTGGAGTTGTGGAGGTGGGAGGGAAGGGAGAGGAGGGGAAAAACAAAGGAGGAGGCAACAATGCTTGTTAAGAAATGTACTTTGCTCATGTAACTATAACCCCTCTGTACAGTATTTTCACAATAAAAAAACTTATTAAAAATGAATCAATCCATAAGCAGTAGAGTCTACCAGTGGTAACCAATTACTATATAATTTAAAAATGTACATTCAGCATTGACAAACTTTCACTTATCAAGAGAGGATTAAAGAAAATTGTAGATTTATATATAGAAACTTGGGAGTTTAAACAAGTATTGGCAACACACTTCAAGTATGAAGAGATACTATGATTTTTTAAATTGTGCCAGGCTCTGGCAGCTCAGGCCTGTAATTCCTAGCTACTCAGGAGGCTGAGATCTGAGGATCCTAGTTCAAAGCTAGCCTGGGCAGGAAAGTCCATGAGATTCTTATCTCCAGTTGACCACCAGAAAACTAGATATGGTGCTGTGGCTCAAAGTGGCAGAAGGCTACCCTTGAGCAAAAGAGCTCAGGCCCTAATTCAAGCCCATGATGGACAAAAATAAAAAAGGAATAAAAAGAAAAATCACTTATTTGTTACTTCTTTGGTTAGAGATTTTCTTTACTTACCTGTTTTAAGCCTTGAATCCTAATGGGAGAAGGATTTGATGTGGAGGAGGTTCCTTCTACACAGGAAAGGGGAAAGGAAAGCTGGACCTTTAATTCTGGGGAAAAGGAAAAAATGAAGTGCTAAAGTAAAGGAGAAAATGAGAGGGCCAGATTCATATGGATCTCTTGAATCTGCATCAAGCTAGACAGTCTTTTCTTGTCAAGGAGTAGGAGATATCCAGACAGCTGAGAGGGCACCTTTGAGCACAGAATGCTGGAGCCCACTTCTCTGGCATTGTCCGGGGAAAGAATACAAGGCTTTAGAGAAAGATTTGCATTTGGATTGGAATATCTCATAGGAGTATGAAGAAAGATGTGTGTAGAAGTTTTCAGATAAGAATAGATCTCAATAGCTATGTACATATGACCAATATAAAATGATGGTAAGAGAAATGAAGGCTAAGACATGGAAACAAGAGGTTTTTCTTTGTTGTTCTTGTTGTTTTTATTGTACTGTGTGATCTTTTTTCTTTTATATTTTTCTCCCTTTTTGTTTTATCCCCCATTGTCACTGTATTTCATTTTGGTGCCCTGGGTACTATCTGAATTCGGGAAGGGAAGGGAACAACAAAACGATGAGATAAAGGACAAAGGGTGAATCAGTGCAACAGCGATACTCACAAGTCAATATGTTGGAAACGAACTCACTTTCTACCTATGTATGAAAGTGTAGCCCCTCTGTACATCACCTTGACAATAAAATTAAATTAAAAAAATAAAGAATAGATCTGTTACTGTAATGTCTATCCTGACCCTGTGTATCCCAAGGAAGGAATGTAGTAAGCTCAGACAATTGGAAGAGGCATGGTATCGAAGTTGCAAAGTCGAAGTTGCAAAGTTTTAAACTAAAGACTTCAAGTACCCAGTATTCCAACGACCCAAAGAGACCTACTCTATCTTATTAGACGCAACTCCAGAATCTAGAACCACAACCAGCCTTGGAGTTGTACAAGCAATGTACAGTAAAACAAGCTCAAGAGCCATAAGAGTATAGAAGTCCCAGATAGCCCATTTCATAGAGTCGGCACAAGATAGTCAAGAAATTCTTCATATCAGAAAAGCAGAGATCTGATTAATTTAAAGTGATTTCTCCAAATTTCAAATAAAGGCCCTGTAAATAAATTAAATAGGACATATCTAAGTATGCTCCTTTGGGACATACTTCTCAGATAGCCTGTATTCCTTATAGTTGAGTAACAATTTAATATAAATATTAAATATAATTTTATAGCTATATCACCTTTATAGATAGCATATATTATAAATTAAATGTTCACTATAAATCAATTTCTGGTGATTATTGCCACAATTCAGTGAGGTCAATACAATCACTAATTTTATAGCCTCTCACACCAAGAGTAAGAGAGCTTTTGCATTTTGCCCATGCTCAGCTCAAAGTCAGCCCAGCATTGAAGCAGGTGTGGTTCACCCCAGCAAAGCAGAGATTCCACCAAAAGAATTTCCATTGTATTCAAATCTTTCACAGATTTGGGACATTGGAAGATCCAGCACAGCCCACTCCTTTGAAACTCATCCTATTAAAAAAAAAAAAAGAGCCATATTTAGGTCGTTCATTTTATTTTTTGTTTCCCTGGAGTTTTCTCTGAAGTGTTACACTAAAAATATGTCATTCTATTAATGTCTTTTTTTTTTTAATTCCCTTTCCCAATCCTCCAAAGCTTGAAAAAAAATTTTACCTTTGTCAAGTGCAGAAATTGCCTTGATTTCTTAAAGTGACAAAAATATGCCTAGATGTTTGACAAAGAATCCCATCAGCTATCAGTGGGGCATTGACATCTCTGCAGAGGAGGCCCAAAGAGGTTTCCAAGCATTGATAAGATCCTCTCTTACTTTGGCCCACAATCTAAACTTCTTGTTCCGGTCCCCTCAATACCTGAAGGACTAGGTTAGGAAACACAAAGGGCTTTCTTGCTCAGTCAGATAGATCTGTGCCAGCTCCTAGAGTGCTGGCCATGGAACAAGTGTCTTCAATCTTTTGGTCCTCAATATACCTATTTACATTGTGTATGAAAACCTGGATGTTTTTTTGTATGAGTGAGATAGGTTGGCTATCAGCACCAGTGAGATACTTGGGAAGTGACAAGTTAGAGATTTGTAGTTATAGCTGTCAGCATTGGTCCCAGCTCCCTGGCAAAGTCCCTGTGTGACCTTAGCATCTTTCAAGCCATTGCCCTCTCCTGCTCAGACAAAGGAGATGAAGCAGGAATACAAGGAGGAGAGAGGGCGTGAACCCCCAGAAAAATCCATGGATCTCTGGTTCTACTCCCCACACCTTCCTCCTCAGGTCTGCCCAGTAGGTCTGTGGTGACACCACCTCCTGACCCCCAGAGAATCTCAACTTAACAAGTTTCCTGTATGATCCTGACAAGGGAACCCATCAACCTCCACACCCAATACTCTGGAATTATTAAGAGGAGAGGAAAATGAGATTACTAAGGGAAGAAAAATAAGTTAATTAGACACACACGGAGCCACAGTTTACCATGCACTTTCATGCTTTTCCCCTCAGTTAACCTTCACAGCAGTCTGTGGAGCAGATATTGTTACATGGCCAGGTTTTCAGGGGAGTCTGGAGTGTTTCTGCCTTACCCCCCAGGTCTGAAGGGCAGTAAGTAGAAGGGTAAGATCTGAACTCTGGTGAGTTTTGTCTTCAAAGCCTAGTGTCATTCTACCACAGAACAAAGAAACCAGGATTGAGAGAACCTTTATTATTATGAATACAGAAAAAGAGATCTGACCTGCTAAAAATAAAACAAGGACTTTAAATTTTGTCTCTCTCCCTCTCACTTACTGCCTTGCTTGGATTTATTAAGCACTTGGTTATTCCTTACTGATGAGGGAGTACAGCTGCCCGGCTCACAGGTGTCAGCCAGGTCCAACCTCAAGGTCATTTCTAAAACTCTGCAGGATCTTTGTACAGGATGAGGACCACAGCTAACCACCTGCCCCATGGGAGTGCTGAGGTTTTCTTTATTCTGGCAAGTCCAATCCATCAAAAGAAGTTGGAGCTTTGAATGAGGAACAGCTCCTGCCATGGCAAATTATTCATTTATTCGGGCAGTGATTCAGCAGCAGGTAGCAAATGCTGACTGTGTGTAAAGAGCTTGACTGTCTCGCTTCAGAGAACTAGGAAAGGAATCAGGAATTCAGACCCTCGCTAAAGAGAAAGAACGGATGCAAATGTACACCAACCCTCCTCCCAGAGATGAGTGCAGGTATAGGAAATGAATGTGTAACTAAATTAAAGCATCAGGTATTATATGCTGACCTTTGACTATGCATCCGTATCCCTACTGCATCCTCCCATTGGCAAACAAGAGGAATTAAGTAGCTGTCTTGTCTGCAGTGGGTGTTGTGCATCAGCAAGTTTTAGGCACCATGAAAAGGACTTAGGGATGAGCCAAGACTAAGAAAACAGAAAAGCTTGGCTGATATCACCTGGTTCATCTAAGTGGCTCTATTTGTCCAGTGAGTCCACTGGAAAATGGTCTACATGGAGGCAAATGTCCATCTTGAAAGAATGCCCCTCACAATGATAGCTAGGTAGAATCCACCTGGCTCCTGAAACTGCACAGCTTTTTGTCTGTTGGTTTGTTTGTTCTAAGTACTTGGTAATGCCCTGAATTCAGCACAGCCAGAAGGTGAGTCTGGCTATGAATCACCACTGCAGATGTAAAACCGGAGTGGTGGACATTCCTTATGCTAAGGAATTGGGGTGCCAGGAGCTCACAGATTTGATAGGACATTCAAAAATAGAAGCATCCAAAGATTCCTCGGCACAGCCCCTCTGTGGCTATGGAAGAAGCCTCTGGCATGATTTTGATTTGCAAGTCCCTGACATGACCTAATTTCACTTCTTTCATTTGCATGATAAATGAAAATGCCAGGATGGGGTCCCAAAGGGCTTTCTTCCCTCACTGACTAACACTTGGGTCCCCTGACTGCCTGAGGGTGGTGGTAGAAGAGACTGCCCCTTGGCTGAAGACAGCTGGGGCTTTCGTTCTTCAGGGGGAGAAGAGCTGTGTGGGAGCAGCTGGTGTGTCTTTCCCCTGACATTGGGGGAATACTTTCATGACCACATCTTAGAACTGAAGGCAAAGGAAGTCCATGCACCCTAATCTGGACTGAACAGGACATGAAATAGCATTCCCTTGAGAATCCCAACATCTGCATCATCAGGGAATTTACAGAATCGCAGAGAATAACATCTACCCCTAGAAGTCTTAAAAGTAGGCCTACTGGGGTCCTTAAATCTATTTTTTTGTTTGCTTGTTTTTGTTTTTGTTTTTTTGGGGGGGTTGGTTTTTGTTGTTTTGTTGTTGTTGTTGTTGTTGTTTTTTGGTCATTCTTGGAGTTTGAACTCAGGGCCTAGGTGCTGTCCCTGAGCCTCTTTGTACCCAAAGCTGGTGCCCTATCACTTGAGCCACAGAGATACTTCCGGCTTTTTCTGAGTAATTTATTAGAGATAAGAGTCTTGTGGACTTTTCTACACAGGCTGGTTTTTAACCATGATCCTCAGATCTCAGCCTCCTGAGTGGCTAGGATTACAGGTGTGAGCCAGCAGTGCCCAGCTAAGTCTGGTTTGAACATCTCCCTCTGTACAGTCCACAAAAACATGGGTGGACGAGAGCTGAGCTTTAACTTTACGTAGCTCTTACTACACCAAGTGGTCTTAAAAATGTTTTTAAAACCACCTCAAACACTTCTGAGTCGTGTTTCTTTATATGAATAACAATACTTCATAGATGAAAATTAAGTGGAAGACTGTTTTCTTAACATTCAGTAACCAATTAAAAGTTAGATATTAGCTAGGCTCTTGTGGTTCATACCTACAATTCTAGCTATTCAGAAGGCAGAAATCTGAGGATTTTAGTTTAAAGTCAGCCCAGGCAGCCTTGAGACAGCTCATCTCCAATTAACCAGCAAAAAGCCAAACTAAGGGTATGGGTTCAATTGGTAGAGCACTAGCCATGAGTGAAAAAGCTGAGTGCGGGCACAATGCCCTGAGTTCAAGATCCAGTGTTGGCACCAAAAACAAACAAAAAGACAAAAGGTTAGTAAAGAACTGAAATTTAGAAGGACTCGTTCTTTTTTTTTTTTTGAAGGGAGAGGGGTTGCAACGAGGGAAGAATAAATGGTAGATGCAGAAGCGATGGGTTAACAGCCCCCATGATGGCATCCCTGAGTCTATGAGCCATTTCTCAACCTCTCAAAGCTTCGTTTCCCTCATCCCTAAAATAGGGACCGTGCTAACACCCATCTCCTTGAATAATAGAGCGGAAGAAATGAGAAGTCTAGTAAAAAAAACCCTGCATAAGCTATAAAGCACTTTGTACATTCCCTATGATTCGGGTAATAGCAAAAATGATCTGAGCAGGTATCAAAGTGTGCCCATCAGCAGCCCTGATGGCCTGCTTCCCGAAGCATCACAGTCATTTTCAGCAGCAGCCTCCATTTGTATGCAAACAATTATTGTGCAGTAAGCCCTCTCCACCACTGCTGCACGGAAGTTGCTGGCTGCAATCTCATGTACATTATTAATTTGCTTAGTAAACCCTTTCAAGTCAAGTTCGAGTAGAGGTGAGCTGGGAAATAGCTATAGTCCAAGAGTCTGCAGGGAATATGAGAGTCTGGAAGACAAATATGGGAGAGAGAAGTTGAGCACATACATTGTTCATTTGGAATTTCAAAACAAGCAGCCAAGCATCAGTGGCTCTTACCAATGTCCATGCCATTTCAGCCAACAAACTTTCTTGCTTCTGGAGTGAAGAAAATGATATGGTTTATTTCATTGCTGTGCTATTTATCTATCTATCTATCTATCTGTCTATCTATCTGTCTATCTATCTATCTCAAAACCAGCACCCAGACTGTTTAATAAAATACTGCAAACTGAGTACCTAAAACACAGAAATGTATTGTCTACCAGTTCTAGAGGCCAAAAAATCTGGTCAGGACCTGTAAGGGAGAACTTTCTTCCAGATAATAGTTTCAGATCCTTGTTTATCAGTGATGGGAATATAATTTCAAGAGAATAGGGACTCTGGTCTTCACTGTTTCCAGAGCTTAGATCAGAGTTTGACACACATAAGGCCTCAGTGATGACCTAAAGAAAGTCTACAGCCTTGGGAAGGGAGTAATAGTCTTTGGGGTTGTATACATTACTGGTTTGACAACCTAGACCTAGTGTGGTATTCTAGCATGAGCTTTGTTAGCCTCTTTGCAGCTCTGATTTTTCATTTCTACAACATGTACAGTGATATGTCACAGCTTTTTTACTTTAACTGATGGCTTTTTTAAACTATACCTTTATCCATAACTGTATGCATTTCCTACATCACATTATATCAATTCCCTATGCCCAGTCTCATCTCTTTTTTATTGGGCAGTATTGAGGTTTGAACTCAGAGCCTTGTACTCTCTAGGCAGGTGCTCTATCTCTAAGCCATACTTCCAGTCTAATTTGTGTGTATATGTATGTGTGTGTGTGCATGTGTGTGCATGTGCTTGAACTCAGAGCCTTGAGCTCTCCCATGGCTTTTTTTGTTCATTGCTGGTACTCTACTATTTGAGCCACAATTCTTATTCCTGCTTTTTGCTGATTAACTACAGGTAAGAATCTTTGGGATTTGTTTTCCTTGGACTGACTTGGAACCCAAATTCTCAAATCTCATCCTCCTCAATAGCTTCAATGGTTGGGTAGCCTGTTCCAGCTTCAATTTCTAGTTAAAGTCTCACTTCTTGACAGGGAGCATGCCTCCTATGTTACGTTTCTAGTCATTGTTGGAATGAAAGGCATATTGCCACCATGTCCAGATCCCCTCCATTGAGATTGAGTCTTGCAAATTTTCATGCCCAGTCTAGCCTGAAACTGTGATCCACCTCATCTCAGCTTCCCATATAACTTAGGATGACAGGTACATGCCAGCTATTTTTCTGCCCAGGCTGGCCTCAAATGGTGGTCCTCCCATTCTCAGCCTCTCCTATAGTTAGAATTACAGGTAGAAGCCCTCAATACTCATCTAGTTTCACCTATTCATTTAAGGCTTTGATCTTGAACACAATGAATTCTGTCTAAGGCTCTGTATTCCAGTCAGCACAGTAGAGTTGAGAATATCATCTCCAAGCTACATCATGGGTTGAAAGGAGAGGCAGTTAAGACTCTGAGTGTGGAAAATGAATAAGTGTGAGGTTCCCATCATGAGTTTACAGGTGCCATTGAACACTTGCTCTGCTTCTTCATCAGGTTCAAAGAGCTACGTTGGTATTGATGTTAGAGATTACTTTGTTGAGGGTTTGACTAAAGCCCAGAGAGGTTAGGAAATTTGCATAAGATCACAGAGCCATTTGCAAGGCTAACATTGAAAGCTATGCAGTTTCCAGCTTTTTCTTGCCCTGTTCCCCGCCAGCACTGTGATGCCATGGAGTAACACAGTAAGAAGGGTAGCAGTTTTGTCCATTTATGCAAACTGAAGCAATTTTCTGGTAGTCCCTAATCAGTTCATTTCATCTTCTCATTTTCCTCTTTCCTGGAAGGAATCTGTTTTACAAAAGAAGAAGAAGAGATTGAGTCAAGCAGTAAAATCTATGAACAGAAGTCTCTGCCTGCAGGTTTTAAAGGTTAGGGTTACATGTATGGGCTTCCAGATATTTCTATGAGTCCTTGATCTCTGTCACTAGGAATCGTGCAGTGCTCTGTCCCAGAGCCAGTGCCAGAAGTACTCAATAGGAAGAACACTTGCCACCAATAGGTGTGACTTAGTATTTGACTTATTACTGTAGGCTGTGCCCACATAAGTCTAGACATTGAACGGAGTGACATTGATCAAGATGCATTGTTCTCATACACTGACATATTGGATTGAAGCCCTTTTGAACATCTACTTAAAGATAATAAAAAGAAAATTTACTTTTAAAGTGTAGATGCTCTTTTCCCAGCTGTATCTCTGCTCCTGATCTCTACCTACCTGATTTTCTAGGACAAAAGGCTTAAGAGGAACAAGAAGCTTGAAAACTCTCAAGGGTTTTGAAATCAAAAGAATTTGAATCATGTCATGGTTGGTGCAAAGCTGTGTGATCTAGGACAAAAACTTAATGTCTTTGAAGTTAATTTCCCCACCTATAAAATGGAGATTAAAAGAGTTTAGGATTAAATGAGATAATAGATGAATAACATTTACTGCTTGGCATGAAGTGGAAATTCAACAAACGCTATATAGCTTCCTGTTCTACCCTTGACACAAGACCTGTGCAAACACTCCTGCTGTTATGAAGCAGTCCCAATAAGGACCGGTGTTGTTTTCCCACTCCACTTTTGCTGATCTTCCAACCATACCCTCTCTGTGTCCTGCCCCCAGAGGCTGGCTGGGTCTAAATGAAATGAAAGGGGTTGTCCCTACCTAATTGTGACTTTCTCCTCAAGGACTTCCACTTGCTGCACCTGCCTCATTCTGGGAACAGAAACCACTGGACTCGATTCTATTTAGGAATATGTCTAGGACATTATAGTAAAGGCTTCTAGAATCTCCAGGTTTTTTTTCCTTCCAGAAACATCTTCTCCCAGAATCACTCTTGCCTTTCATTCAAGCTACTATTGAGCACAAGGAAGCCTCACATCCTAAGCTACCAACTGGGCTATGAGATCTCATCTTCTCCATCCCAGTAGTCATATTTATTTCTCCTTCACAAGCGTCTCGCTCATAATCCCAAGATCTCTTTAGAGAGCAAATGCTCTTCACCTCGTACCAGTGTTACATGGCTGAGGAGCAAAATGAGAATGTGCTGGAACTCTCAGTAGGAAGAGAAGAAAGTTCACGGGGTTTGCAGCTCCATCCCTACAAAATCTCAGCCTCCTGGCTGCTCTGATTCCCACAGAACCTTAGCTGCCTGAGGAATTTGCTGGTGGGCTTCTTTGTTGTGACAAGGATTTAATGAATATTTATAGGATATGGTTAAGAGATTACGCTAATGTGTATTTCAAGTCCATTGATGTCCAAACTTAGAGGCAGCATCTGTTTGTTCAAGTGCAATAATATGTACTCAGTGTTAAGACCAAACTGCTATGTTCATACTGGGAGCTGGTTCCTCCTATAGGCTATATTCTGGCTAAAATTACTTGAGGATTCTGACACAGGCTAAAAACATACTCACTAATAATACTTATAATAAATATGACCATGTAAAAGTGACATTTATTGTGGGCTTGCTGTTATACCAGACACTAAACATTTATGTGAATGGACTCATTTGGTATTCACAACAGTCCTAAGAGATAGGTAAAGCCCTACTCCAGAAGTATAGATGGGAAACGGAGGCACAGAACCTCTCTAACTTGCCTGATAAGGCATGGCTAGAAAGTAACAGAAAGAACTTGAACCCAGGCATTCTACTGTCATAAATCACACTCTTTAAAATGAGTCCATGCTTACCTTAGGCACCTGGAAGAGTTTAGTGTATGCAGCCTTCACCTCGAAGGGAAGTGTGATTATTATCATCTAACACTTGGCTAACCACTTGCCCAAGACCGCAAGGCTACTTAGTGAGAGATTGGGAATTAAAACTCAGGTGTAAAATGTGTAGTGTCACATGACTGACCACCATGGGTTAGAGTAAAATATGTGGCTTTGGCTTAGCCTTGTCCATAGCTTCTGCTTTCCATCCCCAGACGCAGGCTTTCTTTTCTATAACAATGGACCCCCTAAAATATGTCAACTGACTTCCTGACTTTATTGTGCCACCATCTCATCAGTCACTCCCAGCTGGCTATTCCTCCCATCTGTCATGTTTAGCCTCAACTCTATACCCTGGAACCACAGCAACACCCTTTTAGCACTCAAAATTTTACTATCAAATCTCTTTCCATGGATTGAAGAATACATTGAATTCTCCATATCATCCTGTAAGGATGAGGACATAGGTTGGCTCTTCCCAGGCATACAGCTCTTCCCATTTTGGGTCATATTGCTCCATAGACAGATCTGGAATTAGAACCCAAATATCTAATTTTCTTTAGCAGCATTGATTTTCCTGTTTACTTTCTATCCTGAGAAAAATACTCAGCCCTGACATTTCTTCCCAACTCAGGTGACCAGGATATTTCTCATGCTTCCATGTCATTATCACCTTCAAAATTAGGAACAGATATCTGTCTTCGTCTAGCTCAACATCTTTTTTCCAAATGTGAGGAGCCTCATTAGCTCAACTAGTATAAATTTTTTGGGAGAACTTTGATGCATTTCCTTATATTCCTAACATCCTGAAACACAATTTCAATTAAATTTCTATACTAGTTCTATACCGGTTCTATGCCAGCTCATTTCCCAACTGCCACTACAAAGCCATTATCTGAGCAACTGACATGCAGAAAGGCCAATGTATAAGACTTTGGATTTCCTGTCCATAGAGTTGTTGGTGGAAAAGTTGCTAGAGGTAGGGAGAATGGCTGGGGCTGGCTGGGTTACATGACATAGATCCTTGTTGACTTCCTGTACAGTGATTATAAATATCCTGCTTCTTCCTTAGAGAGTATCTGATTCTACATCATCTCTTCTCAACTTGTGTAGGAAACATGTTACACACTGCACATGCATATGTGCGTGCACACACACACACACACACACACACACACACACACACACACACACCACCCTCCACTCAAATGAAAGTTTGAGAGCTGTATCTCAGACATTGTTACACAAAGGAAGTATCCTACCTGTGTCAGCAAAACAAAGCAAGGAGTTTATTTGGGAACAGGAATATGGAAAGGGTCACTTATATGTAGAATATGAAGAAATAAAAGAAAAAAAGCTGGGGAAATGCATTTGATACCATGCTCTCCAACATTTTATAAGATCCAAGAATGTGTTTCTCATTAAGAATCAACAGTAGTGTACTGGAAATGGCACTAAATCTGAGCTCAAGAATGCTACACTCAAGTTCTAAATCCTACCTTTATTTGCATTGTGACTTGGACAAATCACCTGTAATAGTGTTTCATCTGTAAGGATCATTTAATAGCAAGAACTGTGTCTTTCCCTCTCTCTGAACCCAGTAAAATTAAAGTTAGCCTTGTAATGACACTGCTCCGGAAACAGGAATGGCCAGTGTACATGTGAGTCAATGTGACCTGTGTGGTCTCCAGACTAGTTCAGAGGTGGTCCAGATGTATTTATAATTCATTTTCCATAAATAGAAGTACTCTGCTTTCTTATTTGCTTCTGAAAGAAAACAATATATAAAACAGATGGAAAGAAAGGAAGAAGCAAAAGGAAAAAGAAGAGCAGTAGCAGTCTCCAGTGAGAGGATTTTACAAATGTAATATGGATCTTGCCTGCACCTCCTGTAGTAATGTTATGACTAGAATGGGGAAAAATCAGTTCTGACTAACATTCTACTTTGACAAATAGCTTAATTGTGGACTTCCTACACTCCAATCTTTTGTATCTTGAAAAGACTTCTATTAACTTTTAACCAGCTTTAAAATGAATTCAAGAAGAATAGTCAAAAAAATCTATGTTTTAATAAAAACTCATTTTCACTTTATACAGTTTCCTTCTCAGCCATGACTCTTAACTCTTCCTCCAATCATCCCTGTAAGGAGTGAAACAAAAATCTCAGTGCTCAACTCCCCTTTGTAGAATCCTTCCATGTCCCAAATTATTTTCTTGTGAGCCAAAAAGGCCCACCCCAAGTCTCTAGTCTCACCTTATTTACTTCTTAGCAATGACTCGATAAAAACAAGTTGCTGATTGAGATCTTTTGCACGCAAACTCTGATTCACAAAGCCATTCCTTTGCTTCACAGTGGTAAAGTCAGACAATCTCACTCATCTAAAACACATTTCTCCTAGTAATTTGCTCTACAGTCCTGTTTTCCAGAAGCTACCTTCAGAATTCCCCAAATGATAGACCTGAGCCTTTCTCTTGTACTCAAATAGCAGCAAGATGCTCTTCTTCCCCTGTCTACCTGGACAGGAAATTCATTAAAAACAAGTACCTTGCTTGTTTATGTCCTAAATTTCTAACCTCCTACATGCCATGAAATGTGTGCCGAGTAAATTTTGATGACCTCCATTGGATTTGTTAACCTTAGACTGGGATTTCTTAGAATGAATACTGAAATATAGCAGGAACTTCTGGAAGGAGCTACACTATTTTGATATGTCACAAAGGAAAGACAGACATCAACAGAATCACCAGGACTGGGGCATTGTCCACCGTGAAGCCAGAAGATGCCAGCGCTGTAGTGCTTCTTCAGAGATTTTGGAAGGAAAGCAGGAATGTTTTTCAGCACTGCTAGTCCAAACTCTCCCTTAAAACAGGACCTCAGAATTTGCCCCCCCCTCCCCAGTTACCAACCAGGAACACTTTTCTCATGTCTTAAGAGTACTTTTCTCATGCCACATCTTGCCTATAAAGTGATCCATCCTGGTGCTTCCTGGTACTTATTTTGTTGGATTTGGGGGGAGGTAGGACAAGGAGAGGGTAGAATGAATGAGAGAAGGGAATAGAATGCAGGCAAAGAGTTCATTGTATATACCACAGAATTGAGAAAAATAAGGGAAGGGGTGGATCAAAGGAGATTGAAGATGTTAAAGGGATGACACAGATGCATTGTATACGTAAGTTGCTTTGTTAAATGGTAAAAAAAATCATCAGTACATAACCTAAGAAAAGAAAGACATGTTAGGGAAGAAGCGTGTAAGAGGAGTGGGGTAAGAGGAGGGGGTGAGAAAGTTAAAAGGGGTGACATTGATCAATAGACACTGCATTCGTAAACTATTCTGTTGAATGGAAACTCCTTTATATACTACTTAAAGAAAATGAAAATATTTTAGAAGTGGTGTTTCCTCCTTCACAGCTCTTAAAATAGTCACAATACTTACACAAAATCTAGAGGTTCCAGCCTAAGTTTTGGTGACCTAATGAGTTCAGGAGCAGATTTCTGTACGTAGCTGGCCTACATTTACATGTAGAATGACATTGGTGTGGACAGCTGTGGGTTCTTAAGTTTGACACTTCCTGTAGTGGCCCCTGGGGTGGAAAGCTCCAGTGGTTTGTTAGCTTGCCTGAACTCTGTTTGCTAATTCTCCAGTTTCATGTTGCAGAAGTCTCAGAACCATCAATATAGGGTGGGCCTCCCTCAGCTGCCTTGGGATAGAATTCACTCAGTTATTTACCCATCATGACTATTGTCATACATCTGATCTGTGCACTGACCTAATAGTCACAGAGGGCAGGACTCCACCAAGGGAGAGGCCAATGTCCAGGTGACAATTATAGTCCTCTATTTCATGAGGTGAGGAAGAGGCAGTAGGAAAGAGTTCATATTACTGAGCAAGGAAGATCAAGATGACAAATAGATGGCAGAGCTTCAACTCCTCATTTCCACAGAGTCCGTGGAAGGTGAGTTAGCAGCCATCTGCCATCCCTGGTGTAGCTCAAGTAGGACGTGGGTGATGTGTGGTCTGAGGACAGTCACACCTGATGCTGCCATTCAATGATTTTGCATACGAAAATTAAGCCTTTAGTGATTCATATTCCTCAACTTGTGATGTGGGAGTAATGATATCTGATAAAATGGCTCCTGAAGATTCCAGGAGTAATGAGGTATAGTTCTTTATAGAGTGCTTGATATAAAGTAAGTGCTTTGTAAATGTGTTTCACTTCTCTATAGGTGTAACGTGAGGCCCTTTGAGGCACAGAAAGAAAACTATGACAAGAGACTAAGTTACGTGTTTTCTAACAGGTTACAACATGGGCATCAATGTTATGCACCAAGAGAATAATGCAGTCAAGGAATTCATAAAGACAGAAATGAGCAGGGCAGGTAAAGAGAAAGCTATGGAGAGGAGACAAAACAAAAATGTTAGATGGGAGAACAGGAAGGAGGGAGGAGTGTTAGATGGATGATAAGTAATAGATAGTGGTTAGATTAATTGATGCAGGTAAACAGACATGTTTATATTATTAATTATTGGTGAATGAGAGTTGGTAAATGGCTTTTTAAGGGACCCAAGGGAATGAATGCTCAATGAAGGGAAGTATGTGTAGGTCAGTAAGAAACAGTTGAAACAGTTAACATCATAGTAGCTGGGAGAGAAGCAAAGAATCTTGTGCCTGAGTGACCAGTTCCCTGATCACACACAGAGGAGGCCTGGTGATAGCATCCATGGTTGGTGGTCTAGCCTCAGAAAAAGAAGAGCTTACGACTTCCCATCAACTACTCTGAGAGTAGCATGCAAGACTAACCGTTCCTGTTTATTGACAGTCTGCTCAGCATCTGTACATTAACTCAAATCTTCTCAAGGGCTCTTGAGGAAGGCAGTATTATTCCTCGTTTTATAGAAGAACCAACTGAGATGCATGAGTCTCCCAGTTAATTAAAGGATCCCGAATCTTACTGCTAATTAAAGAATCCAGACACTGTCAAGGTCTTCTAGGACTCTGTCTCCTGCCAAGCTGAAGCTCTTCCTCTAGAACATCTTCCTCTGCATGGAAGAGACCAATCACGCCTTAGGTGTTAGTCTTGTCCAACCTGAGAACTCACACCTTAAAATCTTTCCTGCAGTAAAGAATGATTCTGAACACCACCCTCCTCACGTCTGTAGAATTCTCAATTTATTTTTGGTTCTGCTTTTGGTTCTTTATTCTGGGGGTAACAATGGATGTAACTTACAAGGATCCCTCATGAAAACCTCATTGTGTTTAAATTCCATTGCATAAGTTCATTCTTTGTTCTTTCCTTAAATTAGAAAGAATTATCCAAAGTTAATCGAAAATTTCAAGACTTGCTCTTGCTCTCATCCATGCTGACCTGAAAAAGGTCTATTATCTGTCCCATTGCACATTCCAATGTCTCCTCTCCTGAAGCTGTATTAATATCTTTAGCTATTCAAGGGATTCAACTGACTGAGCATGCCTGGGTCATTGTAATTTGATTTATTAGACTCTTGAAGAGTGTCCTTGATAGACTCTGGGCCTGTCTAGGGACCCGCTAGGGAAGCTCAGTTCCCTCGGAGTCATGGCATCTAAACTTCAGGACTCAGAGAGTGGTGGATGATGTCATCTTTTTAGCTGAGCAGTCTCCAGAGAGCAAAATGCTTCAGATGGGGAGAAATTTCAGACAATGAACATTTGTCCTTTCTTTAAAGACTCCTAATGGTAACCCCTATGAATTAACCAGCAAGTCAGCCCATTTTTATTGCAACTTAACTGGGTGTTCTCCAGTAAGGATGCTAAGACACATATTTTGTGCAGTTGGGAGAATCTCACAACTGCCAGCAACAAGACAGGCTTTTTCATAGCTCTACTTACAGGTAGTAACAACTGTTACTACCTATAAGTAATGTTGGAGGTAAGTGCTGTAGGAAAACAGCTAATCAGGGATGTTCTCTACAATGCCCACAATAGTAAGACTTGTAATTTATGCTTCAGTAGCTCCAGTTATAAATTCCTCTGTACTCCACAAAGCAATCCATTTCCTTGAGAAACAATATTAAACTCTTGAGTTAAGAGGGTAGGTTCTGAAGTCTCACCCATTGGACATGATATTTAAGTTCTCTGTGCCTCAGTTGTCAATCATAAAGGAGGGATGATTATATTTTGTTGGGTTATCATGATGATTAAATAAGTTGATATATAAAAGGTACTTAAAATGCAGCCTAGCCTAGTAACCATGTCTGTTACTATCAGCTACTATTGCTTCAAAGAAATGATAGGGAAACTCCATATATTAAGTTTCAAGATGACCCCATCTCGCAACCCTCCACTGGGTCTAGTTCTATGAACTATGGGCAAAACCTACATGCAGCTTAAAGGTAGGGAGAGTCTGTGCTATATTTTGAGATGGAGGAGTAGAAAGTGGTGCTTGGCCTTGCTTCCTAGGCTGACATGTTACCATTTAGCCACTCCTCCAGCCTGCTTTTTCACTGGTTATTTTAGGATGGCACTAATTGCCTGCCTCGCTGCACACCTGAGATTCCATCTGCTTAATTTGGGTTTCTTTTCATAGCTGGAATGGCAGGCACACTCTACAGCATCCAGCTTTCTTCAGTGGAGATGGAATGTCTCAGACTTTTCAAGATAGCCTAGAACAACAACCCTTCCAATCTCAGACTCCTAGGTAGACTAGAATAACAGGTATGTGCCAATGTGACAATTCTAGATAGCTAGAACTATTGGTGGGAATTACAAGTACCCAGTTGTGCTATTCTTTTTCTGAAGGAAATATGCTACTGAGCCCTTATCACATAAAGTGGTGATTGCTTCAACGGTCCTAATGACAGTTGAATAACGCAGACAGTAGAAATGGAAGAAGAAAAAATATCAAAAAGAAAGTATGCCTGAAGAGATAATGTTATATAATATGGTTGTGGACACACAGAGAAAAATTTGTTTCAATCCTGCGTCATCCACACGTTTGGCCAACTATATCTCATGTGGTACTCACTATACTGGAAGGATATGGATGGATATATTTGTTGGGGAAAAGACTTCCAGAAAGAGGCTACAGCTAAGAGGCAAGGGAGACAGCAACACTTTCAAGAAAGAGTAAGAATATCACTAGGGAACAAGGACTGGGGACATGATGGGAAAGTAATTGGAGTATGGACTCCAAAATGCTAATGGTGTTGATATTGAGAGACCATCTCTGAGCAGTGTAGGGATGGAGCAGGATTTGGAGCTGGGCATCAGAGCATTAGAGCTCTATCTGATTCCTCTACCTAGGTGTTTGTAGGAAGGTACTACACTCAGGAAGGCCAGCCGAAAGGGAGATAAAATGGTTTGGGAAGAGGCACTGATGAGACATGGAAGAAGAAAACTGATGTAAAAAAAATTTCTGAGGAATATTTACTCAACAGTCTAATCACAGGATGCACTAAAGCAATATTAAGAAAACACTAAGCATATTTTGTGAACTAAATTAATAAGATACTGCTAACATAGTTGTCCACTCTGGATGCTTACTTTTTAATTTCCTTATAATTACTTCCTTCCTTCCTTCCTTCCTTCCTCCCTCCCTCCCTTCCTTCCTTCCTCCCTCCCTCCATCTCTTCCTTCCTTCCTTCCTTCCTTCCTTCCTTCCTCCCTCCCTTCCTTCCTTCCTCCTCCCTCCCTCCCTCCATCTCTTCCTTCCTTCCTTCCTTCCTTCCTTCCTTCTTGTCAGTCATGGGGCTTAAACTCTGAGCCTGGGTGCTGTCCTTCAGCTCTTCAGCTCAAGGCCAATGCTCTACCATTTGAGCCACAGCGCCACTTCCAGTTTACTAGTGGTTTATTGGAGATAAGAGTTTCACACTTTCCTGCCCGAGCTGGCTTTGAACCACAATCCTCAGATCTCAGCCTCCTGAGTAGTAGGATTACAGGCATGAGCCACCAGCACCTGACTTTCTTTATATTTTCTTTAAGCATTTCTACAAAGAAGTATCAATTTCACCCTAGATGTTTTAAAATATACTTCTCCAATTTGAGATAGTTTGAATTTCACAGCAATTTTGTCGAGATAGTATAGAAATTCTCATACATCCTTCACCGGGTTTCCTCTACAGTTGATAATTTGTATCATACCATGGTACATTTGCCAATATAAACCCTTGGTTTTATTTAGATTTCATCAGATTTTCATTCATGCCCTTTTTCTGTTCCAGAATATAAAATAGAATACCATGTTACTTTGGGTATTTATATGTTGGGTTTTTTGTTTTGTTTTGTTTTTTAATGTGTATGTTGAAAAGTAAATGCATTCACAATGGTTCAAGTCAACTTCCTCTCTCTGGAGCCCTAAGCTGGTCTCATGGTTGGTAACATCAGCCATCAACTTTACACAGTTGATTCAATTTCTGCAAATTAAGTTTTTAAAATGTTTCCTTTAGAAGAATTAAATATCTCAAATTTTTTTAAAACTTCAAATTTCAGGTACTCTTTTAAGAAAAGGATCTTTACTAACAATGCTTGATAAGCAAAGCACTCATGACCTTGCTCATGTAACTGTAAACCCCTGTACAGTATTTTTACAATAAAAATGTATTTTTTTAAAAAAAGGATCTTTACAAAAGTTTCACCTTGGAGTATAACAAGCAGATTGTTGAGCCTATTCACAGTCTTCAGAAGCCAACAAATTTTCTTAATGTTTCTGAGCTAGTATTCCAGTTGGAAAAGTATTGCATCTGCCTTTTAGTTGTGAGCACCTCTCCTGGGCTCAGCTGAGAAACAGGTGTAGGTAAAGGGGACCCTGGGGTCATTTCCCTGCTTTTCCTGACCCTTTTTTTCCCATCATCTCAGTTCTGGTTCTTTCATTTTCTAGCTGGATACTCCAAGCCCTGATACACTCTTCCAGTTCAGTTTCCTTGTTTTAATTTTGTTCTATTATAAATATATGTCATTATATATGTGCATGTCAAAATGAAACTCACCAATGATGACAAAAATGTGGGAAAATATGCTGTTACCACATTTTTGTAGGAGAAAATTTGAATATTCAAGTGTAAAGGAGAACATTTAATTTATCCATAATCCTATGACTAACATCTTTATATTCTATTTTCTATACATACTCGCATATTCTCTCTCCTCTCCCCCTCCCCTCAGCCTTACCCATCCTTTGTGTTGAAGCACCCCACTCATTCCTATCACACATCTCTCCCCTTGTCTTACCCCCATTAGTTATTCCATTGTGTAGGACAATGATCTTATTATGGAAATTTCATTCCAGAATCTACATCTACGTGTACACAAATATTTCAACAAGTATTTGTTGGGCATATATTCTCTACAAAGCACTTGTAAGCTACAAATTTATAGCCTTCCCTTTCAGAATTGCACAATCTAATGGATGGTTGGGAGACAAGTGGAACAAGATGGAATGTGAATTAAAGTAAGATATAGGCATTATCATGGTGGGAACAAAGGAGAAGAAGCAATGACTTTTGATTGGAAGAAGGTTTCAGAAGAGGTAAACTGGATGACTACTGCTTACTTGTTCTGTCTTCAGTGGGTGTCTCATGGGATTATTTGATGGACTGGATTGCACAAGCTTTAGTCTTGAGCCCAGTATTTACAAGGGAACAGCAGTAAATGGTCAGCTCTGTTGGGAGGTTCCCAAGACATAAGACTCCCAGGACATAAGACTTCCAGAAAAGCACCAACCAAACCAGGAAAAATGAGTCACCCTAAATAGCAATGAATAATATAGGCTGCTTATTTCCTATAGGGAGCTCACAGATTATAAACCAGAGAGGAATAAAAGACTACAACACTAGGTGTAATAGAGAAGGCCAGCAATACTAGAATAGGTAGTGATCTGTAGTAGTAGACTGGACAATCAGGCAAGCTTTTGGTTCACTTAAATAGAGAAGAGAATGAAGAGACAGAGGCAGGTAGATAACTGGGAGAAAATATTTCAGACCAGTATAGGTCAAGAAAGGCAACAAAGGTCCAGGGATGGGATCAGAAAGGTACTCAGGAGATAAATCACATAGATCACCATGAGCCATGGAAATGATTTGAATTTTATTTGAAGATACAATATTTGGGAGGTCTCAGAAAGAACACTGCATCATCTGAGGTATATTGTATAAGGACTATTCTGATTGCTATATGGAAAAATCCCAGTGATCAACAGAAGAGGCCAATTAGGAGATTATTTTAATATGTAGAAGGCAAATGTGTTAGAAAATGCAGAGGCCTCAACAAGCCTAGTTTTAACCTAACCCAGTTATCACTAATGAAGAAATTCCTTGCAAACTGTTTAAGTTCAGTTAGCCTAGAACATTCTCTTAGTGAATTGTGGAAGTTAAATGAAATAATGCATATGAAAATGATGAACCAAGCGCCTACACTTCTATTATCCAGAGAGTAGCATGTCATAGAAATTCAAACACGGAACCACTAATCTGATTATTAAGGTCAATGACTAGCCACAAAAAATACCTAAGTAATTACCAAGGCAGAAATGCACATTACCATGCATTGATTAGATTTGTCTGGCCCTATAAACGTATGCATGTTCTTTTTATTGCTATCAAAACCAGCAACAACTTCCTAGGTGTGCTTAGCAGTTTCAGCTACTAATATCTTTGCTCTTACAGTTTTCTCTCCTCAGGAATACATTCATTCCACCCCCGTCAACCTTCCGCTTGGCTCCAATCCAACTTCACCTACCCTGAGGGATCCTCGCCAGTCTTTCATTCCAACAGAGTCAATTGCTCCTCTACTATTTGCTTAGAAATTGGTATTCTATCCTACATTGCCAGCTTTTATTATACTTATTTTTAAATGTGTATAATAAAAGGCATATCGTTGTCTTAAGAAAACAAGGAAAATCGAGGACAGACACTGTTTAATTCATCTTAGCTATCACCAGGGCATGGTACTCACTGTGAAGCTTAGTCCCCAGCTCATAGCAGGAGTCTAAGGAAGTACCAAATGAATTAGCATGGATATGATTGTGTCTAGTACTCTGAACTCTGATCTGCCACTAAGGGAAATAGCAGAAACAGCATGATGTAGGAGAAAAAGAGGATTTTAAGTCAAGATAGACTTAAGAACAAAAACTAGAGTTTGACATTTATAAAGCTGTGTGGACTTTCCTAAAATCATCCCATCTGTATGAATCTGTTTCCTCCCCTTTTAGTAGGGTATTAAGAAGCTAGGACTGTGTAAGAAATTACCAGAACATTCAACAGCATTGAACAGTATCCTTTAATATTATATAGAGTTCCTACAGGTCAAGAGAGCAGTTCCGGTTTAAGGCCTGGTTTAAATTCTGGTTTAAGGTCCCATGTCAGCTGAGACTAGGATCACCTGAAAGCTAGATATGACAGTTGGCTAGAGCAATTTGCATCTCCTCACATGGGTCTCTCAGCCAACAGCCTGTGGTAGTGCTCACTAGGAGGCATCTGGATCTACCCAGAGCAAGTGATCTGAGAGTTACGAGACAGAAGCTGAAGGAGTTTGGATTTTATCACCCAGAAGTGAGGTGTCATTTCTCCTACCGTTGCCTACTGTTCTGCAGACCAAACTTGATATGCTGTGGGAGTTTCTAAAAAAAAAACATGGGATGGGCTGGTAGAGTGCTTGCCTTGCATGCACAAGGCCCTGGGTTCAATTCCACAACACCACATAAGCAGAAAAAACCATAAGTGGTGCTGTGGTTCAAATGGTAGAGCGCTAGCCTTGAGCTGAAGAGCTGAGCGACAGTGCCCAGGCCCAGAGTTCAGGCCCCACGACTGACAAAAATATAAATAAATAAAAGAAAAGAACATGAGAGGTAGGCACTGGACCCGTCAAGGAGACTGGCTATCACAAGAAGCCGTATTTACCCCGTGACTGTTTCAAATAAAACCCTGATCATTATTAGCTTGCCCTACGTCGCTCATCCCCACTACTCCCAAGAAACTCAGCTGTCTGGTTTGAGACACAAGGCTTTCTAGAATCTGCCTTTGTCGAGAATTCTAGCCTCCTCCCTTCTAACTCTCTTCAATTCTCCAGCTTCCTGGCCTTTGCCCATGCTGGTCCCTTTGCTTATACTATCCTCATTTGCTCTGTCCTACTGTACCTAGAAATCTCATTATATTTTTGGCTACACTCTGTGCCCCTCACCTCCACCCCATCTCTCCCTTCCAAACATTCCATATTGTGTCCTGGGGCCATGGCCCACAACAAACCTACAAATGGGTTTCTCTGCATAGCCTGAGAATAAACCACTGCTATTCATACCAGGTCTTCCTGGAAGGATTTCCTTCTGGGATTGGCTTGTTTGTGTTATTCACTGAGTAATATCAGGGGGACTAGAAAGAACTAGTATCTAACCTTTGGAGGATTAGATAAAGTATGAATATTATTTTAAAAGTTTCTCAAGCTAGGGCTTAGCCAATAGCAAATATTCAGTAAATGCATTAAATCCTTTCTAGGTTGTTCATATTCTCATTTATGTTGGCCAAGACTTTGGGTCTCCAAGTTTGAATGGCTACCAAAATATATCATCTGTTTATTAAGGAACATACTCACTCCATACTAGAAACCTAATTACGCTTGCATCTTAACTGTTTGGGTGGAGGACAGTTTGCTTTTCCTCACCATCACAAACCCATGGCTACCTGTCAAGGTACTTAAGCTTGCTGTGAAGAAAGACTTCCTTCTCATTACTCACGTCATGTAACTTCATTATTTATGAACAAGTCAGAAGTGATCTTTTGGCCTTTTTTTAATTACACTTATTGTATTGTCTTCTGCAATCCTATCATATTTTCAATTACCTACTTATTCATTCAGAAGTAGAGTTTCCCTCTTTGGGCAAGATAAAAAAGAAAGAAAAAAAAAAACAAGTAATTTTACAAAGTAGCTCAAAGGTTTCTATTCCAATCAGAATCATTCAGCTCAGCATTCTGTCCTCGGGTTTCTCAGAGACTTTATAGAAGAAAGGTAATTTCACAGTGAACAAAGGATACCCACTCTCCTCCTTCCTTGTCAGTTACACACACACAGTGACTCAAAATAATTTGAAATCACATATTATTATTTTTGCTCCAGTGTTGAATAGTGGTAGGAGACAGTCTTTATAAAATAAGTGCTTGCATCAGCTAGTTTTTTCAGTCTTACAATTGAGTCTCCTAGTCCAAATATAGAAAAAACAACCATTCTCCTTCCCCCAGTGTTAGATTTTGTCATTTTAAAGCTTTTTGGGTGATTATTCTACACCTATTTGTTTTTTCCAATTCATCCAATTATCCAAAGCAAAAATGGAGGAGAAAATATTCATTCTATAATATATTTTTAAAGAGAATCAGCATGCTAGTCATTAGGCAGCTGATGTAGGCTGAGCTGGGTCTGACTGTTACCCTAGGAAGCAGGCATGGTTAATACTTGAGAATGTCTTACCTGACCCATCAACAAGAGAGGAGGAGAGCTGGGAGCATTTCAAAAGAAGGAAGGAAACCGAATTAAAATGTAAAGACTGCACATTTGGGGTAAAAGCTTGACAAAAGGTCATTTGCCCTTTTTTTTGGCCAGCTATATCCTGAGCCCATAAGCCATTGTCTGTTTCTCCAGCTTGCATATCTTCTACCTTCAGAGTTGAGAAGGGTTATATGGATGGGTAAGAGTGTTTTGTTTCGTTGTTTTATTTTCTCACAGCTTGTGAAAATCTTCATGGATGCATGAAGTTAAAGAAATGGAAATGCCAGTTGCTCAAAAAAAAAAAAAACTTCCTGGGGTCAAAAAGTAAAGAGAAATAAAGGCGAATAAATAGCAGTGGAGCCAAACGCAGAAGAGGAAAAGCATTACAAAAATGCCAAACTAAAAAGGATAAAGTGAAATCCCTTTCATCAGCTATACTTCTGGGGCCATACTTACAGGCAGAAAAGACTTGATGACAAAGGAGATGCCATCAGTGGGCTTCATCCCAGTAAAAGGAAAGAAATGAACATGGAAATCATAATGCATGTGGGAAGTGCTGGGGTAGCATAGTGGCTTCTGTCTTTAACTTTGCTTTGACAATCCTGAGAGTTCTGCTAATAAAAACAATGACTAAAACATCAGAAACAACAATAAAAAAATTGCCTAGCTCTACCCAAATCAATGCTGAAGATGGAAATTTGATTTATTTTTAAAATCTATCTGGAGAGGTTTAGGTATCACTGCAGGCGAGGAAAGTCCTCAGATAATATGAAAATTAGTCTCAGCCTACAGTGAACACAGCCATGGACTGACATAGAGAACACCATGGACATAGATTCTGGGACTCCCTGATTCATAATTGCTAGGGAGTAGCCCTGCTGAGATGATCAGGCATGTTTAGGAACTGCTCTACTCAAGAAGATTTGTACAATTAAAATGTAATGGAAGGCACAAGTGTCATTCTGTTATCTTTAATGTCTACATTAAAAGAATAAAGAGAGGCTGGGTGCTGGTGGCTCATGCCTGTGAGCTCCTCAGGAGGCTGAGATCTGAGGATGGAGGTTCAAAGCCAATCCAGGTAAGAAAGTCCATGAGACTATTTCCAAAAACTACTCAGAAAAAGCTAGAAGTGATGCTATGGCTCAAGTGGTAGAGTACTAGCCTTGAGCAAAAGAAACTCAGGGTCAAGGCCCAGGACCAGCAAATAATAATAATTAATAATAATAATAAAAGAAAGAAAGAAAAGAAAAAATGGAGGAAAAGAGAAACAAATACAATTAAATTTAATATTCTTCAACACACATATCTCACATACTATCATTTTAAATAAATTGTTTCTTAACATGTTTACATTCTTACGCGATTCACATGGTATCTTTGAAATCTAGTGTGAACTTGACATTGAGGGCTCCAGATCACATTGCCCAATTGCCAAAGGCAGGATAGTATGTGGTTCACTTCCATGCCTCTAACGCCAATGCTGACCGGGTGTAGCAGCAGTGCCTGTTTGGGACTTGGTTTGCATCTGCATTGGTGAAAGTCCTGTGAACAGAGGAAAGGAGACTGAGACCAAAGTCTTGGGCTGTCAGCAGTAAGGATCAGGGAGAGACAAAGACTGGAAGAGAGAGGTGGGGAGGATGTCCTGTCTAATCTCAGATGGGAAAGGCCTTGTAGCTTTTTCTAAGGAACTCCATTTCTTCAACCGGAGGCCATGTGTCTCTCATGCTTTCTGGCTTTCTGGGTGCACTTATCTATCTATCTCAAAAGCTGCAGGGTTTTCTGGATGTGGTATTTCGTGTATGGGATTATTGTGACACTGCCTCAGGGCAGGTTGATGAAGTGGGCCTTTTTTTGTTGGGAACCAGAGCAGTAATTAGGGAAGACTTTGCTGACATGGAGAATCTGGTGAACATATGCTTTTTCAGTGTAATTTCAACTTCAGCTTTTTGTCGGGGTCCTTCAAAGCCTCACTGTGGGTGCATTAGATACATTTTAAGAAAATAATAAAACGGATTCAAATGATCCCATCTGTTAAAATCCTTTTGCAGAAATCTGTCCAGTTTTCTTGGCACCAGATGACTGACAAAATTTGTTATGGATTGGTTGAGGGATCTGTCACTGGCTTATCCTCAAATTCAGAAGCCAACTTTCCAGCCCAGAGTCTTGATGGTGTATGCTGTGCTGCAGTGGGACAAGAGGCATCAATGTCTGTGCTAGAGCACGACAGGGGAGAGGGAAGTAACACCCCACATTCTGCTATAGATCTAGTGTTGGGGGATGCAGTGACAGGCCCAGCTGTTTGCAAATGGAAGTCCAGCCCAGAAGACAGAACACTGAATGACGAAAGCAACTATGGAACTGCGAGAGTCCAAGCCAGGCTACCCAGGACTCCACATTCTTCAGAGGTCCTGAAGGGCAACAGAGAGCATCTTGATGCCTTTCATTTCTTTTTTTTTAATTTTATTTTATTTTATTTGAGAACATACTGTACAGAGGGTTACAATTACATGGGCAGGATAATGCATACATTTCTTACCAAGCATTGCAGCCTCCTCCTTTGTTTACCCTTCACCTCCCTTCCCACCCTCCCCACCCTCCCCCCTCCCCTCCACCCAATCAAACCCCCCCTTCCCCCGCCCACTCCTACATTGTAAAGCTGGTTTTGACATGACATTTTGTACTTCTCATTGTTGCAACAGGTCCACCTGAATCCTTAAACGACTTGTTTGTCCCCGTCTCCTCCACATGTTATACTGACATCAAATATAGTGAAAGCGGGGGTTACGCTGTGGGGGAGAGACATACAAAGCAACAAAGAAATAATCTTATAAATGCGTTAGAAACACATGCATGAAAGAAACAAAAACATTAAAATACATATTTGAGGGTTCGTTTTCCTAACATCACATTATCTGACTTTTTCTGCTTGACTCATACCTATACTAGATATTGCAAATAAGGGAAACCATGGGACCTATGTTTCTTTGGGCCTGGCTTACTTCACTTAATATAATTTTTTCCAAGCCTTTCCATTTCCTAACAAATGGGGCAATGTCATTCTTTCTGATGGAGGCATAGAATTCCATTGTGTATATATACCATATTTTCTTGATCCATTCATCTACTGAGGGGCATCTGGGTTGGTTCCATATCTTAGCTATGGTAAATAATGCTGCAATAAACATAGTTGTGCTGGTAGCTTTAGTGTGGTCTTGTTTGTAAACATTAGGGTAAATGCCCAAAAGTGGGATTGCTGGGTCATAGGGGAGTTCTATGTGAAGTCTTTTGAGGAACCTCCATACTGCTTTCCAAAGTGGTTGAACAAGTTTACATTCCCACCAACAATGAAGTAAGGTTCCTTTCTGTCCACATCCCCTCCAGCATCTGTTGTTGTTAGAGTTCTTGATTTTTGCTGTTCTAACTGGAGTGAGGTGATATCTCAATGTTGTTTTGATTTGCATTTCTTTTATGGCTAGGGATGTTGAACATTTCTTCATGTGTCTATTGGCCATCCTTCTTTCTTCTTCAGAGAAGCTTCTCTTTAAGTCTTTCGCCCACTTACTTATTGGGCAGTTGTTTCTTTGAGGATTTGTTGTTGGGGATTTAATTTTTTGAGTTCCAAGTATATTTTAGATATGAGACCCTTGTCCGTTGTATGGCTAGTAAAGATCTTCTCCCAATCCGTGGGCTTTCTATTGATCTTGCTAGCTATGTCATTTGCCCTGCAGAAGCTCTGCAACCTTATGCAATCCCATTTGTCCAACCTTTCTTTGATTTGTTGTGTTTCCGGGTCTCTATTCAGAAAATTTCGGCCTGAGCCAAGGAGACCCAGGGTTTCTCCTATTCCATCCTGTAATGTTTTCAGAGTGTCTGCTTTGAGTTCAAGGTCTTTGATCCATTTGGAGTTGATTCTGGTGCAGGGTGATATATAAGGATCTAGCTTTAGTTTTCTACATGTAGTTAACCAGTTTTGCCAGCACCATTTACTGAAGAGGCTGTCTGTCTTCCATTCTATTATTTTAGCTCCCTTATTGAAGATTAGATGGCTATAGGTCTGTAGGTTCATTTCTGGGTTTTCAATTCTATTCCATTGGTCCTGAGGTCTGTTCTTATGCCAATACCAAGCTGTTTTGATTACTATGGCTTTATAGTAGAGTTTGAAATTTGGTATTGATATTCCTCCAGCAGTGTTCTTTCCGTTGAGGAGCGTTTTTGCTATTCGGGGTCTTTTATTGTTCCATATGAATTTTTGGATTGCCTCTTCTATTTCCTTGAAGAATGAGGGTGGAATTTTGATAGGTATTGCGTTGAATTTGTAGATAGCCTTGGGAAGTATTGCCATTTTCACGATGTTAATCTTTCCAATCCAGGAGCATGGGAGGTTTTGCCATTTTTTAAGTTCTGTGTTGATTTCCTTTTTCAAGATTTTAAAGTTTTCATCATAGAGGTCCTTCACTTCTTTAGTTAAGTTAATTCCTAGGTATTTTATTTTTTGTGGGGCTATTACAAATGGAGTTGCTTTCCTAATTTCAGCCACACTTTTCTCATTGTTGGCATACAGAAAAGCCATTGATTTTTGGGGGTTAATTTTATAACCTGCTACTTTGCCAAAGTTTTGAATCAGCTTGAGTAATTTGGGAGTGGAGTCTGATGCCTTTCATTTCTGAATCAAGCAGAGCACACCATTTTGTCTTAACCAGCTTTATCCTTTCCAATTTCATTGCAAGATTGCATTTTAAATTAATAAAAGGGGCTCACTGAACCCTAAAGCTTGGAACTATTGATATAGACAAAACATAGTGTTAGGGCAAAGCATTTCATCAAGAATATGCTACAATACCTAATAGTAGGCTTGCATTAAGACAATAAATTCCACAAATGGTAACTTAAAAATCTTTTCAAGGGTTGTACAAATGGGTTTCAGTTCAACATGGCAGTTTATGAGCAGGATGCATCTTTTTAATTTTTATTTTTTATTATCTTTAAATAGTTGTACAAGGGAGTTGCCAGTTTACGGAGCACTTTACGAACGCATTGCATCTTGATCAGTGTCACCACTTCCAACATTCTCACCCCTCCAATGTACCCCTCCCCTGCAATGCATCTGGATCAATGTTATCCCTTTCATTATCCCCCTCTATCTGTCTCCCAACCCCATCCATCCGTACAAGTTGCCTAGTTGCATAAATTGTAACTTTAAGCAGCTAGGTAGACACACTTGGAAACTACATCATTCTTTAGATCCTCCTTCATTCATTGACCATTTTTTTCACCTGCTCTGACTAAATACAATGCCAGACACTGCAAATAGGAGTATAGTTATGAATGAATAAGTGCATTTCCTGCATGTTTTATATCATTTTAGAAATACAGATAATAAACAAGGACACAATGAATTAACCAAATTACTATTGCTTAAGTTTAGGAAATAAATGCAGTGGTATAAATGCTGAGGGAAAAGTGCTATTTCAAAAGGTTAGTTAGAAAGGCTTGGTTTCTAAGGTATTCTTAAGCTAAGCCTGCGGGATGTAAAGAGCTAGCTATGCATAAGGCCCAGGAAAGACCATTCCAGGCAGAGAACACAGCTGCAAAACAGCTGTGGCAGTGTCTTGGATTAAAGGAGAAATCAAGAGGGCTCTAAACCCTGAGAAAAGTGATTAGCATAAGGTTAGTTTTCAGCACAGGGAGGAGCCACGTGAGACAAGATAGTCTCTAAATACAAAGTAGAACCACTGAAAAATTGGAAGACAGTCATATCTTATGTCCTTGACATTGTACAGACTTTGTTCCCATCAACATGCTATTCATGCGAGGGTGAGGACAAGCAGAGCCTTCTTCTAGATTAGTGAGCAGATTAGCAAACTAGATGCAAGAATGAAGAACACAACAGGATCCCCTTCTTAAGGACAAAGACCGGAGGTAAGATACAAGGGCAAGTCAAACTAGTCTAACCTATATGAGCCAGGAGAGCTTGAGGCCCATGGATGGTTGTAGCAATATCACATCCTCATCCCTGGGAAGAGCTGGTTCCACAGCATGAAGCAGAGTTAAGCTGACAGGTCAATATGTCCGAAGCCTGGCAAGATGAGGTTTGCAGGGCTAGGTAGTGTCCAGTCCAGCCTTTGAAAAGGAAGCTGCGACCTGCTTTAATCTACCTTGAGAGGGACTCTGTGCTGGTGACCAACACAGACTCACATCAAATCCACTTTCCCCCACAAATTGCATCCACATTTTTGCAATTTGGTGTGTATTGATTTTCTTTGAGGGACCTCTTGTTGAGTTATTTAGCTGCCACCATTGCAAAGGGCAGCAAGTAATTTTCAGTGCGGACCCACTTCTTCTGAGAAACACCAAACCAGGCCAGTCTATAATTTCATTTCAGAACTCTCTCGGATGATGATATTATCCAAATCTGGACATTATTGCAGAATGAATGGTTCAACCATGAGGACAGAGGGTGCATTAAATCTTCTCTATCTCAAAGTAACACATCATGCAGGAATAAAGTAATGTGGGAGGATCCAGTATAAAAGAAAAGTGGAGGCATTTTACATGCTTCTACTGTGAAGCAAAGGTGACCTGGGCAGTGCCCTGGAGGTTGTTGGGGTTTTTTTTGTTTTTTGTTTTTTTTCATTTATTGTGAGAATACTGTACAGAGGGGTTACAATTATGTGGGCAAGATAATGAGTACATTTCTTATCACGCATTGTTGCCTCCTCTTTGTTTTCCCTTCCCATCCCTTCCCATACTCCTCCCACCTCCCCCCACCCGATCTTCCCCCTCCACACACACACCAAGGTTGTGAAGTTCGTTTTTCCACATAATGACTTGTACATCTCATTGTTGCAATGGGTCTACCTGTATTCCTAGTTAAATGATTTGTTTTTCCCCTTCCCCTCCACAAATTATACCAACCTCAAATACAGTGAAAGCAGGGGTTATACTGTGGAGGAGGGACATACAAAGCAACAAAGAAATAATCTTATAAATGTGTTAGAAACAATCGCATGAAAAAAAAAAAACACTTGAATACTTATCTGGGGTTCATTCCCCTAACATCAACTTATCTGACCTTTTCTGCTTGACTCAGACATATACTAGTTATTGCAAATAAGGGAAACCATGGGACCTTTGTTTCTTTGGGCCTGGCTTACTTCACTTAATATAATTTTTTCCAAGTCTTTCCATTTCCTAACAAATGGGGCAATGCCATTCTTTCTGATGGAGACATAGAATTCCATTGTGTATATATACCACATTTTCTTGATCCATTCATCTATTGAGGGGCATCTGGGTTGGTTCCATATCTTAGCTGTGGTAAATAAGGCTGCAATAAACATAGTTGTGCTGGTAGTTTTAGTATGGTCTTGTTTGTGATCATTTGGATAAATGCCCAAAAGTGGGATTGCTGAGTCATAGGGGAGCTCTATGTGGAGTCTTTGAGGAACCTCCGTACTGCTTTCCAAAGTGGTTGAACAAGTTTACACTCCCACCAACAATGTAGTAAGGTTCCCTTCTTTGCTATTTTTTAAGGAGATGTGAGAAAGTAGCTTCACATGTGAAACAGTGTTTGCTCTAGTGCTACTGTTGAAGACAATGATTATTTCTTCTTTCTCTGGTTTCATCTACAGGAAGATCTTCCTTTTAAATGTTATTGAAGTTTTTCTGGTTGGTTATTCCTCTTACTTTGGCTGCTAGGAAATGGAAAGCTATACACCATTTGTTGTTGTTGTTGGTCAAGTCCTGGGGCTTGAACTGAGTACGTGGGTGCTATCAGTGAGCTTTTTTTTTTTTTTTTTGTCGGTCGTGGGGCCTGAACTCTGGGCCTGGGTGCTGTCTCTCAGCTCTTCAGCTCAAGGCTAGCGCTCCACCACTTGAGCCACAGCGCCACTTCCGGGTTTTTTTTTCTGCTTATGTGGTGCTGAGGAATCGAACCCATGGCCTCATGCATGCAAGGCAAGCACTCTACCACTGAGCCACCTTCCCAGCCCATCAGTGAGCTTTTTATGCTCAAGGCTGGCATTCTACCACTTGAGCCACAGAGCCAATTCTGGCTTTTTTGCTAGCTAACTGGAGATGAGAATCTTATAGACTTTCCTCCCTGAGATGACTTCAAATCTTCATTGTCAGATCTTAGCCTCCTGAGAAGCTAGGATTACGGGCATGTGAGTAGCACATGTGTGCTGAGGTCCCAAGTGTAAACTGATCCTTGAAATATGATTTGTGTGATGTGACCACAGGCTAGTCGGGGATGTGAACACCACCCTGACAAGATAGAAAAATGTTAGTAGGGAAGGTCAACAGGTGTACACATGCTCACACCCAAGAGCTTTGCAAGATGATTACTCTTGAGAGGTCAGATGATAAAAGATAACTTAGTATCTATATCTAGGGAATCTGGGTTAGAATCTCAATTTTTTGTAAACATTTTCTGGAAATGGTTAGACATTTCAATATCCCAGTGTTCTTCCTACTAGTCGAGATGATGATAGATAGTGTCTAATGGTGCTATTGTAAGGATGAGTCAATGCATAGAAAGTGGTCACAACAATGGTTGATACGTGCTAAACAATAAATGTGAGATGCTACTATGGGAGCTGTTATTTTCTTGGTAGGCATTTTGCCTATTCTGGCTTATGTTTCCCTCTATCACATGGGCACTGTTCTTTTCTTTTTTTTTTTTTTTAATTTAATTTAATTTTATTTGTGAACATACTGTACAGAGGAGTTACAGTTACATGGGCAGGATAATGCGTACATTTCTTACCAAGCATTGAAGCCTCCTCCTTTGTTTAACCTTCACCTCCCTTCCCAGCCTCCCCCTTCCCCCCCAATCCCATTTAAATGAGGCTCAGAAAGGGTAGGTTTGTTTTCCACGTTCTGCATCAGGAAGCTTGGATTTTACTTCGAAGATATATGGCTCCAAAGCCTGTATTCTCCTCACCATGTTGCTCTTATCACATTCAACAAGATGGAGTAAATATAAAATTTCTTACTGATGCCTATCACAAACCAGATAGAAGCAAGTTGTGGTAGTGATTCATCCATTCAAAAATTACCGGTGAAAGCTTTGCTTTCTGTCAGTCATGTGACAAACAGAGATAACACTCCTTATAGGCTCTGCCCTCAAGTGACTTCTAAACTAATGAGAAAGATAAATAAGCCGAAATAGAGAACAGTGTGAACTGTGTCAAATCAAGATATAGGTAATAACATAAGAGAATAAAGAGAAAGGGCATCTAACCCAAACTGCATCTGTCTGAATCCACCTGTCCTGTGGGCTGTTTTGAAGAAACTGTGTCACAACTGGTTTGGGAGGGATGGGAGGGACAAGACACATTGTAATTATAAACTGAATTGTTGAATGGCAATCCCTTTGTACAATTAAAGATAATAAAAACACAAATAATAAAAAAGTAGAGCAATACTTAAGTATCTCGGCCCCTTTAAGATATACTACTATCTCTTCATCCACAATCCCACCCTCTAATGCACAGAAACAAATGTAATTTCTTAAAGGAATAGTAACAGGATCCTCACTGTTAGTCACATCAATGATGATTAATTGGAGTGCAACTCTTGAATTATTAGGAATTTGGTAAGCCTACTGCTAAACAGCCATTACTAGAAATTAAATTAAAACTACATGGGCTGGGAGTCAGTGGCTCACACTTGGAAAACTAGCTACGCAGGAGGCTGAGATCTGGGGATTGTGATTTGAAGCCAGCCTGGGCAGAAAAGTCCCCCTGAGACTCTTTTCTTCAATTTAACCACTCAAAAATCAGAAGTGGCTCTGTGGCTCAAGTGCTAGAGCACTAGCCTTTAGCACAAAGAGGCTCAGGGACAGCACTCAGGCCCTGAGTTCAAGCCCATAACTGACAGAAGAAAAAAAACTATATGGAAATAAAATATACGGAATGCAAAGGTAATGAGTACTCAAAATGCACAGCTTTTTAGTTATCTCCTAACTCTCTATGCTCTTGAAGTTATTTAAGTCGATGGCATGTGGATGGTAGAAATGTTACATGATCATGTGACTGCACATCTTTTGATGATTCCACATTTAGTATCATCATATTGTTGATATGGAGTCAAGTGTGCTGCAATTATTTACAGCACAAAAATTAGCAAAGGCTGCACACCAGAGATTCTTTCTATTCTCACAGAGCCAGTTGTACTTCAGTATAACACCAGCCATCACCCTATCCCTTCTATTATCCTGTCCTTCCTCTTCCTGTAATATGCTTTTATTTATTTTTCCCTCAGTTTGTTTAATTCATGCCACATTGGCTCTGTGTGTGTGTGTGTGTGTGTGTGTGTGTGTGTGTGTAATACTGGGATTTGAACTCAAGACTGGTGCTGTCCCTTAGCTTTTTCTGCTCAACGCTACTGCTCTGCCACTTGAGCTATACCTCCACTTCTGCTTTTTGCTAGTTAGTTGGAGATAGGCGTTCGACAGATTTTTCTTTCATGACTGGCTTCAAATCATGCTCCTCAGATCTCAGCCTCCAGAGTAATTAGGATTATAAGCATCAACTACCAGTGGCCTTACAGTCTGTACGTTTAATAACCAGAATCCTCTTGGTTTTTTTTTTAACGTTATTTCTGCTTTCGTCTTTCACCTAGAACATCCTTTGGCCTATAGCATTTGCTAAATAGACCTGGAGTTGATTTGCCAATCTATAAACAAGATTTAATTTTTATTTTGCTTTATGTTAGTGTTATGGTAAAGGTGATGTACATAGGGGTTACAGTCCCATAAGCACGTAAGTCAGGTAATGAGTGCATTTCTTTTTGAATAGTGTTACCTCTTCCTTTGTTTGCTGTGTTTTTCCCTCCCAACCCTATTCCCCACAAGTTGTATAGCTCCTTTGTGTGTAGTGTCCAGTGAGTATCACTGTTGTATAGCTCCTTTGCGTGTAGTGTCCAGTGAGTATCACTGCTGTATAGCTCCTTTGCGTGTAGTGTCCAGTGAGTATCACTGCTGTATAGCTCCTTTGCGTGTAGTGTCCAGTGAGTATCACTGCTGTATAGCTCCTTTGCGTGTAGTGTCCAGTGAGTATCACTGCCGTATAGCTCCTTTGCGTGTAGTGTCCAGTGAGTATCACTGCCGTATAGCTCCTTTGCGTGTAGTGTCCAGTGAGTATCACTGCCGTACAGCTCCTTTGCGTGCAGTGTCTACTGAGTATCACTGCCGTACAGCTCCTTTGCGTGCAGTGTCTACTGAGTATCACTGCCGTACAGCTCCTTTGCGTGCAGTGTCTAGTGAGTATCACTGCCGTACAGCTCCTTTGCGTGCAGTGTCTAGTGAGTATCACTGCCGTACAGCTCCTTTGCGTGCAGTGTCTAGTGAGTATCACTGCCGTACAGCTCCTTTGCGTGCAGTGTCTAGTGAGTATCACTGCCGTACAGCTCCTTTGCGTGCAGTGTCTAGTGAGTATCACGCTGCATTTGTTTACTCTTTTGTCTTACCATTTCGGTACTTCCCTTCCCTTTCCCCAAACAGATAAACTTACATATAAGCTAAAAGGTACAGAAAGCAAAAACAGCAATGAAGGGGAAAAAAACAAGAAGCAAAATAACTTAAAATCTCTTGTTTCCATTTCTTAGAGTACATTTCAATAAGCATCATTTTATATAAGCATCTGCCCATAGCAATTGAGCCTTTGTGGTCGTCTCCTGAGAATATCTTCCTTGAGTCTCACTGTATGAATGTCTAGAAACCTGTATGATTTATCATGTCTTTTGTCTTTTACCATCCAGTGTGTTTACCTGTAGATTTATAGGCACATTCTAGTTACTACAAATGAGGGAAAACATGCAAACTATGTTTCTTTGAGTCCAGTTTACTTTGCTTAATATAAATTTTCCAAGTCTTTCCATTTCTTTATGAATAGTATAATATCATTCTTTCTGATGGAAGCATAGAATTCCATTTTGTATATACACCGCATTTTCTTGATCCATTCATTCACTGAGGGGTATCTGGATTGATTACAGATTTTGGCTATGGTAAACAGTGCTGCTATGAACATGGTGGTGCTGGTAACTTTAGTGTGGCCTAGTTTGTGGTCAATTGGATTATGCCCAGGAGTGGAATTGCTGGGTCATAGGGAAGCTCTAGTTTAGTCTTTTGAGAAACCTTCATACTGCTTTCCAGAGTGGCCGAACAAGTTTACATTGCCACCAACAGCATAGTAGCATTCATTTTTTGCCCCATCCTTGCTAGCATCTGTTATTGTTAGGTTTCTTGATAATGGCCATTCTAACTGAGATGAGGTAGAATCTCTGTGTTGTTTTGATTTGCGATTCTTTCGCACTGAACATTTCTTCATGTGTCTATTGGCCATTCTTACTTCTTCTAAGAAGTCTCTCTTTAAGTCATTACCCGATTTATTAATTGGGCGGTTGTTTCTTTGAGGGTTTATTTTTGAAGGGTTTAATTTTTTTTAGCTCTAAGTATATTTTAGATATGAAGCCCTTGTCTGATGCATAGCTAGTAAAGATCTGTTCCCATTCTGTGGGCTTTCTATTTTAAAACTGTCTCATCCCCTAATTTGCTGGGTACAGAGAGATTGATTGGCATTTTGGCTGGCTACTTTGCTAGTTCATGATATAAGAGAAGTAACGAAGACCAATGCCAAGGAAAAGTCCTAAGGGCATCACTAGATGATAACAGACTAGACTTGAGTCAGGGCTCCAGGTCTCTTGACTTTGCTATTTCTTGTTACCAAGGCAGTCTCTACAGTACTCTTAAATGTTTTAATGCCTTTTCTGTATCATTTAATTGGATTGCAGCACACCAAACATTTGAAAGGAATTCAAGCACAAGCTGCCAGGTTCTCTCTTAATGAACATTCTGTGTGTCACTCTTTGCCAAGAAAGTTATTCATTGGATAGAAATCAAGAGGCAGAATGAAGAAATAATATATATACATATATATAATATATTTTTTTCTCTTTTTCTTCACAATATAACTGCCTTCTCACCCCAAGTAATGATTCTGTCTCCTGTAAGTCAGGTGTAGACTGTTTTCTCAGCAGAGAATTGGTTAACTAAATGGCTCTTCACAAATACCATATTCAATTTCATGTGATTACATTCTATCTTATATTAAGGTGAGCCATATCCTACTGTGTTCCACTCAAAGCTCAATTTTCACAAATCCTTTTTTTTTACACATGCAGCTGGCATACATTCTGTTCATGAAATCCCTATTAATTTACATGTTCAACATGAGGCCTAGAGAAAAACAATCCCCTACATGTCACAATTTACATATGGTAACATAGTGAAGGTAGAAAAACAGGAACACAGATTCCCAGTGTCTTCCTTTAGCATAAGAAAAATCTAAGATAGAAAATGCTGATAAAACAAATGTTACAAGAAAGGAAAACCACTGAGTCCTTATCTTGGGGTTCATTTTACCTTTTCTTTTTTTTTCTTTTTTCTTTTTTTTTGGGGGGGTGTCCGGTCGTGGGGCCTGAACTCTGGGCCTGGGCGCTGTCCCTAGGTCTTCAGCTCAAGGCTAGCACTCTACCACTTGAGCCACAGCGCCACTTCCGGCTTTTTTCCTTTTTGCTTATGTGGTGCTGGGGAATCAAACCCAGGGCCTCATGCATGCAAGGCAAGCGCTCTACCACTGAGCCACCTTCCCAGCCCAGGGGGTTCATTTTACCTAACATCAACTTATCTGACCATTTGTTTTTTCTTTCTTGCTATTGTTTCTAACATATTTATAAGATGATTTCTTTGTTGTTTTGTATGTCCCTTCCCCACAGTATAACCCCTGTTTTCACTGTATTTGATGTTGGTATAATTTGTGAAGGGGAAGGGAAAAAACAAATTGTTTAAATAGGGATACAGGTGGACCCATTGCAACAATGAGATGTACAAGACATTATGTCGAAAAACGAACTTTACAACTTTGGCACGGGGATGGGGGGGGTGGGGAAGAATTGGGAGGGCAGGGATAGTAAGGGGAAACAAAGGAGGAGGCAACAATGCTTGATAAGAAATGTACTCATTAGCTTGCTCATGTAATTGTAACTCCTCTGTACGGTATTTTCACAATAAAAAAACTTATTAGTAAATATAAATAAATGATGTTAAAGGAAACTAAAAAAAAATTGCAAAAGGATTGTCTCAGAAGTAAATTTTAATACATGATAATGTTCCTGGACTTGGAGGGTCCAATATAGAATTATTTTCCTAAAGCATTAAAATGAGTAACAATAATAATACATTAAAAATATTCCTAAAACATTAAAATACTTGTACATGCACTTCCATTATAGTATACACCTCAGGGTAAAATGTTATGTATTTATTCTGCATGTGCTACTGGCCTGAAATGCTTAAATTGTAAGAGACAATATTAATTGCTCACTACTTCCTGAGTAACTGGCATGGAGAATGGCATGAACTATATACTCTGTTCATACATACATCTAATAAACACTTAACAAATGAGTGTTGTCTATGTAGATAGTTGTGCATCTATATCTTAGAAAACATATGGGGAAATAGAATTAGAGATTCACAAGTATTCATCTTTAGAAATACTTCTATTGAGAAAGAAGGATGGCCAATAGACACATGAAGAAATGTTCAACATCCCTAGCCATAAAAGAAATGCAAATCAAAACAACATTGAGATATCACCTCACTCCAGTTAGAATGGCAAAAATCAAGAACTCTAACAACAACAGATGCTGGAGGGGATGTGGACAGAAAGGAACCTTACTTCATTGTTGGTGGGAATGTAAACTTGTTCAACCACTTTGGAAAGCAGTATGGAGGTTCCTCAAAAGACTTCACATAGAGCTCCCCTATGACCCAGCAATCCCACTTTTGGGCATTTACCCTAATGTTTACAAACAAGACCACACTAAAGCTACCAGCACAACAATGTTTATTGCAGCATTATTTACCATAGCTAAGATATGGAACCAACCCAGATGCCCCTCAGTAGATGAATGGATCAAGAAAATGTGGTATATATACACAATGGAATTCTATGCCTCCATCAGAAAGAATGACATTGCCCCATTTGTTAGGAAATGGAAAAACTTGGAAAAAATTATATTAAGTGAAGTAAGCCAGGCCCAAAGAAACGTAGGTCCCATGGTTTCCCTTATTTGTAATATCTAGTATATGTATGAGTCAAGCGGAAAAGGTCAGATAATGTGATGTCAGGAAAATGAACCCTTAGATGTGTATTTTAATGTTTTTTTCTTTCATGCATGTGTTTCTAACACATTTATAAGATTATCTCTTTGTTGCTTTGTATGTCCCTCCCCCACAGTATAACCCCTGCTTTCACTATATTTGATGTCAGTATAACTTGTGGAGGAGATGGGGAAAAACCAGTTGTTTAAGGATACAGGTGGACCTATTGCAACAATGAGAAGTACAAGTTGTCATGTCCAAAACGAGCTTTACAACGTTGGGGGGGGGGGGCGGGGGGGGGGGGGGGGGGGGGGGGAGAAGGAGAAGGATTGGGATTGGGGGGGAGGGGGGAGGCTGGGAAGGGATGTGAAGGGTAAACAAAGGAGGAGGCTGCAATGCTTGGTAAGAAAT
Source organism: Dipodomys spectabilis (assembly GCF_019054845.1). Taxonomy (NCBI): domain Eukaryota; kingdom Metazoa; phylum Chordata; class Mammalia; order Rodentia; family Heteromyidae; genus Dipodomys; species Dipodomys spectabilis. Next base: position 667,073 of record NW_024870684.1, read on the forward strand.
GTACGCATTATCCTGCCCATGTAACTGTAACTCCTCTGTACAGTATGTTCACAAATAAAATTAAATTAAATTTAAAAAAAAAAAAAAAAACAAATACTTCTATTGCCGGGCGCTGGTGGCTCACGCCTGTAATCCTAGCTACTCAGGAGGCTGAGATCTGAGGATCGCGGTTCAAAGCCAGCCCAGGCAGGAGAGACCGTGAGACTCCTATCTCCAATAAACCACCAGAAAACTGGAAGTGGCGCTGTAGCTCAAGTGGTAGAGCGCTCGCCTTGAGCTGAAGAGCTGAGGGACAGCGCCCAGGCCCAGAGTTCAAGCCCCACGACCGACAAAAAAAAAAGAAATACTTCTATCACCTCATGAACAAAGTAAGTGAGAGTTGTAATCAGAAATGCAGTTTAAAATGGTTTGATTTTTACATGAGAACCGTATCTTGGACTCCGGAGTCATTTTGTTTGGGTTTTCTATTAAGCACATGCATATTTAAGATTGTTTTAGCTCCCTGATGAAATGTAATTTTTAAAATTATGTAGTAAAAATGGTCAGAATACTTCGTATGTGTGTGTGAAAATGGAACAATGAAGCTTGTTGCGATTGGTTTGGGAAGGAGAAATGGAGGTGAGGTGATGGAGGTGTGGATAGGTTTACGGGGCGGGGGAAGGGGGGAGTTGAACTGAACAAAGTACATTGTATACCTATGTTGATGTGTCAAAATGAAAACCCCTGGCAAAAACAATGGATTTTTAAGTATGGAAAAATAAATTATTATTGTAAAGTTTCTGTTTCAGGAAATACTGTCTTGAGTCTCCTTTGTGTTAAGGTAATCATACCAATTTTTTTTTTATTTAGTCATTATAGAATTCATCCATTCTTTCCCCTTGAATTGTTTGCATTTTTATACTTAAAGTATTAGAAGTATAAAGTACATAAAGTTAGAAAATTTTTCTTTTTTTCTACATTTTTATTGTAAAAATACTGTACGGAGGGGATACAGCTACATGAGCAAGGTAATGAGTGCATTTCCTATTGAGCGTTGTTGCCTCCTCCTTTGTTTTTCCCCTACCATCCCTTCCTTCCCACCTCCACTACTACCCCCAACCTGCCAAAGTTGTAAATGATGTACTACAATTTACTTTTATCTTGTTAATCAGTCAGAAACTTTTTTTTTTTTTTTTTTGGTCAGTCATGAGGCCTGAATTCTGAGCCTGCGCTCTGTCCTTCATCTCTTCAGCTCAAGGCTAGCGCTCTACCACTTGAGCCACAGCGCCACTTCTGATTTTTTCTGCTTATCTGGTGCTGAGGAATTGAACCCAGGGCCTCATGCATGCAAGGCAAGCACTCTACCTACCACTAAGCCACCTTCCCAGCCCACTTTTTGTTTTTTTATATAACATTTATTATTTACATCTAATATAATATCTTTAATATTTATATTTAATGTAATGAAGGTACACTTCATTACATCATTTACCCCTTTCTTCTTGGCTGTGTTCCTATTCTGTTTTGTTCTTCTATTGCTTCTAATCTAAATTCCTTTTATTATTTTAGCATTTTGTTTTATCTCATGTATTGACTTAGTCTAATTTTTGTGACAACTTTTTAAAGCTTCCTACTTACATTATTTATACCCCTGTAATATTACATTTCACTTCCAAATAACGCTATGCTACTTTTACTGTTCTGCAAGTAATAGAAGAACTTTGCAACTGAATAGGTAATATACCTTACTTTGCTATTTTTCTGCTCTATTGTCATATATTTTACTTCTGCCTGTGAGATGGATTTATAATATGCTTTCATTGGACTTGCTCTAAGATGTCAAGAGTCTGTTAAAGAGTCTGCTAAGTGTATTTCTAATACATTTTCCATCTGGTATCATATTTTGTTTGCTTGAAAAACTTTAATATTTCTGTCCAGTTGAACATTGGTAAACTTAACATCTACAATTTGAAATGCCTCAAATTTGAATACTTAGTGAGTATCATTGAGCACAAAAAAGGTTTGAATTTTAGAGAAATTTAGATTTCCAAAGTCAAGATATTCAACTCATAAGGCCTATGCAAATATTCCAAAATGTGAAAAACCTCAGAATCAGAAGCAATTCTTGTCTCAAGCATTTCAGATAAGGGCTCTTCAGTCTATATTGTGATTATGCTAATAGTCAATTGTCTCCATTTTTTCTAAAAATATGTGTATTGTGCCTTCATTTTTGAAAAAAACTGTTACCAAAATAAAAATAATTTAGATTGAGAGATTTTTTTTGGTGGGGGGTGGTCTTTAAGCACTTTAAATTACATCTATTGCCTTTTGTGTTCTCATGGTTCCTTTGTGAAATCTGGGGTCAATTTCCATTATATTCCTGTAATGTTTTAAAAAAATATTTTGTCTTTAATCTGTCCTTTAAGAATGTAGGTACAGTGTGTCTATTAATAATTTCCTCTGTAATTCCTTTAGTTGATCTGCTCTAAACTTCTTAGGCTAATAATATGGCTTTAAAAATATTTGGAAACATTTTCAGCTAATCTTTTTTTTTTTTTTTTTGTCAGTTGTGGGGCCTGAACTCTGGGCCTGGGCACTGTCCCTCAGCTCTTCAGCTCAAGGCTAGCACTCTGCTACTTTAGCCATATTTCCACTTCTGGCTTTTTCTGCTTATGTGGTGCTGAGGAATCAAACTCAGGGCCTCATGCATGCAAGACAAGCGCTCTACCACTGAGCTAGCTTCCCAGGCGTCAGCTAATCATTTTTAAAATATTTTTCTGCCCCCTTCATTCTTCTCTCTCACTCCAGGGTTTCATTTAGACAGCAATGAGGGAGTGATGGATACAGTTTCTCAGCTCATCGAGAGAGAGACTCGGTTAATTTTCTATGACGTTTGTCTTGATTTCAGATTTCTATTCATGTCTCTTCAGGTAGACCTGTACTTTCTTCCCTTATCTCCATCCTACTTTTAATCATATCCACTAATTTTAAATTTTCAAGTGTATTTTCATATTTGCTTTTTATACAAGTTAGAAATCTCTGACTTTTCCATTTTTAAATCTTTGCACTTAACTTTTTCTCTAAATTTGAAAATATCACAGTCATTTTAAAAGTTCTTATCTGATGGCTGGGAGCCTGGAATACTAGCTACTTGGAGGCTGAAATTTAAGGATCACAGTTTGAAGCAAGGCTGGGCAGAAAATTCCCCAAGACTCTTAACTCCAATTAACCACCAAAAAAGCCAGAAGTAGAGCTGTGGCTCAAGTGGTAGAGTATTAGCCTTGAGTAAAAACAAAACAAAACAATAACAACAAAAACTAGGACAGCACCCAAGCCCTGAAGTGTAATCCCCAGTACCAGCACAAAACAAAATCAAACAAAAACAACAAATAATTCTTAATAGAAAAGATTATGACTGTGGTTGAATAGTATCTGGTGTCAAACTCAACAGACAAGCAGCCGGGTGCTGGTGGCTCATGCCTGTAATCCCAGCTACTCAGGAGGCTGAGATCTGAGGATCGAGGTTCAAAGCCAGCCCGGGCAGGAAAGTCCATGAGACCCTTTTCTCCAATAAATAACTAGAAAACCGGAAGTGGCACTGTGGCTCAAGTGGAAGAGCACTCGCCTTGAGCTGAAGAGCTGAGGGACAGCGCCCAGGCCCAGAGTTCAAGCCCCAGGACTGACACACAAACGCACACACACAAAACAGACAAGCACAAGTCAAAAGTCTGCCTCATTTTTCCTGACACATGCAGGAACTTCTCAACCAAAAACATTTTCACCCATCCCCTAATACATTCTAAACAATTTACCTTAGATATAAAAGCATAATTTTGTTATTAATCTTTATATTCATTTCTGTATCCTTCAGGAACCAACATCATTCTCAGTAAAATTAATATTTATGAAACTTCAATCTAAATCTAAAACTACACACAAGTAATTTTTTTTTTGGTCAGTTGTGGAGCTTGAACTCTAGGCCTGGGCACTGTTCCTCAGCTCTTCAGCTCAAAGTGAGCGCTCTACTACTTGAGCTACAGCAACACTTCCAGTTTTCTAGTGGTTTATTGGAGATAAGAGTTTCATGGACTTTCCTGCCCAGGCTGGCTTTGAACGGTGATCCTCAGATCTCAGCCTCCTGAGTAGCTAGGATTACAGAGCCACTGGCACCCGGCCACACAAGTAATTTTGTGTATGTATTTGGTGGACACTTGTGTATATTGTAGGACATAGAGTGCTTCAGTAAAAAAAATACTAGCCTAAGAGCCTTGACTTAATAACTGACCACAGAACTCACTAGCTTCACCATCTTGAAGATGTGACTTGACTACCCAAACCTACTTTCTCTGTTTTTCAAAAATTATGTAGAATATTATATCACATATTTACTGTAGTATCTGGCACATAAAAGATCAATATAAAGATATTATAGTGTAAACAGGGGTTATGCTGTGGGGGAGGGACATACATAGCAACAAAGAAATAACTTATAAATATATTAGAAACAATCGCAAGAAAGAAAAAACATTTGAGTCCTTATCTTGGGGTTCATTTCACCTAACATCAACTTATCTGACCTGCCCTGTTTTCCCTGTATTTGATGTTGGTATAATTTGTGGAGGGGAAGGGAAAAAAACAAATTGTTTAAATAGGGATACAGGTGGACCCTTTGCAAGTAACAATGAGATGTACAAGACGCTATGTCGAAAAATGAACTTTACCACTTTGGGGTGGGGGGAGGTGGGAAGATATGGGAAGGAGAAACAAAGGAGAAGGCAACAATGCTTGATAAGAAATGCACTCATTCCTTTGCCCATGTAATTGTAACCCTTCGGTACAGTATTTTCACAATAAAAAATAAATAAATAAAATAAAATAATGATATTATAGTGTTTCACCTAATCTGACTTAGAAAAAATAATAAAATAAAAATTGGTGTGATATGATTATTTGCAATAGAAACCCATCCGGTTGTCAAAGGGCCACTACCCTGGAGTTCCAACAACTAGATAAGGAATTGGTCTATGACAGTTGCATCTTGGAGAATATCAAGGATTTATAACCCTGGCATATAGTAGGAGCATAAATTAGCTAGGCTTTCACAGATACTGCAACGGTTTGTATTGTGATTTGAGTTCTCTGGTTTAGTAGGAAGAATATTAGATTTAAATGCAGGAAACAACATCTTTTGGTTATAATTTTCTTACCTAGAAAATGGGGCTCGTATGACAAATTATAAGATTGGGGAGCGTAGCAAGTGGAATTCTGCTTATAAAGACTAAAGCTTGAGAATGGTCGCTGCAGCTAGCGATTACAATGGGTTTTCCTCCCTCCAGAGATTTGAATAATACCTATGTATAACACTTTGGCAAATAAAAACTCACTACTTGAGTGTTACGTGCAATCTTACAAGCAATGTACAAGTTTGGGTTAGGAACATGATTCCTATTTGCCACTATTCGTATGATAACTGCCAGCAAATACTTTCTGATCAGTGAATGAAATTCAGTGACAAAGTTCTTGCCTATTCAGGTCTCTCTCAGAGTTTTCGTGCTATGAAAGTTCTAGTACCAGGTTTTTCTGCTACACACTTAATACTTGATTTGGTGCGAAACTTAAATAAAAATTGACCTTGTTGGGTAGACTCTGGGGATCTCAAGGCCTAGATTTCTGCTGCCAATTCCAATCTGATAGTATTCCTTAGCACAACCCTTTCAAATACCCCAATCTTTGATTTGTTTGATTTCCTAAAATCTTACAAAATAAAACAATTTCCTAGATGATTTTTTAAAAAAATAATTGTAGTTCCTGCCATTCTAGCAAGGTTCAAATTATTACTTTGCTTTCTTACAGTCATGTCTTAAAACATTCTCATAAACTGTATGTCTATGATTTAAAACCAATCAGTTGTCTAAAATAGCTTTTAATGAAATACAGCAGCCACTAACAATTCCTAGTTTTGGTTCTCCCGTGCAATCAACTTATACTCTTAGTTGTTTTATTTCTTCTAGTATATATTTTCATATGCTAGGTAAGTAGTAAAAGAGTGTATAGTATAATAATTTTCTTATGCTATTAGTTATTGGTTTAACATTTTGGGGGTGATGTATTGGGATTTGAACTCAGCACTGGCTTGGCTTGTTTGTTTGGCTAGTACTTTACTTCTTGAGCCATACCTCTAGCTCTACTTTTACTGAAATTATTTTGGAAGTGAAATCATGCAGACTTTTCTGCCTATTCTGGCTTCATACTGCAATCCTTCAGATCTCAGTTGACTGAGTCACCAAGATTACAGGTGTGAGCCACTGCTGCTAGGCTGGTTTAACTCTTTTTGAATTATCTATTTCCATCTTATTCTGGTCATTGGCAATTTAAGCTCCTCTGCCCACCAATTCCACTTAACCTTACCTGGATTTATTTAAATTGTTTTATCTGATTATCATGGTATCCCAGTTATTTCCTGTCTTTCAGTCTCCCATTTGTATATCACAATTATGTTTCCTTTCTCTTGGATATTTGGTTTAGTTAGAAAGAATATCCGTTCCCCTTTTCACCATTTTCCTTGTTCTCTGCGTCTTTTACTCCATTTTTGTCAAATGTCTCAAACATTTTCCAGCTACTTATTAATCACTTTTCCAATGATCACACACAGTCTCAAACTATCCTTCAGCTCTTTTTTGCTCCCGTGGATCTGACTCCTGCCATCATCCACTCTGCTCCACTACAAATTAGCTGAATGAGTTCATTTCCAACATATTGTCTTGTGAGTATCATGATCAGTTGCATTGATTTGTCCTCTGCCCTTTGTCTCACCATTTTGTTGTTCTCTTTTCCTTCCCTAATTCAGATAGACGTATATGCAATATACAGGATACCAAAACATATATATTTATAGAATTCCAAAACTTAAAGACAGAAGTTTCTCAAAGGAGGAGGCAACAATGCTTGATAAGAAATGCACTCATTACCTCGCCCATGTAATTATAACCCCTCTGTACAGTATTTTCACAATAAAAAATATGAAAAAAAGAAGTTTCTAAATTTAAAGTACCAATCAATACAATACTTAGGCCATGGAGAGAAAAGGTTTACCCCAGAGGTGTACTCACCTCTGTTGACATTTAGACCAACAAGTATGAAGTGTTGAGCCTAAAAACATACAGTTACACACTTTACACCTTCCAGGAGATGTTGGGGAGGAGGGAAAGTGGGAGAAAAATGAGGGAGGGTGTAACAATGTTCAACAAGAAATGGACTCACTACCTTTCATATGTAACTGTAACCCCTCTGTTCATCTCCTTGACAATAAAATTAAACTAAAAACAAACATGTATGTATATACAAATAAATGTATGGATATTTATGTATATATATGAAAGCAATTAAAAGCTGATTGGAAACTTTATGGGTTGATTGGGATGGAAGAGAAGGTAAGCTTATCAACAGATGACTTAATTCATATGAACCAATGTTATGGATATTTTCTATAGATCTGTTCTCTTTTACTATAAAAGATTTTCTTTTTTTCTGGCTTTTTTTTATTGTGAAAATACCATACAGAGGAGTTACAATTACATGGGCAAGCTAATGAGTATATTTCTTATCCAGCATTGTTGCCTCCTCCTTTGTTTCCCCTTCCCATCCCTTCCCATCTCCTCCCTCTCCCCGTGCCCCCCTCCCGTTCCCCTCTTACCCCACCCTCCAAAGTTGTAAAGTTCATTTTCACCATAACAATTTGTACATCTCATTGTTGCAATGGGTCCACCTGTATCCCTGTATTTGATGTTGGTATAATTTGTGGAGGGGAAGGGAAAAAATAAAAGATTTTCTTAATCCTTTGCTTAGAAAGAGATAGTGGTTGTTTGAAGTATTCTGAAAGTTAGTGATGGAGTCCACTGGTTTGCAAGCTATAATTTGCTTAATTGTCCTTTCTCTAGAAGTGTTCCTCCCCCTGGTTGTCTAGAATTGCCTGGTTGTTTAGAAATTCTAGGGGACAGCTGCAAGTAAACCTTTGGTCAATGACAAGAGTAAGAGAGTGTTTCTGGTCTGACTACATGTGAGCTACTATTCATTCCAACCTAACTGAGCAATTGGTTTCTTCTATGTTCTTGCAACAAGATCATATTTCTTGCTCATGCATTTTCCCAGTGTCTCTCTTGTTGGGATGTTCTTCTCTCCTTCCTTTTCCTGATAGTTGACTCCTATGCATGTGTCAGAACTCACCTTGAAGACATACTAGATAAAGCATGTTGTCCTTAGTTTTCCAGACTATATGTATAGGCATGCAGCCCATTATAGCATAAGGTAATAAAATTTAACCTAAAGTTCCAGATTTTTAACCTAGCCTTCTCTCATTAATACTATATTTAGATAAAGTATACTTACTTTGATTTTATCTTCAAAAATATGCCACAATAAAAAACATTTTGTCAAAAATAAAGAAACAGAACCAAGTTTGTGGAGGGAACAGATATGCTCTGTTTCCAACCAATAGTAATATAGCAACATCTAATACAAGTTTCCCAGATAGTGTCCTTATTGTGGTTATTTTTCCTATATAGCAGTCATGATATTTATTAGTTTTCCTAAAATTGTAATGAAATGTAAGAACAACACACACAAAAGAAAATGTTCATATTTCTTTAGTCTAGTATAATGTACTAATCTAAACTTAGAGAATAAATATCTTGATCCTCAAGGCAAGGATTTCTCTTTTTCTAACCAGGTCAGGAACTATCTCATAATTGATACTAGTTGATTTTCGGTGAACATTTTTAGAATAACAGAGAGGAGGTATTATTCCTTGTCTGCACTCATTAAAAGAAGCATGTTATTCAGAGATAGGATTAAGGAAATTAGACCTTACCAGGGAGCTGTTGTGCTCTAGGCATCCATCCTGAGTGCTCCAACAGGTGTTCATTTGATGGACTTTCACTAATCACCTTGGCAGGTGGTTTAATCCAGACAGTATGTTTTCTACAAAGAAACTAAGACTCAAAGAGATCAAATAGCTTGTCAAAGTCACACCACTGAGTAGATCAGAAACTAAAGCCCTGTCATGTTTTATTTTTTAGTTGTTTATTTTTTGCTGGTCCTGGGGCTTAAACTCAAGGTCTTGGTGCTGTTCCTGAGCATTTTTTTTTTGCACAGGCTAGTGCTCTACTACTTGAGCCACAGTTCCATTTCTGGGTTTTGGGTGGTTATTGGAGTTTCATGGACTTTCCTGCCAAGGATGGCTTTGAACTGCAATCCTCAGATCTTAATCTATTGAATAACTAGAATTATAGGCATGAGCCACTGGCATGACTGGCTCTAGTCATGTTTTTAAGAACTAACCTATACAGCTATTACATCTTTGGAAAAATCTTTTCTGCAGTAAGTAGCTGCAACCATATGGTAGGTATATGAGCTATTTGTAATTTTCTCCTATTTTCTCTATTGTCTTAGTTTGCTATAGTTACCATATATTACTTTTACAATAAAAATTATATATTTTTGCAAAAAAAAAAAACCATTTTCTTAGATCAATAGGAGTGCCCGGGGATTTTATTCCTTTGAACAGCTAAGTGTTAATTATAAGGATTCTTATTTTTTATTAATGTGCAATAGCAGTTAGGATTCTGGCAACTTTTCCTAGAGTCACATAATTAGTTATCAAGCAAGACTTTAGGATAACTTATATTCTAGCACAGACTTCTATCTGTTCTGGGCTTCCAATTTTCATGCTTTGGAAGCCCTGTATGAGCTTTGATGGGGAGTCACTTGCCACACGTGTAAGAGTATACAGTTTCTTCATCTGTGAATGGGAGTCAAGATATTATCTGGACACCTGTGAGGGGATTGGATGAGGTGGTTATAGGTTCTCACATGTGGTCATGAATCTCCACAGCTATGACAGAACAGCAGTAGCAGCTGGGAGAGGTCAGGTTACCTGCATGCTCATTTCTACTTTGTCACTTTGTCCTATGACTTTGAGCAAATTACATCACCTCCTTATAAAATGGGCACACATGTTTATAAACATGATACAAGTAAAACAATGGATGCAAATAAAGCCCTAAGGACAGTGGCAGCTTATTGCCGACAGTGAGCATAATAGCAATGGAATAACAATGTTACTTGGGGCTATTCCAACAAGAATTATTTTGAAAATTTCAGAATCATTTCTTCATGCTACAGGCACTTCTGTGTCCTGTAAAGATAAGGGAAAATTAGACCTTAGATTTCAATAGGATGGTGAGATACAAAAGAAATTAACCCTCAAATTAAAAAATGCACTGCATGTCTGTACAAGCTCTCCTCAGGCTCCACGCTGCCTGTGTCTGACACTTTGAAGAACAAATGGACTTGTACCCACAAGCTGGTTTCGATGTTAAAACAGGTCCTAGCCTCCAATGAGACATAAGAAGGTTCATTATGCTCACACTAAGGCTTTCTAGAAAAAGTAGGTAGCCCTCCCAAGCCAGTCTAACAGTGGCTCAAAACTAGTGTGGAACATTTATGAAAATTAACAGGTATGGATGGAAAGAAAGAGTTCCTTTGTGCAGATAGGGACTTCGGAGGTCTGACCCTCTTCATGGCGCACCTAACTTCCTGCTTGTCTTTTTCAGGTGTGAGGCAGAAGGGAAAGTTGGTAAGAATTAAAAGCTGTCATCAAGCCAACATGAAATAATAAAGCCAGACTTACTATGGCAGCCAAATTAGAATGGTGATCTCTATTTCTTCACATACTGAAGAGTGTCTGGAGTCTGAGGGGGAGGTGACATAAGGACACTTCTGTTTCTGTTAGTATGGTCAGACAGGGCCTCTCTAAAGGGAGGACATTTGAGACCTGAGTGAGAGGATAAACATCTATGCAGTGCACAGGGAGGGGCGCGCAGAAGCCATCAAGGTGAAACTGAGCAGGGAGCTTCAAGTCAAAGCTCACTAACAGGGTAAACAGAAGGTTATAAGATAATTAAATGTCAGGCAAAAGATGGAGAAGAAGCTATGCTGCTGCTAATAATAAGTCCTGTGATGTTAGGGCCCTTAGATGATTCAGATGGCCATATTCAAATGAGAAGGGAGCTCTTTTATGGAAAAGAACAATCTAGCTTGGGTTGATTCCAAGGGGAATCAAATTATAAGGAGCTGAGCTTGTACTCTAGCTAGGAAAGGCATTTTGGGTAGTGAGAAAAGTTTTGAGATGTGATGAGCTCTCTGTCATTGGTGGGGTGAAGAGTGGCTGGATGCCACTCTGTTGGGGATTATAGTTGAGGGACTGAACTAAGTGACCTTTAAGGCTTTTAAACTGCTTTCAGCTCACAACTTTCTATGCTTCAACCAAACAGGCCTTAGAAAAAAGGGTACAGGATACTCCCAAGAAGAACGTGGAGAACATGTTCTCTTAGCTTCCCACACTGCCATTGTTGTCTACGCTGGCTAAGAGGAGCTTCTTTCTGTGCACAGGTCTCTGAAGAACTGTGGGGATTTCTCTTCAAACACTGCCAATTGAAGTCTGGGTCTAGTTAGTGGCTTATTTGCATGTCAAATTAGGGTTCAAAGAAATGCAAATATGAAGGCTTATTTGCTCAGATAAATTTGCTTTAGTAACCTGGAGGAAACAGTAGGGTCTAAAACAGTCAGAGTGAAATTAATGAGACAACTTTGGCCTGTCTGCTATTCTCCCCTGCCCCCCCCCCCCCATGCTCTCTTTCTTTCACCTCTCTTTCCTTGTTTCAATTCTGTGGAATTTAGCAAACACGGATGATTTCTGTCGACACTGTAGAAGTTACTATGCAAAATGGTAAACAGCAAACAGTCCCAGTCATGTCAATACCCTCACTCTCTGGCAGAGGAAACAGAGAGAGAAACAGAAGGGTATCGTCAATGTAAACCACTTAGTGCAGTCATAGCTAGAAATAAATAAGATGAGCAAATAAACAAGTAGATAAGTAAGTGGCATCTACTGTGAGCCCGATCTGTGTTAGCGACTTGCGAAGCAAAGGTTCATTTTGACTGACTGGAGAAATCAAAGAAATAATTCATCATGCTTCCTTCCCCCTACACCCCTCCCCTGTCTCTGAATGGCTGGAGCAAAACCACATTACCCTTCATCTCATGCTGGTACCATTTATGCTGGAACTACTGCCTGACACTTAGTAAGGATCTTGGTCATTGTTTGTAAGTGGATGGACGAATAAATCAGTGAGTAACATTGGACCTGTACTTAAGGTTAGTGTTCTGATGAAGGCTATTCAATGAGCAAGGCTCTGAGGTAAAGAAATTGAAACCCACCTTTATGGCAGTCCTATGGTGCTTTGTGGAAGAAAGCAGCAAAAGAGATTGTGGAAAGGAAGACATCATAAGAAACTTAGAGAATGCTGGTGAGGTGTTTCAACCTGGATCCCTAGGAAGTTGGCAGTGATTAGAAGTTGTTGAGCAATCAGATAACAAGATCAGAGGAATACAGCTTTATTTTTCTCTACTAGCCATTGCATAAGCAGTAGCTTCTCCCTTATTGATACAATAACCATTGCCGAAAGCAAAAATCAAGCTTTAGGGCACACTGAAATGGCAGGCAAGTTGGGGAAGTGTGAATATGAACCTGTAACTGTGAATTGGGAGAGCTATGAAAAAACTCCAGTTTTCTGCCTTCACAATTCCTTCTGCATGCCCATCATACCCTACCCCTCCACCATCTCTTCTGAGTCCCTTAATGGGTTATTATGTATATTTGATTTGTCCTCTAGCTGAAGTCTAACATGATTTTCTCTCTAGATGACATCATATGATGATATTAGGCTTCTGGATGAAGTCTAATATCCTCACATTTGTACCTGCCTTTGGTTTATTGTTTGTTTGTTTTGTTGGTTGTCAGCTTCAAACTCTGGGCCTAGGCACTGTCCCTCAGCTCTTCATCTCAAGGCAAGTGCTTTACCACTTGAGCCACAGCACCACTTCCAGTTTTCTGGTGGTTAATTATACAAGTCTCACAGACTGTCCTGCCTGGGCTGGCTTTGAACCGTAATCCTCAGATCTCAGCTTCCTGAGTAGCTAGGATTACAGGTGTAAACCACTAGTGCCTGGCTGCCTTTTGGGTTTTACTGAAGCCTTTCCTTCACTTCAAATGTACTTCTCTTCCATGTAACCTGTCCATTCCGTCACATATCCATGTTAATTGCATCATTTTAATATAATTATTTGTCTACGTGGATTCCTCACATCCTATATCCTTTGTGGACCAAGACAGCATCTTTATAAGTAAAAATTTTCATACGTGCAACTCCAATCTCTAGGACCGAGACACAGAATTTGTTATGTTGTATGAATGCATTGTCAATGTGTGTATTTGTGATTAGGAAAAGGTTAGAGGGAGAGGAAGGGAAAGAGAGAATTGTATTTTCTGGTAGAAAATCTACTAGAGAAACCAGACCTGAGTTGGGAATGTGGCGTGGGGGTAGAATGCTTGTCTAGCATGCATGAATCCCTGGGTTTGATTCCTCAGGGCCACATAAATAGAAAATGCCGGAAGTGGCACTGTGGCTCAAGTGGTAGAGTGCTAGCTTTGAGCAAAAATGAAGCTCAGGGATAGTGTCCAGACCCTGAATTTAAGCCCCAGGACTGACAAAAAATAATACAAGAAAATACAAGAAAAGATAAGAAACAGGGCCTGTCACTTCAATTGGCATGTACATCTGCTGAGCTCATGATAAGCACCATGAAGGCCAGGTCAGGTTCTTCTTATTTCTTCAGTATTCAGTGTAAACCTATCACAAGAAATATGTTCAGGTCCTCAGTGTAAACCTATCACAAGAAAGATGATCAGGTCCTCAGTGTAAACCTATCACAAAAAAGAAGATCAACAGTTATCTGCTGATGGAATAAGCAAAAGAACAATGACTAGTTACTTACCTCTTTCACCTCTTTCTATAGAACATGCTAGCTTAGGGACTGTTGGGAGCAGCCAGGTAACTGAGTACCCAGCTATGCCCTCGAATAAATTGGCTACCATCCTAGTACACAGGAGGTGAAGATGGGAGGGAGATGATATTGAGTTCAAGGACATTGGTAGAGGCTGTTTCAAAAAGAAGATGATTATCAAGATGACTTTCAGGCTCCCATTGTCACAAACACCTCCTTTACATATTACACATTGCTATGATGTTCGATCACAACCATATTCCTGGTTCCAAAAAAGCAAAGAGGAGAGCCATGATGGTGATGAACTAACAATGCTCACCCCCTTCTTAAACAAATCAAATTAACCCAGCTTCTTTGCAGTACAATTTCATACCCTGTTAATATTTTAGGAAAAAATCTAAATAGCCTCTTATAATCAGTGTATAAGCTCTGAACACATTGCTATAGGACTTAATGCTTTTGACTCAAGACCAATGAGAATGCTTTGAGTGTCTGTGTTTATTTTGTTGTTGTTGCTGCTGCTGCTGCTGTTTCGTTTGCTTTGTTTTCTTTCTTTTCTTCCCAGAATAACATCACACAGATAAGTGTTTTGCAAGATGTATAAAGGGAGCTATAGCCTGATTTAAGTTCTTCCATGGGAAAACATAGCAGTACGTATAAACATAATGACAGTAGCCAGGTAACTAAAACAGAAATAAATAGAAATCAATGTTATATATGACATTACATTCTAAGCAATACTCTATGCATAATGAATCAATTCTTGGGACAATCTTTGGAGAAAGATAGTTTAATCATGCCCACTTTACAGATGAGGAAACTGAGACAGAGAGGATAGGATCTTTGTCCATGGTGACAGCAGCAAGTAGACCAGCAAATGAAGCCAGTTTATATCCAGCAAGCTTCTTCTACATAGAGCCCAACAGTATAGCTCTTTCATATGCCTCTTGTTTTTCCAATCACTTCTCCTCACAAGTATCATCTTCACCCTAATGTATATAGCCTTATGTCCATGATGTTGGAATGTTGAAATGAATGATTTATGCATTGCACATTTTTGCATACTTGCTATGTGCCTACAGCAGATATTGCTGTAGACCCTAGATATACACCAGTGAACAAAAGCCAGTCGCTGATTCCATAAAGCTTACATTCTAGTTTAAGAAAGGTAATAAACAAAAACATCAAAAGCAAAAGCAACCTCATTAATCATGAGAGAAATTAAAACTGAAGCCACAGTAAAATCTCACCTCACAATTAGAATACATTTTATCAAACTGGTAAAAAATTGCAAGTGTTGGTGAGTTATGAGGAAAAGATGAGCCTTGCGCATTGTTGGTGGGGGGCATAAACCAGAATATTCATTACCGAAAACAGTCCAGAGGGTCCTCAAAGGATTAAAGGTAGAATTGGCAATACCTGCAATCCTAGCTACTTGGAAGGCTGAGATAAGGAGGATTGTGGTTGCAAGGCCAGCCTGAACAACAATGTTTATGAGACACACCCCCCCAATGCATCTCAACAAAAACAATGCTGGTCACAGTGACACTTACCTGTTATCCTAACCATGTGGCATAAGTAGGAAGATCACACAGTCTAGGCTAGCCTGTGCGAAAAACAAGACCCTGTTCAAAGAATAATGAAAACTGAAAGGAATGGAGGTGAAGCATGCAAATGGTAGAGTGAGTGCCTACCTAGCAAGAAGAAGGTCCTGAGTTCAAGTCTCAGGACTGCCAAATAAAAAAAGAAAAGCATTACCAAGTGATCCAGTAGTCCCACCACTATGTATATAGCTGAAGTAAATAATAGCATTATAAAGAAGAGACATCTTCATTGTAGTGTTCTTTAAAAATCAACTACAGTAGCCACAATTAGGGACCTATTAAGTATCCATCAGCAGATAAATGTACAAAGAAAATGTGTACATCTACACAAGGGAAAGTCTATGTAAGCTTTACAAAGGAAGAAAACCTTGTCATCTGTGACAACATGGATGAACCTGGACATTATGTTAAGTGAAATAAACCAGGCACAGAAAAGCAAATGCCACATCATTTCTCCTATCTTCAAGACTTCAATTAGACTCATAGAAGTCCGCCATAGAATGAAGGTCATCAGTGAATACAGAGGGAAGAAGATTAAGGAGGTGTTGGGCACAGGACACAAATTTTTAATTAAATGGGAGGAATAAGTCAAGAGATCTCTCATGCAACAATGATAATCATGAATAATGTGACTTTTAAATAAGCATCATTGTGTAGTCAGATCCATGCTTAATTTTTGAGCCATCGATGATGTCACTGTAGCAAGTTATGCGTGCCTTTCAGTTTCAGTTTTCTCCTCTACGAAATGGGAACACCAATTTTGCTGTCAGGGACAAATGAGATAGTATAAAAAGCCTGGCACAAAAAATACAGTCACAGCCCCATTCTGTGCTGGCCTTGCAGGTGTTTCCAGACGATCCCCAGAGAGAGCTTCCTGTTACACCATGCCTGGAAGTGGGTCACACCCCAGCAGGCAGAAGCCTGAAGGCTCTGTTGTCCCTGATGCCTGCCCTTGCATCAAGCCCTCCAGACTCACACCAGGCATCTCATTTACCTTTGCCTTGGCTCTCAACAGTCCACAGCAAAAGCTGGGGTCCAGGCAATGCTTCCAGCAAGATTGTGGCATGGGCTGCCAAGTACCAGAACGACTTGAGCTGTTGCAAACAAACAAAGCAAAAACAGTTTCCAAGATGTAGGCTTTTTGTTTGTGTGAGCAGGGACATGAGCAAACACCGGCATATTTCAGTTTGAAATAGCTTCTGGAGTAATTGCTGGCATGGCTTTCTCTAATTACATAATGTCTGTCTTCTTTGGCAGTGACCTTCGTATTGTCTTTGATGTGAAAAAAGAAAAAAAAAGGCTAGTCTGGGACTTACAAACTTAGCCTCGTTAGTGATTTTGTGTACCTACTTCTTCCAACCCAATTTTTCCTTTGTTCTTTTTTCTGCCTGAAAATATTGATTAATAGTTTCATAACGTGGTCAGATAAACTTGTGTAAGACAGATTTGTTGGGTCTACAGCTATCTCTTAGGCACTAATTTTGTGGCTAGCAGGGGGCCACATTCTGGGAATGTAGGAACTGTATAAAATCCCTGTACTCCACAAAATTGAGAGAAACAGACCTACAAGGTATAGCTCAGTCCTAAAGAACCCAAATTTATGAATTAGCTACACTTGGATTTGAACCCTAGCTTTCATCTTATTTTATGATATCAGCAAAGATACTAAATTCTCTAGGGCTGTTTTTTCATTTGTAAGATACAGGACATCATTCCTAAATCCTAATCTACTTGTTTAGATTTCACTTTCTTTTTTCTTTTTTATTCTTGCTAAACAACCACTCTACCACTTGAGCCCCCAATCACAGCCCCAGTCCTTTTGCTTTTAGTTTTTTGTTTGTTTGTTCGTTTTCAGGTAAGACATCCTGTTAACTTTACCTGGACTACATTCAAACAGTGATTATTTTACCCCTACCTCACAAATAGCTGGGATTGCATGGTAGGTGTGCACCCTATACCCAGCTTGTTTTTGAGACAGGATCTTGCCAAATTTTTCCAGGCTAGAATTTAATTGCAATCTTCTTGTCTCTGCCTACCTAGTGGATGGAATGATAGGCTAAGCTTATGAGATCCAGCCCACCCAAATCTTTATGAACTGCCAACACCACTTCATGTAGTAAAGAGTATGCACTAAAAATACAGTAGTTACTATTAATTACTAGTCCTATGCTAGAGGTAGGAGCAAAGAACTGGGATATATATATCTCAGAGGAGTTCTTGTGTAGGCTGGATTCAGGTTACATAGTGAACAAGACAAGGTCTTGCCTTCATACAACTTACATTCTTTAAAAGCAAACTCATAAACTAGAAGAAAATAAGAAATCAATAGAGGAAATTTCTGATAATTATATCCGTGAGAAAAGCAATTTGTAGGAGAGTACCACTCCTGGAGGTGATGTTATTTTGGGTAAGGTGTTCATTGGAAGCTATTTCCAAAAGGTAAGATTGAGTCATAAGCGATAGAACGAGGCAGTCTTGGGAAGAGCTAATGAAATCCAAAGGCCCACAGGTGGGAAATGGTTGGCTATGTTTACAAAGAATCAGTTCATGTGGATGTAATCAACCACTCAAGTCAGAAGAGCTGATGGATGGGGATTGGAGACATGGAAGAGAATGATGGCAGAGGTAACACTGATCAAGATGCATTTTACTCGTAAATTGACATGCTGAATTGAAAGGCCTTTACACACAGCTACTTAGAGAGAGTGAGAGGGGCAGGGGTGGGGTGGGGGGAGGGGGGGGCGAATGGCTCTGTGGCACCAGGGAGATAGGTTAAAAACCACTGTTGCTTTGTTATTTTCAATGGACAAGTGGGAAGCAAGGGAAAAGGAAGTATTGATATTCATAAACTGCTTTGGTGAAAGGCAACTCCTTCATACAACTACTCAAAGGTAATAACAAAAAAACAAAACAAAACAAAAAGACTTAAGGACTATGGTTTGAAATCAGCCTGGCAGGAAAGTTTTTGAGACTTATCTCCATTTAACTGCCAAAAAGCAAGAAGGGGAGGTATGACTCAAGTAGCAAAGCACCAACCTTGAACAAAAAAAAAAATAAAGGACAGTGCCCGGGCCCTCAGTGCAAGTCCTAATACTGACACATACACACCAAAAATATTAAAAGGATTGGGTATAGGGATGTGAAAAACTACAAGAGAAAATTGGAGCCATCTGACTGAAAAATTTACAGTGGTAGGGGACGACAAATAGGAGTTGGATGTGGTAGTCAGAAGAGGTTTCTGTTTATTCTGTTTAAATTGGAGCCATGAGAGCATGTTTAGTGGCTGATTGGAGATAGAAGAGAGAGAGATTCAGAGTGAAGGACTCAGATCCTTGGCAAGGGAGAAATGAGGGGATCCAGAGGGTGAGAGATGAGGGTGGACCTCTGCTGAGTAGAGACATACTGATCATGGGAACAGGAGGAAAAGAAGCCGACACAAGATTTTGTGGAAATAGGATAGCCAGTGACAAAACGTTATGGTGACTTCTATTTTCAGTGAAGGTGAGGTCATCACCTTCAGGGAATAGGGACATGGGAGGTGTGAAGAAAATGGAGGAGGTATTGCAAGTCAGCACTCTGGACCAGCAGTCTGTGGAGACTAACATATGTTTTGTGTCTCTGGTTCCAGAGCTAGAATAGTTTCTAGGCGGTTACATTCTTCACCTCTAAAATCTCATTGAGGTCTTTTGACCTCATGGTATTCACCATGAATGTTTGCTGAGTACTTTATGAGGGTGAGAGTAGTGTTTTAAGAAAGCAGGGGGAGGAAAGTAAGACATATTGGATCTGTGGTATAGACTGGGCTGATGCCAAGCCCTTCATCCACAGACTGTGTAATGTGGTTTGTTGCAATGAGAAAACGGAGGATCAAAGTGGGGAAATAATTAGTTTCCACTCACTCAGTGTGTGTTTTACACGTGCATATATTGGGCGTACATAAATGTGCCTTGTATATATGCATGCATATGTAAATGTACAGACACATATCAATATTCATGCACATATTTATATTCTAATAAGATTCCATGCCTATCTCGAGAAATTTGTAATCTAGCAATGGAGCCAAGGAGATAAATTTCATATATAAGACAGCTGAGATAAGCAAACTTTAGCCTGTAACCTAAATAAAGCCCACTTCCTGTTTTTTTAAATAAAGTTTTATTGTAACATAGCCATGATCATTTGTTGTTGTTTTTTTTCCCTCTGTCTTTGGCTGTTTTTGCAATGCAGTATTAGGGTTCAGTACCTGCAGCAGTCTATATGTCCCACAAAGCTTAAAATAATTCCTTGGTCCCTTTATTGAAAAAGTTTGTCAGCCATGGGTAAAGCACAAAAAGGGTATAAAATTGCAACGACAGAGCTATTTCTCTTGGTGGTGATTAGACTTCTTCAAGGAAGCAGCAACAATTGGATTTCCTCTTGTCCAATTCATTCTTTCCCCCAACAAATATATTTTAACATCTCATATTATTCTAGATGCTGGGGCCAGAGGAGTCGACAACACAGATTGAAGTCTCTGCCTTTGTGAGGACCACATCATGTGGATGGGAAGGCTTTGGGGATGGAGATGGAAGGAAACTCATTGCAGAAGTAGAGCTGGAGCCCATGTGCACAGGCTAGCATGCCCAGGGAGAGTTTCAAACATAGAAGACAGTGAAAAGGGCAATAAAGAAAGACCAGACTATAAATAGTGATATATTTCTCAGAGTGTGGGCCTCACATGCCTTTGGGACTCCTGTTTTACGGTCACAATCTAGACCAGCTAATCCCAATTCTGTAGAGGACAATGAATCCACACATTTCCACACATTGAACCATTTTCCTCTTGTGCTTCTTAGACTAATTAGATTTTGGAATCTTTACAGTAGAAGTTCATTGGCATCAGAATCCTGGAGGAGGAACACAGGAAGTAAATGAGTTATCCACACAGGACAGACCTTCTGCAAAGGAGCAAAGACCTCTCCCCTGATTAAAAGAGTTTATAATTCACCACCAGAAAGTTGGTATCTCTATGCTGAGGAACCAATGGATGGCATCACTTGCAAATGTGGGTGCCTGTTTACCAAGGAGAAGTGAGGAATGCTGGTCAGGGGAAAAGAACAGTTCTGAGTACATTGTGAACAGTCACATTTTACTCCCAGCTCAGGCCCCATGCCCTCATTTCCAAGTAAAAACAGTCAGTTTACTGAGCATGCCAGCCTTGTCCTTAACCTTGGAAGGTCTTAAGAAGTAAAGACATAGACTCTGGACTGAAATGGTTACCATAGAAGGGAAATATAACAGCTAGGCAATGAAGAATAATAATACAGGCGAAGTTGGACATTACTTTTAATAGCAAACAGAAGAGTGAACACGTTTATCTGGACAAGAAATAATGCTTGAGCAGAGGACCATGAAGTAGAAATGGCATGTGAGTACAGCAATAAGTAGACCCATCTGACTGGCACAGGAAGTTCACATCGTATGGTAATAAGCAGTAAGTCTGACAGGTTGTTTAGGGCTAGATTCTTGAAGGGCCTTGAATGCCAAGCTAAGAACACTGGCTTTTATCCTGGAGGCAGTGGGGAGGCATTTAGGTTTTGTGTTTTTGTTTTTATTTTCTTAGTGGTGATTAGAGTTGCACTTTAGGGAAATTAAAACAATGGAAGGATGAAAGATCCATTACAGACAACAGAGTGGAGGGGAGGAAAGCCACTAGGAGATTGTAGAAAAGGATTGGGTGAGAAACAATGAAGACTTAGAGTAGAAGCAATAGGAATGGAAAGGAAAAAGTGTTATGAGGATAACAGATAGAATCTACAGGAATTGGAAACTGGATAGAATAATTGAATATTTCAGAGGGATGAGTTTAAGATGATACTGGAGATTCCCACTTGGTCAACCAGGTAGACATTGGAGCAATTTCTATAAATTGGATAAACAGAGATGAATAGATGGTACATGCCGGAGCCTGCTGAATTGAAATGCTCCTAAAGGGACAACTGGGTAGGTAATTAAAAAAGAGAAAGGCTAGAGAGGTCAATGGTGTTAAAATAGGCACTCAGTAATCTCCCCTCTTTTGTGGTTACAGAAAAGGCCATCAGAGGACCATTGCCTATACCGAAGATACTAATTCAGATGCTTCTATGCTTCCTTACCACCCTCCACATTCATATCCTCACTTTCTCTGTGAGTGTGTGTGTGTGTGTGTGTGTGTGTGTGTGTGTGTGTGTGAGAAAGAGAGAGAGAGAGAGAAAGAGAGAGAGTGTGTGTGTTTAATTCAATAAATATATGTTGAGAACAGAATTTTGGGTTAAGTGTGTATATGGAGATATTTTTGTTCACTCCATGTAGTAATATTCATACCAGGAATCACAAGGTGGTGGGGGCAGAGGGATGTGAATCTATTGATAAAATATCATGAGTCCACCTGGGAAGAAAGAGAAAAGAAATTGTTAGGAAACCCATTTCATTTTTAAATACTTAAAAAGATTGACTAATGCATCCATAGAATTCTCAATGAAGTTGGATATTACTATAAAGAATTTTCCACATGCATTCCTTTTTTCTTCTTTTTATTTCTTAAAGTGTAGTGCAAATCAAATAATCTCAACAGTACTGCTGGGCTCCAGAGGACTCTGGCACATAAAGAAAGGCTTCCCTTAAGCCAAAGTTACCAAGCCAGGAGCACATGGAAAGGGCTTTCTTCCACAAAAACAGAAAGGAAGATGAAATTTTTTTGAACATATTTCTAGGGGAGAGAGGAGAGTAAGAAGTTAAACAGTCATTTCAAAGCTAAAGCATTGAAATCAGGTCATGAGTTAATCAAGAAATCTAGAAGTACAAGTATTAGAGGAAAAAAAGAAGTCAGAAGTACTTGGATAGCAATGATATGCCAAACACTTTGATCTCCACCGGTGTTGTGCTCTGGGACACCCACTGCCTTCTCACCATCTCCTCTGGGAGAATCCTGCCCATCCTAGAATTACAGCGTAGTGCCAACACTTGGTCTCAGGCTGAACAAAGAGACTCTTGGGTTTGAATCCTGCTTCTGAGATATATTAGCTGTGTGACTTTAGGCAAATCTCTTAATTTCATTGAGACTCTATATTCTCATTTGTTGTCAGAATTAAATTAGCTAACAAATGAAGAATACTCTACAGGGTGCCTGGTATGTGATACATATATTTTTCTAATAAACTTTTTCTTTTAGAGTAGTGTATATTCACAGAGAAATGGCAGACTGTAGAACTCCCATAAGCCCATACTCAGATGCCCTGATCTTTCTGCTAATGCTTTTTTCCTGTCCCACAGCTCATGCAGAACACTTTTAAAAGACAAAGAAACAAGAAGTGACATCGTGAAACCTAAGTTATAAGTATATTTCTGACACAGAGCAGGTGACAGGTAGAAGGTGTGAGATGAGACAAAAATATAGGAAGTAATAGTAAAGATCCAGGAGACAGAGCTTAGGAGCCTAAAACAAGGCAGTGGTGTTTTAAATCAGCATTATTATACTATGTGCATAAAAATGAGGCTCTTACACTACTTTTCTTCCTAGAAAGTATAGTCTGAGTCTGTGGGCAACAAAATAGACGGGGTTCAAGGAGAATAGTTTAAGAGGTCCATGAGCTTAATGGGAGCAGGTCAAGATGTGAGCCTTGAGAAACTGAGTTTGCCAGAAAAAGAGCCAAGATAGAAACAGTATAGTGTTCATGTAGAACTATGAAGTAGTATTCATATGCAAGAGAAATCAAATGCAATAATTATTATGGTAGAATGTCTGTGCCTCTATTGATTACTTTCTGATAGATCCCACTTTAAAAGTCTCAGCTGTCTTTAAGGGCAAATGTTAGCATTCCTTCTTTCCAGTAAGAAACTTAGAAATGGAGAAGAGAAGGAATTTGGCCTAAATTGAAGAGCTCCCAGAACTAAGTTTGGACTTCAAAATCAGACTTGCATCAGAAACATGTTAAACAGAAGCTAGTTATTGTTCAATTACTTTGTTTATTCATTTAGCACCATTTAAAACCATTCTCTGGAAAATATGTATGGTAAAGATATAACAGGAATCATTCACAATTCTCACGTTAGATACACAAACAAATATAAAACATGATGATGAAGATAGTCAGATACCAGGAGGTACACAAATCCTAATTACTGGGCATACACATATTCTTTATTGATTGTGCTTTAGCTATTTTGTCCAGACTAAATTTTTCACAGGTGCTGGGCATCAGTGGCTCACATCTGTAAACCTTGCTACTCAGAAGGCTGAGATCTGAGGATTTCAGTTTGAAGCCAGCCCAGGCAGCCAAATCTATGAGACTTATCTGCAATTAACTACCTTTTGCCTTAGGCAAAAACAAAATGAGACATAACAAAACAAAAAAAAGCCTAAGGGACAGCACCCAGGTCCAGATTTCAAGCCCCAAGATCAGCACTAAATAAATGAATGAATGAATGAAAATAAATAATAAAGTTTCACAGGTGACTTACTCTTCTGTAGATAGTGTCTTTCATTTTAGGTCCTGTGTTCTACATTAGTATTGTGGAGACAGAAGAGTTATGAAGGTAGGAAGTTAGACACAACAGTCTGAATATAGGCAAACAAATTATCTAAAACCCCTAGCAACAGTTGTACCTAGACTAGATACCCAAATATATGAAAAATCATTTCTAGTTTTTTTTTACTTGAGTAAAAGGAGGAGGCCAAAATACAACTGAGCAGCCTCTAAAATGTGTCAGCTTCACATTCTTTCTTAGGTTTTTCACTCAAGGCTGGTGCTCTACCACTTGAGCCATCAAGTGCTCCAATTTTTTTTTTACTGATTAATTGGAAATTTGTTTTCCTGGACTGGATTTAGACTATATTCCTCAGATCTCAGCCTCCAGAGTAGCTAAGATTATAGGCATGCAGCACAAGTGCCTGACTCCCTTTTTATTTTACTGCCATTGAGGGAAAACTTAACTCATGCAAAGTTTTTCAAACTGCTTTCACTGGACATTGTAATACACAAATATTCATCATATCACCAAAATACTCTTGAAACGTGGCTTTTAATATGTGTGTTGAGGTCTGTCTCATAGATAGTACATTACTTTAAATCATTAATTTTATTAATATTTGATCATTGATGATTAACATTATGTATTAATATTCAGCCTGTTTCGAAGCCTTTGATTTATCAGATATCTATTGGTGGATATTGATGTATGTTTTTATGTGTGTAGCATCCCTACAAGCTAAATGGTCAAAGCAATATTTGTTATTTCTTTTGCTTCTGTGGTTGGGGGAGAAAGAGTTCTACTACCAGGCTTACCTATGTATCGGTAGAGTTAGAATGTCTGAGACACTCGTATTCACAGGTCTAATAAACTGGTGTTGTCTGAGTGCTGGGTATCGCTCTATTCCCCATGGCTCCATTCATTTTCTGAGAAGAACACTGGAATTCTTCCATACTAGTCTCAGAATGTCACTCCAAGGGGAGCTTAGGAGGTCTTGGTGTTACATCTAGTAAGATATCACTTCTATCATAACCTTCTGGTTGAAACAGGACACAAGACCCGTTCATAAGCAAGAGAGGGAATATATACCACTACATAAGGGATTTGTCACTATTAGTTTACCACATTAATTACTGTGTACTATGCTCCAATTAACTTTTGTTGTGTGGTCCAGGGAGTCAAACCCAGAACCTTGTGCGTGCTGGAAAAATACTCTACCATTGACCTATATCACGCTGCCCAAAAGGGAGCACTTTGATTATGCTTTGTGTTTTAAACTCTATAACATTTTTCTTTTGAATCAGCCCCTAGAACTTGATTTCCCAGGTAAAGGTAGCATTTTGAATCTGCAGATTCAAAAGCTCTAGAATGTACTTGGATGACCCCTTACTGATTTTGCTTTCTGAGACAAAAATCATTAAATTGGTCAAACCTAAATTATAAAAAAAGTTACTTCCATAAATTGGTTCTGCTAGAATTAAATGCACATTTTTCTCTAAAGGAATAAATAGCTCAGTGGCAATGAGTTGGATTTTCCTGTGTCTGACTAAGAATAAAGTTCTCCTTGGAATAAATGAATCCTTGGGTGAGCAGTTGGAGGCAGACCAGATTTCAGATCCATCTACCAAACAAATCCCTTGTGATTTGAATGTATGAATTTGTTGAGATTTCCTGATGGCTAGCAATATGCCTTCATGTTAGTGATGACAAAAAAAAAAAAAAAACTAATAGCTGAGCATGGTATTAAAAAAAAGGGGGGGCCTCTTTTTCATGTAATTGAATTCTTCAATCTTGCACTGCATTCATTGAGAAGAACTCTTGGGATGAATTTCTTTGAAATCTCAGCTCCTGATTTTATTTTCTGATATGTTGACCTTCTTCGTCTTGAGACATGTTGCAAGATTGGCAGGCTTCGTTTCCTGTGGAACAGATAGGGTAGAAATGGTGTTATGGTTCCTGCTGTTGAAATGTATTCAGTGTGGATGCTAATGAAGCATAATGCTGTATGGGGGTGGGGACAAATAGCATCTCCTTTAGCAAAGAAAACAAAAAAAAATTAACTCAACTATCTCATTCAGAACTTAGTCTCCTTTTCAACTCACTCTGCAAGCTATAAGTCTGTATTAAGGATGGTAGTGATTATATTTTTATTAGTAGAGATGGAATAGATAAATATGTTACTGGTAATTACTCTCTTTAACTGTTTTCTGCATGCATCAGTGTATATAAATAAATATATTTACCATTTATGGTGCATCTGGAATGTGAAAAGTACTATGCTAGTCTTTGCTAATTCAGGTAAAAATTAGTGATAGCCTCTTTTTTCAGAGCAGATCACAAACAAATGTGGAAGGTAGACATGGACCAAATGGATTCAGCTAACTATCACTTTCCAAAATCTCACCCAGGAAATGACTTGAAACAAGTAGTAAGCACTCAGAAGTAAGGAATGAAGGAAAAAGAAAATATGTCGCCCAAAAAGCAAACAGGATAGAAAAAATCTGTCTTTGTGGGTTTGTTTGTGGTGATTGTAGTATTTAGACAGCATCTCATTAAAGAAACCAAACTGGCATTAAACACTTCGATCATTTGATCTCCCTATCAGGTGCTGAGAGTACAAGTATGCACATAAAACTCATGATTGATGCTTTATTTTTTAGTGGGTAACATGGCTTGAACTCAGGGGCCTCTCATGCAGCTTGCTTGCTCACAGCTGATACTGTACCACTTGAACCACACCTCCAGTTCAACTTTTTGCTGGTTAATTAGAGATAAAGTTTCATGGACTTTCCCCCTACCACATTGTCCTCAAGCCATAATCCTCTAGGTCTGAGTATCTTGAGTAACTAGGATTATAGGCATGAGCCACCAGAGCCTCTTGAGCAATGAATTCATTTTTTTTTTTTATTGTGAAAACACTGTACAAAGGGGTTACAATTACATGGGCAAGATAATGAGTACATTTCTTATCAAGCATTGTAGCCTCCTCCTTTGTTTCCCCTTCCCATACCTTCTCATCCTCCCCCCGCCCCCCCACCCAGTCATCCCCCCCTCCCCTCCTCCCCCGGACCAAAGTTGTAAAGTTCGTTTTGGACATAAGGACTTGTACATCTCATTGTTGCAATGGGTCCACCTGTTACTTTGTATGTCCTTCCCCCACGGTATAACCCCTGCTTTCACTGTATTTGATGTTGGTATAATTTGTGGAGGGGTAGGGGAAAAACAAATCGTTTAAATAGGGATGGATACAGGTGGACCCATTGCAAAAATGAGATGTACAAGTCATTATGTCGAAAACGAACTTTACAACTTTGGTCCGGGGGATGGGAGGGGGTGGGGGGAGGGGGGATGACTGGGTGGGGGGACAGGGGGAGGATGGGAAGGGATGGGAAGGGGAAACAAAGGAGGAGGCTACAATGCTTGATAAGAAATGTACTCATTATCTTGGCCATGTAATTGTAACCCCTCTGTACAATATTTTCACAATAAAAAAAGAAAATGTGATATATATATATATATATATATATCACACACATATATATATATTTAAAAAATAAATGTGTTAGAAACAATCGCATGAAAAAAAACATTTCAATACATATCTTAGGGTTCATTTCCCTAACATCAACTTATCTGACCTTTTCTGCTTGACTCAGACATATACTAGATATTGCAAATAAGGGAAACCATGGGACCTATGTTTCTTTGGGCCTAGCTTACTTCACTTAATATAATTTTTTCCAAGTCTTTCCATTTCCTAACAAATGGGGCAATGCCATTCTTTCTGATGGAGGCATAGAATTCCATTGTGTATATATACCACATTTTCTTGATCCATTCATCTACTGAGGGGCATCTGGGTTGGTTCCGTATCTTAGCTATAGTAAATAATGCTGCAATAAACATAGTCATGCTGGTAGCTTTAGTGTCATCTTGTTTGTGAACATTTGTGTAAATGCCCAAAAGTGGGATTGCTGGGTCATAGGGGAGCTCTATGTGGAGTCTTTTGAGGAACCTCCATACTGCTTTCCAAAGTGGTTGAACAAGTTCACACTCCCCCCAACAATGCAGTAAGGTTCTTGATCTAGTTGCTCCATGTGAATTAGACTACAGTCACCTGCAAGGCCTTCGTGTTAGTCACACATTTGCTTCCTTGGGTTTTCTGCCCACATGTCTTGAAAAATCACCAATCCTGGGTAAGCTCAACCCATTTTCTACTGGATGCTTAAGGCTGTGCAGGTCATTACAGGGTTTTCCCAGGGGAGAAACTGGCCTGACAAGCAGCCTTGAGAGCATTCATATCCAGTTCCCTGTTCAACTTACTACTCTACTTACTGTAGTAATGATTTTCAGTTTTCTCCATTCTCCTCAAAATATAACTCTCCCAACCCTGCTTCCTCGTTTCCAACTCAGCAAATGACTCTGTCTCCTGTTTCACCTGCCAAGTTCCCATTTCTGTGCAATGAGATCTCCTTCCTTCCCCCATTACACATACTAACCAAACTGCAGCCTCTGGCCCTAGTTCCCTACAATGACAATGAGGAGAGCAGTTCTGGTTCCATTGCCAAGGGCAATTCCTTTATTCGGGGTGTGATATGTGTCCTGCAATATGATGCCTCTCCCTGCTATCATCTACGTATGCTCAAGCCACTTCCATTTGGAATTAACGAAAAATGATTTTCCAGAAACTTCTGAGACTATCCCCAACCTAGAGCATCTTCCCTTTGTCTCTTTTCTCTGCACAGTTCTTCTTAAAAGATCTTGTCTTACCATCCCATTACATACTTTTTAATTCTCCCCTTGGCCAATTCTATTCCAGTGCATCATTTCCTTGAACAGCCCTTCTGAAGTAACCAAGTGATCTTGATATCCATAAGCACAAGGACCAATCTTCATAACCCACCTGCCTAGACAGCTCTGCCATGTTTGGCACTGTTGATCTCTCCCTTCTCAGTGCAATATTCTCCCCTCTCCACATCAATGGGATATGTTTCTCCAAGTTAAAAATAAAAGCTGAGCTGGGTGATGATGACTCACGCCTGTAATCTAGCTACTCAGGAGGCTGAAATCTGAGGATTGAGGTTTGAAGAAGGCCAATGCAGGAAAATCCATGAGATACTTATCTCCAATTAAACAACAAAATGCTGGAAATAGGGGTGTGTGTGTGTGTGTGTGTGTGTGTGTGTGTGTGTGTGTGTGTGTGTGTGTGTGTCTGTGTCTGTGTCTGTGTGTCTGTGTGTGTCTGGTCTGTGTATGTCCTCATGAGTGTGCCCAGTAGCCCAAATAACAAAAGAAAGAGAAAAAGAAAGGATAGAGGGAAGGAAAGGGAGGAAGGGAGGAAGAAAGGGAGGAAGGGAGGAAGGAAGGAAGGAAGGAAGGAAGGAAGGAAGGAAGGAAGGAAGGAAGGAAGGAAGGAAGGAAGGGAGGGAGGGAGAGAGAAGGGAGGGAGGGAGAAAAGGAAAGGAAAGGAAAGGAAAGACCTTACAAAGGGACACAATGTGCTCCAGTTCAAGCCCTTCTGACATCAATAAAATAAATAAAAAATTTGAGAGTTATCCTTAACACACTACGTTCTTCAAGCTTCCATGATCTCTGACCACATTTTTAAGTTCTCACTCTAAGATCACCTAGACCTAGCCATTTATTTCTAGTTTCATTGCCTTCACCCTAGTATCCTCCATTGCAGATTCCTTTCTAGAACTATTGGAATAGCCTCCTGACTAGTCATCCTGTTTCTCCACCCCTTACCTTCTTTCAGTTTACTCTTCATACAGCAGCCAAAGCAATCATTCTAAAATACAAGACTGATTAACAATTGCAATTAAGATCTTCAACATCCAGATGCCAATGATACATGCTTGTAATCCTAGCAAGTCCCTTCCTGACTTACACATAAGCAGAGCAACATACACTATTTGGGTGAGATTTAGGGAAACTATGTGTGAGTCAGGAAAGGACTTGCATGTAGGATATGCTGCTCGGTGCTCATACTCATATGGAAGATACGGATTCATTAGCACAAAGGAAAGATTTCCTGTGTCCCATTCCATAAACAATAGCATGTGTGTCTGTTCCATATCTCAATATCTGTGACATATGGATGCTTCCTAGCATGGATGGCCTTTCTGAGAAGTCCATGCTGCCCAGTCGTCCACCCTCATTACTTGTGCTTATGTGCTTGGTCAGAACTTCATATACCAACCATCCCTTAACTGACTTATTCACACAGCTGCTGTGTTTACTGACTTTGACTGGCAGCTAAAGGATCTTCAAAAAAGATTACACTCTGCTTTTCAGCTTTGAAGCCAAAAGTTATTTGTACTCACAGCAAAGCGCAGAAACATGATAGAGGGTACAAATACATCTAAGAGACTTCTCACTGAGGAAAAAATAAAAATTCTAAGAGACAAGAAAGCATTGTCATAACTTTTAGTTGACAGCATCTTTTTTTTTTATCCTAGTGGTACATGAAAGAACAGCACACCGTATAACTATAACTGAATCCTCTTACTCTAGGTGAGATGCTGCATTTCAATTAACTTAGGCAAATCTCGTAGCTCTAGATGCTGAATTAACTCCCATTGAACTCTGCTGGGCTCACACTTATAAACAGTCCAAGCGAGTTTTGTGAACTTAAGCCATACTATCTCAATAAAATCAATTCTTCAAATCTGTATTCAGCGCTTCTTTTTTTGTTTTTAAATCATATGGCACGATGTTAGGTCAGTGTTCTAGGTTGTTGAAAGTGACTTAAATTGTTATTGTTAGCCCACACAATACCCACAGCTCTTGTCATCCGTGCTGACCGGTCCTGATCATCCAAGGATGATCTTATTATCTAAGCATGTTATTTATAAGGAATTTCACAGCTGAAGTGAGGTACAGAATGACCTACTCTAAAACAAGAGCGATTAACAAGTTTGGAGCATAGCCAAACTAGAGAACAAGGTTGTTATTGGCATGATTTTAATCATGATAGACAATTAGCCAAGCTTAATTATATTGAGACAGAAAACCAGAGTGAGTGTCAGTAATGAATTTCTCTGAGAAGTCTCCTGTGTCTCCAACTCAAGCTGGCTGACCTATAAAGGGTGTAAAATGATAAAAAGATGTTTGCCCACATGAACAAGCTGTGTTTACCTCAAGGAGCAGCTGAGGTGGGAGAAGGGGTTGGAGGACTCTGCTTTCTGTAGGGATCCATCACAGGGCACACATGGAATTCTCCAGTTCCATGGGCATTTTTCTTTCAGGAAGGAAATGCAAAAGTGAGGAAATATCTTTTAGCTGAACTTGAACACATTAAATGTTAATGTGATTATGTAGCTGGGGATTCTTTAAATATTGCCCATGGCTGAAGTATTACCACAGTTGCATGTTAGCAGATTTTGCTGTTCTAAAGACTTAATATTTTCACCAACTCTGTCAAGCCCAAATAGAGTACACTCAAAACTTCAATAGAATCAGAAAGTGATTAGAATGTAAAAAAAAATTAACAATTTGACAGTCCTTGCCTCTAGGTTTAGAAATAGAATTTAAAAGGAAATTCTCCTTAAGTCTCTAGTCTCTTTTTTCCATTATGGATTTTAATTGACTTATTATAATTGAAACATAGACGAAAGAAAGTTTTGCAGAATAATTGAAATTTCTATAGTTTAGATAGTTCTTTAGAGTTCAGGGTACCTGATAATTAATCTTCATACCAGACATACATATGTGTGTGCACATATGTGTGTACTCACACACACACATGCCTGGGAAGAATAGATTCTTGTTCAATGTTAAAGATGAGGAAGTTGAGATTAAGGGTTTGTGTATTCTCTAAGCCAAATGGAAGAAATATACAAAAGACCTCTCATTATTAAACTAGGTTCTTGTTGATGGGAAACCAATAAATGTTAACTAGAAAATACAATTTTAAGGTGAAGTTTGAGAGTACCTTTCCCAGCATGGTGGAAACTCTCCTTGGAAAAACACAGTCAATCTGTGTTTGGGTCTGAACTATGAATATATCAACATGCTGCCTCCCTCCCTCCCTCCTTTCTGGCTTTCTCTCTGATCCTGCCTCACCCAAACAGTTTTGTGAAATATTCCCTGTATTTCCAAGACTAGTACTTGGCATCAGAACACAGACAAATATGTGGCACACACTTCAATCGCATAACCCAGATTCATAGCAGCCTTATTCACAATAACCAAAGAATAGGAGCAACTCATGTGTACCTGAATGAGTGGCTGGATAATAAAATAACATATATATATATATATATATATATATATATATATACACATATATATATCCTGAAATGTTATTTTATTAATTTGTATATGTGTGCATAGTAGAATAGAATTTTGTCTTAAAAAGGAAGGACATTCCGACATATGCTTCACATGGATGAAATTTGAGGACATTATGCCAAGTGAAATAAGCCTGGCATGAAGAGACAAATAATCCATGAACCTACCATGAGCCTACTTGTGTAGGCTCTTGAGTAGTGAGATCCATAGCTACAGAAAGCAGAATGATTGTTGTAAGAGGGCAAGAGGAGGGAGATAGAAAGCTAATTGTAAAACAGCAGTTTCAGTGTAGAAAGATGGAAAAGACCATGGTACCGTGGTTGCTCAAAAGTGCAATTAGACCTGGGTACCAGTGACTCATACTTACAATCCTGACAATTTAGGATTACAGTTTGAAAGCCCAGCCCAGTCACGATAGTCTGTGAGACTCTCATTGCCAACAAACAGCAAAAAAAAACCACAAGTGGAGCCATGGTTCAAGTGGTAGAGCACTAGCCTTGAGCAAAAACCTCAGAGATAGCACCCAGGTTCTGAGTTCAAGCCCTAAAACCAGACAAAAAGGTGTGAGTATACTTAGTACTACTAGATTATATACTTAACAATGTTCATTTTATGTTATGCATGTTTTACTGCAATTAAAAAAAAACTTTCAAGCTGATTGCTGACTTATCGTACCTGTGATCCTAGTTACTCAAGAAGGTAAGATCTGAGGATTGTGACTCAATCCTTATCCACACAGACAAATCTAAGAGATTCACCTCCAAATAGCTAGTAAAAAGCCAGAACTGGAGGCGTGACTGTCTCCTGCAGGAAAGACAGATTCCTCAGTTTGACAATCAAAGTCTTCCTAAAAGTGGGCTAGGTACATTTTGCAGATTCTTCCTCTCTCCTTCCTCTTTCCCAACATTTATTCATCTCCTCTCTCACCAGGCAGACCATGTCAGTCAGTCACATGGCAGCCTCTGAGCCTATGCTCACCCTATACCCCTTCCTTCACACCTTTCCTCTCTGCCTATTAGACTCGCACTCAACTGTCAAGTTCTAGTCCATGACTGGCCTATCTAGAAAGACTTCCTTGTCCCATTTGAGCTTCAATGGGCAAGTTATCCTCTTGTCCCTGGAAGCCAGCACATAGCTCAGAGGATACCTCATGGGAAACCACTCCTCTACTTCTTTTTTCTTCTCCTTGTGTGGGCAATACACGTATTATTGCATGGGGCATGTCCACATGGTTTTGCATATGATGTCCTCCACTGACTCTGAGGAAGATATTGCTATTCCTGTTTTACTCTGGGAGTACCCAAGGCTCAGTGAAAGAAAAGACATTACAAATTCACTTGAGTGTAAAGTGATACCTAAGAAACAACCCAGAACCCCATCTGAAGCCTAAGCCTGCGCCCTGTCCAGTATGGCAGAAAGGCTTT
Organism: Dipodomys spectabilis; assembly: GCF_019054845.1. Lineage (NCBI taxonomy): Eukaryota > Metazoa > Chordata > Mammalia > Rodentia > Heteromyidae > Dipodomys > Dipodomys spectabilis. Next base: position 700,767 of record NW_024870684.1, read on the forward strand.
CTTCTATTTGGTGAGTGGGGAGAAGCTATGCTTCTCTGGGCTGCGGAGGATTTCTCCCTGTATTTCACAGTCAGTACATACTAATATCTATCGTTGTTACGTCAGACTTCAGATAGTAGGGGAGTGGATCATATAATACACAACTCTCATTCTTGTTTTGAAACTTGGTAATTCATTGTCTAGACACCACCTAAACAGCAGTAGTCATGGATTTTGACATTTTTTGCTAAGTGAATAGCATTTTCTATGAGAAACTCAGTAACTTCTTCAGTTATTATTAATGAATTCTCTAGTATGCAGGCTAAAGCTAAAACAAATGTTCTGCTATATAACATGAGGGCTTAGGAGAAAACAATTACATGGGAATTTTATGAGTTGAGAATCTTTTTTTTTTAATTTCATAAAATTCCCAGGGAACTAAAAAGTTCAAGAAGCCAGCAAATTTCCACATACTGAATGTTATCATAAAAAACTTGGTATGTGAAATAATGATCACTAAATTATGATTATTGCCACAACATGGTAACTAATAAAGTAAGCAATGAATCAAGATGTAGAAAGCCTTAAGTCCTGATCGTAGATCTTCCACTGGCTAACCTTGAAATTTATTTGCATGGAGCTCAGTTCCTTCTTCTAGAAAACAGCAATTTTAGTTGGGTAAATGGGTAAATTGCTAACTTAAAGTGGTTTTATCTTAGTCTGTTTAGGCTGTTATTATAACAAAATGCCATCCACTAGATAACTTAAAAACAACAGAAGTTTATTTCTTACAGTCCTTCAGACTAGATATTCAAGATCAAGGTGCCAGAAGACCCAGTATTTGGTGAGGATCACTTCTGAGCTGCATCCTCACCTGGTAGGCATGAAAATAGCTCTCTAGAGCCTGCTGGTTATCTCCAGAATGAAGTCCCTTTTCCTAATCCCTTCACGTTGGTTTGGTTTTAATTTATGAAATTTGGGGATGAGGCATGAACATTCAGACTGTGTCCCATTCATGTTCAGTAAAATACCCTCTAAATACTGTCTCTAATGGCTCATGACTCATACTTTCAATTTAGTTGCATTTAGAAGGAAAGTATTCTGAGCAACAGAGGAAGCTTGTCTCATTACAGTGTTTAACCAGTTTACCTATAAAAAGAGAGCAATTACACAATTCTGTTCCATTCAGCAAGCTCCTTATGCTTCTGCTAGGCAAAACACAGGTCCTAGTACAGACATTTTGGAAGCACAGCAATATACACAGGCATGAAAGTTAAATGTAGGCCCACAGGTCAGTGGATCACTAAGAGACTGAGGGGTCATCATTGGAAGATGAGAGCTGAGGGGAGTGGGAGAGGGGATGGGAAGAGATAAGAGTCAGGAAATGGAGACTTGATCTCCCAAGGAAGGTTTCAGAGACTATTTTTTTCCTCTCCCAAGAGCTGAGATCAGAAACATATGTGTTTCCTTTAGAACGAGAGGCCAACTGTGTTTCTCACCCTGTATTTGAAGGCCTGGCCTGAGATATTTGCTTGTTTATTTTAATGTTTTTGCCTCAGCCTCAGTGCAAATAATCTGTGCAGCTCAGAAAGGCCAGAGTCTTCTTTCTGATAATGTCCTAGAAATAAATAAGCAAAGACTGAGAGCATGGTGATGCAGAACTGAGGGCACATAGTCTTCCAATAGCTGTGGACTCGGAGACTGAAAGACTGGATTTCCTGAGATTGTTATCAAATAGAAGAGCAACAAGGATGCAGGTGGTTTGTCTGTTTTTGGCTTATTTGTTTTGCAAGCTGTAAGTTTAAGGTTCTGCTTTTAATAAGAGAGAGATATAACTAATACACCTCTAGTTTGTTACAGTCAGAATGTTTTCATTACCTTCATGCTTCAAAATGGACACTTTGTATACTAATCAAAGATTAGAAACTACATGCCCAACATCGGTGGCCACATAGAGCCTATAAAAGATTTTCAATGTGCATGCCAATTGACTCTGTGATTCCATTTTAAGTCAATTTAATTATACTTCTATACCCATAGAATCAGAGATATCCATATATATATATATATATATATATATATATATATTCAATATCAATAAAAGATTTACCTTATGTGTATATATAAGGATGTATATCGAATATGAATTATAGTGACAGAAGGAAAGAAACCTCAATATTCCTTATTATGGTAATGGTTAATTTTATTATAGGAATCCACAGTGCAATATTGTTATAAATTCTGTGTATACTTCAGTATAAAAAAAACATTTATAATATACATTTTGTGAGCCAGTATTGCAATTTGAACTCAGGACCTCTCAATCTAAATTCACTAATTTTTTGCTAAAGACTAGCATTCTGCCACCTGAGCCATACCTCCACTTACAGGTTTTTGCTGGTCAATGACAAGGAAGCCTCACATAAACTTTCCTGCTTAGGCTGGCTTCAAACTGCAATCCTCAGATCTCAGCTTCCCAAGTAGTTTGGATTATAGGCGTGAACCACCAGTGTCTAGCGTTTCATAATATACTCTTAAAATAGAGGAGAGAGACTAATCTGCAGATAAATGTACTGTTTATTGAATATTGTCATCTCTACACTTGGTGGTGGTGGTGGTGGTGGTGGTGTATGTGTGTGTGTGTGTTTAAATGAAGATAATGAAAGCGAGTGTCAGTAGCAAGCTCTTATTTTTGTCTACACAGAAAGTAGGATGGATGGGAGATAATATGGCTGAGTCTTAATTTTTGAGACCTAGTGCCAGACCTAGAGCAGATCCTTGTCATGTGGCTGGGGAAAGATGCTGAGTTAGATAGGGTCAGCACAGAGCAGAAGCAGAATGCATCACAGTCACTACACTCTGAGGGCCAGTTGAAGCTGGAAACTGTTTAATGGGGAGACACTGTGACCCTTCAATGATGCCCATGCAGGCCAAGGAGGAAGAAGGGAAAACCACTTCTTTACTCCATGCACAATACCTTGCCTCCAAGGTCTGGGTCTGTCCCATCCTTCCTGAGTCAAGTCTCTGGATTAGATTTGGGTCTCTGACCAACCTTGCTACTTTGAAAAGCTCTTCTGTGTTCCTGCGGGGAGACTTGCGTTTGACACAGAGCCTCTGGCTGTACAGCCCTCTGTGACCCTCCTTGAGCACTGGTCCCTGTCATGGGGAGAGCTCCACAGCCCAGCAGTCTCTGCTTTCTGTTCTTCTCTGTCACATGAAGACATACCATCTCCAGCCTCTAGACTCTTATCCTGAATCCCTCTTCATTGTTCCTGAGGCAGAGGCCACGATTTCACCCCGTGGCAGGGTGTTGCTTTCATGTGATCCCTATATGGCAGTAGAAACAAAGAAAAAAAAATATAGCTCCCAAACCATCATGTCTACCTTTCACTGTACAACCACTTGTCTCTGGAGTAAATTTCTCCTTGCATCCCCTCCTTGTATGTAATTGTCTTGCCCCAGGAAGTACCATCTCTACACACAGAGGCCACAGATAGGATACCATACAATGGGTATGGACTGCTCCTTTGTCAAAGATCTGATTGACAGTGTTTCCCCCATCTGGGTTTCAGCCAGAACAGCCTGTTGGTGTATTTCCTCCTCAGAGGTAATAGAAATTAAAGTCAGGTTACTTTCCTTTGGGAAGTGAATATTAAATCCTAGTAAAGGCAGAACTAACTCTGAAGACTAGTGAGGCAAGTTTAACAGATGTGTACTCAAATAGACCAAGCCAAAGCTGGGCCTCAATTTGGGCAATATGATGTCCCAGAGCCCCTGCGTGTTAATCAAATGTTTGTAAATTGCGTGTGGTTTAATTGTGCTTTGGGAGTGCATGGTGTAAAGCAATTTTAAGGGATCCGCTGGTGTTTCAACTAATTAACCCTAATTCATCTGTTTTGTAAACCTGAATTTTTTTTCTTTAGAATTGAATGTTTGGAGAATGAAAGAGTGGACAAGGTACAGTTTAATTAGGGAAGGCTTCCTGGAGGGGGTGGGCCAGGGTTAAATCTTAGAAGAGCTGGAGGTCATTGATCCTGTAAAAATCAAAAGGGAAAAAGGCAATGAGCCTAAAGAAGGGCTGCCTTAAATCTGGGCAGTAGTGAACCACCCCATGAATAACAACTGGTTAGCAATGGAACCATCTACAGGTATAGAAAAGTTGACAGCATCCTTTCTTTCTTCCTTTTCTTCTCCTTTCTTTCTCTCTTTCTTCCTTCCTTCCTTTCTATTTCTTCCTTCCTTCCTCTCTATTTCTTTCTTTCTCTTTCTCTCTCTCTCTCTTTCTTTCTTTCTTTCTTTCCATCTTTCTATTCTGTTCTGTTCTGTTCTCTTTTAGTGCCAATATTAGAATTGAATTCAGGGCCTGGGCACTGTCCCTTAGCGTCTTTACTCAAGGTTAGCACTCTATCAATTGAGCCACAATAACACTTTTGGCTTTTTAGTGGTTAATTGGAGATATGAATCTCATAGACTTTCCTGATAAATTTGGCTTTAAACCATGATCCTCAGACCTCAGTCTCCTAATTAGTTATGATTTATAAACATGACCCACCAGAACCTGGCCTACAGCTCTCCATTGCATCACTAGGATGATGATCTTTAGGAGGGTTTGTTGAGTGCATGCACTTGTGCTAAGTGCTGAAACACATTTTTGATGATCCATTCATAACCTTTTGGTTTGGCATTAATGATCTCTTTTAACAAATTTGGAAAGTAGGACTCAGATGCTTAAAATCTCAAGGGTGTGTCTGCATCAACTGGTGAACAGAGGAGTGGAGGTCTGAGTTCAGTTCTATGTGATCTGTGTTCTCTGCACATACTCAGAGCAGGACAGAGAAGGTTGGGCAGAGGGTCCTAGAAGTTTTAAGCACAAATGCTTACCATTTATTTCGTAGTACAAAATGCCAGGTATTAGCCATTTATCTCACTTTTTCATCTCAGTAATCTGATAGTGTCAAGTCATATATTAACTCTCAGAAAACTAAGGTTAGCTAACATATGCAACAGTAGCCATCTAGTGAGAATATATTAGCAGTTCCATTTTTGTTCTGACACCAAAGAGCAAGTTCTTAATATTTGCCTATTCCACATACTAACCCTCCAACCAGGATACCTGCAACTCAAGGTTCATGTGGTAGTTTATGTGTCCTCATGGGCTATTGTAAGGAGTAAGACCCAGAACCAGTACATTTCAATCAAATGTGGCTGGCAGTGAAGAGTCACAGGTGTATAGAGAGGCAGAGGAAGATGATTTACTGTTAACCCTCTCCTACAGGTGACAAAGCTATGTAGAATTATTGATGGGCTCAAGTTGACAGAAGTTGTGAGAGGCAGTGCCAAGTTGTTATGTCATGTTTAGTCTCCCTGCCCAGTAGCCACCCTAATCCCTTTCTTAGATTCTTACAATTTCCAGAACATGTTGAGTATTTTTTTCAGGCAATTTTAGACACTTTCTCATTAGCATCATGTAAAGGTTCTGAAAAAAATGACATTCTGGATATAATCATTCTGAGTATATGATGTCAACTTTAGAATAATAGTCTCTCTGTCCCTCTCTGCTTTTGTCCCGCTCTCCTCTCTCTCTCCCTTCTCTCTCACTTGCTTGCTCTCCTGTCTTTCATTCTAAAACCAAAACTACAGCTCTCACTTCTGAGCTCTGTTTTCACACTACTTTCTCATTCATAAACTTAGCCAGCCTCCTAGTTATGAATGTAATGACTGTGGCTACTAGATACACACTTCCAGCTTTTACCACCAATCCCAGGCTCCACATACCTCACGCTAGGTCTACCGCATGAAACCAAAAAAATATTGATTGATTTTTTCACAGATTTTCCTATTTATTATCCATTCTCCCTCTGAATGATTGTCAAATAGAGGAGATGCTCAATAGGACAGTTGAATTAATTAAACTGTTTTTTCAGTTATCAAAATAGCATATGATTATAACAGCAACAAAAAACAATAGATTCAGGAATATTTTATTTCCATTTTTCCTATGTAATACTTTAAGATGAGATTGAATACATTCCATTATATATCCTGTCTTTTATATTCAACATCCCTAAGTAATTCTCTACATTGTAGCCAATATTTCACATGATAATGTGGTCAAACAGACATTAATTTCTTCTTCCTGTCCTGATTTTCTTCCTGACAAACACGTGCATGGGTGCCCACCTGTGCTGTGTTTTGTTTAAGTAAGACAGTGTGGTACACCAGAGAAACTATAAACACGAGCAAGTTATTAACCTTTCCGGACCTCAATGTCTTTATCTACAAAATGGGGACAATAAAACCTGTCTTACTTAATTTACAGCATTGTGCAAGTATCTAATGAAATATTAGGGCAAACATCTCATTAGATATGGGGGTAAGTGTCATTTTAAAAAAAATCCCACAGTATTGTACAGGTAGAATAAGATTTACTGGAGAGAATACAACAACAAGAAATTTTAAAGCAATTTGAAATGTAGTGAATAAAAAGCTATTAGCAATTTTTCTGTGATGAGTGAGACATGTCCTAATGTTTGTGTTTAATATGCTAAACAGTCGTCAATGTGTAATTCCAAGTTCATAGCCTGTAATAGGTTTTTTTCTTTCTTTTTTTTTTTTTGTAATTTTCAGCTGTAAAACTGGGGTCAATTATTTTTAGCCATTTCCCCCTGCCTGTCTCATTAGCAAAGTCCTTTGAGGTAACAACTTGGGCATATTTGATGATTGTTCATTTTGAAAGATGTCATTTTAAGACTTTTCTGGAAATTTCAAATCTGCCTGTGGGATATCTGTTTTATGCCAAAATGTCATTTCAAATTCAAGCCTACATACTGCCTTACACTCGGCCCTTATAAATGTTTCACAGCACCTGCATTTTTTATCATGGCCCTTTCATGTGAACTTGGATTTCTTGTGGCTCACCTCCACACTCTGTCTAAAGGGGAGAAAGGTATAATTTTAAATGGCCTTTTTCCCCTTTGTCACAGAAGATAAAATCTCCCAATTATTTCCCCCTTGTGCATAGCTATTTATATTAATATTTTAGAGAATGGGTTTTTTATAGTGTTATTCATGAACCCATGTATTAAATTTAAAACAAATGTATCCTTAAAAAATGAATATTTAATCTGTGCTTAATACCTGAAGTCAGATTCGTGTTGACTTAATTTCTTTGGTCATAAGAGAAATTTATGAAATGATTCAGATTCTTTCATTCAATCAGCAAATAGTTTAACAAGCTTATGAGAACCTTGTACATCACCTCTTTTAATCCAATAATAACCTGGCAGAGTAGGTATTATTACAATTCTTATCATCATCATCATCATCATCATCATCATCATCATCACTGTATTATGGAGGAGAAAAGTGATTGTGGGTGCAGAAAAGGGCCCAATTAGATGGCTCTCTGCTGCAGTTTAGGGCCATTGGTTTGGATAGAATTTATGTGAGGAAAATCCTTAGGGCAAGTAGTCTAGGGAAAAAATAGAAATGTCATCTGCTCAAATGCTTCTTCGTTTCATCGTATTATGAGTTCCTGTTCAAACCCTTCTTCTTCCCATAGTGCTCTGGGTGCTCAACCAACCAATGAAGAGGGTCTGCACAGGTGTAATGACAAGCCATTAAACAATCATCACAAAACTCAGGGGGGCACTTATGGAAGGAGCCCAGTATTGTAATAACCACTCTCCAAAATTATGCCACTGGACACTTCTTTGAGGCCTCTCTCTGGATGGAGAGACTTGCTACCTTCTTTTCATTGTTTTCTTTTACTTTTAACAAATTTATTCTGCCTACATTAATTTTTCTTAAAAAAAGGAAAAAGTAAAGAAGAGAAGAAAAGAAAAGAGGAGAGGAGAAGAAGAAACAAATGCAGACACAGAAACAAAGACAGCAGCAGATAGACACCAGGGAAAACTTGAAATGGACAGAGAGAGATGAGGAAGAATTGGACATGATTCCTAATTCTGCTTCCCAGCCACATGACACCCCTAGGAATCTTTCAAATGAAAAATAATTGATATTTGTCTCCCATTCCTAAACACTTTGATTTGACTGGCAAGGAATGCAATCTAGGCATGGAGATTATTTACACTTTTCAAATTATTCTAATGTGATACAGAGTTCAGTAGCCACCAGACCGTATGGTGTCTGGACTTCATGCATGTGACAGAACTTTGTTCTAGGAGGTCAAATAGGTTCATAGAACTTGTATTGGCATGGACACAACAAAATAGAAGACATCACCAAATTCTCTATGAGAAAATTAAAGTGTGCATTAGTGAGAAGAATACAGCATTTAGTCACAGGCTCTCTCGGTGTATCTTCCTTGTCTCCGGAATTGTTATGGGGCCTCTCATATATTTGTTATAAGAATTAAATTAGTTATGATTTTTCTTACCCAATAATATCAGAACTTTTAGTCAGTTAATTTACCAAAAAAATGAAAACCAAATAGGTATAGCAGAAATTATTTCCCAAAGATGACCAAAACATAACTCATCCCACATACTTTTCTTTAAATGTGACAATGATTGACACTCATCTAAATAAGGCTGGGTTGATGGTCCATTCACTGCTGCATTGATTAGATTATAATCTAAAGAGCACGTTATGACATGAAGCCAGACCTTGGTGTTTCCTTTCTTAACAAGATGTGCTTCTAGAGCCCTGAGCTGACACCGATGCTTCTGTTTATCTGAAGCTGCCCCATTAGAAAGGCATTGTGAGATGGAGGAATGTACCTGCTTCCAGCAGCCCTACCTGCCTCATATGTGAACATGGCAGACTTCCTGTGATGTGCATCCCCTAGCTTACAGGCTTCCCTGCTTGCATGATGTACAGCAGATATCTAAAATATAGATAGATTCGTGAGCAAAATAAATGCTATTGCTACTTTAAAAAATAATGTCAGGGTAATCGATATGCTGTCTTACACAACCAGAGGAGCAAGGAATTAATAATAATAATAATAATAAAAGTAGATACCCAATAGCATATTTTAAACTAAAATATATAGTGACTTCCCAGTTTTGCAACCTTCTGATCTAGAGCTGAGCTGTCTCCTAGGAGATGGTAGTCCATGGCTAGAATACAGGCATGAACAATATCTATTAGGCGTGTTTTTGTGACTTTTCCATGTCTGGTTCTCTAAATATACTACCTGTATCACCTAAGTATACTCATGGAAAAAAATTTTACCACTTTATTTTTTTAATAAATTTTTATTGTGAAAATACTGTACAGAGGGGTTACAGTTACATGAGCAAGGTAATGAGTAGATTTCTTATCAAGCATTGAAGCCTCCTCCTTTGCTTTCCCACTACCATCCCTTCCCTCCCATCTCCACAACTATATTTCCCCCTCACACCCTCTCCCCCACCTAAATTGTAAAATTCGTTTTTCGACATAGCATCTTATATATCTCATTGTTGCAATGGGTCAACTTGTATCCCTACTTAAACAATTTGTTTTTTCCCTTCTGCTCCCTAAATTATACCAACATCAAATACAATGAAAACGGGGGTTATACCATGGGTGAGGGACATACAAAGCAACAAAAAACAATCATGTGATACCTTATAAATACGTTAGAAACAATAGCAAGAAAGAAAAAACCTCTTGTGTCCTTATCTTAGGGTTCATTTTGCTTAACATCATCTTATCTGACCTTTTCTGCTTGTCTCAGGTATATCTATCATTTATAGTTGTACTATTCCAACCTAACATTGTACTAGTCAGTACATTCCTGCTAATATGTCTCCTGAAATGTTTCAACATGGAATTCCTAAAAATATATCACATGACTATATATGTTACTTACGTAAACCTCAGGGTACAAATAAGCACAATTTAAATAAATAGATATATGGCTAGCTGATGAGCAGAAGAATATAGGCTTTTAAAAGAGAAATCAACTAGCCATTCCTTCTCTTTAAAGCTGCAGTTACTAGTCAATAGGGTTATAAAAAGTATGAAAACCCTGTTGACCTCTAAAATTAGGTGAAGCTTGATTGCAAGAATGTCAGTCATAATATGTGTAAAATCACTTCTGAAGAGTAGGCTTACATTAACAGGTAGCTTCTCTAGGCATTACATTCTCAATCACAAAAAAAAAAAGAGAAAAAAGTCTGCTTGCAAATAGTTCCGGCACCCAACACCATCAGAAGAATTTTATTAACAAAGGAACTTTTTGATGACCATTGAAATTCCATACTAGTTCAGAAAATTTCATTATGTTGCTATTTATAGAAAATCATTTTCCCTGGGTTAGGGTTCAGATCAGGTGCCTAACATTTTCAAATCACTTGTTAAAAATAAAATACATAATGGCAAGCCTCTCTAACACGGTAACTCCTGAATTCTCTGACTTAGAAAGAAATTCCACTAGTGCAGCCCTGAGACCATGAGATTGCTCTAGCCCTCAGCCAAATCTTTGTACAGTGGTAAATAGGAGAGTCCAGCATTCTGGGGAAGGCATTTTAGGATGAAGTGTGTCATTTGCTATAAAGTTTATCATAATAGAATCTAGCAGTTATTCATAGCTTTCATCACCACAGGACTCTTGTCATCCCTCTAGTTCCAGCCTCTTCGGAGCCTTCCTGCACATTGCCAACACTGTGATCTTCCTGACCCTGAAAAGCAAACAATCCGGGCTCAGTATGGTTCTCACCCCACTACAGGATCTCGCCTGGCTTCCGTAATGTGGTTTATGAGGATATTTAGGAAATGGGCTGACTTGCTTTTTAGCTTCATCTTGCATCACTCTCCATTAGGACCCGGGATCAAACACAAGGGTTAGCTTAATCTGGTTTTGACCACTTTATGCCCAGCACCTCACCTATATAAAATTATAGTATTTACAGTAACCTGATATAAGTATTTTTTCAAATGGTGGGTCTTTTCTCACTATAATGCCATTATAATCAATTAAATGGACTTCAGCAAGCAGATTTAAACACCAAGATTGATTTAAAGGAAATATTAGATCAGAGTATGCTGAACATAGTAAGAGTACATATTTTCTGTGAAGTCTTGAGTAGGATTTGCTTTAGATCTTATAGGCCATTTTCATCTTCAGCACAAAGTTCTTTGTTGGGAATGATTACCAGGCCTACTTTATTGGTAGGGGAAAAGGAAAGTGACCAATGCATGCTGTAAATGGCCAAGGATCATGGAAGTGATAAGTGGTTGGGCTAGCATATGAACTCATAGCTTCCAAGGGAAGAATCTATGCCCCTCTCCATGACCTTGCACATGCCCGAAGGCTAGACACAGCAGATTCCTTCTGTGTTGACCTGACACATGGTTAGTCTTCACAATGTCACTTGTCACAAAGAGGTGCAAGTACCTGTTTACACTCCTGTCATCCATGAGGGCAAGAACTGTGTTTTCCTCCACTCTTTAGCAGTTGGATTGTACATATGTGTGCTACAGCCAAAGCACTCAGGAGTTATTAAATGTAACTCAACTCATCCTTCCTTAGACTGCCAATGGGAAGCATCACCATTTGTAGGTGAAGAAACAGATTTAACCAAGAAGAAATGTTGATGTATTTCTATGCTAAGAGACTTATTAACACGTTTAAGAAATATTCATTTTGGATGAAGATCAGAGTCAGAGAGATCTTCACAGTGATGATGATTTTACAGAGAGATGAAGGCACTATGGGAAATATTATACAGAATATAACATAAGGGAGCATAAAAGAGCCTGACTTAGTCAATGTAATGCTGAGCAAAGCTAATGCTGGGGTTTCATAATATACAAGATTTTAGACTATACTGGAGAAATATTGTAACGATAACAACATGTTCTTATCATGTAACAGGCATTCATGGCAGGGAAAAAGAAGAGAAGATCCAGAAATAAGCCGTTTACCAATTGATACAGTTGTCAAAAACATATGCTAGAGAAAAGATAGCCTCTTCAAAAATTTTTCTGGGAGAAAATGAGATAGCACTGTTCAAAGCCTACCTGAGCAGAAAAATCTGCATAACTCTGATCTCCAATTACTGCTCTCCAGTGAACTGGAAACATGGCTCAAGGAATGTCAGCTAGGAGCAAAAAAAGTCAAGTGAGAGTGCTAGGCCTTGAGTTCAAACCTCAGTACCAGTTCCCTCCATCTCCAGAAAAAGGAAGAAGGAAAGGGAAGGAAGAGAAGAGAAAAGAAAGGAAGATAAACAACAAGGGCTAGTAAGAATGTGACAAAAGAGCTATTATACACTGTTAGTATGGATATAAATTACTATGGAAATCAGTATCAGTGTTTATTTTAAAATTAAAAATGGAACTACTATATAATCCTGTTATACAACTCTTGGGAATATATCTTAAGAATGTCAGTATACCTTGTGTTTGTGTGTATATGTGTGTGTATATGTGTGTGTGCATGCATGCATGCACACCTAACAGTAATAAATTGATAAATACATGTAGCATACATCGCAGCAGAGTATTACTCAACTGTTAAGATGGAAAATTATGTAATTTGCAAGATAATGGATGGACCTAGAGATCAACCTGTTTAGCGAAAGAAGCCAGACTCAGAAAGAAAAATAACACATATTTCCTCTCATATGCAGAATCTAGGGGTAATTTTTTTTTAAATAAAATAAGGGTGGAAGGTGAAAATGATTAAAGTTCGATATATATATATATATATATATTTATATATATATACATATATATATGAAAACATGATAATGAAACAATAAAAATAGAAGAAATAAACATAATATCAACATTTTTATCTCTCATAGCATTACAGCCCATTTTTTAGCTAAATGTTATTCTACAGAGCCATGAAGCTGAAACAATTCTCCCTAACACCCAGCCCGAGCTTGTAATGCTTTCTGGAACAAATTACGGGAAATGTAAGTTCATACTTCCTAATGGAAGCAAAAATTGAATCCATATTCATCAAATTAACTCACTGTGATTTCCTCTTTTTGAATTAAATAAATTGGTCTATTTAGCAGACATAAATGGAGATGGGTTACTGAATGAAGGCTGCTGGACTTATTTTCATGGCAATGAGAATGGGTTAAGCCAGAGGCAGCACTCAGATTCCTAGCAAAAATCTAGGTTGGATCATGACGCTAAGTCATCAAGGGTCAGGCTCTTGCTTCATTTTGTTATGTGTTTATAATAGCCTTGCTGTCTGTTTCATGAGGGTAATTACAAAAGTGAAAGAATAGGTTCACCAACCATTTGAGTTCCTGAGATTATATATCCACTCTTTTCATTTTTTCAGTAGGGGAGGGGGAAACAAGCAAAGACTCTCAATATATTAATAGATTATTAATATAATGAGGTTATATATAAACTATAAATGTATAAACCATTTAATAGTTTATTGTTCAAGTACATTAAAGAGAAAAAAAGCAGGCAACTACTTTCAATAGACTATATTATAGAATATAGTATTAATGTGGTTATGTATAAAGTTAAATGTATAAACCACTTAATAGTTAATTCATTTTCTAAATACTTCCTGAAATCGAATGCATTGTTCTTTTTATGTTGATCATAAATCTGAGAAGATATTTGTGGTTTATGAGAAGAGAACTTATTTTTTTTTCTCTCTTCACATGGGCACTATGTCATTAGGAATGTAATAGACATTTTATGGTTATTGTGGTTAAAGGAAATATACAAAAATGGGGAGAGGCGGAAATATTAATAGAATGGAGAGGACAGAGGTAGAGACAAATGCAGGGGTAGTCAAGGGTAGTCAAGAAATGCAGACCTCATATGTCATTGACAAGATGGATATTGTGTAACCTTGCATTGTTTGCCTTACTGAGCAACCCTAGGTGCCAGGAAATGTGCAAAAAGTTCCAGATAAAAAGCTAACTACTATCTGGGAATTCTTCTAGTACACCAGGCCATGTACAGATGAGTTACTATTTTATCTTATCAACTCTGCTTTCCGGAGGCCCTCTAGAATCAGAGTCTCAGAAGGGATTCTTACCCAGTGATACCCTGAAGTTGGAGTGGGTGGAAGGAAAGCAGGACAGGAAAGAAGCCAGGACTAAGTAAGAATGTGGTCTCTGGAGCTTGAATTCCAGAGTGTGTCTTAGCTTGGAGCAGTGGCTCAGTAGACACTCCCAGAGGAAGCAACTTGGGACAGAGGAGAAAAGTTCCACAGTCAGTGTAGCTGGGAGACAGGTACCCAGCCCAAGCAGCAACAGGATCTATTGTACACCAAGTGAAATAGCCATTATTTCCTACTTCCTACCAACTTTAAAGGAGGAGCTAAGGTTGGGTGCCAGTGGCTCACACTTGTTATACTAGCTACTCAGGAGGCTGAGATCTGATAATCATACTTCAAAACCAGCTCAGGCAGGAAAGTCCACGAGACTCTTATCTCCAATCAACCACCAAAAAGCTGGAAGAGAGGCTGTGGCTTAAGTGGAAGAGTGCTAGCCTTAAGCACAAAAGCTTAGGGACAGGGGCCAGGCCCTTAGTTCAAGCCTAAGAACACACACACACACACACACACACATACACACACACACACACACACACACACACACACAGGAGCTAAGGTCCCAGAGTTTACCTTGCCTCAAAACACCTTTTTTATTTTTTGTACGTTTTTATTGTAAAAATACTGTACAGAGGGGTTAGAGTTACATGAGCAAGGTGTTGAGTACATTTCCTGTTGAGCATAGTTGCCTCCTCCTTTGCTTTTCCCCTACCATCCCTTCCTTTCCACCTCCACAACTACCCTCCCTACCCCTGCACCTTTTTTTATTTTGGCCAGTCAGCGCCTCTTTGTGCTCAACACTTGAGCCACTCACAGCACTACTTACAGCTTTTTTGAGTAGTTTATTGGAGATAAGCATCTCACAGGGACTTCTCTTTCCTGTGCTGGCTTTGAATCATGATCCTTAGGTCTCAGCTTCCTGAGTAGCTAGTATTACAGGTGTGAGCCACCTGCTCTTGTCATCAAAGTCACTTTTTATAGATAGGTATTTGACCCTATTGGCAAGCTCTTGACCATACCGCCTCCACTGTAAACATAATCATGAAAATAATTTTAATGTGAAGCCATGTATAGTGTCCAGACATAGCACAGAGGAGAGGGTAATAAAGCTTTTCAGGAAGGTCAAGGAGTCTAATGCTATGTGGAAAAGTGAAGAAGTCCTCCTTACTCCATTCATTAAGTGGAAGTAACTGTCCTTAAAATCCAGTTACAAAGCCAGGCACAAAAGATGTTAATGTATTTTTAACAATAGAATCCAGTTTCATTGTGTGCCCTTAATATAAAGGTACAAACATGCTAAGCAAAATGGTACCAGTAGAGCATCATTTCTAAGTAAAACCATGCCCCTAATTAGGTCACACGGGCAATTGCTTTGCTTCCTTCCCCTAGGATGACCCTCCATGGGTCATAGAAGTTAGGATGGTAAATGACATTTCTTCTGTAGCTGGCCAGTTATAAAACAGAACCTGGCTACATGACTAGCAAAGCTTGCAAGAGTGTGAAGCCTCCAAGTCCATTCCCAAATTGTCTTCCTGGCGTTGCTATTCGCCCTCTAGGTAACTAAGACTGTGTACGTCATTGGGCTTGTTTTCTCATTTGCAAAATGGAAATGACCATTTTCCTTAGTTTCCTGTATGCTCTGGTTTTAACTGCTATCATTCTCTCCTTGGCTCTGCAATCTTGTTTTCCCTTCTGAGTGATTTAAGTTCTCTAGCCTACACTGATCAACCCTGTAACTGTTCTCACACATTAATCTTGATAAGCACTTACATTTACATGAAACTTGTCTAAAATAGGTTTTAGCTCTGTCCCAAATGGGACATAATACAGACATGATACATTTGGAATTCAGTATGTCGTTCACAATTCTAACAGCAAGCACTAAGAAACACTGAAGTACATAGGACATTTTGACTTCCATGTAATAGAAATTCTGTTTGTTTTTGGTTGAAATCCTTTTTTTTCCCTCCTCAACACAGAAAACAGTCATTTCACAGATTGCCGCCCTCTTATTGTTCCTGACTAAAAGGTAAACATTTGTTTTAAAAATAATTTTGGTCATCATAAGATGAGATACTTTTGAGCCTGTGTGGTCTGTCATAGTACCAGGTGATAGGAAGCTATCTTATGATCTTTGTTTGGAATTTGGCTCATCATTTTCTCATTAAATATCTGGAGGAAAAATGAAGTATGGGAAAGTAGGAATTAGATGCCAACTATCTGCTCCTTTGATTCGACTCCAGTGTGGTGATTAAATGAGTGTTTGCCTTGTTGCAGATCAATTTATTTTTGAGGACTCAGAATTTCTTGCTGTGTCTTGAATTGTGCTGATGGTTTTTAAGTAGGCCATAAAAATTCCTGCGAATGATTTGTTTAATTATTGTCTTGCTCCTCATTTACATTTTTATCTAAAACTCTGAGAACAGAAATCTGTATTCAATTCCATTTCCTGTGAGCTACAATTTGCCTTATTGGGAGAAATATCTGGACTCTGCTTTATGCATGGAAGAAATAATATCAGCCAGGCAGAGTTTAGTGTTGTAATAGTGCTCAGATGGCTCCAGACATTGCTCTTTTTGGCTGTGTTTTCTAGGGTTTAGGACAACATTTGATGGTTATTTAATAGCCTAGACTTTTTTATGTCACTTCAGCAATCATTAAGGTCTTGATATGTTCAGATTCTGTTTTCCTTAACTAGGCCTTTGGAGTATGGGGAATTCTGGTTTACTACCCCACAAGACTGGTTTATTTGGGGGGGGGAAGCAAGTACCCCTACCATGATATATAAACAAAATGAAAAATAACACATTAAACCCATCATAAAGTCTTAGATTTGGAGATGGCTTTAATACCATCGCTTTATGACTGCAGAAGCCATAATGTGCCATAGTGGAAAGAACATTTTTAAATGGTGGGATTTTGCTTTACAAACAGTTCTGTGAGGTTCAACACAAGAGCTTTTGAAATGCTGGAGTCTTGACTAAAAAAAAAAAAAATCTGTGAAGAAGTCAAATTCCTGAACTACTCATATCCAAACTTCCAAGATGGTTCATGTGGATGGAAGTATATCATGAGTGAGCATTGTAGTCAGATTATGATGAATGAAATGGACCATTCTGTAGTTCTCTGTGAAGATGGAGTTCTGGTGGGGTGGAATGCCTGCTCAAGGTCTTCCATGAATTAATGACACACTGAGGAAGAGAAGTAGCAAATCTTAAGTCCAAGTCCAGTGTTCTTTCGCCCTCAAACTGCTATAAATGTGACAAATTATCTTATTAGTTTAGCCTAGTTCAGCATTTCTTCAAGTGTGGGATGTTAATAGGTGCTACATGAAATAATAGTTTCATGGTCAAATGAGTATAGAAAATGATGTTAAATAAAATTAAACACATTTCTTCATTTCAGGCTTCTCTGAACCTTTAATATGTTAATATATATTGTGACTCTCCAAGAGGGAAATCAAATATACAGCAGTTCTCAAACTTACTTGACCATAGAAAAGTTCTTTTGCACAGAATAAGTCATGGAGGACATGTTGAGAAATTCTGGCTCTGCTGCTACAATGTAACCTTTTTGTGTCAATCTAGGGACTGACAGTAACCGTAATTCAACTTAGATGTTTCAAATTCTATGACTAACAAAGGGCTTGTGTACAGAGATCTGAGCAGAATTAGAAGCATTGCAAGTAAGCATTGAAAGAAGCATGATCACCTAACTAAAGGGAGGAACAAGACAGGAACAAAGAATTTCATTCCCAGAATGAAGCTCTAATTAGACCTTGAAGCTCCAAGCCCCAGACTGTGGCTCTGGCCAAGAAAAAAGTGATAAAGGAGTGGGGAAGAGCAGAAGAAATGTGTAGGAATATCCCAACATCTTCCTCCATTTTCTGCTCTGATCTTGTTGCCTGCTGTTGGACAAGTGAGCAGAAGCAAGTCAGCCAGAGAGCCCTAGAAATTCCGTTTCTAGGGCTGCAGTTTCTAGGTCTCGAACTCAGAGGAGTCCTGTGCACTTGCCTGCATGCTTTGCATGCGTCCTCTTTTCTTTCAGTTTCACCACCACCCTATAATGTTGGACTCATGCCCATTTCAAAGGAAACAAGACACAGCTCACATTGCTCGTGAGTGATGGATTCGGCTCCAGGTTTATCCCTCTGCCTTCCATTTTACCACATTGCTGAGCCAGAAAATATCAGACTTTTAACGAAAGCTTAAGGAACTTGCAGAAGGAATTTTTCATCTTCCATTTCAAGCAATTTCATCTTATCGCTAACATGATTAATCCTCTAACAGAGTGAATAAGTTTAATTTGGAGGGAATTTTTCCCCCGGCAGGAACAGGAAACATTATTGCATTCATCTCTGCAGCTCCAGACATCAGCAGAATGCTCTGCACTGAGATTTTTATTTGTTGAACAACAACGACAAAATGTTGAATGAGTGAGGGAATGCAAGAGTGAATGAATTGATGAGGGAATCAGCATTCTGAGGAGGTTTTCTCAGAGCTCTGTTGGGAAAGAGTTGGCTTATCAATCTATTTTTAAATGTTCTGGCTTATTTGGAATGGGAACTCTTCCATACTGAGCATCTGCTCATGATTTTTTTTTCTCGGATGGCTATAATACCTCTCTCCTTACATCCCCCAAATAAACACATTCCTATACATTGTCTTAATATCTCTACTTTTGCCATACCAATCATTTCTGTTCAGAACCAGCAGATCTATGATTTAATCTTTCAACACGTTGTATGGCAAGTCTCTTTTGCTACCCTCAAAATCATAGTGTAGCGTGATTCCTCATTAGCTTACTGAAGATCTATTAAATTTAGTTGAAAATAATACTTACCATACTAAAATGCTAAATTTTCTAAACTCTAACCCCACAGAATTTAACTTTACCAAAATATTCCAAAATGAACTTGCATATCAGATCAAACTAGGATTCTGTTTTTAAACTTTCTGTTCACATCCTTCCCTCTATGATTTTTATCTATGTGTGTCCCCTCTTTTATTCATTCATATATTCATTTATTCCATAACTCACTGAGCTCTTAGTATACACCAAAACTATCATGCTGAAGCAAGAATAATGAATCATACTCCCTGAGCAATTCATACTCTTTCATGGGATCCTGGTATATCAACCAAGAGAATATAATAGAGTGTGCTGAATATTTACAATAAAGTTAAGAGAGATATCCAGAATCTGGCAGCCCCAGCATTCAGTATCAGTGTGTACTCCAAATGGTCAGAATATAGTGGGAATTCAACAAGTATTTATTGAATGAATGAGTGAGGTAACATTTGAACTTGGTTTTCAAATCTATCTACATCCTTAAATTCAGCTCAAGTTCTTTTCTGCTCACACAAATAAAATGTCCTTACAGTCCTCCAAATAGTCTATCAAACGTACTACTTTGATTATCTTTATCTTCTGTGTCCAATAGAGTATCTAGGAAGAACAGATATTTGCCACAATTCCTTTGTTTTTCACACGCCACACAGCATTGTGATAGATATACAATAAATATGGGGCAATGGATTGGGATTCAGTTAAGCTGTAAGTAGCAAAACTGAATTTCATCCATTTGGAAGTGGGAAGAGGTAAGTGTGAATCACTTTTTAAGGTTAATTCTGTGGGTCCATCCTGGGAGAGGATACTGAAGCAGTACTTATCAAATCTGGTTGTTACACATGACCTGGAGTTCTTATTACAATATAGATCATGATTATATTTAGTAGTCCCTGAGATCTGGATTTTGTAATATACTCTTAACATGACCATTATGATAATAATATTACTGGCCTATGGGCTGGTTTGAGTAGCCAGATGCTGGAGGAATAAAAGACAGAAAAATTACTTTCATTGAGTTTATATTACATATCAGACATTGTACATGGCTTTTTATAAATTAATATTTTATTTAACAATAAAATTCAAACACATATCATTATAGTATGTTTAACTGAAAAATCATTGAGACATACCTTATCCTATACTATTTAATTATACTATACTCTTATGTTTGGATTACACTTCTTTACTCCATTTGGTTCATATTTTTCATTTGCAGCACATCTCCAGTTCTACTTGCATTTTCCCCCAAACTTTCAGTATTAATAATGTTTTGTTATTTTCCAGTTTTTTTTTACTTTCTCATCTCAATATTTCCATTGTGGCATTTTAACACGTAAACAAGAAAATTCCCTATTGCTGCTAGAAAGTTCAACATGTTTTCAAAAATGGAAGTGACTGTATGTACTGTGGCCATACCAACATATAAAATGATTAATATAAGCTGGGTGCCAGTGGCTTGTGCCTGTAATCCTGGTTACTCAGAAGGCTGAGGTCTGAGGATCACAGTTCAAAGAAAGCTGGAGCAGAAAAGTCTGTGAGACTCTTATCTCCAAATAACCACCAAATAACCAGAAGTGGTGCTGTGACTCAAAGTGATAGAGTGCACCAGCCTTGAGCAAAAAAGCTCAGGGACAGCACCCAGGCCCTGAGTGCAAACCCCACAACTGACCAAAAAGATATTAATATAACTTATACAATACAGTAAAAGTATTATATAAAATTAAGATTATATAATGTTATATAATTAAGATAATATAGTATTATTAAACTATGCCATAAATTAGTTACTATCTTTACTATAAAAGAGTAATATAAAACTATACTATTGCTCTTCACCTTTATTTGTAAAGAATCTATTCTTTGAACTAACCCTCACCTGGACCCCTCACCTGGCAACCAATGGACTTTTAGATGTCCCCAGAGTTGGAGTCACCTTTCAGCAGCCTCTGTTCTGTCTGGCCTACATTTAGCCTTCACCACCCCCACCCTCAAATCCATTATGATTTGGCCACCCAGCTATCATACCCCAAAATACAGTTTTGAGGCCAGAAGGCCACTTTTACAGGTAGAAGCTTCCAGATCTTCCTGTAAGAATCATCTCCAACATGTCATTTGCATCGAGTCTTATATACAAATGGGAAGCAGCGGTTGTTGCCCAAGCTCTTCCAGGTGCTGGAATCAGGAGTTGGTGGCATGATCTATCTGCTCTATAGTAGAGCTCTTGAGGGGCCAAGGCACCCCAGCCTTTCCTTGGGCAGGATCCATATTATCTTCAAAGTTGAAAAGCTTGCCGCTCCTCCAAAGCTTCCATGTTTGTGGGGCCTGAGAAGTCTGAGATGACCTCAGCAGCAGGAGTCTGGAAAGCTGTTTGAGTCTGGTCCTGGCACTTGGTGCCTTCACTTACGAGGTGCAACAGCAACCTCTGTAGCTCCTCATTCTCCCTGTTCTCCTGGGTCATTTGGCTGACACATTCCTCCTCCTCCTGATACAGGTCATCCAGGACTGCCATCTGTTCCTTCCAGAATACAGTGGCCTCTTCAAGGGTGGTCATGTGTTCTGACATCTGGCTCCAATTGTTTCTGGTAGTCCACCTTGTTGGGCAAGTCTTGGCTAACTTCTTGGGCACCTGTGTGTCCTGTTTCCTCTCCCCAGATACACTTTGGTGCCAGCTCCTAGAAAAGTGTGCCTGCCACTCAACTTTATCTCGAACTGGGCTACCAGGTTAGCCAGCACCCACAGTAGACCTACAGTTCCTCAGCCGCTAGCTGAGATTCACCTTCTTTGATTTATCAATAGATAGTACCTCAAGATAAAAAAAAAAATCTCATTTGTGTCTGTCCTTTGGACAGTCACTTCAGGTGGAGTTGCTTCCTCATCTTTTCTTCTTTGCTCATTCCTTCACCTTCCCAAGGAAAGCCAGGAAACTCAACGGCTCACCTGTAGCTGCTGCAGGTACTTCAGGATGTCCCATAACTTTCAATGGACCGCCTAGGTCTCCAACTAGCTCTGCATCTGTTCCTTCAGCTGGTCCAACAGCTGGGTCTGCCTCAGCAGGTACTGCTGTAGGGTCTCTTTCTCTGAGGCTAGCTGCTGATTGGAGGCCATGTGCTATTCACAGGTGGCTTGGGGTTCCTGCAGCTGGGCCTGATCATGCAGCTCCTGCAAATTCTGAGACATTTGGCTCTTTAACACAGGCATTTTGAGGGTTCTCCTAACTCCTTCTTTAGCTCTCAGCTTCATCTTCAGTTTGTTCTTTACCTACTGCTCTTAGTGCAATGAGCTCATGATCTTCTGCTTCTCACCACTCAGCTTGTGAAAGGCATCCTATAGCTGGGCCAGTGGATTCTTTATCTCTCAGTTGTCCAAGACTGCATCTCATGGTCTCTTGTTCTGTTTCCATTGTCTGGAGCGTCTTGTGCCCATCCAGGGCTTGTTGTTTCCATACCTTGGCCTGTTGCTGTAATCACCACAGCAGTTCCTGCTAACCCAGGTTCTGGAGACAAAGGTTCCAGATTTCCTGCTTTGGGGTGTAAAATTGTTCCTCCAGGTTCTGTAGCTCATTCTGCAAATGGCAGGCCTCAGCCTGCAACTTGGTCTCAGATGGCCCTGCAGGAGGCTGCAGAGCTGGCAGCTTTGTCAACTGCCTTCTCCATTCGCCCAGATTGGTCTCTAATTCAAAGTCCTGCCCAGCTGTTGCTCTTCCTCCTCTCTCAGTTGGCTCATCTGCTTCAAGAGCTGTTTGACCTTGTCCTTCTTTGTGGAGCTTTCCACCATCAGGGCCTCTGCAGTGTTTTCTCTCTCCAACCTTAAGTTTGTCACTAACCTCCAGCAACCTCTCCAACCGGGCCTGCTCTTCCATTACTTGTAAGTGTTGGTTACTATCTTGCAGTAGAGATTAATGAGAAAATTGCAGAAGTAGGACTTCTGACATGTTACTGATTCCAGTGTCGGGGGAAGGACTTTGTCAGGGAAGGACACAGCAGGAGGCTGAGGGTCAGCGTGGTATTTGGTTGCACCTTTGATTGATTTATAATTCCCAGTGATAGTGGTCTTGAGGTTACCACACCCTTTATCTTTCTTTCAAATCAAGATGTCTTTATTAACCGAACAAAGTATTGTTTAAGATTTGATATACTTCAAGGCTTCCTATTGCTTTTTGAGGATGAATTTTTTTAAGCTTATCTTTTTAAAATTACTATCTTTAAGTAGTTGTACTAAAAAGTTGCCATTTAACAAAGCAGCTTATGAATACAATATATAGTGATTAATGTCACCCCTTTCAACATTCTCACCAATCTCTCCCAAACCAACCCCTTCCCTCATTTTTCTTTTTTCAGTTTTAAAAAATTATTATCTTTAAGTAGTTGAACAAAGGAGTTGTCATTTAACAAAGCAGTTTAGGAATAAAATATATCTTGCTCAAATGTCATCCTCTATTTTCATTCATCCTTCCTCTACCTACCATTTCCCTCACTCTTCTTATTTTTTAGGATATACATTGGGTTCTTGTTTGTATTTTCTCCTCTTCTCATTTATACACCCCTTTCTTCTTGACTTCACCCTTCACTTTTGAGTACATAGTTCCTGTTTTATTTTCTCCTTCAATGGACAAATGAATGAAGAAAACATGGTACAAATATCTAATGGAATTTTACTCATGCATTAAAAAGAATGATACTGTGAAGAAATGGAAAGACTTGGAAAAACATGGTAAGTAAGATAAGTCAGGTTCAGAGGGACAAAGGATCTGTGTATTTCCTTTTATGTGGAAGCTAGATTTAGCTTACAAACTCATAAATTGTGGTATGCAAGTGTAGACAAATGTATTAACTGAAAAATGGTAGATTCAAGGGAGATCTCAAATGGTGTAATTCCTTAGAAAGCCAAAATAAAAGTTATCTCTCCTTTTAGTTTTCTTCTTTTTATTGACTGTGGTGAGTCCACCAGGACAATACCTCTGAAGGAATTCTTGCA
Source organism: Dipodomys spectabilis (assembly GCF_019054845.1). Classification (NCBI taxonomy): domain Eukaryota; kingdom Metazoa; phylum Chordata; class Mammalia; order Rodentia; family Heteromyidae; genus Dipodomys; species Dipodomys spectabilis. Next base: position 724,564 of record NW_024870684.1, read on the forward strand.
ATAGTTCATTGCCTATAGCTATTGTTTTTTGTTTTATTTTTGTTTTCCTTGTTTGTTTGAATTCCCATCCCAGGACAGGGATAGGGAAGGTAGGGAAGGTCATAATTGCCTCTATTCTCACAATCATCGATGATGTCAACTTCCTACAGAATCTCCCAGATCACCTTGATTCTCACAAACAACATTCAACAGCTCTACTTCCTTCAACTGGTACTAGTGGTATGACAGAGAAGAGGGAATGCCAGTAGTACCAGGCAGCAACGAATGTAGGCATGGCTTCAATTCTTGTGTCCTATTGGTCAGAGAGAAACATGAATGAAAGGGGTATGGCCATGTCCTTATGACCCAGGCAGAATGGGTGGAGTCATAAAATGAGAGCTGTTCTTGTAGCTCCTCTTCCTTTTACCCTCCCCACATGGGGGGCAGGTCAGCACCAGTTCTAGCTCATGGTGTCCTCCCAGCTATACTGGAGACTATTTAAGAACATGATCTCCATCACACCACTGTGTGATCCTGAGAAGTCACTCTCGGACCACTTCCCTAGCCCTTCATGTGCTGTAGATTCTTACAACCAGGGTGAAGGGATCAGACTCAAGAGCTCAAGTGGTAAAAGAGTGTCAGGTGACAGAAATCCTACATCACTTTACAGTCCCTTTTCTCATATCACAACTTGGCCTTTCCTATTTTCATGTCCCCTCCAAGGTAGCTGCCATGCATTCTTCCAGAATACATTTTTTCCACAACTCTCTAACTCATTCCTGGAAAGCTTCTGGTCCTGGTAGTATATCTGTCCTTCCACCTAGATTTCATCTCAGATCACCATCCTAGATACTGCTCCTCTTCCACCCCTAGGGTGTTCTAATCCCACAAGAGAGGGCACTGGATCCAATGAGCCTTTCTCCTGGGATTCCACTCTAGGACTCAATCATAGCTGTTAAGTTGGCAGGAGGCTTCGAATATACAGTATGGTTGGGCTCCTCAGTCCCACCCACCTCAGCCCAACCGCAGCCCAACCATCTCAGCTCTCTTCATGATTTTCCCCCAGTAGACCTGTGTACTAACCACATTTTAAAAGCATACTAACCACATGTGATGCATTATTACTATCATATTGGGCAGGCCTAGACAGTTCACTAGTTTTCCTTCTAGTAATGCCTAGTGCAGTTTTGAGTGTAAACCAGAGAATACAATAAGCAATCTATAATTATTTTGCCTACAATAAGATCTTAGTCCTGGTCTTCTTTCTCTAGTTATGGGTGTTTGCTGGACAAGATTACTCTCTCCTAAGCTTTGTGAAATGAAGTTGCATAATCCTTGAGCTAGAGAGCATTTGCAATGTTTTTTTCCTGTTGCTATTGTGACCAAAAAGTAGGCTTTTCTATCAAACTGAAATGTCTCCATCTTGTAACCAGTCACCATTTTGTACTTATATTTCCTAGCAGTATTTGCTTCTTGACTTCAAACTGTAACTGTCAGCTATGTTTTTTGTAACCAGCCAGCCATGTTAAAGGTATGAGTCCTTACCAACAGGGTTAAAAGAACACGTCCCACCCCATCCTCCATCATGAGTGGGAACTTTTTCCTCTGGCAGATGCTGTCTAGCTTCCTTAAATCGTCCCCCTGATAACCTCACAGCATGCGAGCCGGACTCCTATTGTAAAGGAAAGACAGTAACACTCCTTGTGTCAGAGAGAAAAACCAACTAGGCAACCCTGTCTGGTGTAGGGTTTAACTGGGGGTTTAACTGGGGGTAGAGTGGCTATACATTCTTTTGCATAGAAGCAAATTGCCTTGACCAGATCTCCTTTCTCAGTGTGTCTATTTTTTCTGACACCAGAGGGCTAATTTCTTGAGTTTCTCATTTCAACACTGGAAGTTTATGTGTTTCCAACAACCAGAGGGTAGTCAGAGGTCCTGGGTCCACCCAGGTCCCAGAGATGGAACCCAGGTTCCCTGTCCGGGGAGAAGTTGTCCTGCTGCCCAGTTGCAGCAGCACCAGGACTGGAGTGGTTCCAGTGACCTCCCAGATCAGTGAATGAATCCAGACTCTTAGAGGTTTCACCAGTGTGGATAAAAGATCTCTAAAAGCCAGGCTCCTGTAGCTCTGAGATCTAAGGATCATGGTTCAAAGCCAACAACTTAAGCCTTGCCCTTCCAGGCAAGGGAATGTTGCACTTGCTCTTAGATCCACATGCTCATGGCTGCCTGACTGCTAGCAGCTTCAGATTGATCAGACAGCAGCCACGCTGTAGCCTAGAAGTCCCAAGATCTGTGGGCCTAGGTTATTCTAGCTGTAGCTACATTCAGCCAGGGAGCCAGGGCATCATGGGTGATGGGCCACCAAGCTGTGAGCTTGGCAGGTGGCAGGGCTGGGGGAGGGGGTGGCTCTGTAAAAGCTTTTTGAGTACACTAACATAATGATGTCACACTAGATTCGCAGACTACTGACATTCAGATTATTTGAGGAAAATTTTTAATATATGAATTCTTAGAACCTACTTTTTGCAGAAGTTGATTTTAGAAAGCCTGTAATAGAAATAAAAATCTCATTTTTTTAAAGGACTCTTGAGAAGATCCAGGCATTGGTGATTCACACCTATTGTAATCCTAGGCATTGAAGAGGTTGAGATCTGGGGATCATAGTTCCAAGCCAGATGGGAAAAAAAAATTCTTGAAACTCTTAACTACAATTAATAAGCAAACATTTGGAAGTGGAGACATGATTTAAGTGGCAGAGCACCAGCCATGAGAGAAGTATCTGAATAAGATCATAAGCCCCTGAATTCAAGCCCCAATATAAGACTCCAAGATGAGTCTCTTACCTCATAAAGTTGGAATCCCATGAATGATATTTGCTTGAATAACTTCCTTCCCATTTGAGTGTGGGTGTAGACCTGTAACTAGGATGAATTATCTCTCTGATGGTTACATCATATAAAGTAACAAAAGAAAATTTTTCTGAATGGGTCTAATCTAATCACATGAGCCCTTTGAAGTCTGAGATTTTTCTACTTGTAACAGAAAAAAGAAGTTGGAGATCTCCAGTGTGACAGACAAGGAGTCTACCCAAATGAGTGCTGGCTTAACCATGGAAAGGATTATGTGAGAAGGAGGTGATACAAGTGTTCATAGGCAGTCCATAACTGACACTGGGGGTGAGGCGGGATCTTAATCGAACAGTTGCATTGGACTCAGTTCTTCCAAAGATCTGAATGAGTTTTGAAGTGAATTCTTCCCCTAGAGCCTTCAGAAAAGAACTCAGCTAAGCCTACCTGAAACCTTGACTTGGGTCTTATGAGACTAAGAACAGAAAACCCAGTCAGTCCAGTTTACTCATACCTCTAAATTCACAACTATGAGAATGGGTTTTATTTGTTTGTTTGTTTGTTTAGTGCTGCTCCTGAGGCTTAATCTTAAGGTCTAGGCATTGTCCCTTAGCTGTTCACTCAAGCCTGGCACTCTACCATTTGAGCCATACCTCCACTTCACCTTGAGCTTTTTGATGGTTAATTTAATAGACATTTTTTCTGCACAGACTGGCTTCAAACCACAATCCTCAGATCTCAGCCTCCTGATTAGATAAGATTATGGGTATGAGGCACCAGTGCCTAGCAATGGGTATTATTTTAAAATGGCTTATAATAATATGTTATACATCAATTGGAAACTCATACATATATGCTTAGATTTAGTAACTACATTCAACATCTGATCTTTTGTTCAGTTCTCATTTATGGACGTTAATTTACTCACATTATAGATGTGCTCAGAAAATTCTCAGAAGTTTTAGTTCCCTTCCCCATAGTCTCATACCTAATGACAAAACTATCATTTGAATTAAGATTTTTTTTTCCTCCAAAGTTTTCTAACCAATAAGAGAAACAAAGTTAGGCAGACAGAGAGAGAGAATATATAGGGGACGGAAAAACTACAGAACACTGAAGAAGAGAGACTAGTCAGTAGACATTGAAGAAATGAATCCTATTTCTTTGATTATGGCTACTGAAATTGCAAACTCCAATCTGCTCTCTATATAAGACAGTTGAATGGTCTGAACAGATAAGGAAAGGCTGAAATATACTCTTTTCCAGCTTAATATAGCCGCAATTCACGGATTGTGGATGACTGTTGAGTCAGATTTCTTGATGGTGGCTCTGAAGGTAGGCAGTGCAATTAGGATGTCAGGGCAGGGACAAATGGCTGTTCCTTAAGCAGTCTTCATGCTCCTGGTTTCCTAGAGATAAAGAGAACATTTAAGTAAGGCTTAGACAGTGTTCCATCAGCTTCCAAGAAGAGGTCTTAGCAGAGTGATTCCATCTGGGGGAAAAAAAAAACCCACTAAGACTCAATGAAGCTACTGAATGAAAAAGGAGCTCTATTCCTACTGGATCAAGAGCCCTCAAACCTGCAGAAGATACAAAGTGTGCTATGTGTGTGTCAACCTGATTTTTTCATTCAATATGTTTTCACTATTCTTTCAGAGGTTGACAAAGGGAAGGTAAGACAAAGGCAAATCCATCCATCCATCTATTCATCCATCCATCCATCCATCCATCCATCCATCCATCCATCCATCCATCCATCCATCATCCTTCCACTTATACAAGTGGCCTTGTGTCAACCTGATTACTTCATTCAATATGTTTTCACTGTTCTTTCAGAGGTTGACAAAGGAAAGATAAGACAGGGCAGATCCAACCATTCATCATCCTTCCTAATTACACAAGTATTAAGTTTCTGTTGATAAACTTGATAGATGCGGAAAAAAAATTGGGATTCCTACAAACATGGATTGGCACAAAACAAAATAAGAATAAAAATCTACCATCCAGCCTGACACCAACTTTTCTAAAGGGGTTTGCAGTATATTAATCTATCCACCCAGGCAAGTTCCAACAGTATATAATAAAAGATCCACGCAAGAATATTATACTGAGTTCTTTTGAGTAGGGGCTGCATTAATTTCATTCATCTTCTCCCTGCTATCCATTCACAATGCTCATTCATTTGCTCAGTAAATATACAATGGATCCAATTTACATTATCTGCACTACTCAGGTAGGCAAAGATTCCAAGTGAGCAAAGGTCTAACACTTAAAGTCCAGTGGCCAGAATATACTAAGAATACTAAAATGTTTAGTGTGCAGCAAACTGAGAAGGGGAAACTATGTCCCTGTCTTAGAAAAACACACCTAAAACTAGGGAGCAGTACAAGGAGGTTTTCTTACTGGGTTGAATTTTTTTTCTTATTTAATCTGCTTGTAAAACCCTCACTTTCCGTTTCTACAGCTGTTCCTTGAGAAATTTGATGAAGCCGAGGACAGAAAGCCTATCTGTATGTAAAAAAGCTGAGGTATTGCACTATGCCTTTCCGATTTTTTTCCTCTGACAAGTGGTTGGCATCTGCTAACAACACTTCTTTTCTTGAGCTTTGTAACGTTGCCAGACTGAGAACTGAGCTTTGAAAAAGGAGATGGAGCTGTTAACAAACGCCTTTGTTATCTCTGGAATTGATTATTGTACCAGTGGTTCACACGAAAGAAAAAAAATCTTGATGTGTATCTTGTCTCAATATTTACCTGCTCCTCCCAGGAAATATTGTGCTAAGAGAAATTCCCTGCAGTACAACAAATGTCAACTTGCCTAAGATAACTGGTACAATTCGCCAATTGACTCTCCTCCCATCTGTGGACACAGGATGATAAGACCCCAGGTGCGGGGGTGGAATTCTTATTAAGTGCTTGGAGATCTTTTGAATTTGATGGCTTTTTGAAGTATTTAATATATTTCTCCCTTCTTTCATTTCAGAAATATGTACTGAACTCTTCTGAACCCTTAGTTGGACTTTTAGAATATACTAATGAATAAAACAAACAATGCAGGATGGTTCTCATAGAGATTTGGTCTAATAGAGGAGAGGAAAAGAAAGTGTCTAAATAAATCCAACACATGATGATAAGCCAAGATTGCAGAGCACATGTGCAATGAGAGATGGAGTAATACATCAAAAATAGCTATTTTCAGAAAGTGGTGGTTTTTTTTTAAATATAAGTAAAGGTGAAAGGGAAAGTAGGACTTCGTTTTCTAGGCAATGGAGGAGAAGAGTGAAGAATGGATCAGTGAGAACAGACATAGAATTTGCTCAGGCTTTCAATGCAGTTATACCTGTAATCTCAGATACTATTGAGCAGAGATAGGAGGATCGCTGTCTGGTATACCAGCTGGGAAAAAAGCACAAGACCCCATCTGGAAAATAAATTAAAGTAAAAAGAACTGGAAGTATGGATCAAGTGGGGAAGCTCTTGTCCAGCAAGTGCAAGTTTCTAAGGTTAAAAAAAAAAAAAGAAAAACAGAGCAAGTATACCAAAACAGTCCAAAAGTGAAAAACATCTTTTCTGATCTCCAAATGAGAGATGTTTGCTCATCTCCAAAATGCAATGATAAGTCACAAAAAAAAAAAAACACAACTTGTATGATCATGTTGCAAAGATCAATCAGGTAGTTGATGTAAAACCTTGAGTTCAGTGTTAATTAATAAGGAATCAGGAAATGTTGCCCATTATTCATGCACTTATTGAAAATCTATGAAAAGGTCAAGATCAGTATGACTTACCTTTCAGTTGTTTTCTCCCAATGTTGTATGCCACGCTTCCTTTCTACTGGAATATAGCCTGCATTGTAGAAGCAAAGCTCAGTTATGTATACAAAAGTAGGTATTTGACTCATATAGGGCTATATTGGACAGGCTTTGTATTATAAATCAGGTCTTTACTCAAGTGAAATGACTTGTTTCTAAGGCTACTCACAAAATATAGTGTCTAGGACAAAGTAGTCCCTCAATAAATGGTTCGTGAATGAATGAAAAATATAGGAAAAGTCAAATCGTGACAGGTTTTTATTTTTATTTATTTTTTTCTGTTTATGTGGTGCTGAGGAATCGAACTCATGGCCTCATGCATGCAAGGCAAACGCTCTACCACTGAGCCACCTTCCCAGTTATTTTTATTTTTTATACATGTGTGCCAATGCTGGGACATGAACTTAGGACCTGGAAATGGTCTCTTAGCATTTTTGCTGGACGCTCCAATACTTGAGTCTCACACCCCACCCAACCTTTTGCTGGTTAATTGAAGAGATTGGCCTGTCAGAGACTGTCCTGCCTTGATGGATTTTGAACACAAAACTCAGTTCTCAGAGAACTTAGTCACTGGTGCCAGAGCCACTAAGATTTATATGGAATAAGAAGTGCAGAAAATTCAAAGAATTTAGTCACTGATCTATGAAAGGCTACTGAAGGTGGGATATTAAAATATACCCATCCCAAACAGATTCCCCCTTTCTTCAGATATTAAAGTCACAGTGTCAAGTATCTTTATTCCCCCTTGAGGCCAAATATGCAGAATAGACTGTGCTACATGATAGTACCAATCTAAGACTCATAAAATATAAACCCTTATTATGCTGTTATTTAAAGAATTATATGTCACTATTGTTTTATTTGCAATCAGGATGCTTTTCAAAAAAGATTTTATTTTATTTATTTTAATTTTTTAATTTATTGTGAAAATACCATACAGAAGGGTTACAATTACATGGGCAAGGTAATGAATACATTTCTTATCAAGCATTGTTGCCTCCTCCTTTGTTTCCCCTTCCCATCCCTTCCCATCCCCTCCCTCCACGCCAAAGTTGTAAAGTTTTTCGACATAATGTCTTCTACATCCCATTGTTGCAATGGGTCCACCTGTATTCCTATTTAAACAATTTGTTTTTCCCTTCCCCTCCACAAATTACACCAACATCAAATACAGTGAAAACAGGGGCTATACCATGGGGGAGGGACATACAAAGCAACAAAGAAATATCTTGTAAATATGTTAGAAACAATAGCAAGAAAGAAAAAACATTTGAGTCTTTATCTTGGGGTTCATTTCGCCTAACATCAACTTATCTGACCATTTCTGCTTATCTCAGACATATATTAGTTATTGCAAATAAGGGAAACCATGGGACCTATGTTTCTTTGGGCCTGGCTTACTTCACTTAATAAAAAAGTATTTTGGGGCTGGGAAAGTGGCTCAGTGGTAGAGCGCTTGCCTTGCATGCCTGAGGTCCTGGGTTTGATTCCCCAGCACCACATAAGCAAAATGAAAAAAGCCGGAAGTGGTGCTGTGGCTCAAGTGGTAGAGCACTAGCCTTGAGCTGAAGAGCTGAGGGACAGCGCCCAGGCCCAGAGTTCAGGCCCCACAACTGGACCCCCCCCAAAAAAAGTATTTTAAATAAAGCCAGAAATGGCAATAATCTTGGTACCTTTGCACTTCATCCCAAACACAGGCTGCAATCTTCACTTTGTGGAGACTGAGGCCCAACAAATTCATGAGAGCTGTCCAAGGTGACAGTTGATCAGTGTTGTAGCTGGCACACCAGATTGACTACATATCATGAGAGAGAATGATGCTTTGTTTGGTAAAAAACATACAGTAAGTAAATATTATGCAGTATTCTCTTTTCTGTATTCCTCCACAACTCCATTGATCTGTATCCCCCGATTCTTCGAGGCTTCCACTCTAGTTTCATCTCCATGAATAAGCTTCTTCAGCGTGGTAGCAGTCTCCTCTGACCTCTATCCTGAGATCACACACTGTTTGCATCACTAGCCTAGTGCTTTGGGAATACTTGTTTGCAAATATAGTAATCTTTTATTTGTGTCTCAACCCTCAGATCCAATATTAAAATCCCTAGACTTTAGGCCTGGGAAACCCCTTAGTTCAAATCTTAGTGCTATCACTCTTCAGCTATGTGTCCAAGTGTGTGTGTTATATTATTTCACTGTGCTTTGTTGTTGTTATTGCTTTTTTCATCTTAAAAATAGCCATGATACACATAAAATTATGTGTAGAAGGAAATTAGTGAATTCACACAGGCAACTGGTAGGTTGTACTAGCTGGTAGTTATTTTTTTAGACCAGTGATTAAAAATATAAAACTTATTGCTCAAATGAAGCTGAATTTGAGGAAAAGAGATATTGAAGTTCTGTTTATCCAAACTCCTTGTGGATACCCTTCATCCCAATAGAGGCTCTGGTCCTTAAAAAAAATTAAAAACTACTCATTCACTCTACATTCTTCTTGCCTTTAAGAAACAAAAGCAAGGCCACAGAGGTGGAACAACATCAGGAATTTGCACAGCTAATAATGGACAGGGAAGTCTAATATTAGGCCAATGCTTTTCACATTTACATTGTGCAAGATGTTGGTTTTTCCTTTCCACTCTCACCACATCTAGCAAAACTGCCTGGATCGTTTCATTCATCCACTAAATATATGAAGATTACTAAGACCACTATCTTCCTCCCTGGAGCTCACATTGTTGGAGAGGGGTACAGAAAAGATACTTTGATAGAAGAAAATTGGAACAATGATAAAGTACATACCCTGAGCATGGAGAAGGCCTAATTCATTCAGACTTGCGCAAATTATGAAAGGATGAGCAGCATATAACGAGGAAAATCAAGTAGTTTGGGGTCATTCTTGCAGAGGGTATAGCCTGGGCAAAGCGTCATGGGCAAGGCATAGTACAAAACCTTTCAGAGACTTCAATTTCCTTTTCCTCCTAGAATATGAACTATAAGACAGGACGTAGGGTAAGATGGGGTTTGAGAGACCATCAGAGGTCACAGATTAGAGGTAGGATGAATGAAAAGAGGCTGTATGTACTGGAGTCTCGGTGGATTGCTTCAGGTTTCCAGAGCTGTGTATGTTAGTTTGAAGATGAGCAAGTTTGTGTTGGTAGAGGGGGAGGAGAAAACAACCCATAGGTTTGAAGAGGCATAAAAACAGAATATCCCCAATTGTATGCCTGTGTCTTCTAAAGTGATGGAAAAGGGAAAACCTATCCAACATTAGGACAGGGCAGAAGTGCTGAGAGTCAACAAAATAGAGACACTGACCAATGGCCTTGTGTGTGTCTGTGGTACAGATCCACTTTGATAAATGGAGATTCCGCCATGAGGAAAGGTACCAAACGCCATGCTGTGCTACCTTAGTGAGCAATGCATGTATTCCATCTCCACCAACAAACAATTGTTTTAAGTCACATAAGGTGAAAATTCTGCAGAGCTTAGGGAAAGACAATGCATGGATATGCTTTACTCCAGCTAGCTGGGGCAACTGGCCACTTAGGATACGCCACCCCTGGGTGTGCAGGTCCTTCCCCTGTGTGACCTGTACGTGTGTTTGTGGTGAGGGACACAACTACAGAGAGGAAGGCCCCTCTGTGGCTATGACAAGGAGTCTTGGCAGCTAAAGACTATTTATTAGTGTCTCTGCTCCACCCCTGCTGTTATATTAATATAATGAATTGTTCACAGGTGCATCAAATGAGGTTTAGATGATCACTGGGAGCTTTGTTACCCAAACAGGCCAAATTAGCAAGAGCAGATGCAGCAGGCAGACAACAGTCCCACAGCAAAAGTACAAAGCTTGAATTAATGAAGGTCGGAACTCACATTTGGCCTTGACAGCCCTGGCCGCAGTGGGATTCAGGCCTCTCTTTAACTCTTACTTGCCAAGGAGGTCTTTTCACTGTAGTGAGGATAAGACAGATGGGGTGAATGTTTCATGGAAAAGTTCTTCTCACTCCCACCCCCTCAAAATGAGGATAGGAATAATGGCTCTAGTGGATTGAGTCTGACTACACAGTGGGGCAGGTTTTCCCCAGCACACTGTTCCCAAACACAAATGCAAGTAAGAGCTGACACTCAGCCTGTATCATTCTTGCCAGACTCTTTGTCCTGCATGGCTACAGCCCTTGGTGGAAAGAGCACCACTTCTAAAGTAGCACAAAGAAAGGTATTGTCTTCCCCTAACATTGTCTTCCCAGGGATTGTGTCTTTTCCCATGCCTCACAAAGATGTTGGTAGCCCCACAAATATTATCCATTGTCCTCCCAGAAACCCAGCAAGGTGAGCATAGAATCAGGGTCTCTGTCTTTACACATCAGAAAAGCTAGAGCAAGAAAGATTGAGCAATATGGCAAGACTGACTCACAGCAGAGCCAAGACTTGATCAAATGCTGAAGCAAGTTGCACTTCCTCTGCTGACTTCAACAATGAACTCCTGGAAGAGGAAGGAGAAGGCAGAGAAAGGCTCTGTTGACCAGGTGGCATGCACATAAACAAGACCCAGAGGACCCAAGATGTAAGTTCAATATTTGTTTCATGTGACATAATTTGCCTTGGGTCCTGGAGGTGTTGACAGTTCTAGGTTTTTTGTTTCCTGATCCACAAAATCAGAGTTGCACTAGAAGGGTGATATCCAAGGTCACTGCTAGCTTAGTGCCCAAGAAATCCAGTGGGACTTGCTTTCAGGTTCATTTGATTTCTATAAATGAACCTTAAGATTACATAATCTCCATATATTTTGTAGGATGATCTAACAACACATACTCCAGAGCATAAAGAGTTTATGGATACTCTCATGTACAAAAGGTACAATTTTGGAAAATATCCCAAGGAAATTGCATAGGCAAAGAAAAGAGCTCTGAGTAAAAACTTGTGACATGTGGCATTGTGACAAACTGCAAACACCTAAATCCCCCGCCCTCCCGCCCCCAGTATGGGGAATAGTTCTACAAATTATAGCATATTTATTACAGGGTGTTTTGTCATCATAAAATTCCAAGTAGAAATATTCAAGTACTTTTTTGAAATGAAATTAAATGGAGAATACAGAATTCAAAATTGAATGTAAACTATATCACAGTATAAAACCCACTTATAGATTTGTTAACAGAATATAACAGTAAGGAGTTTTCTTTGGTTATTGGCTCCTGAGCTATTTGCAAAAAATAATCTCATCAAAAGGAAGTTTTTTTTTTGGTTTAAGGTTTTCCATGAAAACATTTTGAATTGTATATTTCCTTATAAAAGTAATTATATAAATTTGAGGTCCTTGAGTAAGTATAATATTATAATTATACTGCATTATAATTATACTGCTTAGTGACAACCCATTTTGAGAATTTGGCTTGCTTTCTAGCTTACACCTATTGCTTTTGGTTTTACATTGTACAGATATATCATTCTTCTATGAGTCTGGACCCTGCTTCACTTTTTGGATTATTTGATTTTATAGAATCTTTTCTATATTATGATGATGTCATAAAAGCACATCACATATTATTTAATTTCAATTAAACCCATGAGGTAAAATAGTTTCAATATTTTGTTTGCTATATTCCCAACATGATTTTTATATTGTATACATCATTGTCCAAACTGTGGATTGTTGGCTTCTGGCAGTGCTAAAATACCTCTTATGAGTTAGAGTTTATCCTCACTTTTTAATTTGTAGGCTCCATTTGGTAGTTATTTTGCTTTTTGTTTTTCTCCCAGCCAAGTTAATTTGAATTATGTTTTGAATCGTTGCTTCTATTTCAGTGGCTCTCATTGGCTCCTCAGGAAGTTTTAGAATTTTTAGATGAGATGGTTTGTCTTCCATCAATTATTTATGGATGTATGTATTTATTTTCCTTTAAGTAGTTATACAAAGCAGCTTCAGTTCACCTGGCCAGATTATGAGTATAATTCATCTCAATCAATGCCACGCCTTCCGCCATTCTCTCACATCTTCATCCCCTTCTTTATCATTATTTTGAACTCTTTTCTTCTCCTTTTGTGTCCCTCTGGAAGTATTCCACATTTTTCTCCATTACAAATCCTATTTTTCTCAACATCTATTCTGTTCTTTACTACCTCCCAGTATGGACTTGCATTTCACTATTACTTTTTAGTGACCTTCCTCCATCCTGTCTTTTGAGACTTTTGGCTGTAGCATTATGAAGATCATGCCTTTGTGCATACATTAAAGATGCCACATCCAAAATGATTTCTTCTAGAGCTTTTATAGTGGAAAAATTTCCACAGTCTTCCGAATTTATTCTCTCTTTTCCTTAGTTTCGTTTCAATTGCCTCCTGGACATACAGTAAAAGTTTGTTAAGCTAATGAAAGAATGAACAGAAATTATATTCTATGGCTTTTGGCCAGAGTGTATTTTTTTCTCCCACTTAGATAGCTATCACATTCAACAACTTATCATTTTAGCTTGTAGAGACTTCATTCTCCATCATAATTCCACTTCCAAGAACCCTGGGACGTGGCTTTGTGATGTTAAGATGGAAAGAATAGGAACCATACTCAGTTGTTCATCTGAGAACCTGTGGAACAGAAGACAGAGCAAAACCAATCTTCAGTGAAGATTCATGGTGAGCCAAGCAACTAGCCCACTGGCATTCTACAGGCTTCAAGTAGGATTAGATAGAGAAAACTACTTACACAGGAGTCAGAGAAGCTGCTTCAACCAGCAGAGTTAAAGAGATTATCTTCTTCCAAAATATTCCATTTCCTAAACGAATCGGTGGTGTTTTGTTTGCTTTTTATTTTATGCATATGGAAAAATAAAGAAGTCATGTCTACCATGAGCAGCTATAACAGTTTTATGAGATAAACTAAAAATACATACAATACCACATAATGCACTTACATCTTAAGTTGTAATTAATGCAAATTATGCAAGATTCATACACAATGTGATTAGACTCTTCTGGCACATAATTTATGGTTGAATTAACAAAGAAGCTGATTAAATGAGAAAATTGATTTCTGTCATTATCCTTTCTTGGTTACATTTTTATTAAGAACATACCGAAGACTCAAAAAATTAGATTACAAAGTTGGGATTGTGGTTTAAGGGGTTCATTCCATTCTTTGACTTTCTTCTTTTGTGTCAGGAAACCTATTGAAATGCCTCTTGCTTTCTGATAAGAGACTGGGGGACATGTTTCAATAAAACAGCATGAAGCTTCTCGTAGCTCCAAAATATGAACCCATGGATGACTCATCAACTAACCAGAGTCGCTGTTTTTCATGGCTTCTTGACTAGGAATGTTGCCTGGAGTTTTATTTAAAAGTATTTCAGTAGGTTTTTCTAAGACATACATATAGAAATTGTTTATATGGTTAAATCTTCTCCTTGCTTATAATTCAAGTGAAGGAACTGAATGCAAATTTTGGAATAGAAAAATAATTGGAACACTTTCTCATTTATTAAGAGAATGCACCCTATAAAATTATAATAAATAGTCACAGACAGAACATTCATCTCCTAGACAATAAGATTCTTGACTGCCCATGTCTGTATTTGTATAGTTTCTCTCTATCTCCTTCTTGTATAATGAACCCCTACATTCCATCCGTTTGCATCCATGATATTTGCTTCTTTCTTTCTCCCCGCTTTCCCCTTGCTTCTTTCATTCTTTTCTTTCCTTTTTCTCTACCCTCCTTCTTTTCTTTTCCATTCTTTTCAGGTTTATCCAATTCACATTCTGTTGCATAGAGTAGGCAGGCTACGACCTCTATTCACAAGATGCTAATTGCAATGTCTTCTAACTTCTATATTTCCTTTACAAATGCAATGAGCTGTTGATATTATACCAAATGGAACCTGGAGCAGTGGATAAATAACAGTCTGAAAGAAACAGGATGATATCAAAATGGTGGCTACATAAATGTGACCTTGCCCACATTTCTATGTGTTGTAACTCTGTAACTATGGACATATCAAGTCAAATAAGCTAATTCAAGGGAGAGTGTGGCTGGTGAAGTAATGGAGAAGAATAATGCAGCCCGGAAGATATAGTTGCAACATTTATAGCTGGGCAACTCTCAGTGGGTAGCTTAACTTTCCTACATCTCCATTTCCTCATCTGTAGAAAGCGTAGAGTTTGCTAAGCAGGGTGTTGAGAAAATTCTGGGGAATCAGGAAGCTCATTCCCTCTTGAGCTCCTCCCTTCCTATTTCTGGAAACTGATAGTCCTTTTCCAACCAGAGAAGAATATATTCTGGTTTCTTATAGTAACAGTAACTGGCTATATAAGTTCCTGAGATGTTGCCATGATATTGTAGCTGGGAGTAATTGAATTAGAGGCTTCACAGTAAAGGCATTTCAAAAGCAAACATTCAGGAAATGCTTGAAGTGTTCCTCACATTCTGTTTGCTAAGACAGAGTATCCTGGCATTTTGAAAGTCTGGTTCAATTACAGACTTAAAGTCTTTCTATCTAGGAAAATGATGCTTCTTTCAGAGGAGAAAGTTTAGGGAAACAGAGAAGATTTTGACATCAGGAAATATCTGTGTTTGTCTATAGAGCAGCCAAACTATCACAGAGGAGCATCAGATTGGGAGCTATTCACAGTAAGGTTTGAAATCTGCTTTCTCCATAACAACTTTGAGAGTACTGCAAATGTTCTTTTACTTTCTGAATGAATGATAACAACTGTGCTGAGTGGGTATAAGACTGTCAGAAACCAGGTATTTCTGATGGTCTTGTTTGGAATCCTTAGGTTCACTGGCTGAATTATCTCTTCCTTTCGGATTAAAAGATGAATCCACAAGTCATAACACCTCCTCTCCTCCTGCTTCAGTTATGTTAGGATTTGGATGTGGAATTTTCCCAAGGGCTAGTGTGTTAAAAGCTTGGTCCCCAGATAGTTGGTGCTAGTGAAAGGTGATTGGATAATAAGGGTCTCACCTTATCAGTGGATTAGTTTATAACTGAATGAACAATCTTAGTAGGGATGGCCTTTTTGGAGAAAGTAGGCCACTCTGGGTATACCTTTAAAGAGCATTGCTTGTCCCTGCCCTCCCCTAGCCTCACTTTCCTGGCTGCCATGAAGTAAACACCTTTCCTCTACCATGCACACCCCACCATCACGCTTTGCTTTGCCTTGGGCCTAAAGTACTGGAGTTGGCCAGCCATAGACTGAGACCTCTGAAACAGTGATCTACAACAAGTGTTCTCTGAAGTTGTTTATCTCTGTTGTTTCATCACAATGGCTCCAAGGTGACTCAAGAACTAGAAAACCAGACGGAGGCTTCAGTGTTGACATTTTATCATTGGTTAATGAATGAGAAAAGGGCATGTGGGCAATCAGGATCATCCCAATATTCCCTGTAGCTGCCTGCCTTGATATCTTCCTTATTTGTGATTAAGCATGCAGACTCTGAAGCTAGACTGTCTGAGTTTAATTCGTAGCTCTGCACATTTTTCTCTGTGTGACTTTGGCATAGTGAGTTGTTCCCTCTGTACCACAGGTTCCTCATCCACAAAATGGAATACTAGTGAGTTTCTGTGATCATCCAATGTATTAAGACATTGACGATATTTATAAAGACATTTATATATGGGCCCAAGCAAGCACTGAGTGACTACTGGGATTATCGTTATCCATGGACATTGTACAGTAGAAGCACAGAACCTGAAGCCCCTCTACATCCCAGTCCGGAAATGCAACTTCCAAGCTACACATCTTTGACAAAGAGCTATAAATCATCTAAGTCTCTGATTTCTCTTATGGAAAATAGAGATCATATTTGCTACTCCACCTATTGGAAAAGTCATCCCCTAGTGAGCATTATTGGTTATAAGATGGTGCCTAACCCCTAACAAAAGTACAATTACTTTCTGATGGTCCCCTCTAAACCTCCACATAGCAGAGCAGAGCTATGCAAAGTCATTTAAAGTAATAAGATCTCTGGCAAGTATCAAGAAAGCAGAAGATGCATCTTGATACCCAAGAGTAGGGTAGCATTTATGGAGAGACAAGAGTCAGCACCCACAGGACCCTCCAGGCACTGACTATGATATGAAGTGAGGACAACTGAGCTCAAGAAACAACCACTCTACTTTGGTGTCTGATCTATCTTGGCTGCAGGTCTGTCACTGGGGCAAAACAAAACATTGGTGTATTTTCTCTATGTAGTCAGTGGGTGACTCGTAGAAAAAGTTATTCCATCTGTCTGAGCCTATTTCATCTTCTTCAAATTTAAATAAATACCAAGCAATTAATAATGTGGATATTCTCAAACAGAAAGACCTGCCAGCTAGTTCTAGAATCCTGTGGATTTATTCATCTCTTCTGAGAATGGTTATTGTGAGTCAACATTCCAACTTGACTTACTTCCTAGATGCAGCAAGGTTTATTTTGTGGCACTAAGTCTTGGAGTCAAGCAATAGTTTAAGATGTTTAACCCTAGTTGAATACTGCCTTGCCAGGAGGTCTGTGAAAAGCCATTCAGTCTCCTTTAGAAGGATGTCCTAGAAAAATATACTATCAGACTTCTGCCAGTAGCTCTGAGTCTTGTGTACAATAATGAATGGTACAGGGCTTTGTAAACTGTTAAGCTCCTTTATGAATAAAAGTAGGGAGAGTTTGTGAAGGAATATTATAGGAACGAACCTTAGCCCCAGGAAAATTCAGGTAGGAATTTCAGTCTCCAGACAAAGAAGGGACTGGGTTTTCTGTATTTGAGGAAATCTTAAGGCCAGAGATAGCATAGGAAGAGTTCCAAGTGAAAGTCCTTCCCCTCCCCTACAGGGATTTTCCTCCCCTCCCCCCCCCCACCAAAAAGGGACAAAACCTCATTTTTTAATATCAGATCCTTCCTGCTGTTTCCGTGAAGGCCAAGAAACAGCAGGTAACAATGTGTAAGTGACTTTGAATTAAGACTGAACTCTCTGTGTCCTTCGCTTCTCCCTCAAATGTGGAATGATTTTCTAAGAATTTAATTATCTAAGAACACAGCATCAAAGCTGTTAGACCCTTGTTAGTGTTAATTCAAACTTAATGTGCATGAGATTTAGAGATCTGGGATACTAGGAAAATGATTTCAATTTAAATAGCTCTCTTTGTCCTACACATCACAAAACATCTTTTAACATAGGTAATTTTTTTTAATAGAATACTATAACCCAGGTCTTTCCTACTATTAAAGATTCTCACTATGGAGAAATCAGATTCTCTATAAATCAGCAGGATGTAGTCAAAGAACGAATATGTGTTTTGGTGTCTTAGAAACCAAAGTTTAAAATCTTAGTGTTTCACCTTTCTCCAGGTGTCTGGGGGCAGAAGCTTAAATTCTTTGAGCCTCAGTAAATTAACCTCTCAGCAAGAAAGAAGAGGAGGGCAAGTAGGGAAAGTTACTGAAGTAGGACAAGTGCAAGCTTGTGTCTGGGAGCTAGTGGTCCTGGGGGAATCGTGGGAGAATGTAAGCCCAACCATCCCAAGGCAAAGAGGAGACAAGAAGATGGCTGGGAGAGGAGATAGTCAGTGAGTTTCATAGCCTGTTATGGCTAATGTGGATCAAGAAACAGCTGTTCTCTGGAAAAAGTAACTGTTTTGAAAGCATTATGTGATAGTACTTGAAGTATGGATTGCACATGTTGACTGAGAGATGACTGGACACAGAAAGCAGCTTATCCTACCAAGTACATTAAGTTCTGAGATACCATAACCTTTGTTTTTCCTGGTACTGGAGCTTGAACTTAGGGCCTCATACTTTCACTCAAGGCTGGCACTCTACTACCATACTTCCATTTCTGGCTTCTTGGTTAATGGCAAATAAGAATCTCAGGACTTTTATACCCAAACTGGTTTTGAACCACAATCCTCAGATCTCAGCCTCTTGAATAATTATGATTACAGGTATGAGTCACCAGCACCTGCCAACATGTGCTGATTCTTTTGAAGAATATAAAGGAATCATCTGTTCATATAATTTAAAATTATGATTTCAAGTAAAATAAATTTTGCTGTTTTAGGAATTAGCTATTAGATCATTTATAATTGGACCAACAAAGAAGCCGTATGCATCTGCAATTAATATTTAATCAGCTCCCTAATACTGCTTTCATCCATAGTTGAAAGATAAATTGGGGATATTCACCATAGTGCAATAGCAGCCCCCACCTTTATATTTGTATATCATGTTGTCAATGCTATCTTCTTGATAAGTCTCAGGGCATAAGGCAGAATTGTTACCCCTTCTTACAAACAAGTTAATTCGCCCCTTAAGACTTAAGAACTTACGTTCCTTTTTTCAAGTTATGCAGTGACATAGTACAGACCAAATGAAAATCCAGAACTATAATTCCAAACTTATTTTTTCTTTTTAGCATAAAAGTATTGTAAAGAGGGGGCTGGGAAGGTGACTCAGTGGTAAAGTGCTTGCCTTGCATGCATGAAGCCCTGGGTTCAGTTCCTCAGCACCACATAAGCAGCAAAGGCGGGGAGAGGTGCTGTGGCCCAAGTGGTAGAGCACTAGCCTTGAGCTGAAGAGCTGAGGGACAGCGCCCAGGCCCAGAGTTCAGGCCCCACAACCAGCAAAAAAAAAAAGTTTCCCTAATTTGCAATAACTAGTGTATATCTGAGACAAGCAGAAACGGTCAGATAAGTTGATGTTAAGCAAAATGAACCCCAAGTTAAGGACTCAAATGTTTTTTCTTTCTTGCTATGTGTCCAACATATTTATAAGATATTTCTTTGTTGCTTTGTATGTCCCTCCCCCACGGTATAACCCCTGTTTTCACTGTATTTGATATTGGTATTATTTGTGGAGGGGAAGGGAAAAAAACAAATTGTTTAAATAGGGATACAGGTGGACCCATAGTACCAATGAGATATACAAGATGTTATGTCGAAAATGAACTATATATTTTGGCCCACCGGGGGCAGGGTGGTAAGTGGAGGGAGGGGTAGGAGGGGGGGAAGGAAGGAGAAACAAAGGAGGAGGCAACAAGGCTTGATAAGAAATGTACTCATTACCTTGCCCATGTAATTGTAACCCCTCTGTACAGTATTTTCACAATAAAATACTTTTCTCCTTTCACAACCCTGTTTCTTGCTCCCATGATTCCCTTAGAATAGAGTGTAGCTCTCTTTTATAATCCCTTGCCATTGAGAGCTTTATTTATAAAATGTATCCTACGCCAGTCAGTAACAGTTTAGTGTGATTAAAACAATGTGATTTTTCACACTGAAAAAGGGATCATACTACCTTCGTAGCTAATCTGTCACCAGTGATTATGAACAGTGTTAATAATTCTAGAGTTAATAAAACCAACATAATAGATGTAGTAAGTGATGCCAAATATGTTTTATTTTCCTAAGATAGGATTTCTTAATTCAGTAATATCATTCAAAAGATGTCTCCTGGATATTGGTGAGACTTGAAATGTATTTCTTAAGCATCTACATTATCCACTGGTGAATTCCAGGGTATCTACTGGAAATCACTTATAAAATCAAGTCAAGAATAAACTAAAATTGCAACAAAAAAAAAAAAAAACAAAAACAAAAAACAGAAACTCTCCTAATATGGCAATAGGGATCAACTTCTTTATTTTACCGTTTACATATAATATGTAGGTTGTGGTAGTTATTGTGTTTGTACTCTGCTTTGATTTTGACTATCACTAGGCAGGCACTGAACCATAAGAGCCATGCTTCCAATCCTTTTTACTTTGAGAAGTGTATTTTTTCCCAAACTGTTCTGGACCACAATTCTATGTGTGTATTCTAAACAGCTCAGATGACAGGTGAGTCCCACCATACCTAGATTCTATTGGATGATAAGCAGTCTTAACTAGCTTTTTTTTCACCCAGACTGGCCTTAACCAATGTTTCTCCCAATCTCCACCTCCTAAGTAAGATTACAAAAATGAACCACTGCACAAGGCTAATCGGTACATGTTTTCATAACATCACTGAGGGAATTGAATGCTGGCTTATGTTTTATGTTCCATAGTACTTATTAGATTTACACCTTTTTCTCCTTTGAAATGTCAGGTCTTTTATCAAGCTGTTAGGCGATAGTCCATTATAACACTGTGGGCAAAGGAATTGACCCTTCTCTCTTGACACTCAGTGACACCTGCAAGACCCCAGATGAGATGGGACAATGTGTTTAACCAAGTTGAAATTGTGTTGTTTGGGAGAAATTGAAAACTCAGGTCAAAAGTTGAACACACACACACACACACACACACACACACACACACACACACACACACACACACACACACACACACACACACACACCCTGAAGGTCAGCTTTGAGATGATGAAGACTTCAACAACTTTTGGAATAAAATGGAAAGGGTCTGGCATGAGGATCAATGCTAATTTAAGACTTATTTTTTGGGGGGGAGGGGAGGAGGGGTCTGGTCATGGGGCCTGAACTCTGGGCCTGGGCGCTGTCCCTCAGCTCTTCAGCTGAAGGCTAGCACTCTACCACTTGAGCCACAGCACCACTTCCATCTTTTTTCTTTTTGCTTATGTGGTGCTGAGGAATTGAACCCAGGGCCTCAGACATGCAAGGCAAAGCTCTCTACCACTGAGCCACCTTCCCAGCCCCTTAAGGCTTATTTTTAATCAGATTAAATTGTGTTCTGCTGACTTTCATTATGTCTCAAAATGAATTGCAAGATGCAATATCCCACACAATACTTTGTTCTGTTTTTGTCTAACACAGTAGATAGCTAATACATACTTACTGAATTAATAAGTTCATCACAGAAGAGAAATCTGGTAATCATATACCCAACATAGAATAGAACACTCAAATATTATTAGTTACAGATTGAATTATCTTGATTCTAACTCTCTCCAACATATTGTGGTTTTGTGTGTGTGTGTGTGTGTGTGTGTGTGTGTGTGTGTGTGTGTGTGTGTGTGTGTGGTTTTTGTTTTTGCTTTTTTCGTCAGTAGAGGAGCTTGAACTCAGCTTGGGCACTGTCCCTGAGCTTTTACACTGAAGGCAAGCACTCTACCACTTTGAGTCACAGAGCCACGTCTGCTTTTCTGGTAGTTAATTGGATATTAGAGTCTCATGGACTTTCCTGCCTAGGCTGACTAGTTAAGATTATGGGCATGAGTCACTAATGCTTGGCTGGGCTTTTTGTTTGTTTGTTTGGGGCAGTGGGGTTTTATAGTTTTTCTTTGTTTGCTTATTTATTTGTTTTTAATGTAAACTAGTTTAATGTCTAGTAGAAAAGAGTGGTCTTGCCATTACTTTAACTGTTTTAATTTTAAATTCTTTTTAAGAAGAAAGAAAATCAACAGTTACATTCAAGTCTCATGTTCATAAAAAGTTGCAGAAAAGTAGGAGAATTAACCGTTTATTTCCCATCTGCAACAAGATACCTGACATAAGCTACTAAAGGGAGGAAGGATTTATTTTGGCTCATGGATTCAGATGTTCCTCTCCATTGTTTTGGGTGTGTGGTGAGGAAAAACATCATAGGGGTAGGAACTACGCACCTCATATTGACCAACAATTAGAAGGAAAGAGAGAAAGGGAACAAAATGACTTGCAAAGGTATACCCTAGTTATCTATTTCTTTCAGTGAGTCTCCACCTCCTGAACTTTCTACCACCTCCAAAAATAGCATCGTTATCTGGGAACCAAGCCTTTAACCCATGTGCTTTGTATGCTATTTTCACTGAAGACCAGATTATTTGGAAATTTATGATTTAGTAAGATTTCTAGCCATCCTTTAATACTTAATGGGTTGCTTCCTGGATGGCACAGGGAGGTTTTCTACAACCAATGCACCTTTTTACAGTAGTATGTCTATGTAGTATGGATCCTTTGCAGCTATGTTTACAGAGAAAGATTATACAAACATTTTTCTCCATTTTAATTCCTATTCATTGAGGGTATGCTTCATTCTAGAAGAGTTTTTTTTTTGAAGAACACTGTCTTACAAATAAATTTTTCTGGCATTGTTGCTTCATTCAGGGAATGTGAAAAAGATTTCCCAAAATATAAATTAAATTTCATCATTTCACTAAGAACCTTTCAATGACTCCTCTAGCCACAGATTTAAGTATTTCTTCCTAAATGATGGCTACTAGCTGCAAGACGAATATTGGAAGAGAGTTTGCTAAAGGTTATTTACCCTGGAGAACCCATAATACAGGCAAAAAATACTCACTTTTATCCTGGAGGCAATAGGAAACTATTTCGTGACTTTAAATCAGGGCATGGTGTAATCAGATTTGAGTATCACATTGTGTAACCAACATGCCATATTCTTCTCTGTGTCTCTGGATCTTTATTGGCTTCTCTGCAAAGAAAGCCTAAAGAAGGAACAACTCTAGTGGTAAGGAAGGAATAAACGGCAGAAGCAACAGAGTGAAAAATATGAGCCAAAATAAAAATGCAATGGAAATGCATGGAAAGCACAAGGATTTCTCTCTCTGGAACATCTTTGAGAACTTTAACAATGTGGCTGATGTCACTAAAAAGAATTATATTAGAGAGTCCTTTTTAGCACCAAAGAGGACCAGTGGACTAGAGTCTCTGGGATGATCTTTGTCTCAGTGGACTCATATGGCTCTGTGTCATGAACACTTGCAATTTTTTTGCCCACCCTAAATACCTCTCTCCAAGGATAAGAGAATGTGTGTGTGTGTGTGTGTGTGTGTGTGTTCTAGTCCTGTAGCTTTAACTAAGGACCTAGGTGCTGTCCCTAAGTTTCTTTTGCTCAAGACTACCACTTGAGTCTTATCTCCACTTATGGAGTTTTTAGTAGTTTATTTAAGATAAACTCCTAAAATGATTTCCTGTTCTGGCTGGTGTCAAACCATGATTCTCAGATCTCAGCCTCTACATAGCCAAGATTATAGACTTGAGTCACCAGGGCCTAGAAAGGATGAAAGAATTGTCCAGCATGTAGCAGCTCTCCATGTTACAATACCAAAGACACTATTTTGCAAAAACATTTATTTATCTTTCCCTCCCATTATTGTGTGAGTTATTTTAAAACAGAATCAATCTTCCATTCTTCTATCCCTAGTGCCTCTGGCAGTACAAACTTCACATGAAAGATGCTGAGGAAAGTTTCTGGATAAATGAACATATGGATGATAAAAATAGAGACTTGGTAAAAATGAAATCAGATGTGGTTATTCAGAACAATGGATTCTAAAGAAGATAGTAAAGATTCTGTCTCGTCTCTTCTTTATTAGCTTAAATGGATGTAGGAAATTTAGAATGGATCTGCAGCTGGGTACGCTACTAAAAGATTTTCTGGATTCATCCAGCTACAACCAGATTGTCCAGATTTAGTCACATGTAATAATACCAAAGGATCATAATGTAATTCCCTGTTTTAATAGACAGGTATTAACATAGATTGATGGTGTATCTAGACTGAAGATGGGACTTTTCAGAGTACAATGACAGAAAGAACATGAATTATCTAACCAGGTGATAGAAACTGGAGTGAGTACTTATGAGATTTGTGCCTGAATGACTGGGTAGGTAGATGAGTGAGCGACATCATAAAATTACACAAGTGAAATAGACACAAGTATCTGATTCTCAGAGCTTATTTTTCATTCCCATATGGAGAAAGAAAGAAGGAGAAAGAAAGACAGAAAGACAGACAGAAAGAAAGAAAGAAAGAGAAGGAAGGAAAGAAGGAAGGAAGGAAGAAAGAAAGAGAGAGAAGGAAGGAAGGAAGGAAGAAAGAAAGAAAGAAAGAAAGGAAGGAAGAAAGAAAGAAAAGCAAGCAAGCCAGCCATCCTGGTTAAGGACACTCCTTCTGTATTGATAGAAACAGATGGAATATTTATTTTTTGCCAGGCACTATGTTATATGTGTTAAACTTAAAC
This sequence comes from Dipodomys spectabilis, assembly GCF_019054845.1. Classification (NCBI taxonomy): domain Eukaryota; kingdom Metazoa; phylum Chordata; class Mammalia; order Rodentia; family Heteromyidae; genus Dipodomys; species Dipodomys spectabilis. Next base: position 749,081 of record NW_024870684.1, read on the forward strand.
CATAATTATAAGAGTTTCCTCAAGTGGTGTTACCTCCTAAATCAGACAGTAAATAGAAAAGACCTTACTTCTGAAGTGAGTTGGTTTATTATATGCATTTGAACAGTTTTGGGTGAATCCTTAAATGAAGAGATAATTCCTGATAAGCTGCTTAAATATTTGAATACCAGAAATGAAATCATAATTAAATCAAGTAAAATATGATAGTAAATGTCTAGCTAATGTCGATATTCCCTTTTGGATTCATTGGAATTTGAGTATATAATGATTGTTTTAATCTCACAGTTCTTGGGATTGGCTTCAATATTTATTTCTTTATCAGAGCAGACCTACACATACTAACTAGGCTACAATGAATCCTTGTGTCAAACTAGACAAAACAGCAATCTACTACATGATCCAAATTAGAATGATGTGATTGCATTTAGGGAAAATACCATACTGGTTACTGATATGACAATTACTTCAGTAAATTCAACTTCTCACAGTCTGAGCTTGCTGTTTGACTTTAGTCAGATAACCTTCCTCAATTCTATGATACTGTCTGTCTGTCTGTGTCTCTATCTCTGTCTGTCTTCTCTTCCCCCCTATTCTCTCCATTTCTCTCTTTGTATGTCTCTGTCTGTCTCTGTCTCTGTCTCTCTCTGTCTCTCTCCCTCTCATCTATCTCCTTCTCTTGTGCCAATACTGGGGCTTGAACTCAGAGACAAGGTGCTGTCCTTTATCTTTTTGCTCAATGCTGGCGCTTTACCACTTGAATTACAGCTCTACTTCATTTTTTGCAGGTTAATTGGAGGTAAGAATCTCCTAGACTTTTCTTAACCAAGACTAGCTGTAAAATATAACCCTCAGATCTCAGTAGGTAGAATTACAGGCATGAGCCACCAGCACTTGACTTCAATAGCACCTCTTTTTTTTTTTTTTTTTTAAATTTTATTTTATTTTATTTGAGAACATACTGTACAGAGGGGTTACAATTACATGGACAGGATAATGCATACATTTCTTACCAAGCATTGCAGCCTCCTCCTTTGTTTACCCTTCACCTCCCTTCCCAGCCTCCCCCCTCCCTCCCAACCAATCATACCCCCCCTCCCCCCCCCCCACCGACATTGTAAAGCTGGTTTTGACATGACATTTTGTACTTCTCATTGTTGCAACAGGTCCACCTGAATCCTTAAACGACTTGTTTGTCCCCGTCTCCTCCACATGTTATACTGACATCAAATATAGTGAAAGCGGGGGTTACACTGTGGGGGAGGGACATACAAAGCAACAAAGAAATAATCTTATAAATGCGCTAGAAACACATGCATGAAAGAAACAAAAACATTAAAATACATATTTGAGGTTTTGTTTTCCTAACATCACATTATCTGACTTTTTCCGCTTGACTCATACCTATACTAGATATTGCAAATAAGGGAAACCATGGGACCTATGTTTCTTTGGGCCTGGCTTACTTCACTTAATATAATTTTTTCCAAGCCTTTCCATTTCCTAACAAATGGGGAAATGTCATTCTTTCTGATGGAGGCATAGAATTCCATTGTGTATATATACCACATCTTCTTGATCCATTCATCTACTGAGGGGCATCTGGGTTGGTTCCATGTCTTAGCTATGGTAAATAATGCTGCAATAAACATAGTTGTGCTGGTAGCTTTAGTGTGGCCTTGTTTGTGATCATTTGGGTAAATGCCCAAAAGTGGGATTGCTGGGTCGTTGGGGAGCTCTATGTGGAGTGTTTTGAGGAACCTCCATACTGCTTTCCAAAGTGGTTGAACAAGTTTACATTCCCACCAACAATGAAGTAAGGTTCCTTTCTGTCCACATCCCCTCCAGCATCTGTTGTTGTTAGAGTTCTTGATTTTTGCTGTTCTAACTGGAGTGAGGTGATATCTCAATGTTGTTTTGATTTGCATTTCTTTTATGGCTAGGGATGTTGAACATTTCTTCATGTGTCTATTGGCCATCCTTCTTTCTTCTTCAGAGAAGCTTCTCTTTAAGTCTTTCGCCCACTTACTTATTGGGCAGTTGTTTCTTTGAGGATTTGTTGTTGGGTGGTTTAATTTTTTGAGTTCCAAGTATATTTTAGATATGAGACCCTTGTCCGTTGTATGGCTAGTAAAGATCTTCTCCCAGTCCGTGGGCTTTCTATTGGTCTTGCTAGCTAAATAGCACCTCTTTTTAATATCTCTTTATCTCTGGTCACAATCATATTTGCGTCCTCCTTAATATTTGGACCTCCCCACCACTATATAAGCCCCACTACTATGGGGCTTCTATCGGGGGAAAAATACCATGATTACCTCAGATCATGCCACACAGTATGAAAATTCACTCATAGATCCAATGTTGCATAAACATTCTGATAGTAAATCCAGATACAGAAAGTTCCCAATGACTAACTGTCATGTTTTAGAATTTGGCAGAATACGTGAACTTTCTGGAAAAGGAGTGTTAGCATTACGTACCTACAATAGACTTGCTAATTTTACTGAGAAATGAGAGCTCAGGATCTTCCTTTCTCAGGGTTTTGTGGACAGTTAGTTGTTGGGTCAGACTATGTCCCAGCAGGTAGAGAGAAAGGAACAGAAGGACATACCTTAATTAGAGACAGGTTGCACATATAACTGAGTTTTTCTTGTGTTACAATGATATATCTACTACAAGTTTTTGTCCCCATCCTTCAAACCTTTGAAACCCTTTATTAGCTTCAAATCACCTTAATTAACAGTTATCAAGGCTGTTTCCATGGACACACATATCATCATCTTCACTCCAGGGCAGCACTCTTCCAGAGTCAAGGCCTGAAGTCACTGATACTTTTAGCTTACCTAGCATGGCTCTACCCTGTTTCTCTCACTTAAGAAAACTACAAGAGCATATCATTTTCATAGAGATAACCAGGAATCTATTCTGCTATAATACCACTCAAGTAATATGTGCAAACACTGGCAATGTTATGGCTAGTGCCTAGTTACTGGTTATAGGGAAAACAAACGTCCAAATGACAAAAGAAGTACAAATGTCCTGATACTTGTCCAGCAGGGCTAAGGTGGTGGTTTTAGGAATTCTGAGTGCCAGGATTTGCAGCAGTGTTGCCAAAGTGCTTTGTGACTTTCGTCTGGAATGTGATCTGCAATGACAAATGGTGATCACATTGGCTGAATTGTCCTGGACACTAGTGCAGTGGCAGATGTTGCTTACAGCTCCTTCTCTCTCCATTGATAAGGAGCTTAGCCTCTATTCTAAGAGATTACAGTCTCAACAGGGCATCCAGACATGTAGAAAATGGCTTCAGCAATGGCAGAGTCCACAGAAATAACATAGACAGGAAGACAAAAGAGAGAATGGCCAGAGGAGTTGCATTTAAACCAGCTCTGCAGATTGGAAAGGATTTCAACAAATGCGAACTGGGAAGGACAATCCTAGGAAGTGGCATAACAATGGCGTGGTAGCAAACGAGTAGAAGATATGGTCAGGGAAAGACCATTATTTGGTACCTACAAGTATTGCTGAGGGGGATTATACGAGGAGATAGGGAAGATAGGAGGGTACTATGATCTATTTTTAACTAAAGGAACTTTGATCCACATGAAATTCTCACACCACATATGTTGAAATATGTATGTTTCTGTCATTGTGGTCATTGTCACCCACCCAAACACAGTTGTTAAATTGTTAAATTGCTTATGTAGCCTTTTGTTTATGGAGCCAGTGATGACTTCATGGTAGCTTTGAAACCTCGTGACCAAGGTGATGATATGGTTTTGGAATACAGCATATTGTAACTAATGCAGACATAAATGATAAAAAATAATGTACTCAAATTATTGTTAAAATGATGTTGCCATCAGGCCATGTTCCAGTGATGCAGTCAGGATGATCACAGCCTTGCTGATTTCTACCTCTTTGCCTTGTCTCCTTGAGGCCAACTTGATTATACGCCTGTTCTCTTTGGATCCTAAGCTGGGGCTCCTAGGGCTATGTCTTACTTCCATTCTTTCTCCTTTAAACCTGACAGAGAAAAGAGTATTTTCTGTTTTCTTCACTGCGACCCAGTCTGACTGGACAAATGTTAAGTTCCCTGTCAATCCATGAATCAACCATGCTGCCCAAGAACGTACAATATGGTCATTGATTTAGCTTGAGACATGCCCTTGGAACCTAGAGGTGAAAGCTGAGTCAGCTTCTGAGGCAGCACACACTTCTCATGTGGGAATTGTGACTTTTACAAAAAAAAAAGAAAAAGGAAAAAATAAAGCACAAGTAAGATAACGCTATGTAAAGACAGAGCCAAAGAATATGAGTATTCTTTGAGGATGCCAGTTTTTTAGCTAGGGAAATGAAGGATCACAGGACTTTGAGTTCCACAGACAGTAAATAATTCCTATTCTCTAAAGAGATCGTGGACATAAAGAGAAGAGGAAAGAAATAACTGCACATGTTGACATCAAATCCAGAAGATGAAAGGACATCACTGCACTCCCAGACAGAGAGTACAGACACTGTCATACGTTGTGACCCTAAGCAAGTTATTTAACTTCCACTATTTGCTTCCACAGGAAAATAATGAGACTTATTTCAGGGTTGTCTAGAGAAGTAAATAAAATATTTACACACATAGCTGGCCAAATGCCTTTCCACTTTTTATGTGTTCAATGCTCACAACATCCAGGGAGGTAATGAGGGCATCCCATCTAAGAAATGGAATTCCTAAGGCCTAATATGGCTATTAGCCCCAGGAAAAACCAGACCAGTGTCATGATTCTAAGGCTCTCCATTTTCTTTCCACTGTACTGTGTACTTAATGAGATCCCAGCTCATTGTATCAATGCCTTCCAGTTAACAAGATCTACACTTTGGGAACTATACAGGCAAATTATTATTTACATGAAAATGGGTAATTATTATTATTTTTAAACATTTGCATCATCACAGATGATCTTTGTGTCAGACATTCTTTAGCAATGAGTGACTGAAACACAGGGCTTGTGATTCATTCAGAGGGTCATTAATTCTAAATAAGAAATTCATTTCCTGTCACTCATGTTGCTTAAACAATGCAAAGAAGAGAGTGTCTGCAAAGCAATCCATAAAGGCCGGATGGAAGCTGGATATCACCTGGGCCAACATTTCAGCTCAAGGATGAAGGAAATGGGTGCCAGAATGGAGAATATCACATACTAAATTAGTGGCAGACCTGAAACCAGAACCCCTTTTTTACTTTTGTGCCTGATTCTTGCCATGAAACTATGAATGCTGATCATCTGATTCCTATTTGTTTAGGAACTCCTTGATTATTTAAAATACAGTAGGAGCATAGACTAGAGAGACACTTAATATGATAAAGATTCCAAAATGAAAAAAAATTAAGAACCCTTCACAAATCCCCTCGTACTGTATTAATTTTATCTTATTTCAGCAGTGCACTTTTGGGAAAAGGGGACAACTATCTATCTATATTGAATGGTTTCATTTGAGTCCTGCCAATGTCATGGTATGAACTCAAAAACATTTTACATTAAAACAGAACAAATTGCTTATGGTACCCATTGCATAATGAAGGAACACAATGAGAAATTACAGTTCAAATTACTTATCAGGTCTCTTCCATTTTCTAAGTTTTTAAAGTAGAAAATTGCACAGTGTAATTACAGTAAGTTAATTTGCATTCACATTACAATTCAATGAGCAATTACATTCTTTTTTATTTAAAAAAATATTTTATAAAGTATGATTTCCATCAGTATGTTTTGTGGAAAGAGAGGTGACTTTTTCCTTGTGAAGTTTTCATGTAAATTCAACTGTACAACCTGTACCTTCCATTGTAAAATTGTGCTTTCTTCATTGTTTCCTTTGGGGGATGGAGGACAAGAGGACTATTGAAACACATCTGTGGCTTCCGAGCTTATGGGTAAAAATGCTCAAAATGTCATAGAAAATCAGGGTTTGTTCAACGGTCCCCCGTTCACTCTGTCTGAAGCTTGAATTTCTCCATACATTTCTGCCAAGACACCATCTAACCTATACTTCATTAGCTCCTGTGCCAGGACATGCTTTGCCTTCTGATGTTATTTACCACTTTCAGGAGGATACTTCCACTTGAATCCAATCATCTCCTCCATACTGGTGTAAATTTATAGGACACCGAAATAAAATAACGTTTCTGACTGCGATGGTGTTACATGACAGAGCACTCTTCTTATTTTGAATATATATATTCTTATTTTGAATATATATATATAATGTGTATATGTTTTATATATATACACACACAGTGTGTGTGTGTGTGTGTGTGTGTGTGTGTGTGTGTGTGTGTGTGTCCTGGTACTGGGCCTTGAACTCAGAGCCTGGCCACTGTCCTTTAACTTTTTCACTTGAGGCTGGTGTTCTATACTTGTGCTACAGCACTACTTCTGTTTGATGTTTAATTAGAAATAAGAGTCGTAGAGATTTTGCTGCCTGGGCTGGCATTGAACATGGTCCTCAGATCTCAGCTTCTAAGTAGTAGGATGACAGGAATGAGCCACTAGCACCCAGCAAAAAATATAGATAGTTTTTCCCAAGACCTTCACTGTTAGCACAAACCTTTGGTCTGGGCCATAATAAAATATTACCAACTGTGGACTGGGAAGGTGGCTCAGTGGTAGAGCACTTGCCTTGCATGCCTGAGGCCCTGGGTTCGATTCCTCAGCACCACATAAGCAAAAAGAAAAAAGCCAGAAGTGGTGCTGTGGCTCAAGTGGTAGAGCGCTAGCCTTGAGCTGAAGAGCTGAGGGACAGCACTCAGGCCCAGAGTTCAGGCCCCACGACCGTATCAAAAAAAAAAAAAAAAATACTACCTACTACAGTTGGAGGGTTTGATTAGCTCTTCCATATACTCTGTACCTCTTCTTTAAAATAATGTTAAAAATGAAGGTAAATTAAACATATATTGAACTACATAGACTTTAAAAGTATCTGCATTGGTTTTGACAAATGTATTTGTCTAGATAACCAATTCTACATTGAAAATATAAAACATTCCATTATCCCAGAAATTTCCTTGTATCCCTTTCTTGGCAGTAACTCTACACCAAGACAACTAGTACTCTTTCCCATTGTAGATTTGTTGTTCCTATTCTTGATTTTCATATAGATGGAATCATAGTAATATCCTCTTATGGGCCCGGCTTCTCTCTTCTCACTCCACATGTTTTCAAGACTCATCCATATTGATGCATATGTAGGGGTGTATTTTACTTCTTGTTCAGTAGTATTTCACTGTATGAATACTTTACAATTTGTTCAGCCATTCTACTATGCATAATCATTTGGATTGTTTCCAGTTTGGCCTATTAAAGTTGCAATAAGCTTTTAAGTGTGTGTGTGTGTGTGTGTGTGTGTGTGTGTGTGTATGAATATTTTATTTCTCACAGGTAAATACCTAGGAGGAATAAATATGTAAATACTTGCAAGCACTCATAAAGTAGGTGTGTATATAACATGGTAAGAAAGTGCCAAAGAAATTTTCTCTGGCAATATATGAGATCTCCAGAGCCTTGCCAAGTATTTGATGTTTCAGACTTTTAAATTTGCATCCATTTTAGTAGATGAGAAGTGGTATCTCATTATGCTCTTATTTATATATTTGTTTCTCAGGTATTTTCTTTTTCTGTGGCACTGGGTTTGAAATCAGGGCTGTAGCTTGCTGAGCTAGTCTACCACTTGAATGACTCATAGCCCTTTTGCTTTAGTTATTTTTCTCATAGAGTTTCACTTTTATGCTTAAGTCAGCCTGAATCATGATCCTCCTATTTATTATTTGCACTTCCCCCATAACTAGGATGATGAACACAAGCCATTGCACCCAGATGTTATTGAGATGTGGGTCTTATGAACTTTTTGTCTGGGTTGGCCTCAAACTGTGATGCTCTAAATTTCAGCCTCTAGAGCAATAAGGAATGCAATTGTGAACCACTGGCTCCCAGATCTGAAAACATTTTTTTTTCATGAAGGGGGGTCTTGTATCTATGGCCTTCCCAGCTTCTAGTCCAGTATTTAGGAGAAAGCATTTTCTTTCCTAGTTCCTCACTCAAAAGTACACAATTCAACCACTTGACCATTTCCAAATTGTTATGGTTAAGGAATACCTGAAGAAGAGCCATCGGTCTGTTTCTGCAGCTAGCGTAGAGTCATCTGTACCAGAACTAAATGAAATACATAAATAAATTTGAGGTAGAGGAACTATCCATCAATGAAATCTAGGTGTTGCTTCAGAAGCAGGAAATGGTCCTAGAGAGGCAAAATGTACAAGTGTGTCATAACTTTAACACAGAATCTACAAGATACATGCCAGCCGTATCTTATATCCTATGTTGTACCAAACTTCTCTGCTTCTGTTTCTTCATAAGCATCAGAAAAACAGCCATTTTCTTTTTTTTTTTTTTTTAAATTTTATTTTATTTTATTTGAGAACATACTGTACAGAGGGGTTACAGTTACATGGGCAGGATAATGCATACATTTCTTACCAAGCATTGCAGCCTCCTCCTTTGTTTACCCTTCACCTCCCTTCCCAGCCTCCCCCCTCCCTCCCACCCAATCATACGCCCCACCCCACCCCCCCACCGACATTGTAAAGCTGGTTTTGACATGACATTTTGTACTTCTCATTGTTGCAACAGGTCCACCTGAATCCTTAAACGACTTGTTTGTCCCCATCTCCTCCACAGGTTATACTAACATCAAATATAGTGAAAGCGGGGGTTACACTGTGGGGGAGGGACATACAAAGCAACAAAGAAATAATCTTATAAATGCGTTAGAAATACATGCATGAAAGAAACAAAAACATTAAAATACATATTAAAGGGTTCATTTTCCTAACATCACATTATCTGACTTTTTCCGCTTGACTCATACCTATACTAGATATTGCAAATAAGGGAAACCATGGGACCTATGTTTCTTTGGGCCTGGCTTACTTCACTTAATATAATTTTTTCCAAGCCTTTCCATTTCCTAACAAATGGGGCAATGTCATTCTTTCTGATGGAGGCATAGAATTCCATTGTGTATATATACCACATCTTCTTGATCCATTCATCTACTGAGGGGCATCTGGGTTGGTTCCATGTCTTAGCTATGGTAAATAATGCTGCAATAAACATAGTTGTGCAGGTAGCTTTAGTGTGGCCTTGTTTGTGATCATTTGGGTAAATGCCCAAAAGTGGGATTGCTGGGTCATTGGGGAGCTCTATGTGGAGTGTTTTGAGGAACCTCCATACTGCTTTCCAAAGTGGTTGAACAAGTTTACATTCCCACCAACAATGAAGTAAGGTTCCTTTCTGTCCACATCCCCTCCAGCATCTGTTGTTGTTAGAGTTCTTGATTTTTGCTGTTCTAACTGGAGTGAGGTGATATCTCAATGTTGTTTTGATTTGCATTTCTTTTATGGCTAGGGATGTTGAACATTTCTTCATGTGTCTATTGGCCATCCTTCTTTCTTCTTCAGAGAAGCTTCTCTTTAAGTCTTTCGCCCACTTACTTATTGGGCAGTTGTTTCTTTGAGGATTTGTTGTTGGGTGGTTTAATTTTTTGAGTTCCAAGTATATTTTAGATATGAGACCCTTGTCCGTTGTATGGCTAGTAAAGATCTTCTCCCAGTCCGTGGGCTTTCTATTGATCTTGCTAGCTATGTCATTTGCCCTGCAGAAGCTCTGCAACCTTATACAATCCCATTTGTCCAGCCTTTCTTTGATTTGTTGTGTTTCCGGGTCTCTATTCAGAAAATTTCGGCCTGAGCCAAGGAGACCCAGGGTTTCTCCTATTCCATCCTGTAATGTTTTCAGAGTGTCTGCTTTGAGTTCAAGGTCTTTGATCCATTTGGAGTTGATTCTGGTGCAGGGTGATATATAAGGATCTAGCTTTAGTTTTCTACATGTAGTTAACCAGTTTTGCCAGCACCATTTACTGAAGAGGCTGTCTGTCTTCCATTCTATTGTTTTAGCTCCCTTATCAAAGATTAGATGGCTATAGGTCTGTACATTCATTTCTGGGTTTTCAATTCTATTCCATTGGTCCTGAGGTCTGTTCTTATGCCAATACCAAGCTGTTTTGATTACTATGGCTTTATAGTAGAGTTTGAAATTTGGTATTGATATTCCTCCAGCAGTGTTCTTTCCGTTGAGGAGCGTTTTTGCTATTCGGGGTCTTTTATTGTTCCATATGAATTTTTGGATTGCCTCTTCTATTTCCTTGAAGAATGAGGGTGGAATTTTGATAGGTATTGCGTTGAATTTGTAGATAGCCTTGGGAAGTATTGCCATTTTCACGATGTTAATCTTTCCAATCCAGGAGCATGGGAGGTTTTGCCATTTTTTAAGTTCTGTGTTGATTTCCTTTTTCAAGATTTTAAAGTTTTCATCATAGAGGTCCTTCACTTCTTTAGTTAAGTTAATTCCTAGGTATTTTATTTTTTGTGGGGCTATTACAAATGGAGTTGCTTTCCTAACTTCAGCCACACTTTTCTCATTGTTGGCATACAGAAAAGCCATTGATTTTTGGGGGTTAATTTTATAACCTGCTACTTTGCCAAAGTTTTGAATCAGCTTGAGTAATTTGGGAGTGGAGTCTATGGGATTCTTTAAATACAAGATCATGTCATCTGCAAAGAGGGAGAGTTTTATTTCTTCTTTCCCTATTTGGATCCCCTTTATGTCTGCATCTTGTCTTATTGCTGTAGCTAGGCATTCTAATACTAGATTGAAGAGAAGTGGAGAGAGTGGGCATCCTTGTCTTGTCCCTGAGTTAAGAGGAAATGGCTTTAGTTTTTCACCATTGAGTATAATGCTGGCTAAAACAGCCATTTTCTATTATACTTCAGTCGACTCCTTCTGTCAAGCACTAATGTCACCTTAAGCTCTACTACATAAATGAAAAAAAATGGGGTTTGTATTGGAACACGAGAGCCCTTTGCTAATCACTTATGTTCTCCTTTGTTTCCACTGTGCATTTAGCTTGAAAGAGCAGCTGGGAGGCATAAGTGCCACCCCCACTTGCAGCTTTCCCTAACCTCCCCCTAAGAGAAGAAAAGGAACGCTTTTTATAGCCATTGGAAATCAGAGTTAAGTTTCATAGTGGCCATGCCACCTTTGCCTGGACTCAAGTCGATGATCATTTGCTTTCATGTATCCTGATGGAAATATTTTTCCATTTGTCTTTTTGACTTGATAAGTAGAAATTCGTTATTTTACTTATATGTTGAGCACATATAAAAATATTTTTGTTTAAATTTTAGATCCCTTTATAACCTTCCACAACTAAGATCTAAGTTTCGGAGGACTGAACAAAGCAAACAAAATCCTCTATAATTTGTTCAGACATGCTTCTCCAAAGTCACCTCTAGCACCACCCTCCCAGAGATACTTTGTCTTTTTTTTTAACACTCTCTAACCATGACTAACTCTTCCTGCTTTACCTGCTTCACCTGGTTACCCAATTATTGTCTTTCAAAATGACAACTCTCTCTCTAAAAAGTCTTCAGAGCATCCTTACCTGGGTTGCATGTCTTATTACCATATCCTGAGCTTCCATAATCCTAGCACTGATCCCAGTGCACTTTGGTAATGTGTCTGAGAAAGTTTTTGTTTTCTTTCTTAGTAATACCTAGTATGGTGCCAGGCATAGAGCAAGAAGTTAATAAATATATTTTTATTAAATAAAGGAATAAAACTTTTATTACAAAACAGAATCTGAGAGTGATATAAACAAATTAAAAGGATATACTTACTGAATTAAAGCATATAAAATATATTATATATACTTTATAACATACATACTTTGTATGTGACATACAGTTTATCAGTATATATTTATACACTTCACTATGTGCATATTTTGGTGATACTGGCGTCTGAACTCAGTGCCTTGCATTTGTTAGGCTTGTACTTTACCATTAAGTCATGCCCCACATTCTATTTCTTTCAGTTTGTTTTTCAGATATGGTCGTACACATTTTATTCAAGGCTTTATCAGACCATAATACATTTTAATGTATGTTTTCCATGTAGCTGAAAATGTAAGTATGCAACATCACAACCAGCTTGTTGAGAGAAGGTCTCATGAACATTTTTGTCAGGACTAGACTTGAGCCTCAATTCTTCCATCTTTTTCCATCCTTACCTCCTGCCTGAATAGCTGGCATTAATTAAAAGTATTCATCACTCTGCTTGAACCCTATGTTCAATATTATACTTTGACATTTTGTGCATCAATTTGTTAAGATACTTTGAGCATTGATGTCTCCAAGAAACTTGCTAGAAATGTTTATAGCAAACATTATTAAACACTATACACATTATTTTATGTTGTGCACTTGAATGCAGAGCTTTGAGCCCTTGCTTGGCTGTTTTTGCTCATGACTGGTGTTCTGCAACTTGAGCTACATCTCCAATTCTGCTACTGGAGGTAGGAGTCTCATAGATTTGTTTTCCTGGGCTATCTTTGAACTACTATCTTCAGATCTCAGCCTCCTGGGTAGGTAGGATCATGAGCCACCCAGCTTAAAAATTATACTAATTTGAGAATTTTAAGTGTATAGAAATATCACCATAATCCTAGCAAATGTAAGCACTACAGACCATGTAATGGATAATGACTATAATAATTTGTTTTCAACATTGCAAAGCTAAGAAATCGATTCCACTTACAACAGCATATAAAAATAACAAAATATGCAGGAATAAGCTTAATCAAGGAGATAAATCTTTTCTACACCAAAAATTACATAGCATTGGTTAGAAACATTGTAAAGAAGACCCAAATAAAATGGAACACATCCTGAATTCATTGACTGGGAGAATTACTATCAACAATGCATCCACCCTTACTAAAGGAACCTACAGACTCAAAGGAACTCTTACAAAAATTCTAGGGATATTTTCATAATGTTTTTCAATCCTAAAATTCAGATGAAATCACAAACATCATGAATAGCTAGAGCAGTCTTATGAAGTCACCAAAGTTACCACACTACTGATTTCAATGTATATTGCAAAGAGACTGTAATTCAAACAGTATGGTACTCACATCCAAATTGATATCTTTGATAATAAGATACTCATTTAGTTACTATGAAGCTTTAACAACTGTGCATTTACACAAAGGGTCTGCAATAAATTGTTGGGGAAACTGAACATCCTCTTCCAGAACAATGAATTTGAACTCTTGTACCCTATGTAGAAATAGATTCAAAATAGATTAGAAACATGTTTAAGATTGGAAAGCATAAAAGCTCTAGAAGAAAACATAGCAATAAAGCTCTTATATATTTGGTCTTCTCAATGATTTTTTTCAACATCACATCAAAATCACAGAGGTAACCTGTTGGGTCTTCGGACCGACGGGGTCCAAGGAGAGGTAAGTGCAAAGTGCAAGGAGAGGTAAGTGCAAAGTGAAGTGAGGTCGCTCGCCAGCCTGTTCCCCAACCTCCCTTAGCTCAGGAGACAATCAGACGTATTGGGGAGTCAAGTCAAGCAGGAACTCGTTTATTAACAGGGAGCATCCCCTTTTTAAAGCAAAAGACTGCGTGGGAGGGGAGGAAATGGAACCAACCAATCACTGAGCGGCCATACCTTATCATGCACCTAAGCTTCCATGAGTTGTTTACACACTGAACCTAAATAAATCCGGCTCTACCCACTCAACTTCCTCTCAGGGCCTTCTTTGCTACCTGTGATCCCCACAGATTTCCCCACAGGGGATGGGAAGGTGGCTCAGTGGTAGAGCGCTTGCCTTGCATGCTCAAGGCCCTGGGTTCGATTCCTCAGCACCATATAAGCAAAGAAAGAAAAAAGCCGGAAGTGGCGCTCTGGCTCAAGTGGTAGAGCGCTAGCCTTGAGCTGAAGAGCTGAGGGACAGCGCCCAGGCCCAGAGTTCAGGCCCCACGACCGGACCAAAACAAACAAAAAAACCCCCAAAAAACAGATTTCCCCACAGTAACCAAAACTAGACAAAGAGGACCACACTGCAGAAAAAAAAGAACAAAAAAGTTTCTGTATGCACTCAAAAATAATCAGCAGAATGAAAGCATAACCATTGAGATGGGGAAGGAGAATTTAGAAACTACATATCTAATGAGGAATTAGTATCCAAAATATTAAGGAACTCATATAGCTCACCAGCAAAGCACAAACAACTTGATGACAGATAGATATTGTAAGTCAATATAAAAATCTGTCTAGCAGGTATATGAAAGGTGCAATCAACCCATGTGAGACTTCACCTAACACCTATCAGGAAGGCTATTAGCAAAAATGTTAGTTTCTAACAAATATTGAAAAAGATTCAAAGAAATACAGAAATTCCCACCCCCACCCCCACCCCCACTCCATGTGTACTGTTTGTAAGCCTTAAATTGGTATCTCCACTCTGGAAAACTGTGTGGCACTTCTTCCAAAATCTCTAAGTAGAACTCAGATCATGTCCCACAATCTCTCTTCTGTTGTGAATCCACAGAAAATGAAATCAGCACCCTAGGAATAGCTGCAGTCCTGTGCTTAACTACAATATTCACAATAGAATCAACATACTGTCTGTGTTGACAGATGTATTGCTAAAGCAAATGTCATGTGTATGTGTATGTATGTGGAATAATTTTGGATGTTAGAAAAAGAAGAAAATCCTACCCTTTGGGACAACATAGATGGGCCTAGAGGACCTATGCCAAATGAAATAAGCCAGGTATGGAGAGAAAGACAGATCCTGCGTGATCTCAAATATGTGAAATCTAAAAAAGTCAAAGTTATAAAAGCAGAGAATGGAATGGTGGAGTAGAAGAGATAGAGGCTGGGAGAAAGTGGATGGAAAGGTACGAATTTCCAGTTACAGGATAAATAAGTTTTTGAAATCAAATGTAGTCCACAGTGAGTTTATTAAAAGTATGCATTGTGTACTTAAAATTCACTATGGAGTAAATCTTAAGTGCTCTTATCCCACACACAATACTAGCTATGTGTGATGATGAATATGTTAATTAGCTTGATTGTGGCAATCATTTCACTGTGTATACGTATGTCAAAACATGACATTATACACCTGAAATATGTGTGGTATTTGTCAACTAGACTTCAACAAAGCTCTAAGGAAAGAATGCCTCCAAACCTATAGCATAAACTCATTTCATTATGTACTATCCAATGACAAGCATATTTGAGACAGTTGCAGGAATAAATAGAATTTTAAGTAGCATACAACACAGAGACTATTTACTACACTTTGAATCCCTTCTCTGGAGGAATAGTTAATGTTATTAGGATTTCTGATATCTGATCGCTGATTTTGCTTTCAATCATAGGTCCAACTCAAACAACACCTTAATAGATTGCCTCTTTTAGTTCCCAATAATCACTGCAGAAGGATGACTTAGGCGGAATTGAGTACTATGCCTTTTTTCCCCCAATCTGAATACTATGTGTGCCCATGTCTATCTCTCAGATGACTGGGTTCCTCAAAGGCAGATTTGGTTTCTAATTTATCATCATTTTCTCCAATGCTTAGTGCAGTGCTTGATACACAGAATGGATTCCATCAATGCTGGCTGAATTAAAATAAACTATTTTATTGGAATTATTCTAGGATGAGAACTAATATTTACTGGGGGACTTACTCAGTATCAGCCATGCTCAACATCTTGTCTCATTCTCACTCACAGAAATCTCAGAAAAGTAGGTAAGCTCCATCCTTATGGTGCAGAAGAGAATATATAAAGGCAGAGTGGTAACTGGTCAGGGATGAAGTAGGCCCATGTTTACTACTATACAACAACAGTACCGTACCTGCTTCCCTGTTCTGAAGACTAAATGGGTTATGCAGGAAATGCCCCAAACTGTGCTTTGGAACAGAATAAATAATATATGTAGCTTTGCTATCTGTCATATTACTTTGCTGTTTCTTAGAGTAGGTGATAAAAGAATATCTATTGATTTTTTCCCTCATGCCACACTTAGTACAAGTGTTATTGGTATTTTAAAAAAGAACAGTTAAAGCTTCACACCTTAACTTTCAGATGAGTTCTTGCTTGACATGCTTAGCATAACAACTAAATATTCCTTTAAGATTTGGTTTAGTAGGGCCCCGAAGGCCAGTAGGTCCTTGGCCAGTAGCTTGTAAGCAGAGACTATATGTCATGATTTTTTTTTTTCCAGCTTAAAGTTGGAAATAGCTGTGGCTTGGTGCCCCTGTTGGATTTCATGAGAATTTGTTCTATTTCCAGAGTGGGCTCTGTCCAACACTCAATGGTGGTGGAGTTTTATATCCTTTCACACTTGCATGACTTGGCTAACTCAGCCCCTTAAATTCCCTGCAAAGTTTGTAGTCACTACAGTGACCCTTGGAAAGAGAACAAAGTGGAAGGCAGGTGGAAGCCACACCTCTGACATGCAGGGCTTACAATGCATGTAAATGCCTCTGAAATTCAATGCATGGAGAACCTGCCCATTTTGGCAGTCAGTGAACAGTTGAGCCTTTGCTCCATCACCCAAGGCATGACAATCTGTCCAGCCCACTGAAGTTAAATACCTTATTTCCCTCCATTTCAGCCATGCTTTCTCAGATTGCTCCATGGCCTCTTTGGGTACTGAGATTCCAGGAATCTTTACAGATAAAGGAAGTGAAATATTTCATTTGTCTTAATCTGGCTAGCCAGAACTTCCTACATGAAGTGTAGAACAGTCCTTTCTGGTACCTCATATTACTTTTAGAACACTGGAAGAGTTGGAGAGCTTTGAGCTGGTTTCCCTGGGTCCTGACCATTAGATCTGCTCCTGGTGGTCCCAGAGGAGTAGAATCAGGGATGGGAAGTCCCTTCCACCTGTGAGAAATTTCCTGTGGTCTACTTTTTCTCCTAAGACTGCATTCTGCCAAGGAACTCACACATTTTTCTTGTCTCCATGTAAATTGCTATCTTTTCAGGAGGTGCCTGACAGACAAGTTTTCCGGGGTCTCCATTTGTACAGAAGCTGTTATTAAGGAATAAGTTTAATGGGTCGTGAATTTTGTGGGGAAAGGGAGGATCTCTTCATGACTTTGTATACACCAGCCGTGGACCTATTGACTAGACAAAGAGTGCATTAGGCTAAATATTTTTAGCCCATTGACTCTGAAGGTAATAACCCTAAATGCTTCATTACATTTTCATGGGTGAGTGACAGATGCTAACCAGGAAAAAAATAAATAAATCTCAAAACAAGTCTACCACATTAGCTTTATTATTACACAGTTGGATACACCGGACAGGAGTGTGGCCCTTAAAACGAATTGCAATAAAGTTTTTAATAAACTATCTCCTCTTTCGTCTTCCTGCACTGGCTCCAAGGGGTAGCCTTTGTTTGTTTGTGTCTCTACCTCTTCTCACCTGGCATTGGAGCCTCTGGAGACCTAGATATCACAACAGGCAATGAATGGGTAAAAGACCTTTCAGACGGAAACGGTATTTTCAGCGTTTTGGCATTCCTCCTAGGATCATGGTGAGCTGGAGTCTGAGTAGTAGAAATAAATAGCCTGTGTGTATTCTGAAGACTTCTGCGCAGGTTCTTGATTTGCAGATCGCCTACCGTAAGCGTTAAGAACGGCGTGGGTGTGGGCACAGGAAAGTAGGGGAAGTTGGTTGTCTGGGGCCTCCCTTGGGCTCATGTAAATGTGACAGGTGCAAACCATCTCCCTTCCAGGTGCCCAAACGTGTAGCCCGGGACAGAAACCTCAGCACTGTAATAAGAATCACCCATCCACCATTGATTGGCTGCTAGGACAGGGCGCCCCCACTAGTTAGGGGACGGAGGGCCGGGGAGGGGGGCGGGGGGAGAGAAGACCTCTCGGACCACCCTTCCCGTCTGGATTCCACCCCTCCTGGCGTTTTCGGTAATGCGTATGTTTAGACCCTAAAGGAAATCAAGAGAGGCCTGGCGGGGGCTGGTGACGGCGCAAACACTGGATACTCTGTGATCCCCTCCTTTCTCTCTCCACCACCACCATTCCCCCCACCCCTCCTCCCTGCCCGCGCAGCTGGGGCGGGGAGCCCCAGCTCTCCGCTCGGGTCTCCACGCTGGGATAGGGGCTCCAGAGGCGCGATTGCGAGCCCAGGCGCCCCCCGCCTCGCTCGCTCGCTGCCTCGCCTCTCCCTCCCCCCTCGTCGCCACCGCGACTCCGCTTAAGCTGCGGGGAGCGCGCGCTCAGGCTGCGCTTCGGAGCGCCCCGGCGGGAGCGGGAGCCCAGAGGCCGCGGGGCGTTCAGGGGGCGCGCTGCGGACGGGCCAGGCGGCGGTGGCAGTCCCCGGGAGGCTGGCAGGTGAGCAGCGCCGCGGGGGCGCGGGGACCGGCGTCGGGCCGGGCGGGGCGGGGCGGGGGCCGGCATTGGAGGCGGGTCCTCGTGGGGGGCGGTCTCCTCCTCCTCCTCCCCCACCCACCCTCAGCTCTGACGCGGGCCCCGAGGCTCCGGGGGGGCGGGGGCGGGGGAGGATGGACCCTGCTCGGCGCTCGCCCGGGCTTCCCCCGGCTGCAGAGCGCGCCTGAGTGCCGCCGTCCGCCGGGCATGGGGAGCCGCTTCCTGGGCGGCTGCGGCAGCGGAGGAGGAGGATGCTCGGGGCGAGCGGAGGTGAGGAGCCGCTGTTGGGGACACGCAGGGGTGAGGAGGGGCGGAGCTCAGCTCGGACAGGTGCCCCCCGCGGGGTCGTGGCGCCCGGCGAGCCCGGGGGCGGCGGAGCAAGGGTTTGGGGGTCTCCGGGGCGCGCCTCTCGGGAGTTTTGGCCAAAGACGCTGCGGAGTGGCGACTGCTGCGCTTTTCCGTCCTCTCCCTCCACTTGGCGGGGAGAAAGGGGCGACCTCTGCCTCTCTCTTAAATGCCCCCCACGCTCATATCCCCCACACCCACTTCAGACTTGTCCACCCGAGACACTGTTGTCTCTCTCTGGGAGCCCCGGTGCCCCCCTCCATCCTGCGGTCTGCGCTTTAGCCATCTCGGGGGCTAGAACCTACAGCCACCTGCTCCCCAAATCACCGCCCTGCCTTGCTAGTGGCATCAGGGACCCGAACCGGGTTCCTCACTTGCATACTTCCCATCTTTCATCCCCCCCGCCCCCTCCCCAAACCGGATCGTCCCAGGCACCCCAGCCCTAGCGCTGGCGCCATCGGAGTTGGATCTCGGGTTTCTCCGGACCACAAGTCCTTCTTTGGGTCCTCCATCCCCTCTGTCTTTCTCTCTTGGCTGCCGGTTTTCCCCTATTCCATCCTGGGGCTGGGGGTGGGAGCCCCCGTTGCTTCCCCCCACCGCATCCTTCTTTCTGCGTACTGAAAGCAACGCCGTGCCTCGGGGCGGAGAGCCCAGGGTTTTCCTACTGGGAAACTTTAAGTCCCGGGGGTTCGGCCCGTCACGGGGCCCTGGAAGCGAATCTCAACAGCCAGGGGAACCCAAGAATCAGGAGCCCGTCCTGGGGTGTGGGGGGAGCGGTGCGGGGGTAGGGGTGGTGGGGTGGTGGGCACGTTGGGTCGTGGCGCCGGACAAGGGTCATCGAGTGAATGTACAAAGTAAATTGCTAAAGCCACGGCGTTGCTCGGCTGCGCACCCCTCCCCGCCGTGGGAGGGGAGGGAGGGTCTCTTTTCTCTGCACTTTTTTTCTCTCTTTTTTTGTTTTATTTGGTAGAGCGGGCGCGGGTGTGTGTGTGTGGCGGGGGGGGGGGGGGGACGGGACACGAGAGAAAGCTTCCTGGCGAGCCCGTGCCACAGGCTCGCTGTCCGGACTCGCCAGCCTGCGCGCGTACGTTCCACTCCGTCAACTATCCCCAGCCCCCAAAGGCGTCACACAAGTCCTCATTGTTGTGGGGGGGGGGGGAGAGTGGTCTGCCGGGGCACTTCCGCCTGCGTGGGGTGGGAGTCTGGAGGAATGGATGGTGGGGGGCGGGGGGAGCCCAGGGCGTTTGGCGACCGCCAGGCGCTTAGTGGCGGCTGGCAGAGTGGAGAGCGCCCCGGCGCGGGCATCCGTGCGCTCCGAAGTGTGTCGCAGAGACGGTGTGCGTGCCCGCACCGTGGGTCGGTGTCGGCAGGAGCGTTTGCACGTCGGCGGCCGCCTCGTGTTTGGATCGGTTAGCTCGAGGGGCGAGTCCAGAGTGCCTTTTCTCTGCCCCCCAGGAGCTGATCGCCCTAGGCAGATAGATGCTCGCCCGGCCTCTCCTTGGTAGCCCGCAGGGACCTGAGTGAGCAGCCTCACAGTACTTTTCCTCCCTCTCTTCCGCTCCCCTCCTGCTGCTGGCCCCTTCCACGCACTTTTACAATGTTGATGGTTTTGAATAAAGGCCTTATGGGGGTTCCGCCGACTCTTCCCAACACTTCGCATGTTTGCCAGTAATCATATAAATTAAAGGTGGCTTACGTCTAGAACCCCCTAATTATCCGATTCACGTTTGTACATTTATGTGCCAATTATAGGTCTTCGGGAAATCCATAAAATTATAAACCATCCCCACCCCCTGAATTAGCACCCATTGTTTCATTATCTCAATGATGAGTGATTCTGGATGAAACTCTGTACCGGCGAGACCATAGCTGGAGTAGGAGAGATTAGAATGGAGTCGGGAAACAGCACTTCCCCTCCCCATCTCTTTCCTGTCCTGAGCGGGCTTGGTGACACTTCTGGAAACTGAAAGGGATCAAAGATTTTCTTGATTTCCCATTGAGAAGGGCGACCTAATCAAAGCTGTATAAAAGTCAACTTCTAAGCAATCAGAAATTGTCTGCTGATGTCCTTGATTGAAACCCTCGCAATTCAAATGGAGTATTGAAGAACTCACAGAAATGGCTTTTGAAGCACTATTGTTCTTTTCCATACACAGAAGCTCTCTGAAAGGTTTAGGAAGTTCAAAATACGGTGGTTTGAAAAGACTGACTTTGTAACTATTTGGCAAAGCCTGCAGGGGTGAAAGAGGAGGCTGTGGAGACGTGTTGTTACTATATTCTTGGGAACAGTGTAGCTCTCAAGTCCGGATTTGGTTCTACACATCAATTTGGCAATTACATCTCTTCCTAAAAGCGGATTTGGAAGATGATTTTTAGTAGGGATTTTCTTTTTAATGGTTTGCTTAGGCATATCTGAAACATTTAATCATGCTCATTGTATTCAACAATAAAATCTGAATAAAAATTACTGTTGATGAAGCTCCCTTCACAAATTGTTTCACAGTATGCCTCATTTGCAAGACACACCATTGTGTAAGGCTGTGGGGAAGAGATTGTATCATTTCATGTTCATTTTCTCCTCCCTGAGCCAGAGAGGAAGATGTTCTTTGCTTCTTTGCCTTCCAAAGTCATTTTTCTTAAATGGGTACAGTTTTGGCTTGGTGAATGGCCATACCCATCTAAAAACCGGGTTTGGTTGATTCCTGGTACTTGGAGTCAGCCTGTAGGCAGAGGCAGCATTTCATTTTGTTAATCTACTCAATACAAACATATTGTTCTTACTATTTAATACTTCTTTCAAACTGATAAAGCAAACAATGCCAAAACAATCACAGTTTGTACCTTTGAGATGGCACTTTTTCTTGTGTGTGCAGATCCTGGGGCTTGAACTCAGTGCCTGGAAGCTGTCCCTGAGCTGTTTTCCTAAAGACTGATGCCACTTGAGGCACCGCTCCACTTCTAGCTTTTTGATGACCATGCACAGTTTTGTGTGCTTTCCTGCCCCTAGGGCTTCAAAGAGAGACTCTCAGATCTCAGCCTCCTGAGTAGCTAGGATTACAAGCATGAGCCACACCAGTGCCAGACTTAGATGGCACTTTTAAAAACAGCACACATTAAGGAGTGCTATCAGGAACTTTTTTTTTACTTTTTTATTTTTTTTATTGTGAAAATACTGTACAGAGGGGTTACAATTACATGGGCAAGATAATGAGTACATTTCTTATCAAGCATTGTAGCCTCCTCCTTTGTATCAGGAACTTTTAAATGTTATTTTGGACTTTCAAAATTGGACCTGATTCTGGAATCGTTTAATAGTTTTGTTTTTTGTTTTTTTAAAAAGGAAGCTTGGTAGTGAAGCAATTATGAATCTTTCACTTCTTAGAACCTCAATTTTATCATCTGCAAAACAGGGACAATTTTTCCTACCTTATGAATCTTTGAGCAGTTTTATAGGGAAAAATTCTCTCATTGACTTCTGTCTATAGCAGGATGTCAAAAGAATGGTAATTTTTAGTAGTAGACAGCATGAAATTCTGCTAAGGAAAGAAGATGACATTTAAAATTAGAAGGCCAGAACTGAATCCAACTACTACCTGTCTTTGTGATGTTTGGCAAGTCACCTCTTATATTCATAAAAATAAGAATAACCTTTATAGAGTACTTAGTATTAGCCAGGTTCCCTTCTAAGTACTTTGCATACATTAACTTACTTAATCTTTAAATAACCCTAGAAGTAAAGGCTTGCATTCTTTTTCTTGTTTAATAGATAAAGAAACTAGGGCATCAAGCGATTTGGCAACTAGCCCAAGATTACCTAGGAAATAAAAGGGTGAAAGCAGAATTTAAACCCACCCGTTTGAGTCCCAAGTTCTTTTACCCCTAACTGTATGCTATTCTGCTTTTAAGTGTGTGTGTGTGTGTGTGGGGGGGGGGTGATCTCCCAAAGTGGTTTTAAAATTGAATGGGGAATAATGAAAAAACAAGACATCCTGCAAAAGCAAGCTACAGAATCCCCCCCCCCATTTTATATGCTATCAGCACTCAATGGTGTTGCTTTATTGATCACAAGGTCTTGAGCTGATGGTAGGCATTTTGAACACTTGTGACTCTGTGACAGCTTCTAACAGGTATTGGTTGATATTGGTTCACATCTATCTGTGAAAATATTTATTAATTAGTTAATTAATTAGTAAATAATTGATGAGGCAATTAATTAAGAATGCAGAGATTTCATTAGTGCTGTTATCAGTTACAAGCTGCAGTAAGCAGAAATGCTCCAAATACAGATAGCATAGCAAGTGGTAAGAAGTCTGTTGTAGGCCAAGTATAAAAAGTATATAAAAAAAAAAAGAAGTCTGGACTTGGGCATTTAATTGCCTGGCTTCAGCCTTCAGCCTTCAGCTCCTGAGTTCTCTGTGCTTTGATTTTCTTTAAAATAAATATTAGTACTGCCAAGTGCTGGTGGGTCACACCTGTAATCCTAGCTACTCAGTAGGCTGAGATGGAGGATTATAGTTCAAAGCCAGCCCGTGTAGGAAAGTCTCTGAGACCCCAGTCTTCAATTAATGAGCAAAATAATGGAAGTGGAACTGTGACTCATGTGGTAGAATGCTAGTCCCAAACATAAAAACTAGGCCTTAGTTCAAGACCCAGTACCAACACCCACACCCACACACACACATACACAATAACTGTACCTATCTCAAAAAATAGTTCTGAAAATGACAGGAATTAACACTAGGTGCTTAGACCAATAGCTGCTATGAAATATACAGACTTGTTAGCCATCAGAATTATACTAAAAATGAAATAAAAGTCCTTCCCCTTGGCAATAAAGGGCACAACAACGTTTGTGTGTTTGTCAAATTAGGTATATTTTACATTTTTCGCATTTTCTTTTGCGCTGTTTTTTAAGAACATTTTCTTGAATATATCCATACACACACACACACACACACACACACATTGTGAAGAGGAATTGTGCAAGCACATATCATGCTAAAATATCCATGCATTGTGCTAGTCTTGCAATTATTTGGAGGAAATAAAAAGAACTGATGAATTCTAGATATAGATTCATTGTTGTTGTTGTTTGGTGGTATTGGTGTTTTAACTCAACTCCTCACACTTGTTAGCCAGGCACTGGACCTCTTGAATTGTGCCTGCAGCCAATTAGTCAATTTGACAAAAACTAGAATGGAGGAGGAGTCAGACTCAGGGAGGTATGTGACTTTAGATCATGGACTTCTTGTCCAATGCTCCTTTCACTAGGCCATATTGCCTCCTGTGCCATGATAGAGGAGTGGCTTGAAAATATAAATAAAACTTGGCAGGGAAGCTGCTGTCAGGCTAAGAGCATAAGCCAGCCCAACATTCTGTTCTGCAAAAATAGTGTTAGTAGGGAATGTGCATTTATATCCATGAAAACTAGCACTGCCCTCCATCTATGAAGTGCATGTCAGGATATGAACTCATGTAGATACAAAACAAAACAGAGCAACCCATTATGCCAATTAATCACCTGAACATTTCCCTGAGGTTGAAGAACAAATGTTCAGTTTCTTTTTCCGTGACATTCTCTTTGTATTGTTCTTCCATTTAGTCTTCAGAGATGGGAAGGTTTTGCTTCAGGAATCATAAAACTCCTCTGGCTCTTCTTTTTCATGAAATATGCAGCATATTCTATTGGAAAGAAATTGCCAGCTTGCTTTTATTATTATTATTTTATTTTATTTGAACCTGACATATAGCCAATCTACTATGCCAGTGGGGGATACTCATAAAGAGAAAGGAGAACAGAAATAAAATTCTGCTGAGTAGGAGAGCCCACAGCTACATTGATGAGAATTTTGTGGTGGTGAAGGTGGACTGCTGAACTTAGGGGATAAAAATGAGGAGTGAGCACTCTCAGACAGCTCTGACTATTACACAGGAAACCCAGATTAGCAATGCTGACTACCAGTGGCGAGTTTCCCAAAGCTTCTGTTCCCATGTGTCTGCTCCAGGCTCCATAACCATTTCTTCATTCTGTGGTCAGTCTCTGTCACTAGACTGGGTCATCATCCATTGGTTTGAATCATCCCTTTGTTCTTTCTGTCTTCTTGTTTCCACTCTGTTGTTGAAGTCAGTCCTTATGTCTATTTGTTTTTATTCTTAGTACTAAAACAATTGAAGGAAGTCCTGGAAAGTTAAAAATGTGCATTGCAGTTGGGTGGTTTGGCTGTGCTTTAGGTTTGAATGTCTGTCCAGGCTTCATGAATTTCATTCATGGAGTTGGAGTTCCTTGTGAGGTACAGAGAGCTGGAAATTTAAAAAGTGAATATGGTCTTTAGAGGTGGGTCTCTTGGGAAGTGAGTAGGATTAAAGTCATTAGGTTGGGGCTTCCATGATTGAATCTTGATAGTATTATAGGAAGGAGAATTGACAATAGGGGAGACACACATAAGTGTTTTCTTTTTCATACCATGTAATGGCTTGTGCTACCCCGGAACTGCCAACAAGAAGGTGATCTCTGGATATGGCCTCTAGACCTCAAACTTCCAGAACCATGAGCTAAAAGAAGCATCTTTACATTAAAACTCACCACGTCTATATTTATAGAGTTATCACAAACAGAATGCAGACTCATACTGTGCTTATGCACAGGAACACCACTCGTCTGACCATTCATGTTTCCTAAACATCCATTTGGTGCCTGATCTGGCTCTGTACCAGGCATTGCAAGGGTTCTAGGATGCAAAGATGCAGTCTTCCATCAAATAACTGCTATTGTATGGGACATCATTGAGAAAATATCTGCCTGGCCCTTGAAGCTTCTGAAGAGTAGTTCATCTGAGAGGAGAAACAGTTGGGGATGGCTTCAGAGAAAGCTCTGAGTTTCACCTGGGGCTTGATGTTTGAGTGGGAGTTTCTCAATGTTTAAAGGGAATCCAACCAGGAACCAGAGAGTCACACCTATAACTGTAGCTAATCAGGTGAGTAAGATTTGATGATCACAGTTCAAAGCCAGCTTGAGAAGAAAAATCTGAAAGCTTTTATCTCCAATTATGGAGCAAAAAACTACACTGGAGGAGTGGCTCAAATAGTAGTGCACCTGCCGTGAACAAAAAAGCCGAGGGAGAGTGGGGGAGTACAAGGCCCTAATTTCAAGCCACAGTTCTGGTATGAGAGAGCGAGAGCGAGCAAGCGAGAGACAGACAGACACAGACAGACACAGACACAGAGACACCGAGAGAGAGACAGGAAGAGAGACAGAGGGAAACAGGGAGAGAGTGACTGCCCAAGCGCAGACTGAAAGAACTATGGGAGTAAAGAGATGAAGGCTCATTACTAATCCTAGGATGGACACAGCTGAGTGTGGTCCTTACGTAGAATATGTGGAAGAAGGGGGCTTTTCTGAATAGAGTATTTTCCAAGCTGAGTACCAGGAAACACTGTTCCCCAAGATCATTATGAGTGTTTTTAAAGGAATTGTATCCAGAAGGGCAAAGAAAAGTTCTTTACTGAACAATTTTGGAAAGCACTGACTTGCGTATCCTGCTCTTAGTGAATGGTAGCATTTACTGATGTGTTAAAGGTCCGGAGATTTGCTGCAATAGAGAAATTCATTACTTCTCAAAAAAAAACAAACAACTGACTTGACATAGATGTTAGCCTTCCATGTCTGCAACAAACTATCTGAGATAATCTATTTAAAAGGGGCAAAAATTTGTTTTGGCTCATGGTTCCAGAAATTTGAGTCTATAGTCATTTGGCTCCATGGTTTTGGGATCCGTGGTGTGGCAGATCCTCACGGAGGGACTATGTGAGTATGCGGTGGAACGAAGCAGTTCTTCTCATGGTGGACAGGAAACAGAAACAGGAAGTGGGAAGGGTCAGGGTCACAATGTTCCCTTCAAGGCCTCAGTGACCTAACTCTGCTTCCCACTAGACCCCACTCCTAACCGTTCCACCACCTCTCAATAGCAGGCTGGCAACCAAGCCTTCAGCACAGGGCCTTTGGGGGACATTTAAGATCCCACTGATAGCACCGTAGAACACTTAATTTCAAGGAGCTACTATCTATTACATCCAAGGTAGATTGGAGAAAATGTTTGTACAGGAGTATTTACAATTTTTACTTTCACAGGCAAAATGTGTGATTTGAAATAGCAGATAGAATATTTAAAACCGCAAAGAGCTTAAACATCAGTACAGCAGAACCAGGACAATTTCTGCTATGCAGTTAACAACTTATAGTGGAGTAAGTACTTTGTAATCACATCTTTCTTTCTCCTGCCCAGATATGTTATCACCATTCTAAATCTATTGCTCATCATTCTGTATGATTCTTTCGGATATCATTGTAGCCAGTAATATTCCTGAAAAAGAAGTACGTGTATAAATTGTTTAGAGGGAAGAAGTATGGCTTCATTAAAAAAAACACTCTGGAGTCTGGAATATAGTAGATACTCAATATGTTTCTGCTGAATTGAATTGAGTGAGATGTGTGCTTGTCTCATGTGGTTCATTAAGTTAATGTGGGTAAAACAATTCAATTAATAGTGTTTCACATAGATAGTATTAAATACTTTGTGATCAGTGAATCTGAGAGCTACTTTTGCAGTTCTTCATTTTCCTAACAGGGATTTGGAAGTGAATAGTGAGTCACTTCTGGGTTTTATTGGCATCTTTTACTATCAATAATAACTACTTACCCAAATCTATCTTGTTAAGATTGTTGATTCTGTGGAGCTCACCACTTCTTTTACAGGAAAAGATGTAACTCCAAATGTTGTCAGTCAAAAAGAATACTAAAAGAAATTTACATTGCTAATGAATTTACCCAGTACTTTGAAGGTTTATGAGCATCCTACCCTTAAACATACATCTGAAGAATTAACTTAGTAAGAGAATGAGATAGTTTATGTCTCTAAATCCCAGCTATTCTGGAGTAGGTGATCAGAAATATCACAATTGTAGGCCAGCCCATAGCAACGTCTCATCTCAACTAATATGTTAGACATAGCTGGGCATAGGAGGCATAACTGTGTTCCAAGCCAGCATGAGCAGAAATATCAAACAACCCGTATTTGAGAAATAAATAACTAAATCCTAATGGGCTGGAGATGTGGTTCAAGTGTTAGAATACTTGCCAAGCAAGCACAAAGCCCTGAGTTCAAATCTCAGTATCACCAAGTGAAAAAAAAAGAAACAACTTAATATTATTAACACAATGTCATAATCAGCTACTCTGATGACCATATGACATCTCTCTTGATGTAAGGGACATCCTCTTAATAAAGTTCATTGCATCTAAAAAATAAATCATATTTTGGTGACATTTTTCATTCTCATTTTCCTAAGTATTTTATTATCCTATGTGTCCTCTATGATTATATATTACTCTGTATTTATCCTGTGAACGTGAATGTTGAAGTATTGGTAAAGAAGGCATGGGAGAAGAATGGAAGGAGAAAGTGGATGACTTACAGGCACACTGGAATTGGCCTTTAGTCCTACACCATGGTTATATGGCTTCTCAATTAGAGAAGGAGTTAATCATGTTGAAGCTATATCCCTAGAACTTTTTGTCTTTGCATTGGGGATACAGATTTCTTAGTTACATCCCAGGGGCTAGTAGAAGAAGAGTGCAAGAGGGAAGTTTGCCATGTGAATACTAACAACATAACAGAAAGTGCACAGAGAAAGAGAAGATCCTGCACACCTCATTTCTTGGCTTGTGCACTTGACAATGACACATGGTGGTGTTTGTCTTGAATTGCAAGCCCTGTTATTCTGAGCAATCTTCTACGAATACCTACAGATGTCTTGAATGTAAGCTAGGGCCATTCACATATACTCAGGTTAAACCTGAAGTACTTGTAATCCACTTGTAGATCAAGACCAAGACTGGCCATCCATATGCTGAAAGTGAGGATGGTTATATATTGTTAGAAAACACTCCCAATGAATGCGGAAAGGTTACTGTAATT
This sequence comes from Dipodomys spectabilis, assembly GCF_019054845.1. Classification (NCBI taxonomy): domain Eukaryota; kingdom Metazoa; phylum Chordata; class Mammalia; order Rodentia; family Heteromyidae; genus Dipodomys; species Dipodomys spectabilis. The sequence continues at coordinate 777,769 of NW_024870684.1, forward strand.
TATTCCTTTGGGAAGCTGAATAGATTTATAGAGCACATTGAAGTTGGATTTTTGCCAACCTTCTGCTATCTAACTTCTTAATTTTAATGCAGTTGAATTTATCAATCTTTTCTGGTTGGCATTTTTTGTGTCTTGTTTAAGAAAAACTACTTCTCCTCTGATGTCATAAACAAATTCTTCTTTATTATCTCCTGCAAGCTTCATTGTTTTGCCAGTCCCATTTTGGTTCTGTAGTCTATGTGGCAGATGTGTGTGCATAAGTGTGTGCACATGTGGTATGAAATAGGAATTGTTTCTCCTGTACCTAGGAGTATATTTTGATCATCCTTTTGCCTAAACATAACTTTATTATTGTATCTTTTTAATGACAGGCTTTGTATTTGGCAGGACAAACCTTTTCCATGTCCTTCTTCCCGATTAATTAAAGAGTCTCACTGACTTTCCACCTAGGCTGAATTTGAACCACAATCCAAATATCTCACACTCCCCCCTGAGTAGCTAAAATTAAATCAGGCACAAGCCACCAGTACCTGACACAAACCTTTAAAGATTATTCATTTTAATTTTAGTTAATTTTTTTAATTTTTTTATTTATTTTTTATTTTATTTTTTTTTGTGAACACACTGTACAGAGGGGTTACAATTACATGGGCAGGATAATGCATACATTTCTTATCAAGCATTGCAGCCTCCTCCTTTGTTCACCCTTCACAAAGACAATTGAAGTTTTAAGATAGTATTTACAGCAACAACCAACAGAAATATAAAGCATGTAGCAAAACAATTACATAATTTTGTGGAAAGAAAACAAACTCTTAGAAATTAGGGTTCTTACATTTATGGGTAGAAAGATTGAATATCTTTCTAAGCCATCTAATGCAAATCCAATCTCGAGTATTTTTGTGAAACTCTAAAAGATAATTATAAAATATATATATGGAAGAAAAAACTCTGAGAAAAATAAAAAAAAACTCTTATCTTTAATTAATCACCAAAAAGCTGAAAGTGGAGCTATGGCTCAAGTATTAGGGCACCAGCCTTGAGCAAAAAACTAAAGGACAGTGCTCAGGCCTTGAGTTCTAGAGCCAGTACTGGACAAAAATACAGGTTTTATTCAGCTAGGTGTGGTTGTGCTACCTTGTTATCCTAGCTATTTTGGAAATCGACATCAGAGGGTTGTAGTTTGGTATCAGTTTCCTGTAATGCCCATCAGAGCAGGGCAAAGGCCAAAAATAAATCCAAGAGAAAGAGACAGGGGACTGCTTTCTATACAGTGAAGTCATTGTCATGTGTCTTAATTATATGGGCTGAGCAATGTATTTTAGGCATATTCTGGTATGGGATCCTACAGGATATATACAAACAAATCATTTAGCATAAGCCAATCAAAATGGCCTAACATGGTAGGTAGCTAGCTTCCTTTGAAGAAGTGTTTGATATTGCAGAATTTTGGATTAGATCTTCATTCTTCCTTTGTTGCTCTCCCACCTCATCCTACTTGTCTTCCCTAGCAGGAAATGGAGAGGATTCTGTTCCCAATGAATCATTCCCAGTTCGTTGCCTGGCAAGTTTGGTGCTGGGCATCCTTGTGAGTAAGATGATACTGTAGCACTATGTAGTCCCTTCAGTTCCGGAATCTGAAAGATTCTGAAGTCTCAGAAATTTTTCAGTAATTCATTGATTGGTAAAACCTAACCTGGACTTAACTGACATGAGGCTGCCTATGAACTGTATTTGCTTTTTCCTGGTGATAATAGCTATATATTTTACCCAGAAAGCAGTGATGCATTTGATTGCAAGGTGTCACCCCAAACTTAGGTATGTGTATGATATAGTGTATTCTGCCTTTCTAATATCCAGAATGAATTCTGCAGTTCAAACTCCTCAGGCAGCATGGAATTTGGATGAGAGATCATAAATCTGTACCAGCAGGTCAGAGGGAGAATGCATGGACATGTGGTCCAGTACTGTGCAGTTGTAGAAATGCTTGTGGTGTCATCATAGCCCCTGTGGACCCAGTGGAAAACTGCAGCTTGATGGGCACTGGAAGCCTGCCAAAACTACTCACTCATCTGAGGGAGTTGCTAAGGGGTGCCTGTTGTAAGGTCCTCAGGGTATTATTGTAAAGTTGGAACCATTTATTTTCCCTTTGTCACAAATTATCTTTGAGGTCCAATTCTTTGGGTTCCTGCATTTGAACATTTGAATGCAGGGTAGAATGACAGAAGGCAGTAGGTGATTAGGTAAATCCACATTTCAGTTGTAGCATTCTTACACTTGCATGGAATTTCATTTGTCTGAATACAATTCACACTCGTGCACAACCTCTCTCTCTCTCTCTCTCTCTCTTCTCTCTCTCTTCTCTCTCACCTTGCTCTCCCTCTCCCTCTCTCCTTCTCTCACTCTCTTGTTCTCTCGCTGTCTTGCTATCTCTTTCTAGATACTCCTCAAAACAATCCTGTCCTACAGAAAGGTTGGATAATATTAGTTCCTTTTCAGTATGGTTTATCAAATGCCTAGTTGATAACTAGCTCTTTTGCCAAGGGCAAACCTTTAACTCTCTGAGCCTCAGTGGAACAATGGGTCCTTGTGGGGTTGTTTGGTAAATTGAAAGAAATAACCCATGCATCAAAATTGGACCCATGCACCCTGAGCACTGTGACACCCAGAGTGGCTTCTCTTCCCTCTCTGCCCCTTTCAGACAAGTGGAATCCATTACACAAGGTCACAGTGCTCTTTTTGTGCAAAGGACATGTTTCAGTATGCAAAGAGAAGTCAGTAGTTGAATGATGGGCAGTCTTCCTCTCACTGTCCTTTTTTTCTTCATTTTGAAGAGGAGAGGCTTGAACTAATGCCACCACCCTAGGCTAAATTCCTCTTTCTGTCCTGGGAAACTGGGTCGTAGTCTGCTGCGGCCTTGATGGGCCCTGCTGTCTTTACAGGCTGGGAGACAGCTTGATACTTCGTTTATTCCAAACCTGACTGAAGAGTGGTAACCACTACTACCACTAACGCCATTTGCTGCAGAAAGCGACTTTATTTCTTATCAGCACACGTGGGACTTTACACACCATAATTCACTTTTCAAAGGGAGTAAGAAAGGAATTCCTTTTTGAATATTTTGCAAGATTAATAAAGCTGCATTCTTAGGGAAAGTTTATTAATCCATAACTTACAGAAAACTCTAGAGGAATGAGATATGAGATATGTTCTGCAGGTAACGACATCAGGCATGCCACTGCTTGAATTGAATTCTGCTCTGTGTGTGTTGTACAGCTACCTGTCTTCGAGGTGCAGTATAGAAATGCTGATGTGGTAATGACTTTGCCTTGGACATGACCTAAACAGGAAGTTATTTCATCAGTAAGTTGGGAGTGTGTGAAGGAGTGGAAGCATATAGAATAATCACACTATGCAGGATTCTAGCCCCTTTAATCCCATTGGCTGCATTTTAGCTCTGTACCACAGAGGGGCATGTGTTTGGTCTCTGGCTTCCATGCATACAAACTGTTCATGCTGGGCCTCTGAGAAATATCAAATAGAGATTGGGTGGTGGTGGCAGTGATGATTGTGGTGATGAGGATGATAAGGAGGAGGAGAATGACATCAGTGTCCAACAAAAGAGATTGCTGGCTGCTCTCACCTGTATATGAGATCTGAGGAATGTGGTTCAAAGCCAGCCCAAGCAGTAAAGGCCATGAGACTCTACAACGAATCACCAAAAAGAAAAGTCAGAAGTGGAGCTGTGGCTCAAGCACTAGAGTGCTAGACTTGAGCCTAGAAATTTAATGCATAGGTCCTGAGTTCAAGCCCCAGGACCAGCGCGCGCGCACGCGCACACACATACACACACACACACACACACACACACACACACACACAGACTTTATCATTTCATCCATTTCCTCAGTATTTATTGAGCAGCTACAGGATCCATGCCACAAGGTGGGCCTCCATGGGTTGGGTACAAGGTTTGGCTCTACATAAAATGATAGTTTTTCTCCCTCAAGGTCCAGAAATACTGAGGAAAACACAACTGAAAAGATAATAATAAGTGTATGGACAACAGAAGATTTTCTCTGGGGTAAAAAGTAAGACAGAAAGATAGATTTTGTCAGGCTAGTGAAGGGTCAGACTCTAAGCTTAAGTACTCTGAGGATCTCTTGGAATTTGCTGGCTTATAGGTGACTGTGACAGAAACTGTAGTTGTCCTAGGGGCACATTGAATCTGCTGAGAAGACACAAATTCAACTCTCTTCATCAGAAAACCATTACAAAGGCAGAGAAGCATGCACCATCTTGTTCAAGGAGTGCTAGGTGATTCAACACCAATGAAATGGTGGGGGTCATAGAAACCAGGGAAAACAAGGCTAGAAAGCTGAGTAGGGTGGGTGAGAGAATGGCAATGTCATCCTGTCTCCAGGCCTGAAAGGTGAGATAGTGCCTGTCCTGATCCTCTTGTTGACTGGTGTCAACCAGCTGTTTAAGAAGAATGACAGTTGTGTGACACGAGGCCGTGTGAATCAGGTATGGTGTATTTTAATGGTCTCACAGGGGCTCTTTTGTAAGAATTTCAAGCTTCCTGAGTTAAACACAATGAGAAGCCATGGGAAGCCACTATTCATCTCCAGCCCATGGCTGCCATAAGGGAATGCTAAAACAAGGTGGCTAGGTCTGTGTTTATCTTTAAGGGAAAATTAGAAATCTTGTTTATTTATATAACAAAGTCCCTATAGTTAAAAACCTGGCACTAAATTAGTTCTGTAGCAAAACAGAACTAAAGATAACTGGGCTGGGGGCAGTTTTTGGGGGTTTGTTGTCATTTTTTTTTTAGCATCTGCATTACCCACAGGTGAGTTGTGTGGCCTATTCTGTATAATTAGTCAGTGTGAGTACATGCATCTCCCTCAAGTGCAAGTTGAATCACTATATCAAGGGATAAATTGGGGCCATTTTTGGTAAATGTCAGAGTTTCTGCAGGAGAGTTACATAGTAGAAATTGATCCTCATTTATATCTGTTCCCTCATTCACCTTGCTTGTGTTTTATTGATCAATTATTGCTGATACAGGGTAAGAGCTTGAATGGGACTTGTGTCTATGGTAAATCTGTTGTGTCTTTGATGAATAACACTGAAATTCACATCTAAGCCCATTATAGACTGCAGCGAGGGTCCTCTCCTCTGAATGCATCAAATGAGTAGTCTTAGAGTGTGTAATGACAGTGTTGTGTGGCTTTCTCATTTAGGGTTGAGTTTCCCAAGCCTCTGAAATATGCACATTTCAATCCAGACTGAGAACACAAGCAACTTAGTAGTTACTGTGGAATTGAGTGAATGTCATAAATATTTATTTATCTTTTTCATAGCTAGCATAAAAATGTTAGGATATAAAAAAAGTTGTTCAGTATAAAAACAACAGAAAATTCATTGGCTATACATCTCCTGAATGCGTGTGTCTCTTCGGGTTTTCATTAGTGTCTAGCAATATACTTTGAGAAATTAGATTTGAACAGAAGCTCCAGCTCCAGCAGAATATGAAAGCTCCTACTGCTCATAATTAACCCGTTTTAAGCAAGCACCTCTGGCACAGAGCAATCTCCTGTTAACCATGTGGTGGCCACAGTCAAGTGGAATGTCTTTTTGTTTTAGAAATTCCTTGTCTATTTAATGCAGAAAGCTTCAAAAATATTAAAAGGGGGAAGGAGGATGACTTTTAGTGTTTCTACCAGGTGGAAATCACAGTTCCTATTTTGACAACAAAGGGGAAATGATCTGAGGTTAGACTAGCACCACTTTCCATCCAATTCCCCATTGACTTAACTTTCCCCAACATTTATTTTCTCATCTGTGAGATGGAAATAAAGGTAGTATCTAGTTCATCTGTTCTCTTGATTATTTAACCAGCTAGTGCATGCAAACATTTAGCACATTACTTGGCACCTAGAAAACACTAAACCAGAAGCTATTATGATCTATTTTCCTCTTCCTATTGCCACAAACATTTTAATTTTACTAGTTTTCCTTTTGTTTAAGAATACTTTCTTCTCACATCTCCTTAATAAACCTTTTCTAAGTGTCCTTTCAGCACACATTGCATATTTATTTACTTGACTTGATTGTAATTTATATCTTCCCTCTGTAGATTTACGTTGTTGCTAATTCTCTTTTTATTAAACATAATGCTATGGTGAGTATCTCAACTCTGATTAACATCTCTATTCATTAATCTTTTTCTTTTGTAGCAGCATTTTTCTGGTTAGTGCACTAATTGCATTTCACATGAGAAGTGGACAGGGGTTGCCACCAGAATTCTCTATCAAAACTTTCGGTGCTGATAGTATTCTAGTCTGTGTGGTCTAATATGGCTGGCATGGGCTATGTGTAGAAGTTGAGCCTTTAAAGTAAATTTGGTATGACAGAGAAATTGTTTGTATTTTTTTAAATAGCTTAAGCCTGAGTCTAGTGGCTAATGCTACTCAGGAGGCTGAGATCTAAAGTATCATAGTTTAAAGCCAGCCCAAGCAGAAAAATCTGTGCGATAATTACCTCCAATTAACCATCAAGAGCCTGAAATGGAGGTGTAGCTCAAGTGGTAGAGTACCAGTCTTGAACATAAAGGCCAAATGAGAGCTTAAGGCCCGAGTTCAGGCCCTAGTCCTGGCACACTTATTTGCATATCCATAAGCGTGCATGTGCTGGTGTGTACGCACATGCATGCACTTGCACACACACATGCATACACACTAGCTTTGTTTCATTTTGATTTAAATAATCCATGAGGCTGGAGGCTACTCTATTGAACCATGTGAACTTAGCCTGTTATGGTAGAAAGGTTGCATAGACTCAGACTTTTACATACAGACATAGAGAAAACCTTTATTTTTCTTTTCTAGTCTTTTTCTTTAATCCTGGACACAATCTGAAATTCCACATTTTTCCTTTCATCGTTGTAACTTTGACATAAGGTCAGAAGCTCATATTTTGGGCAGGGGCTTGGGGAACATGCACATTCATAGGGCTGTCCGTCCTGTGAATTACTATCAATTCACATAGCAGGTTTCCATCATTTAATGGGAAGATCTATTCATGGTCTTGAGATTCAGCTTGCAATTATCAGAGATTGGATGCTTGGATTCCATTTGGTCCTGTTCTGTCTGGCTTATGACTGCATACTCACAAGCTAATTCCTTCTCTCTGGGGAGTAGGTAACTCTGCCCTAGAGAATTGACTATGTAAGTAAATCGATGAGTCTATTGTGATTATTTTTCTTTATGATTAGGTAAAAGATATATTGCCTAACCCCCTTCTTAGAAATGTCTGAATCAAAGCTGATGGGATTTGCATGTCAGACTCTAGATAATCTAGGATTTGGGTAAAGAGTAGGCATTTCAGTCTCCAGCTGGTTCATTGCACCAAATCTTGGGACTTACGGATGTAATTAAAGCATACCTATTAGTAATTACAAAAAGGGACTCCTGCCCTTACACATGACTATAGCATATCAAATCTTCATAGAAGCATGAAGCTATTTAATCATCAAAGATATAGGAAATACTTCCAAGTGTTTCAGTTTTCAGATTCAGCTCTGGAAAATAAAATGTGACGAAAGCAATTTCCTTTTAACTGTTCTTGCTCAGCCTCATAAGAGTAGCTGACACTTTGCAGTGCCATTTATTCTCAATTTTCCTCTCAACTTCTTTGCATAAAACAAATCAGCAAATTAATATTTTCCAGCTACAAGAGATGAGATTGACCTCATAGGTATCAGTTCATTTCTTGTCCTAAATCTACTTTATTGTGGAATTAGGGATCATTTACTTTTATCTCACTCTGTTTTTTTTTTTTTTTAACTTCATTTTCACTGTGGCAAGTGCAGTCATACTTTATCAACTTTGAAGCTGCAAGTCTGTCTTGTGTAATGATGTCTTAACACAACTGCCATGAACACCACTTAGTTTGTAGTGTCAGTTTACATTCACTAGAACCATCTGTAGGCTCTCTGTATTTTAAAATTGATGAGTTCAGTTTTAACAAAACTCAGTGGTCACCTCTGCCAAGTCACTAATGCTGGAATGAGTTATCTGTGTAGGTAAAAGTTAGCTGTGCAGAGTCCTAGGATCGGACTGAACCATATGGGTTCTAGTCTCAGGTCACTCAGAAGATGTGAATATCCTTAAGCTACTTATATGGCCAATCTGGGCACTCCACTAAGGAAGGGTATGAATGGATGATCCTTAAGATCCCTGACTACTTTGACACCCAGGGGGTTTTATGCACAGGCTGACACTTCCTTGTATCTCTGCAGGAAGGTCTGGTGTAGTGTTGATTTGGGAGTTGCATACACACACACTGTCTCTGTCTGACCTCTCATTCTCTTCTGACCTGAGCTCTGTCTGTACCTGTTCTTATTGTGCTATTCACACTGACAATGCTCACCAGAGAACATATGTTGATATATTTCCTCGCTCATACCATACTGTGGACCAAGACCAAGACTGTGTGTGTGTGTGTGTGTGTGTGTGTGTGTGTGTGTGTGTGTATGTTTTCCATATGTGAAAAGTATTTTGAACTAGAAACTCAGTAAACATTTAGCAACCACCAATGCAAGCTACATTTTAGAGATCTTACAGGGAAAGATAAAAACAAAATCCAGATAGAAATATATCTGAAATGAGACTCCTATATATAGTTATGCTGAAATTGCTTAGGTACTTACACCGTATGATGTAAATTCAATAGTTTCTCTGGGAGATTTCATTTTAATGTATATGAAATGCCAGATTTTTGCAGTTGAGTGGAGAGGTAAATCATTTCATGCACATAATGGAATCCTTTTATACATTTCTGATTATTCAGCACCTTATGGTAGAACTTCGCCGTGTTGTTACTTCCCATCATGTCCGAAGGCAGCCGTCTGGGTGGTTGGGTCATTCTCCTGCATTTTAAAAACCAAAGAGATCTTCTACCATCTGCATTCGTGTTTTGATGTTTGGAGATTGTTTTCCCATGGACTCTGGAAAGCCAGTCTGCAAGGCACCACAATGTGCATGTATCTCCCTAAATCAACGAGAATTGTGCGGTCCTCTAGAAAATTAGGTTTGAGTCGCATCAACGTCAGTGCCTGAGCCGGAATAAATCCCATTTCTTGATTGCACCGTGTGTGAATGGTGTAACATGTCTCAATAGCCGCAGCTATGATTGCTTCCCTTCCCGCAACATCAGAAAATGGTAATGTACTGGATTCATGTGACAAGGAGAGTGTCTCAAATAAGCAGCCTAGGCCGCATTAGATAATGTAGGGCCTGCACTTGGGAAGTCTCCACGGAATAGTGTGAGACATTACTATTAACCAGAGACAAGTGAAAAATACACTTCTTAGCTTGTTTAAAAATAAAAAAAGGACTGACATTGGCATGAAGTGCTTGAATGCTGTCATTTCATACAATATCAGGTACAGGTTCACCATGTGTCACAGCGGAAAGAACCCTACTTGTGTTCATCGCTGGGCTTTCTAACCAGATTAGGTGACCTTTTGTAACCTTTCTTCATTCAGCCACTATGGGCCACATACCGTCTCATTTTCGTCATGAGTGTGCAGGAGTGTTTAGGTAGAAACAGGCTTCACAGATTAAGCCTTTTTGTTCTTCATTCTTCCCACTTCAGGTTTTAAAACTTAAAAGCTCCAGTACTGATACACTGTACATTTTGCATGGCCCTGCAGACTCCTCAGCCATGGTGAAAAGGGAGTGCTTATGAGCATGTGGAACTGTCAAAACCTCCATTGCTGTGACAAGTTTGAAAGACGCTTAAATGATCATTCCAAAGGCCTTCTTGTGTCATAATCCATTGAAACTACCCATAATCTTAATTCAGTGAGTGCTAGGCATAGGCCTAGGCAGCTATTCAGTTAGTAACTTCCTCAAGCTTTAAGGAAGTTAGGTCAGGCTGTAAGAATCAGCACTGTTCATTTAGAGCAATTATCCTTTCTAATTTGGCTCTGGCTCCCATTCTCTCAGACTTGCTGGGTCTTCATTGGGACACAGGAATCTGGGAGTTAATTGAGTCCATTAAGTCTATTATAGCCCCAACTGATGTGGGTTACTTTTCTCTCTTGCATATAAACGATCCGTCTTCATAGGGAAGCAACCATAAATTCAGCTCAAGCTAGGTAGCATTCTGGCTTCATGAATTTGGTCAAGTCATGGTGTTTCTCCCCACCTTGGGTTTCTTTTTTTAAATTTTATTGTAAAGATGCTTTTACAGTTACATGAGTAAGGTAATGAGTACATTCCTTGTTGAGCATTTGTTGTTTTCCTCCTTTATTGTTTTCCTACCCTCTCTCCCCAACCCCTCACGGGCACCAGGTGAAGTTGTAAAGTTCATTTCCAGCATAGTATCTTATGAGTATCATTGTTGTGATAGGTCATCCTGTGTCCTTGTCTCAGCGTTTTGTTATTCTCCTTCCCCTCCCCAAATTAAATAAATGTATATACAAGATACAGGCTACCAAAAGGCAAGTGTAGTGCCAACAGGGGATATACCATAGGGGGAAAAACATACCAAGAAAACAAAAAACAATCACATAGTACATTACAAAAATCAACAACAAAGAAAGACCTCTTGTGTCTATATATCTTGGGGTTCATTTCGCTTAGCATCATCTTATATGTACATAATTTTTTTTAAAAAAAAACTTTAGTTTTCTAAAAGATAAAGATAGGATGCTGGTATTTTGCACTGTGTTGCTAAACAAGGAAGCTGGGGAAAAGCATTTGTGCCATACACGTGGTACAGAGTGCTGAAATTCTCACACTGGGCCTACATTATGTTACACAAGTAAGGATGCCCATCAGTGTTCTAATTTATTTCAAAGAAATGATACAAGCCTAGAATCACAGGTTTGAATTAATATTAAAATTTATTTAATTAGAGCCCATTTTGAGATTAGAAAACAATGTCATCCATCCATCAAGTTAAACTTCTTATTCATATGTATTAATGTTAAGCATCTGCTATAAGCTTGTGCTTTGCACAGTGTTGAGAAAACTAAAAGGGATCAGACAAAGTCTCTGTCCACAAATCTCTCATCCTCCACAAAGTAGAAAGACTCTTGCACTAAAAAATCCCATCGTTCTTAATTGTGTGGCCTTTGGTTCTGTGTGGCAAGAATTATGTTGGTGAGCACGTAATCTCCAGTAGCAAAGAAGATAAAGTTCCTTAAGTCTGGCTCCTGAAAACATCTTAAATCATTTCAAGCTTCAGCTAGACACTGAATTGGAATGAAAACCTGAAAAGCCCATTTATAAACAACTCAGCTTAGAGTCTGTGTCCCCCCACCCCCCACTCCCATCTCCACCCAGTAAGGGACTTTAATATCTGTAGAGCCTACATTCAGAATCTCCACCCAGCCTGTAAGTCAGCATTCAAAGGAAGGGAAGGCCACACAGGAAATGAGAAGTAATTGGGCGCCCTGTGGGGCTGGGACAAAGCCAGGCAGCTTGGAAAGACTCCTGGTGGGTAGGTCCCTGGGCCCAGAGCTGACATCTCCAGCCTTTTAGGCAGGGGCAAGTGTAGGCCTCAGGTTGCTGTGAAATGCATGCTGGAAAAGTTTGCCCTTAATTTCTTCAGTTGCGGATAGAAAGAAATAAGATATATTTTATTTTCGATTACAGACTCCTAATCAAAAGATAGAAGTGGAATGAACCATTGTTGGAAAAGTAGAGGTTTGTGAGATCTCTGAATATACTATGAACATTCTCCAAAACATACAAAAAATAGTTTTGTCCCAAGCATTTTAAAATCCATTTTGCTGCAAGTTTCTATCATCTTCCCTTTTCCGCATCACTGACTACTGAACTCCTCCTTATCTGGATGCCCTGGCCCACTGCCCTGCCCCCCCTAGCTTGTTCCCAGCCTGTCTGTCAGAGTAGATGGCTCTCCCTCCCCACTTCCAGTCACTGGAATTAGACTTGCATTGCAGTTATGCAAGTATACGTTGGTCACCTTGCTAAGACGGTAAGCATCTCAAGCACAGAGACTATACTGTTTTCACTTTAGAATCTTTTCCCTGCCTCTGAGCTTTGGTCAGTAGACTTGATTGATGATGGACTGACTGAGCCAATGTATGACTAGAAAGCCATCAACATTTAGTATCTGGTGAACTTGAGTGGTCACTAGAAGTCATTTTGGTTGCTAACCAAAGGACAAGGAGAAAGGGGACAAAGTGTGCTTACTTGATTGGCAGATAACACAGAGACATGAGAGCTGAAATAACAAGCTAAGGATTTATCTTTACATAGGAGCAAGGTGTTTGCCTCTTGGTTTACCTTGAGGCAAACAAGGTGAAAATTTAAAGGACATGCACATGTAGCTTGTTGAGCATGGAGCTGTTAGGTGAAGTGGATAGCTTAAGGTTTTGAGCAGAGCTTTCAAAACTTTCATATGTTTCAATGATCATAAATAGAACAAAAGAGATGGGACCAAGGGTGAACCAATGCAATACTCAATAGACACTGTGTTGGAAATGAATTTTACAATTTAAGGAGGAGGGGAGTTGGGGGATGGAGAGGGAAAGCAGGAGAAAATGAGGGAGGGAGTAACTGTTTGAAAAGTAACTATAACTCAGTATATCACCTTTACAATAAATTAAAAAAATAAAAAAAGAAATAAATAGAACAAAAGAAGCATCACCTGTATGAGTACTCACTAAAGTGCACTGGGAATTTTCTGAATGACTCCAGACCTCTTGGATGTTTGCCTCTTATTCTGCCTTTCTGTATGTTTCCTTCTATCACATGAAGTTGCTGCAGGTAATGTGGCCCTGTTCCAGACCTGCTACTTGCCTTCACGTTCAGTGCTGTTTATTCTTCGTCTCCATACTAGATTGCTAGTCTTTGGGATCTGCTGGATCCATTATTGATCATATAAGGCAAAAATAGAGATTGATAAGAAAACCTGGTTAACTATGTGTGTTTCAGTACAGTCAAGTTAACTAGCCTCTGTACTTAAAGAGTGCTATATGGTAACTGGGAGACAGCTGTATGATTTCCATTGAACCTCATTAAAATAAAGAATATAGCTCCTCAGTCCACTACCTACCTGTCAGTCACCCCATAGCCTCACATAGCTAGTAGCTACCATGGTAGAGCTAGTGAGCACTGATGTGGGTAGCACATTTGAAGGGCTTGGAATAACTTTGCAATGACTGTAGACAGGCACAGTGGGTTCAAGGCCAGTAATCCATTAGTTGAGAAAGTTGCTTTCTGGCCCCCAGCTTCTGTACCTGCAAAATGGTCATAATCAATGTCTTATCTTGTAGGATTGTTCTGAAGATTAAGAGGCACACCATCTGTAAAGCAGTTCTTGGCTTGCAGTAGTGTCTTAAGGGGTAGATCTTTTCCTTCTTTAGGTTTTCAGTGATATGCTATAGTGGCTGTGTTAGCTCAGATAATAGTTTGTTAGGATGAGGGCTGCAAAGCCTGGCCTTTGGGTAAGTTGTCTCCCTGTGACAAGTGATAATACAGGATTTAACATAGCATTAGAAATTGTTTGCTCTTTTTATGAGCAGAATGGCCATCTCTCCTCTACCACCTGGAATGCTCTCCTCCATCATGTTTTAATGAGTAGATACTTTCTAAGAGTTACATCTAGTAGATCGCTTATATAAACAACATTTTTTAAAATTTACAATCAATTGACAATATTCATCAAACCTAGAAAGACTTTCTTTGTTCAAGCAAGTTTGGTAAATGCTGGATGTACAGCATATACATTAAAGGCTCTGAGTCTTGCTACAAAGAAATGTGCTTGTTTTTAAACTTAAGGTTCTAAGATTTTATGATCACAATTCCCCTAGTTCCTTATAGGAAACCGATTAAGATAGTGTCCATAGAAACCATTAGTTTGAGCAGCTTGTCTGTAGAACACGCTGTTCAAAAGGTATTGTCAGTCCCTGTTTTCCAGAGTCTGCAGGGAAGGCTCATTGAAAAGCACTTCCTTCTGCACTAACCACTAATTCTCACATAACAAAAAGGGACTTGGTGCATCCAGCACAGTCATTTTTGTAGTTCCTTAAGGAAAGGACAAATCTGAAACTAGTTCAGGACCTGAAAGCAACCTATTTTGTCAGGGTTTAAGGTTCAGTAAACAGCAATTGAGATCTCTTGTATTTCAGACAGCCACAAAGGCTGTTTTTGTGTTTTGAGACTAGGGGCTAATGTACCTGTGTGTTTCTGTTGGAGGCAAGTGTTTCGGAAGCTTTCTGGCTTCAACAGTCTGTCTCTGCAGCACAATGCCCATTGGGTCTGACTTGGGTCTGAGAGAAGAAGGGGAATGTAATTCAATCTGTGTGAGGAAAACAGATTGCCTTGTATAAAGCTCTAGCTGTGTTAACTCTAATAATCCAGCTAGATCTAAGGTAGTAGTCTCACATTCTTAGTTCACCACATTGTAAACGACAAAGGTTGACAGAAAACCCACTCACATAAATAATCGCAACAAGATGCTACATTGAAAACTAATAGTCTAAGATAATGACCAGAGCAGGAAAGGTTAATGAGAAAATTCTTCTAGCCAGATTCTAGATTCAAGATACACATGTTTATTTGTCTGTTGGTCATTTTCTCCCTCTATCAATCAGCCATTGAACTCAAGGATCAGCAAATATTTTCTGGAAAGGATCAGATGGTAAATATTTTTGATCAAGGAGGCTACATGGTTTCTGTTGTAACTCCATTCTGCTCCTGTAGCTCAACAGCAGCCAGAAAACAATGCAAAATGGATGGGTTGCAGTCAAACTTTACTTACAGAGCCAAGTATAGAAGTTAGGTTTGGTCAGTGGCCATCATTTGCTAACATCTGAACTATTCCTTGGATAATAAATCCAATCACTGATGATGGCAGTTCCTGAAATGCTTGTATAAATCACATTCTTATGATGAAATAAAAATGAGGGGGGCTAGTTCTTTTAATGACTCATCAAACATAATGACTTTGCACTAGACAGATCATTGTTGTTGATAACTACCCATCAGACATTGTTCTAAATGTACCTGAAAGAGTCTGTTCTGGTTTATTAAAAAATCATTAAGAAATTAGTGGAGCCTAATCCAAACTGAACATATCTAAAATAGCAAATGAATGGTCTGAAGTATGATCATAATTATTCTTTGTATGAATACTATATTTTAATTTTAGAAATGTAACTTTGAAACAATATGAAGTTTCATTCAATGTGTGTATACATCCATATGTATATGTTCCTTTATATTGAATGTATAGAATTTACACATTGACTGCTTTAGAAACATATTTTTTTTTTGGGGTCTGGTCATGGAGCCTGAACTCTGGGCCTGGGCGCTGTCCCTCAGCTCTTCAGCTCAAGGCTAGCGCTCTACCACTTGAGCCACAGCACCACTTCCGGCTTTTTTCTTTTTTGCTTATGTGGTGCTGAGGAATCGAACCCAGGGCCTCATGGATGCAAGGCAAGCACTCTACCACTGAGCCACCTTCCCAGCCCTGCTTTAGAAACATCTTATATAAAGTTATTTTATCTGAGACCACCAAGTTACATCTTTGAGGCTGTGAACTGGCTCATAGACTTTTTTGTTTCCATGGACTATCTTTACACATAGTAGATATTCAATAAATGTAGGCTGTTAAGTAAATTAAATGAACCGTGTAACATATAGGATTCATGGTTTTCTAGCTATTAATTAACTCATTGATTACTATTTTTATAGGATGCATCTCAAAACCTGAGCAGGGAGGTAGATAACAAGGAGTATAGAAGTGAACACCTGACTCAATTGCTTCTCTTGGAGTTTTTATATATGATAGACTATAAGAAAAAGTTATGTCACTGTCCTACACAATAGTTGTACATTTGATGCATCCTTGCAGCAAAGTGTATTTGTTCTTCAATGTATTTGTGAGTATAGTCTTTAGTCCTTCGGCCTCTTAGACTAGACTTCATGAGTTATCCAATCTTCAACATAGTATAGCTTTATTGTAATCAGTACTTGTGAATGAATGAGTATTCTTGGAACCACAAATATGGAATTCAAGTGGCATGTGTTAGACTAGAATGAGCTTTGGTTGTGAGGAGCTGAACTCCAACCTCAGCTCTGTCCCTGACTGGCTATGTCATGGAAGAATTCAGCTTCCCTTCAGCTAGAGAAAAGCATGGCCACCAGTAAAAGGCCACAAAGTGAAAGGCATTAAACTAGTGCAGGACACACCACATGTCACGAGGAGTTAAAAATATGCCAATGAGCTGGTTGCGTGAGCCAGGGCACTCACAGATGTGGCTGGAGAAAGGAAAGTAGCCACAGCTGGATGAGAGCAGTTACAAATCTGGCTGCGCTAAAAGCAGATGTCCCTAGACATTAGACATTAGCTAGGACCATGGTGAACATGGTTAACATTTCGGAATAGGAAATTAGGAGAAGCGGAAAAGTAACATCAAAAGAAGAAAAAGAAAATCTAGGAAGATCATGCTAGGTCAAAACAAAAAAAAAACGAAATGAAAAAACGCCAATGCTGGCTTTCTTTCTCTCTTTCTCCTTGATATCTCCTTGTCTCATCCTTGGGGGCTGTAATCATCTCTGTGGGTGTGCTCCAAGGGAAGATTTGAAAGGAGGGAACTTAATACAAAATAAGAGTTATTGTCCAGAAAGAAAAAAAAAGAAGGTTACCTCTAGCATGGGCTCTGATTATTTATACCACTAGCATAAATTCAAGTCAGATGCTTGTGGAATTTCAGTTTCCATGAGTTAAGAAGCTTCAGGTAATTTCCTATCAGGAAAATATTCGTGATTATTTTAGTGACTGAATAGAACTATGAGAATTGAAGTGAAACCCTTTCAACATGTGCTCCTAGATATTATCTCATTTATACTTTAGAGCATCCCTTTGAGGGTAAGTGTTAATATCTCTATTACTGGAAGAAATTGAGGTCCAAGTTAAGTGATTTGCCTAGGGCCACATAGCTAATGAGTGACATAGATAGAACTTGAATCCCATCAGGTCTTCTGAATCAAGTTCCAGGTTCTTTTCACCATGCTGGGCTTCTGGAAGAATGGGGTAGCCTCTATCAGAGGGTTGGACAAGACCCAAACTTTCATTGTCTATAATAACACAGTGAGCATGGCGGATACTGATGACTTATTGCAAAAGTTTTATGTTAATAGTAGTGCTACTCATGTAATGAGTTTAACAGCATTGGTTTGGGGATCAGATGACATGGTGGGATTTGCACTCTGCTGGGGTTTCCACCAACAGATGGCTTTCACCAGATTACTTGCTTGTGTTAATTCATCACTTACTGAGAAATAACTGAGCTACTAAAGTTCAAGAATTAGCATATTTCCTGCAGTAGTAAAATAACTTTTATTGTCATTATGATAATGGTTTATATTGAGAGATATCTAATATCTAAGTGGACTGCATCAAAAGAAGCATGGGGCTAGTGACTTGCCAAATTTAATTTTTTTTGTCAGTCGTGGGCCCTGAACTCTGGGCCTGGGCGCTGTCCCTGAGCTCTTTAGCTCAAGACCAGCACTCTACCACTTGAGCCACAGCGCCACTTCCGGCCTTTTTCTGCTTATATGGTGCTGAGGAATTGAACCCAGGACCTCCTGCATGCAAGGCAAGCACTCTACCACTGAGCCACCTTCCCAGCCCCTTGGTGAACATTTACAGTTTAATTGATCCATGAGGGTAGCTCTTGTTCAGGTAGTTGTTCTAGCATTCTATGCAGGTGCTTGCTTCCTTCTCCCCTCCCTCTTAGTCTCTCTTTCCTAATCTCCATCTACCTATCCATCATTTATTTCTTTCATTGAGAAGTGTTTAGGATGGTAGGAAAAAGGATGTCAAGAGCTCATTCAGTGGGTATGAGAGGCCATTCCTCACAGATAGGAAATCATATTTGAGGGGCAGCACATTTAACTACCATAGTCTATTTCTTTTAGTTGTAGCCGCATCTGTACAAAGCCATCCTATCGACTGGTCCCCAGTGAGCTTGGATGATGCCTAGTAGAAGAATAAGGCTGCTGTGGTAGGTAGGGCCAGATTGCAAAGCACCTCATGTGCCATATTGGAGAGTTTTGCTTTATACACACAGTGACAAGGAGCAAGTGGAGGCTGCATACAAGGGAATTAATAGATTGATCAAATTTGCTTTTTTTGGAATCAGACTAAAAGAGAGTGTGAAGGGCAGATGGAAATTGACAGGGGATAAGTCAAAGATAGGGGTTTAGAGGAGTAGAAGAGAAATAATTTGGAACAGTGCCAAGATAATGACAACAGGGATGGCAAAGATGTGTGCCTTTGGGGTGGGGATGGGGGGGGAGGTGCATAACCAGGTGTTAGCCATGCATGCTATTTAAAATAAGGGGGTGTGTCTTAAGGCATGAATTCATCCTCCTCCTGTGGTATAAAAAGATAATATCTCTGATTTTTTTCTGAAAGAATAATAACAATTTTTTTTAACACGGAGGCAGGTCCAGCTGGAACACACAGCTTTCTGGGTAGACCCCAAATGGAAGAAACAGCCATTGGGAACTAGTGACATGTTCTGGAATGATGCTGAATTGCTTCAGAGCAACTGAGGGAAGTGAAGATTTGTGGGAGGGAGCAGCATTTGGTGAAGTTGAGAGATTGAGGGTCACACAGATGGAGAATGGTAAAGAAGTGAGAGGTAATTTGGAAATGGGACAGTAAGCTTACTTCAGATGATCTGTTTCACTGCAGTACACAGCGGGGAGAGAAAAGAGAGGAGCACTTTCCAGGATGGAGACTAGCACCTGCCATAGAGGAAGACAATGGGCTGGGAGAGACCTGAGCTTCGGTGGAGAAGCATAGAGAAGCAGAGAGGCAGAAGGCTTATATAAAGCCGGCACACCATCCAAGGAGGCTGGAGGGAGCAGAGCAGGCACAATGAGCCTTGAGGACTTTGATGAGATGGCAGCAGTAGGAGCAGAGCAGCCTACAAGAGAACAAGAAGCACAGATAGCAGAAATTGCCAAAAGGTGGTGGGACTCTGGGGAAGGAGAAGCCAGCTGTAATCTTAGCACTGGGGACAAAGCTGTCTAGGCTGAGGGAGAGGTTCTGAATGGATAGCATCTACAGGGTTGGCCAATGGAAGAATCATAAAAGCAAAGGATGTCTGTCAGAAGATGAGGTGATCTCTGTTTATTGGTAAGAGGAAATCCTCATGTTGAGTTCACATGCCCTAGTAGGAGAATGTGTAAGGGAAAATGCATGATATTAGGCCTTCTCTTCATGAGGAAGAAGGCAGTTAACGAGAGGCCATCATCAGCTCATTACTGTACATACAGGTAGAGATGGAGTGAACCTTTGAACCTTGAATTCAAAGTTCATTTTAAGACAGGAAAGAAGACATGGCAGATAGACCGTGGGATTAATTTAGGACAGCCAATATCAGGTCCCTTTGGATTTTGTGTGTCAGGTGCTAGGGCTCAAACCCAGAACCTGGAACACGGTATGAAAGACAGCACTTTACTGTTGCGCTACATTCCTATCCCTCTCAAGTCTGTACTGTTTAGCTTTCTAGGGGAATGACTTAGTACCTAGAATTTTGATTCTGGACCTCAGGTTTTCATGGATTTGCCATGTTACTATGATGATTAGAAGAGGGTATACACACTCACACACACACACACACACACACACACACACACACACACACACACACACACAACTAGAGGCTTAGTACAATGTATTTTATTTCTAAATGAAAAAGCTATGAAGTTTGAAAGTTAAAGATGGACCAGTGAGGTTTTCCTCAGGCTATTGAGGAGAAGATACAATTTTCACTATTCGTGCTACTGCTGATCCTGACCTCTTCTTTTTCCTTCTTCCCGCTATTATTGACTGTTTATCTTTCATTCATCCAACACTGATTCTGTATGTAAATCATCTCAATTCTCTCAATAGTTAACACAGAAAGGGTCAAAGGTCATTCTACCTGTTTTCTACCTGAGGAACTGGGTTTGAAGAGGTTAGAGATTTGCCTGAGGTCCCTCCCTGGTAACTAGAGGAGCTGGATTCAAACCCTTGTCTGGCTAAAGTCAAAACCTTTTGGTTCAGTCTTAATCTAGAGAAAGAATAAAGAGGTGGACAATCAGTTTAGAAACAGTGTTTGACTGATCCTGTGGAATCCATAGGATCCAAGATTCCTGTGATTTAGTTCCAAGTGTCTCCTTCCTTCCGAGCCAGGCTAACCTCCTGGAATAATAGCACAGAACATGGTCAAAAGAAGCTCACAGGCTGGCTCTCAAGAAAAAGAATGCAGAATCCTTCCACAGCTTCAGTTTTTAAAAGATGAACAGGTTCAACTAGTAGGCCTACTTTGACTTCCTTCCCTCTCTCCATTTGACATATTCCCCATGGGAGAAGGGGGAAGGTGTATGTGTGTGTGTGTGTGTGTGTGTGTGTGTGTGTGTGTGTGTGTGTGTACATGTGCATGCATATGTAATGAGTATGCTTTAAATGGAGAGCGCAGAGGAATGAGGCTTCAGGGTGAGTGAAGAAGAAAGCAAACAAACAGGTTCTTTTTAAGTGCAAGGGCCGATTTAATGGACAGAACTTAGCACATTTTTTGATCCTCTGAGTCTTAGTTTGCCTGCAAAATGATGACGTTGATCCATTTGGTCTGTGGTGCCCTTTTTAGTTCCACTAGCTTAAACATGAGGTCCAGAACCTACAAGAGATCCTGTTCCATTGTTCATTGTTTTGTCCCCAGTTGGTTTCTCAAGACTTTTCCATAGGCTCCCATAGGCTCCATGAAGGTCATTGAACTTCTATCTTATTCTTCTTATGGAGAGAAGCAGGACCAGTCATGTCCTGCAAGGGGGCCAAGTTGAAATGCAGAGAGGGTGTTACTTTCTTTTGTTCTGTATCTGCCCATCTGCCCAAGTATTCCTTGAGGAGTGAGGACTCTGCCTTATTCATCGTTCAATACCCAGCATCTAAAACAGTGCATAGTAAATGTCTGAGGAAGGCATGAATATATGGGTGAATGCTACCTATACCTTTAAGAAACTCTTAAAAATGTGCTAAGCAACTAAGCCCTTATCCTTACTTGACCCTACAGCACTCCAGTGAGGTGAGGTCCATGCTGATTCTCATGTTATACTGTGGAAACAGATGCTGAGCAGTTGAAGACCTCACCAGGGCCTCACAGCTGGAGAGCGACAAGGTTCTGATCAACACCCTTGCCACTGCTGACTCTGTAACCATGCTCTTAACTTACTGGCCTGGTCTCTGAAGCATCTCTAAGGTCACATTGATATACCTCCCCAGGAGAATGATCAGTGAACCATCCATTCTTTCCTATGCAGAGAGAAGCCAGGGATGGAGTGAGCTCTGATTGGTTGTCTCCATGGCACCTGACCGTTTTGGGAATATCTTTAGTGGGAAACATTACCATATGGCTGGAGTTAAATTGCATTTTGTTCTAACCCAGTAAATTTTTAGTCCCTTCTCTTTCTAGTTCACTGCCTTGAAGCTGATATTCTACACTTACTGAACTGTTTGCTCTTTCTCTGAGTATGTCACGCTGTCTTTTGCCTCTAGATTCTACACATCAAGAAATGTAATTACAGATATTCTTCTCTGACTCCTAACTCGGCCATGTCTCTGGAAAGCAGAGGCTGTTGCATTTTCCTACGTAACACCAAGGACTGGCCAAGGGCTCACATATGGTAGTTGCTAAGTAAATGTTTTCTGAATGAATGTGTTACTGATGATCAAGACAAAATTCTGTCAAAGACAGAAGCTACACCAAGATTGTATGAGAACAGATTTCTGCCACACATCTTGTTGCTCAGTGACCTATGCCTGTGACCATGAATTTATCTGACCTCCTGAAGAATGAAAAGGAGCTAGCACAAGTTCAAGAAAGTATTTTATGTGATGTATCTAGGTTAAGCGTTTTCTCACCTATCTTTAGTTGAAATGTTAATAGCATTGTATTTGTGTTGATTTACAAGGTTGGAACAAAAACTAATCCACAGTTTTTTCATCCACGGTCTACCATGGAAACGCTGTGCCCTGCGGCTGCTGTTAGCACAGCTGGACATGCCACTCTCTGCATTCATCATCCTTGATCTGGGAAAGGGTTTCTGTTTCCAGCTCACCCATCCTTTCTCAAAAGTAATTCATAGCAAGGCAATGGGGTGGGTTTGTGTGTGTGTGTGTGTGTGTATTTTTTTTTTAAATTTTCTGCTGCTCCTGGAGCTTAAGTCCAGTGCCATGGAATTGTCGATTAGCTTTTTCACTCAAGGTGGGTACTCTTGGTATTCTACCACTTAAGCATTGCTTTTTTTTTTTTTTTGGTAGTTAATTGGAGATAAGCATTTCATAGACTTTCTCTTTCCTGCTTGGGCTGGCTTCAAACTATGATCCTCAGATACCAACCTCCTGAAAAGCTAGGATTACAGGCATGAGCCACTGGTGTAAGGCCAGTGCTGACAACTTTAATACTGTTTTATGATTAGATGCCAAACATATTTTCACTGATCTGACATTTTGAGATATTTTGAATTTTAATTGAGATAATATATATATATAGTATACATAATTTATCATCTTAATTATTTTTAAGTAGTCTCAACTGATACAGGAAAAAGGGAGAAAGAAAGTAATATGTCTTATATAATTTAGAGACACAATGAATATTCTCAGTCATGAAGCACATGATCTTTGCTTACATACAAAGACACAAATAAGAAAATAGGAGGGAGCCAACATCTGCACTCAATGTCTGGATTCTTAAGCCAGGGTTGGGAATCTTAACCTAAGGTCATCCAGGACTAGAGACTGTCATTATGTCTCAGAAAGCAGTGGGCTCAACGTTTAATTTCACACCATCAGTTCTGAGATAAATCTCAAAGCCACAGCCAATTTTGCTAACAATAATTGGTGGGTGTGGGCAGAAGACATGTGATATCTTCCTCACAGAGAGCAGATTGTGTAGACACCACACACGTAGTTCAGTGGAACTGGAGCGTCTGTGTGTGACAGGCAAGCTGACGCAGATGGTGTATGTTAGGGAAAATGGAGAGGGGGATTGGTGGGGAACTCTTGGTGTTCCAGCGAAAGTCGTGCTGGAATGCAATGGGGATGCATCCAGGGCTTGAGTAACAGAAAGTCTATGCATAGGAAAAGATGGAAGACACAGCAAGCGGTATGAGTGATCCATGCACAGTGCTGAGACACAAAGTGATGTGAAGGTTGGTGACTCACACCTGTAATTTTAGCTGGTTTTAGGCTCAGGGTCACAGTTCAAAGCCAGCTCAGGCAGAAAAGTCCATCTTTTGTCAACTAGCAAAAAGCTAGAAGAAGAGGTGTGGCTTATGAACATAAGCTTTGAGTGGAAAACCTGACCCTAAGGGCAAGGTTCTGAGTTCAAACCCCCCGTTCAAGCACAAAACAATGTTTAACATTAGTATGTTAAAAAAATACCTTCTGTGCACATCCTTACAAGCCTGAAGAAAGTGACTACTATACTCATCCTTGGGGTGCCCAATCCTTTATGCTCCTGATTCTAAGTGATTACACTAACACCATGAAAAGATGTGGAAGCCTACACTGGTTCCCCGAGACTTATTTTCTGAACTTCTGCTTCCTTCTCATTTGACAGGTATCAGTATTCATTTGTTCTAGTATTGTTTAAGTTTGAATAGTATAAATAAGCTATATCAGAACAATCTTTCTTGAGTTATCAAACCAACCCAGTAAAGATGACTTGAATCCTTTTCTGCTTGTGTATAACGAGCAACCAGCTCATTATGGTAATTTTGCAGATTAGCAGGTCATGTAAAAACATCCTTTTGGGAATGACAAAGGAAAAACACAATGTTGTATTTCTCCACAATAAGCAGATTACTCGAGAGAATTTTTTCCCTTTATCACACTCCTTTCATGGAGATTTCAGTCTTAGCAATATGTTAGGACTGGCATCAATTGTGAACTTGGAGGAAGAGTAGGAGCTCCATAATCATCAACACTTAAATCTCATATGTAATCAGCCAGTGGACTGAAAGGCTATGGTGTATGTACTTGATGAGAGTTTCATGGACACTAAGACATAGCCTAGTTGTTTGGAGTATCCTTTATGTTCACTGAGCTCTTTGTCTTACATGCTAAAAATCAAGGACTGTCTCCTCAGTGAAACCTTTGTGATTCTTTTTACACAGTCCCAGGACTTTAATATGTTCATCTGTCTGTTTGTCGTACATGTTTTATCCTATTACTCCTAACCCTGTATGAGCAGAGAGACTTATGCCATTTGACTTGCAGTAAGACTAACAATATTCACATTACTGCTCACATTGTTATTAAAATTGGTCCTCCCTATTCATGGGCTCTCTCCCTGGATTCAATCACAAATGGAAAATATTTAATTAAAGTTCCATCTTTACTGAAACTCTAGAGTCATTTTTCATTGCCCTGTATTATTCCATAAATAGTACAGTAATAACAACTATTGATGTGCTGTTTACATTGCATTAGATATTATAGTAATCTAGAGATGATTTAAAGTATATAGAAAAATGTGTTTAGGCTAAATGCAAAAGCACTGTACTATGTTGTATAAGGGACTTGTGGGTATGGAGAGGGTTCTGGAGCTAGCAAATTCCCCGAAGTAACCAAGAGATGGCCGCATCATTGCCATTGTCATTGTCATCATCATCATCATCATCATCATCATCATCATCATCATCATCACCACCACCACCACCACCACCATCCACTGTGGTCCAGGCTTTGTACTAAGCAGTTTATTCAACTTTACCTAAAAATGATGGTATTTATGCAAATTATCTACTGAGGAAAATTCCTCAGTAGATAAAGACAGAAGTACAAAGTACAAGTTAATGATGACTTATTATTACCTACTTTACATTACATCACCTTGACAGTCATCTCGGGGGTGGGGGTGGGGAATAAAGCCTGGTAGCTTTGCATTGGTTTTATTTTTCAATGTATTGTTACTAAGTCTCTGTTTTCTTCCCTATACAAAGGAAATAGTAATAATAACCAGATCAATATGTTGCTATGTGAACAAAGGAACTAATGAACTGGGGGGAGGGGGTTGATACTGTTAAATGTTATATTGAAATTTTGTAGACTGCTTGACATACTTACTGGTACATAATAGAAACAACAGCTAGTACTAATTGTCTACTGTGTGAAACAAACTTTCTTATGATCTCCACCTGGATCCACATATGCATGACTATCACCACTCCCATTTAGAAAATAGAAAAAGACATTTAAATAACATAGGTTATTAGTGAAGTTTTCATGCATTTTTCTGCACAATCCTGAAAGTATCACATCATGTTCTGTATGTTAATTTGGATATCAGGTTTTATCCAATGAATGTTCCGGAATCCCCCTCCATTTGCATAATTTGGGGAGAGAGTTGTTCCAGTTGGTGAACAGGCGGCAGCGTTGTTTGTTTGTATCACCCCGAGGCACTAATTTGTTCAATCTTGGGACCCAGTTTGCCTGGTTACACCTATAGAGAGGTGTTTACCGGTAGTAATCAAGCAGCTAACGCATGCCTGGAAGGAAAAGATCCATTTGCCTTCATTCACTTTGGCAAATATTCACAGCAAACCTGCCTGTAAGCCACAGTACTAATTTTACTCTGGGTAGGTGCTTCTCCCTTTGTACCTCTGTTGTGTTTGTCAGTTGATACTTTAGCACTGGAAGGTAGCCTTGAATAGGCAGACTTGGATAAATACTCTTGGCTTTATAGTTCAAAATGGAATAGGATGGAATTGAGTTACTAGACCTTTTTAGTATTACAGTTTAAGGAATCAGAGGTCACCAATTCAGTTTATTTTGTTTTTCTTTTGTTTGTTTTGTTTTACTTTTACGCAATGGGAAACTACAGAGAACAGTGTGAAATAGGAGAAAACGGGGGGAGGACTTCATAGCCCCTCTTCCCCAACAGCTCCTTCCACATCTTCAAGGGGCCCTCTCATCAGGTCTTGGAGACATTGTAAGGAAGCATCATAGGGCCACCTACAGCCCAGTTTGGGGATTTTCAGGTTAGTTTCAGCCTTGAGAGACTGAGTACAGCTAATGCTACTGTTGAAGGTGGGTCTTTTGACATTTGTTCCAATGCTTTTTTCACTTCATTGCAATTAATTTACAAGAGAAGCTAACCAAAGGTAGGAAGTGCTTAAAGAAGCAACGATTTTAGTAAGCAG
Source organism: Dipodomys spectabilis (assembly GCF_019054845.1). Lineage (NCBI taxonomy): Eukaryota > Metazoa > Chordata > Mammalia > Rodentia > Heteromyidae > Dipodomys > Dipodomys spectabilis. The sequence goes on from NW_024870684.1 coordinate 804,018, forward strand.
TGACTCTTCACTATTCCTCTTTTGGGTTCTTGAGAAAAGCTGTTAAACATATGTTCTTACCCACTTCCAAGTTGCTAAGGCATTCTGAGCGGCGTTTGCAAATTACATATATTTCAGGGACTCCTTCCTTTCCTTATTGCATCACTTAAAATAAGAAAACTCACATACAAACCTTCAGTGTGGTTCGCCTTTGATTTGGGCACATATCATTCAAGTGTGAAAACAAAATTTGCACATCTGTACTATACTTATGGGGGACGGTACCTTACAGTTTATAGGACTTGGAAATTTTACAAAGATACTTACAATCCAATAACTTATGTTATGATTGGGGAGACAAATCAAGGGAGGCAGAATGAATGGCTTTATTTAAATGCATTTCATAGGTGAGAAATTCATATTTGGAGGCCAAGTTCCACAGAATTTGAAGCCATTCTAAAATGCCTCATTTCTTTATTGATTGCCTGCTTTTTGTTTTTAGACTGAGGCACCATATTTATGCTCACTGACTTCTCATTGTGTCCCAATGAACAATCACAAGGAACCAAACTCAGGCTACCTATAGCATAGTTTAGGAACCCATCATGACTCGAAAATATCATACACCAGAAATGCATCTAACATACCTACCCTAGCAAACAGCAAAGTTTAGCCTAGTATAGTGTAAACATTCTTAGCATACTTACTGACCTACAGTTGGATAACACAGCGCTTCTTTTATAATGAAGTTTTGAGTATGTTTGTACATGTCATGTGGTTTATTGAATATTATACTGAAAATGAGAGGCTTTCACACTCCTGCACCATTGTACAGTCCAAAACTTGGAAGTTAGACCATTGTAAATCAGGTATGATGTGTAATAGCTTTTATTGTTATTGACAAATTGACTTTGGGAGTGTGGTCATATAATAACGATATTCCAATGATTAATTATTCGAATTATTAATTAGTTGGCCACAATGGCAAAGAAAACCATTTTGGTATTGAATTTCCTTTGGGATTTGGGGGAGGTTTATGCTGGGCATACTGTACCTCTACACCCTGCTTTCATCCTGCTCTGTGCCTTTGAACATGAAGCAATACACTCTGAGCAGACCTGCCTCTGGCTTCTGGTGCATTTGCCCAGAAAGGAACACTTACAAAGGGCCTATGGAGGAGCATTGGTGAATCAGAGGTTTATTTCTCTGTCTGTTACACTTTTTTTTTGTTTATTGTAAAGGTAACATAAAGAGGGGTTTCAGTTACCTAAGTAAGGTAATGAGTACATTTCTTCTGGAACAGTGTTACCCCCACCCCATTTTCTCCCGCTTTCTCTCCCTGCACGAAGCCCCTTCCTCTCCAAGTTATAAAGTTCATTTCCAACATAGTGAGCATCATTGTTGCATTGGTTTATCCTTTGTCCCACCATTTTTGCTCCTCCCCTTCCGATCCCCATACCTTAAGGTCAATGTATACTGACTGCTTTATTCCACCGAAGGTTTTATTCCTGCAGAATGGCCCTCTCCACCTGCTTCTTTCTTCAAATTCCAGAATTTTGCTTCTTTTCCTGCACTTTCAGGCCTTGGGGTCATAATAGCTTCCCCAGCCCATTGTTTTCCCAAACCTCCCTATCACTTTATTTACCCCACCTTTGCAACTCTAACTCTTTTAAGGTGGTTTTGTTTTTTAAAATTTTGTTCAGTCTGCAGATTCCATTTGTGTCTTTTTAGGACCCTGACTGACAGAGATTTTTCTTGCATAATGCATAGCACATTGGAATGGCTTACAATTTGAGTCTTCCAGGTAGTAAGAGTGAGAACTTGCTGGAAAAAGTTTTCTGCATTGCCTAAGAGGTTGTTTTCTTCCTCTGCCTTTCAAATATACCCTTTATTACAGTAGTAGGGATTAAAACCCATACACATTTTTTGCGTATAACAGCCACATGGGCACTTTTCTGAATTGTCACTTTTTGGTTTCAAGACTGAATGGTCCAGTTCCTGACCCCAAAAACTATAGTTATACGCAGATAGATGAGAGAAAAATGGGCTGGCTGGTAAGGGTCTGACATTGAGTATTATATCTGTACACTGCAATGTTTTGGAGTGAGTCTGGCAGAGTAGTTGATGTCATTGGTTTAAAAGCAGTTCCAGAGATTGGTTGGGCATGTGTGGAAGATTAAGATAAAAAAGGAACCACAATAAAAGGGGACTTTAGGCTTTTGTGTTACTATTCAAACTCTTGCAGCATGTTCCATGATTCTGTTCATACCCTTGCCCATATTCTCATCATGAACTATTTCACTCAACTCTATCTGTGTCTCAGTATATTCTATTCATCTCTCTATCCCTGGAAGCTCATGGAAAACAATATATACAGAGTTTATTGAATACACAAATGAATACGCAATTGAATATCTCTTTAGGAAGTGCCAACTGTGTTTCAGACAGTGTATTAAGTTCTAAGAAAATGAAAAGGAGAAGCCATGCTTATCTATTTGAGTAGTTCCAGGCTGTAGTGGAAGCAGACCCACACCAGGCTGTTGTACTGAATGATGAGTAAGGATGGAAGGTCATAGCAGCCACTGTTGTCTAGTGCTCAGCAGGCTGATTGGATCAAGAATGAGGGCTAGTAGTTCAGAGGCTGGGGTCTCCATCTAGTCTCCCTAGATACAAATCCTGGCTCCAATATTCACTAGTTCTGTGACCCTGTACAGTCCATGTCTTCCCGTGTCCCATTGTCCCTGCCTAACTGATCTTGTGGCCGTCAGTAGGCTTAGATGTGTTTATCTATGTAAAGAGCATAGAGTGGCACTGGGTAAGTTTTGGCTGCTGTGGTAGTTAATGAACAAAGGATCATGTGAAGTGTGATTGACGTCACACTTGGATTCAAATCACAGTTCTGCTATATCCAAGATCTATGATAGAACCAAATGACCTCATCACAGTTTCTAGGACTACTTAAGTGGCCTAATAATCTTGCTTGTCCTAGAGGATGATTAGGAGAAGTCAGTGAGAACCAGCAGATTGAACAGTTAGCAGACTCCCTATTGTCAAATGTGCATTGCTGTCCTGGAGAAATGAGTAGGAGAAGAAAGCAACTCCTACTTGGAGGCCTGGGGTGTGGGTGGAGACTTCTTGGTTAAGCTCAAGAGCCATAAGATTCTATTTGTTTCTATGAGTTACTGGATACACCATTCTGGGGCACAACAGCAAAAGAGGGGCCTGAACTCAGGCAGGCACTAAATGAGATAGTTTTGGTAGGATGAGCACTACAAACTGGGACAGGGTGACAGGGCATAAGAGATGGCATGCTGAATCTTGTGAGGATTTGGGTAGAGACTTTAACTCTTCTTCACTCTGTTCCCAATGAACAGAGCCCCCTAGAATTGCTTTTAGAATTGCTTTTTCAGGGACATTGTATCATTGTCTGAGTGGGTGTGACCTAGGTCTTTTATAAAAAGTCCATAAATTATTGTAATATACAGCCAGGGTTTGAGATCTACCAAAAGAGAACCAAGGGAAGCAAAAGTAAAGAAGGAAGGGCAAGGTGCTTTGAGAGGGTGAGGTTCTTTACAATTTAAACTCTTAATTTTAATTCCTGAATAATGTAACTCTGGATCTACTATAATCAGAAAGGTCATTTACCTTGAGATAAATTTCTTTTTATATCAAATATTAATAGAACAGTAATAATTTGAAAGATCTTCCACATCCATAAAAACCTGCTTTCTAGGCAAAAAACCCCCTCCTCCAGTACTTTCTTTAATATCAAAGTTAAAAAGATATTAATAAAGATTTACTGATTCTTGATTTAAAAGCGAGTCATGCACTAAAATTACAAAAGTTTGTATTCGTGATTTATCTTGTAATGGCTTCTGACAACAGCTCTTATCCATTCTTAGGACTTTTTGTTTATTCTTTTCTTGTTTCTTTTCCTGCCAAAACATTTAGGCTCATCATCAATCATGAAATAATCCATTTGTTCATTTATTCCACCAGTGTTTACTGTTAAAGCATAAAGGTTGCTTTAGTTTGTTTATTTGAATTTGTCACAGGGACCCTTAGCATGCCTGTATCAGCAATTTCAAAGTCCAACAAAGGATCTATCTCCCTGGGTATACCATTCTTATAAGCAAGAATTTTACTGGTCTTTAAAAAGAGTGCATTCATCTTTATTCCCTGTGGGAAATGCTTCCTGGAGGGGTCTGAAATAAGGCTGGAAAAATGTATCCAATTCTTTAATAATCCTTTAAGTGTCTTCTGATATGTGTTGCAGAATGGTGCCACAGATATATAATTTGCAATGGGAAAAAGTGAACTTGAATTTTTATAAGAACCCAAAGATTATGTTCTTGAAATACGTTCCTGCCTAGGGTAATAGCAGGGGAGCCACCCCCTGATTTATTATACATAGGCGAGAATTTGCAACTACTGATTCCTATTCACCTACTTCTACTAATAGATTCAGGAAGTAATTTTCAGATGTGGAAACAATAGATCATAGATAATAAAAGAAGAACATAGGCAATTTGGGAGGCGGATGAACTTTAGGTAGTTGAGATCTCTTTATACCACTCAGCCTTGCTTCACACTTGTAGCTGGTGTGCATTTTTCTCTTTTATTTCCTATTAAATGCAAATGCCTTCAAAGTGTGCTTTTGGGAGTGGTGGTTAGGGATTCTACCAGGAATCTTCTGCTGAACACTACCTTTACACAATATCACACACCCACACACACTCTCACACTTTTTCTCTTCTGGAAATTTTGGTTGCTCTTAATTGCTCATTGGCTCATAAGCCCAGTTATGTGTTGTTAAAATTTAATTACAGTTGGGCATTTTAAGGAATTGTGAAAGCTGATCAGATAGAACAAATGTACCATCGTCTGAATGTTTCAGTTAGTTAACAACTTGATTATTTCTTTAAAGGTAAGCATAGAATGGAAGAAGTTGGTTTTTGTTTTTTTTTGTTTTTTTTTGGGGGGGGGGTTATGCTAGTAAGATAGATACTCCAGGGAATGTGTGTGTGTGTGTGTGTGTGTGTGTGTGTGTGTGTGTATATAGACATATATATATACATATATGTCTATATATATATATAGACATATATGTATATATATATATGTCATAAAGGTCACATGTATGAGCAGAAAGATTTTTTTGAGGACAACCTTATATTATTACAAGGTAATCTACTGTACATATTGTATATTTTGGCACTCTGTCAGCAAAATGATATATTTTTCAGAGCTGTTCAGTCTTAGTAGAACCCCCCCCCGAAATGTAGATGTATTTGTAGAACCCCCCCCCCCCAGAAATGTAGATGTATTTGTTTTTGAAGGCAGAGCCTGTGCAAATCCTTTTATGAAACTGGTAAGCCAAAGCATGCTGTTTAAGTCAGCCGGAGGTCATTACAGTTTTTATTAGGTAATTATATTATAAATACAAGTTGTGCCTCGACCATCAGCAGATCCTTTATGTGAGTTTCTGAACATTCTGGCCCCAAAGGGCTAAATTCAAAATTGGAATAATGATTGTCTGATGCTTGAATTTTTGCTTTTGTCCACTCCTGAATTAGGCCACAGGGCCCATGTGGCTTTCTGCAGATAAGTTCCTATTGTAACTGGTGGAGGTAAGGTCTTAAATAAGGTAAGGTCTCCCCTCGTGAGTTGGCAAATATTTCAGAGGTGGTTGTATGGCATACAGAAAGAAATTACCATAATTTGTAAATGTTCTGAATTTCTTCTTGATAAGACAAAATCTAATGCATTCCTATGAATGTTTACTATTTGTAGGCAGATCCAGTTGAATTGTTTTGTGGGTTTTTGTTTTGATTCTTTAGGTTTGTTGTTTTTTTTCTTTTGATCTAGATATCTAACTTCTTTCCTCATTATGCTAATTTGATAAGTACTCCTGAGTATTAAAGTTTGGTACTGTTAGTTTTAGAATAGTCATACCTGCTGTAAGCAGAATGTTGCAGTGTTGACACTTTTGGTATTGAGTGTCAGGTAATTCCATTTCTGCCTATTACAGACTGTCCAGCAGCATTGCTGGCTTCTACCCAGCCAATGTCAGTAGCACGCTTCCCACCTCTACTTACCATAATCAAAAATATCTTCAAACATTGACCCTACAGGGAGAAAAAAAAAAAAAAACTTCTGGAGGGGAAAAACAAATCACTGCTTTAAGTGGTGTTCCATTCAATGTCCCTCAACATTCTAAATGCAGAATGAAGCAAATCTGAGAGTCTAAAGCAGGATAAGGATGCCAGCCTCTGCAGGGCAGATCCTTGTTCATATGGTGACTTTCCCTCAGGCATGTGAGTCCTGAGGACAGGGCTGTGAGTTGCCTGTATGTCTCTACATAATAACCTCAGTAAATATTGGCTGAATAAAAAAAGCAATTACTACCCGCTAGCTGTTTCCATAAATGCATGTTTTGTATGAATGTGAGCACGTATGGATGCATTATGTATGTATTTATGTATTTCCATTTAAAACTTACTGGGTCTTTATTATTCTTTACTATTCCAGCATTTCAACAGCAACAGGCACGTAGCAGACATTCAGTGGATGCTGAGTGAATGGCTACCTGGGACATAAAAAGCACATTAAAATGATGAATTAACAGAACCTCCAGGGCCATATGCCACCAGAGATGTGTTTTTTTTTGTGGTTGTTGTTCGTTTGCTTTTTGGTGGCAGCTGCAATAGTCCATGCAGTCAATGTGGGGGTAGTCTACAAAAGCCATCCTGCAGGTCTATTTATCTGTCTCCTTTGAAACCATACTTGATGCTTCTGGAGTCCAGGCCAGAACAGAGCCTGTCTGGTCTTCTATGTAACTACACTAGTGAAAGGGAAATCACACTGGTCCAGTGAGGAATGAGGGCTTTTACTTTATATCTAGATCTTTCTTCAAAGCAGTGTGTGGAGCCACTGCGTCTTTCTAGAACTCCCCTGGTTGCCCATCGGAGCTGTAAGCAGACTTAGGGTGATGGTTATTTTGAAAACTTACATTTGAAGCATGTATATGGAAAACAGCAGCCAGCCATGCCCAAGATATATACTGAAACAGCCCCAAAGTCAGATTTAAATTCATCCTCTAGGCTTTGACCATGATAGTGGTAAGTTTTAAATGACCATTGAAAAAGAAAGAGAAGAAAACATTTATAAGGTACAGTGAATTTCTATGTCAGGATTCAAGACATAAAGTGGAGAATGGAATTAAAAAGTAGTTAGAGCCAGGTACTGGTGGTTAAGTCCTGCAGTCTTAACTACCTGAGAACCTAAGATCTGAGGATCACAGTTCAAAGTCAGGCCAGGCTGAAAAATCCATCATCTCCCTATCTCCAATTAACCACCTAAAAAGCTGAGAGATGAAACTCAGATCCTGAGTTCAAGGCTCTGTCTCCATATGGGAAAAAAAAGCAGTTAAGCTAAACTATGTAAGTCATGACAAATGACTTGTCCAAGATCATAGAGATTTTTTTCTTATCTTTTTTTTTTGCTGTTTTTCTTCCTCCTGGTTTTCTTTCTGCCATGTCAATAAAGTTACTTAGATTCATATGCAAAGGAACGTAATTGTTTTCTTGTACAATGTTTTAGCAAAAACATTGGATATAGATAGGGGGCAAAATACTTGATCTCTTAGAGAGTGTCTTTGTCTTTTAGAGGAGGATAGTAATAACAAAACTAAACTTTTGTGATGATGAAATTTATGAGTTAATTTGTATACATATAATGCTTAAAATAGTATATGACATGTCTGAGCGAGCTTTGTCTTCCTATGTTAGTTACTATAACTGTGAATGATTATTAGTCACTTTGCAAACATTCCCTATGCGATTGCCTTGAGCCAAGCATCTTGCTAATGGAGTCTCTTCCTGTGTCCCTTTCAGCTGTGACTTTCAGTAATGGATGTAAATAACCAACGTTCCCTCTCTGGGGGAAAGCACTGTATTGGTTAGCTCCAGGGAACTTACAAATTGCTATGTGGGAAATGAAAAATGCATTTAGCTATTACTTTCTTTTACTCATCTTGTTCACGTAGGTGGGTTGCATTTCACTACCTAATTAAGAGTGAGGAGGGAAAAAATGGAAGGAAGCATGTTGCTAGCTTATGTGTGGGATGGAATTTCCTGAGATGAGAAACAAAGTCATCAACGGGAAAGGCAATAACACTATTGAAATTAGAAAATCCATGACTATCTGAACATGAAGTGACACTATTTTGCTGTTTCAGTCTGGGAAGAGGAAGGCACAAACATATTTGCACATACTGTTCTTGACCAAAGCTGGTCCTGCAAAGAGCAGGACACATTTGAATATGAAGATTATATTCAGATCACCAATTTGCATGATCCTATCTTTCTGCCCAGCTTTCTACTGCCTAACATTTGAGGAGATAAAGCTCCTCCCCCCACCCCCCCCCTTCCCCAGCATCATGCAGACCAGATTACAAGAGGATAAACTGGAAGGGCTTAGTGTTTTTTCTGTGGTTTTTGGAACTGGTATGTGAGTACCATTTTCTCCTTGCCTGCAGGTGACAGGATTTAGTGAAGCATATTGTAAGCAGTCTATACGTGGGTCATATTGTCTGTTTCTGTCCTCATAAATTCCACGGCAACTTTGATGAAGAGACACCAACATCTTTTTGAGGCTTTATCTTTCTTTGCAGTGTGAGGAGAATAATCATACTTGCCCTGTTTACTTGAAAGCTGGTACAAAAGGGTAGCATGTGGATTTTTACAGTGAGAAACCTTACCTGTATTAGAGTCTTACCACTTAACTGAATGACTCAAAACTACATTTCCTTCATTGGAAAAGTGAAGATAAACATTACCTATGTTGGTACAGGGTTGTGAGTTTCAATAGTGTGTTATGTATTTGGCTGGAATATAGTGGTTTGAAAAAATTGTTATTATCTTTTCTTTTTTTTTGGTCAGTTGTAGGGCTTGAACTCAGGGCCTGGGTGCTGTGCCTGGGCTCTTTTGCTCAAGGCTAGCGCTCTACAACTTTGAGTCATAGCGCCACTTCTAGTTTTTGCATGGTTATTGGAGATAAGAGTCTCATGGGGACTTTTCTTCCTTGGCTTGCTTTGAACTACAATCCTCTGATCTCAGCATCCTGAGTAGCTAGGATTACAGACATAAGACACCAGCTCCTCACTTTATCTTATTTTTTCCTTAAGTATTCACAAGAAACTGGTGGTTCTAAAACCTCCTTCAGATAAATCTGTGGATATTTAGTCCCTTGTATATTATGGTACTGTATTTGCATATAACCTACAGTGTCCTCCTGTTATACTTTAAATAATTTCTAGATTATTTATAGTACCTAATATGTCAATGTTCTGTAAATAATTGTTAAACTATGTTGTTTAGGGAACAAGGATGACAAAAGGGAGTCTGTAAATGTTCAGCACAGATGCAGCTTCCTCCCCCCTCCCCAAGGGTTTTTCATGTACAGTTGGTTAAATCTGTGGATATAGAACTCCAGGCACAGAAGACTGACTGTATCTAATTGTGAAATACTGAGTATATGGAGAAAAGCCTGGGAAAGCCTATGTGAATAATGTAATGAGCACTACTAAATTGAAAGCCCAGGCATTCACTCCTCAGGACAGGAATCAGAATGTCAGAGTCTCCCAAAGCCACCAAAAGCTTCCTCCTCCTCTCATTCTCTGCCTGTCTGTCTCTGTCTCTGTCTCTTTCTCTCTCTTGTAACATCTACCCTGAATTCTGTGTTCATCCTTTGAGTGACATCATTGCTTACTATCCCTCCACAATTTATGGCGTCATTTCACTTTTCTTGTTTCTGAATTTTAAGTCAATGGAATCACTCTATAAAATATTCTTGAGACTTTGATTCTCATTGTATTTTCCGAGTGTCTTGATATTGATTGGTGTTGATGTAGTTCATTAAGTTTTACTGCTGCGTAATATTCTGTTCAGGAGTAGCCTTTTATTTATTTTCTAATCTAGTATTGGAGGATATTTGGCTATTTTCCAGCATTTTTACTTTTATGAAATGCATTGTTATTAATAGTCTTCTGCCCTTTAGTATCTTAAGCTGAAAAAGTCCTCTAAGTCTTTTAATCAGCTATCTTGCCTTTTCTCGGTTGTTTCAAATAGCTGTGGCAAGAGATAGCAAGGTAAGTCACAAGTTCTTACAAATGCTAAACCACAGTGTGGGGGACATTGACATTTTTTCCCCAGTTTGGCTCATCTCTACGGCTAGACCACAGGTCTGATAATTTGTCATTTAATTTCAGACAATTTCCTATGGCCTTGATCTTAAAGTTCTCAAAATTTCATTTGGGCTGGCTGTTTTCTGTTGTTATTGTTGTTTTTCTTTCTTTCTTTCTTTTTGTTGGTCATGGGGCTTGAACTCGGCCTGAGCACTGTCCCGCAGCTCTTCAGCTGAAGGCTAGCATCCTACCACCTGAGCCACAGTGCCACTTCTGTTTTTCTGGTGGTTTATTAGAGAAAAGAGTTTCAGGGCCTTTCCTGCCCAGGCTGGTTTTGATCCCTGATCCTCAGAACTCAGCCTCCTGAGTAGCTAGGATTACAGGCGTGAGCCACCGGTACACGGCTGGGCTAGCTGTTTTCTTGGCATGTTTTACTCATAAGATTTTTTTCATCCCATCCCAAAAGTTTGATCTGTGCAGGCTTTTGACAGGAGCTGTTCTGTTCGTGTGCTGCAGGTGATGGAAGTGTTCACAGGCTTCATCCTTCCAGCAGAGAGAGTCTTTGAGATGTGTCTCAACCTGGGAAGAAATCAAAATAGACTCCACATGGCCCAGGAGAAAAACTGCTGAGGAAAGAAGAGTTGAATCCTTACAAGGCACTTTCATAGGAAATGTCCCTTTACTATAAATAGGAATGGATATTCAGTTTTAGATCCTTAGGAAAACAAATTCCTCTCTGGAACTGAAATTAGATTTGAGACTGATGGCATGAATGTAGGATGGGGTGACTCTCTGCTGAGCTAGGACACGTCTGCATGTTCTGAGCAGCTGGTATGGTAGAACAGCTGAGCCACAAACAAATACCAGCCGATTTTAGCATTTCTTATTTCTAGATGCCCTGGTTTGTTAGTTCCAGTGTTTAGTTCACTCATGAGCTCTCTTCATGAATAACCTAAGCATTTCATTTTTCCAGGCATTTCATCTGCCAGGCATGTGGGTATCTTCTTACCCTTTATGGGTCTCAGTGTCTTGCATGCAACTCTAGGAGAAGTATCTAATGCTTAGTAAGTATTTAATGGTTTATTATGTGTCTGGACTCAGTAGCAAAGCCTGTTATTCCAGCTACTGGGGAAATATAAATTAAGAGTATTAGCCTGGACAAAATAATTCATAGGAGATCTCCATCTCAACAGACAAGCTGGACATGTGGCACAATATGTCTGTAATACTACTATTACAGAAACTAGTTCTGGGAGTGATCTCTTCAGGCCTCCCTCCTTCCTCCTTGCAGATGGGAGTTCCTCCTGAGATAGATGTCTCCTCTTTCATCTGCCTCTTACTCTGGGGCTGACCATTTCATCATCTATCGGCTGAGGGCTTATGGAGGACAATTCAACTTGCATTCTGAATCATTAGGGCATATTCCTCTCTATGAAGTGTGCAGTGTCTGTGACAACTTGAAAGCGAGTCGTTAGCCCCAAAGTTAAGAACCACTAACTTTGAAGTAAAAAATAATCACTAAAACAAAACAATGCAGTCAACCCTTTAGGGATCGGGGTATGGATCTATCTTACTTATGGATGAGTGAACTTATAAAGCCTTGACTGCTTTTCAATGATCTGACCAAATACTTTTGAGTTATAGAAGTAAAATGAGAATTCACTGTAAGGAAATCACCTAAGAACCAAAAGGTAGTTACCTAGGTTGTGAATGATGCTATACTTCATGTATTTCACCACTGGCATTTTCTGGAACAATTTCAAAGGGACTGCAAACACTTTTGGTTAGGATGATCCAGGAAGGTCAGACAACAAGGGAGGGTAACCTTTGCACTTGTACTGTGTATGTACACTTGTGCAGAGGAGAATGAGTACATTTTAGGTGAATGTTTTAGTCTATTTGAGATGCTGTAAGAAAATAACCAAATACCCGGTAACTTATAAACAACAGAAATTGATTTCTCACACTTCTGGAGCCTGGTAAATCTAAGATCAAGGTGATGATTACTTTTCTGATGAGGGCCTACTCTCTGGTTCATAGATGAAAACTATGAGTAATGTCCTTATGTGGCAGAAGGAGCAAAGAAACGCTCTTGGGACCTCTCCTGTAAGTGTACAAATCCCATTCTCTAGGATTCAGCCGATACCTGCTAAGCGATGTCATTAACCTACCTTCAATGTGATGCTATTAACATCACACTAGTTATTTAGGTTTTAACATGAATTGGGGGTGGTAAGGTTGTCATAAACAACGGGTTCAGAAGTTATTTTTTTTAACATTTTGTATCACTAAGAAAGAATAGGAGCAATCACCTTCAGTAATTTGTGGCAAGTTTATAATTATTGAGTAAGTAATAATCATAAATACTAGCAGTGGTTTACATTTATTGAATACATGTTGCATGTTAGGCCCTCATTTAAGAACTCTACATGAATTAAGTAGTATAATTATCCAGAATTATGGATTGAAATATATAATGCCACTTCATCCTTTTTGGGGTACAAAGAACTTGAGGACTTGCTCAAGATAAATATGGGACTAAGCTGCAGTGAAATTTGCAATGAAATCTAATGGCAGAGGGAACACAATATATTTATTCTTTGAAAAGACCTTTGGAATTATTTAACTGAGACTTTTATCTCTTCTTAAGAAGTTCAAGGTGAAGAATCAAACATATATGGAATGCTCCTAGTCTTTTATGAATGTTTGTGATTTTTAAAGAACTAGCCTCTGTATATATTTATTAGGATCCTTTCCTGACTTTTTGTTTTAAATTCTTCAGATTGGCTTTATTCAGCCATATTCTAGGAGTTATTTACTGTAGGGATCTGGGGTCCGGGATCATCTCTATCTGCTCCCTGGTGGCAGAGCCGAAACATGAAAGTCTGACCTTAGTGACACAAGTGCATTGACAATCATACACAAGTTGTGTGGATTATTTCCACGCGTGTTCCATTGGCCAAAGCAACTTGCATGGCCAATGGCCAAAAGTGACAAAAGGACAGGAAATCCTTTGAGGTATTGGCAGACTCAATGTCACAGGGAATTTCCTACACCAGTCTCTTTTGAGGGGCACAGATATTGGAAGTTGCAATATGGTCTACTACAAGCTGGGTTGTTTCTCCAAGCTCATTTTGATTCAAGAAGAAAGCAAAGTCTGGAGGTGTCACATCCTACAATTATGTGCTTTAGATAGCTATCAGACTCCATGTCCATGCTCTTCTCCCATCTGGTACCCAGCTTTATCTCTTTCTGCTCTGAAACATGTACTCTTTTCTTGAGACATGCTGAGTTTTATGTAATTTACCCAGGCAATATGTGCATTCATGTATCTGTGAGTTAGTGTATGATGTTACATCTGTAAGTGCATTTTTTTTCTCCTTTTCAGTGCTATTAAATGCTCTTTTTCCCCCTCATGGAAATTTTGGGGTATCTGAAAACATTATTTCTCCTAGGCTGGGATAGGCTGTCTTTCTTAATTGTCTGTGGTATCATCTGTTGCCTCATAGTGCTTGCCTTCTGTAGTGTGTGTGTGTGTGTGTGTGTGTGTGTGTGTGTGTGTGTGTGTGTGTGTGTGTGTATTCCCATCTATCTCTAACTAGACTTAGAGTTTATGGAAGTCAAAAAGAGAGAATGGATTTTTGCCTACGAGCTACTGCATAGTAAGTGGCAAATAAAAGATGCCATAAATATGCATGGAAATAATAAATAATCAAAGTTTTCTGACATAAGAATGAGACTTGTCATTGTAGGGTCAATACACTTGCATTCCATGTACATGGCAAATCATTTGGAGTTAAATCATCTCAGAACAAAGGGCTGGGGAAATCATTCTGCTATCATGACTTACATGTGTTCTGTCTACCAACTGTTCTTTCTTTTAAAACTCAGCAATTTTTGAACAATGTATTTCCAAAGTGATTTTTATCCCTCCATTTTCTGTTATAAAATAGGCTCCAATTATTCTCTTTAATTAAGTGGTTTTATTTTATTAATTGTTTCTAACTTACAGAATTCCCTAGAGACCTTTTACATGTTTCCAAATGAAGGCAGGGAGAAAAGCATATTAATTATACACACAAACTCCTTTTGGCGAATTAAACATGATGCACAATGAACATGAAATGACTCGCCCTCCTGAGCTATCAATCTTGTCATTAGTGATGGCTTGTATTAGTAGTATTGACATTGGTTTATCCAAATTGGATTCTGCAAGGAGTCATTTTAATTTTGCACAAATGTAAGAAGACAGAGTAGTTTGATTTGCAGTTTTTTTTTCTGAGTGATTGGAGCTTTTCTGTTTTAATTTCACCTAGAATTTTATAGTACTCTTGGGTTTGTAAAGCACCAGATAAGACATAATCTTATCAAGCCACAGGCAACGATGGTATAGATGAGTTTTGCTGGTGAAGAAATTGGGATTCTGTAGTTAAACATTATGCCTGAAATTATATGAATAAAAAAGAGGTAGATATTTATTAGTTATACATGTTTTAAAATTTTATTTCTCCAAGGAACAATAGAGTGTAGTGATCAGTGATCAATTAAAAGGAAATGTAGGTATGTAGGTTGAATTTTCAATTTATTAAGTGCTGCTTGAGCCTTGGCTGGGTCCTAGGATGTACTGATGATAAACTATTACATGTTTGAACTTGTACTGTGTGCTTATGCTCCACAGGACAAACTTAATTCGCTTAGTGATGCTGCAAGGTAGCATCATCATTATTCCCAGCGTACAGTCATTTGACAGAGTGTAGGATTCAAATCCAGGAGTTGGACACTACATCTAAAGTTCCTTCCCACTGAACAATACTGCTTCTTCACTGGTGATATCCTTATGTTAAATGTGTACATGGTCTACAGCAGAAGGCAGTGGCAGTTCCAAAGCTCTATTATAAGTTATAGTATGCTCGTGGCAGTTGGTCATCAGTCTCCACTCCTGACCACAAGCATGGGAACATGGCCTAAGCTTATTTAACCACAGCCCAGCTATGATGCTACTTTATTGTTCCAAAAGTACATGCCATTTCTAAGCCTTCTTTTTCTCTGAATAGACTTTATTGTGACATGTAGCATTATCCTAGACAGATTACTCACCTAATTCATTGCGCTGATGGTGGAGTTTCAGTGAGTCAGAAGCAACCATCACTGAGCTTCTAAAAGGTGCAAGATGATGAACACAGTCTTCCTCTTAAGAGCTTTCCAGGGAGTAGAAATCAATGTAATATAAATAGAAATATAAACCAATGGTTGGAGTTTGCAGGGTGTGTGTGTGTGTGTGTGTGTGTGTGAAAATGCTATGTCCTTTTGTTTTTGGGCCATTGCAGCCACACCCTTCTGACTCCTCAGGGAGCCTTCTCTAAATATATTCATATGCGGCTACCCTCATTCAAGTCTATGGTATTCCCATAGCACTATGTTACATTTCCCACAACATTAGGGTTGTTTATGTGCAAGTGACCCTCTACTGGTAGACTGAAAACAGAACTGTCAGGGAGTAATTTCCCCTGTAAGTGTTAATAAATATGAAATGAAGAAAAGTATATACATAAGAAAGTAAGTAAGAAAGAAGGATGGGTGGAGAGAAAGGGAAACAAGTCAGGAAGGAAAGAACATCAGAAGGAAAGAAGGAAGAAAGGGAAATGAAAGGAAGGAAGGGAGAAAGGGAAAAGAGAAGGAGTCAGGGACAAGAAGAGAAGGGAGAAATCAAAGGCATTTGATCAGGGATGCCTAGAGCAGAACTATATCTCTGAGATATTAGTTGGGGCATTGTGGAGAAGTATGAACTATTGTTTAGTCTTGGCATGCACCTGCCTCTTTAGATCTTCTAAAGCTTTGTTCTATGGAGCAATAAGACACTAAGCATTCCATGGACCCTAGGACAGAACTCTGCGAATTATGTCGAGACAGGCTGCTGGAAGACTACGCCTATACAAATTTCCTCCACTGAACCCCCAGCCCTGGTAGCATGATGAATTGTGAAAGTCCTGATTGAAAATTCTAATCACAGCTTTGTTGTCCCTCAGATCCCAACCGTTGACAGTTGATTCACTCCTTTTCATGCCTGCTGCCTCTCTAGTTAGGGTAACTCTTATGCATTAGTCTATCATTAGCAGACAAAGCATGATGGATTGTTAGGGGGTTCCCTTGGTCCCTAGAACCTGAGAAATCCTTCTTATTTCTGACTCAGGTCCCGTGTGGGACATCATCATGAATGAAAGAATGTAAGGCAATATTGGATATGCCTGTTTGCTGTCACTGTTTAGAAAGAGAATGATGCATTGTGGGAATGTAAGTCTGGAGCAAGTATTGCAGCCCCCTCCCCACAACCCAACAACTGATGCAGAACGTCACTGATCACAATCAATGCCCAACTTGTCTGGTGATTCCCTTGAAGATTTTATGCCCCTTTCAGAATCAGAATATTGAACTATTTCCAAACTGAATTTCAAAAAAGAAGAGTCAGCCAATTTTTCTTTAAGTGAACCATTTTTATTTAAATGATCAAAGCTCCAAAAGGATTAGGTTTTGATCAATTCTGATCTTAGAAGCAGGTTGAAGGCCATTTTTGAATATATAGTCTCTTTGTATCTGATGCTATGATTGTCAGCCAGATACTACTTTATTTTTATTTTGTAATTTGATTCTAGGTCCCCGAGTCTTTATTTAATGTTTCAGTGAGCAAAAATAGTTATGTTTGGCTCCAACGAAAGATTGATAGAAGCGATTTTCAGATGTGGAATCAAAACAGAGTGAAAAAATGTCACGTTTAAATAAAATGCAGTCCTGGGAGGCCTCATAATAAATGAATTCATGGCACAAAGTTGACAGGTTTTGAAGGAGAATTTCTTTCAAAAATTTGAGGTGATTCATTTTTATGATTAAGTGTGGTAAAAACAATTACTAGAGAATTTTTAAGTGAAAGGAAAAGAAGCTTTGAGGTGTTTATAGATAACATCTGACTGCCTTCATTTTTATACTTCACCTTGTGTAACTATGAAGTTGTATGTCTGTGCAGTTTGGCAGACAGCCCTGGAGCTCTGGGGGCTCCTTTATTCCAGGCTTTATCTGTTATGCGCAGTTTGGACTCCATCTTACCTAACCTCTTAGTCTCTCCTTTTCTGTGTATTGAAATTGGCACAAAATGAGCCCTGCACTAGTGGTTCATGCATATAATCCTAGTTACTCAGGAGGCTGAGATTGTAATTCAGAGCCAACCCTGAATATACAAATTTTCGAGATTCTTCTCCCCGATTAACCAGAAAAAAAAACAAAAAACAAAAAAACAGTAGTGAAGGTGTGGCCCAAGTGGTTGAGTTTCAGCCTTGAGTAAAGAATCTAATGGACAATGCTCAAGCCTTGAGCTCAAGCCTCAGTACTGACTGGTATGTGCGCGCACACACACACACACACACACACACACACACACACACACACACACACACACACACACACACACACACACACACACACACACACACACACACAAATTAGGAGATAGAAATGAATGTTGAGCATCTGGCATAGACATTTGCACATGGTAAGTGCTGAAAAACACCAATTCCAAGCATAAATAGCATACATTCTGCCAAAATTAATAGACTTTCACTGTCTTAGTTGTAAACTCTGTATTTGGTGTCATCTTCAGCAGATTTGTAATCTTGTAATCCAGATCCCAGGCATTTTAAAATCCAGATTTTGTAATCCAGAGAGGTGGATGAATTGACAAGGAATGGTAAATGTTGGCAGAGGTTGACAGACGGGCTCTGTCAATCTTGAGGATCACAGGGTGTCTTCTCACCCTGTAATCAGGCCCAGCAGGATCCCTGGTTCCAGTAAGTACCTGTTGAGTAAATAGAGTTGATATGATAAGGAACATAAAACTGGAAAGTACTACTGAGAGTTCTTCAGAGAAATACAAGCATCAAGAAACAAGATACAGAGTGAGAATTGGCTCTCATACCCTATGGAGGCTCTAACGGCCAACCCTTTCTGTGATGTCAATGGTCTGGGCTTCGGGAAGCAGATGATACAGCTGGATGTTGAAAGCAACAGACTGCAAAATTCTGTACAATCTCAGCTGATTTGAAGACACACATCCACATCTATTCAAATGCCACTGATTTAAATGTTAATCTGATCCTAAGACACCCTCTAAGTTGTAGAAAACGGACTAACAGCAATGACTTTCCAAATAGATACATCAAGAAAGCCTTTTAAATCCCTAGACTATATGGCTTCACAATTTACCTTTTCAGTTCCTGTGTTATCTCTAGGCACCTTTTAAAATTTCTTTAAAATTAATGACAATAGTGCCTACTCCACAGAGAGCTGCGAAGTTGGAGAAAATACAGAGTTTATTGAGTAAATGCTCAAAAAATAGGGCTGCTGTTATTTGTATTAGTGTGCATCTTAAAAATATACACATCTTTAAGCTTAAGTATAATCTATGTATGCTTGAACTTGTCCTAAACTTGAAAAAAACTTCTAAGGACAATAATGTATGAACAAATTTTCAAGTTACTGTGATAAGGTACTATCTGTCATTTTCTGTACTTTGAAATTCATATTTCTGTACTTTGCACTTCATTTCTGATTTGTCTTTCAATATTATTTTTACTTCTTTCCAGATGCTAAACTTGAGGCTTGGCTCATTTATATGATACATTTCAGGTCATATAGGGGCGCCGTTGATGGGGTCAGGATTTGATTGTCTACTTTGGTTGCTTTTCTAGCTGGCCAGGCCTGTGTGCCAAGGAATGGAATAAAGTTAGCCAGGTAGAAGTTTTTTCTAGCCTTCAATTTGGAAATAAAGTCATGTGTTGTTGTTGTTGGTTTTTTTTTTTTTTTTTGAAATTTAATAGCCTTTTTTCCATGTAAAGGGATTATAGGTACTCATGTCTTACATTTAGTCTTAATTCTGTTGCTACTTTGCTTGATTTTCTTTTTGACTGTAGCAAGGCCTCTAGAAAATGGCTGGTGCACACACAATACAGGGCTTTGGGTAGTTATCTCTGAGCAGGGAGAAAGGACAAATAGTGGGAGGAATTTGTTCATAGTCTCCATGTCTGTAGACTGGGTTATTTGCAGCTGAATGGGCCCATGAAAGTCAATGATGGCCTGAGCTGAATTCTGCTTGTTTTCAATCACACCGGGGATTCAGTAAAACTCAAGCTAGGCTAGGCTCATAAAATGTGTGTGTGTGTGTGTGTGTGTGTGTGTGTGTGTGTGTGTGTATGTATGTGTGTATGTGCACATGTATGTGTGCACACGTGTGCATGTGTTAGTGTGTATGATATTCACACACATATATGTATGACCCTTTGGCCTATACTTTGCTTGTGGCTACAACCAATTTATTGTCCTTAATCCCTAGAACCAATGCAAATTCTACATTATAGACTTTATTGGAGATAAGAGTCTCACAGACTTTCCTGCCTGGGTTGGCACTGAACCATGATTCTCAGATCTCAGCCTCCTGAGTAGCTAGTATTACAGACATGAGCCACCGGCACTCGGCTAAAGTTAGTTTTCAATATATTGTCTTGTACATCTCATTGTTACAATGGGTCATCCTGTATCCTTATTTCAGTATTTTGTTATTTCCCTTCCCCTCCCCAAATAGAAAAATGTATATACAAAATACAGGGCACTGACTTCAAATACAGTGAAAACAGGGGTTATACCTTGGGGGAGGAACATACAAGAGAAAAAAAATCACATAGTGCATTATAAGTACGGTAAGAAGAACAGCAACAAGGATAAAACCTCTTGTGTCCCTATCTTGGGGTTCATTTCACTCAGCATCAGGTTATATGGTTATATATACATAGCTTTTGACCTCTTCTGTTTGTCCTAAACATATATAGTTATTGCAGATAAAAGAAACCATGAGACCTATGTTTCTTTGAGTCTGGATGACTTCATTTAATATAATTTTTTCCAAGTCTTTCCATTTCCTAACAAATGGGGTGGTGTCATTCTTTCTGATGGAGGCATAGAATTACATTCTCTCTCCCCCCCCCCCCCCGTCACTCTCTTTCTCTCTCCCTATCACATTTTCTTGATCCATTCATTTACTGAGGGACATCTGGGTTGGTTCCATATCTTAGCTATGGTAAATAATGCTGCAATAAACATAGTTGTGCTGGTAGCTTTATTATGGCCTTGTTTGTGATTGTTTGGGTAAATGCCCAAAAGTGGGATTGCTGGGTCATACGGGAGCTCTATGTGTAGTCTTTTGAGGAACCTCACAACTGACTTTCTTTGAAGACACTTCAAGCCAGATGTTTTGATGGTGTGTGCAGCCACAGGAATTTGGGATTTATTTCTCTTTCATTCCTGAAGCCATCCTTGTGATCAATTTTGTGCCGGTCAGAGGTAATATGCATGCTTTAGATTGGGTCAGCCAGTCAAGAAATTGTAATCATCACTTCCCTCCCTAGGTAATATCTTATCCAGTTGATGTAAATACAGAATAAAAGCTTCTTTCTTCAAGCTTCAGGGTCCAGGAGCTGCCTGCACTTTGCTTGGGTTCCTGTCACTAAGCATTTATGAGGAACTAATGTGCACTAACATATGGTTTGTAAAAGGCAAAAGATTTATACTATCTGAAGAGAAACCAGAGTATGCATATGGTTTGTTATCACCCCACTTGCACCTATAAAGATGGCCAGTAAGAAAGGAATAGGAAGTGATGGACTCAGACTTATCTGATTTCTAATCCAGATTGCACACTTCCTTGCTGGTGGTACCTAGCTTAAGGTTAATACTTCAGCTTCTTTGAGTGCCCTCATCTAAATAAAAAAAGAAGAACAATGAAGATAAAGATAGTGTCAGCCATGTAAGCCATGTGAAGATTAAATGATTGGAGAGCCCTTTAACTTGTCAGAGGGTTCTGGATGTGGCAGATTCTTAATTAAGGACAGTTGATGAGGTTAACCATACAAAATAAGAAACCAGCATGGGTAGTATAAAGAGCAATGGACTCTTGGTAATATGGCCATTTGAGAATCAGATGCACTTATAAACATATGTGCCCCTTGCAATGTGATTTACTACTATAGTGATGGAGTGCTCTGCATGTACTTTTTACTTCTTGTCCATAAAGTAGTGTATGTCTCTCAGGAAAACCATATGATGGTGAGATTCTGCAGACATCATTTTTGTGGCAAGGAAAATAACATCAGTAATGTAGTCACATAAAACAATGTCCTTCCCTTAGTAACCCTTGGACAAAGCGCAGATGAGTATAATTACCTTGTGTCTATGTCTTTATTTTGTTTATTTTCCCAGGGGAGGAAAGCCTTCATTGCTATGTGAATGTACCTGATGCAGAATCCCTCCATAGCTCCTGGAATAATGCACATTGCTTTTTCCTTGAAGGGACTGAGTGCTGCAGCTATATGTTAATCATCAATCCTGAAAGGTGTCATTGAACAGCAGGGGAAATATGTTAGCCTGTGCATTAATGGAAAAGAGATTATTTTCAAACATTTCAAAGCCCTGAGGACCCTCTTCAGGGAAGTTCCTTTTGCTTTTTCTCTTTCTCCTTATCCATTTAAAGAAAAAAGTGTTGTAGCTTTCCACATTCCAGAGATATAATCTAGAGGAGGACATGTAATGTTAGAAAATTGAAGGCTAAATGTATGTTTAGTCAGTTTGGGTGCTGAAAAACGTACACACACGTACAGACACACTCCTTCCTAATAGGACATAAAAAATAGTTTATAAAAATAAAATTAAAGAGACAGGTTTGGAGATCACTACAAAGGCTTGAAAGTTTAAGATGTAAAATACCCCCAATCTAAAACTCTGAAATTCGAAACCTTTTGCACCTGCTTGCTTGTGTTTCAGAGCTTTTGATTTTCAATTTTAGATTTTCAGATGAGGGAAGTTCAGCCTGTCTGGCGTTTGGGGTGTACGGAAATTCTTGGGATTGTTAAATAGCCATATTGGTTTTTCTAGTTTATGTTGACCCAAAGGGTTCAGTCTTCCATCTGTGAACCCAGAATGTTGTTTTAAGTTAGAGTCCTTTGCTTGAGATAGACTGAAAACAGAGCAGTTTCTTACAGTTTAAGTAGGTGCTGGAATGGGAAACTCCAAGACTGCGTTGGGATAGTCCTCTCTCATCTGACTGAGCCTCTCTTCCCACCAGTGTCACTTGCTTTAATCAAGGCAGATCTATCTGCTGCTTAAAACGTCCTGAAATAGAGCCTAAAACCAAATTAGAACAAGCCTTTGGATTAGCCATGCCATTTGAGCCTTTCATTAGTGCTGATAATTAGCAGAATTTAGGATGGGCATTTAAATTATGGCTTAGACAACAAAACATCTCTAGGAATGAAATTACTATTCAACTTACATTTTCAGTGAGATTTTGAAATCACCGAGACACAAATGAAGCTGAGAGTGCTTTAATGCTGGGGTTCTGAACCCTAGCGGCAGAGTGGATCATTCGAATGGTAATAAAAGTCACATTTGTGCTGTGTGTTTTCTTAGATACTTATTCAGCAAGTTAGAGTTGCTAAACTCTTTTGTATCCATAGAACCTTAGTTTGAGTGGGACAAGATCACAGCAGTCATGAAGTGCAAACCCATCATCTTATTGGTATTCACCACGGGCTTGTTTTGCAAGGTAGGAAAGGCCAGTAGGACTCTCATTCAAGCAGCTGAGGATACAGAGGACTGGAGATGAGATATATCTGCATCATTATGATAGACTGGGGAAAGACTTTGCCATAGCCTTGTGGCTCCAAGCATTCTCCTATAGGTATAACCCATGTCTGTTCAGCTTCACTCAATCCTTCAGAGGGCCCATGCTAGACTTGTACTTAAACTAGCCCCTCTCCATCCTGCCTTTCTCCAAGAATACTCCCTCCTCATTCTGATGGATTCCATAGCTCCCATGGATACCTAATATCACAGATGCTCTGTGTGTGTGTGTGTGTTCTTTTTGTTTTGGTCTTTTGAGTGTAAGCTTCATGGATTTTCATGCTTTGTTCACAACTGAAGTCTAAATACACGAAACAATGTCTGGCATTCTACTGACACCCAAATACTTGCTAATGATTTAATGAATAATGGAAGGGGTAAATGGCAAGTTCCGTTAGTCTGCAGTAAAGAGATTTGAAAAATGACTGTATCTTGGGAACTTGATATGTGGGTCAGAAAATTGGCTCATTACTTTACACTGCTCTAACTTTGGCTTTTTTCATTCACTCCTTCACTGCCTAAATTTTTCAGAGGGCCACCTGTCAGGGTAGCAGCTTTTAGAAGTCACGGTTTAAGAAGTACTTCCATTTTTGGTCTCTTCAGATGACAAAGCAATAGATGAACACATTACCGATTTGCATCCATAGGTGTATTTTTAATAAAGTCAATGTAAGTGAAAGAGCAAAGCAGAGATACGGTACCTAGGCATTCTCCCTGATAACCAGATGAATATTTAATCATGAAGTGTTTGTTGAAAGGATTAGTGTTTAAACACAGAAGACTGGCTTTGGGAGAATAGAGTGAGGGGGAAATGATGTGAGGGGAAAATTATGGAAAGGGTGAACACTGGTCAAGATTCATTGTACTCATCTATTGATATGTTGAATTTAAACCTTTCATTTAACAGTTTTTGTGGTGGTCTTGGGATTTGAACTAAGGGCTTTGGCACTTTCCCCTTAGATTTTTTAAAAAATAAAGACAGGCATTCTACCCCTTGAAACACACCTCTGCTTCTGGTTTTTGCTGCTTGTTGGAGATAAGATTAACATGGACCTTTCTGCCTGGGCTCTCTTCACATCTTGATCCTCAGATCTCAGCCTTTTCAGTAGACAGGATTATAGGCATGAGCCACTGATAGCTGGCTCTGTATAACTATTTTAAAGAATAAAATAAAATAAAATAAAAATAAATGTTAAAAATAACTAATTTGTTTCAGAATCCAAATATCTGAGTAACATTCTTCAAATTCTGATCTATGAAATCAAGTCAAAGCTACAATAGTAATTGCCCCATGGATTCCTCCTCTTCTCTCTTCTTTATCTCTGAAATTAGGAACTACAGGTGGGACTGAGTACAGCAAAGCCTCTATTTAGACATGACTCCGCCCAGTGAAGCTGTTTCATGGCTTAGTGAGAAGGTTAACTCTGCAGCCACTTAGCTTAGGATTCAATCTGATCTTTTGCAGTTTCAAGCTTGGGGGCTTGGGGATCAAACTCAAGTTTCTCATGTTTGAAATGATGGTGACCATATGGACCTTAGCCATATTTCTGCAGTGCCTACCCATTTCCAACACACAGTGGTAACTCAACAACTGTGTGTGCCTTTTCTCCTCTCGGATCTGTTGTGCAGTAGCCTTGCTCTGGGCCAGAAGGGACTAGAGTATCCTACAGATGTGAAAATGAAGTAATCTGGGGCAGTTTCTGTGCACGGGTACCAGCAGTAATTGCAGGGCCATGAAACATCTCAGCTCATAAACAATGGTACATTTTAATCAGATTTTAAATGTTATGAAGGCTGAAAGTAATTACCGTTATTTTTGCCTTAAAATTAAACTGCCGTTATTAAAATTCTTTTATTAAATCTTTTTCCCCCGTTGGTAGTTATGAAAGATTGTTTTCAAGTGGGAGATTTGACTGGGCACTAGGTGTCACGTAGACAGAAGCCCCCGTGCTTTAGCTGCAGGAAGAGGCCGCACCAGTGACGTCGCTGGAATTCTGTATGGCTGGCATTGCTGGGGCTTGGAGAGGACTGAGTGGCTTTCTGACTTTCTGGTTGGCTCTCTCGCACTCAGCATCAACTTTATCCTGGCTTGGTTTCTTCAGAGCCTGCTCACAGATGCTTTCTCTAAGGCAGTTGTTCTAAGTTTCGCTAGTTGGTTGAAAGAAATGAAGGTTCAGATAATGTTTTTTTTATACAAACCCCATTACCACTGGCGGACTGTTTTCTAGGCACTGGGCCAGAAGAGAAAAATATGACCCATACTAGCTCACCTGGACCAGAGGGAAGGACAGATGTTAGGTGGGACAGTGACCCCAGGTGTGGCATGACGGGAATTCTGTAACTTTCTTCTGGAGCATTTGACACCATATGGCACATCCCAGGCTAAAGTGTATTGTTACTACTACTAGTAGTAATGACGATGATGGTGGTCTCTGTTCAGATGATGGGCTCTAAGATGACACAGACATGCCAGGGATATGGAAGGCAAGTGCTCTACCACTGAGCCACCTTCCCAGCCCCCATGCCAGGGATATGGATAGGAAGAGAACAGTTTGGCTTCTGTCCTCAAGAGAAGGCTCTTGTCACACTGGGGCAGAATGGCTCAGGCGTAATAATGACAGCAAATATCGACAGGAGGCTGGTGAGGAGGCATTAAGCCAAGGTGCTTCATTGTTTCTGATGGCTGTGGTGTTGGTTCCCACAGGCTTCAGTCGCTTAGGTCAGTTACTCCAGGCCATTTAGCTCACAGCTGGGAGCCTGCGATGTGTGTGGCCCAGAGACTGTGATCTCAATGAAGCACGGATGCTCCATCTTCATGGGCTAATACGTAAGTGCACCATCCCATCTTGACTCCATTTCCCTATTCTTTACCCTGGCACCCTCTCGATCACCTTTGCTTTGGCTTGTTGGACCAACCATGAGAGTCATTCTCATTTGAGAGGCTGCTGGGTATGCCTAAGCTAACACTCTCTGAGCTAATTGTATACAATTTAGCATTCCCCAAGCGCTGACAGCCCTCATTCAAACCAAGTGTGAAAGTTTTTAAATTAGCTTTCACAGTTTGATTCACAAGCAGCAAATGCAAAACGGCCCAGGATTAATTTTTCCAGCCACTGCCACTATGGCGTAGCTGAAGGCTATCTTAGCTCATTTTCTTTAATAGTGAGAAGGAACTGGGCATGCTTTTAGGAGAATGGCGTTCTAGACGAGATCTCAGTGTTCTGGTTACAACATAAATCAGATGTATACATTGCCCAGTGGCAGTGCAAAGAGCAAAATCTTAGGAATATAATGGTCTTGGGTTTGGATGTGGTATCTGGTATTTGCTGTCTGTGAGAATTCTGCCAGGAGTCTCAGTTTGCCCCTTTGAAAGAGGGAGATATTATTTCCAGACATTTCAAAGGCTTCTGAAGAAGATGTAATTGTTTGCTCTATGCAGTGTGTCTATACAATGGTTGGCAGGTTTGGAAGGGTATTAGTCAATCAAAGTTGTTATGAGTGTCACCCTTGAACTTGTTGTCCTGTGAACCATACTCATTGTCTTAGAGTCATCTTTGTTTTGCATTAGCAAGTGGTTAGTGAGCACCTACTGTGTGCCACATGATGTGCCCTTTAAGAGGTAACAAAGTATGGCCTGGAAACTCTTAATTAGTATCCAGGCAGACATATTTTAAAACATCCTTTCCATAGAGCTTAGCAAATGCCCTGGATTTACAAAGAAGGGGATTCTGATCTGGCCTGGAGAGGTTTTTCCTTTCTTGCTATTGTTTCTAATGTATTTATAAGGTACTAGGTGATTTTTTGTGCTTTGTATGTCCCTCCCCCATGGTATAACCCCTGTTTTCACTGTATTTGATGTCGGTATAACTTGGGGAGGGGAAAGGAAAAAACAAAATGTTTAAATAAGGATACAGGTTGACCCATTATGACAGTGAGATGTACAAGACACTGTTGAACAATGAACTTTACAATTTAGTTGTGTGTGTGTGGGGGGGAGAGTGTAGTTGTGGAAGTGGAAGGGAAGAGATGGTAGGGGAAAAACAAAGGAGGAGGCAACAATACTTGATAAGAAATGTACTCATTACCTTGACCATATAACTGTAACCCCCTCTGTACAGTATTTCCACAATAAAAAAATCTTATTTAAAAAAAAAAAAAGAAGATCTTAGAGAGAAGAGACTTAAAAGGGATGAAGGGAAGGGCAACAGTGGTTCATACTTGTAATCAGAGCTCAGGAGGCTAAGATTAGAGAATTGCTGTGCAAAGCTGGCTTGGGGAAAAACAGATTTATCACCTATTAACTAGCCAAACGTTGGTCTGCAGATGTAGATCAAGTAATAGAGTGCCAGCTATGGGGTAGATAGCAAAGTGAACACAAGGCCTGAGATCAAGCATTAGTACTAACAAAGAAAGTTTGTGGAATCAGCCAGGACTAACCAGAAATAATCTGTGACAACAGCAAACAGATGAGAAGTAGGGACCATTCTAGAAACTTTGGATTGTTCTAAAAGGGTGGAACAAACTATGAACAAGTAACTTAATGTGGTCTCTGTTTCCTTACCTTCAAATGGACATAATAATGCCTCCTAGTGCTGTGGTCAGAATACAGTGAAGTAACCAACAATGATTATAGTAATTAGAATAATGCCTACAACTATTACAATAATTAGAATGACGCCTGTCACAAAAAAAACTAAGGGATATGTTCAGTGGACACTGGCTGTTGAGCTGTGTTTGCAGATGCCTTTACTGGAGAGCTTATTAGGGCTTGCACCATGCAATGTGGATTCTAGATCATTAAAAGGAATTTCCCCAAGTCTGTCTGATCCCTGACTAGACAGAGAACATTTCCTTGATAGCACAGTTGTACTTTAAAGTCTGGAGGTTCTATGGTGGCATATAGTAGCTGAGATCTGTTTTCATGTTATATGAGAGTTTGACATGGCTAAGAATCTAATACCTCTGACAGAAGAAAAAGAAGGGGAAGGAGAAAGAGAAGGGGAAGGAGGAAGAGGAGGAGGAGGAAAGCAAAGAGGTGGAGGGAAGAGGAGGAGAGAGAGAGGAGGGAGAAGAGGAAGAAGTAGAAGGGGAGGAGGGAGAGGAGAAGAAGGAAACATGAGAGAGATTTTTTTTTGGTTTTGATTTTAGGGACACTTTATTGCCTATATATCTACAGCCTTGCCATTTGAGTTACCCTAAGTAGAAGAGAAAAGGAATTGAAATTAGGAGGGCTCTCTTTTCCTCATGTAAGTTAGTTTCTGATATTCATGATAAATCAATTGCTTGAGAATATAGGTGTTTACAGGCATGGAGTAGAGAAGTGAACAATTCATAGCTTAGAAGAATTCCTGTGGTATGTTCGTTAAGTCTCCAGGTGATCTCCCAGATACTCCTGGTTTTTAGTGGAGAATAAATAGGCAGATTGATTCAGATCTGAATGAAGGGAGGAACTGGGGTGAAGAAAAGGTGGGAGATCTGGGCACAGTAGGCCCTAGTTTTCAGATGGTACTTGGGTGAGAGGAACATAGGCTCTGAGATCAGACTACCCACAGCAGCGTCTCTGTTTTACACCTTGGGGAATCACTGATTTACACGGGCCTCAGTGGGGTGAAAAGGGCCTGGTTGCTTCCCGCAGCTGTCCTTGGAATGGTGTGTAGATGTAGTAAGAACTACGCAATTGTGCTCCAGTAAGAACCCAGTTCTAAACATGTCCCGAGCAATTCTTCGCGTTTCCTCAGCCCCTTTCCTGAGCACACTGGCTCCCTCCCCCATCCACAGTTGATGGGAGGATGAACAGAGTTTCAGTGACTGGGTCTCAGTGCAGGCCTCAGGCTGGAGGCTCTTCTAGTGTAGAACTCACGTGCCAGTGTCAGACGAGATGCCCTGTTTACTAGCTATGGAACCTTCTTCCTTTATTTAGACTGTGCCTCTGCCTCCTCCTCCTCCTCCTCCTCCTCCTCCTCTTCCCCCTCACCCCCCCCATGCATATATACATCAAAGGGTAGATGGAGTAGTTGAGACAGTATGTGAATCTAGCACAAGACAAAGCACAGACTGATTCTTACTTAATACACATTAGCTCTTAAGCTGTGTGCTAATGGCTCAGTCCTGTAGTCCTAGCTACTTGGGAGACTGAACATGGCAGGGTTACAAGTGCTCATAGCTGGGCACAGTGGCGCATGCCTGTGATCCCAGAGCACATGGGAAGTATCAAAGTAGGAAGAACTTGGCTCAGGCATGTGCCTGGGAAGGAAGGAAGACTCTGCCCTAAAATTAGCCAGTGAAAAACAGGGATGGAGACATGCCTCAGCTCTATCTGGCTAGCCTGAGCAAGGATGAAGGCAGAATTCAAACACACAGTACTACCAAAAAAAAGAAAAGTTACTTTTTGTCACATACCATATCTAGGGGGCTACCTGTATTTTGTCTCCCGTACAGCCTCCTAAGGAATTGAATGAAGCAAATGTACATTGTGTCTCCACATAGCTTAGCAATTGGTTACAGTGGCTGAGTTTCCACAGTGGTTGCTCCAATCAATACAGATGGCTGCCCGATCAATTCAAGTATAGTGTATCTGATAGACAAGACTTTACAGGCCATGACACATGGATGCAAATGCAGACATTTTTCTGGAGCCCATGCAGCAGGATGGATTTTCCCTGCTTTCTCCTCACTAGATCTAGGGGACTTATTTTCCAATGCAGAACACATGCAAATTGACAACAGGGACATACTTCTGAATGTAATCAAGAATGAACTAGTATGCAAGCAGTGGTTTGCTTTAGTTCCTTTTCAGGATTCCCAAGCTTTGTCAATCAGGGTTTTTCCTTAGGTATCTCCTCCTTCCTATTTTTCAGATGAATAGAAGGAGCTTAGATGTGCAGGAATTGCTGCTTTGTAAACTATTGTCTACTTAGGATAACTCAAGAAGTACTGTCATCTAGCATCTTCCAAGCTGTTCTTAGTGATGAGCAACAGAAATGTCTATACTTGATCCCTGGGCTCTGGTGTCTCTCATCTCTCCTGTATATCTAGCTACACACAAGGCTGAGATCTAAAGATCAAGATCTGAAGTTAGCTTAGGCAGAAAAATAATTGAATTTCCTCCAAGTAACCATCAAGAAGCTAGAAGTAGAGGTGTAGACTCAAGTGGAACCAGCCCCAGCCTTGAGCAAAAAAAAAAAAAAATATAAGGGATAGTACTCAGACTCTGAGTTCAAGTCTCAGCATATGAACATGTACGTGTTTGTGCATGCACACACACACACACACATACACACATGCACACACACACACACACACACACACACACACACACACACACACGTAAGAAATAGTTACACCTAGTTTTAGCCAAAAAGCAAAAACGCAATAGAAATATCTATCGTGATTCCTTTGAATACATGCAAGCCATCCTCGACTTTATGAAGTCTCCTCCCTCCCTGCAGAACTCCCCATCTTTGGCGTAGACTTGAAAATTAATTAAGTCCTACTTCAGAATAACATTTCTGTTGCTTAAACATTAAAACCTTTTGTTGATGCTTAACTTTCATTGGTGCTGTCATTTCAGCTTAGATTGTAAGGACTATGATAAGGGATCTTATCTTAATTTTTAAATTCACCACATATTTCTAATTATAATGCTTGACAACTCTTGTAGCTTATGTTAGTGTGCACATGGTGTATGTTCAGCAAATACTGGTTGGATTTTGATTAAAAAGCGACTTTAAAAAGACCCCGAGACTATTATTAGTGTCTTAAACATGCCACCTCAATTAAAATGTCATCCTAAAGTCATTGCTCTGTTACACATCATCCCTTCCCCACTTCACTCTCTTACGTGTACTCACAGAAATAGCAATTTAGTATTAAGAACACGCCAGACTGCTTTGAGAAAGCCTTTGGAAAACGTTTAAACCTTTAAGGAAAGACATCATGATTTTTTCCCTGAGAGAGAGAGAAGGGAGATGGGCAGAACGGTTCTGGTAAAGGGAAAGGTCTCTGAGTAGGGGCAGTGTGCCAAGCTCTGCTCTCCTCTCATCTGAGCTTGTCTCATCTGTGAACATTCCCCTTCCCCAGCAGAGAGGCTAGAGGCCTGGGAAAGATGAGCAGACCTACTGTGAATGAAGTTAGCATGGTGAAGAGACATCTACACTGCCAGGTTTATCACAGTACGGTCCCAGTAGCCAAGATTTGGACTCCATCTAAGTGTGTCCCTCAATGGATGATTGGATAAAGAAGTTGTGACATATATGCCTAATGGATTACTATTCAGCCACCAAAATGATGAAATCATGTCATTCACAGTAACATGGAGTATAAGCTTACACAGAGATAAGTTCTTGTGTTCTCTTGCACAACTGGGGGACTACAGTAACATGGAGTATAAGCTTACACAGAGATAAGTTCTTGTGTTCTCTTGCACAACTGGGGGACTACAGTAACATGGAGTATAAGCTTACACAGAGATAAGTTCTTGTGTTCTCTTGCACAACTGGGGGACTACAGTAACATGGAGTATAAGCTTACACAGAGATAAGTTCTTGTGTTCTCTTGCACAACTGGAGGACTACAGTTAACAGTAATAAATTGTACATTCTAAATGGCTAGATGATAGATTGGGAATGTCCTCATTATAATAAAATGACAAATGCTTCAGATGGTTGTAATTAGCCTATCAAATCTCATCCCAAAACTTTGATCATTAGATATTGTATGCGTATGTTGAAACATCACACTGCACTCCATAAATATGTATAATTATGTGTCCGTACAAATACAATTTAAAAAAGATCAGTAACTTTTTCAAGACAATATAGCTCCTAAATGTGTACAATTTATAAAAGTCTCAGGCATATATTTTCTCCTTTGGTCTTTTCAGTAACCTGAATAATGACGATATGTAGTAGCTTTATAGTCAAAATAACAGCTAAAATGACCTGTCAAAGGCCTCTGAGATAAAAGCCATTATGACTATAACATAAGACTGTGGGCCTCGGGGCTGAGCTGTAGCTCAAATGAAACATCCCTGTCTAATATGCACAAGACCCTGGGATTGATCTCCAACACCACAAAACAAACAAACAAGGCTGTGGAGCTCAGAGATGGAGGGAGGGCGAGTTCTAATTTTTCTGTTATACATCCTGACCACTAATTCCTTGAAGAGCAAAAGAGTTAAGATGGAGAATAGGCACAGTTTACTTATCTCACCAGGTTGTTTGCTTTTAATGCAACGATGAGATGTACAAGACATTATGTCGAAAAAGGAACTTTACAACTTTGGCACTGGTGGGGGGGCAGGAGGGGGCGGGGAGATGGGAAGGGGAAACAAAGGAGGAGGCAACAATGCTTGATAAGAAGTGTACTCATTACTTTGCTCATGTAATTGCAACCCCTCTGTACGGTATTTTCACAATTAAAAAAGGACATGTCCAACTTATGTTTAGATGTTGAACAGAAACTTTAAAAAAGACAAAAAAGCCTGAGTCTAAAATACATGTGCTTTGACTGAAGCTGGGTATGGTGGTGCACACCTAGAATCTCACACCTAGAATCTGAGAAGGTGAGGAAGGAGGATCTCACATTTAAGGCCAGCCTGACTACCTATTGGGAATTGATCTAACGCACACATACACCCATTTAAGTCTCTACTTTAAAAACAGAGTAAAGGGCAAGTATATGTGCATGTGTATGTGTTTCCATGTGAGAGTGTGTACATACTTACATATCTCATACTTACATAGGCAAGGGAACATTCATTATGCTGCAAGAATTCCATATTTTCAGGGAAAAAAATCTGCCTTTCTGGATTGTGACACATATGCAAGGGAGGAAGGGAAATGGAGAGGTTTGTAGGGAGAACATAGATTGAATTAGGGGGATCTTGGTAGGTGACTGGTCTGTTGTCGCTACTTCCAGAAAGTCACCTGTTCACTTGCTAAGTGCTGTTCTGGGTGCTAAAGATTCCGCAGCAAACCAAACAGCCTCTGCCACCCTAGGGTTTATAGCATGATCCTGCATGGCTGCACTGTGAGCAAAATCAATGTGAAGAACCGTATCAGGGGAGGCAGATGGGAGCAGAGGAGGTTGGGATTATATTTTTTAAAAGGGAAACTGGGGAAGTCTTCCCTCAGAGGGGATGCAGGAGCCTGTGATTACAGCATCTGAGAGGACCAGCAAAAGTGAAGCCAGGAGCCTGTGGTGCTTGGGAAGGATGAGGAGGCCTGTGGGCCAGGAGCAGGGCAAGGAAGGAGACTGGGGCGGGTGGGATGTTCCTGGCTTTATAAAGTGGAAGAGGGCTTTGGAAATCAAATGTATGAATGTCTGCACAGAAGCAGGGAAAGTAGTTGGGCTGGGTAGATATGGCAAACCACCAGAATGACTTGGGGGCTTGGTGAGGGTGTGGCTGTACTGTTGCTGAGCAGTTTGCATCCTAGGTAAAGATATTCAAGAGCTTATTGAGTTCCTGCTTAGGTGTCAGGTCCTGGGACTCACGACACTGACTAATTGGTCAATCAGATTCATCAGGAATGAGTGAGCACCAAGCAAATGACTGAGTGAATGAGTACCAAAAGAGTCCCCTCTTTGGGTGATGCTGGTCGCAGGAGAGGCTGACGGATGCCCGAGGAGGTTGTACTGTGTAGGGGAAGCCTGCTTCTCAGTCCCCATCTCTCCCTCCTGTGTGGGGGGCAGTCATTTCACCTTTGTGCTTGTTTTCTTATGAGCTGAATGGGAAAGTGAAATGTATTGACATACTTACTATACATATAAATAGCAAACACAGCTTAAGGCAAATAGAGTAGCCTGCAAGACTGAGCAATAACATCTAGAGGCATGACTTATAAAAGGCAAAATAAGGTTGTAGTCTGGAGCTCAGTCTTAGGAGCTAGACTTCTTCCAAACCGTTATCACTGTGGAACATGGGCAAATTAGATACCCTTCTACACTTGATTTGTAAAAGGAGACTGTAAAAGGACTTCCCAACTTGGGGGCTGTGGGAATTAACTAAGTTGGTATGCACCTAATTATGTATCTGGAGACACACCATCCAAACTGCTCACCCAGCCTTGTTGGGCATTCCAAGGTATTGTTCAGAAAATCCTCAAGACTATTAGCATATTCAGTCATTAATGATAATGATCATTAACCTTGTCTACCTATTTCCTGTGCATTCTGTATTTCAGTGATTTCTGAATCTAAATTTTGCCTAAATGCCAATTTCAGTGGAATCCAATCCTTCTGTTTGGTTATCTAATTTACTCATCCCAGGCGATCAGAGTGTCTCTTTAATTTCTTCTTGGATTAGTCATGTTTACCAACAGCTCTAACAATGCATTCAAACTCTCAGAAAGCAAAGGACAATAGCTGTAACAAGGTATTAGGGTTGTATAAACTTGTCTTACTCCAAGCTAATGTGAAAAATGCAGAGAAAGAAGTAACAAGGGGAAATTTGGAGAATTAGGCAATGATGTTTAACCAGAATGACATATGCGTCTCTGAATGTAAATGCACAAGTGCAGTAATGCTTTGCCTGCTGCCTTCCATCCTGAGCTTTTTATCACATCATAATGCGGTGATGAGGTATTTCTTTGCTTTTCTCGTTTTTTTTTTCCCCACTCACAGATGCCAACAATGATTATTTGTAATTTCAGAAATAAAAAATGCTCCAAAGCAACATCTGTGATTCCATATTTTTCTGTGGAATTCAAAAATGCATGTCTTATTCCTATTTGTAACCAGGGAACATTTGCAGTTAAACATCATTTCTATGTACTTGATTTAGCTCTAGGCCAGATTGGCTAAACAGGTTTTAAAACGGTGCTTGCGATTTCGCTATCTGCACTCTCTGGATTCTCGACCTTTTAATCCCCATGTTCTTTAATACAAATAAAGCAGAGTTTTATCAGTTGATTCAGATGAGTGTGAGTGTGCCATGTAAATTTCAGGGAATTATGCATTAAATTACAGTACCCATTTGGGGGCTTAAGTATTATTCTCCACTCCACAAAACTGGCATGGATTTTATTGTAGCTGAAATGGCGCTCAGTGGCAGGCAATTATTTTTGTTATTGTATTTCCTATCCTGGCCTCCAGAACCTAAGGACAAGGGAAGGGGATGTTCATTTATAATCTGACCTCCTGAATTGTTCTTGAAATGCAATTTAATCCTCATATCAAGCAAAGTCTAATGCAGTATTTGCCAGTAAAATAGTCATTTGCATTTTTTATTGACAATACAAATTGAGTTTAATCAGGCAGTCAGCATGTTAGCATTTCCAAATGATTGAAGACCCAGTTTTTTTGTTCAAACTACATCCCATTTTGGGTCAAATGTATTTTCTTTCTAATTGTCAGGACACATCGTACATTTTATGTTATTTTATTTGTTTGTTTGTGGCTGTCATAGCTAGATCTGCTTGTCTCCAGAATAGAGCCAGGAAGATCTTAAATTCTTAAGTTTACATATTTACAAGTTTTTGGCCCAGTTTAGAAAAAGTTAGGACTTATTTCTCCTAACTTGTTTGATTGTTGCAAGGACTGTTGGTGGGTTGAGCCATAAGTCCAAAGGCTACAGGCTGATGATAATGCTCAGAGAGATAATGGCTAGTTTGCTAGTTTCTAGCTATGTGATTTTCAGTCCTCTGAGCCTCACATTCCTTATTGAAACAGAAGAGATAACTTTGGACTTTAATGCTCTTAGAGATATTTGAGAGGTCTCAGAAAGACCAGATGACCTCAGGCAAATGTACTCAGTTTCCTTATCTGTAGGGTGGGGAGAGCAATTGTACTTTTTTTCACAGGGTTGTTGTGACTAACAGTTACTATATCACAGAAACTCATGCAGTGCTTAATTACTGTATGGGAAGTGCCTTTTGTGTTTGCAGGGGTGTTATTATACTTATTGCTAACAAGAGTTTCCTCACAGCATTTTTACATGGACTGTCAATTCCTGTTTGCAAAGTGCTTACCACAAACCGTAGCATGAAGTAAGCCTTTCAAGTGTTTACTCTTAAGATGATCCCTAGTGATCTAGCAGGTATCACATACTCACTGCCTGAAAGGCTTTGTGCCAGAAGTCTGGGCTGCACCTTGTGAGGGAAGTGTCCAAGTTTAACATACACAAGAAGAAAAAGGCTCTGCATAAAGCCCCTATCTGAAGGAGTGTACTGAGGGAATTGCAGTCAGACTGGACTGGAAATCAGGTGCTCTTTGATGCTCTTGTGCTTCCTCAGGCCTGGGCTCAGGCAACAGAGCCTTGAGCTGGAGGTTGCTTTAGATAACAGTGCTGTTCCAGGTGTGCATCCTCCACATTTACCACAGGGACCGTGGCTGTACCATCCTTCTTACTTACACCGCTGAGTCGAGCTTCCCTTTGGTCTGGATGGCTCTCCTGGAGGGAATGGCAGCCCAAATGCCTGGACTTATTTCTGGTTCCATTAACCCCTAAGTACCTGCTCTAATGCTGTCTCTTTCCCCTTTGCCTATTCCGGATCTGGACTCTGCCCTCATTACAATGTGCATTTCCAACTGACACATTAGGACAAGGATAATGAGAGTGATAAATAAACACTGGACTTACTGAGTATCAAATATGTGTCATGACTGCTCTAAGGAGTTAATGCATGTTTATTTATCTTATTCTTCATAGGAACATAGGGTAGAAGGTCTTAATGGGGTCTGCACCCAATAGATGAATCAGAGCACCATAGTCTGTAGGGTGCTGAGGTGATTGTGAGGTGCAGAATGGGCGGATCCCTGTATTTACTTCTACTTCCTTTCTTCTTCTCTCTGCTAACTGGTTGGTGGTTCACCAACTGACTGTGTCAGTCAGTACAAATGAGGTGAAGAGGGTGAAGGAACAAGCATTGGGCACATCTGTGTCAGGCATACAGCTTACCCCTTTACATGTGTTGTCATATGCCATGTGGACAGCAGTACAGAAGGCAGGCATGCCCTTTCCCCTGTCAGACACAGTATACCAAGAACCTGAGTGAGGAAGTGAACTGCTGCTATGCTTGACACTTTTGAAAGGCAAAGCTTGGGTTGGACTTTTAAGTTGAATTTAAGTTCCTCCCTCTTTTCCTCCTTCTACATTTAGTTCTGTGGTGGTAAACAGCACAGATAGGGTATATGCCTGAAGTAGGCTCCTGAGCCAGCTAGGTTCTCTTTGCAAGTGAACAAACATGCAAATGAACAAAGTTGCACAATCTTCCAGGCATGAGGGAGAAGAGTAAGGCACCCGGGAAGGACTCTAAGGACCACAATGGCAGAGAAATAGTATCACAAATGGCAGGAAGAAGAGAGTTGGCAGACAGAACAACAGACAGCAAAGCCTTGGAGCAGAAAAAGGTGTGGCACGTTTGAGGGAAGGCCAGAGGAGAGCTTCAAAGCTGGTAAGAGGCAGGAAGTAGTAGATCAACAGGGTAGGAAGATTTGATGTTATTCCAACTTCTGTAAAGCTGGCAATAAAATAATTGTGACCTTGAGCAACCCCTTTATAGCTCTTGGTTTCCAGGTTTTTATCATTAGATGTGGGTAATAACCCCTACCTAATGTACATCTTGTGGACCTGATACCTATCAGATTATTTAAGGAAATTTAAATGCTGTCTTCAAAGGCCAAAGGGAAAGACAGACAGCTAATCTGCCTGACAATTATCTATGTAAGGCTCATGAGTCTTGAAAAGATGGCTACATGTTGTTTCAAAGTGTTAAGTCTGTCATTGATTAATAACAAGAATTATTATAATAAATATTCAGTGAGCTCTTACTATATTAGAAACTGAGCTAAGCTCTTTAAACACATTATTGTTTAATCCTCACAATGTTATAAAGGACCCAGATACTATAATCACTGCTATGTGACAGTTGAGGAGCTAAGATATGGTGATGTCAAGTCTCTATATCCATCCATTTATGTGTCTGTTGTGACAGGACATTAAATGAGTGGCCTCAACCGGCGAAGTGTTTATGTTTATTATATAATAAACCCGCCATGAAAGCTGAACTAGGCTGGTAAAGCTACTTGGGAAAGTTATTAGGAATCCCAGGGCTTTCTGCCTTTTTGCTACATTTATCTAAATGCATAGTTTTTGCTTCTCATGAGCTTAATGTACCTGTGGCAGGCAGCTCCAGCTTTCTCCTGTCATTGCCAAATTCTAGGAAAGGGAAAAATCCAAGGAAAAAGGATAATTGATAGAAGGGTAGAGGGCTTCAATTTGTGAGACTTCATCTTTTTGAAGAAGAAAGCCATCCCCAAGACATTTATCTGTAACCCTTTGCCTCTAAAAGGGGCACATGGCCCACTGTAGCAACCAGGGAAACAGGATTGCAGCATTTTATTTCTGGCCTCCCTAGTTGGCAAAGATCAGAGAAAGGGTTTAGAAGGAGTGCTGGCTGAGCCAGCCATAGTGTTTGCTCCAGTCATAGCTTGTAAATGGTGAGAGAAAATTTCAACCCAGTGATTCTCACCCCAGAAGTCATAGCCTTAACCACCGTAGGGAGAGACTTGAGGATCTTCCACACGTTCTTCACTTTTCAACTTCTTATTTGTACAACAGAAATAAGAAGACGATTTGAGGACTAGGATTATTGGAAAGATGAAGTGAGACAGTTCTAGAGCCTCTGGCATGTGGCGAGATCAAGCAGATACCCATAAGCTGTTCTTACATTCATATGGTGAGGAACAACTCAGCAAGCTTTCCGAGATACAGTGTTGAATGCATTAGAACACAGCCTTTGCCTTCTTGGAGCTCACTTGTCAGGCTTGCTCATAGATAATAATGTGCAACCTTCAGGCAAGGGGTGGAGCCAGGAACAGCAGTAGTGTAGTATAGGAAGCAATGTGAGTACCTTGGGGTGACCTGGAGGAGATGTGCAGGGCTGAGAGGTTGGGGTTGACAGGATGATGCTATTGAGATAATGCTAATAAAATGGGACTGGCTCTCTAGGCAAAGGCGATGAAGGATGGTCCTGATGAAGAGAACTATGTATGCTAAATAGATGCAAAGCTACCATAGGGTACTGCACATAGCCCCTCAGAGAACCACAACTATCTCTGAGAGCCAGAAAGTAGTATGAGGTTCCAGGTCAGTGAGGCAGATATGAACAAGGTACTCATCAGTACCTTCCTGTGCCAGGCACCGGCCCAGGCATGAGGGACTTAATGTGGAACACTCTCAAAGAACTTACCTCATTGACATTTGATCTCTTGTCTGCCAAATAGGAAAAATGAATGAAGCCTGGCCTTTGTAAACCATCTACCCTCTCCCACATTCAGTGCTAGATGCTTGTGAACACTTGTCTTGCTGGACATCAAAGTGATCCTGGTGCTCTCCATTTTGCAGGTGAGGAAAATAAGAGTCAGTAAATGAGTGGCCCAGGGAGACACCGCTGGTCAGGGTTGCAGCAAGGATACAGGTGATGTGGCATTGACTCTGCAGCCAGTGTGTGTTCTGCTCACTGTATTGCTTCCAGAAGTCTGGCTTGCCCATAAAAGCATACATACATATATACACACATAGGTACACATATAAAAATTGGCATGCATTAATTTATTGATAGCAAGGAAAAGCCTGTCTCTCCTACCCCAGTAAATTTCTAGAAGTTTGTCAGTTCTCCCTCAGTGAGGCTGATCGTAGAGCTGTCCAGGTTTCTTATGTTAAGGCAGATGACGGGATTGTAATTCAGTGCTTCAGCTGTCAACGGCTGCCCTCCTAAATATGACTGTTATTGCCCGCTCACCCTCCCATAAACACCACCACAGCGAAAGCATAAAACATTACAATCATCCCCTGGGTGACTACGATTGCCTTTTGAATTAACACCAGAAATGCTCATTGGAGAGATGTGGTTTTACACAAGTGCTATGGCTTGATGAGCTAATGAATATCATATGTTATACTCGAACCTAATAAAACACCATCCATTATTTAGTTACGTTTATTGATTGACCTCTTACAGATTATTCAGTGGTAGATTTTTCACTATTCATAAGATTTAATGCTGAACACTTAGGTACTTTCTTAGGCTATTATGAGTGTCATCTAAGCTGGGCTCAACTTGGGAATATAGACGTAGTGTATATATATTGATGGGTATTTTTTTGAGAGAGAGACAAATTGTAGACTATTTTGGAATTAATGAATATGACGCTTAAATAGCCTAGCCAAATCGAAGCCTAACAAAAAATCGAACTGTGGATGATAGTAAAGAAAGCTTTCAAAGAGAGGGGAATAACTCAGCGTGTGCAATTAGAATAATTTTCAATATGCAAAGAGCAGAAAGGCAATGGTAGGAAGGAGAGGGCTCTGCAAAGCTATCCACAATATAAAAGACGGGGTTTGACCCAAGGAGCAGAGCACAGTCAGAATCATGCCCACTTTGCTTGCATTAGCCAGATGTAGTATGAAGGGTGTTTTCTGGGCTGTGTAGGGAGGTCGAGGGGCTGAAAGGCCAGCTGCTTGAGATTTGCTTCCCTCATGAGTCAGATGAGTTCAATGACCTAGGGTCTATTTGGTCAGCTAGGCCAGATCTCTTCACCAGAGTCCATGTGTTTTGGTCACTCTGGGTATAGTTGCTCTAGGCTGTGTAAGAACTGTTGAAGAAAAATGGAAAGGAGCCAGGAGATCAGAATGGATTATTTTTTCTTAAACTGTGCTGAATTCATATTTTTTTCTTTTATTTCATTCAACATGTTATGACTCCTCAAATATTAATGATGCTATTGGTAAATTTTCTTAGCAATAACTGGAGTTTACCAGAGTAATTATTAGAAAATTCATTTCATCTCTCAAACAGGCAAGCATTATTTCAAGTAGATCTCCCACCCTGAAGTTTTCTACCCATTAATTTTTCATTATTGGCCTAACAATGACTTAACAATTAGTGGGTAGGAAACTTTACAATAACTGTGGATTCCAGGGAGATACTATCATACCCCAGGAATTAAAGGTGATTGACTCCAGACTTGCATGGAGAGACTAAAAAGTTTAAGGATGTTCGAATCCTTTCTCTAAAATGGTGAAGTATTTTATAATGACCACACACATCTTTCTGTGTAATTTAAATCATATTTAAAACCATGTAGATGCTGTGTAAATTGTTACACTCTATTATTTAGATAGTAATGACAAGAAAGGCAAATCTGATGATGTTCCGTACAGGTACATTTTTCCCCCAGGTATTTTTAATCCTCATTTGACTGAATGCATAGAATCAGAGGGCTGAATGGACTTAGAATCAGAATCCCTGGGCATCTAGTCATGGCCTTTCCAGTTATCTCTTACCTTTACACATCATCTAAACTTCATGAAAGTATTACAGATTGTAGCTTTGAAACATTGCAGTAAAGTTTTCCAAGAAAATGTTGTGGGTGTGGAGTTTTAATAAAGTGTGTGAATAGGGACATGCTACTGGCTGCAGCTTAGTTGCATGTGAAGATGGACAGACATCTTTCTGTGTAGCTCCTCTTTGGCTGTTTTGGAAGTGTGGCTCTGTGGAAGCCTTCTAGCCTGGGGATGTCAGGTGGCTGCCATTTAGACCACAGCGCACCACTAGGTGGATATCTCTGAGCTGTGAGCAGATGTGCTGTCGCATCAGGGTGTTCTTTTCAGCATAACACAGTGGTTAACACTTAGCAGTTGATCAAATCTGACACATGAGATGAAAACTCCTGGCCCTCTCCCGGATGTTAGACTCAGAATGTGCCTCCAGCCATTCTCCTTCTCAGAGATAGGCTTTCCTCCGCACCTAATTCCTGTCATATGACCCAGAAAATTGGCAAACCCACCCATCACTCAAAGCTAGCTGGATGTGCTATATGCTACCACTTGGGTGGCAGCTATGAGAAGTGTCACCCTGCAGGATACAACAGCCATCAGGGAGAGCAAACAC
Organism: Dipodomys spectabilis; assembly: GCF_019054845.1. Classification (NCBI taxonomy): domain Eukaryota; kingdom Metazoa; phylum Chordata; class Mammalia; order Rodentia; family Heteromyidae; genus Dipodomys; species Dipodomys spectabilis. The sequence continues at coordinate 845,790 of NW_024870684.1, forward strand.
CCTGGCCTGGCCATAGGAGGTATGTTTTTAGATGTAGTAGACTCAATCGCATGTGCTTGTAATGCTAGATTCCTTTCCAGAATCTGATCCGCTGAGTTCCTTAGACACCCCAATTGAGAATATATCACTGAAGTTGTTTTTAATGACCATACAGCTATTTAAGGCCTGAGCTCAAGACCAATAACACTCTCATGTTTCTGTCTTGGAAATTTGTGTGTGTGTGTGTGTGTGTGTGTGTGTGTGTGTGTGTGTGTGTGTGTGTGTGTACGTGTAGACGTGTACTAGTCTTGGGAATTGAACTCAAAGCCCAAGTGCTGTTACTGAGCTTTTTTTTGCTTAGGCTGGCACTCTATTACCTGAGCCACAGCTCTGCTTTTGGCTTTTTGATGGTTAATTGAAGATAATTGTCTCACAGACTTTCCTTCCCAGGCTGGCTTCAAACTGTAATCCTCACAGCTCAGCCTCCTGCATAGTTAGGATTACAGAAGTGAGCCACTGATACCTGGCTCAGATTTTGTCCCCTAATGTTTCCAGATTTAAGTTAAAAAATAGCTTTGGCAAAGTAGATGCTTTGGACACTCCCATCTGAAAGGGCCTACTGGGGAAGGATTCCTTTCTTCTCAGCTGGTAAAATTCTCTGACAAATTCTGCTTAGTAGGACTTGTTTCAGTGTTTAAACTTCCGCTCCCTGCCAAGACAAAGGAGGTATGTTTTGACATACAGTATCATCTGGCTGTCTCTTAACCATTCTTTCCAACATATTCCATAGCACAGATAGCCATTTTAGGGAACTTGATTGCCAGAAGGCTTGACAAGCAATCTGAAGGGGCCTCATATGCAGCCCATTGCAGATCACATACATTGCACTCTTGGGAAAAATGATCAGTGAACTCAGGGCCACTGGCTGTAGCATAGTTGCATATGACATACACTTGATGAAGATGGACAGACATCTCTCTCTATAGCTACTCTTTTTGCTATTTTAGACGTTTCCCAATGGGATTGGACTCATGTGGTTTGTTATAAAGACTGCTCTGTGTAGGAATAAGTTAAGCAGTAACAGTATGTATCCCACCACCCAATTTCTTATGATGAAGCCTAAAATTCCCAGGTGGGCCATTTGGAGGTGATTAGAATTCAGTGCAATCCTATCAGGGCGCTAGGGTCCCTATGAAAAAAGGGAGAAAGACCAGAGCTCTACCACTCCATCATGTAAGGAAAGAGGGAGAGGCTAACATTTGTACCTATAAAAAGTATCCTGACCAGGGTTCTATGCTTTTGGAACCTTGATCTTCATCTTCTCAGCCTCTAGAATGATGACAAATACAGGTATGTAATGTTTAACTTGGGAAATGAGTTCTGCTCTGTAAAATCCCTCATGGGGTGATTTAATCATTGTGAGACCTTTGGAGGGTGTACTGGTTCAATCTGACACATCTACTATATCATCGGGGACAGAGACATATGTCTCTGTCTGCAATGTCGTGAGTGGTTCTTTTATGCGTCACATTGAACCTAGAGGTAGTTGAGGTTGAGGACCCCCACCCTTGGATTTTGTACGAGTCCTGGGGCTTGAATTCAAGGCCTGAGCTCTTTTTGCTCAAGGCTAGTGCTCTACCACTTGAGCCACAGCACCACTTCCAGATTTTTTGGCGGTTAATTGGAGATAAAAGTCTCACAGACTTTTCTGCCCAGGCTGGTTAATTCTAAAATCTCAGCTTCCTAAGTAGGTAGGAATATAGGCATGAGCCATTGGCACCCAGGTATAAGCCCCTCCTTCCTTTTTATTGTTAGAAAAAGTAAAAGTCAGGAAGGTTAAGTGATTGGTTCAAAGAAGTAGGACTGAATTAGGACCTGTACGTATTTCCCCTCTACTTCAGTGGGGATTGCTTGCTTACAAGCAGAGTGTCATTTCACCCACAGCATCAACATGGAAGAGAGATAGGTAATTGGGTCTGGAGATCCAGAAAGGTGTGACAGGGTGTCCCCTGTGAATAGGTGATTAAAAAAACGATCATTTTTCCTCTGGTTGACTTGCTTTCTGCACTGGTCTGGTGGGGAAGAACTTAGAAAGGAAGCATGGATGGAAGTCAGAAGCATTTCTGGGAGCTACATTTGGAAGTAAAACTGAGGAGACTAAAGTGAGCACCCCAACATCTACAGGGCGCGTGTGACTTACCCGGGGAATGAAGCAGTTAATTCATTGAGCACCTACTCTGCATGAAGCAATTAGGATATGAAATGGACAGTGATTCACTTAGCCCTTGAACAGTTCTCAAGAAAACCGTGGAAACCCAGACAGCTCTATAAGGGATTCCTGGGACCCAAGGGAGAGTCAACTTCTACAGCTTTGCTGGTGCGGAGGACCAGAAGAAAGGAAAGAGGGCTGTGATACAGAGGCAAGAGAGGCAGCCTAAAGAATACATATTCAGCGAAGTAAGCCAGACCTAAAGAAACAGATCCCATGGTTTCCCTTGTTTGTAATAGTTACTGTATATCTAGAATAGTCCTAGCAAATGAGCAGAACAGCTCAATAGCTATGTACACATGACCATATAAGATGATGCTAAGCAAAATGAACTCTTAAGACATGGAAATGAAGTTTTACTTAGTTGTTGTTGTTTTTAATATTGTATGTGATTTCTTTTTTCTTTTGTGTTTTTTTCCTATGGTGTATCCCCTGTTGTCACTGTAGTTGGTACCCTGGGTTATTGTATATATCCTTATCTGAATTAGGGAAGGGAAGGGGAACAACAAAATGTTGAGACAAAGGACAAAGGGCTAATGAATGCAAAAATGATACTCACAAGAAAATATGTTGGGCTGGGCTCCGGTGGCTCACGCCTGTAATCTTAGCTACTCAGGAGGCTGAGATCTGAGGATCAGGGTTCAAAGCCAGCCTGGGCAGGAAAGTCCATGAAACTCTTATTTCCAATAAACCGCCAGAAAACCGGAAGTGGCACTGTAGCTCAAGTGGTAGAGCACTAGCCTTGAGCTGAAGAGCTGAGGGACAGCACTCAGGCCCAGAGTTCAAGCCCCACGACTGACAAAAAAAAAAAAAAAAAGAAAGAAAAAAAGAAAATATGTTGGAAATGAACTGTATAACTTGGAGGAGTTGGAGAGGGGGAGGGAAAGTGGGAGAAAACTAAGGAAGGGGGTAACAAGTTTGACAAGAAATGTACTTACCACCTTACGTATGTAAATGTAACATCACTTTAATAATAAGATTAGATTAAAAATAAGAATACTTAGGAATTGCTAGTCTGTGGAAAGAAGAGGAGCTAGCTTCAGCAAAGATGAGAGGTTAAGCCAAAAGATTGATAGCATGATCAAGAGGAAGGAAAGGCTTCAGAGGCCAACTCTGAAGGTCCTTCAGTCCCCACCTTTGGACTGTGAGCTGTTTCTGTTTCTTTGTATCCTTCTCTCTAATACCACTAATTGAATGTTTTTTATAGATCTAGGACCCACATTAACACTGTATACTTTTAATTCCATACAGCATGTGTGTGTGTGTGTGTGTGTGTGTGTGTGTGTGTGTGTGTGTGTGTGTGAATTTCTTGGTTTCATTGACTGTTTCTTTATCTGACTTTACCTAATTAGAAAATAAAGATAAAATGATACCTTTACTGCTCATGAATAATGCATGTCATCTTGGTCTTTTGTCATAGGAGAAAACCTAGCAGGTCTGTCTGAAATGAGGATATCTAGAAGATGAGGGGAAAATGTGAGCTATTAACTCTAAATTGAGTTTAGTGTGAATTCCTGAGAATCTGAGTCCTCCTCAGTAATAAAGTTTAGATCAGTTTACTTAATGGTTCACCTGGCCCTGGTGGAGCCCAAATTCAGAACATACGGGTGGTATTGACCTGTTAATTTAAAATGTTTTAATCTGCATAAAAATGGATTATATTAATTGTTCTACATTAACTGGGTCTGACTATAATGTCTGATTGAATTAGGCTGAGTTTTCTCTCTCTGAGCCCTTTGCGGTTTTATTCGCCCCAAATGTGTTATTCTTTCCTCCTCTCTGCCTATCATCTCAATTGTTGGGCTGTGTTGCTGTTGTCTTAGAGCGAAAAACCCACCACCCTTCTGCAAGCAAAAATACCTATCTTCTCTACGTTGTTTGCATTGCTTGATACCTCTCTACAAATGTTCTTCTTTTCTAATTACTCTCAGTAGTATTTCTCCACCCCCAATCTCATTAGCTGATATCATTTTCACAATCTTAGTCAATAATGTTAATTCCTGAAGCCTGTGTTTTAAAAAAAAGTCTGTGTTGAAGGAAACACTAAAATTAAGAAAAATTATTATTTTTAAGTATTCTTAGTTTTTTTTTCTACAAACATACTGTGAGATCTATAGAAGAAGGAGACCTGCTAGGAACTAAGAATGAGTATCATATCATATAAGAATGAGTCTGATCCTCCCCCTACACTTGGGAAGGCTGCATTGTGTTTCTGCTTCTCTGGAGACTATGACTCCTATGACTATGCTATGACTATGAAATCCTAGCTCCAGTATGACTTTCTAAAAATGTACAGGCCAACACAGTGAGGACAATTTTCAGGTTAAATGTGATTAATGTTTGAATGAGTGATGGGATTTATAGAGAATAAGAAATACTTTCTTTTTACTTTTTTATTTATTGTAAAGGTGATGAACAGGGGGTTTAATTACATAAGTAAGGCGATGAGTACATTTCTTTTTGGAGGTTTACAGTTACATAAGTAAGGCGATGAGTACATTTCTTTTTGGATATGGTTACCCCCTCCCTCATTTTCTTTTGCTTTCCCCTCCTGGCTCTCCTTCCCTCCATGTTTTAAAGTTCATTTCAAACTTAGTGGCTAGTGAGTATCACTGGTGCATTAGTTCATCCTTTTCCTGCTGTTTCTGTGATTTCCTTTTCCTTCCTTGGCTCATATAAACTTACATATAAGACAAAGGGTACAGCGAACAAAACAAAACAAAAACAAAAAAAAAACAAAAGAGAAATAAAAAAGACATGCAAACAGTAAATTATAGAAACCTCTTGTTTCCAATTATTGGAGTTCATTTTTATAAACTTCCTTCATTATATATGATCATATGCCCCTAGTGATTGAGCTATTGTGATCCCCTGCCAAGAATGTCATAGATCTAATCTAGTTATTACAAATGAGGGAAAGCGTGCAACCTTTGGGCCTGGCTTGCTTTGCTTAATGTAAGTTTTTCCAGGTCTTTTCCGTTCCTTACAAATGGCACAATGCCATTCTTTCTGATGGAAGCATAGAAGTTCATTGGGTACATATACCACATTTTCTTGATCCATTCATCTACTGAGGGGCATCTGGGATGATTCCATATCTTAGCTATAGTAAATAAGGCTGCAATGAACATGGTTATACTTATAGCTTTAGTATGAACTTATTTGTGATCATTTGGGTAAATGCCCAGGAGTATGATTGTTGGGTCATAGGGGATCTCTATGTTTAGTCTTTTGGGGAACCTACATACTGCTTTCCAGAGTGGTTGAACAAGTTTAATCTCCCACCAACAGTGTAGTAGCAATTCCCTTTTGGCCACATCCCACCCTCCTCTGTTATTATTTGTTTCCTTGATGATGGCTATTCTAACGGGTAAGGTGGAATCTCAATGTTGTTTTGCTTTGCATTTAATTTATTGCCAGAGATGTTGAACATTTCTTCACGTGTGTATTGGCCATTCTTATTTCCTCTTCAGAGAAGTCTCTCTTTGAGTCTTTAGCCCACTTGTTAATAGGGTGGGTTTGTTTTTTTGAGGATTTGATTTTTGGGAGATCTAGTTTTATGAGCTCTAAATATATTATAGATATGAGGCCCTTGTCTGTTGTATAGCTAGTGAATATCTCCCAATCTGTGGGTTTTCTGGGTCTCTGCTTTTACCTTAAGGTCTTTGATCAATTTGGAATTGATTCTGGTACATAGTGATATTAACTTCAGTTTTCTACACATATATCGCCAGTTCTACCAGCATCATTTGTTGAAGAGGCTGTTCCTTTTTTTTTTTTTTTTGGATTCCTCATCAAAGATTAGATAGATAACTTTGTGGGTCTATTTCTGGGTATTTAATTCTACTCCATTGGTCACCAGGCCTGTTCATGTGCCAGTACCAAGCTGTTTTTATTACTATAGTAATAGTAATAGTAATAGAGTTTGAAGTTTGGTATGATGTTCCTCCAGCACCATTCTTCCTGCTAAGGATTGTTTTGCTATTCAGGATCTTCTTTTATTCCATATGAATTTTTGGATTGCTTCTTCTGTTTCATTAAAGAATGATATTGGGATATTGATGGATATTACATTGAATTTGTAGATAGCCTTTGGCAGTTTTGCCATTTTCATGATGTTAATCCTCCCAATCCAGGAGCATGGGAGGTTTTTTCCACCAAGGAATACTTTTGAATGATTTCTATACTTTGATGTTATTTTCTCAAACCAAAAATATTTTATTTTGGTTCTGTATTCTGAGGCTATGCTCAATTCACTCCCTTGGTCTGCAATCATAACTTGTCATAGGAAACTTTCCTTATGCTCCCCCTTGTCTAATGAGATACATCTATTGTACTCTGTACAGTCCTCATCATGAGCCAGCAGTATGTAATAACTTCTTTCAGTGAGGTAGAATAACGTTTTCAACTAGCAGCATATCGGGAGTCAAGCAACAGAGAAAAAAATTTGAGAGGTCAGTGGTATTGCCCAGGCCCTGTCATTTGTGAGCCAACAGTATTAGCATCATGTAGCAGTCAATTAGAAATGCAAAATATTGTACCCACTTCAGACCTACAGAATTGGAATCCAAATTTCACTAGCCCAGGTTTTGTGTAGTGTTAAAGCTTGAGAAGCTCTGGTATAATTCGGCTTTGGAATACCTAAGTCTTTTATAAAGTGCGTGTGCTTGGATACTACCCATAGAGGTTCTCGTGTAATTGTCCAGGTGAGGCTAGAATGCAGCCACGGTTGTGCCCCACCTCAGTCTAGACTTCAGTTTTTCAAGTGCTGCCTCTTCCATTGCACCTGCATTCCACATTGTCTTTTTAACATTCGTTCTCTCTGCGACTTTCTACATTCTCATATCCTGACACTTTAATATAGTATCTCTTACTGCACGATCATTCCTTATAGTGAATGGAAATGAACCTGTGTAGGAGCCTATAAGTCTGATTTTGATGATGTCATTAGAAGACATTTGAAAGATGTTTGAAAGAAGAGTTGAGTCACAGTGACAGAAAATTGTTTCAGAAGTTTCACCATGGGTAAAGTCAAAGTCAGTGGGATGAATTATCTGATTGTTGCCCAGATTTTACAAGGATAAGGTGCAGATGAGGGGAGGAAGACTTGGCTCAATCTTTTTTTATAGGGGAAAGGGAGAGTTACAGATTTAGTTCTGGATGAACCCTATGACTCAGCTGAGACTTATATACCTGCTAAGAAAGATCATAACATGTTTATCAAATGCCTTAGTGAAAGTGTAGTATTCATTTGTACTAGCTAGTAGCCTGATGTGTGTCATCAGGGTACCATGCATGAGGACATCATGAATGTTGTATATAATGTAGGAATCATGTCATGGAAGGTGGGCATGTGGGAATGAATGCTGGAGGAGTGGATGTAGGAAAGACATCATTGCTTTCTTTAGAAGGGCTGACCAGTGTGTAGGAAGAGAGCAGAGCAGCACAGAGCAGAGCTGTGCTGTGCTGTGCTGTACTGTGCTGTGCTGCACTGTGCCACAGGACAGAGCCAGGGCCAGTGGGATTCATCAAGGCAGGTTTTGGCTCAATACAGGAAGATTTTGTGCCAGGGAGAGCTGTCCAATAATAGAACCGGCTGCCTGGGGAGATGGTGAGAGCAAGCGAGCGCTCTATCTTTGGAAATGTTCTAGCAGGGACTGGATAGCCATCTGTTGTGGGTATTGTGGAAAGATTCCTGCATTTGATACATGAACAAAATTTTGATGATAATGGTAGTAAATATAACAACTATATACTCAGTACGGCTACTATATACTCCACTCTGAGTATATAGTAGTGCTGGGCATGATCACTTTGAACCCTGCAAACCTGTAGTGAAAATGAGACATTGACATCATCTTATAGGAAAAGGAGATTCAGGGCTAGGATTTTACTTAACCCTAGGTTTTCCCACTGAAAACTCAAAATCTTTCCATTGTTCCCCCCGTTTCTTATGGTTTCACCAATCTCAGAGAGTCCATGATTGATTTCAAGTGTAGTCACACATAAATATATACATATTTGGCATTACTGGGGATAGAACACAGGGTTTTGCACATGCCACTTGGGCTACGCTCCAGCCATTTTGTATTTGTTATTGTCTTGTAACTTTGCTTTGGGTTGGCTTCGAACTCATGGTCCTCTTGACTCCCTACTACCGGGGAATGTAGGTATAGGCCAGCACACCAGGCTCTGAAACTTAATTTGAAGTGAGTTGTAGGCAAGCCATGTCTACGAGGTACTGGGGAACTGAACATGAAGGCTTGGGAGTCGCCAGGTGCAGGCGTGGCCCTGAGGTGAGTGAATGGCATTGAGATGGTCAGGTGACCAAGGCTGTGACTGCAGAAGTGGGTGGCTGTGCAGCCAGCATAGCTCTGAGGTCCTCATACTGAGGAAGAAGGAGGAAGCTGCTGGATATGGGAAGAGGAGTTCTTAACCTTAGCAAACTGTGAATGGTGCCATAAATGTCTTCTTCCAAATTGTGACTGTGGGAAAGTCAAGGGTTGAAAAGAGTGGTGATGATAGAGTGGTTTGAGGTAAACCTTCTTCTTGGGTTGATATCTGGGCACTGCTCTTTCCTAGCTTTGTGCCCTTCTGCATGTTTCCTCAATATGCCTCTATTGCAGCATTTCTAAAATTGGGTGATGACTCTACTCCACCGTTAATTTATTATGAGACGTAAGTAAAATAACCTATGTAAGCTGCTAGAACCGGTAGCTATCACATGCAAAGACTTTAGTTGGCATTTCTATTTAACATTAACCTTGAAGTCTCAGTAACTCTTAAATTAACACATATTGAATATTTTGCTAAGGGCATTTGCTTGTCCATTTCAGTTAGATCTAGTTACATAAAAATTCAACTTAAATAAAAAAAAATAGTAATGCATAAGGGGTGATCATTTGACACTTTGACCTAATGTATCAACCCATTTTGTCACAGTTTTTTTTTTTTTTCAGGCAGGAAAAGAAGTTTATTTAACAAACTGCTGCCCCTGCCATGCATGGTGGAGAAGCATGGCTGAAAAGGAAGGGGAGGGGGGCACCTCTGGGCCAGGACTTATTTAGGCCAGGAACAGGAAGAGGTGTGGCCAGGTGGGGGAAAGGTGTGGCCACACTGGATCTGGATGTGACCTCAGGGTCTGCGACCCTCCTGAGTTCAGATGGGAGGCATGTGACCAGAGGTGGCCCAGGATGTGACCTAGCAGGAGGGGAAGGTGACTGATTCCAGTTCTACCAGTTACCTAGGGAACAGATACTGGGTAGAAACTTAGCCAAGAGGGAGGGAGGTATCCCTGTGCAGACCTTACATTCCAGCCTTTTGATAATTATGAAAAAGGATGAAGATTCTCTCTGGCTACTTCCTGCTTAAAAGGCTGAGATGTGGTCCCCTCTGGGAGAAGGCAGCAGGCAGCAGCTGTCACTTGGGCGTTGAGTCCTTAGATGAAGTCTGGAGGAGGCAAGTCTCTTAGATGAAGTCTGGAGAAAGTCTCATGAGGCATTGAGGGACTGAAAAAAAATACCAGCAAATAAATGGCAAGAGGAAGGACTTGGGGTAACTAAATGGCAAAAGGAAGGACTTGGGGCTGAAAATGTTGGTAGTAATGTCCTAGCTACTTATGATATCTGGTGACTAGGTAGAGGAGAAGTCAGGTAACAAAGGCAAGAATATAAATTCCTGTCTAGTTGTAAGGTAGACAGGCATGGACATTAGATGGGCAAGGCTTCTTACTTCTATTGACTTCCTGGTTCTGGTTAATTTTGAAAGGGCAGGAACAAAGTGGCTGATGTGACATCATCTCCTTTTACTCCTCTCCATGTTCCCTTGTTCCCCAGACTGGCTGAGTCTAGGTGCTCGTTGCTAGGATGGCTTTTCCCAGTTGGTATTCAAGGAGGTTTGAACTCAAGGCCTGGCATTGTCCCTGAGCACTTCTGCTCAAAGCTAGCACTGAACCACTTTGAGTTGTAGTATCACTTGCAGTGTTTGCTGGCTAGAGATAAGAGTCTTGAGCCATGCTTCCAGTCTGGCTCTTTGCAGGTTAGTTGGGAGATGGAGTCTTAGTGATTTTTCAGCCCGGGCTGGCTTTGAACTACAATCTTTGCCACAAAAAAACACTTTATTATTTCCAATTACAGCAACAAGGAGATCAAGTAGAATAAGTAGAGCTTACCTGGTCCTTATCAAGAATTGACCAACAAATATTCTGAAATAACAAAACTCATTAGATGTGATGAGAATTTTAGCACAGACATAGTATTGATTTCTTTCTGGTAACCCTAACAGTGCTTAAGTTAACCAAAGTTACAGAAAGAGCATTAGCTTTTACAAATCCAAAGCAATCTTTCACCAGGAAATCAGCAGTATGATGGAACCAAGCGAGACTCTAGTCTACTTTTACCATGGTGGAGGTAGTCAGGATGGTCTAGGCAGGAGTGAGGCCTGTCTTCCAGATTGGAAGAGATGGACTGGATCTGGACTGCATGTAGACTGGCTGGCACTGAACTACGGATCCAAACTGGACAAACTTCAGAAATCTCAGACCATTTAAGCCAAATAACTTGATTAGAATGCCAGCTAACAAGTTTATACAGACACAGACATACATGTATAGGCATGCACACACACAATCAAGTTGAGGTTGGTGCGAAGTCGAGTTGGTGCGAAATAGCAGCTGAGCTCCCATGATGCCAAGATGGCACATCTGCCACATGGACAATGCTGGAGAGGGCTGAAGATTTTGACAGTGAGGGTGCATTGCTTCTAGCACACATGGAGCTTCAGGTTCTACCCCCACTACAAAGGCAGAAGAGGGGTCCCGCAGGGGAGGGGGCCTTGCAGGAGAGGCCGCAAAGGAGGGGGTACCTTGCCGGGGAGGCCACAAAACAGAGGAGGCCTCGCTGGGAAGGCCACAAATGGGGGTACACCTTGCTTTGCTTGGGAGGCCACAAAAGAGGAGAGGACCTCGCAGGGGAGGCCGCAAAACAGGGTGTCCCTTGCTGGGAAGGCCTCAAATGGGGGTGCCTCGCGGGGGAGGCAGCAGAAGTAGGTGGAATAATAAGCTTGGTGGAAGGTTAAGGGTCAGATAAGACCCAATCCTTATCCCACCATGTGGCTAAGATGGCAAACTCAAGAAGGCGAATTTCTGAAAAAACGCAAAGAAAACCTAAGCAAATGGCAACTCTGACAATTTTCAAACCTAGAATGGCTGGCCTTTGAGAGGGAACCTAGAGGGGGGGTCCCTGGGATCCAGCCTGAGTTAGACCTGATTGGCAGAGAGAGAGAAACAAAGAGAGCCTGAAATTAAACAGACTTCTGACCATTTACCATTGCAGTGGCAAAAACTGTCTATATCTGAGAATGGCATAAAATTAGGCGCTCTGGCTTTCCAGGGAGCGCAGGGAGGCATTTCAAAGGGGTTTCATGGCTCGGGTGTGACTCGCAGCACCCCATTAAATGTGTAGGAGAGTCAATCTGGTGAGTGAAGGAGAACTGACCAGGCAGAAGCGGCGTCCTGACTTCCCCAGAACACTCTAGAGAGAAATGGCCAAGCCCCCAAAGCCAAGCATCCTGGGCTCCAGAGGTGACCGGCCTTTCAGCTAAAGGCCGTAGGAGCTCTCTGGCGTGGTGCCACATCTGAAGAGAGACTGAGCAACAGAGAGCCATAGAGAGTAGTTTCACTCACCAGAGTAGAGAAGTGGTGTGGATGTGGATGTGAAGGCCAGCAACGGTACTGGTGCAAAGTCTTGCGTGGTGTCTCAAGGCAGTTTGGAAAAGGGGTGGTTAGGAAATTCTAATATTTCCAACTCAAAAAACCCATCCAAGTCATGGCACCATATGTAAGGTATATGAAGTAGGTAGGTTTCATTAGGTAGCCAGCCGATGAAGAGAACACCATGTGCTATTCAGACAGGAAAAGAAGTTTATTTACAGAACTGCTGCCCCTGGTGGACAGGTATGGCTGAAAAGGGAAGGCGGGGAGCCCAGAGGGAGGGGCCGGGGGGAGGGCCACCCCTGGGCCAGGAAAGGGAATTGTCACAGTTTTTAAACCATATTAATCTACTTATGCACCTTAATATCTCAGATATTAAACAGAATGAAGCAGTATAGGGCAGACACTAAGGCTAAGGCTGTATAGTCTGACTGCCTGGGCTAACATTTTAACTTTGCTATTGGGTAGCCCTGTGACCTTGGACAATGTATGAAGTTTGTAAGCCTCTGTTTTTTTCATATAAAGTAGAAATCGTAGCAATAATAACTGTCTTATAGGGTTTGGAGATGAATGAAATTATAGATAATAGTGCATATGAGTCCACAACATGTAAACATTCACAAAAGATCATAATGATGATTTCTATATTGTATGTTCTGTATTTTAAGACAAAGGATCTAGCAGTGCTTCAGGATCCTAACTGTATGATTTGCTGTTGATTATATAACTCCATAATATGTGAACATTATCTGAAGGCATAGCTCTCTATAAGGAAAGCATTGGTACGCACATAGCTGGGCTCACAGGACATCTCTGATGCTGTGAAATTGTGTAAGTCCCATAGGAACAAATGTGGACCTGGAGATGATCTGTGTTTCCATTACTTGCTCTGTGATCTTACAAAATTCAAAAAGTGTTCAGGTGCATAAGAGAGACATCTGAGAGACTTCTGAAACTCTTAGTGAGATGACAGTAAACCAAGTGTCTGACTTACAGGCAAAGTCAACTTGACATTACAGAGTCAGAGGTGGGTGTTTCCAATATCAGTATAATCCTTCAAAGAAGATGTTACTCAAGGTTCAAGTTCACTCTTGCAGTCTTGGCTGTATTACTCACGATTTTAGAATAGCATCCATAGACTAAATATTACCCCCTCAGTTAATTTCATTGAAAAGTTAAAGGAGCTCTGGTAGCCAGGATGGTAAGATACAATTTTCCTTTTTTGTCTCCTTTTCTTTCTTTTTTAATCAGAGGGGGAGAAATTCTCCCAGAAGGAATTCCCACGAAGCAAGACACCCACCCACTCCCTGCTTATTATGTTTGCCAGAACTGGATTAGATGCCACTTCCAGCCAGGAGGGTGGCCAAGAATGCAAGAGGCTTTTTCTGCCTCCCTGAGGGAGATGGGCAGGGAAAAGAGGCAGTGTAAGGAGAAAGCTTCTGGTAGGCCAATGTGCTAATGAGAATGTGAGAGCAGTAAAGTCACATAAAGAAGGTGAATTCGGGAGAGGGCTGATATTTAGTAAGAAACAGACCTCCAGAGAGAGGATCAGGAATACGAAGGGAAGGCTTCAAGGGCTTTCAAGATGCCTTACCCTAACAGACGTCATTCATCAGTGACTAATGCAGAAGAAGTGCCTGGATTCCAAATAAGGGAGGAAGAAACTGATACAGAAGAGGCAGCCAATTGCTCTTGTGTGCAGCTGTTGATTCTGACCTAGATCTGCCCTCCCCCAGTCCTCAGCTGCTGGGTACCAATGCATCTTTTCGGGGAACTGGACCATGTGCTCTGCCAGGATGAGGATGCTTGTCTCAGTAACACTCCTCTAATCCCCAAACAAGCTGTTCCCAGGGAAGGGGAGCAACACACACAGTAGTAACAGGTATATTAATTAGCAGCAGCCCCGGGGCCTTGCAATCCTACTAAAAAGACTAGGTGATTCAATGCGATCTGTCATGACCCCTGAGAGTTTCCCAGATGGAGAGACAGGTGGGGACATCCAATGCTAATAGCATGGAGGCCTTTAACCCACTGTTATTAGAAGGATATGGGTTGGGAAGTGAGAGTCAAAAGCAAAACACGTGTACACAAGGCTACAGTCTGTTGTGGCTGGGGGAGCATAGCAAATTGTGCTACCCTAAGGAGGAGAACCTGTGATCATGTCAAAATAAACATGCAAACTCAACAGGCCTACTCCTTCACTCATCTTCTCTGTGCTCAACCCAGAGGCTGGAGAATTACGTGGCTGCTCATTTTATTTTGTATTTTGAAAAATTAATTTGGTAATTAGAAAACTGAAAGTTTAATCATGCATTTATCATATGGTGTCAAAGTGCTCTATAATTGTTTTCTCTAATGGAGAATGGAATAATACAGTAAGATTAGTGAAAAATGATACTGTTTTATCTCTCATGGGAATCAGGGAGAGATTCACAAAGGAAGAAACTCTTGATATGATGCTTGATGCAAAGTAGGGGCTTATCAGGGCTCATGGAGTAAATAGATGTCAGGAACAGAGTAGTTTGAGTAGAACCCACAACACCACCCAGAAAAGCTGCAAAATACACTGAGTATCTGGCTTTTTGCTTTTTTGATAGTTCTTCCTTTTCTTCAGAAAGATGACTCAAGCTGGGCACTGGAGGCTCAAGCCTGTAATCCTTGCGACTCAGAGACTAAGATCTGAGGATTGAGGTTCAAAGCCAGATAAAGCAGAAAAGTTAGTGAGACTGTTATCTCCAATTAACAAGCAAAAAAGTAGCAGTGGAAGTGTGAATCAACTAGTAGAGTGCCAGCCTTGAATGAAAAAGCCAAAAGAGATTTCAAACTTCAGTACTGGCACAAAAACAAAACAGAAAAGTAACTCATTTTGCTCTTTAGGGATGCCTTTATATCATCTGAATTGTAGGATTTTTGGAGCTACCACTTAGCTCCACTACTTTAGGTACAATTGATTAGCCTGAGAGTATGCAAATAGATTGCCTGGACTTTTTAAGCTCCTGATAGGAGAGAAGTTGTAGTCAGCTCTTCCTTGATGACCAACTGAGGGCACAATATATAAGATTTACTGATGATTCTGCTCCTGTCTTTGAAAAATACTTCTAGCTTGCGACAGATAGAAATCTACTTTAAATGTGCTCTGATCAAACTAAAATTGTTAATAAAACTTTAAGTCCTGGGGCTTGAACTCAGGGACAGGTTTTTGTCCCTGAGCCTTTTTGCTGAAGGCTAGCACTATGTCACGTGAGCCACAGCTCCATTTCTGGCTTTTTTGATAGCTTTTGGAGATAATAGTCCCACAAACTTTCCATCATGGGCTGGCTTTAAACCATGATCCTTAGATCTTAGCCCCCTGAATAGGTAGGATTATAGGTATGAGCCACTGGTGCCCAACTTGTTTATAAAACTTCTAAATAACATAGTTCCTGCCCATTTCTCATTCCTGTGTTTATCATTACAAATGCAGCAGATGAGGTTCCTCCATTTGATGGAAATCAAGGTTAACAATTACTCCCATGTCTCACTTTTCACTGAGATTGTAAAAAAATGGAAGGCAGGGAAAAATAAACTTTAAAGAACATTTCATAGACTGTTAGAACAATGTTTGTCAAATAATGTGCTATGTGATTAGCTGGGGGTTTTCCTAACATGTCTGTTTGGATTCAGTACATCTGTAATGGTTCCTCAGATTGCCTTTCCAACAAACTCCCATGTGATGCAGGGTGAGATGAGAGTAGACAGAAGTGAGCAGCAGTCTTCCCTAGGATGATTAGTTCAGTTCCACGGAGGTTGCATTTGATAGGACAGACTTCTTAGAGTCATATTCATTAATTATTGCTGCTTAACAAAATTGCCCCAAAATTGCCATGCTAAACAGCAAGCATGTATTGCTCCCCAGTCTTGGAGGGTCTGTGTCCTTTTACACAAGATTGTTCGCAGGCCTACCCTGAAAGCATTGGGCAGGGCCCAGAAGCAGGTCTGTTTGCAGGACCCAGTGTCTCAATGTAGTTGGGTTGAGGGTTTCCTCAGACTTGCCCTACTTTGTTCCCTGCCTGTAGTCTTCCTGATGCAGGACCTGGCTTTCCTCTGCAAGCAGATGAGAGGAAGTCAATTGTTCTATCACCTGACTACTTTCAAGTGCTATCTGATTACATGGATCTGATTATAAGAAAGGGATCACTAGGTGGGACAATTGCCTATGGTGTGAATGCCACTAGTGGGGACCATTGTACACCATTTAAGAGCCCGACTACACAAGTTCTTACATTACCTGGGTGTCTCCTGTCCTCATGTAGGTTGCTGTTGCCATCAGTTTGTTTAGCAAGGAGGATCATGGGAATTTTGGCTCACCTCAGGGTTGGCTCAAATTGTTCAGATTGAGCTAGAGTTGGCTTTGGCTGATCTTTAACTTCTAAGGTGGGTTTAGGCTTGTTTTCTTCTTTGTGAGACATTTGGATGAGAGCAGGGAGGCCACCTGAGAATTTGTGGGCAGCTCAGCTTGGACTGACCCCCTGGCCATTTTAGTGCTGCCAATAAAACTGCCTGAGGAGCCTGCCAAGGAGACAGATGCCGCTGCTGGAGAAACACCTTCTGTAGCCTGGCATTTGTTGGGTAATTGCTCTCCAAGAGAAAATAAATGCTGCATGTGAGGGGAAGGTGGATGGTGCCCTGGTTTGTCTTGTGTGGAGGTGATCAAGTGCTGCAAATAAGATGCAAAAAGATTTCATTAAAAAGTAGAAGACATTTGTACGGATCTCAGGTTTGGCTCTTTTAAAATCCACTGACTCAGGGACTGCTTCTTGTTTGCCAGGCATGGAATAATCCTCAGTAAATTGAATTATGTGCAGAATACTTCACCTGCTCCCTCTCACTTCTTCCCGTGGAAGTCATATTTCTTTTGCAAGTCAGAGCTGCTGTTTCCTTCTGTCTTATAGATTCACAGGGTAGAGAAGACATTGGTTTAGGACTGGACAGTAGGCAAGATCAAGCTTTATTTTATAGCATTTTTAGAAATCTTTAGCTTGGGATAGTACTAATTCTCTCATAAAATTGTTTGAAAGATGAAGTTACACAAGTCACACTAGATTCCTTATTCTATAGATACTATTACATATAGATCTCTAATAAATGGTGTCTTAATTGCTTCTGTTGTTAAAATAACAACTATAGGAGGAGTTTTAATGTCTTAGCTTAGGCAGGAAACCTAAAACTCACAAAGTTGGAAATGTTTCTAAAAGATTATATATAGTTAAGCCTCCCCCACCCCGACCTCAACACACACACACACACACACACACACACACACACACACACACACACACACACTGTCGAACTGTTCTCTGGCAATGCTAGTTTCATTGCAGTGACAATAGTAATGAATGAATGAATGTGTTGACATGAGACACAATAGGCAAAATGCACCATTAAGAGATGTTAGATGGAATATGTACTGTAAAATAGAGACTAAAATGCTGAAGAATAACTTGTAAGCGGGACAGGAAAGACAATTTTAGTTTGGTGACTTGGAATGTTGCTTCAAAGCAGTGGCATTTGAGCGAGTACCTATAGGGTCAGAGGGAAACAAGAAGGAGAATGACAAGTTCAAAGATCTGAAAGCAGGAAGAAGACAATTGGCATTTCCTGAATCTGGCATTTTTAGGTTTCAGGGTAAGGAAAAAGTTGTATAAATATATTATAGACATTCTGATCACTTGTTTTAAAAAATGACTTTTCAGAATTGTTGATATGTTAACATTTGTTATGATTTGCTAAGGAATCAGAAACATTTTTTGTTGTTTTTCGTGGGGTTTGAACACAAGGCCTGGTCTCTGTGCTCTTTTGTCAATGTTAGTGTTCTACTAATTTGAGCCACAGCCCCACTTCCGGTTTTCTAGTGGTTAATTGGAGATATGAGTCTCACATACTTTTTCAACCTAGGCTGACTTTAAACTGAGATCCTCAGGACTCAGCTTCCTGAGTAGCTAGGATTACAGGTGTGAGCCACCAGTGCTTGGTCTCAGAAACATATTATGAAGTGTTTTCAGAGCTAGTTAGCTCTTCCCTTCTTTCCTTCCTTGCTTCCTTTTCCTCTTTTCCTTACTATGGCATTGAGGATTAAGTGTAAGCATATAAATTTGGCAAGAGGATGGGTTGTGGGGATATGAATACACAGTTTACAGTTAATTACATCGTCTGAACCATAAAATATAACAATATTAATGACCTCTGATGAGGGTCTTCAGGGTACCAGGCCCAACAGTACATGAGTCATATTCAATCTTATGTATCGTTGTCTATAGTAAAATACTTGTGTACTGTAATCCTCACATCTTGAATGGTGGAGGTTATCCATCCTGTTTTTCAGTTGGTACAGGCATGATGTCTCAGTTCATATATGGTAGTTTTTTTAAGGGCTCCACAGAAATGTTTTAGTTATTTTTTTAAATTAGAAGAAGTACATGAACTCTTGGGCCAGATATTACATTTTTCTTCATACTAATATAGTCATAGAGTATCATGATCCACTGGTCATGGATAGAGGAATAAGCGCTAGGATCCCAACAGCTACAATGCAGAAACCCTGTGAGGACTCCCAGGAGTGGTGGTTTGCTCAGAAGCCATGCCTGGGAGGTCATGGCCTGAGCCTTCAGTGTTTCCCTACCATGCCTGGAAGCCTCATTCTCTACTGACTTCAACCCCACACTAATTTTCTGCCGTAGCATCATTTCCACAGAAACGGTAGGTGCCTAAAAACTGGAGCAGCACATTCTTAATTTTAGCACCCCATCTGCTCCGGGTACTGACAAAAAGAAATGCACAAATTTTTCTTTACACAGAGCCTCACCCCAGGTTTCCTCAACAAATGAAGAGGCCCAGTCAGGGCCCTAATGAAAGTGAGTGCCATCAGAGTCAGAATTTGTTGGCTCTGACCTTGTTAGAGTGGGCAATTCAATTAGGCCAAGTGTGGAACCAACCTCCTGGAACCCTTAGATAATGAGCAAGTGAAGAAGCAGGTGGGAAGCAATCGTATTGGAGTCTGCATACTGTACTGTAGCCCACCAGCCAATCCTGCACATGAGGAATCTCTGAAAGTTTAGTTTTCATTTCTCTGTACAAGCTTAGAGTGTAAATGGGGGACTGTTTTCCATGCAGTGCACGGGGTACGTCCCCTCCAGTCTCCTGTGTAAAATGGAGTTTTAATAAAGCCTTTGTATGATTCTTGGTATCACAACAAGTAAATTTCATCCTGGGTGCATTAGAACATGTCCTGGTGATGTCCCCTATGGCATTTAGCTTGTGATATTATGCCACTTTTGGCTGAGTTTATTATCTCAAAGAAGCTTTGATTTACTGTTGAAGATATCTGCTTAGATAAAATTGTATGCCCTCTCCTTAAACCCCAGTTTCCCTACTGTGTAAAATGAAATAATTTTTAAGTCTCTTGGCTTTGGATTCTATTTTCCTAAACAACTACTAAGGGAAAAGATCCTGAGTTAACAAGTTAAGATCTGGGGATTTGTCCTGGGCATCAAATGAGATCATGGAAGGAATAAATACATGTAAATATTATTTACCTGTAGTGGTGTGTGTGTGTGTGTGTGTGTGTGTGTGTGTGTGTGTGTGTGTGTGTGTGTGTGTGTGTGTGTGTGTGTGTGTGTGTGTGTGTCTGTGTGTGTGTCTGTGTGTGTGTCTGTGTGTCTGTGTGTGTGTCTGTGTGTCTGTGTGTGTCTATGTGTGTATGGCTTGAACATAGAGCCTGGACATTGTCCTTGAGCTTTTTTTGCTAAAGGCTAGTGTACTATCACTGCTCTACTTCTACCTTTTTTTGTGTGTGTGCTTAATGGGAGCTATGAGTCTCACAATGTATCTGGCCTGGGCTGGCTTTGATCCTCAAGCCTCAGATCTAGTGCCTGGCTACTCACCTGTATTTTGATGTAGAGTAATAACTTTCAGTAATGGAGGGAAAACTGCAGGCCATGGATATTTTTTTTTTTGCTGTTGGTCATGGGGCTTGAACTCTGGGCCTGAGCACTGTCCTCTGGGCCTGAGCACTGTCCCTCAGCTCTTCAGCTCAAGGCTAGCACTTTACCACTTGAGCTACAGCGTCACTTCCAGTTTTCTGGTGGTTTATTGGAGATAAGAGTTTCATGGACTTTCCTGCCCAGGCAGGCTTTGAACCATGATCCTCAGATCTCAGCCTCCTGAGTAGCTAGGATGATAGGTGTGAGCCACCGGCACCCAGCTGGGCCATGGACTTTGCATACTTTCTTCACTCCCGTATAAAATTTTCAAAACAAAACCAACTATACATATTTCAGAGATGAACAGTTTAGGTGTGGAAATGTTAAAAAATGTTAAAGCCTAGAGCCAGAAATTAACCTCAGTTGTACATGTCCTCTGTTAATTTGATCATTACCATCGTCTATTGCCCTTCTTTTGTGATCAAATTGAGAAGCAAGATACATTCATTTGGCCAATCACACTGATCCTGTCTCTGTCAGCATGAGTTGTGCCCACTGATGAACTTCACCTAGATATAGGCAAATAAAAGAGAAGGTGCAGACTCTAAAGTATGGAGAAAATATTAGCCTATCTCGATGGGTTAAATCAAAGCCTCATTTACTTTGTGCAGGGTAGAGTGTCATAAACTTATGCTAATAAACACAACTGTTTTTCTTTTCTGTTCTTTACCTAGCTGAGAGGTAGGATGCCTTCTTTTGGGAAGGACTCATCTCTGCTGTTCTAATGTAGCTAAATTTGATATGTTTATTGTTTCTTTTTCTATTTTTCCTTCCTTTCTTCCTTCCTGCCTGCCTGCCTGCCTGCATGCCTGCCTGCCTTCCTTCCTTCCTTTTTTTTTCTCCTGTCATTTGTGGAGCTTGAACTCCAAAGGCCAGAGCCACCCACAAAGAAGGAAGGACAAAGTGCACAGCTCAGATGACAGTTAGTGACTTTGAGTGATCAGCAGAAATGGAATCAGGCTGGGTGTGTCACATGAGAAGACACAGTTAAAGGTTCTGTCATAAACACCAGGGCAAGGAGCACTGGAGCACAGATCCCTCCATTCCAAACACATTTCCTGACTCTTTCTACACACACACACATACACACACACACACACACACACACACACACACACACACACACACACACACAGAGCTACACTGACTATGGGCTGTTGGTCATATTGTTTCGTTCAAGGATGCAGCTTATATTTTGGAAGATGGAGGTGGACAGTAAACAAACAAATAAATCACATGTATACCAGATGTTATATGTGCCAAGAATGAAAATGAGGGTGGAGAGAGGTCTGAGAAGTACTGGAAAGGGGTCAAGTTTTTTGATGAGTAGTCCCAGAAGTCTGGGCCAACATTGCCATCCAAGAAGAATATTGAAGAAATTGGAAGCAGCTAGCCCATGGTGTAATAATATAGCTGTAATTGTAGCTATTCAGGAGGCTAAGATCTGAGGAACACAGTTCAAAAACCAGTCCAGGCAAGAAAGTCTGGAAAGTTTGTGAAACTTTTATCTATAATTAACCAGCAAAAACCCAGAAGTAGAGCTGTGGCTCAAGTGGTAGAGCAGCAGCTTGGAGCTGGGACCTTGACTTCAAACAGCAGCATCAGCATTTTTTAAACACTTTAAAAGTTGGAAGTACATGCAAGAAGATATCTAGAAGGAGAGAATCTCCAGGAGAAGGGAGAGAAAGCCCAACTATCATACAGCAGAAATGAGCCAAGAATTTTCAAAGACTAGAGTGGGCATTGGGAAGAGTGTGAGAGAGACATAGAGATGAGGCCAAACAGGATGACGTTAGAGCCAGGCCCAGGGCCCAGGTTAGCAATATTCCTACACCCTAGCGTTTCTACCAGTCACTAACCATGCCACCTAGGAAAGGAAAACCTTTGTGAGGGTTTGTTTCTACATCTGTAGAGCAAAGCAGACACAATAATAATCTCATCACCTGCATTTCCATGACAGGACTGCTTTTCACTCATTTTCACTGATCTTCTGAAATGAATTAAAAATGCTAAACTCCTATCTGCAGACTCACCAACTTAGTTAGGGCTCCATGAAATAGATAACTTCGTCCAGAGTCCAAAGGTGTTCTCGCTTCAGAAAAACCTGGGAAGTGTTAGAACAAGGATTTCAACACAAATATTTGTAACTATGAAAGGTCATCCCTCTGGGGTGATAGCTCCTTCAGAAAAACCATGGCTGAAGTGAACAGTGTGGTGTGAGAGGGTCACATAATTCCTCAGTGGGGGGTTGCTATCACCTGATACCATAGACAGACCCAAAGCCCTTTCTCCCATTGTAGGAACTCAGCAGTTCTGTCTGGTGATGAAAGGTGGTGAGAATGAACTATTCCTGCTTCTCTAGCTGTTTTCCAGGCCTCATAAGTCTGTATTGCTATATCTTGGGCACATTGGGAAAACTGAGACAGCCATTTGAGCTTTGAGCCAGGCACTAGTGGCTTGCACCTACAATTCCAGCTTCTCAGGAGGCTGAGATCTGAGGATCATGGTTCAAAGCCATGGATCTTCTCATCTCTAATTGGCGATCAAAAACTGGAAGTAGAGATGTGGTTCAGGTGGCAAGAGTACCAGCCGTGAATAAAAAGCCAAGCAAGAACACAAGGCCCTAAGTTCAAGCCCCAGTACCAGCACAATAAAAGTCAAGCTTAGCACAAAAGAAAGAAAGGAAAGTCAGGTGCCAGGGGCTCACACCGTTAATCCTAGAGACTCAGGAGGCTGAGATCTGAGGATCATGGTTTGAAGCAAGCTACTCAATTAACCACTCAAAACCCAGAAGTGGCACTGCACCTCAAAGCCTTGAGCAAAACATAGCTCAGGATGTGGGCATATTGCTAACCTGGGCCCTGGGCCTGGCTCTAACGTCATCCTGTTTGGCCTCATCTCTATGTCTCTCTCACACTCTTCCCAATGCCCACTCTAGTCTTTGAAAATTCTTGGCTCATTTCTGCTGTATGATAGTTGGGCTTTCTCTCCCTTCTCCTGGAGATTCTCTCCTTCTAGATATCTTCTTGCATGTACTTCCAACTTTTAAAGTGTTTAAAAAATGCTGATGCTGCTGTTTGAAGTCAAGGTCCCAGCTCCAAGCTGCTGCTCTACCACTTGAGCCACAGCTCTACTTCTGGGTTTTTGCTGGTTAATTATAGATAAAAGTTTCACAAACTTTCCAGACTTTCTTGCCTGGACTGGTTTTTGAACTGTGTTCCTCAGATCTTAGCCTCCTGAGTAGCTACAATTACAGCTATATTATTACACATTGGCTAGCTGCTTCCAATTTCTTCAATATTCTTCTTGGATGGCAATGTTGGCCCAGCCTTCTGGGACTACTCATCAAAAAACTTGATCCCTTTCCAGTACTTCTCAGACCTCTCTCCACCCTCATTTTCATTCTTGGCACATATAACATCTGGTATACACGTGATTTATTTGTTTGTTTTCTGTCCACCTCCATCTTCCAAAATATAAGCTGCATCCTTGAACGAAACAATATGACCAACAGTCCATAATCAGTGTAGCTCTGTGCATGTGAGTGTGTGTGTGTGTGTGTGTGTGTGTGTGTTGAACAAATCAGAAAATGTGTTTGGAATGGAGGGATCTGTGTTCCAATGCTCCTTGCCCTGGTGTTTATGACAGAACCTTTAACTGTGTCTTCGTGTGACCACACCCAGCCTGACTCCATTTCTGCTGATCACTCAAAGTCACTAACTGTCATCTGAGCTGTGCCCTTTGTCCTTCCTTCTTTGTGGGTGACTCTGGCCTTCTGGAAAAGCCAGGACAACTTGTCTTTCCAGGAGCTTTGCTCTGCAGCTTGATTAACATGGGTAATGTGATATTTAATTTAATTTTTGTATCATAGAATAGAGCTCTTTATTAGAAATTAATTTGCTCAGGTTATTAGGTTTTGTTTGCTTTTAGCATGCTGTGGTATTTCCCCTGTGCAAAAGTGTCTGAGTTCTTTCATGCCTTTATGCTTAAACTTCTAAGGAAATGCCTTCTAGAATATACTCTGTGAAAATGAGCCTTGGGAAATTATATTTTGAACAGAGGGTCCTATCTATAGTGTCAGCAGAAAGTCTTAAAGACCCCAATTTTTGAATGGTCTTAAAGAATCTCTTTATATTTCTTGAACTGTTTTAAAACTATCTTGTTCTTGGAATGAGTGTTGTATAAAAGCAAAAGAGATCAGAAATCAGAAAGTAGTGATAATATGACATACAGTGGAAATGCTTTCAGTGGTGGCAGTTATGAATGATGTGCTCATGTCACAAGGAAATGCCCTGGTGACTTGACTAATTGTTCTGTGTAATTTGCTAATTGGGTGACATACAACAATCCATTCAGTCTCTCTAAGAAACTGCTCTCCTTCTACACAACTTTAGATTGCTGTTCTAGATGACCTCTAAGATGCTTTCCAGCTTTAAAACCCGAGACTGGTAGCCTGAAGACTTGAATCTTAAATTGCTCATGGCCATGTCATAGCTCTAGAGCTCTGGGTGAGCTACCCTCCTTAAACCTCCTATTGCTCTGTCCTTTGTCTATTTACTGATAGTTGAACTCAGGGCCTTGCATTTTCCAGGCAGTTGCTCTATCACTTGAGCTGTATTTCCAGCCATGCAGTCTCTCCCTTCCCCCACCCTCCCAACTCCTGTTTGTGCCTGTCCTGGGGCTTGAACTCATAGCTTGAGTGCTGTCCCTGAGAGATTTTGTTCTAGGCTAGCACCTCTACCACTTGAACCACAGCTCCACCATGGGCCTTTTGGGTGGTTAATTAGAGATAGAATATTATGGACATTCCTGCAAGCCTGGTTTTGAACATAATTCTCAGATCTCAGCTTCCTGAATGGTTAGGATAAGCACTCTGAGTCACTGGCACCCAGCTCCAAACCCTTTTTCCAATTCTTATTTGATGACTATGCCTGAGCTGAAGTCATCCTACCTGTGTTTCCCTGTGTTGCTGGTTGTGACACTTGAGCACCATCATGCCCAGCCTTTGGTTGAGATGCAGTTCTATGAACATTTTTGCCAGGACTGGCTTCAAACCATGATCCCTACCTCCCAAGTTTTACAGGATCATTGTCACTGTGCCAACTTAATGCTCAGCTTAAAGCAAAGGAGGAGAAGGGAGAAGAAGAGGAAGATTACTATTTTGTATTTTCCCAAGGGTTACTGTAAGAATTTTATTTGGACACCCAGATGTGAAGTGCTTTCTAGCCTGAGGGTCCTACAGTTATTGGAAGCAACTTCTCATTTCATTGTGATTTTTCTGGCCATTTGACACCAAAATGGAGTGGATAAAAGTTTGCAGATGAAAAGGCACTGCACATCATACTACCAATTTTTAAATTATGCTTTTAAAACATTGGGTTTATATCTCCCTTTTGATATTTTTAAATCTCCGCTTTACATTTTAAGTTTTTGACTTGAGCTCCAGGAAAGGATTCCTTGCTTTCATGTAATTTTTTTTTCAAAGGAGTATTTGATATCCTCTTTTTTTTTAAACTCTGATTTTCTGTGCGTGTTTTCCCCTGAATTCCTGAGGGGAGGAGATCTTTTCAAATGTCTTCTGATCATATATCTTTTCCTCCTCGGGTGGACATTAACCGCTAAAACCTAGAGAATCACAAATGTCAAGTCAATTTGCAGGACTAGCTGCCTAGCTGCTTTCTGGAAACTGTCAGTTGAGTACCTCATCGAGATCAGCTAACTTTTTAGAGATAATTTGATTACAAATCTGGAATAGTTAATGTGTTGGTTTGGCTCTTGGAAGCCATTTATGATTAATTCTGTTATCTGTATTCTTTTATCCCTAAAGAATACCACTATATTAGATTGTAAATTTTAAAGCCCCAAAGTTGGAATTCTAAGCAGAGAGGAAAGAGACACTCAGGTCAGTGGTTCCCCAGGCTTTGGGCCAGGTAGCCTTGCAAAGGTGGAGTGGTTCTACAGATAGGGAAGGAGGTGTGGTCTCACCAGCCAAGACTGAGTGGAAAGGACCAGGCAATGGACTCTACCCTTTCACAATAGTTCAAGATAGAAGAACTAGACCCTCTCTCACCCAGATCCCCTCTAGGATTCAATTTGAATCCTAGAACTGGTCATCCACTTAAAGATGCATAATGTAGACCCAGGAGTTAGGTACAATTTGCAAAACAAATTCAGAAGACACAGATGCCAGTTGTAGTCTCAATACTAGCTTGCTGGTGATCTTTTGGCTCATCTCTTCTTTAATCGTGGTTATAATGAGGACACCACGATCTACTGAATTGTCATTGGACATGAAATGAGAATTGGGAAAAGAAAAAGGTACTTGCCAAACTGGGATAGTTCATTGTTAAGGAAAGAGGTGTTCTGTGATGACACAGAGGAAAAGAAATCTGAGGCAATCTTCCAGGCACACTTGTGAACTCCTTTCCTGTCACTGTTGCTGTTGTCCTGTGTTCACTGCTGGCAAGGTTTAATGTGCTCCCAGTAAATGAAAATAGGAGGTGAGTATGGAAGGGTGGAAGTGAGTTGTTTGGGCCTCAGGCTTCAACCTCTAGTAGGAGCCTATACCAGTTCACCTTTGCTGCCCTGCAGAGAATGCAAAATGAGCTAATGATGGAATGTAGAAAGATACTCGAGGGCTTTTAGAAACTCTCACTAGTGATATCACAAACTGTGTCAGCTGGACAGAACTGCCCTGCCAGTGTCATTAATCATCTCATTGTTCTTATTATTAGCAATCAAGCTTTATCCAAAGAGTCTGGTTTGAGGAGTGTTGTGGTATATCCTTAAGGAAACAAACATAATATTTCTTTTAAAAGTTTGCACAAGGGAAGGCTACCCAGAATCCTAGTAGTTGGCAGGCTGAAATTAATCTAAACTGTTTTCCTGAATTTACCAAGTGCTTGCCTGAATAGACAAGGAGCCTGGGGGTATTTCTTGTGGGAGTGATGAGTTGTGAATCTCAATACGAAATGTGTGTTTAAAAAAAAAATCAGACTGTTTTAAGAAAAGAAGTTTCTGCATGTTTGGCAAAACAAGTTATTTTTAAACTGAGGAAAAATAGTATTGTGGAGATTTGAAAGATTTCATGATGTGATATATTCAGCTGATACGTATGTGAGGCTTATGTCTTATTAGCACAGAAACAAAGGAAGATGCAAGATGGATAGGTGACCATCTGTGGTTTTCGGCTCATCAAGAGACTAGATACCAGATAAAAAATGATAATCTATGCAAGCCAGCGTGGTTTTATGGAAGTGTTTGATATTTAGAGTAAAATAAGCTTGGAGGGTGGGGGGGGGTCTAAATGAAGATCACCCCAGAAATAAGCACTAGGCCTGGGTATTTCATCAGTTTTTGGTGTTTTATTTCCTCGGTTACTACAAAATTGGACCAATAGCACCTTCCCAGGTCAGCAAAGATTTAATGAGATGAGGAGAACACATTGCTTAGCACAGGCCACAAAAATGCGTCCGAGGCCCTTACAACGCTCCTCTCCTCTCCTCATTTCTCTCTTCTTTAAGAAGTATGTTCCGTCCCAGGGAGAGTCAGATTTGCATGAGCTCCCTTAGATTTGTGGAAACTGTGGGCAGTGATAGGAAGTTCTGCATGGAGAAGCAGGGTCTCCCCTTGGATCTTTGACTTGCTGTCGTCTGCTTGTCCCTCTAGGGAACCATTCTGCCCTTCTTCTTGTTCCTATTGCACAAGGGAGAGTGGCCTGTGTAAACTGCTTCAGCCTGATTATCTGTTTGTCAGTCTGTTCTTGGACCTGCTGGGTCCTTGGCTGCCTATTGGAATTGGCGATTGCTGAATTCCAGACAGGAGAAAAGAAGAATGAAATCAAGGCATTCCATCCATTTTAGTTTCCTTCTTGCTGGATTGCCTTAGGCTTCCTGCAGAAGGTCAATGCTCCTTTTTTTCCGTGTGTGTGTGTGTGTGTGTGTGTGTGTGTGTGTGTGTGTGTGTGTGTGCGCGTGCGTGCGTGCATGCGTGCATGCGTGCGTGAGTGCGTGCATGTGCATGTGCCAGTATTGGGCCTAGATAGACACAGTTCCTTAGCTTTTTCACTCAAGGCTGACTTTCTACCACTTGAGCTACAGCTCTACTTCCAGATCTTTTGGTGGTTAATTGGAAATAAGAGTCTACTGAATTTTCCTGCTTGGACTTGCTTCACACATGATCCTCATATCTCAGCCTCCTGAGTAGCTAATATTAAAGGCATGAGCCACCAGTGCCTAGCTGGATGTTCCTTTTAAGGCAACTCCTTTTACAGTTTCCTCCTCGTTCTTGTGTCCCTTCCTACTTTTCATCAGTTCAGGCCTGCTGTGCTGTCCCATTCCTGAGACACTCCACTGCCCTTTGGGGGGGTTCCTTCAACACAACCCCTCTCCCTTTGTATAAGTGATCCCTCTATTAATTCTTATGAAGTAACTTCAATGTGAGTTTTTCATCTTTCTTGCTGGTATCATCAAAGGGTGAGCTGCGTTTCTATAGCTGACAAGCTGTGACACTGGGTGGCCAGGTGTGTTCTGTCTCTATGATGGACCTACTGGCTGTCACTCATATTTCTTACGAGTTTCCAGAGAGTCCTGGACTGGGACCTGAAGGTCAGAGTAAAGTATCATTTCAGATCTCATCATACCAGAAATAATTCGGGGGAAATTGTTTCTTGATTCATTTTGGCAAGTATACACAGAATAACCAATAGATAATAGTATAGGAAATAAACACTGGAAATCTTTGCCTTTTCATTTCAAAGAATTATATGCAAATGAAATAGAAGGAAGGGAAGGCAAACAATATATAATGAATACCTCCTCTACTACTAGGCAATTTGCATATATTAACTTATTTATTCTACTCAGCAACCATTCTGGGTAAGGTACCAATTTCCCAGCCTTACAGAGGTAAAAATTAAAGCTCAAAGATTTCAAGAGACTTTCCAAAGATCATGTATCAGGGAGTTAGTGGAGCCACAATTTGAAATCCTAAGGCAAGTCTATGAGACTGCAACAGTTATGTATTTCCTTTTGACATCTACAAATTAGGAATAGCAATGCATCTAAGGATTTGGCGAACAGGTATATGAAAGTATGCTGCTGATACTTTGTTACAGTACCCCTTCACCCTTTAAGAGGGTATGGCATTATAAGGCCCTGGCCAGCAGTAAGGCAGAGGAATAATTCTGAAGTCTAGAAACAGCCATGCAGGCTGACCATACAGAGAATTATTCCTTATTTGCTAGGAACTAGGATACTTCCTGGTGATTACATTGTCCTATTGTTCCTTTTCATTGTATAGGACCCGGTTTATCTTCTGGTGTTGGTTACCCTCTGTTTCTGCTTCTACTAAAATGAACTCTTTCCCATATCAATATATTCTCTACCTACTGACTTCCAGTGCTCTTGACTTCCACGGTCCCACCTTCAACTATGTCATCGCCTTCCTGCCTCATGGATCCTTCCTGTGTATCTTCTCCTCCTACCAATGGAAAAAGTTTGTGTTCATGATTCCCAACTTCTGTAAGAGAGGTTATGCTCCTCTTCTTATGCATTCAACTTGGATAGATCTTTTCACTGAACTGTGGCTGTTGTTCAATTAATCAGTTGTCCTTGGGTGAAGAATTCAGGCTCAAGCAGTAGAGATTATTTTTAACCTTAAAGTCCCACAATCTTTATTACTAAGGTGAGCCCCAATCTGGACCCATGATGGGCCTATTGATAGGACTTCTGGTAGCAGGCACGGATCCCAGGGCCTCCAAACTTTTTGGATTCACAACACCTGGGATCAGCCCCCAACAGGGTACAGTTGTACTGGATGAGGATATCTTTGATCTCCTTTTTGGACGCCTCATCCACATATTTCTGGTCATAGGCCACCAGGGCTTTGGAGATGCACTGATGGATAGCTTAAATCTGAGCCACATGACCACTGCTTTTCACACAGACAGGGTTGTCCATGCCAGCAAACCACTCTTTCCCCCAGAAGCAGAAGAGGCTCCAATAACTTGTACTGCAACATTTGAGGCTTGATCTTCTCCAAGGGTCACCCGTTCACCTTGATGGGGCCGTTCTGACGTTTGCAGTGGGCCATGGCGGTGGCAGTAGACCTGAATGGACTGCAGCGGGCCTTGGACAGCATGGCTATGAAGCAGACACAAGCTCCACACAGCCATAAAAGGCAGCGGTGGAGATTTGTCTGGGGTGCAAAGACAGCCTAGGAAAAGGGGTAGCAAAATACATGACCCTTTGCCTTGTAACATAAGAGTTATGAATGCTAGGGGTTAGAGGGTGATTTTTCTGTCTGTTGTCTGCCCTCTAGCTCCAATGATTGATATCTATGCTACATGCAAAATATCTTCACTCCATCATAAGATCTCAAACCTCACATCTTCATTATATAGAATATCGACATCAATTAGAACATGAGCCCTTTGGTGGTAAGGGACAGGGAGGGAAACTCTTGCATTTACCACTATGTGATATTTTGTGAGATGACATCATCTAATAAAATAGCCATATGTGCCATGCATTCTGAGTCATTGCAATTTTTAAAGGAATATATGTATATCTGTATATAAATATATATACAGGTACATATATTTCATATCTATTCTATAAAGAGAGGCTCAGAATAGTAAACTAACATGTACCACCCTAATAACCAGTGAGGAAATGGGGTCATGGTGGCCCTGTTGTTCATGTGACTTCTTTTTACCAGGATTCTTGTGTTTTCCCCAAAATCTGCTATCATTTAGGATCACCTGGGACGCTATTAGAAGTCTCATTGCTCCGGATGCCACGCCAGTCAATTAAATGAGAATACTAGGGTTAGACAGCAACTCTGATGGTGTTTATACTTGCAGCAGCATTTGGAAGCCACTGAGCACGCGGAGAAATAGACAGGGTGCAAGCAAGGGTGAGGGATGACGACCAGTAGAGGGGAGGGTGATGTTGAGAGTTAGAAGGTTTTACAAGCACAGGAGGAGGCCGGGGCTTGTCATGGGGAACAAGTTGCATGTTTGCTCAGAATTTGTCAGGAGTAACTGGCTTTTTATGGTTCTGTGAGATGGCTTACATACATATATTCACAAATCAGGAAACAACAAACCCCAGACGTCCTTTGTCAGGATAGCTCTCCTCATTTATGGCTTCAGGAAAACAGGGCCCCGTAGTTATCTGTGTGTATGCTTTGTGTCAGAGAGGTAATTATGGAAATTGAGTGACTACCTGTCAAATGAAGATCCTTTTGTGGAGAAAATTTGAGCCATCCATGTACAGTGTTTTATAGCAATTGAGATTGCACTGGTGAATCATTATTGAAGGAAAGGAAGGAAGATGATGCCCTCCTACTCCCATTTTAAGAGTAAGTGGTACAAATTCAGTGTCTGAGAAGAGAGAGAAGACTAGAATATCAGGGACAGGAGACAGCACATCACCTGTCTCTTGGCTCACTGTGATAGAGGGTAGTATCTTTTAGTGGTGTCCTCAAGTGGGCAGACAGGCAGAACTCTTGCAGGAGGGATATCTTAAGGGTCACTAGGATCTCCATAGAATTGGGATAAATCCCTGCCCAGGGCTTTGCCCTAAGCCAGGCAGCTTGTGGACAGCTGTTGCTTGCTCCTTACAGTTGTTGGCTTCCTTGTTCTCTTTTCTATTGTCAGTGTTGAAGTTAATGAAATACAGCTTGAGAAAGGGAGAGTAAATAATGGCCATATATATTTGGAGTAAATCAGCAGGTGAGGCTGCCAAATGTGGCATTTGTTTATGTAATAACCCCCTTCCCTGGGAGACCTTCATTAAATGCTTGTCTTTTCTTGCTCCAAGACCCCAGGGAACAGCAGCAGTTGTGTGTTATTTACACACATTGTGGAGGAACCAAGCTTGGTAGTGAGGGGGCCAAGGTTCTGCTGTGAAGATCAAATAAACAGTTGTTCTCTGGCTCCTATGTGGCTAATGCACATGGGGTGAAAGTGAGGTTAAAAAGGTCCATGAGGGAGACTTCCCTTCAGGATTAGTGTGCCTGCGAACAGATGGGACTCCTCCCCCACCATCCCAATCCTCCAGGCTAGACCCAGGGCCAAAGCAGCATCCAGGCCTTACTTCATCTAACTGTACCTCCAGCAGCTCCAGGACCAGTTGTGTGCAGAGTGGTGCTAAGGAAATGTTAAGCTAATTCGATTGACAGATGCTGTGATCCATGACATGCATGGAAGGAGATGGAGGATGTTTGTATTTTTTTTAACATTTTTTTCTCGTGAGGATTCACTGATCTAGAACCTATATGGAAAAGAGCATTGAGGAGCACAAGTCTTTAAATTAAGTAACTCTGTTAATGAAGCAATCTCCCTCCCTGTCCCAATATCCCTGGATTCCAGTGTCCCATGTGGCTTCTGGGCTAGCAGTAGCTTCAAAGGACATGAATTGTCCCAGTAGGTTCATCTGTGGTACCACGATACTGTTCTCACCGGCCACCAGTCACCCTGCTCCCGGGTCAGAGAATAACTTCTGAGGTCTGCATCAGAGTATGAATATTTATATATGAATTGACATACACATGTATCTGACTCTGCTTTCTGTTGTTCTGATTCCCCGAGACTAGCTCAAAGTTCTGAAGGCTGGTAAGTCCAAGTGCATGGCCACACATCTTCTTAGCTCCGGTTGGGGGTCTTGTATTGTGTTATAACATGGTGGAAAGGAGAAAGAGTGAGTGGCTGTGTGCAGAAAAGACAGAAATGAAGGATTTTGGCCTTTTTTTTTAACAGCCCCTTGTCACTGTGTCCAAACCTGTCCTATAAGAGAGGCTGCACAGCAGTGGAAATTACCACAGCGGCCTGTTAAACCCAAACACCTCTTTTAAGTGCCACCATTTCCCAACACCATTACTTTGGGAATCAAATTTCAACAAGACATCCAAACCAGAGTGAGATATACAACTAACCTACATGGTACCTATTATAGGCATGTGTTACAGGGTAGGCATTCTTGGGCAAGTCCTGAATGCCACCTCCAACTCTGCTCTCCAGATCCTTCCACAGACTCATTTATTCTTGGTATCAGCCATGAGGATCTGAGTTCTGTGAATTGGTTATGCCCCCTCTGTCTCTTAAGGTTGCATCCACAGCTTTGCTTCTCATTGTGATTGACATTTAGGAGGCTTTTGACACTCAGCTTAAGTCTTCTCTCCTACCAGTTACTAACGTCACCTACTTCACTCTGGCCTTTGGCCCCTGGCTGAGGTTCAGGCCCCTTGTCTGAGGAAACCTGTAGTTTCTGCCTTGCCAGCTTTTCTCATATGAAGCAATGACTGTCTCTATTTTCTTGATATTGGGGCTGTGTCCCAATAACCTCTTTATTGCTTCTAGAGCAGTGGCTTACCAGAGAAGCAAAGACTAGGTGAATTTGCTTCTGCCTGTGCCACCATGTGCCGAGTTGGTGGATTTGGTGCTAGAGGGCACACTTCTACTCAAGGTGGTTCGGTTAAAGGACTAGCTAACATCATAGACACATAGCTCTATTAAACAATAGCAAAGAAGAGAAGAGGGGAGTTGTCGAGATAACAGGGAAATATGAACTGAACACAGTAAGCAGCTGTGACATTTCATGGAGCTTTGTTCACTTTGAGCCTTGGATAACAGTGAGATAGAAAGGCTCCCCCCCTTTTTAAAAATTCTGTCAGTAACTGATACTTTCTCTGTCTCTCTCTCTCTCTCTCTCTTTCTCTCTCTGTCTCTCTCTGCAAAATCAGAGGTGAGGGTTTTAAAGCTTAAATACTCAAGTACTGAATACATTTATGGAATTATTTTAGGTATGTATACTTGTTTTGTGTATACCCTGGGAGTTGATATAGTGAATTTTCATAGTGTTATAAATACTTAATGAAACTATGTAATCTATTACTTAAATGGAATGTTCTTGAATATGCCATGTTGTTGTCACATAAATTCATTTAATATTCCTAAAACCTGGTTCTGTCTGATTTTGTGTAACCTTTGAGTTTGATTAAGGAAATACATTTTTCTTCTGTCATTGGTGCTTTGCTGAGGGCTGACTGATAATCAGAGTGAATTTTTATTTTTTCATTCACAGAACTTGGATGGATCATGACTCATTTAGGCTTATGACTGGACCCCATTGCTTTCCCATTTGTCAGATGAGTAAAGTGGTGAACTGTAGAGTTTGGTTTCAGATTTTACTTTAGAAAAGTCTGGCCACCAATTACTACATATATATGTATATATACGAATATATATATATATATATATATATATATAGATAGATACATATATACTTACATATATACCTATATATAGATATACACAAATATACACGTGTATATACATATATATCACATTTATTTTTTAATTTAGTTTTTAAAAAAGTAAAATATGTTTTGTTTCTAAATCAATTTAAAATGCGTTTGACTACATTGTTTGACCTTCTTGAAAACCATTGCTGTAGTACTGGGGTCTCAGTGTTAGTTTATGTGCATAATATATGTTAAGGCACATTGAAAATTCTTTATTGGTTTTTTTTTTCTGCTGAGGAATCGAATCCAGGACCTCATGCACGCAAGGCAAGCGCTCTACCACTGAGCCACCTTCCCAGCCCTTTATTGAGGTTTTGTTGACATTGCTTTGGGTACCATCTGTGCTACAACATTGTGTTGATTTCGTGAAGGCCCAGTGGTACTTTCCATTCTCTTCCCCTGGTCCAAAGGAAACAAATGTTTTATCTGAGTACAAACAGTAAAAACTGTAACTGAACATAGTTCATAGTTCATTGCTTTGGACTCTACAGATCTCACCACCTACAAATCTCACTGTCTCCTTCAACTGTACACAATTTTTTAGTGTCATATTCAACCTGTAATATCATTTTAAATTATTTATTCCTTTGCCTCCAACTTCTTTTTTACTTTGTCTGTTTATAAAGTCTGGGTTTCTTTGTAGTTTTCTATATCTATCTAGAATTTTATTTTCCATGACGTAATCATGATGATAAACACAACTAACAATATGACATAACAAAGATGAGCTCACAGGCCAAGAGATGTCCTCCCACTTCTTGATAAGGTTATGGTGAGAAAGCTTCCAGAAGGTCTACACTCAGGTTGTATGATGGTGTGCTCTTCAGAATTTTAAAGACAGAAATTCATTCAGTCATTGTAGTATTTTTCTTGAAGGATTGGGTCAAAGCAGGTGATGGCTTTCTGTAACAGAGTGATCCTTCATTTGTAGAGAAAGATGTAACATCTCTGGACATTATCCTGCTAAAAGTACCTATGGCTCCTGTCCCTCTATTACATCCACAGCAGCTTTTAAGAAATGCTTTTTTAAGAAATGCAGCATAGGGTACTAACTAAGTCTCACCATTTTCTCCTTTCTTGTCCTTGAAAAGAATAAATGTGTAGAAATGCTGCCCAAGTTGGCTCAGCTGGGCCTCAGTTATAGATGCTTTATTTGAGAGAGAGAACAAGAGAGAGAGAGAGAAAGAGAGAGAGAGAGGAGAGAGCAGAGAGGGAGAGAAAGAGAGAGAGGAGAGAGCAGAGAGAGGAGAGAAGGAGAGAGGGAGAGAGAATGTGTGTGTGTGCTTTGTTGAAATTTAGGGTCACATGCTCTCATTGACTTTTATTCGCTCAAGGACACCACTCTACCACTTCTGGCTTTTTGCTGGTGAATTGAAGATCAGAGTCTCACTGACTTTCCTGCCTGGGCTGACTCGTAGTCACCTGAGTAGTTAGGATTACAGTACTTGGCTATAGTGTTTTATTTGTTTTGTTTTATTTTTAAACAAGCAAACTTGATAGATTAATAATATTCTCAAAAGTGGAAAGAAAGCTAATCGGTGAATTGTTCATTTTGTTTGAATTGCTAGAAGAGCCTGCAGTGGGCCATGGGTAGACTGGAGTGAGAAGAATGGACATGAGAGGAAGGTTCGAACTCTCCAAGCATCCTTGCTTCAGAGACTTCTGCCAAGTCAGGCAGATTGCACAGACACAGGGGTGAAATTGGAACTGGTAATAAGAACTGGCAGCTAGAAACTGCTTTTACACTTAAGTAGCCTTAGGAAATAGAAAACTCACCATCTCGAGTTGAAATGGGTGTACTTTTAGAAGAAAAAAGAGAGCATAATTGGATTGGTTTTACACTTATGTTTACTGGGTCTGAGCTAGGTATGTGGGTATGGGAGGGAGAGGGAGAGAGAGAGTGAGAGAGAGAGGGTGAGAGAGGGTTGGAGAGAGAGGAAGGGGAGGAGGGGGAGAGATTGAGAGAGAGGGAGAGAGAGAAAGAGATATCTCAAAATTACTGGATAAATTCAGGAATAAGAATACACTTACGAGCGCAGCACCGGTAGCTCATGCCTGTAATCCTAGCTACTCAGGAGGCTGAGGTCTGTGGACTGCTGTTCAGACCTAGCTCAGGAAGGAAAGTCCATGAGACTCTTAGCTCTAGTTAACCACCAGAAAACCAGAAGTGGCACTGTGGCTCAAGTGGTAGAGCGCTTGCCTTGAGAGAGAGAGAGAGAGAGAGAGAGAGAGAGAGAGAGAGAGAGAGAGAGAGAGAGAGAGAGAGAATACACTTATGCTCTTGGCTTAGACTGATTCATTGCTTCTTGGTCTCATTTATTTGATTCGTGTATATTTTCTTTTTATGTATATACATAGATACACATACCTTTGTATGAATAGGTACCTAGGTAAATGTATGTGATTTTTTTTCCTGAATTATTTAAAGGTAAGGCACACATTTTTGTCCCTTTATACATATTTAGTGTCTATTTCCTAAGAATGAATATACTCCTCTCTGACATAAGCATTGCAGATTATCAAGTTAAATTAATTTAATATTGATAGTGTATTTTTTTTTACCTACCATTTGTGTTTTTTAACTAACACAAGAATTCCTTTGTAGTATCCCCCTTCTCTCCACCTTTTTTGCAGGATTCTCTGCATCTGTTGCATTTGGCTGTTCTGTATGCTTAATTTCTTTATCTAAAACATTTCAGCCCTTCCTTTGTCTTTTATTGCCTTTTTAAAGACTATAGCCATCCTGCCCTCCCATTTACAATGCATAATCTGATTCGATTCCTGGCCAGCATGCTACCTAATACTGCAAAGCGAAGTTGTGTTCTGCTCAGGGTATCGCATGCTGTCCATCTGCCCTCTTTGTTGATGTTAATTTTGATAACCTAATTGAGGTGTTGTCCAATTTCTCCACTGTATAATTATACACTTTCCCTTGGAACTGATAAACAATAAGTGGAAAGACACTTTAGACCTGCAAATGTCCTCCTTCTCATCAAACAATTTCTCTGGATTTAACATCTGCTGATGGTTATTGCCTGACCAATCTCTACTCTGATGGCTACATAATGGTGATTTTATGACTCAGTCCCTCCCTGGGTGTTTGCCGGTCAGCACCTGCCCAGCACCAGCCATCCCTTCCCCTCCATTTGTTTATCTGATTATTTTCAATGTGGATTCATAGACTTCTGTTTTTTCAATGGTTTATTGTTTACTATCCTCCTCTGCTATATTAAATTATGTAAACAGTTCCCTTCAAGGTGGCGCTCCTGTCCTTATGTCATTTCTTTTATCGGTTTTGTTTGAGCACTTCCTTCCTGTCTGGAATAACATGATATTTCAGGCTCATCTTGTACCTGTCTGCCCCAGCTCTGAAAGTCACCTTTTCTTCAAGAAGCCCCAGCTCTTGTTAGTATAGAACAGAAGTAGAAACTATAATTATTTAAGCATCTCATTGTTATTAGAGTATCTTTCTAGGCTGTTTGCATAGAAAGAACTATGTAATATT
Source organism: Dipodomys spectabilis (assembly GCF_019054845.1). Taxonomy (NCBI): domain Eukaryota; kingdom Metazoa; phylum Chordata; class Mammalia; order Rodentia; family Heteromyidae; genus Dipodomys; species Dipodomys spectabilis. The sequence continues at coordinate 883,577 of NW_024870684.1, forward strand.
TTCATATAGACACACATACATACATTCACATGCATTCACACTCACCTGCATGTGTATTCAGAGTTTCTGCTAAAATCTCCAATTTCCAGTCTTTCCCTGTAACATTCTTTTCTGCTGTCCTCTCTCCATACCTTAGCATTATCCCTTCTTCCACAGAATGGCGAGGGTAAGAACCTTGGCTCCCTAAAATTTCAGTGCATTTGTTCCTTTGCTCAATCCTGTTGAAGAAAATAGTTTCAGAATGGCTTTGTCTGAGGCTCCTCTGGTCCAAAGCCTGCCCAAGAGTCAGTGCATAGGTACAATGCTTTAACTCTGTATTTTAAGTTGCTGGATCGGATCTTCCCTCTACTCCTTCTGTGAGCTTATTTATGATGTTCATTTAATATGTCATTGAATGAACTGGCTTTTGTCTGCTTTTAGTTTTAGGTTTCCCCCTACTTTTCATCCCTGATAGTTTCATCTTCCAAGCATATGGAACATTAACATCTTTCTAAATTATTACTACACATATGGGAACTGTGCAGAAAGTGATATCTTAAGAACTGTGGCCCTCTGCTGACTCCCTCTTACCTGTCAGCAAGTCACTGTTCTGCACATCATCAGCTGGTGTAGAAAAATAACTCCACTGTCTGCTGGCTGTTTGTCCTGGCATTTATTATAAAGACAGTCAGATTTATGTTGTCTTTTGCAAGTGCTCATCATACTTTCCAAATCTTATTCCTGGTAGTGCTATTCCTGTTTTACTGATGAAGAAACTGAGGCTCCTTGCTCATACTATTGCACAACAGACTTGCAACTTTGCCTTTTGGATAAGTAGCCTATTTCATATGCCTTAGAATTTGGATAGTACTACATAAGATACCACATGTTGCAAAGCAAACACTTGGAGATGTACAGTCCTTAATGAATGCGATTGCTCCCAAACAAAGCCACAACCCTGATTCTGGGAACGCGACTGCCTCATTTGGTTTCCAGAGTATGTAGTCCTTTTGGACTAGGGTTTGCATTATCTTTAGCATATTGTATAAGGCTATATCAAGCTAGAAGGAGCATTATTTATTTTTTAGTGGAAGTAGAATTCACAAATAAATTAGAAGTTGTTTTCATTGCATTTATTATAGATGATGATGTGCAACAGTCATCTTTAGTTTCAAGATGTCATCACCCCTAAAGTAGACCTTGGGCTTATTAAGCAAATGATTCTATCTCTTACCCATTACCCACCTTAAACAAGACAATCACTTACCTGCTTCCATGTCTTTAACTAGCTTGAATATTTCATATCAATGGAATAATATAATATGAAGCTTTTTTATCTATAATTTCTTTTAGTAGGGTTGATTTTGAGGGTGTATCTGTGCTTCAGCATGTATTAGTATTGCATTCCTGTTGACAGCCTGATAATATTCTATAGAGAGAGACCACATTTGGCTTGTTTATTTCATCCATGGATGGACACATTGGGGAAAGGGTTTAGTGAAGTCAGAATGAGGAGTGGCTTGTGTGTTGTCTTATATCATGCCATTTGCGAGTCCTGTGAACTTGAACAAGCTCTTAAACTGGCTTGTGTCCTAGTTTCCTTATTTGCAAAACAACACCGATAGTATCTAACTGAAAGTTGTTTCAAGGATTGAATCAGAAATGTGTAAAAAGTTTACAGCAGAGTACCTGGTAAACAGTGGGCCCTCAAAGAACAGTAACCCCTTCACCATGAAGTTGAATGGAGAAGGGGCATATGAATCTCTGTTATAGTGTATGCCTTTGCATGTGTTTATTCTGTTATAGTTGCCAAGTTCTTCTTGCTGCTGCTGCTTTTTTTTTTTTAAAAGGCATATCTGTTTTCTGTGCTTTTTGGTTTGATGCTTTGGACTCCCACCCTATTCCTCAACATGGGATTTTACATTTTAGAAGCAGTTCTCTGGACAGAATATCTGTAGTGGAATGTTACATAATTCAAATTTAGATTTGAAGAGCTCATTATAAGAAAACCTGACACACTTCAGGAATATTAAATTACTGCAGATTGTGTGGAGCAAGGAAACATTATTGAAGCATTTCAAAATTCTAGACAGAGCCTGGATTTAACAGATAGGGTTTCACAGCTTTTACTGGGGAAAATAATTTGAGTTGTCACATGGTTTCTGGCCCTGAAGGCCTTTAATCTCCTTAATTACAAGGAAATGAATTTCCTAAATAATTTGGAGGTACTTCACAGCATTTGCTCAACCTCTGGCTTTTGGAAAATTAAAGGGGATCGGGGGGAGGGGGGAGATGTCCATGCTGAGTACGTTCATTCCTGTACTGCAGTTCCCTTATTTGTTGTTCATTCAGAATGGTGCTGGTGTTGCTTTTCATTATGGATAAAGAGACATACTTTAGAAATAGATAAGCAATGCTCAGGACAGTTGAACACATCATATTTTTGTCTAAGAAGTGACTTTACATACTCATACATCACTATATATTGTGTTATATGGTGATGATTAAAGCTGAGAGGACTAAAGGAACCCTACTCAGTCTGGTTTAAATATATATATATATATATATATATATAACATATATATATATATATATATATTCATAAGTCATGGGGCTTGAACTCTGGGCCTGGGCGCTATCCCTGAGCTCTTCAGCTCAAGGCAAGCATCTCTACTACTTGCGCTACAGCACCAATTCCAGTTTTCTGGTGGTTAATTGGAGAGTCTCACAGACTTTCTTGCTAGAGCTGGCTTTGAACCAATATCCTCAGATCTCAGCCTTCTGAGTAGCTGGGATTACAGGTGTGAGCCACCAGCGCCCAGGTGGTTTTATATTTTGACTTTTAGGAATCCTTGAAATTATGTAAATAGATGTACTTCACCTCCTTAGTGTAGCTATGGATTAGAGACCTACTGTATGTAGGACCAGCATCAAGGGAAATCTTAGATTCTACCACCACAAACTTGCAGACTTCCCCTCTCTCTGTTTCCTCTGTGGACATCACATGCTGGCCATGTAGTCATGAGCAGTAAGACAGAAAACTGCTTCCTATTTACTGAGTGCGTGCCAGGAACTGTAGCATGCAGTCTTCAATCACATTGTATGTGCTGCTACTTCATTTCAACAGCTTTATGGATTTGGCAGTATTAGATCCCATACATAGATGAAAACACAAGGGTGGAAATACAAGTTTCTCAATACTACAAGGCTAGTCAGTCACTAAAACTATGAACACAAACAAGGTGATCACATAACTAGCTTCTGTGTGAATGGAGGGAACAGAAGATTTTCTCTGCCTGGACTGCCTCCCCCAAGGGAACCTTATCAGTCTTGTGGAATGTCAAAGCAGACTGAAAAAAAGGGATGCAACAGAAAGCAACACTGGAAGCAAGGGGAAGATGATCAGTAATCATACATTTGGGTGTTGATTTCCAGCCCTTGCGTCTTAACTCATGGCAATTCTTCTCCCTAAAACAACCATTTACTCATTCTTTTATTATAAATATGTTTATTGAGAGCCCATTGGTCCTTTCACTTGACCATTTCTCAGAATTATTCAAGATCTTCAAGGACTTATCCTTTGTTCAGCTCTATTGAATTTTCCCAAGCAGAGATAAACATTTGTTTCTTTACACTATATTATGCCTGGGAATTATGACCACTTTAGGTCTGATCATATGTGTGTGCTGCCTTCCCCAATGTGACTGACATCCCCTCTGCTCTAGTGTATTTCTTTGAATTACAGGAACCACACTTTGATGATGTTCTTCAGGCCATCATGGAAACGTAGCATTTACACAGTAAATAAATGTCTCTTGACATGAAGGAACCGGTATTTATAGGGGGGGCCCATAATAGGTTCTAATAAATATTAGCTGCAATAAAGTGCTGAATATTAAATATAGTTGTATCCACTTGTGACCACCAAGTTTGGGACTTTACCATCATTTTGGGGGAGGAGGAGCTGGGAAGAGAAACTTGTGGTCGAGTGTAGATGGTGACACAAATGTGACAGAAATTCTGATTTTGCTGTATGGTTTCATAGACCCCATTCCTGGATTCCTTGTTTCTAGCTTTGGGTTTCTAGATTCTTTAGTTCTAGCCTTGGGTTCTGTATTCCAGGTACATACCTTTCGGGCTGGTGGTATCCTTTTATCAAAAATCAATTTATTTTATTTTAAAATACTCACACAAAGTATCTTTGGAGAAAGTGAACATTTCCTTACATTTAAACTTTACTGTAATTTTATATAATTTATGTATTAGGTCTTCTGGCTTAGACTTTAGCTATCTTTAATTCCCATGATTATTGGATCACTATTCTTTCTGAACTGAAATTGGCATCCAAGAACAGCTCTCTGATTAAAAGAGTTGTAATTCTTAAAATGAACTAAGAATTGGCTATACAGTTTGAAGATCCATTTTTCCAATTGTAACAGATTTTTCTTAATAAAGTGGATAACTTAAGAAATATTTATTTCCAATAGAATATTCAGACATATCTATCAGATAGTCTTGACCAAGGGAGTACTTAGTTTAAATGTAATCAAACAAGGTAATGCAACAGTAACCGAGAGCCTAGTATCTAGCAAGTACATAGCAAATACTAACTGTAATTGATGTAGCTTTATTTTCACTATTAATCTCCTCTAGCATATCTGAACTTAAATAATGCCTAGTACTGAGCATATTTATGAATGAGTGGATGGATGAAAGAATGGATGAATGAATGATAATTATGATTGCCTGCTTAATTTTCTTTTCTTTTCTTCTCTATATGAAATGTCGATGTGCTCTTATAGCTGAGGGAGAAACTGACCTGAAAGTTGTCTTCCCAGAAAGTTTTTTAGTGCCATTTGTCACTTTAGCTTGGATCCCACTTACATGTCAACTCCATGTCCCCTCTGATGCCTATCAGCCATGGACAGACCACAGGCCACTCCCCTGTGTGCTACTCGAGCTCTGATCAGCCTTGGCTGATGGATGGGAAATGTCTTCATCATACTGGTCAGGAAATAGGTTTTTGTGGTATTTTCTGGTGGCATCTAATGTTTGACAATAAGGAACATAGGTGAACAAAAGAGTTGAGATTCGGTTCTCTTGCAAACTTGTGTGAGTTCCTCGGAGTGAGAAAACAGTTTTGAAAACAAAAACAAAAACAAAAAACCCCTGCTCCTTCCCTTTGCTGTGTAAACTCCCCTTACATGGCAGAGTAAGTGACTTCATGAAGACATACAAGCAGTTTCTATGTAAAAAACAAGGTTGCTTCTTGTTTTTGTATGTTTGTTAGTTCATTGCCACACACCCCCCCCCCCATAGCTTTTGTTGGATCTCAAAAAGATGAGAATTCTAAGTGTTCTCTTGCCTTAACTTGCAGCACCTCGAAAGCGTGAATGACATGTGCCGCGTGGGGTCTCATTTCTGAAGGGAGGAGTCTTTCTCTTGGAGAGGACCCTCAATGAGCCTGGCGGAGGCCCGGGATCTGTGTGAAGTGGACTAAGGATTAAGTAGGATGTCAACTGAGACAGAACTTCAAGTAGCTGTGAAAACCAGCGCCAAGAAAGACTCCAGAAAGAAAGGTAGGGCCAAGTTGGCTTCCTTCTTGAAAATAGATTTTTCTATATAAGACTGGGATTTAAATCACTGGAATGATTTAAATGTCTGTGGTTGTATATATTTTTTAAAAAGCTATTTGGTATAGTTGGTACTCACATGTGAATGGCTCTCTGTCATTTTCCAGGTAATATTCAAAGTTCTTTTTTATAATAAGCAAAGCCCTACTGTAGATGCTTTCTACTGATCCTGTCAGAGACTACTTCTAATTTCCTTCAGCCTCCGAATTCTACTACTGTGCAGACATTCTGCCTGTTACACTTCATCTTTGTATGCTTAGGTAATTCTCAAACTTTGGCCCAAGAGCCATCACCAGAGAATGTGGGCTGCCTGAAACTGCGTTCATTCATAACAAGTTCTCCAGGTGACTCCTGGCCTGCTGGTCTACAAGCCACATGCTGACAAGCCCTGAACTGTTGCCAGAAATCCTGCTTTGCTCTCTAGGTATCCTGGACTGATTGATCCCTGCCTTTTCTCTACATTGAGCATCAAGCTTCATGGAACTTCCTGCAAGAGTGTTTTCCCATTTCAGTAACTTGCTTTTATCTGCTCTGCTTCAGTAGTACTTTGTTAGTAAAACTCCTGCATCAACTGTACCATTTTCTGGGCTACACTGCTTATTCATCCTGTGTGTCTCCACATGTAGAATGTGTTGACAAGAGAAGCCACACAGACATCTGGTAATAAAACCAGAAATTCTAAAATTTTATATATATATATATATATGCACACACATACACATATATGTATGCATGCATAGGTATCATACATATAAATCATATATGCATAAAATATACACGATATAGATTATACCATATATGTGTGTAAGTATATACATATATACATTTGTACACACACACACACACACACACACACACACACAAACATGTCACTTTTCATGTTTTTAAGAGAATTTCGACCCAGGGATATATGACCTTATCTCTTATAAGTTTGTCCCGGTTGTAATTAGGAGAATGCTACTCCTGGATTTTTCTTCATGCGTGTATAACTGTGAGTGTATATATATGTGCATGTTCCTTTTCTTCCTGTGTTTGTGCCCCCGCCTTCCCCGTTAGCCTTCTCAGTTGCATGGATGGGGATTAAAGAATTCCCTTTCACCTGGAGATCTGTCCTGTGGGTTTGTAAGTCAGGCTGCCTTTAGCCGCTGTGTGTGAACAGTGATTTGTTACAGGCATCACTCTGCCTCTGCAGTCATGTTTTGAGAATGCTGCTTGGTACTCTGTGTGGAGCAAGGAACATAAATGTAATACACATACAGCTCACGGGTTGCCCGAACCCCAGCAAGGACTGTAAATTCTGATTTTGATGTTTATTTGAAACACAAATATTTTTGAAACTGTCTATTTTATTCCCTGAGACTTCTATAAACCTTGTTTTTTTATGCATCATGGAACATGAATAAAGGAAGGAAAGCAAGTGCTGGAGAGAGAGAACAGGTTTTGAGAGAACTGCGGGGGGTAGGGAGAGGGATGAGGACAAGATCGGGAATCCGCCTGGTACACAAGAATTCCAGTGCTTTTTTCCGTGGAAACTGACAAGTTATATTTTTGCTTCAGATTTAACCTTTCCACTAAACTTGTGCTCTTGAATGCTTAATGAATTAGATTGTATTTTGGTACGTATTTTTTTTTCATTCTTAGTTTTAGCATGCAAAACTATTCTAAAAAGGATTCAGGTTTTCAGGACACAGGTTCACCTAAGGATTTGAGATGGGAGCATGAAGGTGACCCTTTTAGAATCTCCTTACTTTCTTCCTTTTATTTATCTTTTTAATTTTATTTTCTTGTAAAGATGTTGTACAGAGGGGTTACAATTACATGAGTAAGGTAATGAGAACAATTTTTGTCGGGCATTGTTACCCACTCGTTTGTTTTTCTCCCACTATCCCTTCCTTCCCCATCTCCCCCACTCCTCCCTCATCCCTGAAGTTGCAAAGTTCATTTCAACATAGTGTCTTGTGAATATTATTGTTGCAATGGGTCATTCTGTGTCCTTATTTCAGCATTTTGTTATTCCCTTACCCCTCCTCAAATTAGATAAATGTCTATACAAGATGCTGGGTACCAAAATCAAGTCCAGTGACAGCAGGGGATATACCCTAGAGGAAAGAACATACAAAGCATACAAAAGAAACAAAAATATCATATAGAACATTAAAAACAACAACAACAAAGAAAAGCCTCTGTGTCCATAAATTGGGGTTCGTTCCATTTAGCATCGTCTTATATGGTCATATGTACATAGCTTTTGAGAGTTTCTGCTCATCTGATAAGATTATCCGAGTATACTATTATTGCAAATGAGGGAAACCATGGGACCTATATTTATTTGGGCCTGGCTTACTTCACTTAATAAGATTTTTTTTCCAAATCTTTCCATTTCCTAACAAATGGGGCAGTGTCATTCTTTCTGATGGAAGCATAGCATTCCATTGTGTGTGTGTGTGTGTGTATTTATTTATACCACATTCTTGTCCTAAAAATCTCTAAAGGTAGCATAACATATGTCTGAAGAATGCCCTCTAGAGAGTGACTTAATGGAACAGGCAGACCTGGGTTCTAATTGTAAAAATACCATTTCCTCATTGTGTGATCTTAAGTAGTTAGTTACCATCTCTGAGCCTCACTTTCCTTTCTTATGAAATAAATGAGTTTATGATATTATAAAACTCAAAGGCTCATTAAGATTAATTGAAATAAGGTAAATAAGTAATCCTATCATTCAAGTGGTTGACTCAGGAGGAGGAGGAGTTTTGGCCAGCATGGGATTCATGGTGAAACCCTATCCCTCCACCCCTCAAAAATGAAAAAAAAAAAAAAAACAAGAGGAAAGAGAAGCACACAAACTACGTAGCATCACACTCCATGCATATTAAGTGCTCAGGAATGGTTAAGGGTCCTCTCTCTCCTACATCTCTCCCGCCTCCTCTTTTCTCTCCGTGTTCCCTTTTCCTTCCCCCTTAACTTCTGTCCTTCCTTCTTTTCCTGTCATCTTTCTCTGTTTTTCTCTTCTCTTCTATCTTATTTATTTTTTCCCATTAGCCTTTCTTTTTAGTCAATTTAAGCAGAGATAACAAAGCACCACACTGAGGGGTTTCAACAACGGAAATGTGTTTGTTACAGTTCTGGATTCTGGAAGTCTAAGAGCAAGATGTCAATCAATCCCTTCCTGGTGAGAGCTCTCTTGCTGGCAAGTACATACTCACCTTCTCAGTTTGTTCTCAAGGAAGAAACATGGGATCTTTTCCTCTCTCCCTGTTTCTGTCTCTCTGTCTCTCTGTCTTTGTATCTTTTTGTCTCAATCTCCCTCCTTTCCTTCTTCCCACTCTCTTTCCCTCCCTCTTTCCCTCTTTCTTTTCTTTCTTTCCTTCTCTCTCCTTAAGGCTTCTTTGGCCACTAAGCCTACCAAAATGTCCCACCGTGGTAATCTCAGCTTACCACAATTACTTCCCAATGGCTTAATTTTCAACTACTGCCACACCAGAGTTTAGAGATTCAGTATATGAGAAAACAACTTTTTTCCAAGTACTCAAGGCTTTGAGCTTGCTAGGCAAACTCTCTATCACTTAAGACATGTCCCTAGTCCTTTTGCTTAGTTTATTTCTCAGATAGAGTCTTTTACTTTACCTGCTCTGGCCTTGGAAATCCATCCTGCAACTCCTGTCTCCTGAGTAGCTGAAAGCATAAGATTGCACTGCACTGCTTGTTTGTGAAACAGAATTTGGCTAATTTTTTGCCCATGTGGGCCTCCAACTGGTATCCTTCTATCTCTACCTTCTATGTAGCTAGGATTGGAGGGGTGAAGTATCATACACAGTTCTCCACATACCACTTCCTCCTCATCCTCCACCTCTATCATCATCATCATCATCATCATCATCATCGTCGTCGTCGTCGTCGTCGCCGTCATCATCATGACTTGTCTTATCCTATTTTATAGCCATGAGGCTCTTTTAAAATTCTACTAATGAATTGTCTCTTGGCAAGATTTTCTCATTGGTTGTAGTTGTGCCATAATAGTAGATGCACTTATTAAGATATACTTATCTAGCCCAATACCATGAAAGTACCTAATACTATAAGAAGAGAGTGAGTAGGTTGGTAACACAGGTGGGTTTGTTGCTTTTTCTTCAGTTTGGCTATGGAATGATAAGTATTCCCTATAATCAAGAACTCTAATAATAACAGTGCTGGAGGGGATGTGGACAGAAGGGAACCTTACTGCATTGTAGACTTGTTCAACCACTTTGGAAAGCAGTATGGAGGTTCCTCAAAAGACTCCACATAGAGCTCCCCTATGACCCAGCAATCCCACTTTTGGGCCTTTACACAAATGATCACAAACAAGACCACACTAAAGCTACCAGCACGACTATGTTTATTGCAGCATTATTTACCATAGCTAAGATATGGAACTAACCCAGATGCCCCTCAGTAGATGAATGGATCAAGAAAATGTGGTATATATACACAATGGAATTCTATGCCTCCATCAGAAAGAATGACATTGCCCCATTTGTTAGGAAATGGAAAGACTTGGAAAAAATTATAGTAAGTGAAGTAAGCCAGGCCCAAAGAAACATAGGTCCCATGGTTTCCCTTATTTGCAATAACTAGTATATGTCTGAGTCAAGCAGAAAAGGTCAGATAAGTTGATGTTAGGGGAATGAACCCCAAGATAAGTATTCAAATATTTTTTGTTTCTTTTTTCCTTTCATGCAATTGTTTCTAACATGTTTATAAGATGATTTCTTTGTAGCTTTGTATGTCCCTCCCCCACGGTATAACCCCTGCTTTCACTGTATTTGATGTTGGTATAATTTGTGGAGGGGAAGGGAAAAAACAAATTGTTTAACTAGGGATACAGGTGGACCCATTGCAACAATGAGATGGACAAGTCGTTAGTCGAAAATGAACTTTACAACTTTGGTGGGGGGTGGGGGAGGATTGGGGGGGGTGAGGGAGTATGGGAAGGGGAAACAAAAAGGAGGCAACAATTCTTGATAAGAAATGTACTCGTTATCTTGCCCATGTAATTGTAACTCCTTTGTACGGTATTCTCACAATTAAAAAAAACAACAACTTTGCTTTCTTGACCAAAATAAATGCTTTTTAATGGATTTTTTTTGGTGGGGGGCGGGGGTTGGTCATGAGGCTTGAACTCTGGGCCTGAGCGCTGTCCCTCAGCTCTTCAGCTCAAGGCTAGTGCTCTACCACTTGAGCCACAGTGCCACTTCCGGCTTTTTCTGCTTATGTGGTGTGGAGGAATCAAACCCAGGGACTCATGCATGCAAGGCAAGCACTCTATCACTGAGCCACCTCCCTAGCCCCTTTTATGGAATTCTTTTAATGCTTTTAATGAAATTCTTAATGTATTAATCTTGAATTTTGAATATAATGATATTTTTAAACTCCTTTACTAATATTTTTCTCCAAATTCCTCTTGGTTTTCCTATAGAAGAAACATGCAACCTGCAAATAACTTTCTGTGTTGGTTTCAGTAATTAAGTACTTTTTCCTATTTTATTACATTGGCTATGTCTGTCAGTGCAGTAATTAGGGAAAATATCCTTATTTGTTTCTGAATTAACAAAAATGTTTCTGCATTACAATTTAGATATAATAATGGATTCAATAACGCTTCACCTTTTAGTCCCTTTTGGTATTGTTTGTGGACAAGTATTTTGTTTTGTATGTTGGATTTTGTGGATTTTTTCCATATTTGTTTAGCTGTTCATGACTATTTTTCTTTTTAAAATTTTTACTGTGAAATTTATTGATGGTTTTAACCTGCATATCTAGGAACAACCTTATTTGGTCATGACATACTATTTTCTATACCCTGATGAATCTGAAATGTTAGGGAAAGAATAATAGTGTCACTGTATTTGATTCCAGTGCTCTGCATCTTGAATATACATTTTTCTAATTTGGGGAGGGGAAGGGAAATAAAATGCTGAAAGAAGGATACAGGTTGGCCCATTGTAACAACAAGACATACAAGACACTATGTTGAAAATGACCTTTATAACGTGGGGGAGGGAGGAGTTGGGAAGGTAGGAGGGAAGGGATAGTAGGGGAAAAACAAAGGAGGGGTACCAATGTTGGATAGGAAATGTACTCATTATCTTACTTATGTAACTGTAACTCCTCCTCACAATAAAAAATTTAAATTAAGGGGCTGGGAAGGTGGCTCAGTGGTAGAGCGCTTGCCTTGCATGCCTGAGGCACTGGGTTCGATTCCTCAGCACCAAATAAGGAAAAAAAAGCCGGAAGTGGCGCTGTGGCTCAAGCGCTAGCCTTGAGCTGAAGAGCTGCGGGACAGCGCCCAGGCCCAGAGTTCAGGCCCCACGACTGGACCCAGAAAAAAATTTTTTTAATTAAAAAAGAATATTGGTTAATTAGCAGGATTTATATACTACTGCTTTCTCCTCTTGGAAATCGTTGAATCTGCTGTCAAAATTATATCCTCATATAGTGTATTGACATGATGAAAACCTTGAAAAATATTTAGACCTCTTTCTGTAAAACTGTTCTTACTTCAAAAAGACTTCCTGTGCTTTTTCCTAAAGTGAGAAAGGCCAGTAATCATGCATAATCTCAGTAACCAACAATAACTCTTTGACATTCTGTTTGTTTTTCCTTTTAGGCTGACTCTCTAGAATAATATGTCGTTGATGTCATATTCTTCATAAAATCTTTCTTCCTCCTTTATTTTTTGACATATCAGAAGTACATTTCTAAAATTATTACATATTACAGAATAGAAGAGATTTCCACCCCCCCCCCCCCTTTGGCAAGATTTAGAAGGGTCCTGGGGCAGATATTTTATGTTCTGAAAAGGAATGGCTGGCAGTATAGGCCATCTACTGTGGGAAAGACTGGTATAAAAGAAGTTTAGAGGCCCCTGAGTGTTTCTCACTAGCCTTTCATTCTGCTTCTTTATCCCAGGCTATTGAAAACAAGCCAGGCAGTCAGACACAGCAATATTTCATCACAGAATGAGTTTCTAGACAGGCCATGTAATGAAACATAACTAGAGTATTCACTATTCAAATAAGGAAAAGAAGTGGTGGGTAAAGAATAAAGTTGTTGTTTTTTCATTTTATTTTTATTGGATTTGTCACTATACATATATAGCTTGTCAAGCTGAGCCTATTCCAGGAATAGTATTTGATGGAGGGACAGAAGAAGAGAAGATATATTTTCAGGTTTGTTACCTGACATCAAGGGGGGTAGTAGGTTGATAAAGTTCGTGGTATTTGTAATCCTTACATTAGGACACCCAGTGGAAAACTGTGGCAGACAAATAGACCCCATGGTGAGCAGACCTGGATGGTTCCGAGGGACTGTGCATGGAGTTTCTTCATCAGCACCATCTGGCCGCTCCCAGTAGTGGAGAGAATATTGTCTTTGGAGTAGGGAAGACCTATTTTACAATTTTTAAATCTTCTCCCCATCAGCTGGGTAACACATGTGTGTGTGTGTGTGTGTGTGTGTGTGTGTCTGTGTCTGTGTCCCCTATTCAGAGAATAAGAGGCATCTTTCAAGTCTGTTACCTGGAGTGGCTTAGTAGTAATAGATTTTTCTGTCTTTATTCTCCTATCTTCTTCTTTTTCTGGCATTGGAACTTGAACTCCTCAGGGCTTCTATTGCTTGGCCTTTTGATCAAAGTTGGTACTTTGCCACCTAAGCCATATATATCCACTTCTGGTTTTTGCTGATTAATTGGGAATATGAGTCTTATGGAAATTCCTGCCTGGGCTAGTATTGAACCTCCATCCTCAGATCTCAGCCTCCTGAGTAGCTAAGATTACAAACATGATCCACCGATGCCCAGTTTCTGTCTTCTTTTTGTGTCAGCATATTCTTTTTATTTTCTAGAAACTCCTGGAAATAATATTCACTTTCCTGAAATTTGTCTTAGAGTAGCAGTTAACAATAAAACCTTCCTTCTGTTCCTTCTGAGAGTTTGACTCTCAGAAGATAGCCTTAATAAGATTCAGGATAAGGTGGCAGTCATGTGCTGAATGTCATAGTTCTTTAGGACAGAAAGAGAGCTAGAAGGTGTCCAAAAGTATGTGGGAAAGTAGACTCCCTTCAAATGCATTCTTCTTCCAAGAATAAGGAAATGAACTGGAAATATAAAACTAATTGACCATGATGTTAAGCTACACACATTTATTAATAGTTTTATTTATGCTTCATGGCTGTTAGTCATTGTAAGCATATCATCAGTAATAAGACAAATTCTTATATCACCTCCACTGAATACATAAGAAAATAATATCTAACGAGATCAAGAGACTTACCTCAGCATATATGGGCTATTTACAGGTTTCTCAATGCATGAGGTCCTAATGCTATGTCTCTATCTTTCCTGGACACATTATATATGGTTGTACTGTAGTTCATTGCTAGAAGGTTAAGAGATGAGAGAAATTACAGGGGATATGCTCTTTTGGGGCGGGGCATGGAAACGGACTGGGATATTATGTAAATTGATGGTGCCATTCTCCGTTGGCAGGGTTCGTGATCATAGTAAGCTTAATTGATTACTACTTCTACTACTGACTTTGCAATTTTCAGGCTCCAAAAATTTAAAAATCAAGGATTTTGTTACAAGAAAACATAAATTTCTCCAAAGTTGGTCAGGTAAAGCTCTTGGATATGGGGTGTGGAAGGAAGGAGAAATGTTTTGGGCCAAGAGGTCCACTTCTTTATGATGAGAATGGCTCAGATCATATGATGGGCAGTAGAGAGGAGCTATCTTCTGTGTTATCATTGGTCTTGATGTTATTATAGAGCACTGCATGGTAGGGTCAATCCCTGAAAATATACTCATTCAAGTAGGTTACCTTGGTGCCTTAGTAGAAGCCTTTCTTAATGGCCCCTTTCTTCCTTCCCCCTGTTCTTTAACTTTAGCTTGTACAGCATAGGAGAACACCCCAGGGCCCTTGGAGACGTGGTCCTCACCTCCTTTTCCATCTTTCTCCTACTCTGAGCCACACTGAGCTCCAAGTCTCAGAATACCCCTCTGACTTTTATCCCTGTTGCTTGGTCTGAAATTGGTTGATCCCTTAGGCCTAGTTAGCTTCAGCCCTCCTTAATTATTTGGTTGGGCCATATTCCTCAACATTTAAGCCTGACATTCTTAGTTAACTAAGCATTGATTATCAATCTGTGAGGCTTCCTGTGTATATTTCCAGATGAACATGCCTTTTCTCCTCTCTATTCTACTCCTGAAGTTACTTCAGAATGTCTTTGCCTCTTACCTCGATCATTTTGTACCCTGCAAAGTAGTCTTGAGGTTTTCCATATTACCCATCCTCTGAGGGACACTGCTCAGTAGTGGAGATTGAATCAGGTCACACATTGCTTAAAATATCTAGTAGAAGCTCTTTAGTGCCCTCAGGATACAGTCAGCTTATCCTCCCTTCCAAGAGGCCTTGTCTCATTTCAGTTTGCCTTATCTTGGAGGTATCTCTCCCCCCACTCTTCAGCACCACATTCCTTGCAATGACTCAGTTGAATTAATTTTAGTCCCCAGCCTTCATATGTTGTTTTTAATATAGGGCTTTGTTCCTGCTGTTTTTTCTCCCAGGAACACATTTTTTTTCCTTATTCTTTTCAAAGTTAATTCCATACAACCTTTAGTTTGAAGTTACATGTTGCTTTCTCCAGAAATACTTCGGTGCCCTATTGCAAACCCAACCATACCCTTCTGTGTGCTCCCTAAGCACCTCGTATTAATAATCATACTATTTTAAGTATATGTTCTCTCTTCTTTTCCCTCCCTATGCTGGGAGTTCTGTGATAGCAGGGACTATTTTTGTCAGGTACTTTATTTCTACCACTAAGCACTAGTATTGAAAGGTACACACCACAGTACACACAATACACACCACCATTTTTATTTCACAATAAAAATTTATATAAAAAGAGAAAGATGTGTGTCTGTAGGCATGTTTGTTGAATCTGTAAGTGAATAAAGGAGCAAATAACTGGGTTTATCTGGCTCCCCTGAATTTGTGGGGGACCCCATAGCATTCTATACTTTCTCAAATCATCATATCTGCCACATTTCTCCTATAATTTAAAAACACCTATTTCTCTGTTCCTTTTATTAGCTGTGGATGTGTAGCATAGTACTTGGCACGTGATAGGTACCCAGCACATGTTTATTGAAGAAATTATCTTCAAGTATGCAGGAGAGTGATTTAAACAAAGGGAAAGAAAATTGAGAAGAAAACCACAAACATCTGCCCTAAGAGCTGCCTCTTAAAATTCTTATTATATGGCATTTGAAATTCCTGCCATTCAGCGAGCTACTTCTGTCATGATGTGTGTCCAATCATGTCTGGTGCTGTAATTTAGCGTGATGTGGGCCATATTGGTAGTAAGAGCTGGAAGATTTGCCGTATTAGTTCATCCCACTGCTTCATTAAGCTCAGTGTGCTGCCTCTGGCCGTGGCTGGGCCTGAATTTTGATGTTTAGAAGAACAAAGCCCTTCACATTAGCCCTCCAAGTCCTTGATATCACTGAGAGTCAGGCTTCGTGTATGCTCCTCAGAGTTGGAGACTCTTCATGTTTGCAGCTAATCAGTAAATGACCCAGAGAATGGAGTTTGATTATCTGCATGAGTTTGCTGAGCAGGCAATATGCCCAGGTATGCCGGCATTTCTGCAGTCCCTCCTGTCACCATACAGCTTTCTGAATGGTCAAAGTCCATATGCTACAAGACTGAGTGTGTCTGCACAGTTCATTACCAGAGCACGAAGTGAAAAGAGGGAAGGAGAGGAAGCAAAAGAGGAGCCAATGCCTATTGGCCCTGTGCCCTTGTGTCCATGTTTGACCATTTAAGCTTGAGAACACCCTTTATAAAAATATTCCCTTCTTACATGAGAGGCATTTGAGGCTCAGTGAGATGAACAGCATTATCAGAAGTCACACAACTTCAAATTATCTGGACTTATTTACACCTAGATCTCTTGGACTTCACAGCCTGTCCAGATACGTAATACTGAACTGCTCACTCCTGAACAGTATGTCCTCTTACCAAATACTACAGCATGTTTTTACTGGGCGGGACATTCCAGCAGGTGTCAGTAGTAGCACCTTGAGGCTGAGGTAGCCACAGGAGGGCAGGGAATGCTGGTGGGGCTGGGTAGTAAGAAAAACATGGAAGCACCAGCTCTGCCCTTGTCTGGGGCCTGAGTAGGCTGCCCCCACACAAGCCTTTACATGATTGACAAGAAAGTATCTTTCTCTTAAGGAAGATGTCAGTTTCTGTGCCTTAAAGATATGAAAAGGTAGGAAAGCAGGTGAACTTGAAGGGATTTGAATGTTCCTGAATTGAAATTATGTTAAAGGACAGCATCATCTCCAGATTTAACTTGAGAACAAATGCTTCAAAAGTGCACACCAGGACATTTTTTCACATTCTCCAAATCTAGGTATTTGATCAGCCTCGTTCATTTCCAGCAGGGATCCCCATACCACGCATAATGATAGGTTGCTAATGATGAAGGTAGCTAATAAATGTCATCAATGACAGAACATCAGACAATGCATTCAGACCTCTACATGTACTTCTTTTTTCACCCAAAACTACCCTTTGAAGTATATGGGGTTTTGTTTCTTTTTTCAAATCTCAGGTGTATGGGTAAAGATTTGAAGGGCAAAGCAAGGTCAAGGCTGTAAGCAAGAACGTAAGCCCTGAATGGCCCTGCAGGTCTGACTCCTTCATTAATGCATGCTTCATCTGCCTCATACTCATCTGGCATGTTCTGACCGACTGATCTGTGTTGTCCTCCTGGAGTGGACATCCTGGATGAAATCCTCTCGTCTCTTTCCTGCCTGCACTGCCCCGACTGCTGTTCAGAGACGTAACTCCTATGGCACTTCCATCAAGCTGTTCCTTAGTGTTCCATTCCCCCAAAGGAAGTGAGTATTCCTTCTCTTGTCATTCTCAATACTGTTTTCACCATGGATGAAACTATTATTTTTTTTTTAATCTGTGAGGATTATATACTCATATTCCTTTTGTCCCCATTGGTTTGTGTGTTATGCTGGGAGGAAAAAAAATAGAATTACCAGTGGGAAAATGGGAAATGGCATCCATGTTGTGATTACTAAATAGTAGGCAGAGAGTACAACAGCTCGTAAAATCTTAACACGAGAATTGTAAATTTTATAGCAGTCCATTTTCTCAGATGAGGAAATCGATTTAACTGGGTTAAAAATCCGTTCAGGGATGGGAAGGTGGCTCAGTGGTAGAGCGCTTGCCTTGCATGCATGAGGCCCTGGGTTCCATTCCTCAGCACCACATAAGCAGAAAAAAAAAAGCCGAAAGTGGCGCTGTGGCTCAAGTGGTAGAGCGTTAGCCTTGAGCTGAAGAGCTGAGGGACAGCACCCAGACCCAGAGTTCAGGCCCAAGACCAGACCCCCCCCCCAAAAAAATGTGTTCATCTGGGGGCTGGGAAGGTGGCTCAGTGGTAGAGCACTTGCCTTGCATGCCTGAGGCCCTGGGTTTGATTCCTCAGCACCACATAAGCAGAAAAAAAA
Source organism: Dipodomys spectabilis (assembly GCF_019054845.1). NCBI lineage: Eukaryota > Metazoa > Chordata > Mammalia > Rodentia > Heteromyidae > Dipodomys > Dipodomys spectabilis. Next base: position 901,757 of record NW_024870684.1, read on the forward strand.
AGCCGGAAGTAGAGCTGTGGCTCAAGTGGTAGAGCGCTAGGCCTTGAGCTGGAGAGATGAGGGACAGCGCCCAGGCCTCATGATCGCCCCCCCCAAAAAAACAATTCATCCATCTGGTTGAGCATGGTGTTATATACCTGTAATCCCAGCTAGTCAACTTGTTGGAAAGTAGAGATGGGAAGATTTAAGTTTGAGAAAAATTGTAGTGAGACACCACCTGAAGAAATGTGGTGCACACCTGTAAACCTAGTTACTGGAAAGGCAAAATTAGAAAGATCATGGTCCAAGACAAGCCTGAACACAAGTTCAAGACTATCTGAAAAGAACACTGAAAGTTAAAAAAAAAGGCTATAATCATAACTCAAGTGTAGAGCACTTGTCTAGTAAGTGCGAGGTTCTGAATTCAAGTCCTAGCACCATAAAAGTACAAAATTATCATGTACATAGAAAACAGGAGTTTTAATATCAGGTCTAATAATCCAATGTACAAGATATTGTACTACACCAAGTGAAACCCGAGCCAAAGCTCAACTTCTGGGGGTTTGGTTCTGTAGCTGTAGATTTCTGTTTACCTTTCTACAGACGTTTCCTATCACCATTGCTCATACACTTCTTTCAAATTCGGGAACATCGTCTCCCCAGTCTTTTCCCTCCCCTGGCTGGTGATAATGCTCTAGGGAGAACTTACATCCCAATTGTTAAGCCAGAGGCAAGAAAAGCCATGCAGGAGCTCACATTGGAAGGAGCCCAGCGGATGATGAATAGCAGACCTGAATCTTATCATGTATTTCAGGATGATGTACGGAACTGTTGGAAACTGTCTTTGACAAATGTGCCTGAGAAGGGGAATTATCTCCAACAATGAAAAATGTTCTTATTATGTGATTCTAAAAAGGATCAGGACCCCTCGCATTGGGAAAATGATCATTCCCCCTATCCCTTATTAACAGCAATACGGAAGCATGTGTTAAAGACATTGGACATCATACTGAAGCAGTGATGGATAACTATGAGTATCTAAAGCACGTTGGATTTAGGAAAGGTAGCTTGATGCTTGGTGGCAGGTGTGAAGTGTGAAATCCACTAAGGCTTAATGAGGATCTGCAAGGCTCGTTTCAGTCAGTACTCAGTGACTTTTGATCAGGTCAAGGCTAAGTAATAAAATGTATATAATATAAATTTGTGAGAAATAAAGCTGGCTGCATAAAGAAAAGAAGACTAGCTGGGCATGGGTGGCTCACTTCTGTAATCCTAGCTACTCAGGATGCTGAGATCTGAGGATTACTATTTGAAGCCAACTGGGGCAGAAAAAAACCAAGATACTTCATTAACCAATAAAAAGTCAGATGTGGAGGTAGCTCAAGTAGTAGAATGCCATTCTTAAGTGATAAAAGCCAAGTGGAAGGACAAGGCCCTGAATTTACACACACACACACACACACACACACACACACACACACACACACACACACACACACACACTCACAAATTGCACCAGGAATTTTAGATATTTACTCGCCTTTTTATTTTTGAGATTTCACGTGTAGATGGAAACTTCAATAATGGTAGAAATTCAGTATCACCTTCCCATAGCTAGAAACTAGCAGAGTTACAATTTTAACCTGAGTTCTCAGATTTCAGTCTATGCTTTTAAAAAAAAATCATAGCATCTCCAATGAATAACCACCAAGGTATTATTTAGAAAAGTGGAAGACTAACTAGATGGGTGTGTATATGAAGGTGTCTCTCATAGTCTATAACATAGACCATGTGATCAAGAGATGCTAATCAATCAAGAAATATCACCAGTGCCAGTGGCTCACACCTGTAATCCTAGCTACTCAGGAGGCTGAGATCTGAGAATCAGGGTTTGAAGCCAGCCCAGACAGGAAAGTCTATGAGACTCTTGTTTCCAATAAGCTACTCAGAAAAAGCTGGAAGTGGTGCTTTGCTAGGGCACTAGCCTTAAGCAAAAGGTGTTTAGGAACAGAGCCTGGGGCTAGAGTTCAAGCCTCAGGACCAAGTAAGTCAGGCCCAAAGAAACATAGGTCCCATGGTTTCCCTTATTTGCAATAACTAGTATATGTCCGGGACAAGCAGAAAAGGTCAGATAAGATGATGCTAAGCAAAATGAACCCCAAGATAGGGACACAAGTGGTTTTTTTTTCCTTGCTATTGTATCTAACTTATTTATAAGTGATTTTTTTTTTGTTGCTTTGTTTGTCCTTCCCCCATGGTATAATCCCTGTTTTCACTGTATTTGCTATTGGTATAATTTGGAGAGGGGAAGGGAAAAAACAAATTGTTTAAATAGGGATACAGGTTGGCCCATTGCAACAATGAGATGTACAAGATGCTATGTCAAAAAACGAACTTCAGGGGCTGGGAAGGTGGCTCATTGGTAGAGTGCTTGCCTTGCATGCTTGAGGCCCTGGGTTTGATTCCTCAGCCCCACATAAGCAAAAAGAAAAAAGCCGGAAGTGGCGCTGTAGCTCAAGTGGTAGAGTGCTAGCCTTGAGCGGAAGAGCTGAGGGACAGCGCCCAGGCCCAGAGTTCAGGCCCTATGACCGGACCCCCCAAAAAAACAAAAAACAAAAAACGAACTTCACTCTTTAGGCCGGGGTGGGGGGTGGGGAGGTGGGGGATATAGCTGAGGAGGTGGGAGGGAAGAGATGGTAGGGGAAAAACAAAGGAGGAGGCAACAATGCTGGATAAGAAATGTACTCATTACCTTTCTCGTGTAACTGTAACCCCTTTGTACAGTACTTTCACAATAAAAAACAATTTAAAAAATAAAATAAAAAAGAAAACAGAATTATCTGCACTTTGATTTTATTAAGGCCTGAATGATGATTACAGTTAATTTCCTTCCTTCTCACTTTGTGTGTCCTTCTTTTCACTAAATTTTCATTCTTTCTTGTAGCTTTTGTTAAAACCCAGACAGAGTGGTGGCCACAGAAAATGATCATGGACAAGTCTCGGACTTAAGGAACTTAAAGAGCTAATATGAAAGCTGGAACACTTGAGAAGTAATTGTAGTTCACTGCAATAAATTAAAATCACAGCAGAAATAACCAACCATCTAGTGACTTTCAAGTGGTTATAAAGTTTAAGACCATTGCCATTCAGAATTGTACTTTGTAGTGTAATAGATGCTTTCTGAAATATCCTTTATCACTTAGACATTTAGATACTTAGACATCTACCTATTGGATTTATAACCCTACTTGTGAAAAACAAATCCTACCCTGTCCTCCAGTGTCAGAAAGACCAGCAGATCAGAAATAAGAACTCCTTCAATTTCTAAGTATATATAATTCATTTTATATATAGGGCTTGGTATATAGTATCTGCTCATTAAGCATTTGTTGAACAATAGAATAGCCTACATTACATAGATAATTCTTTGGCCTTTGGCCTACATTTTCCTAGAATCTGTAATTTATATTCCATTAGTTTTTCTTTGATGTTCTGAAATAGTGATTACTGTAGTTTCACCCCCTGCTCTCAGAGTTATAGATTGCAAATAGATTTTGTGTAATTTTCCAGTGCTGGTCAGTTTTAATGGCTGCCTTGGAGTGCTGTGGGAGGGTTGTATAGACCTGTCCTTGCCTTCCGAAAACTCAGTTAACACTCAGGTCTATATCCTGGCCCTCAGAGGGCACACTTAACACTCAGATCTACATTCTGCCAGTTTGGTTTTTTGGTTGCTGTTGTTGCTGTGTGTGTGTGTGTGTGTGTGTGTGTGTGTGTGTGTGTGTGTGTGTGTGTGTGTCTGTGTGTGTGTGTATGAATACAGTCACATTGCTAGGGAAACACATGTGCTGTAATCATACTGTATATTTACCTCTGCATTACTTTCATCACCAGACCTCACAATTTATGCTATTCTCATATAATAAATAAATTTGCAATCAGTATTTTAGAAGATTCTAAGGAATGGGATTTTCTTTTGTTTTTTACTCACAACACCTCTCTTCACCTGTCTGAAGATTTGCCACGTCTTCTTTTAAGGGGTGGTAGAAAAGACTTTTGGGGGGTTTATTTTTCTTTTCATCATAGAGCTGATGCTCTATTTTCTGATCAGAGGAAGATGTTGACTTCTTGCAACAGTAGGGCCACTGAGACGTTGTGGGTGTGATCCCTTTGCTAGAACCACCACCCCAATAATGCATGGGTATTGAGATCTGTCAATGGGTGTTTGTAAGCTGGAGTGCTTTTTGCAGATCAAGCCTTTCACCCTTTGCTTATCAACTTTAATATGCTGTCCTGGTGCCTTGATTTTTTGGTTCATCTGTTTTAATGTGATGAAATGTAAAAACTGGGCTTAGTTTTGCCCCCTACATTGACTTTACAGGGGTTATCTCATAATCTACCCTTCATGTCTTATGAATTGGAATTTTAAACAGCCAAAAATACATTTTCCTGATATCTGCCATCAAGTGATTAGTGCAACTATTTAGTTCTGGTCGTCTTTCCTATTCTTGGTAGATTTATTTTCTCTTCTTAGAATTCTACTGCAGCCTTCTCTGTCTGGGAGACTGGAGATGTCATTTAAGCATTGCTTATTAGGATTCCATTATTTGTCTCTCATATACAGTCAGCTAAATCAAAGAGTCAGACAGTGCTTTTAAATTGCAAATTTAAATAACAATTTATAGACCAGGTCTACTGGAAATTTTCTGTCCTTGACATCCATCATTGCTTGTAGATATATAGCTTTATGTTCTCTCTTTGTGTATCTCTGTCTCTGTCTCTCTCTCCCCCCTACTATGAGCACAGCACACATATTCCTCAGAAAGATCAGAACCGCTTGCAATCAAACAAAAACGAAGATCTTGAAAACCTGAAGACCAACCTCCTATCCCAGACATTGTTCCTCTTTTTCTCCCTTGTCCTCTCTTGCCTCTTAAAGAAGACATTTACATTAGTAAGTTAAAGTGTTTAAGGCTATTCAGCAAGGGTCTGGAATATACCAGGTACTTTTATTTTGGATAATCTGCATGAAACTCAATAAAAATACATTATTTGTAATATCATGATGGTTGGTATCTATTGAGCACTTACAATGGGATAGACCCTGTTTGATGTGATTTTCTTTATTTTCTCACACTTTTAAGTAATCTCCTTGACTTATAAATGAGGAAGCTGCACTTCGTGAGACTGAAAGCAAAAGGACATCGAGCTCCAGTTTCAGGCTTAGAATACTGTCTGCTACACCAGCCCTGTTATTTTCTGGAAGAGAATTTAGGATCTAGAATCTCTGTTTTATAAGAATGACAAGTTGAAAAGTTTTCCCCACTATGCTTTGCTGAGTTTTAATTTTTAGCAGATTGGGTTAGAAGAGGTGGCTTTAAACCTTGAAATCATCTTCATTTATCGCTCCATTTTCTCTGGGATCAGAGTAGATTGGCAAAGCATTATGATCTCCCATTTCAAACTTGAAGGATTATCCATCATCATGGGTGAAATCATCTCTGAAATCCTCCTGAAGCCAGCTGCAGAAGTTGGTATATTTCAGAAAATGCCTGTGGTACTCAGTGATGAAAATTAATAGGATAAAGTTTGCACCTGGAAGATCCACATTTAAATGGCAGTCCTTTTGTATCCATGGAATCAGACCTTTCTATTGATATTTTTTTTGTTATTGTTTGTTCTTCTGTCTCTATTCACTAGACTCCAGTGTCACTGGCAGAAGGGGCAGTCGGGCATGAGCTCCTGAGAAGACCTTTTTAATTTTATTAGGAAAATACAGAGAACCACTAGACCAAAGTTCAGGTTTTTCCTGAGTGAGTGAAAAAAGAAGAAAGGAAGTGAGGGAGAGGGAGAGAGAGACAGAGGGAAGAAGGGAAAGAATGGAGAGGAGGAAAGAAAAGAAAGAAGGAAGGAAGGAAGGAAGGAAGGAGAAAGGGAAAAGGGGTAGAAGAATGGAGGGAGAAAGGCAGGGATGAATGAAGGAGAGAGGGGAGGGAGGGAAGGAAGGAAAGAAGGAGCATCTTGAAATGACAGCGTGTCCTTGAGACAAATACCTGAGTCTTATCCTGCTCTATCAGTGGCTGAATGGCTCTGGGAAATGTGGCACTAATGCAGATATAGAGGTGGATGTCTGAGGGTAGCAGGTAGGGAAGTTGGTCAGTTCTTTCTCTGCAGTTGGAGTTTCGTGGATGCATTCTCTTTCTCACTGCCCCTACATTGTTTGGTACTCATTACGGCTCAATATTAGAAGTTGCTATGAGACCATCCTCTGTAACTTACTTCTTCAGCCTGCCACCATGAAGTGCAAAGTAGCAAGTAAGATTACTCTCCTTATAACACACAGGCAAAATTAGAAAAATGTGGATTAAAAGGTAGTGCTAGTAGTAGTTGAGGTTCCAATTTCCAGAACAGTTTAACTTCCCATAATATTCAAAAGCTGAAAAAGGAGAGAAAGAAGTCAATTATTAGGTTAATGTGTCCAAGTAGAAGCATTGGTGTTTTTTGTCCTTCTGTCCATACTACAGATGAAAAGAGAATGCCCATCCTGCCACAACCTATCAGAGTGACATTTCTTGAATATCTTACTGATTGCCAGTATACATAAGAGCTTCTTAAATAAATTCTGTCCATTGTCACAAACACCAGTGAGCCTAGTATTCCTTAGAGTACAGCCTAGTGATCATGTCATTGTCTTCAGAATTACAACTTGATCAGTCATTGTTCTGCCATTTGTTCATTGAGTTGTGTGGCCTTGGGCAACTCTGAAACTTCTCTGCCTCTATTTTCCAACCTGTAAAATTGGGAATTGTAGGTGCCATCTCTTAGAAAGATGATTCATACCCAAAAGAATCATTCATGTTAAGTTCCTTCTTACAGAGTTTAGTACAGCATGAGTTACTGCTACTTACTGTGAGAAAACTGAAGCCCCCACAGCCTGGCTAACTCTGAGACCTGGAGTTTGTGAGGATAGAGTATAACCATGGGGACATACCTCCTTTATCTTCCAGGAGGTTCTGAAGTAGAACGGTATTGTTGTTTACTTGTCCTTGGGAACAGCATGCTGCCCTGTGGCTCCTTGCTCAGACTTCTTCTGGCTTTCTCCAGAGTCAAGCAGTTGCTTGGAACAGAATCCATTCATGACAGAAGCAATCTGGAAGACTGGGCATTCATTCTGAGCGCCTAGAGCCCTGCCCAGGGAAATCCCTCATTCCTGTCTCTCCTTTCAAGAGTCTCTGCAGCACTATTTTTCTTTTCTTTCATTCAGACACTTGTTCTACTTCTTGTCTGTGGACAGGTTTGCTTTTGCCTCTGTGCTCCTGGTGAGCTTTAGTGGGTTCCACGTTCAAGCTTCGGACCAAGACTGAGTCACAAGGTCACAATTGGAATCTGGGCAGAAAATACCTATAAAGCTCTGCCCAGCTCTGTTAGTGACTACTGTCATATTCAGTAGTTTAGGGACATGACACAGAAGTTATTACCACCCTAAGTGTTCTTTACAAGCAATGTTTCAGGGTACTGACACAGGACTGAGTAGCTATAACTACCAGAAAAATCCAGCCTGGACTAGATAACGCTTTCTTCCAGGAAGCTTTCCTGTAGAAGCCAACCAGAGTTAGGCCACCTGGGATTCCTGAATTTTACGTTCTGGTCTTTGATATAAGTATGCTGTCATGGTTTCATTGCAGCCGCTGTCTCTCTTATATCTTGACGGCATGGATGGATTCTAGTCCCCCTTCACTAAACTAGCTAGAAGCCCAAGGCCTGCCATAGAGTAGCTGCTCAGTAAATGCTAATGGTCTGAGGGTCATTCAGACAGACAAATAATTGCACTATGGAATGAGAAACACTTCCTAGAGGCAACAAGAAATAATCTTCCTGCCCAAACCAGCTGTTTCTCTCCCCCACCACCCCCTGACATCAAAGTAGGGTAAACATCGGCAGGGACCGAAGCCAAACTCCCATGGTGGCTTTTCATGTACAGGTTCTGTTCTATGTCTTTGATGCCAAACTCCTTTTGGTTTTGAATCTTCAAGAGTCTGCAGCAGCTACCACTTAATAGCCATCCGGCGCCCCATGCATTAATGCCAATTAGCCTGGGAAAGATGAAAACTTTGGGGACTTAATGAGCTGAGTTGGCACCTGTTCACTCAGCACTTAGGTTGCATATTTTGAACTACTTAAGCCAATGAGATTTAACCTTTCTGGGGAATGGCTTACAGAGGCATTTTTGCTTTAGCTTTTGCCAACACTCAGTGTATTTGGGGTGACTGACCTAAAGAATTGGGAGTGAACGTCTTTGGAAGCCTGGGCTTACAACACACACACACTTCTTCTTCCCTTCAGTTCCCAATCCACTCTCCTCTCCCCTCTCCCCACCTCTCCCCCCTGAAACATTCTGCCCAGTGCAGCTCAGGTCTGATCCCTGGAACAGAACAGATGCAGTACCCCAATAGGCCTGATTTTCAATGTCCATCTTTGCCTATGGGAGCAGAATGTTGGAGCCAAGCATGAGCTTGGGACTAACAGGTGAATGTTGGTGGAGTCTCATCCAGGGCATTGCCAAGCCACAGATGAGAGGGTTCACTCCATAAGTACACATGGTGTTCAGACCAATGTCAAGGGCACCTTTACCAGTGCCTGCCACACAGTAGGTAGCCAACCAATAGTTGTTGAACACATGAGAAGAGGATGATCAATACTTTAGACTCTAGTAGGAAAGAGATTGGAATTTGAATTTTGCTTTTACTGTTTCTGGACATGAATGCAGGCAGTTTGCTTCATTGCACAGAAACCCTGGTCTGTCTTTCTTACTTGAGGGGAGGAGTACCTTTCCTGGCTTCCGACTTGGGTCTGGAACTCACAGCATAGTGCTTCACACATAGTAAGTACCCAACAGACAACTCTATGGTAACTACTATTATCCATGGGAAAAAAATGAATTTCTTGATACCCACATCTTAGTTTCTTCATTGATAAAGTGAAAAATCCGTTGTCTACATCCCGGATAACATAATGTGGTACCCAGAGCATTTGAAGGCCTACCGTGGGCTCAGGGTTCCAGTAAATGGTAGATAATGTCACTGCTGCAAGATTCAGGAATGAGACAAAAGCCATCTTCCTCCTGGAGCAATGTGTGGGAGGAAGGGATGTGACTGAAAGGTTCATGGAAAGACGGTGCCTGGATTTTCCTTGGCCTTTCACCTTGGAAGAATTCAGGCTTTTCAAAGAGATCTCTAGCTATATTATCAGACTTTCACCTAGCAAGCTGTTCTTTTCAGCGGATCAACTTTTACAATTCACATGACCAAACGCCCAGCCTTCTTTACCCCAAACCCCTTAATCCTTTGATCTTGTCTCAGTCACAAGAAATGATTGTCTGCCATATGTGATTTAGGGAGGATTACCAGGCACTAACCTTCCTCCCTCCAGCCAGCCTGACACTCCGTAATGTGAGTGCTTCCCTGATTTCTAGGCAATATCCTTGGAAAGGAAAGAACTAAGCAAGGCAGGGGAGGTGATACACAAGCAACCTCTCTCACAACAAGAGGGTGAAAGGCGTATTCTGGAAGGAGTAGAGGATCTGAGTATCCTGCATTCTGAAGATGGAGATTTATGGAGTGCATAAGTACCGCTGGATGTACCTCCATGGGAACTTACAGGGGAAAGAGCCACCATACATGACATCCTGACCTCTGTATCAGGCCAGCTCCACTGTTCTTATAAAACAGAGCACAGGATAGTGTGGCTCATTTGAAATCACAGGTGAGAAGATTCATTTTAGTGCGGAGACGACCCCCCCCCCCCCAGGTCCTTCAAGAGCAAGGGCAAAGGCTTAGAAGGAGACAGGTCTGGAATGCTGGCCCTTTGCTTCTTTCCTCTCAGTTCTGTTCTTTACCTGTGAAGGCAGAAAGAACACTATTGCACAAAGTTGCCACCCACAAATTCTTCTTTCCTTTGCTTTCCTGAAGCATTTGCTTTCCTAGGGGCATCCTTCAGCCAACCTGGTGGGGCACTAGACAAGGGAAGGGCAGACAGAGAAGCAGGTTACTTCCTCCTCTGCTTCCCGTCTTGGCTCTCCACAGCAGTTGAGTCTCCCCTGTGATCCAGTTCCTGTCAGATGGCTCCTTTCTTTGTGGTTGTGCCCTCCAGCCAACTCGCCTCCCAGAGCCCTGTCTCCAGGCGGGGCTGTGGTCTGTGCACCTCATTCTTTGTTGGTCTAATCCCACCCAGAGCCAGTGGCAGCTTCCTGTTTTCACTAATCTCTGGATCGCTTCCTTTTCCTTGGCTTTTCAGCTTTGCCAGCACCATTGTGAGGGTTCCCTACATTAAATTCCCGCTTTGAAGAGCTGCCAAATGTTCACTTGGTCTGGCTGGCTCTTGATGAATCTTCTGTGTTTGAAAATTTGCTCCACAATCTCTGAGGAATGGAACTTTGGACAAGCTGCTTAACCTGTAGAGGCTCTCTCTCTCTCTCTCTCTCTCTCTCTCTTTCTCCCCCCCCCCCCGTCTCTCTCTGTCTCTCTCTCTTTCTGTCTCTCTGTCTCTCTCTGTCTCTCGTCTCTGTCTCTGTCTGTCTGACACACACACACACACACACACACACACACACACACACACACACACACACACACACACACACACACACACACACACACACACACACACACACACACACACAGGAAATCAGGACTTCAAACTGGCTCTACCAGAGAAGAAAACTGGACACATGTTTAGTGACTCTAAAGGCAGGAACCTGAGCTTTTTATTTTTCAACTGCTAACTGAATGCTACACACTTAAGAAAGTAAATAGATTTAATAAATAGAATGGTATATCTTGACAGAATGAGTTGGATAAGTTGAGAGACCATGCCAAATCATTGCAAGGCTCCTAAAGGAGCCTATATGGATTGCCTGACAGTACATCGATGCTCCTACAGTGGAAGGCTCTTCTAAATGCTGATGGGCAGTGTTATCAGTGGGAAATTCTACAGCAAATACCAGGAGGTGCTGTAGAAGCCGCAGCCTTCTCTGCCACTGCTGCTTCCTCTTGGCAGAGTGGTTGTCTGAAGCCTCATCCATCACAATCACTGAGGCGGTGGCTCCCCCAGGTGCACACAGCTGGTTTCCCGTATCAGGACTCTTGAAGAAATGGCCAGATGCTTCTGGCTTTGGAGTAGGGAATTGTAGGGTTTCATTAGTCACACTTGCTAAAAGTACAAATCCTCTGGTGGGCTTGTCGAACATGGAGAAATCCCTGAGTGTAAATATTTATGGATTAGGAATCAAATATTAAATATTTACTTCAGCTTCTTGGAATTATAAATGATTTAATAAACTCTAGAGGGACTAGGAATGGCTGTGGTTAAAACCTTTTTTAATTTTTTTCCCAACCCCCACACCCATAGAAAAGACAACGCAGGGCTTGATGGTTGCAAGTCTGGTTAATTCTTTTGGATTAATTCTTTTTCTGCTTTTTTTATTTCTTCATCATCTCTACCACCTCCTCCTCCTCCACCTCTTCCTCCTCTGCTCCTCCTCCTCCTTCTCCTCTTCTTCCTCCTCCTTCTCTTCCTCTTCCTCTTCTTCTCCTCCTGCTGCTGCTCCTTCTCTTTCTCCTTCTCTTCCTTCTTTTCTGCACTCAAGTATTGAACTGTTCCTTGCACTTGCTAAGCAGATGCTCTACCACTTCAGTCATGTACCCAGTTTTAGTTCTTATTAGTCATTAGTCATTTTATTAGTCATGAGTTTTGGTTATTTTATTGTAGTTTATTTTCTGATGGTGTCTTAAATTATTGTTCAGGTCAGCCTGAATCACGGTCTTCCTATTTCTGCCTCCCACATACTTGGACCCACAGGTACACCCCATCAGTCCCAGTTTATTGGTTGAGAGGTAGTCTTACTAATAGTGTTTCTTTAACTGAGATCTTCTGGATCTCTATCTTCTGAGTGACTAAAATTACCAGTATGGCTCTAGTTTTCCTTTCTGTTTTCTATGTGTTTTGGAGTAGGTACTGATAAACATTTGGAAGAGCAAAAGTTTCAATCTTCAGTGTCATGGTTCTCAACTTTACTGTGTAACATAGTCACCTGCTATATTGGTCAAAAAGCCATAGGTATCCTCCAGTCCAGGAGTGGATTTTGCATCTGCTTGTGTCAGAAGCTTGTACTGTAGCGTTCAAGGGGTCTTCCTATAGAAGGCATCCTAGGAAGAAGTCATGACATCACAAAGTATAAAGCCTTCACAATAAGACAGTCCAGATTCAGCACTCATCTTTGTTAATGAATAGCTTTGTAATGTACAAAACAAAACTTTTCTAAACTCTCTGTATTAATTTCCTGATCTTTTTCCAACTCAAAACAGGAAAACCTTACTTTCTCAATGTCCAGAGACCAAGAGTCTGAATCAAGTTGTTGGCAACATGTACAAAGTTTACAGGAGAGTTTCTCCCTTGTCTAGTCCAATGTTTGGTGGCTGCTGGCATTCCTTGGCTTATAGCAATATCTCTTTTTGTTGTCTTTACATAGTCTCTGTCTCATAGGACCATATACCCACCTGCATAATCCAGGATCATCATATCTTAGAGAAATGATGATGAATTCCAGATGCTTCAACACAAAACTCTGTTGGAGAACTGTCTGGAATGAGAAAGCCACCGGAACAAAGCCAGATCTTATTTGATGCTCAAAGAGAGAAAACGTCACTGATCTCATTTTATTGGGGATGAAAGAGAAATTGATTTGCCTGTTTACCTAGTGTCACATACCTGAATTGCTAAGGATTTGTGCACAGGTTGCTGGTTGCTGTATCCCTTGAGTGTGTGTGTGTGTGTGTGTGTGTGTGTGTGTGTGTGTGGTGATGGTGTCACATACCTAATTGCTAAGGATTTGTGCACAGGTTGCTGGTTGCTGTATCCCTTGAGTGTGTGTGTGTGTGTGTGTGTGTGTGTGTGTGTATGTGTGTGTGTGGTGATGGTGTCACATACCTGAATTGCTAAGGATTTGTGCACAGGTTGCTGGTTGCTGTATCCCTTGAGTGTGTGTGTGTGTGTGTGTGTATGTGTGTGTGTATGTGGTGATGGTGTCACATACCTGAATTGCTAAGGATTTGTGCACAGGTTGCTGGTTGCTGTATCCCTTGAGTGTGTGTGTGTGTGTGTGTGTGTGTATGTGTGTGTGTGTATGTGTTTGTCTGCCAGTACTGAGGCTTATACTCAGGACCTGGGTACTCTCCCTTAGGTATTTTGCTTAAGTCTGGTGCTCTAACACTTTAGCCATAATTCCACATTCAGCTTTTTGGTGGTTAGAGATAGGAGTTTCACAGACACTCTTGACCTGACTGGCTTTGAACCAGGATCCTCAGATCTCTGCACCCTGATTAACAATGATGGCGGTACACAAGTACCTTTAGTGACTTTTTCCCACTATTTGCAGATGACGCTTTGCTCATTTTTATATTCTCTGTATAGAAGAACCCTGAGCTACTGTCTTGTGCCTAGTATGGGCTCCTGACCTGCTATACATGTAGTAATTAACAGCCATCATTAAATGAGTTTTACTGCAGCAGTAATTTGTGGTATCAAGGAGGATAGATGCATGAAGTTGTTTCTGAAGTCCTCTTGGAGTTCATGTCCTGGATTAAGTTTACTTACATGGAAAGGTGAGATTTTATTTTGGGGTCAAAATATATCAATACCACCAGGGACCAGTTGTTACTGATTTCTCCTGGGCATTTCCACTCACAGCCTGCTCTCCGGCTGTCACATGCTCTTTTATTATTAGTTTACAGGTAGAGATCTATTTATATTTGCCGTCCACACTATGGCTGCTTTTTCAATAATTCCTAGAACCGTCACACAAAATTAATCCACAAGAACTCAAACTTGACTAAAGCCAAACCTCTTGCTCAAGAATGTCTTTGTTACTGATAGTATCTATCAGAGCTCATTTTAGTGTTTTGTGAGTTCTGAATTCTCCTTTAAGAAGAGCCAGATTGAGGAAATCATTAATCTCTGACAGTTGTATAGATATAATTAAAGATATATGAATATAAAAATACCTGCTACCTCAAATTACTTCCTAAAAGAACGGGCGGAGGGGTTGGGGGGATGGTTTAGAAGAGTTCTATTTAAAATGTCAGATACAGACACATTAGGCTGAGTAGTCAAAGCACTGTATGTCTGTCACTCATGCAACTGACAATTAGGTCCATAAATAGACTTTACAGGCTTCTACACAAGAATGTACATCCCGCACAACTCAGAAGCATGGAAATGAGAGGCAAGATGGCAGCAGCTGACTCATGGCAAAGGGAAAGAGAGGGGCGGGCAGTGAATGAACCACTTGGAACACTTCCATGGCACTGGGGGTTGGATGAGGGGCTCCTGGGGGGAAGGAGCCTACCAGTGTCTGAGAAGGGTATGACTTCCTGACGAGGCTCTGCCATTTGTCACTTACGCCAAGTCTGGCCAATCTCCTCTTCTCCCATGTTCTATTTCTCCATCCACTAAACGAAATGAATGATATCAGTCTTGGCTGCTCATAATTCTAAGGGCTGTTTGTCTGTACAGCAAATGAGGTTGCAGTAAAACTTTATAGAAACTGAGGAAGACAATACAGGCCAAAAGTTGTTTTTGGGTAACTAATTTGGGTATGGACAGTTGATAATTTACACACACACATACACACACACACACACACAGAGTAATGTTTTTAATCAGAAAAATGGGAAGACCAAGGCCTGGGAGAATTGGGGAGAAATGCCAAACTGTAAAAGTAAACTTTCACCTTTGCTAGCAGCAAGTTCAATCAAGGTAGGGTGAGCCAGGAGAGCTGGGCTCTCACATGATCCTCAGTGTCCATCTCCACAAAATGGAATGGCAATTCTTTAATCGCCTTCCCCCCAGCAAAGGTCTGAGTGTGAGAGACATACATATGGAAATCAGAACAACACCATGAATTCTGTGATTGAAAATAGGATCAGGATCAGATTGGAAAAAGTCAGAGGCAGGTCAGTCAGCCATCCTCTTTCCTATCATTCATCCGGCTCACTCAGGAGTCCTGTTTAATCTACTTATTTCTTATGCTTCTTGCTGAGTGTCTGTCTCCCACTATATAAGTTTTATCAAGACAGGACAGTGTGTGTGTGTGTGTGTGTGTGTGTGTGTGTGTGTGTGTGTGTGTGTTTGTATGTGTGTGTTTTGTTTATTAACCATCTCTAATGCTCGAAGGAATTCCCCGGGCTAGAATTCTTCTGGATACTTGAAACACTCTTAACAAACCAAAACACAAACTGATAAATACTTAGTGAATTGTTGATTACATTTTAGCTACCACAATGGAAGATATAGATAGAATATGGTACAGAAAAGAAAAAGAGAGATTGTTTTCTTAAAAGCATTCACTTTCATTGGGAAGGCTAAATGAATAAACTGTTTAAGGCAAAATTCCAAGTACAATGTACAATGTATGCAGGATATGCAGGATACGAAAATATGTATATACACACAAGAGTTGGGGAGAAGAGACCATGATCTTGAGAGGTTTAGGAGCTGTCAGGAAACATGGATTCTTGATATCTACAATTGGCCCCCATAGTTTAAGGTAGTGTGGGTTTGGAATGAGGTGTGAAATATATTTGCCAAAATCTAAGGAGATAACAAATGTAATGAAAAGTGGCTGCTCAAAAGCTGACTTTCATGGCACCCCGTCCACCTATCCCTTTGCTTTTCTTGCCAACCTAGAGAGAATTGAAGCTTTTAAGTCTACTTTCCTTTGTGATTTTTCTCATAGTTGTTCATTGACTAGGAGGAAGAGCATGGTACTGTACCATAGCTGCTATCACTGTAGCTGTGTTCGTCTACAGTTGCCTAATAGTACCAGCACTGCCACTGTCATTGGAACCCAATGAAAACTGCTGGTATCAGTTACTATTAAGAAGCCCTGACTAGGACAACATGTTTAATGGTGCATTTTACGTGCATGATTTCATTTATTCCTCACAACAAATTAGTGAATAAAGTGCAATCTCTTATTTTACAGATGATGGAACTTTGGACTCAGAGAGGTTAACAAACTTGCCTAGGTTTACACTCATCTTAAAGACAGTTCTGTGATGATAGTTAGAGAAAGTCTTAGTTCTTTGTGGGGAGAACTTACATGAGCTTCACCCTTATTCCTGGTGTGCAGGTAGAGTTCACTGGTTCTTGCTGCCTGGATGACCTCACTTGGTACAAGTCAGCCTTATTCTGGGAAGTGGTCATCAGTTGGTACTCTTTTGAGTGGATAAGCCACATTTCCGGGATCAGAGACCATTGCTAAGAGACCCTTTTCTTTAGAAATGCTTGGGAGCAGAAACAGAAGGGAGAAGAGCTCAAATGGATCACATCTCACACTATGGGCTCAGTACCATACAAAGGGGAAGCCTAGCCCCAGCTGAGAGACTAGATGCAAATAAGTCTCTTACATATGCAAATTATTTTCTATAAAGAGCCCTGGGTAAAAAAATGAAAGGATGTGTAACTCAGACCATAGAATACATAAAAAAGAAGAAAGAACAAAATCCCACTGGGAATTTGCCAGCTAATGAACAATGTGACCCTGCTAGATGGCTAGCAAATCTGTGGGGATGGTGTTCCATCTTCACTCCTGCAGAAGGCTTTGGGGACACATCTTGATCAAGGAATACAGGCCCTGAAGTTCTAACATTCCAGGAGAATCATGACATTCATAGTTGATAAGTGCTCTACAAAAAAAGTAGACTTTCTCTTTGACTATTTTTGCCTTCTGATTTTATGTGATGTGACTCAGTCTAGCAGGCCTGGTTTCTATATGGCTTCTGCCACATAAACCCGTAGGACTTTGCATGCATAAGTCATTTAATCTGCCTGAGCATTGGTTTTCCTCACTGGTGCAATGGGAATTCCAATACCCTATCAGGAGAACAGTTACAACTATTAATAGACACAGATGGCCTAGATGTTGAGTAGCTGTCAGCTCGTGTCAGATGCATTCTTTCTTCCCTCTCTCACTTGATTGCCTAGACTGCATTTGTTTGACCATGTTTCCCCTATTGACTAGTTGGAACCCCCCCCCACACACATACACCATTTCCACATCTTAACTTTCTTTCCTCCTTCACATGGTCAACAAGCACTGGGAATAATGGCTGACTAAATGAATGAAAGGATACTAACATTCCCATCTTTCCCATACATGATAGGGACAACAAGATTCTGTAACACATTTGGAAAAGTATTTTTAAGTCTCCTTAGTATTTAACCTGCACAACTATCTGGGAATGTATGGTAGGATTTATTTTGTAGGTTAAGGAAGCTGACAGACAGCTCCTGTAGTGAAGTTAGATGTCCAAGGTCTCTCTTCTGGTCTTTGGATGTTGAAACTTTATTCCTGAGTCAGTAGGTGCTTTGAGTTCTTCCCATGAGTCTGAGAAGCAGCACTTTGGTTGTTTCCTCTCCTCTAAATGGCTTTCCAGGGAGAAGCAGGCCTGGTTGAATCCTGAGACCAACTCTGACATGAACTATTCTCACTACGTTAGGTACATCCAAATAGACAACATCTAACAGCCAAACACAAGAAACACCAGAAACTTGAAAATAAGAAAAGGGAGAATATAGTCATAAGGAAATTGACAGATGGGGGAGAATGATGGAATGGATGACATTGATCAATATGCATTGTGTTCATAAATGGCTTTGTTAAATGGCAACTTCTTTGTATAACTACTGAAAGATAATAAAATATATTAAAAAATAGACATTATGACTGAAGAGACAGCATCACTACCTTTGTGGAGTTCATATTCAGTTGTTGGAATAGAAGAAGTGGAGAACTACATTGCATTTGTTGATTGAGTAAACTATGTGGACTATTGAAACAGTGACCTGTGCTATGGGATTGGGATCAGGGAAGAAACTGCTGAGACTTCTAGAAAGACTTTAGACTCTAGCTTCTCTCCTTAGGAAACAAATGCTGCTCAGTCTTTGGGTAGATAAAGATGCAGATTTGTTTGAGAAAAGGTGTCAGGTCCCAGATAGTTTCATCTCAGTGCATGAGGAATTAAATCCAGGTTGTATTTCTTGAAAATGTCAGAATGATAGATGACTCTGCTTTCCAGTTTTATTTGTCAGTGTGTGAGAATAAATCAGAAAGAGAAGAATACTAATCATAAATATGGCTAACTAGTATTAAGTGTTTAATAAGAACTAGGCATCAATATGGACCTCTTAGGCATAGGAACAATTCATATGACAAACCAATGTGATAGCTGTTATCAAACACAGGGATAAATTGAGTCAGAGAGAGATTAATAACTTGCCCAATATCACACTGCAAATAATGTTAACCCAGACTAACGGACGGTCCCTTTAAGCCCTAATTCCCTGATTTCAGAGGGCTCTCAGTAGCTAAGATGCAAAGCTTTGATTCAAATTGACTTAGTTTTGATGGTGGCTCTGCATTTTACTAAAAAAAATGCCAACTTTAGTAAGTTGCTGAAGTTGGGCAAATGGAGCCTCTGTTTCATCATCTGCCAAGTGGCTGTGCCAAGAGATCTCCCCGCCACAGGGTGCGTATGAAGAGCAGTAAGACTGTTGCAGAATGCTTGCTGTGCCTGGCATTCAGTGAGCACCCGTTCAGGGCAGCTCTGCTTGCTCTAATTGATAGGCTGAATTCTTAGTGAACACATGGAGGTCAAGCAGAAGCTTGGGTGCAAACAGCATCCTTTAAAGCCAAGGCAAAAACCCAAAGGGTACAATGGAGTCACTGGGTCTATTTCATAGCAGCTAACTGTAACATTATCCAGATGCCAATGATCTATGCAGTGCTTCTCTCCAAGGTGATTAATCAAACTCATCTCATTAATCCTCACAAAAAATCTTCCAAGGAGGAGAGAGAAAGTAGACTTCATTTTCCCCCTTTTTTGGTAATATAAGGAAAATCTGTACATTCTGGGTTAACATGATTAACCCCAAAGCTCCCTGGGACATTGGTATAGAACTGACTCCCTTCAACATGCCGGTGCCTCCCATTCTCTCCTACAGCCTCCACCCTCACTCCCACCTTCCCACTCCCATCTGCTTATGAGGCTGTGTCACATCCAGGTTCACAGATGATTTTAGAAGGGGAGAGTGAGCAAATCCTGTCGAACAATTTAACCAGATTCAAAGGGATTTGGATCATTTGCGTAATTGGACTAGCAGATGGTAAATGTAGTTCAAAGCACAAAAATGCAGAATAATTACGAGGGGAGAAAGTAACACAGTTTATGGATGAGGAAAATGATTTGGGAGCAAAGCTTACGGATAGCATCATGTTGATATGTTGAAAGGGAAGGACAAGCAGCCCAACTCCCATTAGTAGAGCAACTTGTGACTGCCCAGTAACTGTCGGTGGTAGTATAAAGGAGAGGACAAATTTGTCTTGTGGAATGAGAAAGGCACTGTTATGGGGGGCATCATGATTGACCAAACATAAAAGTGTTTTGAGTAGTTGGAGGATGGGCCTTCTTGGGCTCACCTCAACTGACTTCTTAACCTGTGTGAGAGAGTCATTTCTCCTGAGCCTCAGTTTCTTAGGCTGTCCTAGGAGTACACTAATAATGTCTGCTTTCCTGCTGCTTTGCAGGATCCATAATTCTCTGCGTGTGAGAAACATGACCAGTGGGTTACAGAAACCCAGAAAATGTTTTCATGGATATTAATTTCATATTCATATTACCCGTAGTGCTTTGCCTATGCAATAATCACATGTGAAAAGGCTGGTCCCCAATGCTTTGAGGACAGGATTGCATGCTGCAGCCTTGGACCTAATCAGTGGATTCACAAATTAGGTGGATTTTGGGGAAGTGGCAGAAACTATAGAAGGTAGGGCCTGAGCTTTAGAAGTGGGTTGCTTGGAACAAGATTTTGAAGGGTAACTCTTGTCTCTAAGCATCAGTCTTCCCTTCTTCTCTTTCTTTCTCTTCCTTTCCCCTCTTCCTTTTCCTCCTCCTCCTTCCTTTCTTTCTATCCCCCTTTCTACCTTCTTCCTGTTGTCCATAAACTGCCTTTCTACCTTCTTCCTGTTGTCCATAAACTGAGCAGGTCTCCTTTCATGATATTTCTGCCATGCTCCAGACCCTAAAGCAACCAAACTAGCTGACAATTGATTGTAATCTCTGAAATTAGGCCCAAACAAAGCCTGCCTTCTTCCTTTACTTTTTCACCGTGATGAAAAGTTTATACTTACAATGCTCCCTCCCTCAAATAATAATTGCAACCCAATAGTTTCAGTAAGTGGAAATTGGAAATGGATCGATTGCATATGGTATGCTAAATAATATGTCCCCTGCTAATGCTCATGTTCTAATCCCCAAAACCTGTGAAATTACCTAACACGGGCCTTTGCACATGTGATTCAATTAAGGCTCTTGAGGTGGAGAAATCATCCTAGTGCTCTTTCAAGGAAGAGGCATTTGAAGATTTCACATAGAAGAAGGAGGTGTAGGCAGAGGTTAGGTGATGTGGCCACAAGCTAAGGAACATCTTCTGCCACCGTAAGTTGAAAGAATCAAGTATTGGAGCACCTCCTAGATCCTCTAGAGAGAGGATCTTGATTGCTGTCCAGTAAAATTGGATCTCAAACTTCTGGTCTCCAAAATCCTCAGAACATAAAGTTCTGTTGTTTCCAACCACCAAGTGGGGGTGATTTTACAGTTCTACAAGAAATTAATACTAATAGGAAAGGAATCCGACCTATACACAGAAGATCTAGATTAAGTATGAATTTGAATACTCACTTCTTTAGGATCAAGACCATTATTTTGGCCTTGATTTTTCTGTCTTTCAAGTGAGACAATAAGACATTTATTATATGTGTTCTTGGAAGGATGTATACATGTTAACACATGTACCTTATCCGCTGTAGATACTTGACAAAATGCTGGGCATAATTTTGAGTTTTTAATCAGGTACTTGTGTTTAGCACTAAGAATTTCTGATTACCTGACAAGGTGCTATGGTGGTGGCTGTCAGTGTTAGGGAGGTAATTAGGAGTGCTGAAGACATGGAACAGTTTGTTTGCAAGAAGGCAGCATCATGGCCTTAGGTAGGTCCCAATCTAGCCCTTATCTGAGAAGAGGTTTGAGTACTGTGAAAGGATTCCAGTGGAGTCCAGGTGTGGAGACTCTGGCTGAGAGATGGAAGATTTCAATTTAGGGAAACAGTTCAGGCAGGGAAGTCATTCTGGGAACTCTCGACCTCAGGTCAGATTGTCACTGAAGGAAGTTCACAGATGTCTAGGTCTATATCTCAAGTGTGCAAAGACATTTAAATATCAATTCTTATGTTTTTGCAGCCCATGGTATTAGCCTTTCTCAGAGCAGGACCAAGAACTGGATGTGTACTGACGCTGAGCCTCTTTGTGCTCAAGGCCATTTCTGACTTTTTCTGAGTAGTTTATTGGAGATAAGAGTCTCATAAATTTTCCTGCCTGGGCTGGCTTCAAACCACATTTCTCAGATCTCAGCCTCCTGATGGACTAGTTAGGATTATGTATGAGCCACCAGCACCTAGCTCTGACTGTTGGCTTTTTAATAGCTTCTTCAGGAAATGAAGATGTCTCAGCAGGACTGCAGAGTCCAAGCAGTTTCTGGAGAAGGTTGGGTTTTGTCCCAGGTCAAGGAACGTGCACGAAACATGACAAGCTGCTTAGCAACTAGTGTACATCTTGGTAAGGGAGGAAAAGGAGATCTGGCAACATCACAAGTTAAGATGCTACAAGACAGTAAAGGATGAGATCAGAGTTCGAAAAAGAGAAGTGATCTCTGGAAGGCTGAGTGCCAGAAGTCTGAGAGCAAGCAGGTCGGGGGTGAGGTCATGGACACGGGAGGCCTTGGAGACTCCCTACGGATGATTGTGGCACTGGACATGGTGCAGGGAAGGCTCTTGAGGTTATATAGGTAGCAGAAGACCAGAGATGGAAAAACTTGATAAAGTATGTGAGAGACAGAGCTGAACCTAGAGACTTTCCTTTTCCAGATCCTTCAAATGAACACATATGACCCTTCTGTGGGTCTCACAACTACTTTATTCTTGAAAATCAGGAAGGATCCTGTCTCTATTCCAATTAGCATCCATAGTTGAACAACTTGTGTGTGTGTGTGTGTGTGTGTGTGTGTGTGTGTGTGTGTGTGTATGTGTGTGTGATCTCTGATTACACTTCAAGTTTTTGAGCATCATTTAAGGAAAGAAGGTATAGAGAGAGGATTTGGGACCAAAAAGTAATTAAACATAATAAGTCTTTAGAGATTTAGCCATTAATTTGGATGTGAAATGTAAAATTGCCTTTAAAGTAATAAGGGGTAATATTGAGCAAATGTAATATCCAGCCTGGGAAGGAGCATGCTGGTAACCATGCACAAGGCAGGATAATGCATGTAGCATTCCCTGATGTCTATGGAATTAATGATGTTGGTTTCACTTTACTGCTGATTTAAGATACACGTTTCATAAGTGGCACATTAAGGCAAGAGTATCAGAAATTACATTAAAGAGCTGAATAGTCAAGAAATGGCAGCCCCTTGAATGTAGTCATTTTATGACATCTTAGATTTAATGCTTAATCAGTAGATATTTACAACTGTTTGTTTCAGTGCCTTGAACTGGCAGTTTGACAGAGCTGTTGGGAATATTCTAAGAGAGATTTGTGTGTATGCTGGACTAACATTGGAAGAATTGGTAGACTCTGAAAGAGATTGCAATACTCCCTTAAAATGGCTTTCCTTTTGCTTGTTTGTTTCTCTTTAACAATAAAGAACAGTTGTCAGATTAGAGGAAACGTATGGTTTGGGTTTCACAGGAGATAAAGTACAGTCATCCCTTAGCATCCTCTGTGTGGTTCCAGGATCATCCCTTCTCCCCCGTCTTCCCCAAGACACCAAATTCTGAGGATATTCAAGTACATAGACTGCCCTTGTATAAAAGGGCAAATGGTGCAGCATTTGCACAGAGCTTATGTACATCCTGGTATGTTTTACCTCAACTCTATAATAGCTAATACAAGGGAAAGGCTATGTAAATAGTTGTTATACTGTTTTCTTAGGATAATGATGAGAAAAATTCTCTACATGTACAGATGTACATTTTTCCCTCATATATTTCCAATCTTCAGCTTGAATCTTCAGGTATGGAATCTGTGGATATACAAGGTTGCCTGTGTGAGTTTGGGTGATATCAAAAGCGGGTTTGATTCAAACTTCATCAACTCTCTAAGAGATTAGTGTGATGGGGCCTGTTTTGGGAATATTGGTTTCTTGGAGAAACTGTGTTTATCATTCAGCTGTATATTTGATAACTTGCAGTGGGAAATCCACTTATTCATTTGTTTATTCATGTGGCCATGCCTGAGATATGTATTTATAATTTACCAGGTTCTGTGTTGTATGGAATTCAGCAGTTAAAAGAAATTGTCACTTACATTCTACATTATGAGCATAGCAAGATGGCATGCTGTACGTGTGTGTGAGAGAGAGAGAGAGAGAGAGAGAGAGAGGCAGCAAGGACAGAGATTGAAGATTAATTTACTGGAGCAAAATAGTGCAAATATTGAATCAGTTCACTATCTCTGCTTTTACAGATTAAATATGTATTTTATATTTATTCATGTGTTCATAATTTTCAAGTTTTCCATGATAAAAATACATAGTTTAGCAAGAAAGAAAATGTAATAAGTCGTCAAGATGGCCACTTGTTATCTAGCTAAACAGCACTGGGGAGTGGAATATTTTTAAGTAGTTACCCATGGCACATAAAAAACTTCATGTGAAACAGTAATTTATTTGGCTTCCTGGCTTATAATTCTGGATTTGCTCTCATTTCAAAACCAAGAAGTCCGCTCTCTTGTTTGGTGTCTACTTACTTCCAGCAAGAACAACGATTTCTGATATGGTGAAAGGATTTCACACTAGTGAAGAATTATTTAAAAAGAGCTGCTTTGGGCAATTGATTATTTTGTGTGTGTTACCCTAATGATGCTGTCTGATGGATGAAATATCTTTTCTCCATTTTCCAAAGCAGCCTTCAGTAACCCCAGGTGACACTGGGTTTTCCACCCTGGCCTTAATTACTCAGTGCAGCCGCTTCTGTTCCAGGCTTGGAATGCTTCGCCCACAGTGAGGGAGCCCGGCTGATGAGGTGGTTCGTGAGCACGCACTGAGGTAGTCATGGAATTTGGAAACCATTAGAAAGCTGGGCGATTTCATTATTCATTCACTTGAAATAATCCTGGGACTGCTTTCAGTGACATGGTTCCTTCAGCAAATAAAGATAAGCCAAATCCCTGGACACTCAGAGAAGGGGCAGATTCTCTAAATTAATTCCAGGCTCAAATAATTCAGCAGTATTTGTAATATTCTGCGCATAAATTGGCAATTTGCTAGAGAGATCAGGCAATGATAAAGGCTTTCATTCCCCTCCCCCTCCTCATCTTAACAACTGCTGAGGCAGCTATTGGGATAAAAGAAATGTTTTATCCTCACTAAATGTCCTATCAGGGAATGTACTGAGTAAGAGTGCGCAAACATGGTGCCCCTTCCCCTTAAAGCAATCGTTTTTCATCAAAAGGACTAAAGAATATATGGAACAGGTCAGGGGAGGGGTTGGAAATATGTGTTTCAAAAGGCAAAGTTTCATATGAAAAATAAATACATTAATAATATTAAGAGATACAGTAGTAATTGCAAATGGATGGCTCTCTTTGTTCCCAATGGAAAGTCATTTTATGATATCTTAGGTATCTTTATGATATATCTTTAAGATATATCTGTATCTTAGGTATATCTTTATAATATCTTTCCAATGAAAAGAATACTGTTGTTTTGTTTTATGGTGATTTTTCTCTTTTCATAACAATATTTAGGTCCTGGGGGAGGGGGTCCCATACCACTACCTCCTATCCTAATTACACTTCAGTCAGATTCAGCTGTTAATAAAAGTTTCCTTCCCTTCCTTTCCTTCCTTCCTTCCTTCCTTCCTTCCTTCCTTCCTTCCTTCCTTTCTTTCTTTCTTTCTTTCCTTCTTTCTTTCTTTCTTTCTTTGTTTCTTCTCTTCTCTCTCTTTCTTTCTCCTTTCTCTCTTTTTGGAAAGATTCAGACTTGAACTCAGGGCCTTGCATTTACTAGTCAGACATTCTACTAATTGAGCCATGTCTCTAGGCTTTTTAAATTGTATACAATTTTTCAGATGGGAGTTTGTGCTTTTTACCTGGAGGGAGCCTCAGAACATGTTCTTCTACCTCTGTAAGTGGGATTACAGGCTTGAACTACCCAAACAGGACTTATTTGTTGAGATGGGTTCTTACTGGCTTTTTGCCTGGGCCGGACTCAAACTACAATCCTCCTAATCTCTGCTTCCTGAGCATTGATAGAGCCTTAAATAACCCATTATCTCTCAGCTTTGAGCCTTTGTCTGTAACCCCCATTCACATGCTTGAGTGCCCTTTTCAGTGACAAAAATCATCTGTATTTACTTTCATTTATTGTATTATTTATCACAGTACATCTTCTTTGTGGTCTATCCCTCTACTATATATGTGAGGCCATGTACTTGAAATGTTGCAGGAATTCACCAATTATTGGATATATATATATATATATATATATATATATATATATATATATGAACCCTTTTATTAAAAATATTGAGTCTATTTAAAAGGAGATGGTCAAACATTTTTTTGCTTTTTAGAATTTTATAGAACTAGTTTGTAATATAATTCTATACTACTTTAAAGAATCCCTTAAAATAGTCACAAGCTTTCATGCTATTATCAATGGAATTAGATAGAGGAAGAGCCCTTGCCTCCCTAGGCTCCTTCTAGGTAAGCTGTGATGAGTTATTAATCCAGTACTTAGATTGCAGTGATGGATTTTACCTTAGTAGACGATTTTTATGCACCTTGCTGCAGAATCAACAAGAGACTATGGGCTGTGGGCCAGGTTTGCACTAATAATTAGTCAGTGATAGATGAACCTTTTTTTAAGCATAAGAAGGGCAAATGAATGTATCTTTACATTGGATATGAATGGAATTTCCTTTGGTTATTAAATCTACTCTTTTTAAGTTCGAAAAAACCAGCTCTTCTTTGAAGTCTTTGACTTGCTAATATTGGGGCGACAATGGCTATGTTTTATCCTTAAAGACTTAAAGGAAAAGCCAGGCAGCTGGACGTATATTTCTCTTTCATCCTGCCTATAATTCATCAATTTCCAGCCTCTGGTCTAGGAGGTAGGTATAGAGCATGTGTGCTGGGAGGGGAGGGGGGGGTCAGGGGTCACCACTATAACACCCCAACATCATGCTCCTGTGCAATTTCTAATCCTCTGATCATTTAGACAGTCTGGAGTTTTCTGGTGCCAAAATTACTGTCTAGAAACAAAGAGTGAAAAATTTCTCCCACTCAGTTTTGTTTAAAAGAAAAAGATTTCTTAGCAAGAAAAAAAATAGAAAAAGCCAAAAGTAAACAATAATAACAACAAAAATCTCCCACACATACTTTCTGTTTCATAAGTAGGTTTAAAGGGGAAGGTTTTATCACACTTGTCTAATGATGTCCTATTTTTGTCTAAAGAGTGTGTTTAAGCTTTCTCCTGGCTGTGTCAGTGAACTTGATTGTGTAAAACACCAACATCTTTAAATACTTCTTACAAATGTACCCAGCTCTAGCAGGCCAGATTGATTTTAAAAGGGTAGTCTCTAAAGGAGCAATCTACATATAAGATGAAGCTCTTTATATTCCTACAAAATATTCTGTAGTCTCAGCATTCCTGTAAGTCCTAAGGATTCTTGTGATGAGCAGGAATACCAAGACAATACAATCACTGAGTGTTTAGGATTAACCCTGTATGTTGGCAACCTCAAAGCTATTATTTTTCTTCTTTCAGTAAGACCTTTCAGTTCAAGAAAACATTTCATACTTCCACAAAGAAATGGTCCACCATTTACCTGGCTAAGATCTGGCGACTATTTTTTTTAATTATAAAGGTTATATACAGGGGTTTACAGTTACATAAGTCAGGTAATGAGTACATTTCTTTCTGAACAGTGTCATCCTCTCATTTCTCCCATTTTTCCCTCTCCCTGCCCCAAAGTTGCATAGTTCCTTTCCATCATAATGCCTAGTATCACTGCTGAATTAGTTCACCCTTTGTCCCACAGTTTCTGTGCTTGCACCTTCCCTCTCAAATTAGATAAACTTACCTACAAGAGTATAGAAATCAAAAACAGTGACAAAAGAGGAAAAAAACAAAAGGGAAAAAATAATCACAAACATGACAATAAAATCCCTCTTGTTTCACTTCTTGGAGTTCAGTTCAATAAGCATCAATTTATATGATCATATACACAAGGCTATTGAGCCCTTGTAATCCTCTACTAAGAATATGCTCCTTTGGTCTCACTGTGTGAATGTAGAGTCCTGTTTAATTAATCATGTGCTGACTATTTTTGATGGTCTGAAATGATGTCTGAGAAACCAGCTGAAATCCTGAAATCTTCACTGTCAGATATACAATATTTTTTCTAGAAACACATTATATTGTATGAGTAGATATATTCTATTGTAACACACAAACACACACACACACACACACACACACACACACACACACACACACACACACACACACACACACACACACACACACACACACACACACACACACACACACACACACACACACACACACACACACCCTCACCAAACTGCAACTCTGAAACCTGAACTTTGTATTCAGAAACATGCAACTTTACATCCTGCTCCAAACGTTATGTTGATATAACTTGAGCTACTTCCTTTTCTTGTGTCTCAGATTTCCTACCTGTAGAAAAACTTTCAAAAGGATTATATGAAATATATCTATGAAGGCTCTATTAATTTATCTAGGATTACCAATCAGTAAAGCATATTTTACCAAAATTATGAATTAGTCAAGAATCATTGAAGGTAAATGGTCCCTAGCTGTAAGGATAGACAAGTAGAAATTGTGAAAATCTGGAGAGTCTTATTAAAGTGTGGAAAATCTTGTAAGAAGTTTCTGGAGTAAGCTTGTTTTAAAGAAACTTTTTGGAATCCTGATTTTGTTTTTGTCTTGGGAATGTCTCTAGAGGAATTTTCTTTGACTGCTCAAAGATTTTATGTGATGGGAGGAAAAGATAAATATTAAACATTATAGTTTGAATATATTTCTTATCCTAGATTATGACTTTTTTCAAAGGAACTACATTAGATTTTTATATTTTACAGTAGCTGTAGCTCAAACATTTAAAAAGATATTGAAGCATTGGTGTATAGTTTTTACCAGCTGATGTAAGGAACTAACATGTGGCTCCTTTTTTCAGTTCAGCATAACAGCAGTGTGCTAGAATTATTGTGTGCCAGAGATAGATCAATATATTCAAAATTATAACAATTGCAAAGACAAAGATAATGCCAAAGAAAATCATTGCAAGGAACACAGAACGGGATATTTTTTAAACTGAAAAATAAATAACTAGAGGCATATAATAGATGAGGAAATGTCTGAGCAGACATTTGCGTGGAGATCATAGTTGTCAGATATACAAAATTTTGATGGGGTGTGAATTGTTGAAGGAAGAATTAGGGCAACCTAGGGAGCTGGATGGTTTATGCAAAGCAAGAAATAGGCAACATGTATTCTCACCAAATTATAAAGAAGTCTGTTTGTTTCAGAGCTTTATGATTGGGGCACCATTGTTTAATATACTGATAGAGCTCTAGTTACAAGTATAAAATGTGGGATATGATACCCAATAAACAAACCAGTGATGGAATAAATGAATGGATATAATTAGTATTTTCTGTATTAAAAAACCAAGCTTTGCATAAGTATATAACAACTACGTTGTTTTGAGTATTTATCTTATTTCTCCAAGTAGAGCATTAGTACCTCACAAGTAAAAAACACTTAGAAGCCTTCAGGAAATACTTGCAAGTTTAATAGTCTATTTTGGGCCCAAAGCATTGTGGAGAAGTGCTGTGTCCAGAGCAACAAGGTGAACAGGCATCCAGAAGGGGGACTGCACAGTATGAGAAAGAAAGCCATACAGACAATCTCGGGAATCAAAGCAGGGAAACCAGGGACACTGTCTCACAGGACAAAGGTCCCCTGGTTCATCTCTCAGGTAGTTTTAATTATCCAGGATAACACAGTAGGAAAGGCAGTAAACTGTGTATAGAACTAGTGATGAGTAAATACGTTTCTTCTCTGTCACAAAGCAGACACCATTTTGGTAGAAGACTACCTCCAAGCTGAGCATAAACTCTCAAGCTCACATGCTTGAGTGAACTAGCTACCTTCTTATCTTGGTTTGGGAGCAGGATCAGGGATAGGATCAGGTCCATTGTTCTCCTGTGCATGCCGCTTCACTCAGCCTAAGTGACCCTTGCCACTTAGGCACCCCTGGCACAGTGCCTTTGCATATAGCTAAGTGCGCCTTCGGTCTTGTTTAGGGAAGATCAGTGGTCCCCAACAGAGAACCCTTACCAATAGTCTGACTTGGCACATGTAGGGACCGTGAACTTCAAATGCTTCGCCTGTCTGAAGGGCGGTGAAATCAAGTGGTTTAATTCTAGTAATTATGTGAGGAAGCGTGAGATTGAAGTCCACACTGTCCCTGAAAGAGACTCAACTGGATCTCGTAAGGAGGAGGGAAAATGTTAGGGAAAGACTTATTGGAGATTAAATAACATCTTATCTACTATAATGAAGGCCTGAGCAAATGCAGATACCTGTGGTTAAAGAAAATCACTGTTCCTACACAACCAACACAATTGTGGGCGTAGGGGACCTTCCTGGTTCATTATTCTGGGGAATGGCATTATCAGGGAATTGCAAAGATTTAAGCTTCAAAATCAATATGTGCTGAGAATTACACGGCAGGAAAGGCAGGAACTATAATACTTTGAACACTGTTTTTATGTCAATTTTTAAAAGTCCATGAATTCAAATTCAAGGACACATTTTTGGCACTAGTACTTGTTAGCTGATATAGCCATTGGCTTGTTCATTTTGTATTTTTTTTTTGATGCAGCTAATGATTATATATTCTTTGTTAAGACTGGCTCTAAATCTGTGGCAAATTCATTGTTATGGATCTTTCCCTGAAGGAGATGCAGTTGTAGAAGTTAGGGTAATTTCAGCAATGCTTGTCAAAAATGGATAATCATTCAAGCAAAGTTAGAGTTAATTTCTTGCTCATATAGCAGTCCTGAGCAGGTAAAGTAGTTGATGAGTATCTTGTTTTTAGACAGCCATTTACCAGAAAACATGTGAAGTATGCTTCACCACTTTCGACAGGTTACTTCCAAGGTCTTCCTAGGGCTGGTCCCCAATCCAGCCAACTAGAAGGGAATACAAGAACATCCATAGGTGGATGATCTTCTAAGGACTAACAGTGACCCTCATACTTTCAACTGGGTAACATGGGCGAGAACCAGCTTCACCTAAGGGAAAATGTAGTCTAGCTATGCACCTTAGTGTTTCAGGAAGACCTTATATACTCTTCCATAGCAATCTACTACAGATGATAATAAGGTTCAAAATTCATGGCAAGACAAGAAAATTGTGTGCAGATGTTTATGACTACTATATGGTATGCCACTTGCTTTATAAATTCACATAAATTTAAAGCATTTTATCCTACAAATAATTGTATGAGATACTAATTAATACATTACCTCATTTTACTAAAGGGAACATGGAGACTCAGAGTATTTTTGTCATATTGGATAGAGTATATTTGAAGATACTGGTGGAAAGGAAAAGGAAGGATCATTGCTGATCCATTTCTCTGATTTGCAGGCCAATGCCTGGTTAAGAATAACAATACAACTAGGTTGGTGGATCACACACACACCTGCAATCTTAGCTACTCAGGAGGCTGAGATCTGAAGACTGAAGTTCAAAGCCAGCCCAGTTAATTATAGAAATATCGTAAGTGGAGCTGTGGCTCAAGTGGTAGAGTGCTAGCCTTGAGCAAAAAGAAGCTCAGGGACAGATACCAGGCCAAGTTGAAGCCTCAGGACTACCAAAAAAAAAAAAAGTAACAACACATTAAATACCATTGTGTATTTCTCTGACTCATAAATGGATATCATCAGCTTCTCTCCTGTGTTATGTGTTATCTGTGTTATCATATGATTTTGGTAGAAGGTGTCATATGTGACTTTAATAAGTGATTGTTGATGATACCTAACTGTAAAGCAAAAAAGTAGGAACACATTGATCAAATGTGTCTGTTTAATTGTGCCTGTTGAATGTGCCTTGCACTGAGGCAAGTGTTTGGAATACATTGACAAAAAGTATGGTCATATGGTGCGTTTGTCTTTAAAAGCTCAGCATTCATTTGGGGAAAGATCAAGGTGATAGTGTAAGGTTTTAGAAAGGTTATGGGACAAAAGATGTAAATGCACTAAGAAATGTGTGAGACAACTCTACCAGAGAGCAGAAGAAGAGATGAGGCTCAATAAAAGAGAGAGTAGACAGATTTGGGGGACTATGGTAAAGAAGCAACAAGCACAATCTTCTAGCTAGAGGCAATAGCACAAGTAAACAGAAGGAGGAATGTGAACTATACAATGTTCAATAATGATAAAAATGAAATGGAAGACACTAGAGAGGACCAATAGGAATTGTGTTCTTTTGATATGCTTTTATGGTAACTAGGGCTACGGAGATTGTAGGGTCTTTCTATCTCCTTAGTGTAGGAGAAGCAAAAAAATCACTGCTTAAATCACATGGTAGATGGTGTCAGAATCCATCTTTTTCAGTTATTATCTCCAGAGATCTAAGTAAGGAAAGAAACTGGTCAGGGACTAACTTTTAGTGCATCAGAAATAGCCTGGTCCAGCAGGGAAATCTGGGACACAGAATGAGCGTCTTAGAGGTCAGAAACTGATAGACACTGTGTAAAACCACAGGGAGGAGTCAGGGCTTAAGCTGGCAACATGATTCAATCTCTCTATTTTTCTCTCTCTCTTCTTCTGTCTTTTTCTCTCTTTCTTACACACATGAACAAACTTTCAAGGATATGTATTTTGAATGCTTACTATCTGGTCAACTTGGTCAGGAAAAGAAAGAAAACATTTGGAGGGCAAACATATTAAGAACTATACAATAGGTTTGTGCCCATGTGAGTGTGTGTGTGTGAACGTGTGTGTGTGTGTGTGTGTGTGTGTGTGTGTGTGTGTGTGTGAGAGAGAGAGAGAGAGAGAGAGAGAGAGAGAGATGTTTCAAGAACATCTCACCTTGGGAAGGGATGGGAAGGGGAAACAAAGGAGGAGGCTACAATGCTTGATAAGAAATTTACTCATTATCTTGCTCATGTAATTGTAACCCCTCTGTACAGTTTTTCACAATAAAAATTTTTTAAAAAAAGAACATCTCACCTGTTTGTTTTTTTATTCATGCTGTTTTTAGCAACAAGTCATGATTGTACAATTAAGGCAGCTTGTGAGTGATTTAAATAAAAATATTAGTAATAAACATGTGAAGTATTGATCCATCCTGGCTGATCAGTCATACCTCTTCCCTGTAGCCTAGTGGATAATTGATACCCACAGACGCCATGGCTCACACATTATCTTGAGTAAAGTAGTTGGGGAGTTCAGAGCACCCACTTTAGGACTCTCCAGCATCTGGCAAGAACCCATTTCAAGTTAATTTAAAAAATACTTACTGAGTATCTACTAAGTACCCAAATTGTGCTGGTAAAACTGTAGTGATCAAAGATGCAGGTCTAAAATTATCCTCCTTGAAAATTTTCCAGTCAGTTTATTGTGTTTAGAATTGTGGCTCTGGGGAATGATAAATTGAGACTGTCTGAAAACACAGTTCTGTTTAAGTGTGCTCCAAAGTGCTTAGCAAGAAAGGATTTGAGCTGTTTTATGTGAGAAGCAAGTTTCAAAGTTGCTTCAGGAATGATCTTTAGACGGAGTTTTAGTATTCACTTAAACAGAATTCTTAGTAGCGAGTGACAAAAAAGGTAAATGATTTGAGGAAAGATTCTTCTCAATTATAAGACCATGTACAATTTGTAGGGTTGCCTACAAGGTCTTACATGAACACGAAGGGAGTTATATTTGTGATGCTGCTACTGTTGTGAGTGTGTTTGTTACCTCTTTTGTTTCTCTTCTAAAAGGTAAATATAAAGAAATCAGATGAATGGGTTCTGAGTTAGGGAGTGTTCTGAGCATCACCTTTAGAAAGACAGATATCTGTGATTCTCTTTCCTCCAATGCCCTCAAAGGAAAAGGCAGTGACAGTTTTTCCTCTTTGTCTCTTTTTCTTTCTGCCCAAGGAGAGACCTTTATGACCTCTTGGCCTTGAGTTAGAAGATTAAAGGTAGAAGCAAAGCACCTGCAAATGGTTTTGTCACTAAGATGCCTCAAACCCCCAAAAGGAATCAAATCTGTAAAGATACTTTTAAGTTTTAGAAAAAGTTCAGGGTACGGTGAAGGTTGCTTTTGTTCTAGGACCTTCAAGTTGGCATCTAAAATATGCTATGCTTTGACCTTTATCAATTTCAACCATAAGCCAACCTATAAATATTTACGTGTGATCTCTTTTCACATATGTGACCTAGAAAAAGATAAACTAGCTCCATTAAACCTAAAGCTGTATGGTTGTTATAAGTCAAGCAGCCTCTTCATGGATGGTCTCAGACTTAAAATAAAATTGAAAAATATAAGACTAGAGGAAATTATGTGACTGTGACTGGAGGCATTTAATAAGTAATGTCCAGAGAATTACTGATAACCTGGGCTTGCATTCAACTGGCATCAGAATTTCAGGTGATTCATGTGGTAGATGGAGCCCAGTAACAGAAGGTGTATATACTGGGTATTTGAAACCCAGTAGGTTATAGGGATAAAAGGCCCGTGGCATCCCTTCCATGGAGGAATGCCACTGATAGCTAGTTATAAGGAAAATAAGGAAATTACTCCTGGTTATTACTCCTGACAAATGCCAGACCCAGAATAAAAACTAGACTCCATTTTGGGGGTTAGTAGTGTCATTACAAACAAGGAAAGATGTACACCTGCCAATCAAGGTGGAAGTAAAGGGATATACACTGTTCAAGCACAGAGAGAATACCAAACCCTCCTTGAAGCCCAGCAGACATTAGGTCTTTGGTAATGTGGTGATTCCAGCCCCTACTTGCTAATAAACCTGGTGCTCTGTTTTCAGCCCTGACTGGCAGACTTTAGACATGATAGAAAGGAACCTAGAAATCCATATCAAGGTCCTAATACCTCAATATATTAGATAAGGAAAGGGTAGGCTGACAAAGGTCATAACAGCATATAACTGTGCCTTTCACAGTTCTTTAATCTCTATTCTTTCATCTTCTCCTAGTTATACTGAATATTGGTGTGCACCTCCCCCCTTGGTTATTGGTTCAAGCAGAGATTAGAAATATATTGATTGAGAGTTGGCAATAATAAAACAGTTGAGCTCAATAATTCAATATACATTTGTTGAGCATCTAATCTGTTCTAGGTACCTTTCTAAATGCTTGCGATGCTATGAGGAATAAGAGAGACTCTGCCAGATTTCTACATCCTGCTGTTAGTTTTCTTAGAATAGTCACATGCTGGTGGATGGGGAAAACAGTGTAGAGCCATACAAATATACAAATGTGAGTGTTGTCCATTATTTTACATAAGCATATAGGCTAGGATAGCATGCACATGTTGCGTGCGTGCGTGCGTGCGTGTGCGCGCACACACACACACACACACACACACACACACACACACACACACACACATCCTGTCAAAGGACTGCAAGAACGGGGAGGTCTGAATTTATCTTAAGTAGACTCCTTTTTAGAATAAGAGTTAAATCCCAAGGGCAGGTTGATAAAATTACCAACATTGGCAGTAGACATGTTCTCTGTGGTTTAATCATGTAAGTTGAATCTGCAATAGTAAGCTCAATTAAATGACTAACATTTTAATTTCCGTGGTAACATCATATTCATTCTTCATTCTCCAAGCTCTGCCTCCTCAGTACATTGTAACCCACGTTCATCATTCTTATCTTTCATTCATTGAGCTGTAGAAATGGTAAATCACAAACATTGGGGCAGTGTTAGAGCAAGACTGGACATGATATCAGAAGACTCCAGTGTGTGAGTTTACTTCCTATTTTCTGAAACGTTGATGGAGTTGTTTTCTGAGCCTCAGTTCTTCTCAGATATAATGAGAGGACAGTAAAGTTGGCATGTTAGAGTTAGTGTATTTAATCAGTTTGATATTTGAAAGTTAGTTAAGATTTCAGCTGTGTTTTGCCTAATAATTTCCCAGTAGGCGGTTTAGATGATGGAGGAATGTATGGAGTAAAGCCAGTATTTAATGAAGCAGTTTTATTCATTTCTAGAAGGTGTGTGTGTGTGTGTGTGTGTGTGTGTGTGTGTGTGTGTGTGTGTGTGTGTGTGTGCGCATGCACACACTTGTGTGCTGGTTCTGGGACTTGAACTCAGGGCCTAGGCACTATCCCTGAGCTTTTGTACTCGAGGCTAGTGTTTTACCACTTGAGCCACAGCTCCTCTTCTGACATGCTGGGTGCCTCATTGGAAAGAAGAGTCCCACAGAATTTCCTTCCAGGCTGGCAAGCCTTAGATCTCAGACTCTTGAATAGTTAGGATTACAATGTGAGCCACTAGTCCCTGGCTCCTTTTAGTTGTTCAGTGTACTTTTTCCTTTTAATTTTGGAAGGTTTTAAAACTTCTTGTCTTCCTAATCAGATTCTAGCTCCTTGGGGAAGTGCAGTTATTCATGTGTTCATTTTTGTTTTCTCCCTCTTCTCCTGCCCCAGAGCTTATCTAGGTAACAGGGCATTTAGGAAATGCCTAGTAAGTACAGATGCATCCTTCTTCTAGTCTTTTCTGTCATCACTTAGTAAAATATGCCATCATCAGGGGCAAAGACATTCCATCTCAGCTTAGTGTGGTTGGAGGAGTATAATATATAGCCCTAGACAAATGAAATCTAAAATTGAGTGACAGCTCAGTTCCAAATAATCAGCATCAAGAGACAGGTAAACTTCTCAAAGATAGAGACTATTTTCTTTTTTATCTTTGAATTCCTAGTAAAGAGATTGGCTTGCACCAAGGGCTCCTTAAAATTTCTCTAGCTAGCTGGGAACTAGTGGTTCACACCCGTAATCCTAGCTACTCAGGAAGTTGAGATCTGAAGATTATGGTTCAAAGCCAACCTGGGCAGAAGAGTCCATGAGACTCTCATCTCAAATTAACCAGCAAAAAGCCAGACATGGAGGTGTGACTCAAGTGGTCGCGCATCAGCCTTGAGTGTAAAAGACAAGTGAGAGGGGAGAAGCCCTTAATTCAAGTCCCAGTATTTGTGCTCTCCTCTCTCTCTCTCCACCTCCCTCCCTCCCTCCCTTCCTCCCTCCCTCCTTCCCTCTCTCCTTCCCTCTCTCCTCCCTCCCTCCTTCCCCCTCTCTCTCCCCACCTCTCTCTCTCCATCTCTCTCTCTCTCTCTCTCTCTCTCTCTCTCTCTCTGTCTCTCCACCTCCCTCTCTCTCTGAGTTTACTAGTTTAATAGGTGGATAAATTAGTTAACTGGCAAGTGACCTGATGAATTAAAAAAAAAGCAGAGAATTTGTTAGTGGAGAAGAATATTTTGATTTTTTTATTTCCTTAAGGGGAACCTAATTATTATGGGTTTATAGAAGATTGAATAATCTTTCGGGTAAATATAAAGAAAGGAAGGGAGGCAGTTTGTTTCATTGACTGGGAAACCAAACAGGCAAACTCTAGAAGTTACCTGTTTGATTGTTTTCACAATTGGTGGAGAGAGGAGGAACTGACAATATCAGAGTGCATAAAGTATTAGCTACGATATGATGTCAGTTGGACCATAGCCTCCAATCATTGATATATCTGTGGGTCTTCCTATTACTCCCTCTTTCCCTCCCTCCCTCCCTTCTTTCTTTCTTCCTTTTCTTTTGTTTTCCTGAGAGTCTATCTCAGAACTTCTATCTCACTGAACTATGACCTCTATCCTGGAGTTATTTCTTAAAGTCAAGGATATTAGAAAAAAATGTATAACCAATGGTATTGTTTAGCTGGTTAGCAACAGAAAATGGGAGTGACAGTCTTAGAAAGAAAGAAAATCTGTCTACTTCCATGGATAGAGAACCCTGACACGGAAAAGAAGTAAACAAATTCTTTCAGATGAATGATACAGGTCTCAGATCATTTATTTCCCTATCTGGCTTACCTCTGGCTATTAAAGACTCTAGGAAGTAGTTTGTGTTTAATTGCAAAGCTTCCCTGAGAAAAGATGAATTATCTCCCCTTGGGAAAGATCCTCTTACCTCTGACAGGTGCCGGCTTTCTCCCAACAAATAATGTTCTTGCCAGATCGTACACTCCACACTCTGGCTTTGCTCAGATACAAAACACCATCTTTATCCTTAAAGAGTTCAAATCCATCCGGGTGCTGGTGGCTCACGCCTGTAATCCTAGCTACTCAGGAGGCTGAGATCTGAGGATTGTGGTTCAAAGCCAGCCCGGGCAGGAAAGTCCATGAAACTCCAATAAACTACCAGAAAACCGGAAGTGGCGCTGTGGCTCAAGTGGTAGAGTGCTAGCCTTGAGCTGATGAGCTGAGGGACATCGCTTAGGCCCAGAGTACAAGGCCCACAACTGACCCCCCCCCAAAAAAAAAAGAATTCAAATCCACTGAGTGACAATTAGTATATATCAGGTGTCAGAAAGGCCCCATCGTCACTAAAAGACAACCATTCACACCTGAAGAGACTTAGAAACCAAAGCACCTGAGAGAAGAAAATGGGAGCCAGAAGCCTCTGAGATCATCTCAGCTTTGGGTTTTCTGATACAGTTTCCACTAGCTACATGTGCTTCTAAAATGCAAA
The DNA here is from genome assembly GCF_019054845.1 of Dipodomys spectabilis. Taxonomy (NCBI): domain Eukaryota; kingdom Metazoa; phylum Chordata; class Mammalia; order Rodentia; family Heteromyidae; genus Dipodomys; species Dipodomys spectabilis. The sequence goes on from NW_024870684.1 coordinate 939,712, forward strand.
TTTAAACATTGTAAATAGCCATATTTCAAATGTGCAAAAGGAACCTGTGGCGAATGTCTACGAGGGTAGATGGTAAGGAATATTCTCATTGTTTTTTTGTTTGTTTGTTTTTTGGGGTCCGGTCGTGGGCCTTGAACTCTGGGCCTGGGCACTGTCCCTCAGCTCTTCATCTCAAGGCTAGCACTCTACCACTTGAGCCAAAGTGCCACTTCCGGCTTTTTTCTTTTTGCTTATGTGGTGCTGAAGAATTGAACCCAGGGCCTCAGGCATGCAAGGCAAGCGCTCTACCACTGAGCCACCTTCCCAGCCCGGAATATTCTCATTGTGAGAGTAAGTCCTACATGTCTGCCCTGTGACTCCCATAACCTCTCTATGGGACACTGGGCCTGGGGTAACTGATGACGTCAGGAATCAGAGTGCTGGGTTTTGTTCTCACGTGTCAAGACTACCTACTCCAGTTGACAAGTCAGTCACTGACTTCCTCTGTCCCTGAGAAATAGAAACAAAGTCCTTGGGGTGGCATAGAAAGCCATTCATGACTTGTTTCCCTTTGTCCTAGATATGCTATTCTTTTATTGAATATATGCTTGGAAAGTTACATTCTTCTAGATCTTTCCCTAGGACCTATCCCCTGCATCCAAACCCTTCTCTCTGGTCTAGTTTCTGTGCTTGTCCTTCAGGACCCTGGTGGAAAAGTCTATACAAGTGGTCCTGTCTTTCTTGTGCTCCTGTTACTATCCTGTAGCACTTTATCTTGCTGGCGTGACCTATTTACATGTCTCTTCCTACTACATGTTCCTTTGGAAAAGAACTTGACTTTGTCACAGTTGCAACTCTTGCTTCTGATAAAGGAGAAAGTTGAAACTTGGAACTGCAAGAAGTATCTTCCCACAGAAGTAAGTTAATTGATATGCAAATGAAGGAATGAATGAATGATGAACAAACTAGACTCCCTAGGCCAGATAAAGATTGGAGAGCTTTACTTGCATCCTCAATTCCATTCTGCCCTCCTCTTCTTTCTATAAATCCCAGGGGCTGTGGAGGAGGAGTCACTCATTGTCCAGAACCAGACACCTTTGAACTAAGATGTTAACATAGACACCCAGGGCCCCACTTACTAACATGAGTTCATCATCCTGAGAATAATGTAGGTCAGGAGATAAGGAGACAAACTGGCATCTATTTAGACAGATGTTGCTAATAGGCTCTGTGTGGACTCTTAATGAAGTGGGCCATAAATTCTGAGCTTGCATACTGTGGCAAGGTGGGACACTTGCATTGTGATGAGTCTACATTATTCTGATAGTTTAGTGTTAAGGGGATTAAATGTAAGTCATTAAATTGTGCTTAGTGTGGTGGATGCTCGGATGTGATTCAAGCATGTACAGGGCACTTGCATTTGGGAAGTTTCTAGTGGAAGCCATACCACTCGGGCTTTGACTCTGAACCAACTTAATGAGGAGATTCAAGTAAATTATTTGCTGCTTTTTAAGTTTCTTGAACCTTAAGATCCCATTGTATACATTATCTCATGTAACCCTCATCATACTTTTCAATGGAAACGCCACTACTGCAAAATTCCTGTTTCACGAAGAGCCGTAATACATTCTGCAGATCCCCTGTGTGTTTGACATTGTACTACTCAGTCTCACAGATGTGACTCTCCTCAAACCTCTTCTACCCTAAACTAAGGAATAATGCTATCTGTTGTATTTATGATAGAGGCGCAGGAGTTGAGGAAGTTGCCTAGAATTAATAGCAGAGTAGAAGCCAACCTAGCCTCACAAGGGTAGCTCTGAGATTGTTCACACTCTGTTCTTTTAAGCCTATATCTAGAGGTTAAGTATAATTTCTAAAATGGTCCCCAACAAGTGCCATACCCTGGTCCCTAAAACCTGTATTATGATGCTATTCCATTATTCTTTTTTTGTCTTTTTTATTGTGAAAATACTGTACAGAGGGGTTACAATTACATGGGCAAGATAATGAGTATATTTCTTATCAAGCATTGTAGCCTCCTCCTTTGTTTCCCCTTCCCATCCCTTCCCATCCTCCCCCCCCACCAAACCTCCCCCCCCCACCAAACCTCCCCCCCCCCCCCACCAAAGCTGTAAAGTTCGTTTTCGACATAACGACTTGTACGTCTCATTGTTGCAATGGGTCCACCTGTATCCCTATTTAAACGATTTTTTTCCCCTTCCCCTCCATTATTCTTGAAAAATGGAGCAATTAGCTAATAGGCCTCATCTGATCTCAGGAGCTTCTAAAAGCAGTAACAGAAGAGGCAGTCAAAGAGATTCAAGATTGACTTAATTTTTGGTAACTTGGAGAGACCATATTAGGACGTGGTGTGTCCCCTCAGGAAAGCTAATAACCCCAGTTGGCAGCAAGAAACAGGGGCCTCAGTCTCGCAACCATAGGAAATGAATTCTGCCAGCAATTTGAATGAAGGTGAGAGAGGTGCTTCTTAGAGCCTTCAGATAAGAGCCCATATGTGTCACAACCATAACTGACAGGCTGTGAAACCCTCTGCATAGAACCCACTTGAGTTGGCCTGGACTGTGGCTTGAAGATCTGTGAGATAAATATAGAGTGCTTTATTATAAAAAGTTGCTGAGTCTACGGTGACTTGTTAAAGAGTGATAGGAACCTAAGATAAATGCTCTATCTTAGATTGTAGTAGCTGATAGAACCAACTTTATACGTTTATTTTATGAAATGAATGAAAAGAATCTAGAAAGCACTTACCAAAATTAACCCTTAAAAGTCCTTCAAATTATTTATTTTTATCAGCAGCTTATTTGATAAATAAAGCTCTCATTAAATAACACACCAATTTGAGCCAGTCAGATTCATGGAGAGAACATTCTGGAAGAGCTTCCTCTTTTAAAGATTCGTATACCAGCAATACATGATCATCAATGCCTGTTGGAATTACCTGTTGTACCTGTGAAATTAGTTGTTCTCATACCTTAACCAGTCATTGTGATTCAAGATCTTGGGTCACATTGAGTAAATCTATTTTAAGACTTCCGATGTTTTACATGTATGTACCTGTAGAGTCAATATGCTGGACTGTGAAGTCCTTGAGCCAAGCATGCCTTTAGCCAGGCCTGTATTAGAACAGGGCCTAGCACCTCTCTTCTGGGTAATCTGTGGGGTAAAGTAATAATGCAATCATACTCATTTTTAAGTCACTATATTTTGCATATCCTTTTTATGGCTTTCTGGACCTTTTCTGTTTCAGCTCATTGGCCTTGGAGTGGTGAGTAATGAATACATTCCCCTGCCTTTCTCCTCAATCCTTTCTCTCCCCTGCATTGGTGGCTGACAGAGTGAACCTTCCATCTTTATCTGACAGTTCTTAGAGTTTCTGGGTCAGCTCCTCAGCACCCAGCTTCCCTGCTATATAGATATTTCCTTTCTTTTCATAGTCTGTGGGAGGGCCATGCCCTTCACCTGACAGCCACATACTTAAAATCAGCTTGTTAAGAATTGGAACAGAAGCTCGGAGCAGTGTTATAGAGATAGGCAAATCCTCCATGAGTGGGCAGAGATGCTGGAAACAGGCAGGTGAAAGGCAGTCTATGGAAGGACCATGGAAACTGAGAGTGGAATCCCAACCTGGAATGTTGCACTTCACTTTCCTTTGGAGTGAATGCCAATTTCTTTCTGTTTCTTCTACCCAAATTTATTTTTAAAATAGTTTCCCTTTCTCAAGATAGGCCACATGATTGTACTAGTAACAGACCATGCAAGGAAAACCTTCAAGGAGAAAGAGAAAGGCCAATGAAATTTCTCAGAAACCTGCCTGCTGAACATTTCTCTGGACATAGGCAAGCTAGTGACAGTCCTGTTCTAAAAAATTTATATGGCTCCTGCTGTCTTACGGAGAAATTGCACTAGACTGTCAATTACTTTCCATTGCTTCTAGTGGAGCTGTTGATAATAGAATTGAGGGCTGAAATCTCCATTCTCAGAATGCCAAGCCTTTGAAATGTCTCTGCTTTCATGGCACCTAATAAATGTCAAGCTCACATGTTGCTCTTCAGATGGGCGCCATCTGGTGTATTGGAAAGAACTTCTGATGGAGAGATGGGAGGGAAACTGCCATTGACTGAATGACTGACATCTGGGTCTTGGTTTCTTCCCTAAAACTGGGAGTAAATGGTAGGCTTGAGTGTAAGGGACATTTAATCTGTCAGAGGTCAAGTGTATATCAGGAATATATGAGTCATACATCTTGCTCATCCTTGCATTACTGTTGTGTGGCACCATGCTCTGCAGCTAGCGAGTGCTTAGGGAATGTGTGTTCAATGGATGACTGAAGGAATAAATGAGTCGGTGAATGGCCACAAAACTACTGCAGAATCAGAACCGATTATGATTTGAGTAGTAGTAGTAGTATTCTCTTTTTTATTTCTCTCACTTGAAGAAATTCTTGCATCAAAACACTTGGTGCTCATTATAATTTCCACTAAATATAGAAAAGAAATTATCCACATAATATTTCAGGATAAAAATGGAGAGAAAGAAGTTGACAAGCCATTAGTAATTAAATAGCAATATTTATTCTCATGCATAGAGAAAATAACTAGGTCTAACTTTTAGTACATCTCATTGGCCACTTTAGGAATAACAAGACTCATTTGCTTTACGTGTGTAAATGATATACATGTGCTTAACACACTAAAATACCCTCTCTGTAATTTAGAGGAAAATGAAAACTCAAAATTATGATTTGAGTATAAAGACAGTATTCTTTAAAGTCCATAGTTGATAGCAATGTATAGACCACTGTGAAATATAGAATATAAAGGGTTTGATCAAACTTCTAAAGGGAAAAAATAGGTTCTATGATATTTCCACATCATTTTCACTGCAAGTAATCTACTGCTGGAGGCCTAACCATGAGATAGTTTTAATATGAAAGGGTCTATTTGTCTATCCTTTTCCTAAATATAGTTCAGAGAGCAAAGATTAATGAAGAGAATCAGGGTTTAGAATCATATTGAAGTGAAGTTGACAGTGTGTACAGTAGTCCACTCATTCCTTGTCTTCCGTGATGATTTATTTCTGGGTCTTCATTCCTCAGTATTAACACACAGCCAGTAACCGTGCTGACCTGAGGCTCAGGCAAGGTGGTCCGAGTGCCTGACTGTCTGGCACTGAGCAGATATTCAGTAAGCACTTATTTTGTGTTCTCTTCCACACTCCTAATCGTTCATTCAGTATTCATTGGACACCCTGGGTTTGATAGACAATGGCTTGATATAACAGATACAGACTGAAAGAGACAGCTTGGTCTCCCAAGGATCTCACACTGACTGGGAAATGCAGTTGTAGTAGAGAGAAAAGCAGCAAATGACCATACAAGGCATTTTACTTATATTAGAAATATAAGTTCATAGTTGTCCAGGAATATTAAAAATACAAGTGCATATTTGTCCAGAAAAAGAAATGCCAAATTCAGTGTTGACCATTTGAGAATGCAGTTCAAATGCTTTGATGATGCCTAGGTTGAGATCAGTTTGGTAAAAGAAATATGAAAAGCACTGTATTAATTTTCCCTGATGTGTGTGTTTTCCTTTGTAAAAATTTTAATATTGCTGTCAAATTCTACGAATCAGGAATGCTTAGCTGGTGATCCATTGAAAATAGCAGCAATGATTCCCTAAGTTCCCTAAGATTATGATCATAACAGTTAACATTTATAAAAACTAGTAATAATACAAATTGAGCATCCCTAATCTTTAATTCATAATGCTCCAAAACTTGAAGTGTTTTAATTACAGACCTGATGCCATGGAAGGTGCCACATCTGACCCCATCTAATGAGTGACAATCACAACATTGACACATTAAGAGCAATCTACCATTAATTCAGGTTGTGTGGGAAAAGTATACATGAACATAAGGAATGCTGTATATAATTGACCTGGATACCATTATCATAGTATCTCCTTCTGTGTATGCTAGTACTCCAAAATCCCAAAAAGCATGTTATTGAAAACACTTCTGGTCTCAAGCATTTTAGATAAGGGATAGCCAATTTGTACTGACAATTATTAATTGCCTGTAATGCTTAACATATTCTATGCATTTTCATTCATGACTTCAGATAATCTTTCACAGATTCTCATAGCATAGGTGCTTTTATTAACTCCATTTTGCTGTTGAGTAAACTGGGACTTAGGTGACAATTCTGCAAAGTCACCAGTTAATAACTGGCAGAAGTGTGACCCAAACTGGAACTTGTTTGACTTGAACATGCTCATTTTATTATGAAACCAAGATGCTGCCTCTAGAAATCTCTTTATTTAGAAAGAGAAATTGCATGACTGGATTTTGTTAGCAACAAACCAAAAATAGAAAACAAGAAATGATATTGGTTCATTTTATATAATCACTTAATCTTAATAATCCAGTTTCCTTATCAGGCTGACATTCTTTTTGAAGATCTGCTAAGAACATTGGATAACTTTGTTGTCATTTAATTTAACATCTTTAGCAACAGTTTTATTTTCTCTGAAAGAGTGGTAGGTAGTTGTAATCTGTAGGGAAATTTCTTTATTTTTTTAACACATCTTTCAATGTTAAAAACAAAACAAATGGTTAGAACAATCTCAGAATAGTAGGCTATACAATTCAGAGTAGTTGTTAGCTTGCATAAAAAGATAATAAACTCACTGTCAGAATGAAAGTTAAAGAGCTCAATTTTAGGTAGCTCGAGAAATCATCTATAATCACAAAGAAGATTACTTGGGTGTTCATTGAGTTCACAACTGAAATATGGAAGACTGTGTAATAGACATATATTTTTTGTGTGCTAGGAAAGGGAGATGTATGCTTCAATAAACAAGGCTTGATTACAAAGACCAAATAAGGAAGATGAGAACCGTACATAACTCACACTGTAACAAGTCTCCTGTAAATTTCTCCACTGATGATTCGGGAGATAGTTTGTGAACTCTTACTTCAAGCAGAGAGGTCAACTGAAAGACTGTTCTTTGATGCAAAATGACCCCACATGGAAAAAGAGCAAATTCAACTCTTCTAACAGTGACAGTCATACAATGTATTTCCATTTGCTTGGAAGCAGAAATATAATTTTGGGAAGATACAAATGGCCATATAGCTCTACAGATGGCCTCCAAATGTCACATGAAAATACCCTTGTTTGCAACCCAATAAACCCATCCTGATGTTTTATTGTTGCTTTGTTAATTATGAGTACTTTAAGCATACAGATAATTATGGAAAATAATTCAATAAGCATCAGTATATTCAATTCCCTATTTTCTTCATTTTATTTATTAAAATAATTAAAAAGCAGCATTAGGAGAGTAATTCAGTAGTCCAGAACTTGCTTTAGCATGAGTGAGGCCCTGGATCTGAACTTTAACATTGTAACAAAACCAGAATCAAACAACAACAACAACAACAATCCAGAATTAAATTACTATAGGCACAGTCACCGTGTTTTATTCACTTTTAACCCATTCCATCATCTCTTAAATTTTGAGCTTGATGTTTAACATTTCTTAGGATTTTTTGCTCTATTTTACATATCTAAAAATGTATGTTAGGTGATAAATATTTTATTTTTAATTATTTTATTATCTTTAGCTGTGCAAACAGGTTTTAATCCAACATGTTAGTTTATCAATACAATGCATATTATACTTATCACAATGATAAGTATTTTAAAACTTTACCTAAAATGAAGTGATACAGAAAAGATCATGCTTCTTCTAATTTTGGCTCGGTATTATGGTATTTTTCTATATTGAGATAAAGTAGTTCTATTATTTTAACTGCTGTGTAATAGTCTGTTAAATCAATATAGCCACAAAATTTTATCCAGTCTTCTGATACTAAAATTCAGGTACTTTATAATATGTAGTTATACCCCCCCAAATATTTAAATATCCTTTTATCTGCTTTGTGGTCCATGCAATCAGATGTTAAGAGGAAAACATCTAGGAAGACGTTGCTGAGTGTACTACATGTGGACCTTAGGCATAATGCACTGATGCCCCATTCTATTTATTTTATTTTTTTGCTTGCTGGTCCTGGGACTTGATCTCAGGTCCTGTGTGCTTACCCTGAGCTTCTTGTCCTCAAGGCTAGTACTCTTCTGCTTATACCACAGCTCTTTCAGCTTTTTGTAGTTAATTGGAGATAAGAATCTCATGGACTATCCTGCCTTGGCTGTCTTTGAACCACCATCCTCAGATTAGCTAAAACTACAGTCATGAGCCATCGGCACCTGGCCCCCTTTCTATTTTAAAGGAGACTTCCCAACGCATGTACACAGCTATCTATGAGCATTCCCCATGCTCCATATAAAGCAAGGATTGAATCATTTAGTATTGCTGGACTGTTTAGTTGTGCCAGTCTGAAGAGTACAGGGTGATTCTGCATCTTTGTTTTAATTTGATTTTTCCTGGCTACATCTGAGGTTACCTGGTTTTCCTGTGTTAACTGGTCATTCAAGTTTGCTCTCTTAAGGTTCATGTTCATAACAATTATTCAGTTTTTACAGCAAGTGTATTCCCTTTTTATAGTGGTACATAGTTCTTTGTTTATTCTCTATGTAAATCCTTTGTCCCATTATAAATAGTGTTGTTATTTTTGCACATGATACAATAGCTTCAGTGCAATCCAGATCAAAATTATAACATGTGAGTGTATTTGTGTGTACAGCTTGATAGATTGTAAAATGTGTATCAGAATGCAGATGGCCAAGAATAATGAGGACTATTTTGAAGGAGAACAAAGTTGCAGATATCATACTCCTAGATATTGAAGCATAATGAGCACATAATATTATGCCAAGCACTATTATAGATGCCTGAATCTGTTCATAACATGCAATGTGGAAATATGGTGCAAGGCAAATGCATTCTCTTTAATGCTTCAGGAACAAGAATTTCAGCTCTATCAGTTTCCAGTTGCATGGCAGGCCAAAAGGAACATTTCTAACCTGGCCACTGGCCATGAAACACAATACTTACTCCTATGATTCACCCCTCCATTATTCTGCTTCAGTACTGCTACCTTCTGGATGCTTCATTGCATTGAGAACACTCCCAGATCAAATAAACCTGCATATAAGACAAAGGGTACAGAAATAAAAAACTGTGACAACAAGGAATAAACCAAAGGAGAAAAATAAATAACTGCAAACAGTAAAATTTTAAAAAGAAAAGTCTCTTGTTTCCATTTCTTGGTGTATTTTGAGAAACATCATTTTATATCACCATATGTACATAACTATTGAGCCATTGTGATCCTCTCCTAAGAATATCCTCCTTTGTCCTCAGTGTGCAGATACTTAGAGTGCCGTTTAATTAATCATGTCCCAGTGTAATTATTTGTCTTTTACTATGCACTGGATTAGCTTATAGACTTATAGACATATTTTAGTTAGTACAAATGAGGAAAACCATGCAGCCTATGTCTTGTATATGTTAATAGGATTTGGGGAAGGGAAGTTATACTCACTAGATGCTATGTTGGAAATGAAGTTTACAACTTGGGGAGAAAGTGAGGGAAGAAAATGAAGGAGGGGATAACACTGTTAAAAGGGACATGTACTCATTACCTTACTTATGTAGCTGTAATCCCTCTTTACATCACCTTTACAATAAAATTTATATTAAAAAATTAAAAATTAAAACCCAGAACATTCCTGCCTCTGCTCCTTTATTGTGGTTATTCTTTTGTCCCTGTCTCTTTACCCAATTTTATTGTTCTTTCTAGCATATCACCACTTGTCATTATTTGGAAGGCAGGGATTTTATTGTGTGTGTCTCTTCCAGTAGACTATAAACCCTGTGGTATCAGGCAAGACTCCCACTGTTATATCATAGAAACAAGAATATAATAAATTCTCAAATAAAATTGGCATGAGTGGAATGTTCTATGCTAAACATTTTGTCTTTAAGCAATGTTATATATCAGTTCCACTGAGGCTTAGGTTGGACATGTTTTATTGTATTTAAAGCATAAATGGGCAATATGGGTTTTAATTAAGTGTATGGACTTGCATTTTTTAATAGAGATGGGTTTAAATCTTAAATTACCTTTGTCTTCATCATCCTTACTCAACTATGGATAGCCACTTGGTGGTGAGCATTCTTGAATAACAAGATCTCAATTATCTTTTCAAAAGCTTACTCTGGTGGTGGTGTGGAGATTACTTGGTGGGAGAATACAAGTGGAGATGAACATACCCAGACTAGACAGGAAGTAGTGGAGGGATTAAGAAACAATTAAGAGTCTGCATATTTACAAGATAGAGCCTGCAAAGTTTGCAAGGAGTTTGTTTTTTGTGGATGAGATGAAGAACAATGGAGAATATCTACAAGGCTTTGTAGCCGTGAGGTTAAAAAGATTTGCGTTACCGTTTCCTGAGGTGGGAAGTCAGAGAGAAAGATAGGAGATGTTAATTTTGACATTAAGTTTGAAATGTGGATTAGAAGAAATTGTCAAGAGGAAATAGAGCAAAGAATCTGTAGTTCAAGAGGAAGGACTATATTATAGCTAAGAGTCTGCACTGTGTACTGTGATCCTTCTATTTTCTTTAAATTACCTTTTGTAGCTGGGATGGGAGGCACATGACACCCCAGTCAGCTTTTTTCTTTTGAGATGGAGTCTGACCTGCCTGGCCCGTGACTATGATTCTCCTAATCCCAGACTCCCAAATAGCTAGAATTACAAGCATGAGATTTCTATTTTTATCTATTTTCACCTTCTAAAAATAATCAGAATCTGCTGGGTGGTCAGTGAATATACTTTTGGGAATCTGCTTTCTGTGGTGGCATTTGTTTCCCTTTACCTCTCTGCTTTTGTTTTTGTAACCAGTAGTTGCACTGACTACTGAATAGTATTGAGGAGGATACATGAGTAGCTGTCAGCTGTTGGCATGCACCCCTGCAGGAAGAATGGGCAGGGGAGATGTAAGACTGCTAAAAGGAGCTCTACAGGGTTCCATGGTGAATCTTGCAAGGTGCCTTTAATGCCCAGATATGCTGTGAGGTATCTGGGTATAGTTCTGTGCATTACAGGTCATGATTATAACAAGCATGAACAGCTGCAATTTACTGGCTTCCTTACACAAAAGGATAGAGAGGCTATGAGGCCATTCCTATAATAACGCCATGATCCTGCATTGCTCATTTCTTAAGTAGGCTAAAAGCCAGTGAATTGCAGGTGGTATGCAGGACATTAACCAACGTTGTATGTATGCTCGTTAGAATGAGTCACATAAATGGAACTAAGAAAGCCGAGGGGCTAAGTAGGGTTGGGGGAGACAGTAGAGAATGTTGAACGGAGTAACACTGGTCAAGATGCATTGAACTCATAAACTGACATGTTGAAGTGAAACCCTTTTGTGCAACTACTTAGAGATAATAAAAAGTAATTTAAAAAGAGGATGAGTCTCATGGGAATGCCTTCCATCCTGTGAATATGTACGCACAATGCATGAACCTGAGCTGCAGTTAGTAGATGAATAAGGTTCCTTATTATTATATAATAGGTCGCTTCTTTGGGCATTCTGCCTAGATATAAACATCTCCAGGAACCACAGTGCTTCCCTCACACTCTGCAGCCCAGGCAGGCTACCAATTTGGTCGACGGTACTCACACCACCTTCTCTGACACCTACATTCTTACCCATCTCTTTTCAGGACACTTTGTCAGTTTGCTAATCACTTAGAACACAGAAGAAACCACAGAACAAGTTAAGATGTGGGTTATGGGAGCAGGCAGGCTTTGGAAAGGAAAAGACCCTCATATCCAGGATTGCAAGAGAAGATGATTGTGTATACAAGGTGTGAGTTAAGCTGGCTTTTATAAAACAGACAAGATTTGAGGAGACACAGGTATTAAGGATGCTGTGGGCACAAAAAGGCTTTTAATCCAGCGGACACAAAAATATGAAATGCTCTTTTTCTCCACTGTGCCTTTGTACATACTGTGTCTTCTGCCTTCAGCACTCTTGGTAGCCTGTCCCATGATAGATACCATGACTGATACATGAGACAAACTTGGTTTGCATTGCTTTTCTATTTTCTTTTCTTTTCTTTAGCATTTTAATAGCTATTTATGGTAAAGGTGATGAACAAGGGGGTTAGAGTTACATAAGTAATGTAATAGGTATATTTCACTTTGAATTGTTCCCTCTCCCTCCTTTTCTCCCACTTTCCCCTCCCCACTTCCCTCCCCCTCAAGTTGTAAAGTTCATTTCCAATATAGTGTCTAGTGAGTATCCTTGTCGCACTAGTTCATCCTTTGTCCTGTTGTTTCTGTGGTTCCCTTTCCCTTCCACAGATTAGATAAATTTACATACAAGACAAAGGGTACAGAAAACTAAAACAGAAAAATAGAAATAACAGTAAACGGAACATAATAAGAACTCTTGTTTTCAATTCTTGGAGTTCATTTTGATATGCTTCATTATAGCAATCCTTCATTGTATAGTTATCACATTTCTGTAATGACAAGTCTCTTAGGCTAGACTGTTAGCTCTGAGGTCAGGGTTATTGCTCCCAAGTTTTTAATCCATAATTCTAGTAGTATCTGACATCCGTATCTACATATGGAAAAATACTGGGTGATCAGGTCTCTACAACTTGTCTGTAGGAAGAGGGATATCTGGGTACCAGCAGGTTTCTAGTGTGATCAGATTTAACAAGAGCTTAAATGTAAGTTCAATGATTTATTCTTCAGGATGGTGATCATTAGTTGTCACTGATAAAGACAGTGACATCATTGAAACTATGACTTAGCATAAGTAATTTTTATCAGTAAAGTAAAAAGTGATTAATAGCTTGTGTATCCTATGGCCTTGTGGTTCTCTGAACGTAGATGGGAGGTTTACCCAATATATTCTGAGATTTCTTTCTGCCACCTATCTCTGCTTATTTACCTGGACTATTTTGTGTCAAAACCAGGGTTGTGTTCTGGAGTTTTGTTTCCTTTATCTCAGAGTCTTTATTTGGCTTCTTTTTCTCTTTCTCATTCCTACAGATTAGGGTGGCATAGATAGGAATTAGCTCCTAGCCTTTTCCAGCCATTAGGAATGTTTTGTTCAGAGCTTGCATACCACTGATAGTACATAGCCTGACTTTGCCCCACCCATTCTCACAGATTCCCGTCACACCAGATACATGCGATTGGCCAGCCAACGTGAAAGTTAAGACCAGAGTTAATAATGTATTTCAGTGTTGAATTAAAGGACATTAAAAAAAATTCAATATCCTGTCTTTAAGGAACTTTAAGAAGCCAATTAAGAGATTAGCCAGTTAAGCATTGTGAGAAAAATAATAGGTTTTTCTGAGGAAACGATGCCCTTTTTGAGAGGTTGTTTCTATTCTTAGGCATCTTCCAGTCTTTGTGTTCTGTGCCAGCCTGAGAAGGTCAGCCATAGAGATCAGGAAATAAGCAAAGCTACCCAACACACAAGGCCCACCAGGTAATGGGACGGACGAAGCATAATAGGAGAGCGTGAAGTCCCTGGATGGTCTAATAAATATATATTGTGTAAATACAGGGGCAAAATTTACACAACCTGAATTTTTGTTCCAGTCTTGAAGGAGACAGAAGAGGCACTGTTTTGTTTGTTTTTTCCATTTGTTTCGGCAGTGTTGGGGATCAGTGCTGGGGCTTTGCACATGGTGGACTCAAGCACTGAGCAACATACCTTAGACTTAGGTATTACAAGAGGAGACTTTGATAGGGAGCCCACATTGACCTTGAACTTATCTCTGCTTTCTCCTGCTGATGTTGGGTTATGGATATCCATTATCATTGGCTGGCTTGAGACACTGAATTTAGCGTGAAAAGAACCAAGTACAAAAAGCCCTGATGCGGTATCTGTCCTGTTGAGGTATCTGAACCATTTCTAAACTTTTTTGATTTGGGGGTCTTCTCATCTTTGAAAGATAGTAAAGTCTTGAAAGGAGATGTGTACAAATATGCTTCATCAGCTATGATTTGATAGGTAGTGAAGTAGCTTTACATCATGAGTATAATGCACTTTGTTCTAAGTTTTTGTTTTTTTTTTGTCGGTCGTGGGGCTTGAACTCTGGGCTTGGGTGCTATCCCTCAGCTCTTCAGCTCAAGGTGAGCACTCTACCATTTGAGCCACAGCGCCACTTCCGGTTTTCTAGTGTTTTACTGGAGATAAGAGTCTCACAGACTTTCCTGCCTGGGCTGGCTTTGAACCGTGATCCTCAGATCTCAGCCTCTTGAGTAGCAAGGATTACAGGTGTGAGCCACCAGCGTCCTGCTCTTTTCTAAGTATTTTTGTCTACATGTTTCTCCAAAATGAGATTGAAAATTCTTTCCATACAGGAACCTTATTTTCCTCAATTCATAGTGACAATTTTATCCAGAGTCAAAACCACACCATCACAAATAGGGTATTTTCCCACTTTCATACACTGTTGCTACTTTGGACTTGGCCTTGTCCACAGAGATCCTGCTGAAAATGCAGTAACAATCATCAGCACCAGGCTGCATTTGTGTGGAAGAAAGAACCAGTGGGTAAAAATCCCAGTGCCTGAGGCCTCACTGGGGAAGGATGGGAAGATGGAGTGGTGAATTTTTACTCCTTCTGATCACTGTGTTTCCATTAGAAGTGAATGACCTTCTCAGAAAGGTTATAGAATCATTATTAGAGATCGTCAGAGCTGACTAGACACTGGATTAATGGGGATTTGGTAGATTTCTATAAAGAGTGCTTGAATGCAAAATGCATAGGCCAACACAAAGACATTTTTTTTTTTTCAAATCAGAAAGGCTCTGCGTTAAGAAAGTTTCCTGATTCCGGGAAGCTAATAATCAACATAATTGAGGGTGCAGAATTGTCAGGGTAAGGCTATGAAGACAAAGGCTGGTGGGGGTTTTTTGTTGTTTTTTGTTTTTTTTGGAGGGGGCAATACTTGTATTTCCTCTTCTCTCACATCCTGAGTATAATTTTAAGTTGTGGAAACGGTCTGTCCTAGCAAGTCATCATGGGGAAAAATATGTCATTTATTCAGCTTCTGCTTGCAATTTTTTTTCTCCGGTTGCCTTTACTTTCTATCTGATTTGGAAAACATTGTGTTTCCTCCTGCCCCCTGCATTTTTCATATCAATCTATAGTTACACACTCATGTCAGTATTGGGAGCTGCAAGAATGCAGCTCAGGGTCAAGCTCCATATATGGCTGTCTCTGTGGATAACTGGCCATTCACATGGCAGCTCTGAGCTGGGGAGGAGCTCCTTGAGGGGTCCAGGGTACCAGTGATATTCAAGTAATAGCTTAGTCCATTGTGTCCCAATCTGGAATCTTGTATTTCCCTTACAGCTCAAATCTAAGAAATCCCTGAGCAGAGCTCATTGTGTTTTGTTTCTTGTTGTATCTGGAGTCTGAAATAGAAATCATTCCCTTCTCCCTCTCGTCTATGGGTTTGGGTTTCTTGACTCATTGGTTACATGTGGTGCTGAGAATTGAATCCAAGATTTTGTACATACTACTTAAATATGTGACCACTATGCTACATCTATAGGCCTTGGGATCTCTCAACTTCTCAGGTCATTGTTACTTACTCTGGTGTGAAACACAGAGAAAGAAATTAGGACTTAGTAAATGTCATGCAGTTGACAAGATCTCTCCTAGGTGAAGCCATTTATGAACCCCCTCCAACCAGAATCCAACCACAGTGTCATGCTCTTACAGTTTGAATCTATTCCCCTCTGAAATCTGGGGCTGCCAATATAACAGTGTTAAGGGACTGACCTTTAAGAGACTTAAGTCACCAAAGGCTCCCACTTTTCTTACGAGATTAAGGCCCTTGTGGAAAAGACTTCATGCAACTTTTGGCTTGCTTTTCCTCCACTTTCTGCAATATGAAGATGCAGGGAGAAGGCCTCTTCAGACCAAATTCTGGCCCTAGTGCCTTGGTTGTGGACTTCCAGCCTCCTGAGCTATGACAAGTAGGTTTCTCACAGTTTTTTTAAATATATATAAATTATACAGTTAGAGACAATTTGTAGAAGCTACACAGATGACTTAAGAACATTCTTCCTAGTGACCCCATTGTACTAGGTACATGAAGTTCCATTTTTCTACATCCCACTGCACTGAAACTCAATAACTTGGACTCCAGTACCTAGTACAAAGCATGCCAAGAGCACCTTCAACAAATGATGAGAATTTGCAAAGAAGAGAGTACAAAGAGAAAAGGTGGGCTAGGGAGGTGGAAGGAGAAGACAAGAAAGCCAACAGACACGCAAAATGAAGTGGACATAGTGAGACATTGAAAAGGTCATTGGGACAGTGAAGTTAGCTTATTTATTTATCTGTTTGTTTGTTTATTTATGTGCTGGTTCTAGGACTTGAACTCAGGGTTTAGGAGTTGTCTCTGAGCTTCTCTTTCTTCTTCTTCTCCCTCTCCTTCTCCTTCCCCTTCCCCTTCCCCTTCCCCTCCTCCTCCTCCTCCTCCTCCTCCTCCTCCTCCTCTTCCTCCTCCTCCTCCTCTTCTTCCTCCTCCTCCTCTTCCTCCTCCTCCTCCTCTTCCTTCCCCTCCTCCTCCTCCTCTTCCTTCCCCTCCTCCTCCTTCTCCTCCTTCTTCTTTTTTTGCCTAAGGCTAGTGCTCCACCACTTGAGCCCCAGCTCCAATTCCAGCTTGTAGGTAGTTTACTGGAAATTAGTTTCATGGAGTTTCCTACCCACGCTGCCGTCAACCTGTGATCCTCAGATCTCAGCCTCCTGAGATTAGAGGCATAAGCTACTGGGTACCTGATTAAATTACCTTATTTTAATAACAATAACAAAGTATCTAAACTAACAAGTATCTGAAAGCCACTACCTGTCAGTAAGGTAATACTATTGTGTAATCCTAGTTTCAATTAAACCACAGAAATGAAAAGTGGATAGATGTAAGAAGAGGAAGGCATGGCTAATGTGTAAGCTTAGTTGGGATCCTTGCCAGAACCTGCATTTTGTGTGGCAGTAGACCCAAGGGAATTGCAGTTAAAGTCATTTTTAGCTCCTTCTTTTGGCTCTGACCAGGGCAGAGATCAAGACCTCGTGTCCCTTGACCCCAGTCCCTAGATCTGCATTGTCCTGTAAGGTAGATATTTGCAGCTCTTGAACACTGGATATATGCCTGGTCAAAATGAAGTTGTATTAAATGTATATACTACACAGTAGTTTTCAGTGACTTAGTACAAAAGGATGGATCGTGGAATGTGTCACTAATAATTTTATATTTGATGATACCTTGAAATGACACTAGTTTCAGTTCATGGTATTAACATTATTAATAACATTTTTCCTTAATGACTTTTGCTTTATAATGTAGCTCCTGAAACATGTAAAATGACACCTGCCATTCACATGATATTTCTTTTGGACATTGTGCTATATAGGGCATGCATCTGGAACCCTTGACATTACAGTCCACCCACCTGGCACTCAGAATCATCTCCCAGTTTCTGCTTATCCTGTACTCTATTCTCCCGGACCAAGACAATCTCCTAGCCAACCCCTTTCAGTCACATTGAAACCACTGTCAGGGGCTCAGTGTTGCCTTTTTTTTCTTTCTTTTTTTATTGTGAAAATACTGTACAGAGGGGTTACAATTACATGGGCAAGATAATGAGTACATTTCTTACCAAGCATTGTAGCCTCCTCCTTTGTCTCCCCTTCCCATCCCTTCCCATTCTCCCCCCGCCCCCCACCCAATCCTCCTCCACCCCCCCACCAAAGTTGTAAAGTTCGTTTTCAACATAATGACTTGTACATCTCATTGTTGCAATGAGTCCACCTCTATCCCTATTTAAAAGATTTGGTTTTTCCCTTCCCCTCCACAGATTATACCGACATCAAATACAGTGAAAGCAGGGGTTATACGCTGGGGGAGGGACATACAAAGCAACTGTTCTTTGCCACTCAGTGCTGGATGGCAAAAGTCAGCTTTGAATCCAAACTCGGCCACACATTAGCCTCAGGAATGTTAGTGTCCCTCTTTGAGTGCTGAATTCCTCTGTTTAAAATGGAAGTAATCATAAGAGCCTACCTATCTCAAAAGACATTGTCAAGATAAATAAGTTAGTCCATATGAATTGCTTTGTGAATAATAAAACTACATGTGTATGTAGATTTATCAGGGACTGTACTTATTTTTTAGATAATATTGTAATGATCTGTCCCTTGACTTTAGCCATCTGATCTATTGAACCATTTGCTGTTACTCACTGGGTTTCTGCTCATTTTTAAATAGCAGGTGTGGGTCAGGAGATGAGCTGAACATCCCCCCAGCTCTGTAATTTTACCTCAGATACAAGATGCTTCCATCTATAGAACATAAGTTTGGGAGGTGGACCACTACTCCCAAATCATACACACCCTTCATATTACAGCACATAAGCATTCTCTGCTCTGATCTACTTGGAGAACTCATTGCCAGTTATACTCACACACAAAAAATCACCCAGATATCTATAAAATAATAAAATTGAAACCTTGTGCAACTTAGTCTTTTGCTATTTAGTTTTTAGAAGTATTTGATACATCTATAACATTTAGATATATTTATTTTCATAATTCACCCCACAGGAAATCAAATGGAGATACTGGTGGTTAAGTGATACATTTTGGGTCTCTCTCTGAGAGAGAGGTAGGTATTTGAATGTGGAACTTCTCACCCTTAGCCAGATACTTTTCTCAATACATATTATACTTCTGATATAATAAGAGGAAATGGCCCTGAGTCTATTAAGAAGTACAGGGGAGCTTGTCCACAACACAGCCTCTGTGTAGAGGCGATCCCTTTGCTTGTCTTGAGATCCTAGCAGATACTAGAATCTTCTGCCTGAAAGGCCAAAGCAGCTTCCTCCAAAACTCCCTCACTGAAGTGGCTGAACGAACTCTGAGTGTTTTCATTGACTTTTCTGATCTTCAACTCAAGTTAAAAGTGTCATTTTGCTTCGCTGTCAGTCAATTTCACTTTTGTGAGAATTTTAAAGATGTATAAGCCCCTAAGGTGACAGTCCCAGCCTGATGCTGTCACACTGAGCTGTGTCATATTGAATTCTGTCATTGAAGAGAAACAAAACGAAAGGCACCCAGGTGTAAAATTCCAGGCCTTGTTCGTTCTTATCAATACCAGATTAGAATGGCAGAGTCTAATATTATGAAATTGATATGATGAAGATTGATGTTTTAACTTTAATGGGTTGATAGTAAAATGTGTCATTTGGGTATTCATGTATTCATATACATACATAGATGTGCACAGCCAATGAAAACTGTTACATTGGACTTATTTTATATATTTTAATATTTTTATTGGTAATAGATTTGGTGCCCGTTACCATATATGTATTCTCTCTTTTGGCTGCTTTAAAAAAAAAACAAATTAGCTTGATTTAATCCACATGCTTCCCTCCTCCCCTTTCTTTTATTATTAAATTTACTAGCAAGCCCATGGGTTTAAGATGAACATCTATAGGTAGGGGCGTGTGTGTGTGTGTGTGTGTGTGTGTGTGTGTGTGTGTGTGTGTGTGTGTGTGTGTGTGTGTGTGTGTGTGTGTGTGTATGTATTTCCTACAGCATTCCTTGAAATGCAGATTATTTCTCAGGACAGCACATTGATGAATGAGGCCTTTGGTATATACCACAGGTGAGACTCAGCAGTGAACAGATACGGGGCGTTTCTAACATTTGCTATGAAATCACTACCCCACAATCTCCAGGCCCCCCCAGCAAATGGGGTATGTGAGCTCCTGCTGATTTCACCTGCCAGGACACAAGCTGCAATGTTTTATTTATTGGTTTTGAATTTTGTTGTTATCCAGCAGAGCAGTTTATTTTGAAGAATTTTATGGCAAGACCATTTTGCGCTCAAGTATGGCTTGGA
The DNA here is from genome assembly GCF_019054845.1 of Dipodomys spectabilis. Lineage (NCBI taxonomy): Eukaryota > Metazoa > Chordata > Mammalia > Rodentia > Heteromyidae > Dipodomys > Dipodomys spectabilis. Next base: position 959,634 of record NW_024870684.1, read on the forward strand.
TATGCTGGACAATCACAACATGATTAGTTTTCTTGAAAATATTCAAAGACATTTGTTATCCTTAAGTCACCCAATAACAATGACTCCAGCAACACAGCGCATATTAATATTAATATCAATGCTAGGCTAAATGAGAGCAGTTTCTGTGGGTCAAGTGTTTTAAGCAAGCACAGTTTGAGACTTTTTTCCCAGTCACTTAGTCATCATGATAATCCCAGTACTCAAGCATTGCTTATTTCAATTTTATTAATGAAGAAACCAGGGTTTAAAGTGGTGAAGTCATTGGTGAAGGTCATATAGTTTATAAGAAGCTAAATTTCATTTTCATCTTTTGACCAAGCTATGTACTTTATTATGGTCATATAAATATCTTTTCCTATAAAATTTCATTATGTTCCTTACATAATAGACCAGGTAAATTGATAGAATGACGTGTGTGTGTGTGTGTGTGTGTGTGTGTGTGTGTGTGTGTGTGTGTGTGTGTGTGTGTGTGTGTGTGTGTGTGTGTGTGGCAGTAGAGGATTCAGGGACTGGGACCAAAGGAAAGAACTATCTTGAGCCATTGAATTAAACAATAGTAAGGAGTCACTGATGTTGTGAACTAGGTATTACACTCTTTGATTTCTCCCATTTTGCAGTTGCTGGTTATCGAGTAACAGTAGACAAAGTTCAAGAGCAGATTAAGGTCAAATAAAGCCGCAAAATGTTAGCTGTCATTTCTGTTCAGCTCAGTGATGGGAGATGTGAGTTATATTACAGGGTGGTCCTTTGAGCTCGAGAAACAAAGGTGTAGAGTTGAATTGAAGCTGGCTGCCAGGCATCCATCCATCCCTGTGATTAGGCAAAGGGCATTATTGACAGCAACAAGCACACTCCAGGGTGCAGAGACAGTTTGCCGTGGAAGCTTTTACTCCTGAGAAGAAGCAGTTTGCAATCCAAAGTACAACTTCCCCAGATTCAGTTCACTATGTTAATAGCACTGGGAGAGCATATTTTTAAGAAGAAAAGGCTATGTGTTTAAAGCATATGATCTGGCTTGCCATGTTTTGCTATAAACATAGTCATGGTCAATAAATGCTGGTAGCATGACTAAAAACCCAAACCATTGACAGTAAGTGCTGCAGGACTACTTTTCTGCTGAATCACCATCCCTCCTTCAGCTCCTGCTCCCATCCCCCATTCCATCCTTTATTTCCTGGTTACTTGTGCAATGTCAGTTCAGTAAGTCCCGGTCAGTGCATAGTCCCTGCGCACCAGGCTCTGTGTAAAATGCTGGCCATGGAAAGGAATCTGAGAGGGCTGAGTCAGCTGGAGCTCATCTTTTCAAGGAGGGACTTGCAGTGGATGGCAGCTACAACAATACCTTGTGGCTCACTACCTTCATCCCCCAAACCTACAGAGGACTAAGAATTGTCCAAGTCTTGGCCTGAACATACCCTCTATCATTTTCACAGTTTCTGTCTGACAATGTTGTGTATGTAAGGATAACTCTGCAGTCAAACAACCTGAGATCTGAATGTAAATCTTGACATATTCCTACCTCTTCACTTCTCAAGGACTCTGTTTTCCTCATCTACAACAGGGGGGCAGAAGTTTATCAATAGGAGTATCATGCAAACTAGGAAACATGTAATGCAAATGTCATTTGACATAGTACTAGTGCCTTGAAGAACACTCCAGTGAAAATGGGCTCGTTATTTTCACAAGTAGGTACCGGTTCTATTGTAAGTGCTCCTGCTACAGAGATGATCAGGGTACAGATCATCCTAGGAGACTGTAGGAAATAGGTAAAATTGAAGAAGGTGTGCCTGAGGAGGTTGGCTGCTGTAGAATAAAATGACACAGCCACATGGCCAAGGAGCAGACACTCAGCCCACCACCCTCTGGGCCCCATCTTTCCAGTGCTCACTGGTGCCTGGCTGCATTCTGTGCTGACTTTTGGAGCTGAGGAAACCAATCTGCTAATGAGGAAGGAAATTCAGGGTTTGTTGACAGCTCTGGGAGCAGTCCTTGATATAGCATTTTATATAGAATATTCACTTCAGAATCAGTGAATAAATATCCCAGTCCTCTTACCATTTGGGTGTAGTAATTCCAAGGACTGTGTTTTATAACTTTCCAGAGTGACCCTTGCGAATTAGTGCATAACTGCCCCAGCCCCCTTGCCTTTTTCATATAATAATGCTGACAGGTGCATTTTATGCTGTTTTCCAAGATTTTTGGCACCCAGATTAATGGTACCCCTTTTGAGGGCTGCTCCCCACGTTGCTCTAATGCATTTGCCACTCCCCAAAACTTTGTTTCTATCTCCTAAACAAAACATATGCACTGGAATCCTTACTTCAGTGTCTGGTTTAGGGCAACACACCCAAGGCCAGAAATATTTTCGCTGTACGTATTTCAAGGTTTTTGATCTTCAAGGGCGCTTTCCATGTGACCTGGGCAATCAGCCATCAAAATGTTTAGAACTTTGGCTTTATTAAACTTATAAGAGTTAAACCTTTTAGGATATAAATATCTGGTTCATTGCCATAGGAAATTAACATCCCAAGATGTTTTAGATTGAAAAGAAGTTGAATGTAAATTAATGTATTGCATTAGTTTTGCAAGTGAAGGTGCAAGTTTTTTTTCTGTTCTTCCTTTGGGAGACAAACGCGTTCAAGAGGTTCCAAATGGTATTGCCTGCATTTTGCTGATGTTGGGACTCAATGCTCTTTGTTGATAACAAAACCAAGTGTTTATCGTGAATGGACAATGTGTACCACACATCTTACATGCTACAGGACACTTGTTACAACATCATTGTCTTACACCTCAGACTCCAAGGGACTAAGGGAGGGTTAAGACCAAGCTCTTTCTGGCTTGTGTGTTTCTCTGTTTTCACACTTTGCTCTTTGATAAATGAGCATGGGATTCATGTTTAATTCTGGACACTGACCAGTGGAATAACCAATAGGATTGGGATTTAGAAGCAAAGGAGACAGTGTGAATGTCAAACTTAACCATTAACTCCTTTATTTTTGGAATCACATCTTGGCACAAAATGGCACTGACTCATTCAGAAGGGGGAAAATAGGTAGGAGACAGCAGGAAACATATGGATCCTGAATGTCCTAATTTAAGTATCAGTGTGAGGTAAACATAAGCCTTTGTGTTGTCATCTTCCCTCATGGAGTCACCCATTCCCACATTACAGAACGAGAGGAAGAGGAACTGTTAGGTAAATAGGGATAAAAAGTGACAGGCATAAAACATGGTAGACAACACATGTGCCCCATCTTGGTGCTTCCTTTTCCCATAGTGCCTCAGGATCCTGTTCAAATGCTTCTTCTTTCTATAGTATTGTGGGCTCTTACTCTAATGCATCCTCTTCCTGTAATCACATAATCACGTAAGTTCCTACTCAAATGCTTCTTCTTTCCATAATGCCCTGGGTGTAGCCTCAACCAATAAAAAAAGATGAGTGGTGCATGCACAAGCCATCAGGCAATCAGAACAAACCCAAGATTGAGGGGTGGTGGAGATGTGGGAGGAGCCCCTTAGTATACAAAAACACTGCATTAGATTCCTCTTTGGACTTCTCTCCAGATAGAGAGTCGGACTACTTTCTTTCAAGGCATTCCTGTAACTTTCAAATAATCTTTCCTGTTTGCCCTAAACCGTTTCCTACCTTTAAATTATTTAATTGTCAGAGAAAATAAGTCCATTCCTCTAGACTACATCTAGAGCTTACCAATAAGGAGGTCTGGGAAGATATGGAGCCGAGGTGTTTCACCTGCCCCTGTAGAGCTGTCTGGTACATGGAGATACTGTTTAATCCTCTGGGCTATGGAGGGATATACAGAGAAAGGATCACCTCCTGTTGCTTTAATATCCCTAGCGCTCTTTACTCAGCATCCCTTCCTACTCTTCTCTCTTCAATTTCCTCACTGCCTCCCCCCTTCCCTCCCAAAGCCTTTCTAACAAGCTCTTAGTTACCTAAATTACAGAACAAAGCCAGCATTCTGCTAACCCCTTTGGACTTCAATTACAGACATATTCAAATGTGTTTTGCACTCCAGCACCACCATCAGCACTAAATAACACATAAGCACTTTTGCAGTGCTTAACGTAAACTTGTTGAAAAATCTACATTATTTTTCCTTGACTTTAAATTGGATAAATGCTCATTGCAAAGAATAAAGTGAATTGGTACTGGAGAGAGCATTAAAGACAGTAAGAAAGAAGAGCCAATAAAAGCATGTGTTTTCTCAGTGCAAATTCCCTGGCTTCTCTTTCTGACAGTCATTTGGTCTGTAACATTAAAATGTACTTTGAGTCCTTGTATACATTAATAAGCTTAGGTTTGTTAAGCCAGTGAGCTAGAGAAGCAAGTTGTGGTGATTGAGCTTCAGTTTGGAGAACAGACATGTCTGCCCTTTGCTACTTATGTGACCTTGAACAAAAGGTTTTGGTGCTTTTGAACCTCAATTTTCTCATCTCTAAATCAAGAGAAGTAATAGCTAGTACATGTGATTGTTGTGAAAATTGCATGAGATGGATCGCTTATACATCCTGTGAAATATCAGCCTGACAGTAGTTCTGGAGTCATTCTTCATGCTATTTCCCAGTAAAGCTGCTGATCTCATAGTTCAAACTGGTAAACACATACTTCTTTTTTTGGTAATTGTATTTTTTTCTGTCTTCTATCTGTCTCTCAGAACCCCAATGATGTGATCTTGTCGAAGTCATTCTCTATTTACCCCATGACTAAGCTTGTAAAGACTATGCATGATACCTATTCTGCTCACTGCTTGATACTTGGTGCCCAGTTCCTTGAAAGTGCTCAATAATTATTGAAGCCTGCATAAGAGAAAATGAATGAATGGCACTAGACGGAATTAGCCAGTTACTACAGGGATGGAACTCCCTGGAAGCCATGTTTCCTGTGAAGTCTTAGCTTTCAGAGCTCCCCGGGACCCTGCTCCCAAATCCCCCTTTGTATTGAGTGCAGATGGACTTATCTGCAGACATGGAAGAATGCTGCAGATCCAAGCACAGCACAAAGGACCCAGCGCTTTGAGAGGTGCCTCTTGCACTGAAATTCCATTAACACCCTCCAACATGTAGGATTTAATTTCCCACAAAGCAGCCTCCTAGTTCAAAGGTGAGAGGCTCATAGGAGAAATTGTTTCAGCCATCTTTTAATTCAGTGTTGAAAGCTCTTTAAAATTAGTGTGGCCATTTGTATTTTAATGGAGGAGGGAAGTGCCATTTTTCAGAGCCTCTTGGGATGCCTTTGGGTTGTGGTGAGTGAAAGAGAGAGCAGTGGATCCACTAGATGCATCCGTTTTGTTCTGTATCCCTGGACTCAATTAATTATGTATGGAAAATAGTTGAAAAAATTTCTGTCTGTACTGGACATGTGCAAGCTCTTATTGCCATTATTTTCTGGCTAACATAGTGTAACAACTAGCTGCATAGCATTTACATTTTTAGCAGGTATTATAAGTCATGTAGAGATGATTTAAAGCCATGGGAGCACTCGTGTAATTTATATACACATACTATACATTACATCTATCTATCATCTATGTATAATATAGATATAATACAGGGAGGCAGATAGATAGATGATACGTAGATATGACAGATAGATAGAAGACTTGAACTTTAGTACTTATAGAGTGCTGGAAATAATTTTTGGCATCAGGGAGGACTGTATTTTGTTAAGGTAAATGGCAATAATAGCATGTCAACGATACCATCATTGCTAATTGAGACCATATTTATCATTCGCTTATTATATAAAATTATTTACATTCATTCTAATTGTCAGGACAATTCCTACAATACCTTTCTTATACTGCCTCTCATATATGTAAGGAAACAAGGCTTGGGAATTTATGATGACTTTCCCCTTAGAGCTTGCTATCAAATAGGTGTCACTTTGATACTGGTCCCAAGTCAACATTCAAACTCTGGCAAGAGACCAAATCTAAGTCAACCCCTCCATGCTTCAGACACAAACTGAGAGTTAATTTCCTACATCTTCTGATGTCAGCCCTGACATCTTTTCCAGATCAACACTTTCATATTCTGTTCCTAGGAGCCAGATTTGCGCAGGCATTGCTATTACCTGTGATAAGGTGAGAGATCAGGAGAATTGAGTAACTGTGTCCACTCCGGTTGCCCATGCCCACTTAGAAAGAACTACTTAATCTGTTTTTGATTATGGGGTTCCCAGACTATCTACACTGAAAAAAATTGCCAGTTTCCAGATACTGGTTTGTTTGGATTTTTTGGAAGCAGATCTACTGTCCATGTTTCATGGCTCTAGCAAGAGATGGAGCTGTATCTAATATGACATACCTCCTCCTCCAGGCCAATTGTGCAGAACCAGGGCAAGTTAGGGACTTCCCCCTCATTCTGGTGGGCTCTGACAGTCAGAGTTTGGAAGGCTCACAGGTATGGTCTTGGGCTGCAAAACAGTGTAAGGGACTATGGATCCATAAGCTCTGTCACTGAAGAGCCACACACCAGGTCTTTCTCAGCTGGCAAATGGGGATACTACCCCTCACCAGTCATTTTGATTTATGTTAGTTTAGCTTATAGGCTAGCCAGACTGGTTTGCAAGCTGCTTCCTCCTCCCACGCATCTGCCATTTTTGAGAACAGAAGCACAGTGGCAGTGGTCTTAGTACACAGCCAGTTTCCACCTCTCCAAGGCCCCTCTCCATTTGTCTCCTGTACTGGGTTGCTGCTCTTGTGTCCAGTCCCAACAGTTCTCTTCCTTTCACTTTCCTTGTTCACAGGGAGCTTGAAATCTAGCAGGAAGAGATAAATGTAACGCTTAATGGAAAGGCAGAGAAGTACAGATGATGATGAGAGAAGCTCTGAGGGATTTAGTGCATTTATCTAGTGTAGAAAGAAGGAAATGATCTTTGTGTTAGAAGCTCCTGAACTTGGAGATGTGAAAGACTGCAATGCAACTACTGTGTGTGACTGTAGCCATGAAGAATGATGCTCTTTCCAACTCTGATGTCCCCAATTTCCCTCTACTTCCATCATTGCTATGTGACTACCCCAAATATGCTTGTCCACAGTCTTCTATCTGCCCAACTCAGGTCTCTATCAAGAATAACCTTTTTTTCCAAGAGTGCACTATTCCAGGATTTTCTTTCATGCACCCATTTGAACAGATTGTATCTCCTTAGTTGTTCTGGATAATCTAAGGAAGCAAATAATGAACCTGTATATTTATTACCAGACAATGAATGCCGTTAGAAGACATGGCTGCCAAAGTGGACAGAATTCAAATATGACAAACACTGATATTGGACTTCATTGTGTAAGCAATAGGACCTCTGAATGAATTTACTAAAATAGGAGAGATGGCATGATCTGCTTTGTACAGAACAACATGAATAATGCCAGTGAGATGATTTAATTACAGGGTTTCAATAATGGATAGATGCAATTTTATTTTTCTGATTTGTCAAGTACTTCCCCAAATCGAGTGTATAGCTGGGGTACTGTTTTTCTTGAAACATAGACTTCAGAATTAGTATTTCAGTGAGTGGATCCCCCTCAGAGCAATTTCTAATTGTGACTCAACCGGTAATTTAATGGTTAATTACACTTTACCTTTTCTCCTTTTCCTGAATGAATGCAGGTAAAAGCATTCTAGTTATAGACTGGCCTCTCTTTGCATTTCAATAGGTTTCTAAGTAAAGTGCCAAACTCCAATGTGCTATTAAAATGGGCAGCCAACTAACAGAATCTGTTCTCATCAAAAATTCGGGAAAATAAAAAGATGGAAGACCACATTTTCAAAGGAATTTAGACTGACCCCCTTGTATTTTTTATGTATGCAAAATGTACTTTTTTGCACCTGCATACTCCATCTCTATAAGCCAACTCTAGCCTCTAAATTGCCAAGGCTTAAAAAAATTCAAATTTAGTGCAGAATGGGGCTCTGCCAAAAACTATTTATAGAAATATCAAAAGATATAATTGCTAGCTTGTAATTTGGTCTGAAATTCCTCCTCTTGGCAGAAAAATATATGTAGCATATCAGAGATTGAAGGGAACCCTTAAAGGTAGTGAACTATGAAAACCTTTGACAACAGAAAGTTGAATACCTTCCTTTTCTCTCACCTCTATTTACAATTATTTATCTTGTGTCCTTTTAAAATTCACGGATACATCCATTCATTCTTATTTTAATTAAAGTTCTATAGAGTTAACTTTTCTGTGCATGCTAGGTTTCAAGCTCTGTGTTAGGCTCTAAGGATTTTGGGATAAACATGGCACAGGCCAGGTTTTCCAATTGATGACAAAGATAGCCAGTTAATTATCATTCAGATAATTCATTACAATTTTAAGTTGTCTGGGGAAACATTGCTCTATCTATTGGAAGGAAAACTCCAGGAGGAGGAATTTTGTTTTTTGTCATGCTGAGGCCATAGTTCCAAGGACACTGTTCATGTGTACGTTTCCAATAGATTTGAAAGTTTTGAAAGCATACTGGCAGATCCCAGAGAGAGGCCTAACTTAGTTGCTGAAGTCCAGGAGAGTGATCCACCTCCAAGATGTTACACTGAAGCTGAGGGTAAGAATAAACTGCTTGGTGGCCCCTGGATGGAGCGCAGGGGATAAAAGAAGAAACAGTGTTCTTGACCATGTGGCTCTAGAACATTCTCAGAGGCTGTTCCCCAGAGCAGCAGTGTTCAGAGGTGGGAGAAAGAGTTTGGATCCTGAGGGCTGTGACGTTATCAACAGGTTAGTCCATCAAAGAGTTCATAACCAAATGGCTATGAGCAAACAAGGCCTGGTTGGAGAAAGTAGATCTTAAAGTCCATGCCTTGAAGGGTATATTTTGTAACCTATCTGACCTGTAGTCTCTCTCTGCTTCCTGGCTGCATTAAGGAGACAGCTTTGCTCTGTGATGTTCTTCCACAATTTTGCTCTGTCCCTTCACAGGCCATGAAACACTAAAGCTCTTTTAGGTTGAATCTCAGGCATGCTGTCATATGTAACAGAAAGAGACTGTAAGTAAACTTCTGGTGCTGTGGACATTGAGAACAAGTGAAAGTCCCTCTCCTTTTGCTAACTGGTTTCCTCATCAGAAAAATTCTAGTCTCTCTTTGTCTCTGTGCAGTTTGTTTAAAAATAAACATCACTAAGACAAATGTCCAGGGTGGAGGTGAGGGAGTTATTGTAGCACATGCAACATGTCTCAGGCTTCCAACTTTAATTGACAGAATACTGGGCCCAGCTCCCACTTAAGTTTTTTTCTTATTCCATGCATTTTCCCTCTGTACACTTCAGTCCCTCAGTGTTCCTCAGAAGACACTGCTTCTCCATTCTCTTTCTGTCTTGCCTTTTTTTCTTTTTCTTTCTTCTTGGGACAACAAAATCTTTGTCAGATTCTAGCTTCCATGGCGCTTCTTCAGAAATCCTTCCTTCATTACCCTAGAGAAATAGACATTTGTGTGTGTGTGTGTGTGTGTGTGTGTGTGTGTGTGTGTGTGTAAATAAATGAGAGAGAAAGAGAGATAGAGAGATTGTTAGATTGTTAGTTGAGCCAGGATTTGGATAGAGGGGAAGGTTCCAGGTAGAGAGAGCAGCAAATGCAAAGGAAGGAGTAAGTGTAAGGTATAGTAGGAAGTGTAAGGTATAGTAGGAAGGTATAGTAGGAGTAAGTGTAAGGTATAGTAGGAAGGTATAGTAGGAGTAAGTGGAAGGTATAGTAGGAAGGTATAGTAGGAAGTGTAAGGTATAGTAGGAAGGTATAGTAGGAGTAAGTGTAAGGTATAGTAGGAAGTGTAAGGTATAGAAAAAGATTAATGCTCTGCCATATAAAGGAAAGGGTTAGGAGAAAATTAGGGGGCAAGGTAACACATAAGATTCTGGTCTTTGCTCCAAGTGCTTTAGGAAGATCTTGAGTTGCTTCACTACATCTTGTTGAATTCTGTTGCTTTTGGACCTTCCTCTCTTCCCAAGAGTCTATGACTTGTGTGGGGACAACCTCATTCTTTGCATTCTACTTCCCTTGCTCTGACATTGCTGAGGGCTGCATAAGTACAAAATATGTACACACAGGAAGAAAGGAAAACTTTTGTTAATGAGCTGGCTTTCTTTTCAAACCTAAACCTGTTCGAATTGGCTTATGCCCGCTTTAGTTTCTTCCAATTCATGTTTTAATGACCTTCCATGTTATGGTTTAAGTTTTGCAGAGTTATGGAAGAAGAGAATTTTGACTTATTATTATTTATTGTTATTATGTGCATATGTTATTATTTTATGTGCAAAGAGTATTTTGTAGGCAATATTCTTTAGGGAGAGGATATGCAAAAATATTTTCCATTTCATTTTTACTAACATCACTACAGCTTGCTAAATCTTTGTCATCAAACCATACTTTAATTTAATCTACTTTATTGCTTTCTGAAGCATTTCCTCTGAGTAAGATTACATTCCTTGAATTCAAAAAATAACTGGCTCTAAGACATATTTGTGAAATTAAACAAATGATTTTTTTTAATTCTCCTTTTTTTTTTTTGGTCCGGTCATGGGGCCTGAACTCTGGGACTGTGCACCATCCCTCAGCTCTTCAGCTCAAGGCTAGTGCTCTACCACTTGAGCCACAGTGCCACTTCCAGCTTTTTTCTTTTTGCTTATGTGGTGCTGAGGAATCGAACCCAGGGCCTCAGGCATGCAAGGCAAGCGCTCTACCACTGAGCTACCTTCCCAGCCCTTAATTCTCCTTTTTGTATCTGTGTTTCTCCTATGTGAGTAGCAGTACTCAGGTCCCTAAAACTATGTACTTCATGAAGTTGGCCTTGGATCTGAGAGAGAAGAAGGTGGGTCGAGTCTGGTTCTGTTTCTAGTTGTAAGACTTTCAAAAGACAGTTCAGACTACTGAATATTTTAGAGTTTCACTTGCCATATCTATAGTATGAGAGTGTAGGTTTATAGGTCATGCTGTGGGTTTTTTCTTTTAATTTTAATTTTTTAACTGAAAGGTAGTGACCTGGGGTTACAGTTCCATAGGTAAGGCAGTAAGTACATTTCTTTTTAATCATCCTTACCCCATCCCTCTTTATCTCCCACTTATACCTCACTATCTCCCCCCAACTTGTAATACTCATATTCAACATATGTGTCATTCAACATAGTGTCAAGTGAGTATCAGTGTTGGTTCCTGTGGTTCATCCTTTGTTCTGCTGTTTCTGTGATTTCCTTCCCCTTTCACATATTGCATTGTCTATTATGCAAAACACGAGGTACAAAAAACTAAGAAATGAAGAAAGAAAAATAATAGAGAAAAAAAACAAAACAAAACTATATACAGGGTCTAATGAGAACCTCGTTTCCAAAAATTGGAGTTCATGTTAAAATGCTTCATCAACATCTCTGGCTATAAAAGAAATGCAAATCAAAACAACATTGAGATTCCACCAGTTAGAATGTCCATAATCAAGAAATCTGACAACAACAGATGCTGGTGGGAATGTGACCAAAGGGGAATGCTACTACACTGTTGGTGGGAATGCAAACTTGTTCAACCACTCTGGAAAGCAGTGTGGAGGTTCCTCAAAAAACTACATTTAGCGCTCCCCTGTGACCCAGCAATCCCACTTCTGGGAATCTACCCAAATGACCACAAACAAAGCTACACTAAACCCCCCGGTATGACAATGTTCATTGCAGCATTATTTACCATAGCCAAGACATGGAACCAACCCAATTCCCCCTAGTAGATGAATGGATTGAGAAAATGTGGCACATATACACAATGGAATTCTATGCTTCCATCAGAAAGAACAAAATTATTCCATTTATAAGGAAATGCGAAGACTTGGAAAAAAGTATATTAGGTGAAGTAAGTCAGGCCCAAAGAAAAGCAGGTTTCATGATCTCCCTCATTTGTAAGAAATAGAATATGGGTATGATATTCTTAATAAGGGATCAAAACAACCCACGTGCTTAGTGAAAAGGGCTATATGTAATGAAGCACATTAAAATTCTGTGCTTTTAACACCAGTTTTTAAAAAGAAATGTAGAAAGCATTTGGTAGAGTTCAAGTACCTGGTAGGGAAAATGTCATCTCTTTCCATCTACCTTTAGGCAATTTATTGAACATTTTGTGCCTTATCATCGTCGTCGTCTTTATTTAAAATGAGGGTGATGCTGGCTGTGTACTTATTAGTCTGTTGAGGGAATCAAATAGACCTATAAAGTATTTGGCACGTGATAAATCCATTGTAAATTGTAGCTTCTGTTATAGTAGATATCAGTTACATGGTTGTACTGTTTTCAAACATCAAATTAAGTTAGAACCTCAGACTATATAAAGACACTTGGACACCTATGCCCAAATGGCCTAAAACTAATGAATAGATCCAGAAAATATGGTATTTGTACACAGTGGGGTATTATTCAGACATAAAGAAGGATGACATTATATCATTTATAGGGAAATGGACGGAATTAGCAGTTTGTTCAGTGAAGCAAACCAGATTTAGAGGGACAAAAGTCATTTGTTTTCTGTCATATATGCATATTCAACCTAAATATATATACATAACACACAGAAGGTCATATGCATATATATATACATGCATGTACACATATCACACATATATATAATTTTGAGATTGTTTGAGGGGATTTGAGAACGAAGTTAAAAAGTTAAAAGGTGAATAATCCGAAATGCACTGAATCTGTAAATGAAGGTGGCCAAGCAGTACTCACTGAAAGCTGTTGAGTAATAGTAGTAAGGTATGGAAAGAGAGTAAGTGAGGGGTGGGGTCAATCGGGTATGTACTACATATGAATGTGTGAAATACCACAGTGTACCCGTTTGAACAATTAGCACACACTAAAAAGCAGGAGGAAGAGGAGTAAAATGTAAAACAGATTATTCAGGGTATGGGTACTAGTGGAATAGGAAAAGCTAAACTGAAGAGGAGAAGGAGGTTAAACAGGGTCACAATGCTTTATATACATATATAAAAATAGAATAAGCTTCTTGAGATTGATTTGGGGTGGGGGATGAGAAGATGGAAGAAGGAATAAGTCTGATCAACAGCAGACATCGTATGTATTCAAGAACATATCAAAATGAAATCCCCTTGTTCAACTACTTGATACTAACAAAACTTGTGAGGGAAAAATCAGTATCCAGAATGGCTGAATTGTTGAAACAATAAGGACTATATCAGACCTTATTGATTCTTTACTTAGTGCCTGTGAATTAGAATTATTTTCAATTTCAGATTTATCTGGATAATTTCTTTGTCCTGGTACTGTCATGTTCAGGAGTCTTCATTGGCCTCTTAGCTTAGATGACCCTATTGAAATGGTGCCCAATGACACAGGTGATGAAAATTACCTTAATTAAGCAGAGTTGTCTAGACTGTGTTGAGTTAGGCCCAAGAATTATGAAAGCCTTTTCATTAACAAAAGCTTCTACTCATTATGCTGTCCAAGACATCATCAAACAATCCAATAGGGTTTGCTACACTCTGGCTCCTTGCCCCTGTCCTGTTATCTTCTTAGGCTATGTGGTTAACGAGGAAAGAAAAGATTTATTAGGAAAGTGAGCTGTTCACCTCATCTTCAGTTCTGGGAGTCGTACCATGGTAATGATGAGGATGGCCACATTACACTAGCATGGATAAATCTTACCTCTTCATATATAGAGAATGCAGGTTCACATGTTTGACAAACAGCTTTATGAGCTGGGGTGTGGCTCAGTGTAGTATTTGTGAAGCATATATGAAGCCCTAGGTTCAATCCTCAGTCTTGGAAAAAGCAAACACACAGTTTTATGAAAATATAATGTATAATAAACTCAGCAAGTTTAAATCCCAAAAGTTGGTAAATGTGACTCACGTGTGTATGGGTAAAGCTGTTAGAACAATGAAAGTAATAAAGCATCTTTGGCTTCCCTAAGGTTCAGAGTGATCCTCCCTCGTAGCTCGCCCTTCCACTCCACCTCCACTAGGCTTTAGCTTCTGGACATTCGTTTTCACTTTCCAGAGCTTAGAATACTATGTATTGTCATTTTGCTCCAGTTTATGTGGCTTATGATGATGATCTTTTTAAAGGAAATTGGAAGCTACACTGCCTACCTATAAGTTATGTTCTTAGATCATTTTAGCAATAACTACCATAGTGTGGATACTACTCACAGGATTCCATACTTGCATTCCTTTCGATCTTCACAGCTTCCTTGTTGTCATTTGATGGCTGGGGAAAGTGGTAGCCTAAAGTCATCCAATTAGTAAACATTCAAACTGAGGCCTGGATGACTGAAAGTCTGTGTTCTCTATATCTCCAAGTGGAGGGTTGGAGTCTGGTGCTGATCCTAGAGAAAATAGGCTGCAGTACCTCCAGCGATGAGACTTTGCATAAATTTATTAATCCTTTACATGTTCGTCTTCCTTCAGTAAACAGTGGGAGCATAATTGTGCATGGCCAACCTGTTCTAGAGAAATAAGTGCATTGGAGTGCTCAGCCTGGGTGTGCTATAAATGCCATGTGTACTTATTAATTTAATGTTCTGTGGCTTCTTAATAAATGTATGCTGAATGAAGGCAGAATTTAATATTAAAGTAGATGGCCTGGGTTAGAGTCAACAAACACTTTGTATTCAGGAAAGTGAGAATGGGGGCAAAAAGGGGTCAAAAGTCACATTGAAATTTAGGTTGCTGTCTTGACCCATCACATTATTGCCTGGCTAATTCTAGATTCAATAGATATTTGATGAATAAATGAGGGATGGATGAAAGAATTGTGTCCAGTGTCAACAACAGCACCAATATGATTTAGGGAGATAAGGAAGCCCACACCAGACAGGTGTATATATCCTCAGCTCCCATAGTATATAGGAATAGGAATTGCAAGTTATTTTCCATCCATTACTTATTTGTTATGCATTATCCTAAGACCTAAAAATCAAAATTATTATATAGTTTATCATTTCTGTTTAATTACCTATACAAATAGGTCCTTATATACTACCATCTCTTGTTAAGCAAAGCCCTGGGATGCTGGGATGATTGCATCCTAACATGTCCTGGCTGATGATTGTTCCATGGTTTATGTGACTGGGAGGACACCACACCTCCCACCAAATTTGAAATGCAAGTGGTCTGTTTCTCTGTCTCTGTTTTGGGTGGGTCATCTGCATTTCTCTATGCATTTCATCTTATCTAATGATAAAATATAGATGTGGTCAGTAGAGATGTGTGGGGTTGAGGTGAACTGTTGCCTCTGGGGGAAAGATCGGGATAGATGTTTCCTGAAGAGGAGCCAACTTGTCTACCTGAGATTTACCTGGATAGACTGGAGTTGTCTTGAGAACTAGTAGGCTTGTTACAAAGCCATCAAGGCCTACAGTCTGAGCCTGGCTCTGCCCCTTACCGATTCCGTGATCCTGGCCTCATAATAAGGCTGTTAAGAGGAGTGAATGAGACTGCCCTCCTGGACAGGTGAGAAGGCACATAATTGGCTTACTGCTGATGACTGCTTCTTGCCTATTTGCCTTTTTTACGAATTCTTTCTCCTGAAGCAGTGATTCTCAAAGTCAGTTTCCTGGGCCAGCAAAATAGCCTCAGCCTGGAAATCAGTTAGAAATTCCAATTGTGAGGCCTTCCCACTCCAGACCTGCTGAATCAGCCTCTCTAGGTGGGGGGAGGGGGCAGGGGGGGAGGGGAAAAGATTCCAGCCATCTGCTCCTTAATAAAACTATCAGGGAATTCTAAAGCACATTCAGATTGGAGGAACATCACTCTAATGTGACCTCCCTTTGGGAGTCTGCTTGTGTTTCTTGCTATTTATTTAGCACAAAAAAGCATTGGGTGGAACATGGTGTGTCAGGCTTCCAGCCCTGCCCTGTGATTCCACACTTCATACATGAACTACTGTACATTCCTCGGTGTTCTGGAGAATCTGTTGGCTATGGCAGACCAATGTGATTGTTTGGTCTTGTTTATTTGTTTCCCTTTGCAGATCTCTGCCAACAAATATTCAAGCCCTTCTCAGTGCCAGAAAGTATACCAGTTTTGGATAAGTTCCCTGTCTCCTTAGTCCCTACTCCTGTTTACTTCCTTGGAAATAGCTCCCATGGTCCTGCCTCCTCTCCAGATGGCTGGCGCTTGTGACAATGCGCTTGTAACATTGTAACTGCAGACCTCTCATCATGACCTGCTGCTCTTTTACTGTCAAAGATGACAGGGAGCAGAGGCAAGCAGGTGCTAAAAGCTCAGGACAATCTATTAGAGTTAGTGACTCCTGAAAAACCATTTGCTCCAGTCAAGAAATTCCCTACCAATAACTTTTGTTCTCAACAAGCCAGGGTTTGTTATCCACTAATTATTTTTGGATTAGGAAAGGCTAACAGGACTTGGCCTTGGAAGGTCAGAATAATTTGAGTAGATAACTAGATTGCTGCCATCCCTGAGGGATACAGGATCTCTGAGACCAAGGCTTCAGCAACTTTGATTGAAAGGAAGCCATGAACTTGTTTTTCTCTGATAAATGTTGATAAAAGACAACATTTATACAATTTTCCATATGTCAACTATTCTGTCTTCAGTGGAGTCACTTAGGGAATGCGGAAGCATGCGGAAAGTAGGGGAGAAAGGAAGGAAGACTGGTGGTTAGGAAGTTATTTTGACCATGAAGACAAGCTGTAGGAACTAAGGGTGTTAAGGCAGTGGACTGAGCAATTCAAGTGAAATCCAGCCAGGCAGCCTTTTAATTTCTGCCCCCACCTCAAATCTCCTCTGAGTTCTGACAGCAAAGTTATGTTATTACGATTCCATCTCTAAATTGAAGAAAAATAACTGCCCCAGTGCACTATTTGAAATTAACTGAGAACTTTTTTCCTGAGCTTCTTTTTGCTCAAGGCTCATGCTCTACCACTTCAACCACAGCTCGATTTCCCACCTTTTCTGAGTAGTTTACTGGAGCTAGAGTCTCACAGATTTTTTTTTTGCCCTGGCTGACTTTGAACCTCAATCCTCAGATCCTAGCCTCCTGAATAGTTAGGATTATAGATGTGAGACACCCACTGGAGAACTTTTAAAAGATGATCTAGATCTAGTGTAGAAAAGACTCAACAAATGCCAATGCTGACTATTTTTATTGAAGTAGTGGTGGTAGATAGAGCAAAGTCTCAAGACCAGTACTGTGGGCTTTCTCACACCAGTGGACAATACAACAGTTTTTGATAAAGAAAGAAATAAAATGGAAGGAAGCATCAAGACCAGAAAGTAACCAGGAAAAGGAATGTGAATGGGGTGTAAGAGCATTGAGCTTTCACTGTTTGTCTGGATTGCTCCTACCGCCCAAGGCCTCCTCCTCACTCTTACGCTTTCACTTTTGTCCACTTTTGTGTTCTTTTTTTGTTGTGAGAATACTGTACAGAGGAGTTACAATTACATGGGCAAGATAATGAGTACATTTCTTATCAAGCATTGTTGCCTCCTCTTTGTTTCTCCTTCCCATCCTCCCCCCACCCCCCCATCCTCCCCCTCACCACCAAAGTTGTAACATTCGTTTTTCGACATAACGACTTGTACATCTCATTGTTGCAATGGGTCCACCTGTATCCGTAGTTAAACGATTTGTTTTTTCCCCTTCCCCTTCACAAATTATACCAACATCAAAAACAGTGAAAGTATGGGTTATACTGTGGTGGAGGGACATACAAAGCAACAAAGAAATCATCTTATAAATATGTTAGAAACAATTGCATGAAAGAAAAAAAAACATTTGAATACTTCTCTTGGGGTAGGATGCCCCTAACATCAACTTATCTGTCACTTTTGTGTTCTCATGCTGTTTCTTTCTCTTTTTTCCCTCACACTTTCTCTCTCTCTCTCTCTCTCTCTCTCTCACGCACACACACACACACACACACACACACACACACACACACACACACACACACACACACACACACACACACACACACACACCCTTCTTTGATGATGGTAAATGACGTATGAGAATATTCCAATGACAGCCCTCAGTGTCTTTTCTGAGGGGCAGTATGAAACAATCTTCAACTGGCTCTGAGCCAAATTCCAGCCTTGGTTATGTTCAAAGGGGACTGCTTTATTTTCACAGGATACCTTTTTTACCCCTACAAGCCGCACTTATTAAATTTATTCTTTGCCTCGTGTTGTAGATCACACATGTTAAACCATTATCACATAGCAGTGGCTCATGATGATAATTTCCACTTCAGAGCAGAAATGGTCAGTTCACTGAATTTGCTCAGAGATATGAATGATGAGGTGCCTGGAGAAGCCCCAGCTTCTAATCAGGTTCAGTACAGGTACAGGGGTACTTTCAGAAATGCAGTGTCCACCTGCATAGGCAGCAAATTGCTGCATCTAAGAGGTCTTATCTCTTCTGTGAGATATCCATCTTCTCTGCCTCCTCTCTCCTGTCTCTCTTGTAATCTGTCAGCGCTGAGACTGGCCAGGATCAGGGAAGTGGTTTAGAACTATAACCTGGATACAAACCACCCTGAGAAATGATATAATATTAGCTGTTTTTCCTAACAGTTCTCACTAGCTGTTCCCCCCCCCCCCTCCAATTTCGGTAAATACCAGGTCAATTTCAAGTAAAACCCCAGTGAGAATTTATCATATATGTGATAAGTTCTTGAGTCTCTTTTTCAGTCTTAGCCCAGAATTGTGGAGTCTGTGTGTGCATCATACATTTACAGTCTTCCCTTGGAGATGTCAAGAAAAAGTTCCTACACTGTAGGAACAGGGGCCACAAGCCCTACATTTCCCAGAAAGTGCTGTTTTCAGTGTTTTAACCAGAACCCATAGGCTCTGGTTACATCTTTGACTCTGTCAGAAACTATAAAAGTGAAATAACTTTATTTGGTGTCGTGGGCACTGCAATTTAGGAAACACAGACTCAGAAAGCCTTAGTGTGCCCAAGAAGCTCAGACTCTTCAGGGCAAAGAGAAGTAGGAATCATAAGAAATTCTCCAAGTTACATGAAAAGCTTGGTATAGGGAAGTTATCCCCAACACCAAGCTGTCTCTAGGTTCCACAGGGTTGATTGCTTGAATCACTTCTAGGCGGAATACTGCATCTCTGACAGTTGTAGCTGTATGGACCATTTGTGAAAGGATGTTGGTAGTTTCTATAGACTTTGATTCAAGGGTTCATTTTCCTGGAACCAGCTAGGGATATGTACAAGTCCTGGACCCCTCAATTTTTTTTTACCAACTCCATTAGGTAATATTCTTTTAGTATCACTTTTCATCATGAATTTTTTCTGGTTGTACATTTGTGCACTTTGCAGAATTATGTGGAAATCACTCCAGTGAGTGTGATACTATGTCAAGATAGTGTGCCTTTCACACTCTGCATGGTACAAAGACCTGTGAAGGGTTTGCAGAAATGTGTATGCCATCAGGAATGAGCTTAGGCAATGTAGATGGAAATAAGGAAATAAATGACTGACAAAATCATACAACATCCTGATATTTGTATAATTTGGGCTATAGATTGGATTCTGAACTTCCTACTTGCCAATAAAGAAAAGACAAACAGCTTTAAGATTCAGTTATCTATAAAAAGTAAAATTAGTCTGGGGAAATTACAGAAGGTATGTGTATCATTTAAAGTATGTACTTGTTTTAAGTTTTTATGTATAATATGAAATTTTAATAGTACTTCTAATTTAAAAAGCAGGAATTTACATCCTGGGAGATTCTCACCTTATTTGGTAGCAATGGTCTTCAACATTTGGAATCTGATCCAAAATGGAAATCAATCAGGCTTGAGCTGAGATTCTAGAAAATTTCAAGACCTCCCTGATTGACAATGTGTTTTTCAATTAAAGAGCATATATTATCCTTTAAGTAATTGAAACAGAATAGTCAATTCTCCAACAAAGCTTTCTCAGATTCCTGGCAAGCCTTCACTTGGAGTACAATGTGTCCTCTTCTACTAACGAAACTTTGCTAATTATAAAATCTGTGAAGTCGGATTCTGGAAGAAAAATGTTTTGCACACTTTACAAATAATAAGCCTCTGTGGGGTGAGTGCTGACTCGTGCATTTTAGGTTTTGGCTTATTTGGGTATTCATAAGGGTCCCTCTTTGCTGATTATGTCAGCACAAGCTCTTTATTGAATTATGGATTGGGTATTTAATCAAGGCTAGGCCTTATTATTAGCCATGTAGCATTCCATTGTTTCAGTGGAAAATGGAAAGTGTGAGGCTTGATTCACATGAAAATCCATTGGCTTACTAATAAATAATGTTTTACAGTACTCTTTTTTTTATGTCCTAAGAACCCTTATATGCCAGAAAAGTGAAAATAAAGAGGCACATCTTACCATGATTGATGGAATATAGTGTATCTCTCAATGTGGCCAAGAGCTGGACCTTGGGTGAATGTGTTTTTGAAGGGTTTTCTTTCCTATATTAGCCCTGGACTTGAGCATTGGGGCAAATTTTGAAGAGACTCTGATGTATTGAGCAGAATTCAAATTTGAATATATCTGCTCAGTGTGAAGGTGTGACTTAGTTTAGTGATTCTAATCACTAAACTTATACAGGGCACTTAAAATACCATTAACTGATCCTGGTTCTCAGAGACTTGTTCTAAGCCAGCCTTAGTGCTCAGTGGTATGTAGCCTACACTGAGTGAGGACCTCTGATCCTTGCTCTCAGGCAAACAAAAAGATGATTGGCAGTAAAGTACTAAGTCCATGACAGGTCCTGTTGGTAAGTTTTTCTGTGGTTCTTCTTTGGGTCATCATACATGGGAGTTTATCTACCCCAGACTCCTGTGAGTCAGTTCTCCATGATTCTCCTTTGGACCTCCATGTATAGGAGTTCGTTCAGACATTTGTGGCGTAGGAAAATGTCTCAATATGGAATCCTTGTAATATAAGTATCTGAATGCTTCCCAGTTGTGAGGCTTAGAACATTATGCCTCAATCTCTTCAGAAACATCAGACAACTCAGGTTATGAATTTGGACTTCTTCTTTGGGAGGTGGCATCTTGAACTCTGTGCCTCAACATCACCTACTTGTGGTAGCATTATAGTAGCTCATCTGTGTGAGCACGAGGTACTGAGAAGAGAAATGACAAATTTTTACTTCTCAAGGCTGTTGGAAGATTTAAATGAGATTAAATCATGACAGGCCCTTTATTTATCTAGGTTGTTGATCATAAAAGATGTTTCTCAGTCAGGTGCCAGTGGCTCCCACCTGTAATCCTAGCTACTCAGGAGGCTAAGATCTGAGGAATGTGATTCAAGCTAACCCGGGGAAGGAAAGTCCATGAGACTCTTTTTTTGGTGTTGGTTGTGGGGATGGAACTCTGGGCCTGGGTGCTGTCCCTCAGCAATTCAGCACAAGGCTAGCACTCTACTACTTGAACTACAATGCTACTTCCGGCATTTTCTGTTGATGTGGTGCTAAGGATTTGAACCCAGGGCCTTATGCATGTGAGGCAAGCACCCTACCACTGAGCCACTTTCCCAGCCCACATGAGAATCTTATCTCCAATGAACTACTCAGAAAAATCTAAAAGTGGTGCTGTGGCCAAGTGTTAGAGTGCTAGCTTTGAGCACAGAGGCTCAAAGGACAGCATGTACACCTCCTGAGTTCAAGACTCAGGACTGGCCAAAAAAAGAACAAAAAAAAATATTCCTCATTTTCATCCTTGCTTCCTAGGATTTCTACATGTAGTCTTTCTTTCTTTACTTCCTTCTCATATAACTCTTGAAGTTCTTGCATTCCCTGAGAAAATGGTACCTAAATGGCCCCTTCTCTATGCACAGTTGTCCAGGCCAGGAGCCTCTTTTTTCCTCTTGGTTTCTACATTCTGTCTTCTCTACATGTTACCACCATTGCCAACTTGTAATTGGATTTCATATATATAGACCTACCTCCAGTAGCTCATTTTGCACTTATGGTAGTCTTAAAATGAAGTGACAAGTATCATAAAAGGAGAGAGTTGCCCAGGGTGGTGCCAGGAGACCATAAAGTTCTTAATGTGGTTAGAAGGTATTGAATATCGAAGGATTCTTGAAGAGATGGTATCTCAGTGGAATTCTACAGGTTTCTTTAGCCTGGCAAAAAAGGGCTGGATATATGTTGGAGGCAAAGAAACAATATGAGCAAAGACCTAAGGCTAAATAAAAAGTTAGTGGGCCCAAGAGGATGAGGGTGGCAGTGTACTTGGGCAGGATGTAAAGGCCATCTCTGAAAAATATCCAGATTGTTTGTCAGTGCTGTGCCCTCTGCTTATTCATCTCTGTGCACTTCCTGTCATGATAGTGTACACATCCAGGTATATTTGTTGGATCATTGGAGCCCTAGCTCTGGAACTCAGTGTGCCATTTAATGTATTTGCTTTATCTTTTCGCTTGCAGCATCTCTGCTAGAAAGAGAGGTTCTTTGGACCTGTGGTTAAGTCTTGCTATTTCAAGAACACAACAGTGCCTGTCTTGCATACACATAGTGGAAGCTTTGTGAGTTCTGGGGAAACAGCTCCCTATGCTTTTCCTTCTGCCTACCAATGTACAACATTTTCTGAAGGCCCATTCCTGCACCTCCATTTTCCCCTGTGTAGTTGGTACAGTGTATTCATTCCTTACTGCAGAGTTTACAAGGATTGCTGATCATACACATTGAGTATCTGGGATATGGAAGGCCTCTTCAGTAGCTGATAGCTGCTCTTGCTAGCTGCTGTATGAATGAGTATTACTACAATCGTGGGAGTAGCACTGATAGTCGATATGTTGATTTGCAATGTAACATTTACTCTTTCTGATCTCCCCAAAAGAATACTATGACTATCTTCATTTGGTATTTGAAGTTATCTTCCACATTCCTGAAGTGGTTTAGTTATGATTCAAACTTAGGCTTGCCTGGTTCTATACTCCTGGCCAGACTTCCTCATGACTACTTTCAAACAAGTGTCTGTCTAATTCCCGGTGGTATTGCACATATTCAATTAACAAATCAAGTCGCTATGGGAAATAATTGTGACACAGCATGCAGAATTCTCAAATGAGTTGATTTGGGAGACTATATATTGTATTCCTTATACAGTGTTTCTATTCCCTGTTTGAAGTTTTTAGGTGAAGAGATAAGGAAACGTTTAATCCATTGTGTCAATTAGGTTGTGTAATAGATTGTCATGGGCATTTTCAAGAGTGCTCAATGAGAGTGTTGTGAAATGCATTGATCAACTCCTTTACAGAAGGCCCATTGATTATCAGGTCTGTGCCGGGCAGAAAAGCTGCTGGGACCCCATCCTTTCAGTCCTCAAGCTTTGGTTTCCAGGGATGCTTATAGACTATCAAATCAGGGGGACCTTTGTTTATCTATCCATAGAGCTTTTCTGTGGCAGAGAACCAAGTAGACTCTGGATCCCTGGACTTTGCATTGATGCCACTGAATTCCTTTCCCTGTTTTTTTTGTTGTTGTTTTTTTTTTTTCTCTTGACCATCTCTTCCCTTTCCTGCTACTTTTATTGAGTGTATACCACATGCAGTGCATTGGTGTTTCTAATCTGTAAAACTGGTCACTGACCTAGAGCTAGACATCTAGCAGTTGAGAAGGGAATTTGTTTTTTAATTGTCATCTAGATGACTACAGATGAAGTTAGTTGGGGTCAGTGGGATGGGTGCTTCCCAGATTATTCTACATTGAAGAGCTGTGCACAGAGCTCTTTAACAAATGTTATCACAATATTTCACCCTACGCATTGTGAATCAGAACCCCTAAAGGAAGGGCCCAGACTATAGTATTTGATGGATTAGTTTTGAAAACTCTCTAAGTTTAGGTATCACTGCCATGAGGAAGGACAGTATTACATTTTCTGACAAGCCCAATGAAAGGTGAAAGAGAGATTTCTTCTTCTGCAACAGTGAGGCCGAGGAAAGCGAAGGTGTGGAAAGCGGCTGAGTTTGACCTCATATCAAAAGACAGAGTAACTTGCTGTGCAGAAGACAAGACCAGATTTGTTTCTTTCACAGGAATAGACCCAGATCATCCATTGAAGGTTGTGTATACCTAGAAAAGGGAGAAGATCAGGAACTTCCCAACCTGTATTGTGGCGGAAGGCAATGCAAAGAGCTCCAGATCACACTTTGTCATTGGCACCTACGGCCAGCGCTAGTGTAAATGATCCTGTCTTCTCT
Source organism: Dipodomys spectabilis (assembly GCF_019054845.1). Taxonomy (NCBI): domain Eukaryota; kingdom Metazoa; phylum Chordata; class Mammalia; order Rodentia; family Heteromyidae; genus Dipodomys; species Dipodomys spectabilis. The sequence continues at coordinate 983,828 of NW_024870684.1, forward strand.
GAGATGATTTCAGTGGCCCCACAGAATTGCGCATGAAAATTGCTACCCATCTTTCCTGGAATCTTGAACTCTCCCCATGACAGCTCTTCCACTCTTTGGCTTGAGCCTTTGCCCCAGCTAAAAATAAAAATGCCTTGGATTGCTGACATAGAAAACATTAAACGTGAACACTTAGCGTGATGAATATTCCCATGTTAACCTTCAGAGTGCACACCCTTAGGGACATAGCGGAAATAGGGGTGGCATCCTATGAAAATTGTTATTAGCCAAATAAGGTTTAGGCTAAAACAAGTGGAGAAAACTGAGTAAGGAGATGGATGGTTGGGGGAAGGGCAAAGAAGGCTTGTGAGGGGCAGGAAGACAAAGACACTGGGGATCCCTGGTCTCCGTAGCAGTACTCTGTCATCTAAGGCTTGTCTCATCATTTCCAAATTAAGTTTGCAAACTGAACTCTTAAGAGTGAACACAGAGTGGAGGCGAAGATTCACAGCTGGGTTGGAAGAGGACCTCAGCCTGGGTGTGAACAGGGTGTGTATTAAAGAAGGGTGTTTTTTATTTCTTTATTCCTGAACCAGAACAAAACAGATACAGAAAAGAAAGACTAATTGTTTGGAAGAATTCGTTTGGAAGAATTGCTGTGGTGTTGTAGTTCTCTCATTGTTGGGTTAATATCTTCACATTTGGTCTTCACTCTATGTCTCAGTGCTGTTCTGTTTCAATGGGACTCCTCCTTGCCACATGTAAAAATAATGTTAAATCACCCCAAACTTACAGAGAACCAAAACTTTATAGCACCCACACACAAACAGGTTAAAAAAGGAAAAGAAAAAGGTTCACTTTTAACAGCTAGTCATTGTCTCCATGCACAAAAAAATATCTCTAGAATGTGATTTCTTTTTAAAGGATTTTACAGTTTCCTCTCTGACTTGCAAACCAGGTAGGAGTGGGGATTCAAAGTGATTTAGTCTGATGATTTCAGTAATAAAACTCAAGGGGAAAATTGGTACATACGGAATACAGCCACTGTTCATTAAATGCAGCTAAAGGCTCAAGAATGGATCTGCAAGGGGGACAGGTTCTTGCGATTTGAATCAGGGACAAATACACAATTTGCATCTGACATAAATTCTCATAGGGTTCTGTTAAGAATACATCAGGCCTGGAATGAAAATTAAATTGACATTTCACCTATGATTGGGCCTCTCCGAGCTCTGCTCTTCTAGAAGTCATTAATGGCTGCAGGTACAAAGGAGAGGCTGTAGCCCTTTGTGGATTCCCCGGTCTCAGAGATGTTTAGCAGATTGCTGCTTGGGGCATTGATATACCATTCACTTCAGATGCCTACACCCAAAGCTCCTTTAAATAAAAGCGGCAAGGCCCCTTTGAATACGGAGCCTGCCAGAGCAGACCTGAATCATTAAGCAGATTGTCTGGGTCTTTCTCTTAATCCACCCTAAACCCCAGGTGCCCATTGGCTGCGTGGAGTCTGAATATTGAATTTCAAGATTTCTAAATGAGGTTGAAGGTCTGTTTGGAATCTGATAATGATAGTCAGGTTGAATTTCCCCAAGTCGTGGATTTTCCTTCACAAATATATAATTTTTATTGTGTCTTTCTTAAAAGCAACAGCAGTTAGTTACTTCCATTCACAAGAAAACTTGTAAACAGGTTATTTTGTGCCTCATTCTCAGCTCTCCTTTAATCTCTAGGAAAGAGAGAGAGAGAGAGAGAGAGTCCAGTTGCAATTTATGTGCATTGGAAGGGAGGGCCAGCTGGCATCAAAGAAGTACCACATACTACTTTAGGTATATTGTATATGTAATTATATGTTATTTTTCGGGTTTCATTGGGTGATGTAATAGCAATGGATGCTGTAGAACATGAATAGTCTGATGAAACATGGATAGTCTGATGAATGAATATTGAGGACACCCTAGAAACACTCCACAAAAGCAAGGCATCAAACAAAGATCATTTTTTATTTTTATTTGTTTAAAGTCTTTAATTAATAAACAGTGAGTTAAGGTCAATTACTAGAGGCCACTGCAGATCCCAGTCAGTCTTAAGACTGCCTTTGAGGAGTCTGAATCCCAGGCTGTACTAGCCAGCCTTTGCTTCCTCTAGCTCTTCCACTGAAATTCCCTGGCTTAGAAAATGGAAGCCTTTTCTTTTGCCTTGACAGTATTCTAAACAGTTGTTGTTCTTTTGTGAAGATGGTCTACAAGCCCAGAGTCTAAGCACCCCTTTGTTGCTTGTACCCAAGTCTTTCCATATGTATGCATATGCTGATTGAAACAAGATGTATCTGTTTCAGGTTTACTACCTATTTATTACCAGCTTCTCCAAGGTGACTAGGCCTGGTTCTATTTAAGTGAGCTCAGGTGGTCTTGTGCTCTTACTGATACTGAGTCTTCTTAGGCATTTCCATCCTCCAGCTCTCAATGATTATATTTATTCCTATAATACTAATGTAATGCTATTAATTATAGTCCCATTTTATGGATAAGGAAAGCAGATTCTCAAGCTTTGAAAAACACACCATAAAACATGTAAAACTAGCTGAATACTAACTATACTCCTCCCTGCTCAGGTGGTTGAGATCTGAGGATTATAGTTGGAAGCCAGCTCGGGCAGGAAAGTCCTTGAGACTCTTATCTCCAGTTAATCAGCTAAAAGTGGGAAGAAGAGATATGGCTCAAGTGGTAGTGTGCTGGCCTTGAATGAAAAAGGCAAGGAAGAACATAAGGGCACTATGTTTGAGCCCCAGTTCCAGCATATACAAACATACAAATAAAAACATGTAAAACATGAAGGAAACATGGAAAGAACTGAACCAGCTACTGAAGAGTGGAGGGATGCCAAACAACACCTAAAGGCTACGATTTATACTTAGGTGGTGATTTCAGGGTGGCACGGAATTTGTGAACTCCAGAGATCTGATTTATCTCATGTATCATGCTATGAAAACAATAAGCAGAAAACAAAATGAAAATTAAATGAAAACAATGGGAATGATGAGCTTCTACCTGACTTTTATAGGAGGTGAATTCTGCCCAGATATTGCCCAAATCACTGTTTTCATGATATGTTCTTTCCATGGCTGCTTTCTGGATGTTCTAGAATGATGTCAGGACTGCTTTTGTTTTCCAAGCCCTGGAAGATTTTGTCCTTGCTTCAGAGCCTGAATGCTCAGTTTGTTGTTGTTGTTTTCCTTTTTTTTTCTTTTTATCTTTCTTGACAGTATAAGGATTTGAACTCGGGCCTCACACTTGCTAGGCAAGCATTCTACTAGTTGATCTAGCCCTCCAGGATTTTTGCTTTAGTTATTTTGGAGGTAAAGTCTCATGCTTTCTCCTAGGCCATCTTGGACCATGATCCTCCTACATATGCTCTGCCTTATTTATTGGTGGGATGATAAGTACAGGCTACCATACTCAGCTTCTTGCTTGAGATAAGGTCTTACTTTCTAAGCCAAGGCATGGAACTGTGATCCTTGTGATTTCCACCTATCAAGCAAGCAAGGATCCAGACGTAAACTCCATGCACTACTCAGTTATTAATAGCTGTGGCAGACTGTGACTCACAGATTAAGAAGGAGAAGAAATAAAAAAGAAGTAGATCAACATGAGTGTTATACATACATGTAGAAGGACTCAGGAAAAAGCAACTCAAAGAGGTGCTTTAATGTGGGTTTATAGAGCATTTTAAGTAAAGAAAGATAAATGCTTAACATAGTGGCAAGACAAAGGGAAGGGCTTTCCTTTTCTCAGGCAGCAAACTTCAGAAGAGTACAGGTGTGGAAAAGCTAAGGGAAGCAAAGGCTAGTTAGTAAAGTCCGTGATTCAGACATGTCAGATGCAGTCTTAAGACTGACAAGGGGCTGGGGTTGTGTCCAGTAATTAACCTCTGTCTCTCCTTGTAGAGAAGGGAGGGAGGTCATTGTAACAATTTTCTGTCCTGATTTTCGGCAAGTGGCAAAAAGACAGAGAATTTCTCTTTATCTACTTTTCAATTGCCTGAAACTCAAAATAAGCCCCGTGAGAGAGTGACCTATTTGGAGGTCACTTAGGTTGTCACCCTTCAGTGGACAAAGTTCATATTAGAAAGATCACATTTTGCATTACTGCCCATTTGGCCTTAAAGGTATATTTTGCTGGGAGGCCTCCTATCTTCTGGAGGTGGACTTTCTGGCAACCCTTTGCCCCATCATAAGCTGGACCTTTAACACTCACTTCCTACCCAAATCAGCCAGATAGACCTGTTAATATAGGTTTTACATGTTCCATACCAAGAAAAATGCATAATTTTCTAAAATAAGATTTATATTATAGTGGAGGGTTTCTGTGTCATATAGAACACACTCCTGCAAATTGGTTAATCCTGACACGAAAATGTCACCCATTGAAAGTAAAATTTCAGATATCCCAGGGGATTTGAGAGTGTTCCCTTCCCATCCATCCAATCCCATGACTCTTGCAGAAGTCTGGGAAATAGGTGCCATATACCCACTTTGTAAACAGGGAAACTTTATTTCAGAAAGGTTCGGGAACTTTCCACGAATCACACAGCTGGAAGATAACCATATCTCTATGTGAACCCAAATAAGATTATTTTGATCTTCCTTATGTGCCCTAATGTTTCTAGCCAGGAGCAAAATTGAACAGGCCCATCCAGTGTACTCAGAATGCTATCCTGGAAGCTGATTTTACCATATAGTCAGCTTTCCTAGAGCTCCCTTTCTGAGGGGTTCTAAATACAGTGCCCCATATATGATATTGCATTATCTGTTAGCATTTGTAAAAATTCTTTTTGCAGATAGCAAGCAGCTGAATCATCTGGAATTTGAATAAAAAGATAGCTGTCTTTCTGAGAAGTCTCCAGGTGGAACTAGAGTTATACTATTTCAGGGTCCTAATTTTTCAGAGCGGTATACTACATAAGTGGTTAATATATAGCTCAATAGTAGTAAGTTGTCTATAGTTATTTTTAATTTTGTAAATAAGACTCTATTTGTGGGTTGAATTTGAAAACTCTGGAATAAATGCTTTGACGTGATCAAAATTACATGGTATAGAATTGACCCAGAATTCCTTACTGAATAGTATGTTAATCCAACAGAGAAATCTTCTAGCTAATAGCACTTTTCAGGGAGAATTGAAACCTGCAGCTTCTTAAATAATCAAAAAAATATTTAAAGCAATCAGGCTTTACAAGTTCCCTGCTTACCTTTAAATTTTGTTTTAACAGAAATTCTATATAATAAATGTGTCTGAATAACAGACATTTTGATCCCTACAAGTCAGTGTAGGGCCTCTCTGTCTTTCTCTTTGTTTCTCTCTCTCTTCTTTCCTCTACTCTCTCCCTCTTCCTCTTCTCCTCTACTCTCTCCCTCTTCCTCTTCTCCTCTCCTCTTCACCTTCTCTTCTCTTCTCTTCTCTGCTCTTCTCTGCTCTTCTCTTTTCTGCTCTTCTCTTCACTTCTCTCCTTCCTGCCGCCCTCCCTTTCTTCCCTCCCTCCCTTTCCTCCCTCCCTCCCTTCCCTCCCCTTTCCTTCCTTCCTTCCTTCCTTCCTTCCTTCTTTCCATTTTAATCTTTTGGTAGTACTAGGGCTTGAACTACACAGGTCCTCAAGCTTGATAGATAATGGTTCTCTACCACTGAACCATACCTCCAACACAGCTTTTTGGCTGGTTATTTTGGAGATGGAGTCTACAGTTTTCTGCTCATGAACCATGATCTTCCAGATCTCAGCCTCCTGAGTAGCCTCAGGATTACATGTGTGAGAAACCCGCACCCAGCTGAAGGGCTTTCTTGATTCTGAAATTTAGTTTTGCTCATCTGGAAACCATCAGTCATTTCCTTGGAAAGGTAGGTTTTTATTTGTTTCTTTTTGCTTGGGAATGGAGTTGGTTTTTTTTAACTGTGGGAAGTGACTAGAAGTAAATTTGGTTTTATAATTCTTTTCACTTATTTCTTCTGGGTATCACTTTTAACAACTTGGCATTTTTCGTTATTTTTAACTATTTTGAACTTTATTTTCATAGAAATAACTCCTTTTCCTCTTATACTCATATTCCACTGATTTCTAAGGTATTTAAATGATTGTGTGTGAGTTAACAAGTAGAACAGGTTGGGATCAACTATTCAAGTTCTTGTTAAGCACCTTGCCAAACAAGCACCTAGCTTGTTTGGCCTTAGTTTCATAATGGAACTTGCATTTGATAGGGAGATAGGAGGGCAAGGGTCAATCCAGGTCATCAGTTAACCTTGCAGACCTTTTCTTGGGCCTCATCCACAAAGCTGTTTAGATTTGAGAGAAAGTAAGGCATATTAATAAAATAACTGCAATAAAATTGAAATAAAAGCCTAGTAGGCTATTATAATGTAACTATGTAATGTATAATGGCCTTTTTTCTGTAAATCCGGTCAATACAACTTTTGTTGGATTATCATTGGTTTAAATCTCCATTGTTTCCCATTAGATTATGAACTTTCTGGGAATAATGGTCATGTGATTGGCTGTCTTTGTAGGAATGAAGGGGCATGTGGTAGTCTTTGATTCTCTGTCCCTTATTGCTAGGAGATCTTCTGGGTCTGAGTTCCAATTAATTGAGTTCCAAACAACAATGAGGCAAACTCTTAGGACAGAGTCTGTGTCTAGGGTTGGGATGCCAAGAGAAAATGTCATCAGATGGCCTGGGGAAGGGCCAGGGGTACAACTGAGAGAACTATCAGTGGTCCTACCATGAATGAAAGGTCAGTGATGTGATCCCAACGTTGTAAATCACTCCAAGTTTCTCAAGCACTCTGCAGGGATTTCCATTCCAGTTTTTTTTTTTTTCTTTATGTCCCACTTGTTGAGATCCATTTATCACATTTTTCTTCCACACGCCCTGTTACTAGGCCAGAGAATGGTGACAACAAAAGACCCAATCAGGATTCCAACCCGGAAGACTTGTTAAGGGCAGTAACTATATCTTCCAGGTTTCTTCCAGGAAAAGACAAGTAGGACATTTACTTGGAAATCTCATGCAGTTCATCACTTTTAAATGGAGCAATCAAAATCTCCTCAGACCAACCTCAGCATGGATTAAAGTTATTCTAACTCTTTATCTTTGATGGAAAAAATACTCTAATTGCTGGTAATGCTGATGGTAACAATCAAATCTTGTTTATTGACAATATATCTGTAGGATAAAGTGTCGTTGGGGTTCTGTGCCAAGAAAAAACATGAAAGGAACTTTTATGAAATATCAGCAGGAATACCGTTGGTTGTTTTGTTTTGTTTTGTTTGTTTTTCACTTGCCTTACTCTAAGAAATCTCTCTAGTGATAACCACAGAATATATCTCCTTCTCAGCTGCTTTTCTCTCTGGAAGTTTGACAGCCATAGCTGTCTTCAGCAATGCTTCTATCCGCTATTCACTAAGGACTATGGTGCTTCTTATCATTAGACTGTTGAACTTCCACTGTCCTAATGTTTAAGGCTCTTTATGATAAAGTAGTACACTTGACCACTCATCAGACATTAGTAGACCAGACACAGAGGGACTGATATGGCCTTGGGAGTTTGTTTTGACCAACTATTAAAGGAAGAGCAGATAGTAGGAGAAAAACATATCAGTTGCAGTGGACCTCCATCTTGTTCCCTAGATGATTTGCCCAGTCTTCCTCCTACTAAACATGAAGTCCATCGGTTTGAAGGAACACATGTTGTCTTTTCTTATGGAATTGTCTTTAAGGTTAAGAAAAAAAAGCGAAAGCATCGGTTTTATGGGTTGCATTGTACCTCTTCTCCCTAAACTTATACTTTGAAATCTTAAGTCTCAATACCTCAGAATAAAACCTTATTTGGAAATAGAATCACTGCAAATGCAGTTATTTAAGATAAAGTCATTAGGGTTAGTCCTACTTCAGAATGATTGCTACCCTCATTAAGAGGGGGGAGCTTCAACACTGACATGAAGAAGCCTGCCATGTAAAGATGGCATCCATGATCAGGGTAATGTAAGCTAAGTTATACCAAGATTCCCAGCTAACCAGATGAAGGTAAGGGAGAGGCATGGTGTAAAGTTTTCCTCACCAACCTCAGAAGCAAACAGCCATGCCACTACCAAGATCTTGGATTGCTTTGCTTCTAGAATTGTGAAGCAAGAAACATTCTTAGCAAACTAAGGCACACTGGCCCTCTCATTTCATTCCTTCCTCTTTCATCCACTGTGTATCACGTCCTCCAGGATTTCTAGAGGTGTGTTTGTTTCCATAAGAATGTTGCGTGTTCCTCTGTGGGGATAGGAGCCTTGGTATGTAGCACATCCTAGTTCTGATCTTCCAGGGAACACACAGAAACTGTCCTTTGTCCCTATGATATGGAATAGGTATTTTTTTTAATCCTCTGGGCAGTGCCTGCAGTAATCTTCCAAATACACAGCCTGCTGTGGACGACCTGACAGGAAAAGCTGCCTCAGGAGGCAAACCGGCAAAGGAAGAGCAGATGTAAACATGTCGCCATTCTTGTTGTTTTGAAATGACATTTTTTAAAAGCATCTCAGAGCGTTGGGGAAAGAAAGGTTCTTTTCTTCTGGGCCTCCTGTTTCTCTTCTGGCAGGGATGATATTTGCAGGTGTGGAGGAGACAGCAGGAAGTAACCAGGAGAGCAGATGTCCTGAAAAACTTCTTGAGCGATTTACATTGTATTAAGCGAGCAGGAGCGCAGGAGCATATCACTTAGTGCATTCATACTAATTGAGCAATTTTAAATTTTAACATGGAGTGGTTTCTTTGTCGGGGAATGTGAACAGGACTATGTCTCAGCTCCTCCCTAACATTTCTTTTTGGTACTGGCACTATTTGATAACAGCTTTGCCTTTGATAGATGTAACCTGTATTGGACAATGGCCTCAGTTCCATTTTTCCTGCCAAAAGCTTTATTGTATAGAAATCCCAACTCTGAGGCCAGCATCACTGTAACCACTCACTCACTCAGGGATTTTCCTATTCACAACACAAAACACTCTTCTCCTTTCTACCATACCATAGGCAAAAGCCCTTTGCCTTGATCTGAAGACCCAAGATCTGCGCTCCTTCAAATGTCCCATACAGCAGAGAGGGAGCCAGGACCTGCAGAGCAAGCTGCCTGCAGGCTATGAAGTTCCAGCAGAGTGAGAGTTTTTGAAGTATCAGAAGCTTCCTACCTGTGGGTAATTTCCATGCAGAGACTGAGAACAGAAGAAATCTACCTCTGACCCCTCCCACACTCACCATACCAGCCATTCCTGACAGATTAGTGATCCCTTTTGTTTTCCTGGCTATTGTAGGAAGATAAAGAGCAGGAAATGTTTATGTTTGAGAAAGAAGAAGAGACAAGTCCTGTCTGAAGGAATTGGTACTATGCTTGAAAACCTGTATTCTAATCTTGCATCTGCTCTGTTATTAGCATGAATCTAACTGTCTTTATTTGTAAAATAGGTTAGTAGTAAGTCCTGATGAGTTCGTTCCTAAGATTACATGCAGCAGTGTATGTGATGATGCTAGTATGTCTGTCTGTCTGTCCACCTCAGCCTGCTTACTGTTCTTCCCTCAGTGAAATATTCCATTTATTGAATGTATACTACATGTCAAGTGCATTGCTATGTATATAATATTCATTAATTATATGACTCAAACATAATGTATCTTGCTGTTGATTCAAAAGCACATTACTTGAGTTTGAAGAAATCCTAGTTGTTGTTGTTGTGATTGTTTTAATTTTGGCTGAGTCTCGTCCCCTTTACCACTGTAAATGTTAGCATTCTTATTTGTAAATAAGAGCAACAGCATTGACTGTCTCGTGTGATCAAGAGAAGTAATTAGAAAGATGCTTGTCAATCATTTAGCACAATGTCTGGCACATTTCAAGAGAGAAATCATTTAAATATTTACTAAATGGATTAGAATAAATACAGTCGTGGGCAGGGTGTTTTAGAAATAGTCTGTGTAATTCATAAAATTGTGGTGAAAGATGTTACAAGGAAAAGAAGAGATCAAAAGTCTCTCCCATGTTGCTCCCTTGGGGAAGGCTATACTGCTCATGCCACTCATTCATAAGACACAGACACCCTCAGGTACTGGGCACGCTCCTGAACACCAAAGACTCAACAGCAGGTAAGAAACACACTTGGTATAACAGCTTTCCAAATAAATGCTGGCACTAGTTTTGCTGTGAGTGAGATACTGTATTTAAGGTGTCTGGGTAAGACATCACAGGGTAAAGGGCAGTGAAACCTAACCTTGAGATGGAAGAAGCGGTTTGGGTAGAGAAGAATTTGGTCATGTCAGTCCTGTTCCTACTAAATTTTGGTCATTGGAAGGAATTCTGAAAATGTTGCTAGTATTTAGAAGGCAGATAGGAATGTGGGCACAAAACAGAAGAGAGGTGAGACCCAATCACGTTTCTTTATATAGCATCTAGTACAGGCTAAGACTGTTAATTGAAAAAAAAAATACAACTATGGACAGAATGTCCATGAAAGGCTGTGTCCATGAAAGAGCTTGAGGGAAGCTGTATATAGGATAAAGAAAGAAAAAGGCAAAACCGGGAAGCGTACAAGGGAATACGTTTTTCAAGAAGGTAGAAATGATAAAGGTGTCCAGTTTCATGGAGTGACCAAAGAAAGTAAGCAGGAAGAAAGGACTGTAGAAAGAAATAGCTTCCTGCTGGTTTTAGGAGAGCACATTGATGTTATTAGCTCTCCACCATGACCTTGTGCGGTTGGCTATGTCCACTCTCATTTTTTTTAGTAATGGTCGACCAGATGGTTCAGATTATGGACTATCAGTGTCTTGATCACCTTGAGATCCAAAGCTGTTTTGGTTTTTATTCCGTTTCTACAAGAAGGAGTAAAAACTGGTATTTCCAGTCTCAACTTCCTTAAACCTAATCAAATGTGTGTAATCTCAATAATTTGACCCTCATTATCATGTTCCCATGTAGAGTTCTTGAACATAGACTCTTTAACACCCACGAAGAAGTCTGGGCTGGTATTCACATCCCTCCAAATCTGCATACATCGTGGAGCATTGTGCAAAGAACTGGAAGTTTTAGAGTCAGACAAATTCATTTGGATTAAGGTCCTCTCTTTCTAGCTATATGACTTGTACAACTCATGGCTGTCCTAGAGCTATTGGAGTTTTTCCTCCGTGCTAGATAAAAAGTAAGACATGAAATAATGCCAGGTGCTGGTGGCTCACTCCTATAATCCTGGCTATTCATAAGGCTAAGATGTGAGATTGTAGTTCCAAACCAGCCCATGCAGGAAAATCTGACATGCTTATCACCAATTAACACCAGAAAACTGGAAGTGGAGCTGTGCCTCAAAGTGGCAGAGTACTAGCCTTCAGCAAAAAAAAAAAAAAAAAAAGCTCAGAGATATCACCCAGGCCCTGAGTTCAAATCCCATGACTGACCAAAAAAAAGACATGAACTAACTGCCCCTGAACTTGATACATAGCATGGGCTGTACAAATGATGGCCTCGGCTCTTCTCATACTGTCAGTCACACAAATGTTCACTACATTAAGCAAAAAAAGTTTTAATAATTCACTTTTCCATTGATCCTTATGTACTATTACTGATCATTATCAAAATTTTGCACATTTTCCCCGGAAGATTTCCTGTGGTGGATTTGAGATGTATCACAATCAGGCTTACAGAGCACAGTCAACTCATTGGGAGTAAGGGGCTTTGTGGAAACCAGAAAGGCCGCCTGCAGATATTCATGCTTTTGTTATCCAATGCAAAACATCTGTCTGTTTTTCCTTATTTGCAGAGAGTGGACAAAGAGCAGATGTTTAGGAGCAAATTGGCTCTTGTGTATTAGATTGGTTGAAAGTGAAATGTCTAGGGGGATAAACTACCAAAACTAAACAGTTTTCAGACAGAAATCTTGGGGATGAAAGCAGAGCCCAGATTATCCTTACATGGATTCTTCTTTCTCTTTGTGTAATCTGTTAGCAGGAGGGAAGCTGAGGAGAGGGAATCAAAAATAAAACACAAGTCCCTGGAGCAATGAATTGGGGTGTGGCCACCCATACCCCATCTTAGAAGCCATTCAATTACTGTCTCCTTGCCACTAGGCAGTGCAGAAGGACAAACACACACATCGGTGATCCCTTTCTCCATTGAGTGGTACCTTCATTTATCATATTTCTTTCTGCTTTTTATCTAAGTGAAATCCTTTCTTCGATTACACCAGGGAATTATTAGCAGGCTTAATTCCACGGTTTAATTAATATTTGTTATTAGTGGAGATTTTCTAGTTGTAACAGAAATCAACTGTTGTGAGGCTCCTCACTATTATGGGATGTTTCTTAAAGACCCAGCGGTAGGTATCTCACAGCCCAAAGTGGTGAACAGAGTCTCTGGAAACATCACCTGGGAAATATGAAATCAGTAAGAACTCCCATGTTACAATGTCACTTCTTCCAGAACTTCTTTTCTCATTGTCTTTTTTTAAAAAATATAAGATTGTCTTCCCAGGGCTGGTGGCAGAAAATGACAGCCACCTAGAATTCTACATTTATTTGTTCTGAGTTTTCTCTCAAGCAGAGAGGTGGACTCTCTTTTCTCCACTTCAGTATTCAATTCCCAAACACAGAGCTCCGTGATTATCACAGCTTGGGCCAGATGTCACCATCTGTCTCAGTCATGAGGGGCCAGAGCGTGGGGTCGCGTTGTATAAGCATGGCTACTGTGGTACTCCTGCTGATGACAGGGGGTGGGTGGTCAGCAGTCCAGTCACTGGTCTCAAGATGGATATCACGAAAGGTGTCCAGCCTTGATGAATGAGACAAGGGCCAGTGCTCATGCATTTGGTAAGAGGGAAGAAATAAAAATGTATATATGTAGAGGTGGGGGTGAGGGGAGAGGGATCCACTGTTCTATGTGAAGAGGCAGCCATAGATTTTTTCCCACTTAAAATCTGATCTCAAATATAAACTGGAGGGAAATAAACTCTTTTTTGTTTGTCGGTTGGTTGGCTGATCAGCTGTGGGGCTTGAGTGCAGGATCTGGGCACTGTCCCTAATCTCTTTTTTGCTCAAGACTAGCACTGTACCACTTTGAGCCACAGCACCACTTCCAGTTTTCTGGCAATTAATTGGAGATAAGAATCTCCTGGGCATTCTTTCCCTGGCTGGCTTTGAACTGTGAGCCTCATGTCTCAACCTCCTGAATAGCTAAGACTGCAAGCATAAGCCATCAGCACCTGGCAATAAACTCCTTTTTGGAGAGTACCTTTGTTCCATACAGATGTTTGTCTGTCTGTCTTCTGCCAATGACACATGTCACAGACTGGAACATTTCCGTGAAAAGAGATTTATTTGAGGTCACGGTTCTGGTATAGACAGGGGTCATATCTGTTCAACAACCTTCTTGCTGCCAATCCTCAGACAGTATGTGGTGTCACACGGCAAGAGGAGAGGAGCACACATGTATGTCTTTTCTGATCTCCTTTCTTTACTTCTTCTTTTCTTTTCCTGATGCTAGAAAAGTTTAAACTCTGGGTCTGGTGCTCACCAGGTAGGTGCTCTATGTTTGGGCAATTCCCAAAGTCTCAATTTCTTCCTCGGAAGTCCTGTACCCTGAACATCCTGATTTATGCTTTCCAAATAACTAAGATGACAGTCTTCTCTCTACTGGTTGTGATGGAGTCTTGAGAACTTTTGGTGTAGACTGGCCTTGGACCACAATCCTTCCAGTTTCAGCCTTGTGAGTATGTAAGATTGCAGGTCTGAGCTGTCATCCCACGTACCTCTTTAGTTTTTGAGAAAGGATTCCATCTTAATATCTAATGCTGATCTCTTTCCAGAGAATCCAGCTCTAAGCACCAGAATCAGGTTCAATGTCTACCCTTTCAATATTTCACATTGGGGACTAGGTGACAGCGCATGAAATGTTGAGGATACACTTGTATCCATTCCATATGAGAAGGAAATAGGGGTACCAGAGTGACGGTGACGGCTCAGGTTCCCACTGACTCACACAGAGCTGGACCCAAGGTGACAGCACAGGTGTTCAAAAGTCACATCTCTCAGCTCCTAAATCCCACACATCTGCATATGCTGGAATTCCAAAGGCCTTGAATAAACCATTGATCAACCAGATTTCCTGGGTATGTCTCCTTCATTGAGGGGAACAATTTTGAACACGGAAGTGATACTGTCTTCCACTCAGCTGCCCAAACTATACCTCCCTTCCCTTCCCCTTCTGCACTCAAAGTCTCTCTGTTGTTCCTCTATAACCCAGTTCTGCTTTGGGCCATTCCTGTACATCTCCTGCCAGCACAGTTTTCCCATCTCTTATCTCTGGTTATTATCCCCTGATTGTCTTCCTAAAGCAGTACACAGGGGAGTGATGCTTCCATCCTAAACTCTACCTCCCTTTTTTTCCCCTTGAGTATCCTGATTTCATCAGACTGGCTTCTTTCTAGTTCACAGCCAGGGCAAGCACATCCCCTCTTGGCATGACCACCCTTTCCTTGTTCATATCTCCTTTAAAATACTATTTCTACAGAAGTGCCTTCATGGACCAACCTGCCTAAATTAATTGTCCCCCCCCCCCCGTCCCCATCATTCCTTATTTCATCCAACTGTTTGATCATTTTCAGAACACATATCACTATCTGTGATGATCTTCCTCATTGTGTATTTACTTGTTTGTTACCTGCCTTGCCTTCTTAGGTCTGTTTGGAGAAAACAGAGGAGTCTTCTTATTTTCCTACCCACGACTCAGTCCTGGAGTTGGTCTAGTATTGTAGATTCACACTGTGGGCCCACAGAGTGGGCTTTCAGCATGAATTTGGGTAATGAACAAGTATTAGGCTGGCCATTCTAGAAATCTGGAGGAGCTGGGACTGGTCTGTGCCCTTGCATTCATTATGAGCCACTGTCAGGGATGCTTAGTCACTGTCGACTCGAGCACATTCCACTTAAGCCCTCCATCACTGAGATTTATCTCTGAGTTTAATCAAATGTAATTTATACTGCAGCCTCCTCAGTAAATAATTGATTTGCCCTCTCTGTTGTCTTCATCACACATACTTCTTTGTACTCTAAAGAAATAATTTAATCAGTCGATAGCAAACACAGCCCTCTTGTTTAGAAGGCAGATAGAAGATAAAGCTTAAGGTCTTGTTCACACCAGAAGATACCAGCACCAAAATAATCTCACTTAAAATGTATTCTGCAGGCTGAGATCACGGTTCAAAGCCTGCCCAGGCAGAAAAGTCCATGAGACTCTTATCTCCAATAAACTTCTCAAAAAAGCCAGAAGTGGCACTGTGGCTCAAGTGGTAAGAATGTTAGCCTTAAGCCAAAGAAGCTTGGACAGCACCCAGACTTAACGTTCAAGCCCCAGGACTGGCAACAAAATATATACTCTGCAAACAAGTTGGTAGCAGAGATATCCAATTTAAATCACTTGAATTTGCTAACGGAGATGAGCCCATGAATGTTGTACCTACTGCAGCAGAAAGCTCATGGCCGATCCCAGGCTATGAAAATAGACACTTGTTCATTGGTGGTTTGATTAACTTCTGTCCGGTTCCAAGAGCAAGGTTTTGAATGCTGAATGTGTACGCAGTGTTGGGTGAGAACCCCACAGGAATTCAGATAGCCAGCACTGCAGAGAAAACTCAATTGTCTTCATACCTCCCTTGTTGTCAGTCTGTCAGGCTGTCTGTGGGCTGTAGGTTTAGAATCAATAGAAATTCTTTTATAATCCAAATTATACCAACATACTTCCTTTACCCTCTGACAACAGACAGACAGACAGACAGACAGACAGACAGACAGACAGATATTGTAAAGGTGATATGCAGAGGGGTTACAGTAATATGTCATGTAATGAGGATGTTTTTTGAACAGTGTTACCCTTCCCTCCATCTCTCTCAACTATACAAGTTGAATAGTTCATTTTCAGCATAGTATCTAGTATCACTGCTGAATTTACCCCATTCTTTCTGAGCACTCCCGCTTACCCTCCAAAAGACAGATAAACTTACAAACAAGACAAAAGATAAAGAAAACAAAAGCAGCCACAAAGGAAAGGAGAAAAATCCTCTTGTTTCCAGTTCTTGGAGTTCATTTTGATGAGATTATTTTACATGATCATATGCACATAGCTATTGAGTACTTGTGATCCTGTCCTAAGAATATCCTATTTTGGTGTAGCGTCGTTTCCCTCACTGTGGTAACTAGAACGTGCCTATAAACCTGCAGGTAAACACACTGAATGTTAAAAGACAAGTAACACACCAGAACATGATAAATTATACAGGTCTCTAGATATTTACCCTCTCTTTGCCTCCCAAAAAAGATATCAGGGTAGGTACATTTACACATGGGTCTATTTTGAGTCTACATTTTTTTGAGAACAAGAGAAGCAGAGGGGAAAAATAATGAAGCCTGAGTTCTGATATGTGAAGAAGGCTCAGGAAAGCCATCCCCACTGGGAAAATGCATCTTTTTTGATGTATTTCAGAACAATTCTCAACACTGTATTTCTTTGCCCTGTTTTAATTAAAAACATTCTGATTGTCCAAACACAGGAGGTTCGTTAGACAAATTAGGATGCATGTCTGTAATGGGATACTGGCCTGCCAATAAAAATTACATAACAAAAAATATTTTCATGGGGAAAAAAGTACATAATACTTTGTGACATGAGGAACTGAAAGATTTATAGCATTTTAATAACATGGATGAACATTTATACTTAGGTGAAAGCTGGTAGTGTGTATATTCAAATACCCTTTAAGCATCCCTGAATGGGGCATTTCTTGTCTTTTAATCCTTGAGCAGGTTTTCCTTTGAAATTAGAATCTTATATTTTTTAAAAGACAATTGTTTTAAATAATAGAAATTGCAAAGATTGTAAAAAACATATCCATTGTTTTTCATTTCAAAACAAGGTTATTGCAGTCTGTCTCTGGGGCTTTGCAGGTGCCTGGCATCTATTACCATGTACATTTACACCGGTAGACAAGCTGTGAACTTGAGGGCAAGAAACATATCTGTATCTCCCAGTTCTAGTGGCAGTGAGATTACCCTTGGGCTGTGTCACCCTACGTAATCTTTCAGAAGTGACCTAGCTGCCCAGGACAGCTGGCAAGCACTCATCTGCATTGTCTTTGAACTGCCTTTGGTGGCAATGGGTGAGCACAGGATTTCCCGTCTTGTTAGACTTGGCTCTGGTATCAGTGTCAGTTCACATTTTCTGGGTCCTCCATACCACCTTCAAACCCTTCTCCCAGAATGCTTATATTGTTGTAGGAACTTACTGGTTTCTGTCTCCACAGCAAGACCTTCTCTCTTTCAGAACGATCTTCTTCAGATACAATGATTTTGTAAATTCATTGAGTTTCAGGAAACCAGTGGCTGAGACAGAATTAGAGCAGAGTTAGCTGGCTGGAGATGCCATAGTGCCCTCAGAATCAACATTGATGTGGAAGAGAGGGTGGGTCAGTCAGAAGAAAGAGGTAGACTGAGATGTAGCTGCAACAGGGGCTCGGTACCGTCCACTCTCCCAAGGGAGTGCCCAGCTTGTAGAGTCGGCTCACACTGAGACATGAGCCTTCGCCTTTTCTTCCCATCCCCACCTCATCAACCAGTGACTGGGGAGGGGTGACAAGGGGTGAAGGAAGCATGACCTTAGATGAGGTGGCTATCTCTGAGAGCAGCTCACAGAGATCCTTACAGGCCAGCAAACTACCTGGAGGAAGAATCTTCTTCACTCCTGGAGCTGGGTCTCAACATCATTCCTTATGTCCCCTAAGAAAGAAAATGAAAATAACATGAATATAACCAGGAATCTCCCAGCTTCAGAGTGTAGCTTTCAGGGTACTGCAATTTATGCAGAATCAAGTAATTCATTTGCAGAAAGGTGACCTACCTTTCTGATAGCCTAGAAAGTCATGAGACCTCATGGTCAATGCAGGGGAGAACCAAGCATCCTCCCACACTCTCCTCTTTCCCATTCCTGACACCAATTCAATAGTAGATTGTAGTAGCTTCTGTGTTAAGTTGTATGTGCATCTTTCAGGTTCCTCATCCTCTCTTCAGCACTACAACCATCATAGGACCCTTTGGTTTTCAAATTCCAAGCACGGGAAGAGATATAATGACAAGAGATACTGCAACTTGGCCTTTTCCTGTCTTCTACAGTCCCATTTCTTACCTATCCTCAAGCTTCAGTTACTCTTCCTTTCAGATTTCTTTTGAACAGCTGTATTTCTTTTCAGACTCCTGCATCTGCTCTTTCTGGCTGTGTGATCTCCAGCTAGTCTTTACCTCCTAGAGACTCAATTTCCTCTTCTGTATGAAGGGATTAATAATGCATGACATGCTAGGTTGTGAGGAATAAAAGGATGGTGATGGAGGTCTTAGATATTGTTTAAAGCCTGCCCCATGCCTTGCGGTGCAGTGTCCCCATGAGATGAGATTAGTATTACATACCTACGGTAGGTAATGCCTTACACTTAATGACAACACATACTACTTTTTATCCTCTTTGCCTTTTAGCCACCAGGGAAAAGACACAGGCCTAGCATTAAGAAGGCCTGTGAAGTGATCAGCATTGCACATCCTCAGGCTTTCCATAAACAAGCACATAACAGTGAAGCTTTGGGTTTTCAGCCAAACTAGTCATACCTTGGTTAAGATTACAAACTAGCACAATATAGCTGGCACCTGTCTTCTTGAAAGGACATCAGAAAGACTTGGTAATGAAGGGTTAGAGCTGTTTTTAATGAAGATTTCTTTTTCTTTTCTGTCTCAATTTTTCTTTTCTTCCTTTTTTCTTTTGCTTATATAGGAAGGCATGAGTGACTATTTTTCTGTTAGTTTTATCATCTTTTTATATGACAAAATGCCAGGAGTTACAGTTCCCCTGAACCTATGGACAGCTGCTGAGACTTTGTGTACTGTGATCAAAATATAAACTTAGTTTTCCAAGCTAATAAGCTGCTATGCATATGTGTTTTGAAACTCTGGGTAAGGAAAATTGGTACAGTTTCCGTGACTATAAATAAATGTATTAAGCAAATATTTGTCAAATACCCACAATAGGTTGGGTATTTCTCTATTTGCTTGGAACACACAGTTCACATATCAGAAGAAATTGGAAGCTTGTGAGGAGTTTCTGGCCCACCCAGGGGAGATTGCCAGGCTGATTTCCCAGTTTCACATTCCACTGGACTTGGGGGCCACTGTCAGCTGCTCAACATGACTGGTATGTGGACATCTTCAGTGTTCCTGAATGAAAATTGAAAGATGCTACCAGAAAATGACTAGTCCCAGAGTTTGTTGCATTTGGTCTATGATTGTTTTCTATTATTATTAAAAATTGTCATCAGTGTCATACACTTTATATCATAGATTTCTTAAATTCAAATTTAAAAAGGTCCAGCAAGATTTTTTTAAAAGACACTGATGTTGGTAATCCTAGCCTCTCATGAGGCTGAGATCTGAGAGTTGTGGTTCAAAACCAACCCAGGCACGAAAGATAGGAAAACCAGAAATGGAGCTGTGGCTCATGTAGTGTAGAGCACCAGCCTTTAGTGAAAGAACTAAGTGACGATGCTCAGGCCCTGGGTTCAAGTACACACACACACACACACACACACACACACACACACACACACACACACACACACACACACACACACACACACACACACACACACACACACACACACACACACACACACACACACACACACACACACACACACACACACGAATAAATAGTAGTAATGCCCTGTCAGGGAAATGTAATGAAGATTCCCAGGACTAAGCTAGGTCCTTGTTTCGGGTGATTTAAAATTTAAGTCAGGGTTTCTGAGTTTGAGTCAGACTCTGCCTCAGAATCATTAGTTGAGCTTTAAACGCAGGTCCCCAGGCTCTTAAAGTAGGCTCTTGAAGTATCCCTGGAATATTAGCTCTTTACAACACAGCAAGTAGGCTCTATTCAGAACATTTTTCTGAAGTAACACTTTTTAGAGAACATATTTTGTGAAAATGTGTGCATGAATCATAGGTTGAATATTCTTTTAGCTCCTTAATTAGTTTACCTTTTAGCAATAATGACAGCAGCCATGCTCATAAAAACACATTTTAACAGCTCCCTATGTATGTTTCTCCCCTTGTTCTGCTCACTACTCAGCTAGTTAATTACACAAAATCAACATTCTCTTCTACTCAGGCAACATGGCGAATCATTTGTCCTTTGCGAATCAACACCTGGATAATTGCAAAGATAGATTTTTAAGTAAAATAAGTTATCTCTATGTCTGTACGCTGAAGTCCCCCTACAATCTGTTCTGAAATTGGAATTCCATCAGACAAGAGGGCTTTTCCGAGCAATAGACAGACAAATTCTGGACAGACTGGGCAGGGGGCAGAGGTGCAATCTTTTGAAATTTTCTTATCATCCAGATGGATGGCCTATGATTGAGATAGATGTTCAGAAGGAGGGGGATGTCTCTGTGCTAATAATTCATAAGGTGATCTCCCTCTTCCCTTCAGGAAGGGACATGGGGCTGCTAATTGCACCTTATTCTCAGTCATCCCAAAACAAAAGTCACGAACAGCTGGGATAATCCAATACTACTTCACCATGGTATTGCAAATACGGTCATGCAAATTTATTTTTATGGCTATATGCTGGGACTACTGATGCTAAATGTGAAATAATTCATTGGAGATAAAAGAAGGCAATGGATATTTATAGAGTGATTGCTATGTGCTAAGCTGTATGCAAAGAGCATAACATATATCATATGATCCTCCTGAGGATGAATGCCTGTTACCGAGTGTTTAGTGGTAGACAGCCTAAAGCTCAGCAAACTATACCAGCTTCCTAAATTCCTATATATAGTGTCAGGATTATCCTGCAAATCGGATGCAGTGTTCCTGGACCCAAATGATCAAGCAATATGTACTTTATTATCAGTATGGCCTTGCCCAACTTCATGTCCCTGTGCTTCAATTATCTTCTCCTCTGAATATGTTGTAGTCCTCGTCTCCAAGGTCCATGCAAGATTTTAATAAAATACTTTACAAAAACAAGGCACACAGGCTCATTTCAGGTCTTTTCTACTTTTTTTACTCCTCCTTCCTAATTTTGGTCTCTCTGTTTAAATGCCAGTGTCTCTCTAATATGTCAGATTCCTAACTGTCAAAGTAATGGTATTTTGGAATAGAGCCTTGGATACATTGTTAGTTTCAGATGAGCAGGACATGATGGTGGAGTCTTCATAATGAGACTAGTGGGCCTATAGAAGAGGAGAGCACAGGTGACCCTTAAATCACTTTTCCCCTCTCTCCTGCCATCTCCTTCTTCCTCAGCCTTCATCCCTGTATGTGGAAACAAGAAATCTGTTGATCACACAGTGTGGGAGTGGCCATTTACAAGCTAAGTAGAAGGTCCTCGCCAAGAACCAAGTCTTCCCACCTTCATCTTGGCCTTATAAGCCCCCTGAACCATGACAAACCAGTGTCTATAGTTTAAGGTGCCTCAACTATCATGTTTTATTGTAACAGCCTGAGCTGACAAGATACTTCCATTGATGTTTAAGTGTCTAGAACACAGAATGACTTGTCAGCTAGATAGAAAATGTGCATTGGAGTTGACCTCTACTAGATGAGGAAATATTGTAACTGTCAAAAGTTAGAAGAATTCATAGCCAGAATGAACACACTAGGAAAAAAAAAGAATACTTAGCTTGGCATTTCTGTGGATTTCTGTGGCTGTACTCATTAAAATCTGTGACAAACCAGGGAGATAAAGGGAGAACAATCTTGGGCGTGAAATATCTTTTATTTGGCCATTAACAGTCTTTATCATCAGCCTGGAGTAGGCGGCCATTTATGACTCCAGTGAATTCTGTGAACAATCTGCTCCTGTCATAAAAAATGCTAATTGCCTTTCTGCTTCAGATCCAGTCTCTCGATAGAGGCTTGTTTGTGCTGAAGCTTCTGCAGGATGTTATCTAGAATAGACTTCAACATTAGCTTTGTCTTCTGCTCCAAGACAGGCACCTGATTTTATTTCTAATGGTATTGTTGAGGCCTGTTCAAAAACGAAGAATTCACTTGGTACCCAGGAAATTTGCCTGATGTAAATTCAGAGAAGAGCCATTTCCCAGGTTAAGAGGTGAGCAGGTTATGTATGATAAGGTTAAGAATCGTTAGTCCTTAATGCTATAAAGCAAACTCACCATTAAGATGATTATGGTTGGGTTGGGAAGGTGGCTCAGTGGTAGAGTGCTTGCCTTGCATGCATGAGGCCCTGGGTTCAATTCCTCAGCACGACATAAGCAGAAAAAGCCAGAAGTGGTTCCGTGGCTCAAGTGGTAGAGCACTAGCCTTGAGCTGAAGATCCGATGGACAGTGCCCAGGCCCAGCGTTCTAAGATAATTATGGTTGTGAGTTTTACTTCATCCTATTAGGACTTTTATTCTTTGAATAATGTGAATCAGACTTATGGGATGGCTTAAGTAAGGGTTTTTATTGTCCCATTGGGTGGTTTTCCACAGTCATCCTGAGTCCTGGCATCCACTCTCTGCTTAGACTAAATGAACAAATTAATTTATTTACTTAACCATCCTGCAGATCTGGGCATTGTGGGTCTGGACTCTTCCACATACCATGCTAGGTCCAGAGGACACACAGGTGAGTTGATCCTGATTCATCCTTGTGGAGTTCAATTGTACAGAAGGAGATAGTCAAGTAAATATAGTTAATGATGTACCACAAATGCAGTGACCACTGCTGAAAGGGAATAAAGTAAAAACTCTGTCCATGTGGTAGGAAAATGCTAGCTACTGGTAATGTAATAACCAATGAATCCCACAAAACTTCTACCATCATGAAGTTTACAGACTAATGAAGAAGATAGCTTCCAATTAGATTAGTATGAATTAGATTAACTCACTTCAAGCATGTAGATGAATTATGGGGATGACTCTGGTGGATGGCTAAGGGTACATACTAGATAATGGTTTGAGGCACTCAGGGCACTATGTTAAGATTTCAGGTGTGAACAGAAAAGGGGTAAAAGGATGGAGAAGAATGTCTTTCAGGATCCAAGAATTGCAGGTGTGAAATTACAGAATATTACTGAGTCTTCCATCACTGAGATAAGATGCCTCAGAAAAATCATCCTATAAGGAGAAAAAGATATATTTTGGTTCACAGTTTCTAAAGCTTCTGTCCATATTTGCTTTGTCCTATTATTTACGGGGCTATGGCAAGGTGGTGAGTCCATGAAGGCAGAAGAACATGGTGGAGGGGCCCTCTTACCTCATGGCAGCCAGGAAGCAGAGAGAGAGAGAGAGAGAGAGAGAGAGAGAGAGAGAGAGAGAGAGAGAGAAAGAGAGAGAGAGAGGAAGAGACCAAACTCCCCAAATGCGCTTTTAAGAGCACATTCCCAGTTGCCTAAATTCCTGCCCTCTTTCCTCTCAAAAGTGTCCTCTCAACAATGTCTTCAGATGTGGGTCACACATAAGATGGCAGCTAGGAGCAGAATGTTATCATTTGGATCTTTTAGGCTTAGTCACCAATCTGTGACACTAGGCAGAAACTTATATTACTTGGGAGTATGCCCTTGAAGGAAATATTGAGACTCTGACAAATTTTTGATCTGTCTCTCTTTGTTTCTGTCTTTCTCACTCTTGCTTTCTCTCTGCTTTGATTACTAGGTCGTAAGCAGCATAGTTCTACATTGTACTCCCTACCACAAGGTTCAACCTTACCAAATGCCCCAAAACAATGAACCCCAGTTACCATTCTCTGAGACCTAGAACTGTGAGCCTTAGAAGTGGAGCTGTGGCTGAAAGTGATAGAGTGCAAGCCTTGAACAAAAGAGCTCAGAAACAGCACCTAGGCCCTAAGTTCAAGCCCCATGGTGTTACGGTGTTCTCTCTCCCTCTCCCTCTCCCTCTCTCCCTTTCTTTCTCTCTCTGTCTCATATACACACACATGCACACACACACACACACACACACACACACACACACACACACACACACACACACACACACACACACACACACACACACACACACACACGGAAGATAAAACTAAGCCCAAGTAAGTCTCTCGTTGAAGCTGTTTGTCTCAGATATTTGGTCACAGCTAACTGACCAAACACAGTTAACTCTGTTAACTAAATCAGTTAATAGCTCACTGACACAGCATGCACTTTTTTGAGCCTAGTCAGACAGAAGACCTGGATGAAAACCCTTGGGAAGAACATCTGACAAATAAGGGGAGGTATCCTCCTAAAACCGGTCCATTTTGAGGGAGTCCATTTTGAGGCGCCTTATATTATATGTTCAGGAAGCTAATTTTAACTCATGAAAAGTAGGGGATAAGAAAGCAATTTTTTTTTTTATCTTTTAAAGAACAGCCTTGAAGATAGAGAATTTAACCTGAGTCTGAAGTATTTGTCAAGGAGGCAAGGCAAGTTAGAGAATCAGAAATGGCCATGACAAGATATTGGAGAAGTCTAATCCCCAGGGCTGTTGTCTGAGAAGCCGGAAATGAGGGACAGAAAGGAAGCAGAGGATAAGAAGGAAGCCCTTGGAAGGTTGGGCAAGGGTCGTAGCATTTTATGTCAGGTATGACGGGATGTCATGAGGTAGATCCTTGTATGGAAGTATGGGATATCTGTTAGAGAGAGACATGGAGGTACAGCCACCATGTCTCTCTGATATGCCTCCAGAATATTCTTGTACCTCCTTAATCCCGCTGTTTATTCAGGATAACAACCTCTGTTGCCCCCATGATCCATGGTAGAAGTTAACATGGAAAAGTCCTGGAGACACACACATCTAACAAGCTGTCATTGTCGATTTACTCTGACTTCCTGTTGACCTTCCAAGTAGTTTCTTAGTCAATGTGATATGCAAGAAAACATTCTGAGTTGAAAATCCCCCCCCCCCCACAAACATACCACCTTGAGAATGCAAGGTAATAGGCTGGGACACGAGAGAAAGCTAAAACATCTGTTTCTTTTGGTTCTAATATTAAACATTATAATTTAAAATTGTAATATAAACATAGGATTGTCAGCAGTACATGTATGTAACTTCTATAGAAATATACCTATTATTGAGTTATAGGCTCAAAACTATTTTGCTCATAGAACATCAAATGCAAACTCAAAGACCCTGGACACCCAGCTTCTGTGGATTTAGGAATACCCATATATTTTAAGTCTGGACCTAATATTTACATAAAATGTATCCATGCTGATACTGTTGTTTCCAGATCTAAAATACAAGCACAAGAGATTGCCAAAATGATAGACTAAAATGTGCAAAGCATGTCATCCAGTTGGGCCTTTAATGCCTTTCCAAATCTTAGTGGCAAATATCCTCAAAGAGGGTTAGAACTCAAATATGCTTTAGACACCATCTCCTCATTTAAGGGTCAATAAATACCATGTAGTCATAGATACATTGTGTGGCCAAAGGCCACTCTTAGCTTACCTCCTCATTTGCAGCCACTTCCTTCTCTCTTTTCAGGGCCCTTGGTTTCCAGGCAACTGTGTGTGATCCTGCATACCCTCCATGTATCCTCCTTTGGAATTCAAATCAGTGCTATATTGAAGATTCTATTCTCAGATTACTTAGATAGTTTTGGATTAAGATCTCTGAGAAACCATCCTCCATTGGATGCTGTTAATTACTCTTATTATGAAACCAAGTACAGCAGGTATATCAGAGCAGCAAACCTCAAACCACACAGTATGCTATCTTTTCCTCTGATCTAAGCAGGAAAGCAGTAATGAGATGGTGCACCCTGCCTGTCATCCACATGTGTTCCACACATACCAGCCACCTACATACACCAAATCACACTCTCCAATTAAGACAAGCCTCTTTCAAAGAATACCAAAAAATTATCCGATTTTTTAAAAGAAGAAAACAGCCAAAAACGGATGAGTAAATCTTTAAAGCACCTTACTACTGTGATACCATTTTTCCTTCACAACTGATGAAGTGGTTAAAATAGTGCCATCATTTTGACAACTCCGATCAAAAGTTTAAAAGTTACCATTCTGAGGATTCCCTCTGTTTTGAAGGGTGCACTTTACGAGATGTTTTTCAAGATAAAAGTTGCTACTGGTTCCCCTTCCTGCTGTTCTCTAGTGATCTTTGAGGGTTGCTTATTTCTAAATCAACTCAAGCTTCCAGGTTCTTCCCTCCACGTGAAGAATCTCAGTGGTAGGATTGGGAATCTATTGCGACTGAAGTTATTTCTGCAGGTGATTATTAAAGTAAAAGTAGAAAAGTACAGTAAAAAAAATCAATATGCTTCCCCGTAGAATGCAAACTCCATGAATACAGAGGTATTTACTTGGTTAGGTCACTGGCAAGTGTTATCTTAGGACACACAGTAGACAATAAATATTAATAGGCACATGAGTCAATGAATCAGTTAATGAAAGCCTTATCCTCCCTTTGTACATGTTGCTAAAATGTTTTTTGTGGTGGTGGTGGTTGGTTGGCTGGTATTTTAATGTTTTGTGGGTTTTGTTTTGTTTTGTTTTGTTTGGCTGCTACTGGGGCTTGAATTGAGAGCTTAGACACTGTCCCTGAGCTTCTTTTTACTCAAGTCTAGCGCTCTACCACTTGAGCCACAGAACTACTTCTGGATTTTTCTGAGTAGTTTATTGGAAATGATAGTGTCACAGACTTTCATGCCTGGCCTGACCTCGAACTGTAACCCTCAGATCTCAGCCTCCTTAGTAGCTAGGCGTAAGCTACCAGCGCCCAGCTGCTAATATGTTTTTAATCTAATCCTCACAAAAAATCTGGGTCATTTATAGCTCCCATGGTTGAAAGAAACTTACTCTTTCAAGCTTTTTTGTGATCATGCCTGTCCTGACACTTAACAGCATCATTGTAGCCATATGCTCTAGGTTTTGCTTTCTAAGCCTCAACTGGCTCTGATTCACTCCTAGAATAGTTTAATCCAAGTCTGTAGGGTGATTTTAGTTTTGTTTGTGTGGTTGATTAGTTTATTTTGTTTAATTTTAGGGCTTTTTTTCATACTGGGGTTTGAACTCAGTACCTCACACCTGCTAAGTAGATGCTATGCCATTTGACCCAACCACCAGCTCTGCAGCATGATACTTTTAATCACCCAGGTGATTCTAAAATACAAGCAGGGCTTTGATAGTCTAATACAAATATAGTTTTTCTTCCTCTGGGCTTCCCTTCCTTTTCGTGGCTTCCTTACCTGGGAGATACTTGCTTTTACAATTTTACCTATTATCTACATTTTGATAGTATTTCCTAGTTCTCTCCCTACCAAAGAGAAATGCATTGAGATACTACTTAACACCCATTAGAATAGCTAAGTGTCAAAGGCACACAGACAGTGACAGATGCTGGCAAGAACATCTGGCAGAGAAGCTGGAATCCCTTTTACTTGACTAGTGAGATGATGTAATGGTACATTTTGAAAAATGGTTTGAACATTTCTCAATAGAGTTACCCTATGACCTAGAAATTCCTCCTCTAGGTATTTAATCCTAAGAGATTTGAAAATACATTTCTATTCAAAACCTTATACACAAAAATATTTATGGCAACATTATTTATTATAGCAAGCAAACAGAAAACACATAAAATACTCACCAACTTCTGTGCTATAAACACATTATGGGATAATAATGAAGAGAAAGAAAGAAAGGAGGAGCGGAAGAGAAACAGCAAATACTAAAGGGAGAGAGGTACAGATAGATGTGTGCTAAACTTGAAAACAAGCTGCCAAGTAAAACAGACTGGATGCAGAAGATCTCATTGATATATGATCTCATTGATATAAAATATCTAGAATAAGATCTATAGAGACTGAAAGATATCTGTGGCTGCTTTGTACTGGAGGTAATGAGGACCTGGGGCATAGCAGCTAACAGGTATACACATGTTTTGGAATAATGATAATATTCTGAAATCAAATAGCAGTGATAGCTATACAATTCTGAAAATATACTAACACCATAGACTTGTATACTTTAAAAGGGCAAATGTATGGATCATAATTCTATCTCAATAAAGATGACATCAAAAATTCAAGCTGGCCAGGTGCTAGTGGCTCACGCCTGTAATCCTATCTACTCAGGAGGCTGAGATCTGAGGATCTCGGTTCAAAGCCAGCCTGAATAGGAAAGCCATGAGACTCATAACTCCAATAAACTACTCAGAAACAGCCACAAGTGGCCCTGTGGCTCAAGTGGTAAAGCATTACCTTTGAGTACAAAGAAGCTAAGGGTCAGTGCCCAGACCCTGAGTTCAGGCACAAGAATTAGCCAAAAAATCAGGCTTTGGTGCTGACTTTGGGCACTGGTATGATTTTCTATAAAATAATGTTCATTAAAGAGCAAGTGGATCACCTGATATGAAACTCTTGGCATAGTAACTGATACCATAAATACTCTATAGTGGAGCGTGATCATGATGATAATTTTCCCTAAACACTATCTTGAAACACAGAGTCAGTGTTTTCATATAGGTAAAATAAGTTGGAACTAAGTTACATAAATAAGTTCAAAATAAGTTGGAAATAAGTTAGGATGCATAAAGTCTGATCTGATCTCCTTAATACTCTCAAATTTGTATGTGTCTGGTGGAATTACAGACTTATGACTCTGCTATCTGTTATTTATTTCTTAACTAATATAACTGAGACCTTGATCAAGATGTGCTCATGAAAAATCACCCTTTTAATGGTCGAACATTTAATGAGAAACTGGATTATCTACTGCATAAGTGCCCTTCATACAAATGAGCTTGGCCCTAGGCCTTAATCTAAATTGTGCTTCTACTTTCCTCTAAATGGCCTAATATTTTCTTATTAATCTCTGCCCTTGTTCACCTGCTCTGGCTCAGCTTTTTCTTAGGAATCTCTTTCCTCAGCAGAGTTCTATGCTCTGACATGTTTCTCAGGTACTATGCATATCTGATTTGGGAGAATTTTTTAATGTAACTGCTGGAAGATGTATATTCTATTTCAAACAATCTGTCCATCTACCACTGAATGAAGTTTGTATGTTTCCAATATAACCAATGTGACCATATTTGGGCCAGGTGAGTTTTGATACAAGGCTTTATATGGAAGTTGTATATACATGAGAAGCAATCCATCATGGTATTGAAAAGAAGAGCCTTGAAGCATGAAACCCAAACAAATCCTCAGTAAGGGTTTGGAATTGGATAAAACTGGGTCAGGTCCTGTTAAGCGAGTTTTGACAAGTTTCATGGCCTCTCAGTTCTTCAATTTCAAACCTGAATTATAATAGCTATCTCTGGGATTTTTCCAGGGCCAAATATGTTTGTTTGTACCTGTGATGCATTCTCTGACAAATGCTGCTTGGTATTTCTGTGACAGTTCCCAGTGCTGAAAGGAGTGTTATTAGTTACTAAAATAATGTCATGTGTTGATGAAGTACAGATCATAGTTGAGATAGAATAAGATAACCTTCCCAAGAAATCTTAAACCAATCTGTAGGTGGCCCTTACCAAACTGTGTATATTAAGGCAAGGAAAGGAGACTATGGTACCATAAGCCTTGTTCCTTAGCTAGATGACAATAAAAAGTATATCATGGCAAAAAGCCCCATCTCTAATCTCTGATCTCTGCCTTCATAGAACGCCAATGTTACAATGTTTACACTCTGACTAATCATTCATGCTCTCTATTTTCTTCATGTAGTATTAGTCAAAGATGTTGATAGGCTAGGAATGACAAGATGCAGCACAAAATATGTCCTCTGCAAGTTGTAGACTACAGATCCAGGCCTGGTCCTGTGAACAGTTCTCTTCTGTGCCTCCTGTCTCCCCAGCAAGCTATCTTCTATATGCATCTTTTACAGGAATGATTGTAATGGCTACACTTACCCTTTACAGAAAGTTTACCCTAAGAATGAATGTATGCTTTTACACACATTATTTCATTGAAGAGGCTTCATATGAACTCTGTGAGGTTTTAGTTCCTTTGT
This sequence comes from Dipodomys spectabilis, assembly GCF_019054845.1. Classification (NCBI taxonomy): domain Eukaryota; kingdom Metazoa; phylum Chordata; class Mammalia; order Rodentia; family Heteromyidae; genus Dipodomys; species Dipodomys spectabilis. Next base: position 1,013,878 of record NW_024870684.1, read on the forward strand.
AATGAACTAAGGCTGGGATTTATAAAGGCAGTCTTCTTATACACCTACTATTATGTGTAGTGTATGTGTTTATTTGCAATCACCAAAAATGAGTTTCTAGAGGCACAGATTTTTGTCTCCCTCTCCTGTTGTCAGGGAGTTACAAATAGCATTTGGCACAGAGTAAACAGTAAGAGATGAGTGAATGAATGAATTAAGGAATGGAATGGAATGAATGAATGAATGGAAACAATTTCATCAGTAGATAAAGCACTGTACTATGGTTAGCTATTGATGTCATTTCATCTCATTTAAGCAGGTCCTCAGGTAATTCTCAAACCCATATTATAGAAAGACTTTACACATCACATAAATGGAGGGGAGGGGGCTACATCATTTTTACTGTCCTTAGTATAAGTTTATGTCCACGTTGAGACACAATAGAAGAATGAGATTTCAGTGGTTCTCTGGGAAATGAACGTCAAAGGACTGGAGTGTTCTAGTCTTTAGGAAGCTTGCGTGTAATTCTCAGATCCCTGACTAGTCAAAGTGTGATGAGGTTAGAGCAGTTTGAATTGCTATGTTTTCCTGTTATTTAGGGCTCTGTGAACTTGAACAAGCTATCTGAATCATGTGATTATCTTCATTATCTGGATGGAAATGGCTTAGTTGTTTTGAAGAGTAGATATAAAAATTACCAAACATCTTTTATGAAGCACTTGCTCACGGTAACTTTACAGTCCTTACATTATATGGGCATATTTGATCTCTGGTTGACTTAGCATAATATTATGTTAATAATTATCAAGAGAACTGGTTGCAGGGATGGACACTCAGTACCAAGTAGTATGGAGACCTATTTTCCTACACACATGAGTAAGCAAAAGAGATGTCATAAAATCATGTTTTTACTAATTGTCTTGGGTTATTACTGGATACAAAGCAATTACTATGAAGTTTGACTATAAAACAGCCCGTGGAATTGGATATAAAGATGGTCTTGGACTTTGGCCAAAATATTATTAGAAGTTGGAAATACTGGAGACTCAGTTCTGATTCTAACAAGACTCTTGAACATGGACTCTTAATTATCATTGAAAACTATGTACCGAATGCTGAATTTGATGACTTACATATGTTATCTGATGTATTATTTTTATTTTCTGAACTTCTAAAAGTTGTACAAAGGAGCTATAATTTAACATGCCCATCCAAGCATCTACTATTTCTTGATCAGAGCCACTCCTTCCATCGTTCCCATTTCATACTTCCCGCTCCCTTATCCACATTTATATACTGAATATTCTGGCTGTGTTTGGCCTTTGTTTTCTTCTTCCATCATATAACCTGGTCCTAATACTCCCCTTTCATCCTCATATACTATTTTCAAAGACTTTTCAGCCTAAATGAAGCTCAAGCAAAAGAAGTAATTTTCAGCAGAATTTAAATGTTTGGAGCAAGAGTGTACACTTAGAAATTTTAATCTTTTTTCTCTTGGTACCAGTGATTTGACTTCCCTAAAAAGTAAAACAAACAAACAAACAAAAACAGATTGGCCTTTGGAGAGTTAGCTATTTACAAACATTGAGCCTTCCATAACTTTGTACCTGAATCTATTTTTTACTGTTTCTAGGTCAGGATCGCAGTGAAGCCACTTTGATCAAGAGATTTAAAGGTGAAGGGGTCCGGTACAAAGCTAAACTGATCGGGATTGATGAAGTTTCCGCAGCTCGGGGAGACAAGTTATGTCAAGATTCCATGATGAAACTCAAGGTACTGTGCAAGCATTTCATTGTGAGTTTCTCAGGCTTTATATGAATGAGAGAGACATGACTGCAATTATTACTACAGAGAACTTTATACCACTGTTAGTTAATTGCTTGGTTCATTGATGAAGCATCGTATTTATTTACTGGGAAGAAGATGACTTAGCTGGCCTGTGTTAGTTGAATTACTTCTCTGCCATTGGCCATGTTTATCTTTCTTGTGTATTTTGTAGCATACTCAATTTTATTTTTATCATAAGACTCTTAGAAATTTGAAAGTGCAAAGTTACCATTTTTTATGAATTTTACATTTTTTTTCATGCAGTAAATGTTAAGGTGCAAAGTGACTTTTTCTTATAATTCCTATTATTTGACTCCAAACAGTTCATAATAAAAGAAAAATGGTATCTTTAAAGTAATGAGAACTAAATAATTAGAAGTTAACAGAAAGAGATTGCTGATTTTAAAGGTATTAGAGTGTTTTCATTGAGAAAGCTGAGGATGAAATTAAAAATCTGAATTTTAAAATTTATTTTAGATTTGGAAAACAAGTAAATTGTTTTATTAAACATGCTAAGAATTTGGTGTATATATATATTCTGCTTATATTTTACATTTTCTGCATTTAAAACATATAATTTATTTTTGAGATTATAAAGTTCATATATGTTAATTATAAAATATTTTGAAGATATTCAAAATGGTAAGGAAGGAAATAGAACTAAGTCCAAATCCCATAAATAAATATTAACATTTTGTGTATGATTTATAGTCTTCGTATATCACATGTCTTTTTCCTCCCCTAATAATATATATGAGCACTCTTACATACATTGCACTAGTCCATGAGGATATATTTTAAGGATTAGAGCAAAAGAAGTGGCTTACACTTACAATTCTAGCTACTCGGGAGGATGAGATCTGAAGAACACAATTCAAGACCAGATTGATAGGATATTTCAAGATATGTGTTTATTTCCAATTAACTACCCCAAAGTTAGAAGTGGACCTGTCATTTGAAGCTAGCCTTGAGCACAAAACTAAGGCTCAGGCCCTCAGTTCAAGCCCTAGAAACAGGTTGGAGGAATGTGGAAAAATACAATAAATGCCTAAAAATATTGGTAAAACACCCACTACATCACCTTTTCTTCATCGTCTTCTTCTGCCTCTGCTTCTGCTTCTGCTTCTGCTTCTTCTTTTGGGTCTGGTTGTGGGGCCTGAACTCTGGGCCTGGGCACTGTCCCTCAGCTCTTCAGCTCAAGGCTAGTGCTCTACCACTTGAGCCACAGCGCCACTTCCAGCTTTTTTCTTTTTGCTTAAGTGGTGCTAAGGAATCGAATCCAGGGCCTCATGCATGCAAGGCAAGCACTCTACCACGGAGCCATCGTCCCAGCCTCCTCCTCCTCCTCCTCCTCCTCGTCTTCCTCCTTCTCCTCCTCCTCCTCCTCCTCCTCCTCCTCCTCCTCCTCCTCCCCCCCCCCTCCCCTCCCTCCTCCTCCTCCTCCTCCTCCTCCTCCTGTTCCTCCTTCTCCTCCTCCTCCTCCTCCTGTTCCTCCTTCTTTTCCTCTTCCTTCTTCTTCTTCTTCTTTTTGTCATTCATAGGGCCTGAACTCAGCCTGAGCGCTGTCCCTCAGTTCTTCAGTTTCAGGCTAGTGCTCTACCACTTCAGCCACAGCGCCACTTCTGGCTTTTTTCTTTTTGCTTATGTGGTGCTGAGGAATCGAACCCAGGGCCTCATGCATGCAAGGCAAGCGCTCTACCACTGAGCCACCTTCCCAGCCTCCTCCTCCTCCTCCTCCTCCTCCTCCTCCTCCTCCTCCTCTTCTTCTTCTCCTCCTCCTCCTCCTCCTTCTCCTACCCTCCTCTTCCTCCTCCTCCTCCTCCTTCTCCTCCTCCTGTTCCTCCTCCTCCTGTTCCTCCTTCTTTTCCTCTTCCTTCTTCTTCTTTTTGTCATTCATAGGGCCTGAACTCAGCCTGAGCGCTGTCCCTCAGCTCTTTAGTTTCAGGCTAGCGCTCTACCACTTAAGCCACAGTGCCACTTCTGGCTTTTTCTGTTTATGTGGTGCTGAAGAATCAAACCCAGGTCCTCATGCATGCAAGGCAAGCACTCTGCCACTGAACTACCTTCCCAGCCCTACATCGCCTTTTCTTTCGTAGACATTGGTGATTGATTGATTGATTGGGTTATTGGAGATTGAATTCAGAACATAGATTACTAGGCAAGAATTCTACAACTTCAACCATACCCTCTAGAGCCATGTATTCAGTCTTGGATGTAGGATCTTCTCTAACTTTTCCTAGGCTGGCCACAAATTCACTCTTCAGTCTCTTGCTTCTGTCTCCCATATAGCCAAGACTATAGACATATGCCACCAGTCCAGAACTGCCTCTCTTTTCTTTATTCTATTGTGAAAATACCATACAGAGCAGTTACAATTACCTGCCTCTCTTTTCTTAAGATGTTATATAACAATCTTTAATAGTTTGACTTCTAGTATAAGTATACTAAAGGTATAAAGGAATCAAAACCATAATTTCACAAAATATCATTTCAGAATTAATGTATGTTTTTCATAATTGAGAAGGATCAATAATGAGGCCCTCATTTTTTTCTAAACTAAAACATGAATGAAAACAGGAGAAAGTATTGTACAGGAAGAAATCTAAAGGCTACCTTTGGACCTGGTACATGCTGACCATCACCAAGAAGGTGACCTGGATACAGTGGGAGCCCTTGAATAAGAAAGATCATTCTGCTTGGCTTATCCCGACCCTGTCCAACCTCAGAGTTGAATGTAGTACATGTGCTGAAAATCAGATTTTAGAGCTTGAGCCTCATATTCTTCAGACTTCTTCAGACTCCAAAGTCTGCTAGAGCTTTCCTTCCACTCCAACAAAATTATAGTCATAATGAGGATAAAGACCTGGGTCTTGATTATTCATGAAGCCACCTCCTTACTGAATTCAAAGCCAGACAAATAAATGGATCTAAACGATAGCATCAAGAAGATGCTATACTTAGCAGCGCCCCCCCGCCCCCTATATACAGAGACTTAATTCTCACCCAGTACACCAGTCTTCTGAGGAGGAGAGAAGTCAAGCATTTTTTTTGTCTCCAGTATCCAAAAGACATCCTTTCAACAGGAACCTGTTGTAGAGCAATACTGGCCTAGTACCTTCATGGAATCATGAAGGACATAGTAGATATGAAATAGGGATTTGCTTTACTTCTGAAAAGTTCTCCCACAGGATTAACATTGGGCCACCCTAGCTGGAAAAGGTCCAACCATGATTACCAACATTCTGTGTGTGTGTGTGTGCCTGTGTGTGTGTGTGTTATTCTTGTGTGCATGCATGCATATGTGTACATGTATGTGTGTTACATATGGTGAAATGCTCCACAACCAGGAGGTTCCTGAAACCCTAAGAGTTTGTCCTGCCATAACACTCCTGTCAGATACAGTCAACTTGTAGAAGCATTCTTGGTTCCTTGAAAATTGTGTTTCATTATTCGCAAGGTGCTGAGAAGAACGTTGACATTTTGGCTCCCAGTGGTGTTTTCTTTAGGAAACAGAAACATAAATGATCGATTCTCCATTTGGCCACCTGCCCAGGCAAAGAAGAGACAGAGAAGTACAAAATGCCTCTTAGTGTTCAGAAAAGACCCACTTGCTCATTGTAAGCCGTATGAGAAATGAAAAAATCCCTTTCTCTTTTACTAGTTTCTGAAGCTGGAGCATTTTTCATTAGAGAATGTTCTCTGGGATTACAGAGGTCTTACAGGGGATTTGTATTGCGAATATGAGTGGTCACTGGCCTGTGTGCAGGCAAAAATGTATTTTAATTGTAGTCAATGTGTTTTAATTTATAGACAACAAACACTCTCACAGATACTATGTCCTTGAATCTTATGAAGCAGATATTTATCTCCTGTTTATAATTAGCATACAGAAGACACCCAAGAACATGGTTGATTTCCAGGTTTCTAACAGTGATGAATTCAGGTAGCTAAGTAGCTGCTTAGCTGGTACCAGCCCCAAGTAGCACAAGCAGGCAGATAAGCAAAGGCCCTAATCACAGTTGTCTTTGAGGCCTTTGCTGGCTCCTTATGGTAGTGAAAGAAAGATAGTTTAATAAAATTGGATTTTTTTATATTAGGATTAAGGTTAGTTTTCTTTTAAAATTTTTTGTTATTATTGTTTTGTTGCCATTATAAAGGTGATATACAGAGTGGACATTCTGTTTCCCCAAACATAGCATCTTATGCACAGTCCTTATGTCCATTTGTCATGGGAAGCCAACACCAGCACCAGCATTCTTAAGTGCAAATGCTCTAGGAACACACTTGCTGGCTCTTCTCTCTTCTCTTACATATAGATATACATTTATGTGTGTATATGTATATATGTGTATATATATATATGGATAACTATACTATATTCCACCATGGGTGTGTATATATATATATATATATATATATATATATATATATATGTATGTATATATATATATGTATATCCACCATGGTATTGTTTGAGAATTCCTTGGAACAAAGCCTTAGAATCTAGTCAGCACCAGTATGTCCCCAGGGTCATTGCTATTCCAGATTGTTTTTGAGCCTGGTACTTGGAAGACTTTTTGGCAATGAAGTTATTATAGCTATTTTTCCATCCAGGGTGCATTCTTCCCTGTTCCCAGTCCTGTGCTGCCTTTGGTTCAGAAGAACAAAGAGGGAAATCTCCCCTGTCCTTTGGCTTGCCCTCCAAGTTTTTCCTATGTGAGGGGCTCTCTCTTGGTTCATTTGTGTTGCTGTAAGAAAATGTCTCACAGTAGGTAATTCATCAGGGGAAAAATGTATTTTCTCATAGTTTTGAAGGCTGGAAAGTCTAAGACCAACATGCTACTAGGTTCATTGTCTGGAGGTGATCCAGTTTCTCCGCTCCCCCAGGCTGGGCCTTGTTGCAGATTTCTGTGAAAGAGATTAACAACACTGTACTCTTGTGGCAGAATAAACAAAAGGCATGTGTCTTTTTATAAGATGTCTATGGAGGTATTGCCTTCTTTTCTCCTGCTAAAGGCTCTACCTCCAAATTCTGTCACACTGGGAATTAAGTTTAAACATTTGGCTTTGGAGGTGACACATGATTGTAGCAAGAGGTTGCCTAAACAGTCTTTTGTCTGGATACTTGAGGTTTGGAACATAGAGAAGTGGAGGCAAATGATATTGTACTCCAGTCCAGCTAGAAACGCAGATTTCAAAGTCAAGTTCCCTAAGCCCAACTGACTTTGTCCTTTCAGTTTCTCCCCAAGTCAAGGAAAGTCAGGTCACTTCTCTTGGAGTACTGATTTATGGGAGCCTCCATTGGTAGCACTGAACACATAGAACTAAAACAAAATTTCAGGCATAACTGAGCTTGCAGGGCATTGTGTACAGGCAGACAATTGACAACTGATCTGTGATAGACTGACAGTAGGATTCATGAAGAAAGGTTAAGTCAGGGAAACAAACAAGATATAGTTACTCAGTAAGGGTATTGCTAAGAAAGAGCCACATTGAATGGGCTTGAACTCTGAACTCCAGGCTTGGGACCTGTCCCTGAGCTCTTCAGCTCAAGGCGAATGCTCTACAGCTTGAGCCACAACACTACTTCTGGCTTTCTGATGGTTTATTGGAGATAAGAGTTTCACGGACTTTCCAGCCCCGGCTGGCTTTAAACAGTGATCCTCAGATCTCAACCTCCTGAATAGATAGGATTACAGCCTGTAATACAGCGCCCAGTTGTCTCTGCTTTTTGAGGCTTTTTTTTTTTCATTCTCAATTGGCAACTGAATCAATTCATTTCAAGGTTTTTTCTCTGGTTAGAACATTCTGTGTTTCTGTGAGTTAGATGCCTTGAGAAAGAGTGGGCGGCCTGGGAGGGAATGAATTTCCCACTAATAGTTATCTAAGCAGGAACTGGACCACTAACTGTAATGGGTATTCACTAATTACTACAAGATATTAATCTCTTATTTCTACTCTGCTATACCAGGCATTGTATGAGGTATACAATTTACCAGTTTTCGTTTAATTCTTTCAACCATGTAGCAATACTGACATGTGTGAAACTGGTACTAAGTTAAATTGTTTGTTCCAGGTAATAGTGGACCAGGAATACATCCAGATGTTGTATGGCCACAGAACATTTTCAACACCCAAACTTAGAACAATCAAATGATCTCCAAGATGGTGCCTTCTCTATCCCTCTGGCTTCACTTACTGCTTTCTATACCAGTCATTTTCCCAAATCAATCCTGGGAAAATTCTGTACTGACAGTAGCATAATCTCCTATTACCTTCTAGAAAGCTAAAGCTGAAATTATCTTAGAAAATTCTTCTCCTGAAATCCCATCACAACTGCTGAGTCTGGTTTAATTTTACATATGTTTAGATGAATGGTAGTGAGAGGCTGTGAGACCCAAGGTGTCTAATGCATGAGCCAGGCCCTTGGGCAGTGATCTTGAAATGCCTTTACTTGCTGAGTGGGAAGATTGTGCTTTGTGACTGTCACCAAAGAGGCTCATTTAGGTACGTCTCACTACCCTTAGCTTGAATTCTATCAGCTTTGGGACTGAAGCCTCTGGATAATAAACACTCATTTAAAAATTGTTTACTGTGACTGTCTCAAGTACCAGAGTTAGAACAATAAGCAAAGTTACATCCTTGATTTTTGTGAAGCCTAAGTTATCATTGACTTATCTGTATATATTAGGCTTATGAAAAGTTTGGGAAGGTGGGGAAATAGGTGCTTCAATAAATGGAATGAATTTGCTTGGTACTTTCCTTGAATGTGTAGAAAGCATTGGGAAGAGATAGTAGAAAATGCAAACTGCCTTTGGATAAAGATTATAGGCAATAAGCATAAAACTCTGAGGACCAAAATTTTTCTAGGCAGAATAGACACATAAAATTTAGTATCAATTCTTTTCCCTTTTATATCTGTATTTAACACAGAACCCAGCAAAGGTATTACTATGAAGTCCATAATGTTTTCTATCATGAGATCCCCAACTCCTAACCAAAATTCTAGGCATCCCATAAATATTTCTTAGTCATATGAGTGAATATTTCAATATGTACTTATACAATGTTGAACAAGCTAAGCCAAGGGCCATCCCAAAGCATCAGGTAGATATGAACCTGTGGTATGGAGACACATGGAAGGTCAAGAGGGAAAGACTGAGCGATTGGTAGCCCTGTTACCTCATGTGCCTTTTGGCACCGGACGGAATTTTCTAATGAAAACACTGAAATACAAACTATGTCTTTCCTTTTAACAGGGTGTTGTTGCTGGCGCTCGTTCCAAAGGAGAACACAAACAGAAAATCTTTTTAACAATCTCCTTTGGAGGAATCAAAATCTTTGATGAGAAGACAGGGGTAAGTGAAAGAATAATATGGCCCTGTGAAATTGAATCAATTGATAGATGTGCCCTTAAAAGCCGCTTCTGTCTGGGCAGGAATATCAAACAAGCATAAAAACACATAAAGCAACTGACAAACTTGATCAACTGTGATCATCCATCAAAGCCTGTCCCTCCCTTCACTGACTTGACCACAGTGTGACTTGACTGTATTGCTTGCAGTGTAATTGTGATAAAAGTGTCACAACATCCCAGTAACATAATAAGAGATTGATGAGCTTTGATGAGCAGTAGTAATGTGGCAGTTTAAGTTAAATTTCTTTATATGTTGGCAACTTTAGTGACATACTCCCTACAGGGAGACAATATAGGTCTATACACTTGGTCAAAGTATCCAGACTCTCTTGAGTTTAACCTATACACCTTGCAATTGCTATTATCAAAAAGAATAAATAGAGGCCTCAGTCTTACCAAAAATGTCTATTACTTGCAGAAGTAGGAAATGTAAGGGCTGATATATTTGTTAAACTCACCAAGGAAGTGACTTGGGATTTTATCAGACTTAGAGCTGCAATAACTCCTCAAGCTTGCCTAATACTGTTGGTCATATTCATTGGTGGTTAAAAGAGAAAGAGAAAAAAAAGAGGGAGAGAGGCAGAGGGAGAGAGAAGAAGTCTAAGAACATGACAACAATGAATGTGGTTTCCTTTTATTCATTCAGTGTTTTACAGCTTATACCACATCTCTACCTATATCATTTCCTTTGAATTTTCCAAACATAATTTATTAAACACTTTATAAACATCTTTAACCAGTCAAGTCATCTGATCTTGGCAATTTTGCATTATCTTCTCATCCTTGTTTTGACCAGTAGCATAAGGGTGATAATATGATAACTTAAATGTACAAGTGTGTTTTTTGAAGAAGAAAAAAGTGTGGGAAAATTACTTCTAAATGAACAAGTCATGAAACACATGTTCTCCAAAACAACATTATTCACAATAACCAGCAGATAAAAACATTCCAGTGTCCAGTGATGTATATATAACAGAACAGAAAGCCATGGAACCACGAAATGCTAGCAGGTGCTACAACCTGAATAAACCTTGAAGATACTATGCTGAGTAAGATAAGTCAGGCATACAAAGACAAATGTTGTGTAATTCATCTAAATGCCATTCCCACAGTATTCAGAATCAGACTTTGTAGCTGTGGAAATGGGCTCCTGTTTTTAACAGATAGCATTCTAGATTGGGAAGGTGAAAATATTCTGGAGAAGGAATAGTATGTATGGTTGCAAAAAATACCTGAATGTAGTTAATATGCTCACCTATATTGGTTAATTTTATATGTTATATATATATATATATATATATATGTATATGTATATATGTATATATACATATATATCACAATAAAAATAAGTAGAGATGATAACATTCATTAATACCTCCTATTCATGTTAGTTATTTTCCATGCATTATTTGGTTCCATACTTACAGTGCTCTTAAGAGATAGTCATGATAATAATAATGGCTAGTATATTTACCCAATTTTTGTTACAATGGTAAAATGTTGGAGGCAGGCTAACTCTACAAGAGAAGAGATTTATTTAGCTCATAGTTCTAGTTGTTTAAGTCATGGATCTGGCACCAGCTTGACTCTGTAAGGTACCTCATGGTAGATTGCATCTCAACAGTATGAACATATATATAGAAAGGAGATCACAGCTCAAAACATGGAGCCAGGGGCAGAATGGGGCCACAAACCCTTCCAAGAGTATTCCCCAAGTTGACCTCAGGACCTACCACTAGACTACGTCATGACCTCTATCCTGAGATTGCTATGCTAATCTGTCTGCCAACCTTTATTTTCTGCAAACAATACGAAGTTTTCTATCCTTTATATCTTCTACTATAAAATAGCAGAAGATATCCACCTTCCACCTCTCTGGTGGGAATTAAATAACCTGACACTTACAAAGGATTTACAATAAGGTACATTATATATGCTTAATGAGGTAGCTGCTATGATTTTCTGTACTCTGAGTGCGTCTTCCAAGAGTATATTTGTTGGAAGAAGTCCTGGTAGTTTGATCTCTGAGTCTCTTCATCTACAATGCCTGTTTCTTTTTAGGAAAAATGAATTTTCCAAGTTCGCCTGTGTTTTCTACTTTTGTTGTGAGAATGTTCCGTGAGATAGGAAACAAGGAAGGCTCAGAAAAATACTTACTACATTAACAAGATCTGGAAACAGGAAGCAGAGAATGTAGTAGTCAGGACTCAGAAGATAGGCGTGAAAGGAGTTCTTAGGCCATTTCTCTATTGGAGTTTTCTACAGGAAACTCAAAACTAGATGCAGAGCCAGTTTAGGATTGGCTAGGTTGCATAATTCCTTTCAGCTCTAACATAGAGGGTGGTTCCAAGTTGCCTGACAATTGGCTCTGGGATGACTGAGGCGGAGTGAGGAATACTACTTCCTGTTGGACATGGGCCACAGAGAAACCTGGCTCTGAATTGTTATGTCTAAGAATTAGTTTAAATTAAAAAAAAAGAATTAGTTACATTGAGAGCAGTCCCTTCCTAGACAGAAAGGTTTTTCTTAAGATGTCAAAACATCATAATATACAGTAATTTAAAAAACTATTTATACTAAATCTCTGTGCTGAGGAAAAGTCAGGATTTAACCTCACATTAGTCTGAATAGAAAAATCAATGCATTTTAACTTTCATAAGCGCCTCTCTGAGCCTACTTTGGTAGAAGGGAATTTAGAATGATGGTTCAGGCATTGGTAGGGAATGGACCAGATTCCAGTAGGATTAAGCCACTCTTGCCTTCATGATTGCAAAGTATGATTTCAAAACTTGGAAGATTTTCTTGGAGAGATTGTATTTGGGAGTCTTGTGCTCAGTTTTGAATCCCACTTTGAAAAATCAAAGTACATATACCCTAATCAGGAGTACCTGGATAGGTAGGGGACTAGAACCGATGCTGGGCCAACTTTTTGACACAGATGGGGCCTCCAGGAGTTTGAGGCCACAGAAGGTGGAGCACTTCAGGTGTTCTGCAAACACATAGACCACTGATGACCCTTCATCATCCTCTATGGGAGTCAAGTAATGTGACCCTGCCTAACTGAAAGATACTTTTATAAGGATTGATCTGACCAAGTATTATGCTGTCATCTCTAGTTCTCTTCCTAATCCCAGGCTTCTCTGTTACCAGGGCAACCCATATAACCTAAGATAGAGAGCAGAAGCTGGGGTACAGAGTAACTAGCATTTTATCTTTATTTAGGGCCATGTTTCAGGAATTGCTATCCTGTCATGTCCTGTCTTTGCACCTGCCCACCAACAAATAGGCCATGCCCAGCTAGTTAAAGTCCTAATCTCCTAGATATTAACTAATGAGGGAGGTACTTGGTACTCTTTACATTCATCTCCTTCCTCTTTCAAAGATAGCTAAACCAACCCCATGAAAATTGCCACCAAACTTCAAAACAGAATTTCTGATTTTTTTCTTTGTTTTGAGCTGCACAAACACATGCCCACATGCACCCCCCCTCCCAAACACAAATACTACCACCACCACCACCAACAACAAGAACAAGAACAGTATAGTCATTATTTCAGCTCAAATTCATTTGGCTTGGTGGAGAGATGTCAGATCCCTAGTGAAGAACTGGGAACGAAACAGACTTGAATGTTTTCTGTCTGGGTTAGCCCACTCTAGTTCTGTGTGATTAACATCAGGTCCCTGTAATGTGGAGCATCTGTGTATGCTTCTCATGAACATAATTCACCACAAGTGCTGGAAAGATGGTAAGAGGGATTAGATTTTTTTAAAATCTGAAGTAGAGAAGATGAAAGCCCCAAAAGTTGCCTAGTAGAAGGAGCCTCTTCGATCTCAGCTGCGTGACTCTAAGGAGTGGAACCACAACTCCTTGAGAGAAGTTACTAGAAAGCAGTCTCTGTTTTTTCAGCAAGAAGCCTTTCTGTCAGACAGAGCTGCTCAATGAGAATGTAGAGAGGGACTACATCTATAGGAATGAGCTTACCATGGCTGGGGAGTAATCAGGCCAGGGTCTTGGGATAGGAAATTGCTGAAGAACATAGACAGGTAGGAAGGAGGAGTTGGGCACAGTCAAGTAGATATCTTTTTCTTTCTTTCTTTCCTTCCTCCCTTCCTGCATCCCTCCCTCCCATCCTCCCTCCCCCCTCTTTCTTTTTCTTTCTTTTTGTTTGTCAGTCTTTCTCTCTTTCTTTCTTTCTCCCTTATTCCATCCCTCCCTGTTTCTTTTCTTTCTTTCTTTCTTTCTTTCTTTCTTTCTTTCTTTCTTCCTTTCTTTCTTTCTTTCTTTCTTTCTTTCTTTCTTTCTTTCTTTCTTTCTTTCTTTTTCTCTCTCTCTCTTTCTTTCTTCCTTCCTTTCTTTCTTTCCTTTCTTCCTTCCTTTATTCCTTTTCCTTCTTCCTTTTTCTGTCTTACTTGCATCTATCTTTTTTATGCCAATACTGACACTTGAACACAAGACCTATGCAATGCCCTTTAGTTTTTTCTTCTCAAGACTGACCCTCTACCATGTAGCCCACATCTCCATTTGTGGGTGTGGGGTGGTTAATTGGAGACAAGAGTATCACAGATTTTTTTACCCAGGCTGACTTCAAACTGAGCTCTAATTAGATTTTACCCTCCTACGTAGCTCAGATGACAAGTATGAGCCACTGGCACTGGGCTTTAAGTGATTTCTGGGCCCAATTCAAAGGTTATGTTTTTCCTTTAAAGCAGTGCCTATTGATGTTCTTTGTTTGAAAAACCTCCTTGGTAGATTAAGGGCAGAAACAGTTCCTTAACCTTTGTCCTTTGCCCAGCAGGGACAGACTAGACTGTACCTTGCAAAGCAGGAATCTAAGTGGAACTAGTTTTTTCTCCATATCAAAGAAATTGAAAACTGGGTCTTTGTCATGTGGAATGATAAATCTTAGTTGTTTGTCTTGTCTAAAGTATTTTTTTGCTCAAGCTTGACTGCAGTTTTTCCCCAAAAAAGCTGAGAAAAGAAACATTTGCAGAACGTGACAATAGCTGGAATTTGAAAATCCAAAACCTGTCAAAAATGTTTTGATCCCAATTAAAGAGACCCTTTGTAGCAATTTACACCCTGTCTTGAATTTCAAAGAACTCCTGATTCAGATCCTTATATCAGTAAATTTTTCTTTTACTATTAGCATGTTGCAGGGCATAAATCAAAATTGCAAGCTGTTCTTATATTCAGATACCTAAATGTTGCTAATCTATTGAAGATGTAACATATAACTTATCTGTTATTTGTAATAGAGGGACTGGTACTAAATCTGCAATAGAAAAGGTTTTAACTTTAATGTGTACTTAGGTCTTCAGACCATACCAGTGGATACTTTCAAGGGAAGAGAGATGTTATGTTTATTTTCTAGATGAGGAAACTGAGGTTCTGGGGGTGTACCTGACCAGTGTGTAATCTCAGAATAGACATTTCAAACAATGACCTGCAACTTGGAGGCGAACGTCATTGACCTGTTTCTCTCTCAACTTAGAATTTTAATCCATAGGATCACCACAACTTTATATGATATGAAAAGCATAAAAAATAATTTAGTATAAAGGGCTATAGTGATCTACATCAGCTTTTCAAGATGTTGAACCATCCTTGTCATATTAACATGTGAATTTTACTTGGTCATTTGAAGGAGCCATACTTACTGAGTTCTTCCGTACAGTAGTCTAAACATAAGTCTGTAAAATAGATGGTGTGATCATCATTGTACAGGTGAGAAAATGGAGACACCAATAATTTGACCCACACAGCTAATACACAGCAGACCAGGATTCTATTCTAGGTAACCAGGTCCAGAAGACTTGACACTAGTGAGAAGTCATGAATAATAACATACACTTTATAAATGTATGAGAACAAACTCCCATTATCTCTCTCAGATTGTCAGTTGGCCCCTTTTACTTATTTCCTTTCTACTCTGATGAGCTGTCCTGCGTAGAAGGAATGCTGACAATCTAACTCACAAATGATTAGTTGATGACACATTGGAAGCTAGATGGCCTTGATCCTGTGGAGATAAAGGTGAATAAATAAGACAGGGTCCTGATCCCTGAGGCATCCATTGTCTGCTGGAGAAACCACACTCCCAAAGTGAATTGGCAGCTGCTAGGGTACAAGTTTGATCAAAGTTGTTGGTGATTAGCAATTGAGGCTTAGTTTGCCTAGAATATTCCTGAAAATCTTCACAGGAAAAGCTACGCTGCCTTAGTGGTAAAGGAGTAAATTGGAAAAGATCAGGTAAATAAATCAAGGTAGAGAAAACAGTATTTCTGAATGTACAGACGTCTAAAGAGAAAGGTGTTTGCTCATTCCTTCTTCCTCCAGGATGTATTTATTGAGTGCCTCTGTAAACACTGAGATAAATAAGGCTGTATCTTTCTGTTCATCACAGCTGTCTATCTAGTTAGCACAATGACTCATACCTAGCAGGTTCCCAAGAATATTTATTGCAGCAGAAAATGAATTAGTGATTAAGAACCAGCAACCATACAAAGAGATGCAAGGGCATACAGGTGAGAAGTGGGAAATGGCTGAGGATTCAGAATTGTCCCTCATCATAGATGGTAATTATGTCTAAAATCCAGTGGGATGCATTTAAATTTCAAGGCTGATTTAATCATTTATTCCTCACTGAAAATCAGGTGCTGCCTTAGTTGGGTCTGTCCTTCCTTGGCATAAACAAGTATGCTTAGGGATGGTAGCTGAGGTAAAAAAGGGAGTCTGGTCTCAGGGAGGTAAGAAAGAATAAAAAGAGGCTATGGGGCAGGACGCAAAGACCTTGTGTCCTCTGGGACATTTGCTGTCATCCTGGCCAAGAAGATTCTCCTAAGATTGGCATGAATGATTAACCTGTAAGCATGATCATGTGGTTATGGCTAGTGGCCTTGTTGGTCAGGTCTCATTTCACAAGTTCTTGGACGTTTTCATTATCCTCTTCTTACTGTTGAGTCACCTAGAACAGATAAATTAAATGATTAGCCTAAGGTTTCTGTTTGTGGTAGAAATGAAATTCAAATTCAAATGCAATAATACCTGGGCTCATTTTCTTTCTTTTACTCCAGAGATTTTATTACTCTACTCATTCTACTTTCTTTTTTTTTTTGTCAGTCGTGGGGTTTAAACTCTGGGCCTGGGTACTGTCCCTCAGCTCTTCAGCTCAAGATGAGCGCTCTACAGCCATAGTGCCAATTCTGGTTTTCTAGTGCTTTATTGAGATAAGAGTCTCATGGGCTTTCCTGCCCGGGGTTGGCTTTGAACCATGATCCTCAGATCTCAGCCTCCCGAGTAACTAAGATTACAGGTGTGGGCCACCTGCAGCTGGCTACTTTCATGACTTGCATTTAAGGAATTTATGTAGGCATTTTTGGTAACCACAAGTTTTAGAGGAAGAGACTATAGGGCAGGAAGTTAATTAAAGACCAAGGCTGTTAAACATTTTACAAAGCTCAGACAGACAGATACAACAGACAGTAAGTATTTTCTCATAAATTAGGAATTGCAAGTGTCATGTCCAACATTCATGGGGACTAAAAACCTTCTTATAAGTACTGGATTCTAAAACCTAATTCTACTTTACATGCAGACTAAGTATTTTTACATAATATTTGTAATACTGAATTTTTAATGCAACTAAAGGAGGATGTGTTTTGTTTTATTGGATAGAATTTCATCAAGACAGTTCATCATTTTGAAAAACTACAGCATTGTGATACTCAACATCACTGAATTACTAACTCTGTCCTCTATTATAATTTCCTGCATAACTGTTGTTTTCACTGTGATTTTATTTGGTCTTTCTTTAATGTAAAATATAAATAAATGCATTTCGACTATATTGAGTTTAAATCTAGGTTTATTTATTACAAGAGAGTATAAAAAATATGACGATACCATTATATCCTTCTACTCCAATTGTAACTAAACATATACGCGTAGAAATTCACATGACTTTTAAATCAGAAGCCATCTTTTCTTTTTTCTTTAAGATACAATTAGGATATTTTGGTTTATATGTAGGTAGATGAAACTGTATGTGTGTGGGTGGATTATATTATTATTTCTAGACAATGAATGAAGCATTAAGAAATATTTACTGTAAAAAAGGGACTTGGAGGTCAGATAAAGATGGCTGAGATCCATTGAGACCATTTCAATTGGCTTGTTCATTTGTCCCTTCATTCCACAAGTGCTCATTAAGCCAAGACGTTGACTTATAAGCCATCAAAGCCACTAAGAGGCATCCAGGGATAAACAGCAAGCAGACTTCCCTTTAAGAAATAATATAGTCTAGGCAATCATACATCTCAATACCTAAAAACTTATAGAATCATGAATATATTGAGATAAAAATACAAAATGAACATCAGAGTTCATAGAAAGAACTGATTGCTTCCATCTATTAAATATGGACTAAACTAGGGAGACAGGGCTAAATCTAGAGGAATACACAGAGTTTGGAGTTAGAGAAATGGGAGGATAGACAAAGGCATTATAAAGAGCCTTCACAAGGTAGGAGGAGAAAGACAGGGTAAAATCCAGAAGAGCAAGATGTCTGATGGTTCTGGATGGGAGAATACAGGATTACTGTCCGTGAAGACTGAACCTGAGAAGCAAGTCAGGGGACAAACTGAAGTGTCATGTCCTTTGCAGCCTCCATTCTTATTCTGTCTAATCTCCCTTGGTCAATGAAGAGCTAGGAATGAAAAAGAAGGCCAGTGTGGTTCTCTTTAGGAGGATCCAGTCTGAGAGTAGATAAAGGAAATTCAAAGACAAGACTCTCCAGAATCTTCAGGTTCCTCAGCACCTTCAGTTTGATCCAGTGAGCATGCCAGTGCAGCAGGATCTGCACTGATCTCCCCTGGACTCCTTCACCACTGTTATCATGCTCTTTGGCTTATCTCTAAAGTGTCTCCAATTTAGCTGGTAACCTTGGTTGAACATCTCTCCAGTTTCTCTTACCTTGGTAACCACCATTCTGTTCTCTGCTTCTATGAATTTAATGTTTCTAGCTAGATTCCATATATAATCCAGGTCATGTGGCATTGTCTTTTCTGTGTCTGGCTATTTCACATATCATTATATCCCCCAGGTTTGTCTTGATTGTTTCAAATGGCAAGCTTTCCTTTGTAAAGGCTGAATAGTTTACTAACTTTTCTTTTTCCATTTATCCATTAATGGGCACTTAGGTTGACTCCACATCTTAGCTGCTGTGAATAGTGCTGCAGTGAACATAAAGTACAGACATCTCTTTCACATACTGATTTCATTCCCTTTGGATGTAGTAGCTAACTATCCCTTTGGGGCCTGGATATATGGTTGTTTAAAGAAAGCTCCTTAATGTTGCTATGCTTTTGTTTACTCATCTATAAGATGGGAATAATAAAATATGTTTTAGGGTTTGTATAAGATTTGGTTAATCTTCTAAGACTTGGAATAGAGCCTAGCATAAGAAAAGTTTGTAAGCCTAGCTCCTGTGGCTTATGCCTGTAATCCTAGCTACTTGTAAGGCTAATAAAGGGAAAATCATGATGCGAGGCCAGTCTGGGGGGGGGGGGGGGTGGAGGAGGGGCTAAAAGTTTGCAAGATCCCATCTGTTTTATGCAGTGGTGCATGTCTGATATTCCCAACTTATGTAAGCTGAGATTGCAAGGACCATGGTGCCAGGCTAGCCCAGACTGAAAGGTCAATGAGTCTCCATCTCTGTAGAAGGAAGCTAGATATGATGGTACATGTCTATGATTCCAGCAATCATGGGAGGCCTATAGTAGGCAGGTTGCAGCTTTACCATGTATCCAGATAGGAAGCAAAATCCTATAATAAAGATAACCAGTGAAAATAAAATGGAGCTGCAGGAATGGTTCAGTAGTATCAGTATAGCTCCAGCCTAGAAAATGCAAAGCTGAGTTCAAACCCTGAGTAAATACTCTAGAGGATGAATAATAATAGTGATAATAATCATATATTATGCTATATTATCCTAGTTTCTATTCAGTCTTTCTTTATACTCTAAGCAGAATTAGGAAATCTTTGATAGCATCTTCTGCTCATGTTGTCCTGGCATGTCTGTATCAAAATGAGCTGACTTACTTCCCATCAAACTGCAACCTCCACGAAGAAGTTCATCTCACCCATTGCTGTATATTTGAGGATTGACACAGGAGGAATGTAACGGTGAATACTAGTTTGTCACTAAAAGAAGAAAAGGCTTTCTGATAGGGATAAGATCAAAGGGAAGAATGGAGGGAATAAGGAAATAATATTCAAGTTATGGTGAGATACACTGTCTGGACCAGGTATTAGAATCCAAAATGCTGGCTCTGTCATGCAATGAATGAAGAAAGATGCAGATGCATGAAATGTCCAGTTGTAGGAGTTCAGGGATTGAAGGCCCCTTAGTTATAAAACCTACTCATTTACAAATAAAGAAACCTAGAACCCAAAGAGAACTGAACCCTGAGACATCCCAGCAAATTATGTGCGAAGCCTGACACCATGATGAACATGTCTGAGTTATCTGCCTACAAAGTTGGAAATAAAATCTTATCTTCTCATTCACTTCATTTTGTCTTCCTCTTCCCTTATAGTCTTTCCTTTCAAATCCATCCCCAGCCTTACTAAACATCAGAGAAATCAAAATCTTAAAGAGTGGGAAATGTCTTGTTGATGCTATTAGATTTTAATGGATCATAACAGAAGACGAATTTATAGCAGAAAACCAATAATACTTTTTATAAATTGGCACTGCCAGGAAGATGACTTCTGTGAGATAATGCAAAGAACAAATTCTGTAATTCATGGACCAAAGAGAAAGGATGGTCCTATTTAGTAAAAAGAAACATGAAGCTGTCAAGCATATCTGGAAAACTCAGGAATAGGTATTCCCTTAATGGATCCCCTTTTTTAAATAAGTTTTTTATTGTGAAAATACTGTACAGAGGGGTTACAGTTACATGAGCAAGGTAATGAGTACATTTCTCTCAAGCATTTGTTGCCTCCTCCTTTGTTTTTCCCCTACCATCCCTCCCCTCCCACCTTTGGTCCTTTTTATTTCATAAAATGATGCGACATGGATTTTTAAAACTACATTACGCAACTCCAAATTTGAACTACTAGGATGCAGAATTTTGGTAACAAATTTTGAATGTTGATTTTAAATCAGTATTGATATATTCCTCAGTACCACACAAGAAGAGAATTGAAATTTTTCTTTGCTAAGGTATGGGTAGACAAAGAGGATCCTAAGAAGGCCACATTGAGAGAATATCCAGGAAGCGTAGGATAGACCAAGACATCAATTTCAAATGTCAAGAGTGGGGAGTTTTAAGAAAAATTCACCATCTTGTCCAGTTCTCCACACTATCAAATAAAATGCCTGAAGTACAATATTGCTGATTAAAGGAAATAGTAAATATAGCTTATTCTTTTGGTATCTTCTTTTTTATTTTTTTCTTATATATTTTGTGTTTATAATTGCATTTTTATTATCTTTATGTAGTTGTACAAAGTAGCAGCCATTCAACACTTTTTGGGATTTTTTTTTGTCGGTTGTGAGGCTTGAACTCTGGGTCTGGGCACTGTCCCTCAGCTCTTCAGCTCAAGGCTAGCACTCTACCATTTGAACCACAGCACCACTTCCAGTTTTCTGGTGCTTTATTGGAGATAAGACTCTCACAGACTGCTTTGTATGTCCCTCTCCCACAGTATAACCCCTGCTTTCACTGTATTTGAAGTCGGTATAATTTGTGGAGGGGAAGGGGAAAAACAAGTCGTTTAAATAAGGATACAGGTGGACCTGTTGCAACAATGAGAAGTACAAGTTGTCATGTCAAAAATGAACTTTACAACTTGGCGGGGGGAGGTGGGGGAGGATTGAGTAGGGGGGAAGGGAGGATGGGAAGGGATGGGAAGGGTAAACAAAGGAGGAGGCAGCAATGCTTGATAAGAAATGTACTCACTATCTTGCCCATGTAATTGTAACCCCTCTGTACAGTATTTTCACAATAAAAAAAAAAAAAAAAGAATCTCACAGACTTTCCTGCCCAGGTTGGCTTTGAACCGCGATCCTTAGATCTCTGCCTCCTGAGTAGCTGGGATTTCAGGCGTGCGCCACCGGCGCCCGGCAACACATTCGTTTTGAATAGAGTGCACCTTCATCAACACCGCCTTTTTCCACGAAGAGGTTATATTGTTGTGTGCTTGCTGCTTTTGTTTGCTTGTGTTATTTAATTCACTCATCTAAGGAGTCAGTAAAAAAAGAAACTGTTATCATTGGACAGATGAGGAAACTTGAGACCAGACAGGTTCAGCTGTCTGGTCCAAAAGTTACATGGGTGAAGACTGATTCCAGCATGCTGTGGTGCTAAGGCCCCCATTCTTTGCAGCTTCGGAGGGATTGTCTTTCAAGGGCGTGCTTAGAACCTACTGCAATCAGGAGGCCATTCATCTACTCCCCAGGGGCAAAGTCACATGGGTCATGGCATTGTCATCACACACACAGGCCCTGCAATTGGCTTCTGTAGGGCTTGTTAGCCATGGACTCAAAGATTCCTAGCTTTAAATTATTGTGTGTTTAGAATCAGTCATTGGCATGTCACCGGGCTGTTACCTCCGCAGAGGAGCAAGGATCACGGGAAGCACTCTTAAATGAATGAGAGTAAGTAATTGAAGTTTTTGGAGTTCTGCAGCCTTGTCATCCTTATTTAATTTTGCTCTTATAGAGCTGCCACACCTTGTATAGAAACAAATAAATATGGGGACATACCAGTACCACCTTATTTGTGAAGGGAAGTAGGTCACCCATGGGTGGAAACATGTCCACTCTGTACTGGCTGATGGTTCTCTCTCCATCCTAGAGTAAGCCAGAAAGTTCTTAAGGAAAGCAGCATAAGGGCCAGGTGGAAGATCTCTAGTTCAGCATCTCTGGGTCCTGTGATCACTGCTCTACTTGCCAACTTGTGATGCTTTGGAAGAGCTATTCTTTTAAATACTTCAAAGATAAGAATTGTATGAGGAATTGTGTTATTTGTAACTACCATTTTGCTGCTAATTGCCCTAGTATTACTAATTGCCATAGTATTAATGGCCAGTGCTTAGTAGTTCACTAAGTCTGTTTTTGTGAATTCCTCTTTATGTCTTGATTATGATTTTGTAGCCTTGTTTTATTTGGGGACATGACTGAGACTTCAAAGTTAAAGATTAGTACAATTTAACAAGACGGTTCCTAAATTTCTGTTCATTTATTCAGAAATGTATGTTGAATCTGGACGCTGGTGGCTCATGCCTATAATCCTAGCTACTTAGGAGGCTGAACTCTGAGGATTGAGGTTCAAAGCCAGACTGGCAGGAAAGTCTAGGAGGTTCTTATCTCCAGTGGACCACCAGAAACTAGAAGTAGAACTGTGGTACAAAGTGGTAGAGTGCTAGCCTTGGACAAAAGAGCTCATGGACAGTACCCAGGCCCTGAGTTCAAGCCCTATGGCCAGCAACATGTGTGTATTGTGTGTGTGTGTGTGTGTGTGTGTGTGTGTGTGTTGACCACCTGCTGTGTCATGGAGAGATGAGAGGGGTTTGGATACACTGAGGAATAAGGAAGGTCCTTACATTGTGGAATTTACATTCTGATATGGGGAGACAGAAAAGAAACAATATATATACATACATGGTACAGTCTGCTGCGAAGTAATTGGCATTGTGAAGGAAAGAAGTAAGACAAGGTCGAGGCATTTCCCTACTGTACGTTTTTTGTCCTCACAAAAGGGCTCATGATCGTGTGTATTGTAAATCACCCATATTAGTGTGCTCTGGGCGTTTCCTGTAGCTTTGAGGGTCAACTGAGTAATGGAGAAAGACACTTCTGAAAATTCTCATCCTGATTCCAGAGGCTGTTACACTTGATAAATCAGAATTGTTCATTTGTGAATCTCTGCTTTTATTTAGATGGCTGATTGTTTCATTGGAGGTCCACTGTTCATTTTTCTATCTCCCCCATTTATTTTAAATTTTAATTTAAAACTCATTTTCTGTGGCTATGCTGGGGTTATTTAACAGGTGCTTCTGTTTTTATGAAGACACTCTTTGAAGGAGCTTTCCATCTTGAAATTGTGAGACTGTAATTAGGTGCAGCACTGATGTGATGATTCTTTGGGCTTCTCTGAGGTTATATGCAACAGTAGCCACCGATGGAAAAGCACTGAGTTCTCATGCCATAAAGAAGCAGGTGCTCATGAAGGGCAAGGGACTGAGTCCAGGTAAGATAAACCTAAGCTGACCCATCCATGTATGCAGAGATGTGCAGGGAGGAGCCTGGGGTCTGAGGACCAAGAAGAATCCTGGGAAGAGATGTGGAATGGCTGTTGGCTTGAATTTGAGTGATTGCTTAGTAAACATATGTGCTGTTGGATTGTAATGACAAAACCAACACTGCAATAAATAGAGATGGTGAAAATCATGGTTAGATCTTCTTGAAAGAGCTTTGCAGACCTATCATCTCATACTTTGTGAATCACTGTACCTCTGAGCAGCTCAGAGTTCTCCTTTGAAGTTCGAGGAAAGTCATATAACTCACTAATCTTTGTAATCTTTCAAAATAGAGGTTTCATCTTCTTTTTTTTTTATCGATAATGACTCCAACGTTCAGAGAGGTACATCCCATCCGAGAAGGGTAACCTGCCACTACACTGTTTCTACAACCCCAGTGTCATAGCTAAGACAAGAGAACCAGGTTGTGAGTGTCTTGCATTGATGGTTAGGTGTTACGAGGAATAAAAAAGGATGTAATGATTGGTTGGTTGGTTTACTTTTCAGCATTTGTGCTGTAGTGACTAACTACATGGCTTGGATTCTAGGGTTAATTAGGAGGACACTGGTGCTTTCCCCTGCTTTTCTGGAGAATAGAAATAGCCTTGCTAACTGCTAGTGGATTTCAAGATGAAGGGTAGGGGATCACAAAACAAAACAAGAACAAAAAAAAAAATCACTGCTCTGTAATGGCAACTGCATCTGGGCATTCTGTGTGCCCTATTTCTGGGTACTTTGTTGGCCCCCAGAAGGAACTTTTGGAATTGTACAAATTTCTTTGTCAAGTTTTCTTTCCTGCCTGGTTTACTTTCCTGCCCGGCTATGTCTATAAATGTTCACTGTGAGTGGCATCTCTCAACACTCACCTGAGACAGAAAATATCAGGCTCATTGGTCTTCCCATGGGTTGCAGTCCACTCTCTTTTAGCAATCCCTTTCCAGCTTCCTTTTACTTAGATGAATAGAAGTTTCCATAAAATATATTAAGACTTTACTTAAGGGGCTGAGATTTGAGGATTGTGGATCGAAGCAGGAAAGGCTAGGAGTCTCTTATCTTCAGTTAACCACCAGAAAGCTGGAAGTAGAGCTGACTCAGGTGAGCATAGTAGTCTTGAGCACAAAAGCTCAGGGACAGTGCCAAGGACCTGAGTTCGAGCACCAGGAGCAGCACCACATACAAAAAGGTATCAAGGCATGTACACAAGAGATTACACCTCCACTTTTGGTGTTATTACTGACTTTAACACCAAGGAACTTGTTCTCCTCATTTTTCTCTCTGTTTTCCCATTTATCTAACTTGTTTTCATTTCTCCTTTTCTTCTGCACTCAGTTATATATGGGCATAGATATTTAGTTTTTTTTTCCTATCATATTGTCACATGTATTTTCTAGAAGAAATTACTGAGTACCTGCCTTATGTAACTTGGTATAAAAAGAAGTATGTATAATGAGTCATGTAAATTTCAGGAAGTTGGGTACTGGAAAGGAAATGAATACTTATTGAGTAGTTGAGCATGTCAGTATTGCAGTCTCAATTCCTAGAAGACCAAATCTGCACAGCATGTAAGTCTCATCTCTTCACCAGTCCTGAGTCCTACAGGTGAGGAACCCACCTGTGTGTTTTGTGTGTGTGTGGGTTCAGTTATGGAGCCTGAACTCTGGGCCTGTGCGCTGTCCCTCAGCTCTTCAGCTCAAGCCTAGCACTCTACCACTTGAGCTACAGCGCCACTTCCGGCTTTTTCTGCTTATGTGGTGCTGAGGAATTGAACCCAAGGCCTCATGCATACAAGACAAGCACTCTACCACTGAGCCACCTTCCCAGCCCTGAGGAATCCACTCTTTAAAGACCTATAATGTTGGCATCTCCAAATTCTGATACCTAACACTCTCAGCTCCAGAGCCTTATCTAACTCAAGAAATGAGAGGAAAAAGGTCAGCTTGGCAGACCTGGCAAGTTGAGGAGGGAAGCTGGGTAGTACTGGAGCTCTCATGCCGTAGTACGTGCCGGGTAAATAACACACTGGTTCAGATTCTGTTATCATGATCGCTCTGAGCACTATAGATGGTATCAGCCCCATTCTACTGCACAGAGCCATGGACATGCTGTGGGGAATGGAAAGTAGGGGCACACTGGCCCTGCTGACAGAAGCCAGTGACTTCATCAGTAGTGGCTCAAGCCTGGGGCTCATGATCTGTCCATTGAGCCCTGGTTGTCAGATGTAATACGTAACCATTATAGCCGTTAGAGGCAGTGTCTATATACATGGCTTCATCCAAATATTTCTGTTCAGATCAACCCAGAATGTATTCTTCCTCTCTAGCTTCCTCCTTCCCATTCTCAGAGATTTGTATTCCAGAATAGGTTTGACTTCTTAAACTATTTAGAAAATCAGGAGATTTGAAAGTGAAGAGGGGGAAAAAAAAAAGAAAGCTTGCCACGGAGTTATGGTATCAATATTTAAATAACAAATGCCAGAACCTCCAGAGAGTAAGGTTTGAATTTTTCATGATATCTAAGAGATGTGTAGACTATTTTGAAATTATATATTTAAAATTTTGAAAATAAAGATTGTATTGGCAATTGTCTGCACTCAAGACAGTCATAACCTCACTTTTGAGAAGAAGATTATTCATCTTCTAAATAAATGGCTCCGACGAGAGCATCTGAGACTCTGAGATACACAGATGTATCATCTCGTGACTCTGACTGTGCCGTGTGATGTATTTACCCATGTGAATAGACACGCACACTCTTTCATGTTTATTTCTGCCCTGTCAAAGTCTGTACTTACATTTCTCCCCCTTATCGGTATTTTATGGTACAACCACCCTAGTACTTACCCAAAACTTTGTCATCTGATACAGTGATAAAAAGAATCCCTTATGTTGGAGAATCTCTTTGTACTTTTCAAAGTACTTTTACTTTGTTTCTTATAACTGATCTCCACATTAATCTTACAAGGTATGCATGTAATGTATGTGATTTTACTCATGATGGATCAGGAGCTCAGGGAGGTTAATTGCTGGCCCACAGTCACACCAGGGAATTGATGAAGTGGGGGTCTTATTTACATTTCATGCCTGTTCTACTTATGAGAGTAGTGTGTATTTATCATAGAAAAATAGCAAAACATGAAAAATGTATAAGGAAGAAAATACAAAAGTGCTCCGAAATCCCCTCACTTACACATAAGTCTAGTATCTTGGTATATTTATCAATGATCTTCTTAACGTGAACGGAAAGTTTAAAAGTTGAAATTACATTTTACAATATATACACTGTGTTCCAATCTACTTACTATTACTTGTTATTACTTATCCACGCCTTCCTTTATTTTGAATATTTTTTCTGCAACATCATTTTCAGTGACAAATGCTTTGTAGCATGTGAATATGCCATAATTTAACATTAGCCATGAAAGGTATATCTACACTTTTGAGCACATTTGTTATCCTTTTGTTCAATTCCAGAATTATCGGATCAACATATATGCACACTTTTAAAGGTTTGGATCTGTGGAGGTCTCTTGTTAAATTATGTTCTAAATGCTTATATTTCTAGCTGTTTCACTACATATTTGAGGTACCAAGATATATTTGTGGGGCTTGTGGGGCTTGAACTCAGGGCTTAGGTATTGTCCCTGAGCTTCTTGTGCTCAAGACTAGTGTTCTACCACTTGAGCCACAGCTCCATTCTGGCTTTTTTGTGGTTAATTGAAAATAAAAATCTCATGGGATTTCCTGTCTGGGCTGACTTTGAACCAAGATCCTCAGATCTTAGCCTCATCAGTAGGTAAGATTATAAGCATGAGCCATAGGCACCTTGCTCCTGTAAAAATAACTTTCAACGGTTTTGATATTGTACTGTTGTTTAAATGCCTTTGATCGAGTATGTACTTTTATAGCAATTTTTATGGTGATTAAGAGCTTACATAAATTTCACATGTATGTACTTTTAAAGAAGACCTTATGGA
Organism: Dipodomys spectabilis; assembly: GCF_019054845.1. Classification (NCBI taxonomy): domain Eukaryota; kingdom Metazoa; phylum Chordata; class Mammalia; order Rodentia; family Heteromyidae; genus Dipodomys; species Dipodomys spectabilis. Next base: position 1,041,382 of record NW_024870684.1, read on the forward strand.
ACCATAGTATAGTATAGTGATGAAGCTTCCATTTATACTTAAGGACTTAGTGGTTTTTTACCTTTACCTGTAAGTCTGAATGATGCCCATGGACATGGAGAATTGACTACACTTGGGGTTCTCATAGGGTTTGGCTTATCAATCATTAGGATATTGACGCTCTGGACCACTATTTTGTATTTGTCATACACTTTGACTAATCTGTCTTCAGGGCAATATTATTGATTCCTCAATAAGATAAAACATGAGAAACATTCTTAGTGAAATTTAAGATGTCTGATCTTTGAATATCAAACAGAATTCCATTTATTGAAAAAGACATTCCTTCCTGTGAAGCAGTGTGACCTTGGGAAGGCTGTTTTGCCTCTCTGAGCCTCTTTTGTTCTTTATGGGTCAGAGAGAAGTAAAACTAGGCCTTTCCAGAAATAGAGAGAAGGAGAGGATGAGAAAGAGAGAGAGTACATGAGAAAGTTCTGTGCGCACTATATAAGATGTTCTGTGAAACCCTAGTACCATCAGTCCACTCCTGTAATCACAGGTACCCCAGAGGCTGAGATATGAGGATCACCACAGAAAGCCAGCCTAGAGAGACAAGTCCCGAGACTCTTAATTAGTCAGCAAAAAGCCAGAAATGGAGGTATGATTCACCTTGAGCAAAAACGCCATGAGTACATAAGACCCAGGATGGCCCCTTGAAAAATTAACTCACTCATTAACAAGTAAATAAAATGTAATTGTGAGCCTTCTTTTCCTTAAGAAAAAATGAAGTTGGCATTCCACAAATATTTAGCAATGAAAAATCTCTCCTTTGGATATCATTCTGATACTGCTCATAATTTATGGAGAACAGGTTTGTTAGATATAGGCAATGTAGACTAGCTTCCGTCCAGACACACAACTAATGGGACTTCACTGGTCCCTTGGTGCTCACCATTTTTGTTTTTCTGGTATGGATAAGGTCCTCCAGGGTCCCAGATGAAGCTTTTATCCCTGTGAGACCATTTCTCTATACTCAAGAGTATTTTCTGTACAAATGTACCTTTGCCTCCTTTCTTTTCTTGAAGCTGTATGAACATCCTTGGGGATGTTAAGATTAACTATGAGGTGTACAAGTCCATCCAGAGAAACCAGAGTTGCCAGCACTTTGGAGGAGTCATTTGGTTCCTTGTCTTGATTACCCCATCTACAAAGTTACAAAGTTTCTCAAACATTTCCTGAACACCCATTGTGTACCAGGCAATAAGTATGAAGATTAATCTGTGAAATGCCCTTCTCAGTAGGACTTACATTCCTGCAGCTCAATAAGCAGCTGATTATCTAACACTGTGAGGAGTCAGATCACGGTATGGTAGCCTCAATTTAGTTCATCTCTGTGTGCTTTATTTCTGACGACCTGACAAGCAAAGCAAAGAGAAGCTTTCTAATTAAACAAACAGATGATATATAATTGATCCATGCAGGCAACTCGGGAAAAATGGACACATCATGTGGAGATATTATGTAGAAAATAGAACCACAGAACTGAAAGTGTTCTTCTTTCCTCCCTTCTGTCTTCCCTTCTTCCTTTCCTCTGCCTATAACATTCTTTGCCTGACTCCCTTTACCCAGTCCTTCTGCCCCTTGCTGGCCCTAGTGTATCCCATAGGTCATTGAATCCAGCATAATTATTTCTTCTGGAATTATTCTGTGATCTGTCAGCCTTCAGTAAATATCCTTTGTCTTTTCTTCTGCATATCAAACACTTCTGTTGCAGTAGTTATTATAATGGGTGATACAAAAATTTGATGCTACCCAATTACCCATCTATCAATGGAAGATTAAACAAAATGTAATATATACACAAAATAGAAGATTTATACAGGCTTAAAAGAAGGAAATTCAGACACATACTTCAACATTGATGAATCTGGAAAATTACCCTTAGGGAAATAAGGCAGTTACTAAAGGATTAATAACACGTGCTTCTTCATATATGAAGTTTTCAGAGTAGTCACTAATACAATCAAATGGTGGTTACCAGGAACTAGTGAGGCATGGCAGTGGCGAATGCGGTGGTGACAGGTTAGTGTTTAAGGAATATTGAGTGTCAATTTGGGAAAATGGAAAATGTTCTGCATTGCACAATGATGTACACATATTTAATGCCACCAAACTGAGCATGTGCCACGATCAAAACCTCTATGTTGTATGCATTTGACTATAATAAAATGGGTTATGATTGGCTCTTGAATGACACTATGTATCTGTTTATGTTTCCTTAAGAGAAGGGATCGAGGACCTTAATCAGTATATTTATAGTGGTAAGCATATATTTTGCAGATAGGAGGTACTCACTTAAAACTGGTTGAATAAATGAATGAATATATTTATCTATTGTTTATTTATCTCTGTCAGTTTATGACATCCTGATTTTATAGATAAGGACGTTCGGGTTTAGAGATGAGGGGTGACCTTACTGAGTTCCAGTGGGTGGTAAACATTCAAGTCAGTATGGAAAGCCCCAGTGGTGTCAACTGCAATCAGAAAGTATTCTTTTCACTTTGTCAGTCTTTATTTGCCATCATTTCCTACATGCCATTAGCTGGAATCACATAAAGTGAAACTGAAATGCCACATTGTATTTTAAAGATGATTTTAGGTGACTGAATAGAAGGTGGAGAAGGAAAGGGTAAAAATGGAGATGGCCACAGAATGCAGCCACTTTGCATTTACTTTTGCTTTTGATCTCTTCTACTCTCTTGCCATGAAACCTAAAGAAAAAAGAAAGAGGAGAATGATTGGCAAATCAGTTGTTTCCCAAGGGCTGTAGAGGTTTCCAGGCTCTTAGATAATTTAACGTAGGAGGGGGGTCTGCTGTAGGGGACTGCCTGCATGGTTCAAGATGGGGAAGATGATTTAATAGGCCTTTTCCTGCCCTAATTGCTGATCTTCCTTGTGGGAACCCCCTTCTGATGCTGCATTAAAGTCTCTATTAATTTGTTTATGTATAAATTCAAGCTACTTCAGTTCTGTCACAATTCTGAGAGGTTCTTATTCAAGACTCTCTGGCTAGTACCATCTATTAGGATTTACTGATAAGAAAGATGCATTGTACATTTTATTACCTTGCCTACAGAATACATGTGACAACTATAAAGTACATTCGTATATAGTATGAGTTACTGTCAGGGTAATTGATAAAGTCAACTGTAATAAAGGGTAGCTGGAATGGCATTCCTAGAAGCTGAGGTCTCTTAAGTGCTTAAGAGGGGGTGGGGGTGGGGAAAACACTAAATAAATCCAGAAATCACTGGCATTTTCTTTTAAATAGCCAACCCGAATCTTTAGACACACATCTCACTTTCAAGTGTAATTATTTTGTGTTGCAGTTTTTATCTGCTGACACATTGGAATCAACTCAAATAAAAGAGGGCTATAAATCTTGCATTGTTTGGATGAAGTGCATGTTGGTGCAGGAAGATGTCAGTAGAGGCTGCCCTCCTGTGTAAATAGTTGAGGAGAATCAAACTAGTGGGGGAGATGTTGATCCAGTTGAGACAAAATTGTCTGCGAGCAGATTTTTGGCCTCCATGTACATATTGGAAGCAATGATAGGCTCTCTGGCCCATTTTTGTAGGTGAATTGTAGGTGATCTTTATAATAATAGTAATAACAACAACAACAACAATAATAATAAAAGCAGCTAATTCTACTACTTCATACTACTTGCTTAATTTCATATACTAGTGGTTTATAATCAAAAGATCTCTATGTTGGGGAAAGTAGAAGTCTCACTATCTATGCTGTTTAGCAAAATTCTCTGTACCCCAGATTATTCATCTGGAAGTGGAAGCAATGATAGTATAAAATTTTAGGGTGGCTGGGAAGATTAAATGATGTAATATATACAGTGTGTCTAGACTAGTACCTAGGACACAGTAAATCCCCATGCCAGGCTGACACAGATCATCCTTCACCTTCAGAGAAGGCGAAGTCACAGAGAAGTTAATAAACTTACCAAAGGTGGCAGATGGAGGATGTGACCTGTATCTTTTAAGTTCTAAAGTCTAAATTCATTCCGCTGTTTCTGCCTGTCTGCTGCATTCCCCTTTCTCTTTGCCAATGTCACACATTGGCCCTTGTGTTAGTCTGTTTTTTGGACAGAAGTCTTGAGACTAGGCAATTTATTTAAATTTATAAAAAGGAGATTCCTGATTTAATTCATGGTTCTGGAGGCTAGGAATTTCAAGATCAGGCAGCTACATAGGACATAGGCTTTATACTATGTCATAACATGGCAGAAGGAATCACACTGGGAAAACCTTTGTGAGAGCAGTCAAGGAGCATATGCAAAGCAAACAAAGCTGAGGACTGAGCAAGAACTCACTTCCTTATGATGCTCTCAATCCCGACTCAAATACCTCTAAAATGCCTTCCCCTACTGACACTATGACATGGGGACCAAGCAGCTGCATGACTTTTGGTGGGAAGCAACTCTATAAAACCGTAGCAGTCCTTATCCTGACTTCCCATCTGGAAGGTGGGGACTGTATCAATAGCCCGTTTGAATCCCACTTACTCTAAGCTGAGGAAGACAATGGAACAGGCTTCTTTGACAGACTCTTTGGCCATCAACTGGAATATTATTTAGTTAATAACAGAGCAACTCATGTAAAAGTAAATTATTGCTGCCCATTCAGACTTCTGCTCTGTTTTATAATATGAGCTCTTCTCCCATCCCCCAGTGGATGAAACTTGCTGTATGTTGTTAGAGCAACTCTGCAGACTCAAACAGAATCTGTTTGAATGATGACTGACAATCTCTGGCCCCTGCTGTGTTCACATACTCTTCTTCTCTAATTATTTTATAATTAGATAGATGAGACTGAAAAAAACTTTGAGAGTCAGGTCTATACACTTTGTAGCGAAAGCTCTATGTCAACTTTTCATTGACTACTTGAGTGTCCTTCAAAATTATTAGACTGTTTCCCTGGTTGTGTTGGTTCCACTTGATGCTCTAAAACAGTATCAGCTCCATCCCAATACTTCTCTTCCCTCTCCTCTCAAAACCCCCATCATCTATGTGCTGGGGATATAGATCAGTGGTAGAGTACTTTCCGAGCATGTACCAGGTCCTGGATATGAACCCTAACATTGTAAAAATGCGTGCATGCATTATTTTTAAATTCCATCATATTCATGTGCCTTCTTATAACTAAGGCTAGAAGAGAAGTGGACTTTTAGAAGCATTACTAATGTGAAGGAACAAATGAAACAATTTAGAACAGTGCTTGGAGCCAGTAAAGGATGTGTGGGGAAGATAAAGGTTCAATCCTAACTCTGTTTAGGAGCTATGTTCTTTTGGCAGGTTATACAAATGCTCAGTATCTTCATTTTAAATAACAGTATCTCTGTACTGTGATTTTAAATACTATGCAAGTGAGAAACGCCTTGAAAATGTGAAATATCCTGCAAACATTACTTGCTACAAAAATGAGAAGAGAAATGCAACTATACTTTTAAGACAGAAATTCATGGTGCTGATCCACAATCATGGCTGGGAGGTCTTGGAACCTTAACCTCTCAGAGTCTCATTTTCTTTCATCTATCAACGAGCATGATAATCTTAATATTTTAATAATCTAATATTCTAATAACAAATCTATATTCTAATCATCTGTAACTCTCATAATTTAGTATCTAGTTTACAAGGTCTTACAACTTAGTATAAGCATTAGTCCAAAAGTTAAACTCTAAAACACTCTGCAAATGTGAGTCACTGTGTTTACTGCAGAGAGGGCCAGACCATGGAATATCTCTGGCACTTTCCTTGTAAATGGAAGGGACATCTTTGTAAATGAAGTAAAACATATCCTCATTTAAAGAAAAAAGAAAAGAAAATTATCCCTACTTTTCACTGCAAAATTTAGTAACCAACCGTGTAACCAGACACTGGTGGCTTAAGCTTATGTAAGCTATACAGGAGGCTGAGATCTGAAGATCTCGGTTCAAAGCCAGCCTGTGTGTAAGACTTACCTCCAATAAAGTACCAAAAAACCAGAAGTAGAGCTGTGGCTCAAGTAATAGAGTGCTAACCTTGAGTCCTTGAACACAAAAGTGTAGGTACAACATCCAGGCACTGAGTTCCAGCCCCAGGACTGGCACATACACACCCCCCCCCAAGAATGTCTGCGCTCTTGCCATGTGGGTATAAATTAGATCTGTGTGACAGTCTGTGGATCACATTTTGCTATCTGCTGGATGGTATTTTCACAATGTTGGGACGAAAAAACTAAGATGGCTATTCAGGATAAATGCTAGATCTACTTTGTTCTGAAAGATATATGCCAGAACATAAAAGAATTATCTCCTTGATACTCCTATTAATTCATGACAGTTATAGAATACAGTAAAATGTCACATAATTCCTTCTACATCTTGCTGTATATTTCAAGAACGTCAGATGTTCTACTAGATTCGAGGTAAATCAGGTTTTGAAGCCATTGGCTATAATCTTTTCCCTTCTCTACCATCTTATGACCATCAGTTCCATGCATAAGGAAGAATAGACTCAGGAACCAATTTTGGGCCAGTGCTGGTAACTTACACTTGTAATCCTAGCTACTCAGGAGGCAGAGATCTGAGGATCATGGCTCAAAGCCAGCCAGGGCAAGAAAGTCCATAAGAATCTTATCTCCAATAAACTACTCAAAAAAATCAAAATTGGTGCTGTGGCTCAAGTGTTAGAGCACTAGGCTCAAGCAAAAGAAGTTTAGGGACAGCACTCAGGCCTAGAGTTCAAGCTCCAGGACTGGCGACAAAACAAACAACAGTGAAAAGAACCACTTTTAACCTTGGACTCCCTTTATCCTTGCATGAGTAGAGAAGAGTGAATTGTCAAGTTTGCATCTAATGGCATCGTCTTGTAAAATGAATGTAATGAATCTGGAGAATGACTACTATTTGGAAAACACTGGAATAGTTTCTGAAGAAGCTTGCCATTCATGTTTGCAGCATGATGAAGGGAACCAACCTGCCATCTGGGAAAATCCAGTGTACCAGTGCTCTAAGATAAGAAGTGTATCTGGAAATAGTTTCTGAACATAGTCTGCTAAGCTTTGGGAAAACACACACATCACACATGTCATTGATGTGTTCATGACACTTTAGATCACACAGACAAGGGCAAGTGGACTCCTTTCACATAACATGAACTGAAGAGACTAATACCCCTGCAGTTATGTTCTCCATGGTCTGAAGTGGTTACATGGCTAGACTGAAGTACAAATCCTTTGAAGAAAGTTCCGTTCAAACCCAACTTGAGATAACTTTCTTACCAATGGACAGTCCTTTGAGAGAGGTCCCTGTCCTTACATCCCTCTCCCTAAAAGCAAAGCCAGGTTTTCCACAAGTCAGGTCTCCTCACTTTCAAGAAGCCAGTTCAAAGATGACTTTAAGCCTATGTGATTTATTGTTTTTCTACTCAACTCTTCCCAGCCAAAAGCTCTCCCTTTCCCTCTTGAATATCTAGGAAGCTTCATCAGGTTATACTCCGAAAACATGTTGTCCCAGAAAGTAACCACTAGACTACTGAAATTTAAGTTAATTAGAATTGAATAAAAATTAAGTACTCAATTCTTCAGTCACAGCTCACACATTTTAAGTGTTACACTTGGCTGGTGGCTACAGTATTGGACAGTGCAAATGCAGACCAATTTCCTCATCATAGGAAGTTCTGTTGGCTGAATTGCTCTAGAGTGTGATACATTCTGCCTTATAATGAAAGCAAAAACCCTATCTGCAAAGTTTCTACTTTGTGTCAACTCATGCTGGTAATTTATAATCCACAAAATACCATGAAAATTTGATAACTTGTCCAGAGAGATGAGACTGGTAAGTAGTTACACTGGGACTGGATTGTTTCTATTCTAATACCTATTCTGAAACACTAGTTCTACCTACCTTGGGTAGTATCATGTATTGCCGTGAATGAAGGTATTGCTTCTTTTATTTCTGTTTAAAATCTTCTATTATTTAGTGAGATGTGGGTGAAACTACAGATAGGGGGTTTAGCATTAGAATATCACGAAGATGGTAGAGGCCATTCATTGATGCTAAACACTGTATGTGTATCTGTCCCATTTAATTCTGATCACTCATCTCCTGTAGATTCTGTTTTTACCTTTACAGATAAAAAAAAATAAAGAAAAAAACTTAGCTGATAAAAGTAGGCAAGATAGCAGGTGGAAAATGGTGGATCCTAGAGTAGAACCCCCTAGTACTTTGAATTCAGAAACTCTTGTCAGGACCTCTTAGTCTTACTGTTACAACCCAACAGAGTCAGACTTTGTTTCTACTCCCCACAGGAGTAGTCTTAGATTTTTCTCTCAGAGTCAGACTTTGTTTCTACTCCCCACAGGAGTAGTCTTAGATTTTTCTCTATGTGGAAGACTGGGATGACTCCTCTGCTTGACTTGGGAAAATAAACAGAGCAAAATATCTCAGAGCAGGGGATACAACTAAGTCTAGGAGCTTGTCCATTCCCAGGAGAAGAGTTGTAGATAAAGGCTTGCCCTTTCCCTCCACTACCGAAATGCTAATCAATGTAGCAAATACACCTGATTGACTTCTTGTCAGAGCCCCTTTTCACAACAATGGACAACAGCATCTTCTGCAATTTGAAAACTGATTACAGATCTACAATCCTGGTTTGCTTGCTTTTTTAACATAAATGGAATTTCTTTCTAAGTGAGAGCAAAAGATTTGTCAGTTGATTCCAATACACTTCTAAGGAGATTGCTTTGCCAATCCCCTTTTAAGTGAGTCTACTAAATTATGGTAACTGAAGTTGAATGTATGGCAATGAAATTAGCACTATCTGCTTTCCATTTTCATTCATTAGGAATTTTGAGCCTAGTAAAAAGATGTACCTCTGTCAGTAGTGTTTATACTACTTTCTTTTTTTAAATCACACTTTCATTCTTTCTCCCCCTACTTTCTTATATGTCCATAGTGTTCTGTCAATAGATAACATTTTTCTGGAAAGTTGTTGTAGCCAAAATCTCAACTATAAAACAATGGGGAGATGAATTGTGAACCCAGCACGGGTTCTCCTCATTTAAATTCGTATTTTGGTCAGGGATGGGAATTTAGACAAGGCAGGGAGACTGGGTCAGTTTCCATGGACACCAAGTCTTAGGCATCACCACAAGCAACAAGGAAATGATCAGCTTAGAGCTGAGTTTCATTTTGGAATGGGTACATCTGAATTTTTTGGTCAGCTTCAAGTGTCTGAGCACTTGTGAAGAAGAACATAAGCTTTGCATTAAGAGGTCTGGATCTGAGGCTTTGCTATAGCTAACTGTTAAGAGAATAGGCTCTAAAACCAAACTCCGTATATTCATATCCTGGATTTAGAGTCCAAATTGACAAACTATGGCAGCCCATAGGCAAAATCCAACACAACACCAGTTTGGGTTTATTTGCTTAATTCTTTTTAACTCTTTAAGTAGTCACACAAAGGGTTTTCAATTCAACATGTCAGTTTGAGTACAATGCATCTTGATCAATGTCACCCTTTCCATCTTGTTCACCCATCTTTCCTAAGTCCATTCTCCTCAACACCTGTTTTTGCATACGTGAAAGAAGAGAATACCTTTTAGAGTTTTTAAGTTATTAAAAAAATAAAATGTAGCATGTGTATGAACATTGAATTCCTATGTCCGGGAATGAAATTCCCTGGAGCACAGTTGCAGTCAGACAATCCTTCACATATGATCTGTGGCTGACTCTGCCTTGCAGATACAGGGTACAGGGTTGAGCTGTTGTAACAGAGGCATAGAAGCCCCCAGAGCTGGAGGTCTTTACTCTCTACCCTTTCCCAGAACAGGTTTGCCATTCCTTTAATTTGAAATGTTCAGGTTACATATTTGTACCAAAGTTTTCTCACCTGAGAAATAGAATTACTGATTGTAGTCACATCCTTTAGTGACTGTGAAATAAATTGTGGAGGTAATTATAACTCAATTAGCACACACTTGCACGTAGTAGACATAAAATAAATGCTAGCAAATGGCCGTATGATTTTGGTCAAGTTGTTAAAATTATGAGCCTCAGTTTCCTCACTGCTAAATGGAGATACCTCACTTAGAGGATCTATAAAAAGACTAATGGAGTAGTAGCCTGTCGATTACAATAATGGTTAATTTTTATTTGGCATTTAACTTCACAATTGGGAAATTCTAAACAAAGAACAGTTAAGTAATTCTCCAGTCTACTCAAGCAGTTAGTGACAGAGGTGAGTTATAAATCAGACGATCCTCAGAGCCAGCTGCTTGATCTGAACAACTCTTGTCATCTGTCATAAATGCCTTATAGTGCGTCTGTGCTGATTTTTTCTTTTGCCCCCTACCTGATAGTTACCAATTTCTCATGCTTGTGTTTACTAAGGCTACCATTGTACTTTATATCCCAGATACCTCATATTTTTGTCTAAAGTAGATGTTCAAATTTACATTGTTATTGAATTAATGTGTTTGTGTCATTTTCCTAAGCTCAGGAACTATTTTTTGTCCCTATGCTAGTTTTGAGGCTTAAACTGGGGAAATCAGGGCCTGGGTGCTGTCCCTGAGGATTTTTTACCTTCAGGCTAGTGCTCTTCTACTTGAGCCATAATTCCACTTCTGGCTTTTTTTTTGGGAGGGAGTGTTAATTTGGAGATGAGAGTCAGCTTAGGCTGGCATGAAACATAAATCCTCAAGTATCAGCCTCCTGAGTAGCTAGAATTACAGATGGGAGACACTGGCACCTGGCCATCTTTTTATCTTTATATCTATACTACTAAAAGCCACCTGACTGTTGCTAAGATAGTATTTGCTAATAGTCTAAATGAATTAACAGAAATGGAATTGTTGTTACTGTTTATATGTCTTCTTACACCAACCCCATTAGTGGACTTTGGGTGATATGTTTTGTTGAAAAATAAATCTGGTGTATAACTCTCCTGAGCAACTGAATATGATCTATACTGTAGATCACCATTTTTTTGGTCTTTTATGTATTGTTTGAGATTTTTGTTATCTATAAGTAGTTTTACCAAGATGTTGTCATTTAACAAATTGTTTTAATTTATTTTTTTGTTTTGTCCCTTTTTTTTTTAATTGTGAGAATACCGTACAAAGGAGTTACAATTACATTGGCAAGATAACAAGTACATTTCTTATCAAGCATTGTTGCCTCCTTGTTGTTTCTCCTTCCCATCCCTTCCCGTACTCTTCCCCTCCTCCCACCCCATCCTCCCCCCCCCACCAAAGTTGTTAAGTTCGTTTTTCGACATAACGACTTAACAAATTGTTTTATAAGTACAATGCTTCCTGTTCATGTGACTCAGTCTGAACTCAGGACTCTGAGACTTCTCTACATACATAGTCTCTGAGAGTAGCAGCAAATTTCTCAACAGGCAAAAAGAATACTGAAATCAAATGGATATTTTCTCTCACTTCAGGAGAGTAAAAGAAAGTTTGACAGTAATAATGTGATAATGACATTGTAGACTTTTATGTGTGAGACAATTTTAATATATCCATAACTGTTTAATGGAAGTGTTAGTATTCTTAGTTGCCAGATATTAGAACAGCAGTGTCAGTGATAGAAAGTATATAGCTAGAGTGTTTTGGAGCCTCAAGTAGGATTTGTTTCTTTTTACACCTGGTCACTAACCTTGACCTCACTACAAATGAACTCTAGATGCAGGGAAGATTATTCAGTCATTTCTCTATTCAACAATTCTCTCTTATTGATTGCCTGAAATAAGCACTGGGGATTCATCACTGAGTGAACAAGACAGACAAGGTCAAAACCCGTATTACCTTCTGTTTTATTGGGAGAGTCAGACAATAACCATGTAAATAAATAAAATAATTTCAAATAGGGATAGGTACTATGGATTTTTCTTTTAATTGAGGATAATGTGAGGGAGAGTAACTTGGAGGGGAAGTAGTAGTAGATAGATGGATTCCGGGAGAGTGTCTCTACTGAAGGAACACTTAAGCTGAAATTTGAATTGTAGAAGACATGAATGGAAAGACTAGAGGGAAGAACATTGCACAAGTGCTGGGCCATGTTTTGCACTCTTGAGGGGAACCAGATACAGGACAAACAGATAGTCCATTTCCTACTGTTGGGAACATCTGGGCCTGATTATATAGCTAGAACTGGCCCATCATCTCTGAAGTAGGGTCAGGGTGGAGGCAAGTTAATGTTTACTCCTCTTGTGACAATTCCATTTCTCCTGCTTTCTTTGCACACAAACCATTCATCTTTTACACCTGGCTCAGATGGTTTTTCTCCCAGTCCTTTTAGTTACACTTCCTTTTGGTTACTCATAGTACATTCTTTTTGTGTCATATGTATTTCTGTTCTTTGATCAAGACCTCATATAGTAATCAAGTTCTGGAGTTATGCAGTCTCTGGGCTTGAGTCCTAGCTTTCTAATAGGATTTCAATTGCTGGATCTCTTTAGATCTGTCTTGTCATCTGTGAGTGGACATAGTTATCCATCCTGTAACATCAGTTACTCTGAAAATGCAATAAGGTCTGAGAGCATTGAGTTCACAACAATCCCTTCAATAGATGTAAATAATTGTTTTGATCGTGGATACTGTGTGGCTCAAAGCAAATCATTATAAGGTTTAAGGGTTGGTAGCAGGAATTTTGGGTCACCAGCATTTATATCTATATTACCTTACCTAGGCCCTCAAATATAAATATATATAAACAGGAGTAGGTAAATATTTTGAATAAATAAGTGGGATTTTAATTTTCTTCATAGATATAAACACTAGAGTATTAAATAATTTCAAGTCTGGGTAGAGCCTTTGTGGTCACCAAAGGAAGTCGATTACTTAAGCAAAAGAGGCTGAGGCCAGTAGCAACTAAGAAGCTAAACTCAGAGTCACCATATCTGTTCATCATGGACCTGAGATCTGTGGTTGGTCCCTTCAGATTGGCAGTGCAGAGAATAGGTTTAGATTAGTTCTGTAGGCAAAAGAGCTCCAGTCTTCCAAGAGGAACCTAATTCAAAATTTGTCTCATTATAGCACTCAACTTTCCTTGAGCTTTTGGCTAGAAATTTTGACAGAACATAGGATAGAATAGATGTTCAGTATATGAGTAATAAATAACCAGTGGACACACATGACTACCATACTGATGGCTCATTAACCTTACATGCTTATGTGCAAGTGAATCTTAGGGGTGAGAGTCTTTTCTAATCTCACGCCACATCTGTCTCCATGGCCTTCCTGGCAAGGAAAATAGTAAATTTCTGCCTCCCTGGGAGGCAATACACATTGATCCATTCATAATCCAAAGGCTCTTGAGCACCTAAATGACATCTGGGGTTATTGACTTTAGCCCAGCTGTGTTTAGAAATTATGTAATGGCCTAAGAGTCACTTAATCATTCAGCAAATACTTAGGAACACCTACTATGTGATAGGCACTTTTATTCTGTCCTCATTTTGAATGTGAAACAATAACAGTACCTATCTCATTGGATAACTGTCAGAGGTAAGCTCAGTGAGCAAGACACATGGAAGATGAATGCTCCAGAAACATCGTCATGGCTCAATAGTTTTGTACTTATATATCTCATAAACTTACTATAATGATTGCAATCATGATGGAAAAATCCAACACTATAGCATACTTAAAAGTTTCACATTCCCAAGCTTCTAGCTTTCGGTTTTTGTTTAACTCACACTCCAACTTCCATCCTTACTAGATTATTGAGATGGTCCCACATTGCAGAAAAGAACCATGTTTGTCTTCTAGGTGCTCAAACCAAGAGGTTCCATAAGGTATTGCTGTGTGTCCAAAATGCTAGCTTTTAAGAAACTTCCATGGAAACTGGTGTCATCACACAGTGCACTCACACACAGTGAACCAGAGGAAGGAAAACAGGACCAACTCAAGATCAGGGTTCAGAAGCTTAGGTCCCTGACTGCTGATCCTAAGGATTTGAGGTCTGGCCCATCTGAATATTTGATTCCCAAAAGAAGTTCTGGAAAAGCAGTGAAGAAGCCAGACAAAAGGAACAAATTTCAGCTCATTAGGAAGAATGAAAGTTACAAATGAAATAAAATATTAAATCTAAATCCAGGTAAGCAGCGTAGAAGTCCCCAGTCACTAAGTTGAAAAATCAGTATGCTAGAGATGATATTCAAAATAGATAGTTCATCAGACAGCCTGAGGCAGATCTCATATGATTGCCAGGACCATTCTGGGTATAACCTGGCATGCCATGACCAGTCAGGAGCAAGGAGTGAGGATGGAGCAGACCAATGCTCTGATTCCAGGAAGGAGTCATCATATTTAGTGCTCCCCACAACACATCAGGAAAGTCACCAATATTATCCTACTTGGAGACACAGAAGAAGCTTACATCTGGTAACACTAAGCATCAAGACCAAGAAAAATGACTCCATAGTCTACTCTTGATCCCAAGACTGTGTTTATGGGGTTCATATTCAGTGCTAAGCCCTGGACTAGACTAAGGAATGCAGTCTTTAGCTAAACAATACCAAAGAAAGAATAGGCAACACATGTTAGGAATCATGCTTCAAGCATTTCATCTACTTTTGCCCAAGTTGTGAGTTAGGAAACTGAGAGAACCCAAATCAATCCAGACCAGCGCTAAGGAAGAGCTATCCATAGACTGTACATTTCAGCAAATGGAAGTCCAGAAAGCTGAAGGGTCTCTATTTTGTTTTTCAAACTCAAACTCCCTCAGTAAGGAAACAAAAACATAAACATATGCTTACTTCTTGAATGATCAAAAGGACCAGGAGAAGCCAAGATCTGAGTGTCAGAGACTCTGGAGTTGAAAGCCAAGTTTTGTTCCTTGTCATCCTATGGGACCTTGGAAAATGAACCTGAGTGTGATGTATCTATTTCTTCTGTTGAAAAGTATATAAATTAAAATTACAAAAGGAGAATTACTCTTAACTCATAGAATGTGGGGATAAAGTAAATGAAATGTTTAGCACAATTCCTCACATGGAAGATGGTACTCCACCTGCTCCATCCTACCTGACACCCTTTCCACATGCATTTTTTATTCCTATTTATTTTGAACCCTTATGTATAGATTGGATAGAGTAAAAAGACAAAACATCCCAACACAATGAGTATTCCAAAGGGAGTCTCTTAATAGCAACTCCTGGTCCTTAGGTCTTGTGTGAACTGACTCGGTCAGGTTTTCCTTGCTGATCTTCCTGAGGACAGTGTGTAGTATGCTGTATTCTGATCAGGGTATTCTTTTCATTTTTCCTCACTTACTGAAGCACTTCTTGAGGGCTGGTTCTATGTCTGTGTTCCCTAAAATCTAGCTCAGGATCTATATCCAAAAGGGGCTGTAATCCCTGTTATTTTGAATTGACCAATGGATTGATTTTTTAATGACTTAGGGGAAATTACTTTTCCTTTCTGCACCTCCATCACCTTATCTATAAATCAGAGGTATATCAGACAAAATGATTCAGGCCTCAAGATAATTGGACTAGCATTATGCAGATAAAGCCCGGTTTCTCTGAGGCCCTAATAAATTAGTTTTATTGTCTCTGTGAAATCTCCCACTTCTGTAACTGTTTTAATTTAATATTTTTATAATGTAAATGCTTGCCTGGTTCTCTCCCTCTTTCTCTAAATATTTGGAACAAAAATGGAGTCTTATGTACCTTAGTTTCTGCCAAATTTAAGATATGAAAGGTGGCTGGGAAATGAAGAGAAAGTAACTGCTACCCTTCATGTCTTTATGAACTTTAAGCCATTAAATGGACATCCATTGTCCTAACCCTGAATCAAAGAGAAACCATTTTATATATATCTCAAGCTCTTTCATCTTGGAAGGCTTTATAATATATGAGAGAAAAATTAAAATTTTTGTGATTTCCCAGCCTGCATGGGCCTCCCTAGACAAGAAGCAGATAGGAAGCTCCACCCCACCAACTGGATCCCTTTGGGGCTGATCCAGACCCACATACATCAAAGTTGGGTTATACTCGTTGTTTATAAAAGAGCCTTGTACCGTGCCAAACTCGAGTGACCTAAAATATGTAATGAAGTATTTAAATTAGGCAAACAGAACATTTGCTCCTCCCACCCCCATGTAGAAATGGACTTAATGAGCCCATGTCTTGTTGAGATTAAAGAATCTAAACCTCCCTACACACACACACACACACACACACACACACACACACACACACACACACACACACACACACACACACACACACACACACACACACACACACACACACACACACTACCACAGTTGGGAGAAGGGTTGTTAGAGGGATAAGTGAAGAGGAAAAAAGATTTTAAGACATCAAATAAATATCAAATAGCAGGATCTCTGTGTGTCATTTAAGATCTTGTTTCTGTGTTAGAAAAGGTTAACCCAATGTGATTATTGTTACCTAAGAGAAGGAGAAAGAAACTAATAGGAACTGAGTACCTACTAGGGATCTCAAAAGACATGACAATCAGACATGGCAGTTTTTAGTCTTTCTAGTAGACAGCCCACAATCCTTCTAAGATTCACAGAGGTGAACTACACAATCTGCCAGCCACCTAACATGTGAAGCATCTAGCCTAGAATACAGTTTTGGGGTCTCTGCTTTTATGACCATGCTCTTCCTCTTAAGCTACTCAAAATGAGCATTAGAAATAGGATCTGGACCTGTTTTGTTCCAATCCCTTAAATGCCCTAGAAGGAATCCACATCCCTCAAGAAATTAGAACATGAAACTCGAAAAGGAAAAAAAAACTAAAAGGAGAAAACTTAAGGAAATCAAAGTGACACAGTGAAATCATGCTGAGTTTTGGAAGCTGTCCTTGTGCAGACAATTTAATTGGCGCTGTATTTTGAGGGTTAGATTAGAGGAAGAAGGAAAAAAAAACAGACAGTGTTCAACCTGATTTACATGAAAATGAGAAGAAGGGGGAAAAGTGGGGTATTAAAAAGTGTGAGCTGAATCCTTAGATCTCTGCATCATGAATGACACGCGGTAGAACTTTTAAATTGGCTACATTACTTTAATTGAAATATAGAATTATAATAACACAATGTGACAGGCACCTACAGGGGAGGGGAAAAGGAGCCACAGCTGCTCCCACCTTTCTGTAGAGCAGCAAATATCGGGATGGAAACACACACACACACACACACACACACACACACACACACACACACACACACACACACACACACACACACATACACACACACGTGCACCAAGAAGCACATACTTGAAAGGGCTTTGTTCTTTTCCAGGCTCTTTGAGGTTTGCATTTTTGAAAAGTACAGCTTTTTCCCCCCACATTCGCTCCAGGGTCCAATTAATCCACAACACTCCACCCCCATCCCCAGCATGTTCTTGTCATAGCAGTATTTTGCATCAATTAGGGTATTTGTTGTATACCAGATAGAAGAAAAAAAATGTGTAAAACATCCAGATTTGCCATAAAAGACCTCAAAGCCATGCATGACCTGCACCAAACTCATGGGTTAGTTAGAGATCCCATGACCCCTGGGGTTTCTGTCTTGGCCTAGATGTCATCACTCTTAATATGCACAAATGTCGGAGTGTAACAAGAGTACTATGCCTACAGGCAGCACAGGGGGATGGGCTTAGCAACCAAGGACAGGGTGGTAGAAGGGTCCTGGAAGGTGAATGAGTCCTTGCCTTTTCTCTGCCGGCTTCCCAAACTCCCACCAGCCTACATCTGTTGGCAAGATTCATACTCCGGTTATGACCACTCCAGACAGCCCACTTCTCCACGCTATCATAGGTTCCTATGTTCACAATTTTGTCATCTCAAACCTGTGTGTCAGCCAGGTAGAGCCTGTGCATCTCATGTAGATCCATCATTAGCCCCATCTTACAGGTATGCTAGGCCCAAGGGATATTTTTGCTGTTCTTCTCACATGAACTTTTCCTATCAAGTTTAGGTCTGCAACACACAGTTGCCTTTAAACAGATGAGTTTCTCCTCCACAGGGCATAGATTAAAATAACAGGCCATGACATAAATTAATTAAAGCCCTCCCGGCCCTAATTCCTAACACACTTTCTCTTCATGGTCAACCCACTTCAGTGTTAAAAATCATCAAAAGTTAATTGAAAAACTTAAATTGTCTGCTCTAGGTTACTGCAGTATTCCTCTTTAGACAATTGGTAGCAAATGATTTGTTATTTTCTTTTCCTATCCAGTGACAACTAAAATGTGATGGTCCTGCATACATACTTTGGGCTACAGATGATTCTCCATATGAGGGGGACTGTGATCAACCTCATCTAGGCCCTATCCAGGGAGATAGGCTCGTGGAACACACACTTGCTGATCTTGTCACAGATGAGTAAAGGTTTGCAGAGCAATAGCATTCTGCATTGCACAAAAGTGTGTTCCTGACATTATTGGCTTCTCACCTATGACAGGTTCTGTCACACAGTGGGCAAGGTCTGGTAACCTCCAGGGACCTTTGTCCCAGGTCACATCATTCATCCATTTGCACAAAGCAGATTCATCATCTCCATAAGTAACCATGAGGAAGGAGTCTTGATGAATTTGACTTTTTCCTACCTCTCAGATGTACCTGCTTCTCCTCATTGCTATTGTTCTCATTCTCAACATCTCTCCTGTGGGCTATTTCGGAGACCTGCTGCCAGATCTCGCTGCCGTGGCCTTTCTAGACACACTTCAATTCATCCTGCAAGAGCAAGCCACAGTGATCTTTGTCATGTGTAGTCACCACCAGTATTCTTGGGGGATTGTGTTTTGGGATCAAAATCCACAGATGTTCTAGTTCCTTATATAAATTGGCATATATTTTATTATTATCTCCCATATGCTTTAAATCACATCATCCAATCTAATATGGAAGCTATCTAAATAGTTGTTGGAATGTATTGTTTATGGAAAAGATAGCAGGAAAAAGATCTTACATATTCAGTATGGACACAGTTTTTTGTAGGATTATTTGTGATCCAGTTAGCTAAATGAATGGATGGGTGAAGAGTGTTTTTCTTCTATTAAAAAACCATTTGGTGGCTTCTTTTTTTCTTAGGCTAAAGATCAAACTACTTGACCTAACCTGTAGAACTATGACTACCTCAGTTATTGGGAACTCAGCGTCCATCCAACTTCATCATTATGACCTGATCTCTCCCCGCAAGCATGTCCCATCTTCTTTCCTTTTCTCTAGCATTCTCCCTCCCAAACTCTCTGAGTCTTTGCTCATATTATTCCACTTAATTAGAATGTTCCACTATATTAGTACACATAGCCCTCAACTCCCAGAAACCACTCTAGGTACTTTCCAAAGGGCTATCATAGTAAGTGAGATCCAAGCCGAACCTGTCAGGTCCCCTGGAATCTGTCTCTGCTGTGCTGGCTAGCCAGGAGAGAACATTCAGAGGACATACCTGTACTGGTAGTTAAGGAGTGTTATAGGCTTCCTTTCTGCCCCCAAACAAAGCACCTTCTTCCCTTCCTGTATTTCTCTAGGTTTGCATTTTTCCCCACCTCCTCCCACTTTTAACAGAGCATCCCACTCAGCACTCACCAGCTAATGTGAGCCCCAGCTGTCAGCACCCAAGGACTCAGTGTTAGGCAGAGACAGAACATCTAAAAATAACCCCACTTTGTCCATTTTCTCTGCAAAGGCCTGGTGTGGGGGTTTCTGCCATCCGGTCATAATTACAGTGGCCTTCATCTCCTCTATTTGGACCCTGCCATTTTGAGAAAAAGAGCTACTTTTCAGCTTTCTGAGCTGGTGTTTCCTTGAGTCTGGCATCAAGAACAAAATGCTGGAGCTGAAAATTTCCAGGAGGACCCAAATGTGCTCTGGCCTCCTCAACCACACGAATATGCAGTTGGAAATTCATTTACGTGCATAACTAAGCTACTAAAGCGATGAAAAATGGTTCTATTTAAAAATGGAAAGAGAATCTCCTGAACTTTGCAGCTCCATGATATCCTATCCTATACTTGTGTCACTGGCCTCCACTCTAAGCAGAAACAACAACAAAAAAATCGAGGAAAAGAGAATAAAAGCTTCTCTGTAAAAATGGTTGAACAGGGAGGCACTGGCAGCAAGAAAAACCCACATGCTGTAATTATAGATTTGTGTTTGTTTTAAATCCTGGCACTCAGTCTGTGAGCTTGGTTTAATAATAAAATGCAAGAATTATGCATGCAAGTACAAATTTGGTATCATGTCAGTCAATTTCGAACACTGTTTACAGAATGGAATCATTACAGAGCATTAATATAATGAAGATGACAGTGTAGCCTATTTCAGTATAACATCCTTAAAACTGCCTCCACAAGTTGATTGCTGGAGCCCTTTTAAAGAGTAAGTTTATCTCCAGCCATCTTTACATTCAAGAGCTTCATTGCTGCAAGAATGGGACTAGGGTTCTGCTATTAACCATGTCTATGGAAATTGCTTATGGTAATTCAAGAAGGGGAGGAAGGAAGAGAGATTGGGGAGAGAAATTGTGCCTCCCTGAAAACAAGATCCTCTGCCATTATTTCCTATGTGCATGCTTCTGTCATTACAAAAATCCCAGTGATATCAGCCAATGAGCTGGCAATTGATTGGTCCAATAGATTGCAAACTCACTGACAACAGTGATTCTTGCGGATTTATCTCTGACATAGTCTATTACAGGGTGTAATAGTTTTCTTTTCTTTTTTTGAGATAGGGTCTCACTATGTAGCCTAAGCTGGCCTGAAACTCACTATGCAGTTCAGGCTAACTTCTAACTTGAGTTTCTCCTGTCTCAGCATCCCCAGCATTGGGATTACAGGTATGTGGCATGACACATGGCTTAGCATAGGGATTGAAAGCACAAGCTCTGAAGCCAGGCAATCTCAATTCAAACCTCAACAATATAATATGCTGTTCACCGGCTTCATGTGGGAAATTAACTTTGCTGTACCTCACCTATAAGTAAGTTAACTTGATAATATTAGAATTGTTAATGGGATTGAGTTGGGGCAGTGAAAAAGCTTATAGTAGAAAATGATCTCTAATGTCAGCTGGTATCCTCAACTCTGTGTTAGTTTGGTGCTTGGTATCAAGGAGGTGACAATCAATGTAGAAGGGATGGAGGGGTAGATGAGGTACTGTGATGTGAGTCCATGGCATGCACTTGTCTGAATCCAGGGCTTTCTTTTCTTGTCAGTGGCTCTGCCAGAATCTAGGCCTCTCCTTTGTTGGAACCTGATGCTGCTGGGGATGATTGGATTTGGTTCAGCTAGCTATCAAGAGAGACAAAGAGGTTTTGCACACCAGGGACAGAAGTTGAGCCTTTGCAAATGTGCAAAACTGAACATTGATGCAGAAGTCATTATTAACTTACACATTTAACAGGATGTTTGCCTTTCAACAAAGGGTGACTAATTAATGTAGCAGTTGATTATGTAGCTCCTTAATTTGTTACTGGTTTTCAAATACCAAAGTAATTACATCACCAAAGGAGAACAGTTACTAGAAAGATTACAAAAGAGATTCTGAAAGGGTTGCCTGTTGGTTCCAAGTACTGTTTGAGTGTTGCCTTGCTGTTGTAATGTCTGACTGGGCAACGGTTCATAAGTCCCATAGTAGAAATCAAACCCACTGCCATGGAAGGATGAGAATAATAATGTTTCCTGTTTTGAGTAGGTATGGAGGAGCCATGGGATCAGAGAGCCTGAGTTCAAATTCTGCCATTGTGGCTCACCATACACATCTATAGAAATGAGACTTGCCTCAGGGGAGAGTTGGAAGGACTGACATGTTTAATCAGCATTTGACATAGACTGAGGTTCAAAACCTATTTAATTCCATTATTATTTTGACGTACATTTTGCTTTTCACTCCAGCCTCAATTCCTAACAATCTCTACCATGGACCTTATTTCTCATATATTACCTACCTTCAATGACTCCATTCCCCTTCCGGCTGATGCCTGTGTGTCAGAGCATCATTCTTACTAACCTCACAACCAGCTAAGCAGCCAAATCTCCCTCCATCCATCCTTCAAATATTTGCATAAGGCAAAGAAATACGTGAGGAAATGCTCATCATCCTCAGCCATAAAAGAAATGCAAATCCAAACTACTCTGAGATTTCAGCTCACCCCAGTAAGATTGGCCAACATTGTGAATTCAAACAATAAATGTTGGATATGGGGGAAAAGGAATCCTACTGCAATGTTGGTGGGAATGTAAACTAGTACAGCCACTCTGGATAGCAGTCTGGAGGTTCTTCACAAAGCCAAACATAGCTCTTCCCTATGAGCCTGCCATACCACTCCTGCACATCTACCCTGAACATCATGAGCCAGAATATGATAAAGACAACCTGCACATCTATGTTCATTGCTGAACTGTTCACAGTATTCAAGATATGGATATAGCCCAGCTGCCCCACACTAGAAGAGTGGATCAAAAAATGTGGTACCTATACACAATGGAATTTTACACAGCCATTAGAAATAATGTCATTTGTAGGGAACTGGATGGAACTAGAACAAATCAGGTTAAGTGAGGTAAGCCAAGCTCAGGGAGACAAACAGTGCTTGTTCTCTATGATATGCAGAAAATTGATCTAAATTACAGTGGTCTATGACAAATTATACAGGATTCTAGATATATACAATAAAACAAAAAGAGAACAAGTCACATTGTCTAAGTGCCTCTTCATATTTATATAAAATAATATACATATTGAAATGAACTCCAAGCTATGGAAACGAGACCTTTTTGGTCTTTTCAGTTTTTGGTTTTTGATGATGCTCTCTTCTCCACCTTCTGTATGATGTATTCAAGTGTACATCTTCAGAAAGGTTGGGGGGAAATATAGAACTCAAGGGAAAAAGGGTGAAAAAGGGCAGTGGTGGAGCTCACTGGACATTGATCAAAGAGAACTATACAAGTGGGTGGCTATGGGAGGGAAGGACTGGAGAGAGTGGGGAACAGAAGACACTGTATGAAAGGAAAAGTCCTCAACACCTGACTCCTGTAACTGTAATCCTTCTATAATAACAATAAAGTAAGTTAATAATAAAAGTATTAGCCTAAGGAAGGCTAATACTCCTTAGCAGGAGTTTCCCTGCTCTGCCAGGCCGAATTGGATGCCTCTTCCACGGTGCCACTTTGTCCATTGACAATACTGTGTTGGATGATGTGAGCTAGTGCTTTCACACATTATAATATCTTCTCAACCAGGATATGTTTTACGATCTATGACATCTTAGATTCAATGCAGTATAGCACACCTATTATAACTCATTCCGCATCTAGCTAGTATCAGTCTTTCCGTATCTTTGCAATCTGAGGACGAAGTCTGTGTACAGTATTTCTTTTTTCCAATGCCTAGACAAATCATTTAGTCAGTACTCTAAACAAGAGACTCAAAGCATTCAGTAGTACTCTAAAAAAGAGACTAAGTGAACAAGCAACATAGCTGGGATCTAATCTTGTTGAGTGTCTTTGGTTATGTGTAAACATCTGGCAAATAAAACAGCTGCAGCAACATGAGCTCACTTGAAGATATGTGAGGGACTATTCAAAGCACTTATGTGTATTAATCATCTAACTTTGTCATCACAATAATCGAATGAAGTAGGTTTTGTTTTTATCTTTCTTTCACGTAAGAAGAAGCTCAACTTCAGAAAGGTTAACCAGTAGCCCAAGATCCTCTAGCTGAGGATGATGAAGCTGAGATTTGAACAAGATTATATGGATTCAGAGCTAACATGCTCCTTGCAAATGCTGGTCTCTTACTGAGTCTTTTTATAGTGAATAGATTGATTCGGTAATCTTTGTCAAACATCCAAACCCTTTTCTCCTCCATTGCCCACCCATTGACCTGCCAACCAGTATACTCTGGCTAATATACCCCATGCTTAATGCCCAATGAAGATGGGTATGCATCTCTACATTTAGATTATGTCATTCCTTTGCCTGTAATTATATATGCCTTTTCTTTACCATCATTTTAAGCACAAAGCAGGCTCTAAGTGGTGTCTTTGGAGCCCACTCCACCCACGAGGAAGCCCCTTCCTTCTGTCTCACTGCCTACAAGAACCTTTGAAAATTATCCATGTGGTAATGGGGATATATATATATAAGGGCTGTGGTGTGTCAGAGTTTCTCCATCTCCATTTCTGCTTTAGACTGTCCACTACTTCCTAAGTCCAGGTCCTGACTATATCTTTGAATTTTCCCCCAAATTCTTCCTGTTCTAGGAGGCCCTAGAGTTGTAAGAATTAAATAAGTAACATGGTCATTTCATTGACCCCGCAGGAGAAGCCACATCTGTATGATGCAAACTACAATATTAACATTTCATTTATTATTCAATATACATTTATTGAGTAGTCCGGAGGTTGAAGGAACTATGCTAATTACAATACTATTCCTACAGCTATCAATATTAATAGCAGTTGATAATTCATCAACACTTACTTTAGTTCAGACATTGTGCTAAGAGTCCTATGTGCCATTTCTGTTAAACCCCGCAACAGCCCTATAGTTCTGTGTGTAGATGGTGAAATTAAGACTTGGTGATATTGCTTATTTTGTCTTATAAACACCTGAAATACCAGGGCTTTCTGTGTTTCTTTGTCTTTGTGTCTTCAGCACCCAACAGTTTCTGGCTTTTGTTAGTTCTTCAGTAAATATTTATTGATCAGGTAAATGGATGGACCCAAAATTCTATTAAAACATAGTGTTTGGCCACCTTGGCTCTTTCTTCCAAGTTTTACAAATGAGGACACCATGGTGTCTATAAAAGCTAAAGCAATTGTGCCAGTTCATGCGAGGAAGGAATAGCAAAAGTCAAAAAATACCCAGGTTTATCTGGCTTTCCTGGTAAAAGAATTGTTAGTCTAACAATAATCTTTTTTTTGGGGTGGGGGGAGTCCGGTCGTGGGGCCTGAACTCTGGGCCTGGGCGCTGTCCCTCAGCTCTTCAGCTCAAGGCTAGCGCTCTACCACTTGAGCCACAGCGCCACTTCTGGTTTTTTTTCTTTCTTTCTTTCTTTTTTTTTTTGCTTATGTGGTGCTGGGGAATCGAACCCAGAGCCTCATGCATGCAAGGCAAGCGCTCTACCACTGAGCCACCTTCCCAGCCCCTCTAACAATAATCTTATACTAACCTTCTATAAGGTACAGTTAGGCTGTCTCCTTTTTCTTCTTTCTTTCTAAAATGATATGGTCCCCAGGGCAGTTGAGATTTGATATGGTGGGTGCATAAGTCCAAGGATGTCCCCAACTTTTGATGATTAGCTTTATTTTGTAAGTGTGCCCTATATTTGCTTCATAGGCAGGTAGCATAGTGTCTGGTAGAACATTAATCTTTTAGTTGAAATCCTCCATCTTTCTTTTTCACAGCTTACACCAGGAACAAGCCATAATTTATGCATGAGCAGTCAGGGACTTTTTATATGGTACAGTTTGATTTTTGTTCTATTGCAACTTATAAAATGCTTTCATAGTATGTTGGAGGTCAAAGGGACAACAGAGGAGTCAGTTTAAGATATGCATTTCTGAACTGACTCCTTCAAATTTCAGTTTAAGGCTATGAACCTTGTGATTTTGGGTAAGAATCTTAATCATTCTGAATTTCTTTATTTGGGACTTTTTTTGTGTGTGCGGGTCCCAGGGCTTGAACTCGGGTAACTGGGCACTGACCCTGAACATTTTGCTCAAGGCTAGTACCCTACCACGTGAGCCACAGCTCTACTTCTGGCCAGTTGGAGAAATAAGTCTCATGTTCTTTCCTGCCCAGGCCAGCTTTGAACTGTAATCCTCAGATCTCAGCCTCCTGAGTAGCTATGTTCATAGATGTGAGCAACCAATACCTAGCTTAGTTTCCTCATTTTCAAAATTAGAATTATACTATTTTCTTGCTATGTTTTGGGGGATTTGATGTTACATAAAGAAGGGGCCAACCACACTATAAAAACAATAAATGGATATGAATTCTTATTTCCAGAATCTACAGAGAAGCTATATCTATGTTTTATAAAGTTGTGAAGTTTAAGCAAGTTGGGAATATTTTTCCTATCTTAGTCTACACCACTCTATGAAGTCATACTGAACCAGTATAATTATATAGAGATTTACATTGACATGAAGATCTCTCTAGATAGATAGATAGTAGTAGATAAAAGATAAATAGATTTATATAGAGATATATACTTCTAGACATCTCTATATGGGTCCATAAATATATGCAAACACACACATACATACATATATATTCAATTGCTGGTTTAAACATGTCAGATAAATGTAAATTAGACAATGATGAATTTATAAAGTAATTTAAATGACAGTTTTGAGAACCTGAAACATACAGAAAAGAACTAGCATGTGCCTGGATCCTCAGAAATGCTGTGATTTTTAAGTTCAGAAGAGACTTACATTATCTAACTCAGCCATGTCATTTGTAAGGCTGTGAGACTTGTACTGTGGAAGCATCTCTTAGCCTGGAATAGATGTGTGGGACTCTGTAGAGGAGATCCTGCTAATCCAGGCAGCTTGAAGGAAAGATGCACCTTTGCTGTAACATCAACATAGGCATTCCATGGCTAACCAACCAATTTCAGTTTTATAAGCCATAGTCTTCAGGGTTACAGCTTGTCAGGCAGTGTTCATACATTTTAGTTTCCCAAAGTGAAAAAAGAAGTTATTGTACATTGTTACTCTACTGCCTTTATTAATTTATTCATGTGTGTATTCATCTGCCTGTATATTCCATGAACATTTTTCAAATACCTACTTATTGCCAGACACTAGACTGGGTATTGAATACAGGACTAAAAGGCTATCATCTCTGCCTTCCTGGAGAGAAAAAGACAATAAAAATCTGTAATTACAACCAAGTGCTGGTGTAGTCATGCCTATAATCCTAGCTACTCAGGAGATTGAGATCTGAGGATCGAGGTTTGATGCTAGCCCAAGCAGAAAATCTGTGAGATTCTCATATCAATTAAACCGCAAAAGACTGGAAGTGCAGATGTGACTCAAATTGTAAAGCAGCAGCTTTGAATGTGGAAGTTAAAGGGGCGTGCAAGGCCCTGAATTCAAATCCCAGTACTGGCATACCCACAAAAAAAATGCTTGTAATGACAATACAGTGTGATGAAATGAGGGTTAAGCGGAATGGAGGAGTCAGAGCAAAAGCCCAGCTTGGGGCATTTTTGCTGAGCCTGGGTGAATGAAAGAGGATATTAGTAAACAGCTACTGGGCAGCTACTATATGCCAGTTGAGTATGCCATGTGCTGTACATACAATAATGAGAAAGGTGTGCAAGAATGAGAAAGAGAATCAATGAGAACACAGACAAATGAATAATTTAGCTTCAGAGCGTATTAAGTATAAGAAAGTCCATAGGAAGGGTGACACAGGGCCTTTTGCTTTGGTGGTCAGGAATAGACGGGTAGAATTGAGCTCTAGTCTGAGTTTGCTAGGCTAAGGGGAAGGAGGGGGGTGGATTCAGTGAGTAGAACTGGTAGAAAAAGAAACTTCTCAGGACAATGGGATGTACAGAAGGGAAAGAAAGGCTTAATTTTTATGTCAGATGTTGCCAGGATACTCAATTTTTCTTTTGCTGGATTTAATTTTTCTTCACGTTCCTTTGCTTGAAATGAAGGGTTTAAATATATCTCTTTCGGTGGAGGTAGCTATTATTGGGCTTGAGTGTTTTTATTTTAGGCATTTCAGAAAGAAACACTCTGAGAGGAAACGGGAAAGATGAGCAGTAAGCTTTTAAGCAAAGAGGTTGACGATAGAAAATTGCTGTACTTTGTGGATCTGGAAAAACCAACAGAATTTGGCGTCACAAAGGTCTGGTATAAATCCCACAGCACTTCTTCTTTTCCAGCTGGCTGATCTTGAGCAAAGGACAAGCTTTTCCTGCTTCAAGTTCTTCCTCAGTTAACTGCTGAGAGGGCCCAGCTCTTTCATTTGTTTTTAATCAGAATTGTTAAGTCTTTAAAAACCATACTAAGCTGGGTACCATGGATCATGCATATAATCCTAACTACTCAGGGAGCTGAGTTCTGAGGATTTGGGTTTGAAGCCAGCCCAGACAGGGAAGTCCATGAGAATGTTAATCTCCAATTAACCATCAAAAAGCTGGAAGTGAAGCCATGGCTCAAATGGTAGAGCGCTAGCCTTGAGTAAAAAGACTAAGGGGCAATACCCAATACCCAATACCACAAATTCAAGCCCCTATGCCCACACCAAAAGGCAAAAGAGGAAGAAAACATATTAAGCCATTATAGGCTGTCCTTGTACTTTTTTTTTACTATTATTATTATCATTAAGTAATTGTACAAAGAAATATGGAGTGCTAGAGAAAGATACTCTCAGCTGACCCACTTCAAAATAATTTCAGGAAATATAAAACCATCTTCAAGATACACGCCTGTAATCCTAGCTATTCAGAAGGCTGAGATTTGAGAATCATGGTTCAAAGCCAGCCTGGGCTGGAAAGTCCATAAGGCTCTGATCTCCAATTATCTCTGAAAGTGGAGCTGTGGGTCCATCCATGAATAAAACAAACCTACTTATAAGTATCAGGAGTTGTGTTAAGCTTAAGTATTGAATCTTATTGTCTTTTTAATGATCACAGATCCACAATGCAATTAGTAGGCTTAGGCATACTTAAAAAGCAAGCAATGTAAGGCACAGTGAGAGGGTACCTTTGCCCAAGTCACATAGAGAAGTGGCCAGCTATTTTGATGTCAATGGCCATATAATTAACCTCTGCTCTTGCTGTCTTTACTAAGATGACATAGGAAAGCTCTGGACTTTTGAACTAAAAGGCCCTTGAAGTTTGCTGCTTCCTAGGTGTGACTTTAGGCAGATTACTCAGCCTTTCTGTGCCATATGAGTCCTCTTTTATAAGTGCTAATCAAAAGAAATAATGAATGAGATAATAAATTAGAGCTTTAAGAGCTGTCAATCACTTGGAACGGCCTGTTAGCCAGAGAACCTTGAATGGTACAATCAGGGGCTTGCCTTTCATTCTCAGGCCCACAGAAACAAAGGGAAGTATTTTTGTTTATTTGTTTGTGTTGTTACTCAGGCTTGACCTCAAGGCCTTTGCTTTTGTTTTAGCTTTTTCCTCTCAGGGTTGTTGCTCTTACCACTTAAACACCAGTTCTACTTCTGACTTTTTATGGTTAATTGGAGAGAAAAGTCTCTTGGATTTGCTTGCCTGAGGTGGCTTAGACTGGCTTGGAACCATAATACTGTACTCAGATCTCAGCCTCCTGAGGTGGCTTAGACTGGCTTGGAACCATAATACTGTACTCAGATCTCAGCCTCCTCAGTAGCTTGGATCACAGACATAAGCTGAGGATGCCTGACATTTCTTGTTGTTGTTGTTGTTTTTCCAAAACAGAGAAAGGATGAATGTGTAGATGGCTAGAAGTTAAAAGTAAATTCAAGGACTTACTTCAATTAGAAGGCAATCAAGAAGAAAATGAGTAAGAAGCAGTATTTTTCTGTGCTCATGCATTTGGGAACTGGGTAGTTGGGTTAGTCATTCTAGCTAAACTTAGGCCTGAAAAATTCACCTCTTTGAGCTTCAGTGACTTTTCCTGTCAAGTAACTAAAGATTGAAACTTCCTCATGGGCTCCTGAAGAGAATTAAATCTTATCCTTCTCCCCTCCCCCTACTCCACTGGCCACTTCCCTTCTGTTTCCTGTTGCATTCAGTAATAAGAAACTGCTAGCTACCTCCTTTTTGGAATTCATTTCCCAAAGTATAGAGAGGGAATTTAGCATAAACAGCCCATGTGTTTTCATCCTTGTGTTTACTTGCTTGCAGGTGCAATTGGTGAGGGACACATCCCTTTCAGCAGGAGCCTTTGTTCTGCTGCAATTAAAGGCACTTCACAGATGCTCTGGGAGATGGGAGTATTTTTAGTGCATTTCTTTTATATGCCTCACTCTGAAGACATCTTATTATTCATTTCAAATCTTGACAACTCCTCTCACTCCATCCCTCATTCCATGCTGATACACAAAGGAAGAATGAGTTGCAGTCATATCAAGCCAAGGTTTGCCTCTGCTCAGTAGAGTCCAGAGCTGTGAGGGTTTCTGGTGGCTCCGTCCTTACGTATTGGCCCTACTCAACATGTCAGCTGGGACACAAAGATTCACAATTTCATGTTTCTCATATTAGAGAAGCTGTAATTCCATTTTTGTACCAGTCAAAAGACCACACATATTTCGTGGATGTACAAATGAGCAGGCATAGTACAGTCTGGAATGAAACTGAGGGTCATAGTCAAAAATAACAGCAGAGACCAAACTCATTTACTCCACAAGCATTCACAAGTGTTGACTATATATGAAGTGTGATATTCTAGGTGAGAGGATATACTATGCATACTCAGCAAACTGTTACTTCAGGAGATACTCTGGATAACTTTGAAATACTGTAACATAATATTTATTAAGTGCTTACTGAGTTCTTGGCACAGTGTTGCACATACCATGAATATTCATGTGGTTCTCAGAATAACTCTGTGAGGTGGAAACAGTTTTGCCCAATAGTCAGATGAGAAGCAGAGTAACAAATACGGTCAGGGCCTAACCCAAGAGTGCATAGCTATGTGTAGAGAGGCCCAGCTTTGACCTCTGGCTCCATAGCCTGTCCAATTAACTACTAGACTTTCTAGTTTCTGTCCTCCAACCAGACTACTTCAAAGTTCAGAGCCATAGTACATGTATAAGTTAAGTATAAGGCTTGGGCCTCAAGCTGTAGTTGGAAATTGCTAGAGCTTTTGGTGGTGCCAAAGAGAAACAAAGCCAAACATTAAAAAAGCAAAGCAAATTTTCTAATGTGAGGCAGCAAAGAGGGAGCTCAAAGACAGGAAAGGGGGCCTCAGACACAGAGTGGGTAGCTATCTCTGCTGGAAGTCCAGGCATCGAGTAGCTCACCCTAAAACTGAACTTTGGAACGTCAACATAGGGCCTCCATACTTCAGCCTTGTTCTCTCTTCCCTTCAGATGGCAATGGGAAGTTTCTCTGGAAATTGCATTCAGAAGGGCCATTCAGATGAGCATACACCAACACCCTCTCGACACTCCCTAGAACCACCTAGAACTCTCTGAATCCACCTCACTCTGCCTTGATTGGTACTTGCTACTGCCCCTACATTAAAGGGGGTTTCTCTGATTTTCTCCCTTGGTACCTCTTTATGTTTTGCCAACCAGACCAGATGACTCCTGGTCCTGGAAACCTCTGTCAATAGACTGGCTTCCTGGAAGACTTTGTCAATAGATTGGCTTCCCCAAATACTTGTTCCTTTGGCTAGAGAATGGCTCCAAGACCCATTGTCCAAGAACCCTACTGCAGTAGTCCCTTCACCTGACTGTGTTCTCCAGACCTCCCTTCTGGAGGACAGAAGCTGCCTCTGCTCAGGGTTATTTTCTTACTACATAGTATGCAAGGCAGAGTTTTGAGACAGCTTCTTGCAGTGCAGGTGTCAAGGCATGGTGCAGGTGTGTAACTTTTGCACATTAGATGGCAAAGAAGAAGATGCAGACCACCCAGAGCCTGCAACATGGGCACCCATGCTCATCCATCACTTTGATCACAAGGTGACATAAAGGCATCAGCTCTGAGGTCAAGAAAAGACATCTGGTGGTCTCAAGCTGCACCTCATGAAATGAAGCGATTCACTTGCGTCACCACTGTCACTGAGACCACACTAGCAGCCATTCGGGATGTTTTTGGTCACTTGTTGCTAGGGAACTTTGAATGGATTTCTGTGGTGGCAAATTGAGGGTTGGGGAGCAGGAATTAGGAGGGAAAGGAAGGCAGGATCTATCTTCCAACCACAAACATTCCATTAGACTATCCTCAGACCAGGGAAGTCTACTGCTTTTACAACCCAGAGCCAAAGAATGGCTGCTCAGGTCTAGTGACGGTCTGGCCTGGGTCCTCAGACCCTGCGCCGCCGCAGAGAAAGCTGGGTTCATTTGCCACCATCTGTCCACCTGAGAGACTCTGTCCCTAATGTTTCACCAGAGCATGGCCTAGACACCCCATGTGAACGGCACTCTGGTAGGCAGGCTCACTGAGTGGCTTAGCTCCCTGACCTAGTCTTGAGGTAGAATGTGCTCAACTGAGGCCAGGTCTGTTCACAAATAGTCGTCTCCACCACCTTTCAAACCTAGCTTTTAGAATTCCATCTCCTGCTCCCTGCCTAAACTTGTCATCTTCAGACATCGCCTCAAAGATGATCCCTTTCTGCTTCGCATTTTACAGTCCAATAGCCTCCGGCTGGTGGTTGAAGTTGCTTACATAGCAAGCTGTATTATAACAGCACAACTCTTTGCTATCTATTGGGATGGGATATCTTCAACCCTACAACTCCCCACCATCACTAAATTTTACCTAGTTACTAAATGTATCTATTAGCACACTTGCTTCTGGCTTACATTCCTACCCTGTTCTTGCTTTTCTGTTTCCTGAGTATATGACTTATACTAGTCTTTTTTTTTTTCTTCACAAACTACTACTTTCCCACTTTGCCTTGATACACATACGTGTCATGGAATATGCTAGAGACTAAGGATGTAATAAGGGACAGAAATTGACCCAGAATTACTTTTCTGACCTCCTCAGTCTACTAGCAGACGAACGAAGGGAGGATGACAGATGTGGTGTACCTGAGAAAGATAAGGAATGGGTTTCTTATGGCAACACAGGCAAAGGCACCTGACTGCCCCATCTCTGCTGGGGAATGAGAGTTGCTCAAGGGAAAGTGTCTCTGGGGTGTCCTCAGCCCCAGCATCTTGACTGATGGGAATGCCTGGGTCAAGGCAGGTGTCCCATTGCTAAAACTGAGTCATGGAGTTCATGAGAGCTTCTACATTTGATGTAAAAGGGATTGGGTGATGTGGCCTTCTTACCTCTGCCCTTCCTTATGTGTGGCTGTCACTGATGCCAGCCCAGAAATGAATTGTATGCCAGAAAGAAGGAGAAGGAGGAAGCGAGGATAGACAGGAGACCCCCTTCAGGAACGTGAAGCTGAGAACGGCACTGGATTTCAGCCCCAGCCCTGAACTTTACCAGTGATTGAAAATTCATTGGGCAAGTTGTTTCTCTTTCGCTCCTTGTCAAACTCCAGTTATCTCACCTCAATCTAATAGGAGATTGGTAGACGTAAGGATAAGAATTTATGAATTCATGTCAATGTGATACCCTGAGACTCTCAGGTGGATTGAGGGAGATTGCTACAGGAATTGTGTCTGGTGCCTTTTCCAAGAAGGGTGCAATTTTGTGCTAATTTCTTTTACTGACAGTTCATTTTCCAAGGCAACAGTCTAACAAATCATGGGGCCAATTAGTGTAAGAGAAACAATTGATCCTTGTGCTCGGAGAGCTCAACCCACCGCCTCCGTGGTTTGTGGTGTATTTGGGGAATGCTCACAGTACTAAATGGGAAATAATTGGACAGATGCAGCTATAAATTGCAGAGCGCTGCAGTGCACTCCAAGCTTCTGGTAAGCAGTAGGACTGGCAGTAATAGGAAAGCTATTACTAGGTATGCTTTCATGAGAAGCATAAGAAATCTGGAGAGGACAGTCTGGGAACGTGGAGGCTTACTGATGGATCAGAAATAAGGAAAGATACCTAAGAGTCAGCTTTTCTTAGCAGTGCTGGACTTGAACTCAGGGCCCGAGCACTGCTGTTAGGTGTTAGGGTTTTTGTTTGCTTGTTTTTGTTTTCTGTTTATTTTTCTGTTTTTGCTCAAACCTGACACCTTACCACTTGAGCCACAGCTGCATTTCTAGCATTTTAATGGTTAATTGGAGATACAGCCTCACAGACTTTCCTACCCAGGCTGGGAGGAACAGTAATCTTCAACTCTCAGCCTCTTGAGTAGTTAAGATTTGGATTACAGGCATAAGCCACCAGCACCTGGCAATGAGTGAGCTAATAACCCTGATCTTAGCACTGTGTTGTCCTGGCAGTCTTCTTAAGGGGACCGTGAGAGAGAATTAGCATGAGTACTCTTTTAGAGTTGTTGCCTCAAAGTACTACAAACAATAGAAATCAATTGTCTCATTCGAGGCATATGTCCCTGGCTGGCTTTTTTCTGAGGTAAGAAGGGAGTCTGTTCCATCACTTTTACACAGCTTCTGATGGTTTACTGGCCATCCTCCCGTGCCTTGGCTTGTGGACACATCACCATGATTTATGGCACAATATTTCTGTGGTGTTCTCTCTGTAGACTGGTTTCTGTTTTAATTTCACTCTCGTTTAAGGACACCTTTGGTTTTAGACTAAGAGCTCACCCTACTCCAATATGACCACACCTGGACTAATCTTATCTGTAATGACTCTGTTTTCAAATAACTTCATCTTTCAAAGTACTGAGGCTTAGCACTTCAACATATGAACTTGCAAAGAGAAGGTAATTCAACATGCAGTAGTGACTCAGAGTATAGCAAACAGGGTCTCTGAATTGGAGAGACACTGCCATTTCTTAATTACCTCTATATGCCAGACAGAACACTAGGAAGTTTACCCCTGTATGACCTTACTTAATCCTCACCCCAGGTGAACGACCTTACAGATAAAGACACTGGGTTTAAAGAAACTAGGTAGTCCAGACTGACAGATTTGGGTTTCAATACTGACTTGTATATCCCTGATGGAAGAGTTGCATTGTGAGATGAGTTATACTCCCCCATCAGCAGCCCAGTGTCTTGGTAACTTGGGTCCTTTAAATGCTAAAATTTAACAGGGCGCCCAGTGGCTCATGCCTGTAACCCTAGCTACTCAGGAATCTGATATTTGAGGATCACACTTTGAAGCCAAGCAAGGCAGGAAAGTCCTTGAGTGCTTGTCTCTAATTAAGCCCAAAAAGCTGGAAGTGGAGCTGTAGCTCAAGCGGTAGAGTGCTATCCTTGAGCAAAAACAGCTCAGGAACATTGCCTAGGCCCAGAGTTCAAGCCTCAGGACTGATTGATACACAAAAGCACAACGATTTGCTACACCCACCATCCTTCTATCATTGAGCATACCAGATTTTCTATTCCCAGTCATCTACTAATCTAACCTTTTCTACTGGCTGTGTTCTGGTTAATTCACTATTTCAAGTTTCTCTCTGGCATGCAAAGCTTCATTGTGACAAAGGCAGAGGTTAATGGCAAACTGATTACAACACAAAAAGTAATTTTCCATTAAATATAATAGCCTCATTTCTTCAGTGACTTGTGGTAAAACATGCTGTTTCATTCCCATTCAGCCACACTCGTTTACCTACTTGCTACAATAATTTTATACCAATAGCTAAAATGTCCAAATCATTGGTTACATTACTAAACACCTACAATGGCTATTAGGACTCTTGGTGCAGAAAGAAACAGAAATAAAAATAAGAACTTTAGAAGCATGAAAATATAGGCCAATGGAGTACATTCAAAACTGTATTCTGGTTTACAGAGGCTGCCCAGAACCTGTAGGCAGTTATTCCTGGCAACAATCTAGTGCCTACCCTATCAGCTTAGTTACCTGAGCACATTTCTTAACCCATCTGTGTCTAAGGTACCTTGACAGTAACAGAGGGAAAATAAGTAATGTTATTAAGGGAGTGATATAAATGAGAGTTTTCATGTAGAGCACTTAGCACAATGCTTAAAATATAGAAGTAACTCTCTGAATAGTACTTTTTGCCTGTACTAGTGCCTTGTTCTTAATTAACTTACTAGCTCATGGCTGGTGCTCTACTACTTGAGCCATAACTTCAGTCTGGCTTTTTGCTGACAAATTGGAGTTAGAGTCTCTGAGCTGGCTTAGTTCAGATCTCAAACTCCTAAGTTGCTAGGATAATACCATGATCCATTGGTACCCATGTAAATAGTACTCTTTTTAATATGATGAAAATACAATCAGCTCTGTTTGCATGTTTGGAATGTCAGGAGTGTAAAGTGTTCCCTTATTTATTCATCCTGAGCATTTAAAATTTTCTGGTTGCAAATAGAAAGGTACTGGGAGGTATTCATGCTGACTATGGGAGTATGAGAAGGGACACAGAAGATTGGCAGCTGCAACTCTGAGCACAAGTATCTTCTTAAAGATTCCTTTATATCTGGGAGGAATAGTTGCCTGCACCAGATGTCATGCCAGCCTTTTGTCTGTAGCCTACTTTCAAAGAAGTCATTCAGTACCTTAGGTTCTCCTGATCTCACAGGGAGGAAGAAGGAGTGGAATTAAAGAAAAGAGCATGCTAAGATTTCTTTTTGTTCTCACTTATCATGAAAAGGTTCAGCTGCACAGGACATTTTAAACAACAATTCTAAAACTAAGCCTTTTGCCATATGTGTCTTCTCTGACTCTTGATAGATTAAGAGATCAATAATTAAACAGAAAATGAATAGATATATTAGACATTTTTCTATCTGTTAGGGTTTCATTGCTTCTAGGCTCTTTCAGTAAACAGTGCTAGAATATTGTCTAATGAGCTTGTATTGATATTTCCAATTCAAATTTAGCATTACAGGATTATTTCTTAGCTTTTACAATTGTTTTCAAACACTGGGATTCTTGCTTTATAACAACACATTTATGCTTTATTCTAGTATATAACCTAAAGCTATTTCAAAATTTACAATCCCATCATTAATTTCTGCTGACAATAGTCTAGGAATACACTTGAATACCAGCGAGATTTGCTCCAAGTGAGGTCTTCTGGCGTTACTTGAGAAGATCACTTGTTTTTGAGCCTATTTTCTCCTATATCGGGATAGTGACAATGACTACACTAACCAAAAATCATGTGATTGCAAGATCAAAAACACACTTCAAAAAGCCTTAAGCAACAGAAGGAATTTACTGGTTCATAGGATTGAAAACTAAAGGGTTAAATTTCCACGAATGACTGGGTCCAGATTCTAAGATGACGTTATTAAGTTTGAAACGGTACCTCTCAGCTCCTTTCTGTCCCTTCGGACACAATTTCCCAGTACATTTAGGCCACTCCCAAATATTATCCTCTTAGTCCTAAGCAAGTCATCACCTGAAGCCTTGAGCATTAAATAATATTAGTGCTTGGATACCAGTTCACATAGTCACTGCATAATGTAGTCATTAGAATTGAAGACTCTCAACCTCAGTTGTCTGGGGAAAAAAATCTAAAAGTTACAAGTCTGCCATCTACTAAATATTCAGCGAGGCACATCAAATAGTCTACTTTGCATCCCTATAAAACTGGATAGTGCCCATTTTACACACAAAGAAACTAAGGACTGTAAATTGTGGCCACAAAGCCATGGAAGGACTCAAATTCTTCCATCATGCTATGTGCCTTCAGTACACAGGTTCAGAACTTAGCTCCTCTACACATCTTAGTTTCTCTAGACCCCAGTGTACATAGCAGAATGAGCAAGTCGTGAATGAGAGAGGCCAGCTTCTCCAACCCACTTCCTGCTATGCTGATGCTGTAACCACATCCCTTATGAGTCCTGACTAGCTGCAAGTGTGAGTAAACCTAACACTTGAGTTCTAAATCCCTGTATAAGTTAGTTTTTACTTCTCCTGGGCAGAAATCTGCCTCAGTGTCACTTGAATGATTGCTATGTGATTAAACACACCTGGCTCTCTCCTCCCCGTTAGACAGATTTAAACCCAAATCATAGCTCTAGGATGCTATCTGCTAGTTAACCAGCTCATCGTGTTATTTGCAGACAAGGGCGTTGTGCACATCTTTCCAGATCTGGGTATTTATATCATATGTGTAGCAAGCTGCTGAGAAGCTGTCTGTTACAACTGCTGTCTTCTCATGAAATTTACAAAGGAATTAAAGAAATGCTGAAGGCTACAAAGGACATGAGTATTTACTGAATTCCCATCTCCTCATCTTAATTGTTGAGGCAAATGAAGTCTTGGAGAAAGAGAAAGAAGGGCTGGAGAGAGATCAGGGTTAGATTTGGACTCTAGATCTTGTTGACGGAATGATCCATTCCAACTGTTCACTTAAAAATATGAACTGACAAATTCATAGAGTGGAATAGCAGTTGCCAAGTTGGGAGCGGGATGGTGAGCTGTTTATTGTTGCAGAGTGTCAGTTCAGGAAGATAGAAAACTGCTGAGAATAGATCACAGAAAAGCTAAATAACAATGTAAATATGCATAATTCGAAGGACTTAAAAATGATTAAAGTGTTTTACAACAAATTACACACATATATGTCTGATATATACATATATATGTGTATGTACATATATATATATATATATATACATATATATATATATATATATATATATCAGGAATTGAGCTTGATGCTCAGAAAAAAAATGAGAATCAGAAAGTGTTGCAGCCTTCTTGGAGGTACTTTAGTAATGGAGATCAATGCATCTTCCACAGGTGACAAACTTGGGAGCAATTCCCCAACACACACTCACATACACACACACACACACACACACACACACACACACACACTCACACGCATGCACACATACATTCTAATCACCTTAGTACAAAACTTCTGATGATGAGAGGACTTGGGGGTAGCTTAGGAGCCTGAGCTCTTCTAGAAAGTCGGGAGCTTTGGTGAAGAGAGATCTACACTGTGACCTGAATAAGGAGGAGTTGAGTATTCTCCTATGTAACCATGTCAGGTGAGAAAATGGTACATTTGAGAGATGGAAAACAGCCAAGGTTGCTTTAAGTCTGGGTGGGGCAGTGGGAGGGGAACAGAGGGAGATGCTGTTGTGAACAGTCCTGGCCAAGTGTTGAAATCACAGCCGAGGGCTGTGCAGACCCTGGTAAGTATTATAAGTTCAGTGGTGTGCCTTTTGTGTGTTTTCAGTACTGGGCAGCCTTGACTGTATTTGCTAGATTTTTGTTCACTCAATTCCTGTCTTTGTGGTGTGAATACCAGAATAGGGGCCAGTATAAGTACAGGAAGAACTGATGGAGGCTGTCATCCTAATTCAGGCAGTAGCTGTGTAGCCTGACTTCTGGTGGTAGAGATGGTAGGCATGGACAGTGTGAAAGAGATTCAGGAGGGGAAGTTGACAAGTCTTGGTTGGGTGAGACAAGAATGAAGGAAGGTGAATGGGCTGAAGGACAGATGATGTGGTGTGCATTAAATTCAAATATTTTACAGAAGCATTTAGCTTGGTGCTGGTGGCTCCCACCAATAATCAACAGGCTGAGAGCTGAGGTTATGATATCTGACATTTGAAGCCAGCACAGGCAGACCAAACTGAGAGGTTCTCCTTTTAACCAGGAAAAAAAAAACATACTCAAAAATCTTGGAAGTAGAACTGTGGCTAAAGTGGTAGAGTACTATTCCTGTATATAAAAGCCAAGTGAGATTAAGAAGCTCTGAGTTTAAGCCCTAGTACACACACACACACACACACACACACACACACACACACACATTTTGTACTTGTTTGAGCACATAAAGTATTTTATAGCAACAATTAGTATAAAATAACAAAACTGTTGTTTCAAAAATCACTAATAATTCTATCTCTCAAGAGAAAGCCCTTAAGGTTGTCCTGAAAAGAAGCTTCCAGGATTCTTACCAATTTGATAGAGACATGCATCCCTGTGT
Source organism: Dipodomys spectabilis (assembly GCF_019054845.1). Taxonomy (NCBI): domain Eukaryota; kingdom Metazoa; phylum Chordata; class Mammalia; order Rodentia; family Heteromyidae; genus Dipodomys; species Dipodomys spectabilis. The sequence continues at coordinate 1,081,030 of NW_024870684.1, forward strand.
CTCCCAAAACAGCAGCGTATTAAATAAAATATTTTGCGTATGCTTACTTCTGCTCAAAAGAGTATTCTAAATATGGCATACTATTTCATTGTATAGAAAAGTGCATTTGCTTCAATTAATCAACTAATGTTCAGTACTTTACACAATTCTGATTTTTCATTGTTCTAACAACACTGCAGGGAATATCTTGTATTCAAGTCTTTGTCCACAGGTTACATTATTTCTGGATAATTAAATCCCTACAAGAGGAATCACAGGGTCAGTTTATGCATGTCTTTAAGGCTTTGAAATGCAGAGTCAACCCTCCCTCCAGAGAAGTGGCACAAATCATGCTTCCACTGATAACAAAAAAGTTCAGGTAGGCTGACACACCCCCCCCCCCCCACGTACTTTGCATTGATCCAAGCACTTTATGTGTAGTAGTGTGTTAATCTCCCTAACAGTACTGTGAGAAATGCTGTTATTATTCTTGGGTTCTGTGTATCAAGCCAGTAGTCCAGGAGACTATGTTTGCTCAGCCTCTGTCAATATTGTATATCTGGTGGTATTGGAAGCTGCCACTTGCCAGAATGGCACTCTGCTACTTGAACCATAACTTCAGTCCTATTTAGAGTCCCAGTGTTATCTTGCCTCAACCAAAATCATCCAAAACTCAACCTCCCATGTAGCTGGGGTAACAGATATGGGGCACTGGTGCCCAGCAAAATTTGAATCAAAAATAAAAAAGTATTCATTTATTTATTTTCCTGTACTGCAATTTGAACTCAGGGTCTTCCCCCTGCAAGGCTGGTGCTCTCCTACCTGAGTCACATCCCAACTCCCGTTTTCTCCCTTTATTTTGTTGGGGGGGGGAATGGCATCTCATTTCTATCTGGCACATCTTATATGAATCCATATAAGAACTCCAATAGTATTTGGGGTTCCACATCATTCCCCATCTTACCCAAAAAGGGAACAAAGTCTGAGGAATTCAGCAACATGCCAGAGCTACACATCCACACATCTGGCACATTCACTCAGTTTTGCGCTGCATTCTCCTGGGCTCCAGAGTCCTTATATGTTTCCAGCTGCAACGCTGCCTCTTTAGCTAAAGACTGAGCTATTTGGGAATTCACTCTTGTCCTTGAGTAAAACCTTCTAGAAAATTTCAGGATGCCAACTAGGGGATAATTCCCTCTAACCTGCTCCATTTAGCATGTGATGATGGGGTATCTGGGGGCTGGTACAGAGGTTGCCTCTCAGCTTTGTTGGCACTGTGACACAGCAAGCCCATCCAAAAATGTGTTAGGAAAGAGGAAGGTCTTGACAGTGAGCCCAGGTCTTCCTTTGTCTTGTGAGGTTTTAACTACTGTAATTGCTGATCATGTGAAGTAGTGTGTTTTTCATGTATCTATTTTTATTCTGTGTCTTATCTGCCTATCTGCTTTTCTTCCTTGTGTTTTGTTTGTTTGTTAACTCACTTGAATCCTGGCGGGTGTTTTCTTGTGAGTAGTATTGCCTCGGGAAAGCACACATTCTCTCACACACATACACACAATGATCACATGAAGGCTAAGCAGGATAGAATTTATTCTTTAAAAATAGCTCATAGTAAAGTCTGCAGCAGATGACTTTCTAATCCATACTGTATTTAATTGGCTGTATTGAACCATACTACAAATTAAGTCTTCTCTGTAATTTATTCTGTCAGACAGTAACCCTCCAAACAATTTGATACTCCATTTAAACATTGGTAAATGGTTCATGGAAATGCAAAAGGAAAAAAAAAAAGATTTAATGATCATAGAAACCCTATGTTCACAGAATGAATCCTATGTGAAATGCCTTGAATTAGTCCTATCCATTCATTCAAATTTATTGAGCACCTGTCATGAGCAGTACTCATCTTAAAATGAGTTTGGTTTGTCATTTTTCCTTCTTGTCTCCCTCCTTCAGTAATCATTATATATATATATCACTTATTTTTCCAATGGAATAATTTTAGGTGTTGGGATAAGATTGAGGAGTAACACACATGGAACTTTCTCAAGGTCTAACAAAGGTCCCCATAATACCTTGCTCTCAGGACTTGGTTATTCTATTTTTATCAACCTAGAATGCCTTCTCTCACTTCTAAGAACTTCCCATTTATTTTTCAAGACTTAGTTCGAGATTTCCCTCCTTGCTCCAGGTCTTCCCTGATCCTTTTCTCTATCCGGCTCTCAGCCAATGTGATGAGGTCTATGTGACGTTCACTTATAGAGGTATATCTTTGTAGACCTTGCCATATTATATGGGGTTTGTCAGTTTCTTTGCTTGACTGTGCTATGAGAGTGTAAGCTTTTTAAGGAAGGGGCTGTGATTTAATTACTGCATAGATATAGCACTTGAGAACTAGAACATAAGAGGGACTCAATAAATGTACATGGCATGGGTGGGGAGATGTGAAACAAAATTAAGAAGGGCAATGCATTCTCCATAGAAAGATAATTACAGTGCATTGGGATTGAGGCATGGGAATCATTACTAAGGGAAAGAGAGGAGTCAGTATGGGTTCATTGGGTGAGCAAGATGTTGATGCTACACTTTGAAGTAGAGGTATGATTTAATTGTGTATGTAGTATAGTTATAGTGAGAGAAAGATGGAAAGAGGGCCATCAGCAGGGACAACCAGTAAGTAATGGCAGAGAGATGGTAAGGTATAAAATATAAAGGAGAACAGGGGCTCCTTAGCTTATTTGTAGGTTATTTGTAATCACCTGAAGTTCACACATGGGAAGGAGACAGGTTAGGTTAAGGAGTCTGAAGCTTGAATACTCCTTGGAATTTGTTAGTCATGATTTTATCCACAGAACAAGGAAAAGGGCTCTGAATAGGCCAGTCATGGCCTAGAATTCCCCCATAGAAATAGTCTTAGCATGAAGATATTCTTCTCCTATGATCCAGAGGTTTATCTTGCTTTTTTTGGCCTTGGGTAATAAGCAGTTATCACTCAGAAATTTTCTTTTTGCCAGTCCTGGGTTGAGTGCTGTCCCTGAGCTTCTTTGTGCTAAGGCTAGTGCTTAAGCCACAAAGTCATTCCCAGTATTTTTCTGAGTAGTTCATTGGATATTAGAGTCTTATGGACTTTTCTACCCAGGCTGGCTTTGAACTGTGATCCTCAGATCTCAGCTCCTGAGTAACTAGGATTACAGGCATGAGCCACCAGCGCCTGGCTCAAAAATACTTTCAGAAAAATCAGAAGCTCTAAGTGTTCTTTAAATAAACTCAGGGTCATGCTGCTTCAACCTTTCGTTCTGAGATACTTTACACTTGTGACTTTCTGACCTCATATTCCTGCAAGAATCCCAACAGCCTCAGTCCTACCTGCTGTCTTGTTCTCCATTTCCCTTGCTTTCATATTCCAGCTCATCAGGAGTCATTATCCTTTGGTTGACTCTTAGAGAACCAGTAGCCTGAAGAAAGGAGAGCTTAATTCTTCATAATCCTGTTCTTTTCACAGTGTTTTGTCATCCTGACTAGAAAAGAGAAGGCTTGGGTTTAATCCCAGCTCTGCCAGTACAATCTCTGACCCTGAATCCTTTCATGAGTAAACTCGAGAGTTGAACTACATAATGTTTAAGTTTCCTTCTGGCTCCAAGTGTCTTTGATTGTACTGATTAAATCTACTTGAAGACGTGGGGCAATTTTGAGGCTCAGTGAACAAGTGGGCTCTGAGTTGCTAAAATGAATGTGGTACTACAACTATGGGATTAGCCGAATTCTAATGTATTTGTATCTCTAAGTGTCTGTATTATGTCTGCATAGTTAAGGTTGAGGAAAGTGGAGATACATTCCCTCACTGACTGTTAGTTTCCAAATGAATGAGATACTTTCAAAGCACTCCCTTTTAACATGTCATAAAATTAACTACAGGAAAAGATAATGCTCCAGATATCTTGGAGTGCTTCATGCATGTGCACCCACAGCTACACTTTGCAAAGGCAATATTGGGTCTTGTCAGGCATTAAAAATATTTTGATTCTAAAGCACTTAATGAGGATTCCCAGATAAATTAAAACATCTCCAGCTGCTGTCTTGCATGGGAGGTGATATTTTACCATTGCACATCTCCAAATCTAATTCCACCAGGAAGACTTCTAATCGCAGTTTAATTTTAGAGCAATATTCTACTTGGCAATCAATAAGGCACTGTCGTCAAACTTTGATTTAATAGGAGACGCGGATAACATTCTCCACATTATGCAGAGTTAGAAATACTTTCAGGAGAGGAAGAGAAGAAAAGAATGCCTTTGTCTCCTATTTTCCTCTGTGGCATGCCATTCTAGCTCACAAAAGCTTATAAATCAATGCCCCCATGTCGTGTGAATATAAATCTCATCAATTTTACATCATTAACACCATGGAAAAGCTACCCGCTCTTTGAACAAATTTCCTCTGCTAGCTAAATATATCCTCTTGATACAACAAAAACAAGTGGATCCTAATTATTTCACTGACAGACACTTCCTCCATTTATTTGTGTCAAAATCCATTAGAAGTATGTAGTATCTCATTCCCATTTGAGGGCAATCACACCGTCCTCAAAGTGTGAGGTCTAGAGGCCAGTAAGCAGCCCTAGCAGGTTCTGAAATCCAGGGAAGACTCTATAAGTAGTCAGAGAGGTGAGCAAATGGTTAAACCCTGAAAGGGTAGGGCAAGCTGAATAGTTCTGTTACAGCAGAGCATCTGTGTGATCAGGCGGTTGATAAGACTTCAGTGTGATAAGGATTGACCATTTTGGAAGAAGACTGTTCTAAAACTAAGGTAATAGGCCCATGAAAGCCAGAGGCCCCTACAGTGGGAGGCTGCCTTGAGATGGGAGGTACTAGCAATTCCTTGTTGTTTTCATTCCCTAACCAACCTCCCCTGTGTTGTATTTTTCCCACCCTCCATCAACTCAATAATAGGAAAGATTTGATCCACTAAGATACTTCATTTATATCATTCATTTTGCGGGGGTGGGGGATGGGAAGGAGACTGTTTAAGCCATAACTAATTACTGAAATACAAGCTAAAGAATAATAAGAGCAGTAAACAGATGTAATGTTTTCTCAGAAGTTATATCAATTTTTTTAAAAAAAAATTTCAATGTAAGAAAAGCGATTGTCTTACCTAAAAGCTTCTTTTAAGAGGAATAACAAATTCTACCACTTCTACAAATTCCACTTTGACCTCTGTTCCTTCCAAGACTGTCATTCCTTCAAGACCTAGATCACCTAAGAGACAGGGATGTAAAAGACTAGGGTTATGTCTGCATATCTAAATCCTGAGTCCAACTTCTCTTGAATCTCTACCCTTCCCTAAGGGAGTGCAAAATACAAGAAACTTGACGTTATGATAGATTGATAACTTCCCACTTTACCAATAGTCTAGCCTGAATCCACATTCCCACACACTGAAAATATGATTTTAAAGACCCAGCCCACATTGTCTGAGAAAAATTAACCCAGCTTCCTGACTGACTTGATCATGACTCAAATCATAAGGTTTCCTGTGTGTTGTGCTTGAAGATTCCAGAAGTTCATTACACACTCCCATGGCCTGTCAATATGACCAATGGATTCTTCTTTCCTTCCTTTGTACACTGTCAAATATAGATCCTTAGGTCCCTGGGTATCTTCAATATCTTCAATCCCAGTGAACACTGATTTTTCCCTTGTAGCAGACTCCTGGATTTTCCACCTTACCTGCTGCTTTTCAGGCATTTAGATAACAGAGATAAAACACAGCAAAACAATAATTTAAGTCATTTACCTGGGTATATAGTACATGTCTATAATCCCACCACTGAGGAGACTGAGGCCAGAGGATGAAAAGTACAAGGCCAGCATGGGTACTTGAAGAGTTTCTCGTCAGCTTGACTTACACAGTGAGAGCCTTTTCCAAAAAATAAAAAAGAGGCTTCCAAGGGGACTTGCTAGTCCTCAAGTTCTTATGGGCAGGGACTCTAGATTGGAGGTGTTCTGAGCATCAGAGGGTAGCTTACTGTCAATGAGTAAGTCTCTTTAGAAGTTGGCTGTGACTGGGGCTCTGAAAATATGCTCAGCGCTTAAAACTGAAGCATCAAGAAAAAAAATTACACAGTAGGAACCCAAACATGACTTCATAACAGGCACAAGATGCTATAGTTTATGGAGTAATTACAAAGAAATTTATAAACTTATGAGGAAGAATTTGTTTCACAAAGGAATGTATAAACATATTAGGAATAATTAAATATTTGTGTCACTTTGGAAATTTTGACATTTATTAGGTGCCTCTTTTTTTTTATCTTTAAGGATCCCTGTGCGGATTTTGAGTAAGAAACCTTTTTTTTTTGTTTGGCAGTATTAGAGTCTGAACTCAGGACCTACAACTTGCTAGGCTGGTGTTCTGCCACTTTAGCAGCACCTGCATCTCAGCTTTTTGCTGGTTATATTGGAAGTATAATTGAGTAAACTTTTGCATCTGGACTGGCCCTGAACTTTGTCCATATATAATTACCGGCATGAGCTATCTGTACTTGGCTTTGGGTTTGGAACCTTTGATCTATTGCATACTTCTCATTTGCTAGAAGAATAAATGGAGATCCGGAGATGGATGCCAGGAACTTTACAAATGCTAGAATTCAAATCTCTTGGTACCTGATATGATATGAACAGACAGTCCATTATAAGGATTTTAACATATCACAAACATGCAGTTATATCTATAGCCTTGTACAAAGTACTGTCTAATGTAGATTGTTATAAGATAATTTATTGAGGAAAATAAACATAAAGATCCTAATAGGTTGGTGAACATTATTTTTTGAAACGTAGAAAATAAGGACAGAAAATAAAGACCAAAAGGTCAACTTCAAAAGATTTTCAAAATACTCATCATCAATCCCAGTTTACCTGAATTCAGCAGCTATGGTGTAACCTGGTACAAGTGGCTAAGAGGGCAGAGACAAGGAAGACAGAACCCCGGGGGAAGATGGACAAGGAATCAGGCAAATACATCTGGAAAGGAAAACCTGTAGAAAAAATAAGCTCAGGCTATTGTGAGTGAGCACTCCACCAGGAGTTCTGTAGAAACTCTGGAGGGAGGAAATATCCCATCAGAGAAAGAGATTAGCTTTTCTAAAGGCAAATATTGAGGACCTGGTGTTATTGCAAGTAGCCCTTGAAAGACAAAAGGGGTTTGAGCAGGTGGGTAAGAAAGGACATTACAAGCCAGGCGCTGGTGGCTTACACTTAGCAACTCTTGTGGCTGACATGTGAAGGATCTCAGTTCAAAGCCAGCCTGAACAGAAAACACTGTCCAACTCCACTCCAAAACAACCAGCAACAAGCTTTGCTGGAGGCACAGCCCAAGTTGGTAGAACACAAGCTGTGAGCAAACAAGCTGAGGAAGAGTGAGGCCCCTGAGTTCAAGCCCTACCAATGAAAAAAACAATAATACATACTATAAGACAGTAAGACCCAGACTTAGAGAGTCATGTGCCTACTTCCAACTGCCGACTTCAGACAAAATAGAGAAGTTGTTCATTCTTTGTCTAGTGCCATCACTGGCCAGGAACGTGATATAATCACGCAAAGTTTTGGAAAGTTCAGAGCACCCTCTGGAGTTACTCAGGGTACCCCTTGGAGGCAGTACACAGAGCCTGGGTGGGTAGTATCAAGCCCCAGCTTGGCCTGGGCTATGTCATAAAGACAGACGGAGCAGAAGCATACTGTCTGAATTAGACTAGGTAGCTCTGGCAAGGGAAATGAAGCCACCTTCCCAGATGCTCACTGGGCACCTGTCTTCTCCATCTCTGGTCACAGCATTGAGACCATGGAGTGGAACCTCCATTTCTCAAGGGCACGCACAGCTATTTTTCCTTCCACCTGGACCAAACAGCTTTTCAAAAACCCTTTGAGTCTTTCACGGAAGCACATCTCTTATTGATCCCAGATCAGAAGGAAGGCTCCCTGAAATGCATTCTTCTTTTTGTCTCTGATAGGCCCTTCAACATCATCATGCTGTTCATGAAATCTCCTACATTGCCAAGGACATCACAGATCACCGGGCCTTTGGATATGTTTGTGGGAAGGAAGGGAATCACAGATTTGTGGCCATAAAAACAGCCCAGGCGGTAAGTATTCACATAAGGAGGGCACCTTTCTTTATTCCTTGGAGAAGTGCAGTATACCTCTTCTGGTCTGACTTGTGACCCACTGTGAACGATCACCACCTCCGGTGGCCGCTCAGATACCCACCTAGAAAAGATAAATAGCCAGGAAGCAAGCAAACACACGTATACTCTGTTACTGTTCTTGTTTTTGTTTTTAAGTTGCAATTGGTATTTCCTAATGACTAATTATTTTCTTTTCTGATTAAAACCAGATAGAGTCATGTATACAAATAAATTTCTTTGTGTTCATAGCCTGATTTAAAAAGAAAATACGGGAAAACAAATAGCTCTTTTGCATGTGGTCTACCCTAATTTCATTGTATTCGAAATCACTAATAAATAAAAGCAATGCCTTTTATGCTTATGATTATTATGAATTTGCAAATATAATTAGCTGGAGAAACGAACTTTAGCCTAGATGCAATTTGCTAAACCAATATAAACAAGGTAGAATTAATTAAGAATGGAGGCTTTCAGTTTAATAGAAAAAGGAAGGGCTGTGGGTTGTAACCACCAAAAAAAAAAGGAAAAGGAAAGTAAAAACAGAAATTGGTGGCTGCAGTTTCACATCATTCCCTTATTAATGCACTGTTCTACTTTTTACTCCAGGCTGAACCTGTTATTCTGGACTTGAGAGATCTCTTTCAACTCATTTATGAACTGAAGCAAAGAGAAGAATTGGAAAAAAAGGCACAGAAGGATAAGCAGTGTGAACAAGCTGTGTACCAGGTAGAGCTGTGAATTTATCCTGGTGCTCTGAGAGGTGGGAACTTGGAACTGTCGGATGTGAACACTGACAGACAGGCCCTTGCCTGCTGCCAGACAGAAATCAACAAAAATGGAAGGTTCCTGTGTAAACTACAGGTATCCTCACAGCCCCCTCGTCTCAGAAATTCCAGCTGTGTCCAAGTAAAATCTCTAAGCTAGGGAAAGATTTGGGGGGCAGGGGGAAGACCGAACACACACAATTGCTTTTGCTGGTGTAAACAAAGGGGGCGGAGGGTGCAGGGTTAGTGGCAGAGTTTCCGTTTTTCTGTGCATGTTCTGCATTCATGACCCACCAGCTTCGCCTACCCAGAGCTGTTTTCTCTACTGTCCTGTGATTTCTGAATGCAAGCTCACATCTCTCCCTCTGTTATCTTCTGCTTTATACCCTCCCCCTTCCTCACTGCGATAGACAATTTTGGAAGAGGATGTAGAAGACCCTGTATATCAGGTAATTTCTGACATGAATTTGTGTTTGGGGTGTTGCAGTGGCTACACCTATGGTGAAGCCATTTTGACAGAAATGTTAAGAATGCACTGGCTGCAAAGCCTGGAGAGAGACCAAGATGGTTCCTGAGGGTGAGGGCTGCCAGCACTTCCAGCAGTCAATTTCGATCATTACTAACAAACACTTAGCCAGCAAGTGTAAAGTGGGATTTGGAAATTCGCTTCTCCCTTCTTGCCCCTGCCTCAGCCTCCCCCACAATCTATAAAAGTTTGATCCCAGGGCTGAATGTTTTCAAGAGTGTCTTGAATATTCTGACTTCATTAGAGAGAAGATGAATAATGAGGTGCCTTCTCTAAAGCTAAGAATTAGAGATGGGGCTGACATTTTGGTGACATTTGAGCACAACCCTTAAGAATGGTTTGTGAGCTTTGAATGAGGCTAGAAGTAGGAGTATTTCTGACTCAGTGGTGCAGTCTGACCCTCTGACCCTCTGACCACCACCTGGACCATCATCCCACAGAGCTGATGGGAGGACAGAGAGAGTGAGATTCCAGAGACATCTCTGCCTGGAGCTTTCTCTGAGTTCTCTTCATGGTCTGAGGGTGGGTAGAGATGATCTCTCTTGGGCCCAAGTCCAAGCTCTGTGCAAACAGAGCTGCAGAGAAAAAGAAAAGGAGGATCTCCCTCCCCCATGCTGAGTCCTAAAGAGAGAAAGACGACAGAAAAAAATTCCTGACTTTTTGAACATAAAAGAAAACCTCCAACTTATCATTGTAACTAGTATATATAAGTGTTCTATATATGTGTTATGTATGTATTTCTTATTGATGTATATTTTAACACACAAGGCTGGTACTATTAGGAACAAAACAAAATGGACAAGTAAAAAGGGAAGAAATATCTTGTGCTCATATAGCAAGCACAAGTCAAAGATGCACTGGTAATACATGCTTCAGTGACACACCTTTGCCTCTGAGTGTAGCATGGTATCATGTTTGTAACATGAGCTTCAGTCCCTGCCTACCTGTTGGAAATGTGCTAGGTCTTTAGAGCTTAAAACATACGCATGGAAAAAACAATGTTCAATACTTAAAACTGACTCCATAAAACAAGGGTATTTACCTAAAGGAGTTTGGGATTGGTCTAAGACCTTGGGCTTTAGAGAACAAAAGGAGAAAACTCAATGGCACCATAACAAAGTTGGGGTTCCAGGCATTCCATGAAGTAGGAGTAGCAGCATATTTCTGAGACAAAAGTGCCACTTAATCAAGAGCTCATGTCTCCAGAAAAACCTCCAGGGACCCATGCCCATCAGTGCTAAAGGACTGGGCATCAAATTTCTGCAGGTTTTTCTTAGAAAGGCCAGAAAATTCAACAACACTCATTTTATTTCAGTAATCCAGATGTTTGTTTCTTCAAGGTGTTTTTCTCTTGTGCCTGTTCTATAATGCTTGCTGTGATTTGTATCTTGAATTCTTTTTTGTATCTTGAATGCTTTTTTCCCCCTCTTCCTTTTCTACCTCTGATCCTTCCTCTCTGGCTGCTCCTGTCATAGTACATTGTGTTTGAGGCTGGACACGAGCCAATCCGTGATCCTGAAACGGAAGAAAACATTTACCAGGTATAAGATTGCTTGCCTCTTATCCTTGTACCACCACCAGTAAATGTATAAAACACTGACAATTCTAAGTAGAGAAGGGTCTCTTGGACATTCCTAGATTGTTAAAATATCTTTGAGTACATTGGCTTCCAGTCCCCCAGCAATCTGCCACTAGCTTTTATACCTTATTGTTGAAATCGTTAATGGACAGTTAGAAACAACATTTTACTTTTGAATGGATCGTAGCTATTTTAAGTAAAAGCAAAAACCAGACATTCTCATTCTTGTCTGAAAGTAATGCACTAGAGATTTACCCACTGTGCAGTCAGTGGAGTCCTTCACTTCTCAAAAGAATATACTCATCAAATTTCTTTTAAAAGCCATCTCTACCACTGAAATAAGGGACAAATTCAAGACTGATATGTGAACCAATATTGAGAGTCCTCATAGAATAAAAGAAACAAGGGCTAAAGATTTAGTCATTGCTAAAGAAAGGGTAAATTAGTATCTCAACTATCTACTTAGGGAAAGAGTACCAAACATCCTTTTAAACTCATTTTGTTCTCACAAACTAAATCATAAAATCAGTAGTTGAATCCTGCTTTTATAGGAAGAAACTGAGGCTCAGAGAGGTTGAACAGCTTCTGAGGGCCAAGACTTCAACCCCAGCGGGAGCAAAGGAAAAGCTTGGGTTCCTCCAGCTTCTACCCAGGAATTGGAACTGCTGCACATCAAATAAATACAACGACCTGCAATTTGTCACTAATTAGAATTTTAGTCTTAATTTAAAGCATAAACACTATGGGAGAAGGAACAGATTTAATGCATTTAATCAGTGATTTTCATTTCCTTAATTGACTTAATTGTGTGGTCTATTATTCTGCCTTGGGCTTGCATTACTTATGAAATAAAAGTTAAACATATTTTTTTTAATTTCTATCAAATGTGTAGAATTCTAAATGACCAAGTATAATGTTAATTCTACCAACAACTTGCTTTAAAACCAGCCTGTAGGAATAATAATTTAAGTGTTTTTCTCCATTGGATCCATCTGGATTCTAGTCAAATGTGAAGTTGTGCTCTGAGGTTTTGTTTAGTCATCATTTAGAATATGTCTGTCTATAGGAAGTTGCAGTTGTATCCACTGTTGGATTTTAAAGGAGCGTGCAACTCTGAGGTGTTTGATGCAGAGGACTAAGAGCCATTAATCCACCATCCTAGAAAAACAGAGTTCCTTTTTAATCACAATGTAGCTTTGCCCAAGGAGAGGCTACTAGCCAGATCTGATAGCTCAAGCCTGTGGCAGAGACAGGGAATCAGGAATCATGGCTGGTGCCCATCCAGGGTGTAAACGTTCACTGAGACTCCATCTCACTCAATGGCTGTGTGCAGCGGAGTGTGGTTGCTATCCCAGCAACAAAGGAAAGAGGATCACATCTCAACCTGTCCCCCATACAAGGTTAAGGCTCTAATTGGAAAATAACCAGTATAAAAGGGGGTTGAAAGCTTGCCTCAAGTTGTAGAGAGGCTGGTTTGCAATCAGCTTAGCTCTTAGCTGAGCCTCATGGAAACAAGGAAGCCTTTCAGTGTTATAGAAAGTGCTGGCTTAGGCTGGTGCAAAGCTGGGCTACGGTTTTGGCTGTCACCAACAATGTTTAGTTTTTGGTAGTGGGACAGATTCTCTCCCAGACTCAGTTTCCCCAATGATTAAGTTGGGGAACATCTCTCCTCCTTGACTTACAAGTTGGTGTGAGGAGGAAACCAGCTCCTGTGTGGAATATAAAGACGAAGAGTCATCTTTGGGCACAAAATATGGACACTCTTGTCAGGTCAAATCTCAGCTACTGATCCAACTTGTCAGCTTCTTTCTCTGGGCTCAAGTATCTCTCAGGAAAGCCCATTTACTGCTTCTTGCACAAGCAATAGCCAATACAGGACTCTAGATCTTCGAAGGGTTGGATTACTTTCTAGTGTAACAAGACTTTTAGAAAGGGGGCTTCATGTATGCTGATTGTGGGCTGGCTCTGCATATGAGAACTTGTATGCAACATTTTTGTACTCTTCCCCCCTTCTACCCCTGTAGTGAAGCTCACAGAGAGATGCCATCTGCCAGGGTCACAGGGCTGGGGACAGCTAGGATCTCCATAGACAGGTCTCTTTGAGCTTTATAAAGAAACCAATAAATCCTGGAGCTCTTTTCAACTCAGTTACTTGATCCTGAGTTTCCCAATTAGATTCTGATCATGCTTTAAGTCACTATCTAAAAAAAAAATCACACTTGTTTTTAACAACTCTGCCCTCTCCATCTCCCCATCTGTCCATCATTAACAGGACAGCATCATTTAAGGAAATGAATATTTTATCCCATCTATTGGAAAGGCCTGGGGTCATGTTTCTCTCCTGCACAATCAGCCTGCTTGGGCTCAATGTACTTAACAAGAGATAAGCTTTGGACCTGAAGATAAGCAGGGCTTTTAAGGCACTCGTATTAAGAGCCTCTTTCTCATTTTTTTAAAGGCTAGTAAATGCTGCATAACTATTCCTCCTGAGTCCGTGGTAATATTCCTTCTATTACAAGCTAGGCCCTTGTGTTTTCTGGAGAAAGGCAAATAGACCTGAGACTACTGTTTTGTAGCATTGAATGAAGTATATAATTTTTGTATCTCCATTTCCTGGGCCATAAAACAAGGGTAATTCATTACCTGCTTCTGGAAGTTATGTGAGGAGAAGTGAAGCAAGGAGGTGGTATCTGGGCCATGACAGCTTCCATACAAACGCTCCTTCGCTTCCCTTGTGGTCAAGATCAATGCCCTTGCCAGATTTTATGGTATGTATTGAGTGAAGAAAAACCCACAGAGACTGCCAGAAATCTCTCTTGACCTTGCTTTTTTTTTTCTGTCAGTCAATGGGCTTGAACCTAGAGCCTGGACACACTGTCCCCAAGCTCTTTTGCTCAAGGCTAGCACTCTACCACTGTGCCACTTCCAGTTTTCTGGGGGCTAATTGGAGCCATACCTCCACTTCTGGCTTTTTTGCTGGCTCATTGGAAACATAAGTCATATGGACTTTTCTTCCCCCAGGCTGTCTTCAAACTGCAATCCTCATATCTCAGCCTCCTGATTATGTAAGGTTACAGTTGTAAACCTCCAGCTGAGTCTCTACTTTTATGCCACCCAACAACCCTTGAAGGGCTTGCCAAAGTGTCCTCTGTGAACAGCACGTAAGGTGCAGAATTTAGAGTATTGTAAAGTCTTTCATCAACTTCTTTATGAGCACCTAGCTTATTCTAGACCTCTGAGAACATGGTCCTCTTCTCTGTGGACTTCAGAAGCAACTCCTTAAGTCTCATGACAACTAGATAAGGAAAAGTGAGTTTTAGAGAACAAAGTGACTTGTCCATATCACACAGCCTAGAGCAGAGCCATGATTAGCAACCAAATATTTCCTAACCTTTGTGACTGAATTTTTTATTTTGGTACTGCAGTAGTCTATGTAGACTGGATGGATCAGATATTCAGAGAAGGGAGCGAGGGCCAAAACACCCATTGGTAAATGCTGGATGATCAGTCCTATCTCTGTTTAACCAATATTTATAGGATAATAAAGCAACCATGAACAGTTACTATGTAGTGCTATACTTCCCATGAAAAGCTAAAGCCTATTTTATACTCTAGTTGAGTAGCCTGGTGACAATTCCATCTCCCCAACCAGACCAGAAGCTCTGCTACAGTATCAAGGCTACACCCATCTTGTTTAGCATCCTCATCCCATGAAAGGTACGGTGCATGACACAGAATAGGTACTTAGACATTTTTATTTTATTTTACTTTATTTTTGTGTGTCAGTAACTAGGGCTTGAACTTAGGGCCTAGGTGCTGTCCCTTAGCTTTTTTTGCTCAGCATTGTTGCTATGCCACTAGAGCCACAGCTGCACTCGAGGCCTTTCAGTAGTTAGCTGGAGATAAGAGGCTCACAGATTTTCTGCCCAGGCTGACTTCAAACTGCAATCCTCAGACAAGTCTCCTGAGTAGCTAGGATTACAGGCCAGAGACCCCCCCCCCCCCCCCCCCCAGTGCCTGGCTGGAAATTTTGACTTGTTAATAAAAATAATTTTTTATTTATTTGGGGTTATTTTTGTACACTTGTGTTTACAATAGAGTACAGAGTATGACTCCAAATCTAGCCTAGAGAGGCAGGCCAGGCTTCCGAGAAGCTGTCCCATCTGAGATCAATCTTAAAGGACAAACAGGCAGATTGATATCTCACCCATGGGAGAGCCAAGTAGAAAAGCATTTTCAATTATGCACAGTTTGGGTTTATCCATCGCATGGCTTCTTCTCCATTTGCAGGGATAATTGAGAGGCAGCCGCGGTTCAACTGTGCTAAGTGCCCGTAGTGAGCAGTGAATTATGGGCAACAGAATGATGTTCATTTTGCTCAGTAAAGGGTGAGCTAGTAAAAACAAAAGTGAGGGCTGGTAATTTATTGGCCCTCGTTAGCAAGGACTCTGTAGACATTCAGGGAGGATTCCTTCTTAATGGAGCCCAGTTACCAGTAGCAAAGAAATTACATTCTTCGTTGGCTACGTGCAAACTGAGGTTTGTGAAAACAGCTCAGGAAGGGCATCTTCCACACAGCCGTGGAAGCTCACTTGTAGCTCTGCTTTCTGCAAGAATGCGCACCAGCCTCTGGGAATATAGGATGTGTTGTCAAAGGAAAAGATGTACCTGAACCAGCTGTGTGTAGAGTGTAGAAATCAAAAGGCAACCTTTCCAGGCTCCAACTCCTGGCTGTCCCATTCTCTGATTGCTGGATCCTCTCCAGGCCTCATTTTCTTCCTCTGCATTATGGGGACAATTGTCATTTTGATAGACTTATCCTGAGCATTCTAAGGGAAGGCATATGACAAATGATCAGAAAAGTACCACCCATGGAATGTGCCAGTCCATGCTCTTGTTAGCTTATACTACTAAGAATAATCAAGATGCAGTGTACTTAAAACCCCTCTGTACATCACCTGTATAATAACAATTTAAAAAATACTTAAAAACCTGACATGTTGAATGGTAACCCCCTTGTACAACTACTTAAAGATAATGACATGAATATAGTTAAAGTATAAAATATATACAAAGACATAGTATGTAAATATATTTTATGTATAATATACTATGTGTATAATATATAATATGATTTATTATAACATAACATGTAATATATATTTTATTAGAGACAAAAGTGACTTATTTGACCACTAGAAAGAGCCACCGGCATTAAAGCATTGGTCAAAGTTTGTGATATCTCTCTGAGACTCACTTTCTGCAGTTTAGAAGGGAAATGATAACGCAACTCTTCACGCTTGTTAGGATGTTTAACTTAAATGAAAGTGAAAAATGACAAAGGAACTGAAGGTAGAAGCTCAAATTCTTGACTCTCAAAAAATGGTATGGATATCTGCTTCTTGCCTAACAAATACTTCTTTTTCTTCACTATCCCCCATGTTCCTTTATGGTACATTTACCCGGCTGATATTTATGGAGTGCCTTCTGGGTGTGAGGCACTACGCCTGCTCTTGAGGATTGCCCAGTCTGGTGGAAAGAAAGTCACATTATCAGCCTGTTATTAATCCACTGCTCCTTGGGCCCCTCCACTGGAGGTGGGAAGTAAGCGGTGGCAGCTGCTGGGGAAGGGACAGCTGATGAGTGTTTACAATCTGGAATGTTCCAATCCAGGTCCTTTGATTGACTCATTAAAAAAGTATTTCACAGACTATTGTTGATATAAAATGTGTTCATATGCGTAAGTTTAATGTGTCAGTGACAAATTATCATTCTAACCCATCACATTCTTCACAGTGTTGGGGGAACCTAATATTTTTCTTTACCTAATATCTATTTTCGGATTGGTCTTATGTAAACTGGCCAAGAGCATAACTGAGAGGCCATTTGATAGTAACAAAGCTCAAAGATGCCAAGCGGCCTGCTCAGGTTGTGAGCAAAAGACCAGATACATGCCCAAAGATGGCAGGTAAAGCAATCAGTGCTTTCTAGAACCTAGTTTCATGTTTACCTGTTTATGAGCCCTTTTCTTCATGGAAAGCCTTTTCTAATTATCACAGGGTCCATACGTGAATCTTGTACTATGACCTTGATTGGTATTCATTATCTTTTTAACAACTTAGATCTCAGTCTTAGCCCTGAAAAGTTTTCATTCTATTCTTAAGCTATGGATAACCACTTTGGGCAAATCACAACCCCTTCTTTGGCCTTAGTCTTTTCTTTGTTCCAACAAGGATTATTCTTTTCACTACATGATGCATGAGGTACCTGTAGCTTCCTATTCTGTGGCTTTCTAAGAGTCCCAATAGCAGCCATCTACTACATGGTACTCCCCCCAGTTCTCATGTGACTTTACTAGGGGAAGGAACCTGGCTGAGTGCCTTCACAGTTAGGACTGCCTATTGGGGTTGGGCCCTGACCTGCCCTAGGAACTAATAATCTACTTAGCCACATTGCAGTGGAAATTTGGCTGCTTTGTTGTTTGAATGAAGAGTACCAGCGTTTTGACAGTTGAATTTGCTTTTTTCCCTCATAGGTTCCTACCAGCCAAAAGAAGGAAGGTGTTTATGATGTGCCAAAAAGTCAACCTGTAAGTGTAAGTACATCTTCCCTCTGCTGCAAGAGATCTGTGCTAAGACAGGTTTCGGGTCTGTGAAAAGGAGCCTTTATTCTGGTATGAACCTCATATTCCATATGATTTTGTGGGGCATCATCACCAGCCTTTGTGTTCCCACAGTAGTCATTCCTCTTTCTTTCCTTCTTTCCTTCTACTGCCCAGAGATTCCTGTGGTCCAAAAGTAAGCTATTACCAAAAGTAAGCTCTGAGTCTGGCAGGTGGAATCCAGACACCATGGCATATAATAAATGGTTGAATAACATTACCTTGTAGACAGGCAGGGATTATAGGGATGATCAAAAAGAGCTAATGGGGCAAAGGACTGATCCTATGAAGGGAAACAAGTTGAACTGTGGGAAAAAAAAACAACTGTGTCTAACCAGGTCCAAAATATTCTAGGGCAAAGGTTTCCAGCCACAGCTTTGTGATACCTGGTTAAGTACAGGACAGTGACCTTTTTTTCTGGGAAGAAAATTGCATATCCAATTACAAAGTAGTTGAAACATCTTAAAGGAACCACAGCAGAGGACTGGCCAGAGCCTTTAGTGTGTTTAAGGGTAGAGCCAATTAGCACGGCTTTGTGGAAAGCACCATATGTGGCAGGTTTGGGGAGATACCAGGATGTGTACACAATGACAACCATGTCTGATACGAATGTACCCTATCTGCTTGTGGGCTCCTTGAAATCTGAGCCAGAAGGGACAGCCCAGGTTCTGTGATACTACTCTAAACCACTACTAGCCCTAGAAATCAGAGGTATGACTTTTCTAACAGGCACTCAGAAGAAAACCTCTATGCAGAGTGCAGGCAGCCCTAGGGACTGGTCTTCTCTCTGAGTTTCAATTGGTCCAGCCCCCATTATACAGTTCCCTTCAATTCAGTTAGTGTCTAGACTGCCTCACTTGCCCCTGACAGGTTGAGATTCGTGAAGAAACATGCCCTATTTGCTGCACTGATTTCTACATTTATTAGCCATTCTGGTCACACCATCTCCACATTTAATAGATCCAGGAGGGATTCGGGGAGAAAAGCCAAGCTCTTTAGACTGATAGGCTGCCTGAAAGACCCCTATACTCACAAGTCTCATTTTCTCCTCCTGGCTCATCCCTACAAACTGTAGCTTCCAGAGACTTCACTCCCTCCCCTACTCTCTCTGCCATCCTTTCCCAACATCTCAACTTAGCTTAAAGATTTGTGTTCTCGGGGTGACCTTCAGGCCCTCTGTTCTGAAGAGCATCAGCATGTCACTCCAGCCTTTGTGCTCTTGCAATAGTCATTCCTCTGTAAATACTCCTTCTTTCCCTCCACCTCCCAGAGATTCCTGTGATCCTCCTATTACCAAAAGTAAGGCATGGGTCTGGAAGGGGAAATCCAGACACCATGGCATATAATGAATGGTTGAATAGCATTACCTTGTAGAAAGAATATAGGAGAATTCCTGATAATTTTCTTTTTCCTGACTCCAAAACAGTCTTTACATAAAGGCACTAAAAGTTTTTCTTGGGAAATACCTGGGCTGTATAAATGGCATATAGTGCTTTCCTACCTGCTGTTTTCTGAATCCTAGTTGTATTTGCTATGATGACAAGTTTCTATGGGGACTTTTCACCATTCCTAAAAGCCTAAGAGACAGCTCAGGCTGTCTGCAGAGATTCTGCTGAACCAGGGCCCCTTTTTCTTGATACCTGTAGGATCTGAACCACCTTTACATGACCCTGAGACCCATGGTTCTACTCAAGGTTTTTTTTTGTTTGTTTGTGTTTTGGGGGGTCTGGTCTTGGGGCCTGAACTCTGGGCCTGGCGATGTCCCTCAAGGCTCTTTAGCTCAAGGCTAGCGCTCTACCACTTGAGCCACAGCACCACTTCCGGCTTTTTTCTTTTTGCTTATGTGGTGCTGAGGATTCGAACCCAGGGCCTCAGGCATGCAAGGCAAGCGCTCTACCACTGAGCTACCTTCCCAGCCCTCAAGGGTTTTTTTTTTAACCTAGCTGGAAGAAAGTAACTAATGTGTCGGGGAACTGGCCTCATTGATGTATGCCTTCCAGAGGCAATGTCCCTGCATCCAAACCTGCTCTGGGATCTTGCTACCCTCCAGACTTCTTGTAGCCTTTCTGCTCTCCTAAGCATGCACTCCCTGGAAAGCCTCTATGCTCTCATCTTCTATGATCTTGCTGCCAGTCCTATGCCACCCACCCTCTATCCAAACTGAGAAATCAACCACAGATAACCCCACTCCCATGTATATCAGCTGTGGAACTTCAAGGTTCCCACAGGAAGGGAAAATGTCCAGTGGCCTGTTGCTGTTGTTCCTTTTTGTTACATCAGGTCTGCACTGACTCCAGTGGAGGGATTTAGATTTTCTTCTGGGGCTCTCCTTGGGGAAATCACCCATCCATTTCAAAAGCAAGAGCCTGATCTTCGGGGCTGGGAAGGTGGCTCAGTGGTAGAGCATTTGCCTTGCATACTTGAGGCCCTGGGTTCGATTCCTCAGCACCACATAAACAAAAAAAAAAAAAAAAAGAGCCTGATCTTCGGAGTCAGATCTGGGTGTGTAGCTGTTGCCATGGCTTTTTACTGAGATCCCTAGATGGCTTTTTGCAATCTCTGAACCACTGTGTTATCATCTGCAAAAAAGGAATATACTAGCCACTTTTTAACGTTGTTTGGAAGATTAGAAAAACATTTTTGCAAACGCTCTGAACAGAAGGTGTGAATTAGATTAAAGGAGAAGATTTCTGTGTGTTACTGTACAAGTAATTCTCCTGCAAACAGTTTTCTCTGAGCTGGGGATTATCAGCTACTCTAAGTGATTGTACACCTCTTCAGGGAAGCGTTATTTACCCCCAAAGAGAGCAATCAGTTCTTCTGAGTTACTGCAGTACTTCTTTTTGCAATAGTCACAATGGATTCTCATTTTCTCCTCACGTATCTATGAGAGCCATTGGATTTTGTGTCTCATACAGCTCTGTAAACCATCATAGAACTGGAAATTAGATCATCCTTAATCACAGAATTAGTGATTCCCAAGATCACTGAGAGATCTGGGTTCATATTCTGACTGCATTACTGACATTGTTACATCGAGTGAGTCCTTGTAGCCCTGGGACTGGGCCTTTAAGTATGCTCACATACAACCTGGCCGATGGCCAAACTCATTGAGTGCTGAGTTTAATTGTTTCTATCAATATAGTCACTAAACACGTTGTATCAATGGATAAAGACTTAATAAATTTTGTTGCATTGAATTATTTACCAAGAGGCATTGCCTTAACTCCATACTTCCCGCACTCAAAGTCCATTGAACACAGGAATGATGGCTATCCTAGGCAGAGCATAACTACTCAGGGACTGAATGAATGAGGGAATGAATGAACAAAAATAAGCAAGGAATGACTGTGTGAGGAGTGAAGCAGCAAATGAATGCCCTTACATGCAAATCTCATGTTGGATAATTAAATTCTTGTACCACATCACATAAAGACAGCACTTGCTCTCAAAGCAGCCCCTGGCCAGGCCCCTTCCTGCACTTTGTGTTCCACAGCCTTTGCCTATTTGTCTCCAACTTCCATGAATAGGTGTTGTTTTTGTCTTTATATTTTGGATCACCAAGCTGACAGATGGCCTTCTACACATACACATGCAAATGCACACACACACGCATGTACACACACACACACACACACACACACACACACACACACACACACATACACATACAACCTATCTGTACTACTCTCCCACATCCACAACTCTGTATTAAATGAAGCCAAAACCATTTGCTTCCTTGACAGAGTTATTTTGGGGCTTTTCTTTGTCCTGCCTAGGGTTGGACTTCCCTACTAGATCCTATAGAAACTATTTAGGAGTCAAGAATACTGTAGGGCTGTACATTATAAAATGGTATGTACACAATCTGACAGAATAAAGAATCAGAATAATTTTCCCACCTAGAAACCCCTGAAACTACTTGCATGTCACAAAGAAGGTAGGAGAGGGTCCATGATGTTGGTAGATACTCATCTGAAAAATGTGATCATTCCTGGATTTTTAAGGGTGTATCAACAAAACAGGATGCTGCTCACTCCTATAACCCTAGCTACTCAGGAGGCTGAGATCTGAGGATCTATTTGAAAGTCAGCCTGGGCAGAAAAGTTCATGAAATTTTTATCTCCAATTATCCACCAAAAAGCCAGAAGTAGAGCTGTGGCTCAAGTGGTAAGGGCTAGCCTTTAGCATAAAAGCTCATGGACAGTACCTAGATCCAGAGTTCAAGCCCCAGTTACCAGCACACACATACACACCAAAAAAATATTGTACCAACATACCTCTTGCCTTGTTTCAGATCATATAAGTTTAGAGACAACAATTATATAGTCTTCTTCACAAACCACATTTAACTGCAGAATTTTTTTCAAAAATTAAGTTTATATAGCAATAAAATGTAAAATATTGCAGAGATAAAAGGAGAAGAAAGAACTCTTACACTCCTTCTAATCACCCGCATGGTGGTTCTGTGTTCCAAGCAGGATAAGGAAAAACAGCATTAGCCACATACTGGTGTTTTCAAGGGACATTGGTCAAACAGATGCTCATATGTGAATCCGAAACTTGATGCTTTAGGATTTTCAAAGTTTAATACATTCATGAACGTATACTGTAGATGTAATGTGTATCTATAAGTGAATAGTTCATCTCTAATGGTTTCTGATGAAGCAAGAACATTCTTTCCCAAGGGTTGTGTTGTGTCCTCCTCCATCTGGTTACACAGGTCTGACTCACGGAGTAGAGACAAGGCTTTCAGAACATGTGTGAAGTTATACAAAGCCTTTGGAGACCTAGTTGTGTTCCTTCTGCCAAATTCATAAGCTCAAGTAATTCCGAGATCTGTCCCAGATTCTGAGTTTGGGAAGAAAAATCCCTTGCCTAGGTGTAAAAAGTTTTGCTGTAAAAGGGCATAAATACATGGAGAGGTGGAGTAGTGTGGTCCATTATGTAATCCACATACCATGGTCTGCACATCATCTCTGCATAATTATGATAATCAAGTGGTTTTTTTTTCCTTTTGTGACACTGGGGAATCCAACCTAGGGCCTTTTGTCTTCTAGGGATAATCCCGTGTCAAAATATAGTTATCCTTTCTTCTTGGGCCCCTGCTTTGTTTCTTGTTGCTTTCCCTGACTCTGTCCAGAATCTGAGGAGAGTTCACCATTGTGCTGGGCAGTCCATGGATACCTTGGCCCCTCAGTTCATCCATGTTCTTCATATTTCTGATGCTTTGCACTGAGGAAAAAGCTTCACTGTCCTCAGATCCTCGGGCCCCCTCCTTCCCTCACCACTAAGTCCTCCCCATCCACTTTGCACACTTCCATAGTGTGGCTGAGTCTTTTTTGGTTCAACAGTCAAGATCCAGTTAAAGTGTTATTTTTTTCCTCTTTAGCTTTCCTTAAATCCCGAAGGGAAAATGCTTGTTTTGAAGTACTTTCACAAAATGTCTCGCTATATTTTATTGTTATCAAGGAACACTATTTGCTGGAGATTAAAAGTATGAGCTTGGGGTTCAGGACAACTTGGATTTGGATCCCAGCTTCACCGTTCCCTAGCTTAGTGACTTTGGATACTTCCTTTAGCTCTGTAAATCTCAGTCTCCTTGTCTGCAAAATGGAGCTACTACTAGTATCTCTGTTAAGAGTTTCTGTGTGTAGACCAAGTGAACTACAGTCTGAGTGAGCAGTGTTGGACACAGTAAGAATTTAATAGTCATGGGCTATTCCTTGCCTTTCCCTTACTTTCTGTAAGTTTCTAGTAGACAGCAATCAGTTTTTACCATTGCTGCTTTAAATGGATTTTTCTTGGATTTCTGATCTCCTGGAGATTTTTGTGATAGATCTTCTGTCCAGGAAGAAAAAAAAAATCTCACTAAAAGTTTTGCTGGCCTTAGAGTAGAGAAGATCTATCTACCTTTCTCCTACAACCTCAATGAGCTACTCATAGCCCTTCTACTCTGAATTATGGAACATTTTATAGATCAGGGATTGCAGAGTTTTAGGACTGTATAAGTTGGAATTTATTTTGGCTCTTCGCAACCTTGCCCAAGTCAGTCCATGGGTTTATGGGAGCAAAGCTTTGCTTTGACTAGCTGAAACCCTGGTGCAGACAGAAAGCAGATCCAATCCCTTTGCCTTCCTCCCTCCCATTCACTCATTTTTCTCTCCAGCGTTATCCCTCCCTGGGCCATAACTCAGGTGCTCTGTCCCTCCCTGTTCTTTTTTCTCTAATTATACTCCAATTGATTCTGTTTGTTTCTTTAATGTAGACCTGTGATATTCCCCTTTCTTTTCAGAGTTGTTCTGTGCCATGTTCCCCCCCACTCTTCCCAAAAAACTCTAAACCAAAATAAGGATTAATCCCGCTCACTCCTAGAAATACACATTTTTTTCTCACTTTTTTGTCAAGACGAAGCTAGAAGCTTTGTACAGAGGCTAATCTCTCCTGTGATCTTAAATGCATTGGGTATATTTTTATGCCAGGCTCTCAAAGCTAACAGTTTCAATGCTGGATAATGGGAAATGTTAAACTACTAGAAGATAGGAAAGTTTTAGGAGGAGAGTATATCTTGAGCAAAACCTACAGGATGAGCCTGATTGGAGTAAGAAACAGAAGGACATAGGAGTATCTCTGAGGTCTCTCTGGCTAGCCTTTACCTGCATGCCACTCAGAGCCAATTTGCTTTCATAAGTTCCCATCTCACGGAAAAGGAGTGTCTTTCTGTCTGCCAACTGATAAGGCTAGCTAGCCATGTTCTTTTCAGCAAATATCATGGCCTTACTATAACTGCCAAAAATGCACATTTCTGAGTGGGGAGGGGAGGAAGGTATCTGCTAAGCAGTCCATTACTGCATTCATTATTTAGAGTTTTTAGCACCCTGCTAGCCTTGATCGTGATTCTAGTCCCACAGTGGAAGCTTAGTGGAGAGGTGTATGCATGGGCTACAGAAGTGCTTGTTTCAGAACTTGTGACAGGCAACCAACTGGGTAACACTGGACTTGGCAGAAACTTAACCTTCACAGACAGCTCTTTCAATGACACAGGCCTAAACTTCAGTGTGATTCACATCACTTTGTATGAGAAATAGTGCTTTTCTTCTCCACTGTCCTCATCCCCCTGTGCCATATTTTTATGCCTACAAAAGGTCTCTTATCCTTCACCTTATAATTGCCCAGCTTAAAACCCTTTTATGTAGTTGTATGAAGCATAAAAGATTTTCTGGTTATCAGTAATAACCAGTCAGTGGATTCTAAAAAGGACTTTTTTGGCCTTCAAAAAATGATTCTTACAAGTTTGACCTAATGATAAATAAGGACCCAGATTGTCAAATTGATAAGTCAGATTTGACATTAACTTCCTTTTGATAAAACATGGATTCAGAAACTGAAAGAAATGAATGATCAGATACTGTACTCTCCTGCTGTACTTTTTCTGTCCTTGGGCGAGCTTCTTCTAATCACTTCTACTTTCTGAGCCCTATTTCCTTCCTCTGTGGTCTAAAGTGACAACCACTCTCCACCAACATCCCGGGCCCCTGGAGGCTCACAGGGCAATATGGATGAAACCATTGTCTACAAAGATGAATCAACATGATTCCATGAGATCCAAAAAGAAGTGAAAACTAGGGACATTAGGCTTTTGTTCCACTGCTTTATGACTTAGACACAGTAAAATGACAAGACAGGGAAAACTTCAGAATGCCTGAGCTGGTTTTCTTTTTTTAAATTGTGAAAATACTGTACAGAGGGGTTACAATTACATGGGCAAGATAATGAGTACATTTCTTATCAAGCATTGTAGCCTCCTCCTTTGTTTCCCCTTCCTATCCCTTCCCATCCTCCCCCCCCCCCCACCTCCCCAATCCTCTCCGCCCCCTCCTCCCCCATGGAATTCTGAGCTGGTTTTCAAAGGAGAAGACAGCCTCTCAAAATGGGATATCCTGGCTTTAAGAATATTAGAGCAGCACAAGGGTCCATAATGGCTTTATATACTCTGAAGAGCGAGGAGCCATTGTAGACCTGGAACTGTATGTCTACTCTCCCATTCCACTTGACAACAAGCTCATTATGGAGGCCAATACTTACCTTTTAATTCTGCTTCCAGTGTCTTACCTACCTGAGATCCCATTCCCCTCTATATTTTCACCCCAACTCCAAAGGTGCTCATTTAGAGACAAGCAATATATTATAGGGTTACCCTATGAAGATAGTGCTTCAAGTGCAAGCAGTTGATCAGGTAACATAATCAAGTCAGCTCACTGAACAAATTTTAGGCACAAAGTGGTGCCCCAAAATATAGTCCCCTTGATTTCCTTTTGGGAATTTGCAATTGGGGCTGTTTATTTACCCGTGCACTGAAAAGGAGCCACACTGGGAGGAAGCAGTCAAAATTCAAATGAGATTGGATTGGTTAAATGTGGCATCCAGTCTCTGACTTTATTCCTTTCTTGGGTTTATAGCACCAGGCATTAACCATATGTATTAAGAATATGAGGCTAGCTAGGCACCAGTGGCTTGCACCTGTAGTCCTAAGTGCTCAGGAGATTGAAACCTGAGGATCATGGATTGAAGAAAACTGCAAGTGGGGCTGTGGCTCAAAGTGGTAACAACTAACCTTAAGTGAAAAAGCTCAGAGACAGCACCCAGACACTGAGTTCAAGCCTCATGATCAACCACAAATAAAGAATGTAAGGCTAGATTAGCAGGGGGCAAAAGTAGCTAGAATGTGTATAGAGTATTTGCTGTGTCACCTGCACACCTAGGCTTTGAGATTAGTGGATCTCATATTCTGTAATAACAGGAGGTAGATGTCACTTTCATAAAAAGGAACTGAGACTTACAAAGGCCCTCTCTGTCACAAAACTAGTTGAGTGGTAGAGCCAGAATTCATATTGATTCTTGTGACTTGGGTGCCCACACAATTTTCACTCACAACTACTGATTAATGTAAACACAAACCCTGCATCACCACACCTACACTCTACTTTGAATTACTTATCACTTACTTAGGTCTCATGTACTGTCTCTATTATTTCTTTCTTCCTTTCTTTGTTGGTTCTGAGGCTTGAACTTGGGGCCTGGCCCCTGAGCTTTTTGTCAAGGCTAGTGCTGTACTAACTTTGAGCCGCAGCTCCACTTCTGGTTTTCTGGTGGTTAATTGGTGATAGAGTCTCACGGACTTTCCTGCTCAGGCTGGCTTTGAACTGCATGTAATCCTGAGAATTCAGCCTCCTGAGAATTGCAGATGTGAGCCTCTGGCAACTTGGCCTACTATTTGTTTTCCAAACAGCAGTTTTACGGGCTGAAGCTCAGCCAGTACTCCTGGCTGGCCTGAGCACGTCTTCCCCTCCTTTGGTCTCAGTTCCAAGGGACACACTCAATGCCCATGTCCCATTCAGTCCTTAAGGCTCATTCTGCATGCCACAGTCTCCCCTTCTGAAAAGAGACATCTGTGGATCACAAAGAACGAATCTTACCAACAGCTGCCTACCTTTGAACCTTAGGAAGATTCTCACTTTTCTCTCTTGCTTCCCATCCTTTCGTTGATATGAGGCCCTTGTGCCCCAGCATGCAGCATCTGGCTGATTTCCCATACCCAAGATTTAATTCAGCATCTCTGCTGCAAATGTAGGAAGAGTCAATCCATTAACGTGAAGAATGGCAAGAATTCTCTTGACAATGCTTCCCTGCTTCCCCTGCAACTCCCATCTTTTATGGCAAATAAATTTTCATTCACAATTCAGCAGTTGGCTTTTCCTTTAGTTTGAAATCTGGATCAAGATGTTGCATAATTGGATTAAATCTAAGTCTGAACATTTGTCAGTTTCACTTCCTCATTAAGCACCACATTGTAGAGAAATTATAATTATTGCAATGCAGTTAACATAGATGTCACACAAGAGGAGATTGTACCCAAGCGAGGGAAGGGAAATCAAAACCAATTTATTCCCACAAGTGAAATAGCAGTTTGCCCCTTCTGATGTTTCTTAGGTAGACATTCTTTTAGTTACACTTAATGAAAAATTTCCTGGATAGAATCCAGAATCATTTCAGTGTTTCGAGTTAGGAACATGGAAATGAGGTTGTCTGATTTAGACTTACCCTCAATGCAAGAATCTCTCGAAACTTGTGTGACAGATATAGTTGAGCACTGCTATTTGGCTTTGGTTCATAAACCTATAGCAATCAGACTTTTCTCACCTTTCTATTCCCTGAGCACCAGTTGCTGGAAGATCCGTCTTTTAATTGATTTCCCTTACAACTTCTATTCATTCATTCATTCATTCATTCACTCATCCACTGGGGAAGCATTTACTATAAGTTTCTTACTTATCAGGCCTATTCCTATCTGTCCCCAAGGGTGGGATGAAATAAGCTACCAAAGAATCTTAATGGTATAAGATAGACACATAAAATGATTGTGATTAATGCAATCAATCCTGGAAGATGCTGTGTGTTAAGACTCCTTGAAAGCACAATGGAAAAGCAATAATCTTTATCTGAAGGAGCTTACTGAGGCCTTTACCCAAGAGGCGCAGTTTGACTAGACTCTTTTGATTTTTTTTTTTTATTTTGGTTTTATATACACTAGGCATGTGCTCTACCACCAAGCTCCATCTTCAGTCCTTAAATAGAATCTTAAAAGATGGTAGGAATTTGTCACTGAAGAAAAGAGTGTAGGACAGTATTCAGGAAGAGGAAACATATTTAAGAGCATTAAGATTTAGAAACGCATGACATATTCCGAGAAGCTGATGAATCACTTTAAGTCTAGACCCCTCTGTAGCATAGGAGCAGGGGACAAGGATAATAGAGAAGCTGGACCTAGTGAGCCATTGTCTTCAAGTGTAGCAAGTGCCTGAGATCCACAGGGAGGTGTCTGGTGCTCCCAAGTGGTAGAGCATCACTATTAGCACTGCCTTTCTCAGCCTCACTCTGGTGGCCTGTGGCAGGTGGCTTAGCAGGTGGGGAAACCATTAGAAAGCTAATGGAATTATCTAAGTGCATCCATCAAGAGAGTCAGGAAAACAGAGTGCAGGCCAGGTAGTTTAATAGAGGGAATTTAAAGTGGGGAAACTAGTTACAAAGGCATTTGAAGAGAAGAAAAGCCAAACAGAAATCAGGGGGAAACCTTAGTAAGGGTTTGAAAGTGCCTACCCACATAAGACTGGAAGAAAAAAGGAAGGAAGTAGTGTTGTGTTGGTAAAGCGGAGGAGCTAGGGCTGCTCACAAGCATTGTGGCCACGAAGGGAGCTGTCCCAACAGGAGCTAGGATCTATGAGAGGGGAGATAAACCCACAAAGGACATTCAGTCACTTGCACCCAGAGTTTAGAAAGGCCAAAACTGAGTCTCTGTGAAAAGGCATCAAGAGGTAGGCAATTGAGGACCGCTTGTAGGTCCAGATTGAGAGCAATTGGTACAGATGAAAGAGCAAAATGTGTTTGAGTGAATAACTGGGGGAAAGACATCCCTGGAGTTTAAACACCCTGTCTCTTTCTCTTTCGTCTATCTATCTATCTGTCTGGCTGTCTTATTTCTCTCTCTCTCTCTCTGTCTTTCATATACACACACACACACACACACACACTCGTGCGCACGCACACGCGCACACACACACACACACACAGAGCATGTGTCTTTAACTTCTCAGAGCGTTTACATCAGCCTTTTTTATCAGCCATCTTCAGGTTTCAGCCAAAGACAACAATAATTCCCTTCATCTTTCTCTCTGTTCTCAGTCCATGCCTCACATTTGGGCTGTATCACATTATCACTTTGAATGAAATCTGGCTCTTCCCTCCAAGGTTGAAAAACTGGGCTGTAGTAATGGAGTCAAGCAGAGTTGTAGACAGCTCACTGTTGAAGCATTCCTGGAACTTGTTTTCCAGAAATGCAAATAGCAAAGGGGAAAAGCAGTTACATATGCAGTCGCCTGGTGTCTTGCTTGCTCAGTTGTCTGTTGGTGGGGAGGGAGGAAGCATGTCTGGATGAATCAATGAGCACTCTGTCTCGCTATGGAAATACCTGCCATTTGAGCTTCCAAATATGGCTGTTAAATCTTTTCTAAAACCAAGAGCCTTTAAGCCAAGGAAGCATATCTGGTACACTGCTATACAAACAGACAAGAAAGGAGATGCAGCTAAAGCTAAGTTGGAGCCTCAAGATTTGCCCAACAGGAGCATGTCTCCTGAAGAACACTCCACAGGCAAAAAAGGTTCTGGAAAGGAAGGAAACCAGTCAAAGTAGTGTGAAAACTTCTGTCTGGAGGAATCTGCTAGTTAACGAATTAGGAGCAGAAGAGGAAGAGATCCTTCAGGTTATTTCCCACTTTGAATTCAGCTATTCTTTAGTTTAATTCAGGAGTGCAAGTTGAGAGTCTCCTCTTTGGGAGTTTGTAAAGGAACAGCAAGGACATGAAATCTAAAATTAGTCAGCGCTTCTTACTTCTCAGCTATATGAATGGAGATAAATTTGCCTTATCTTTGAGTTCTCATTGATTAGCTAACAGGATGAGAAACTGCCTTCTTGTGTTATTATGGGAATTAAATAAGGGGAGACAGAGAGAGAGAGACAGAGAGAGAGACAGAGAGAGAGAGAGAGAGGGCTCCTGTTGTGTTTATCATAGACAAATTCTTCAGTAAATGATAGGTAAGTCAGTAATGGAGCTGAGAGAGTGAGCTTTCTGGACTGACTACTTACACTTGACATTTTCCTTTCTCAGTCACCTGCTGTGCTACCTTAGTCTTCCCTGGCCTTGTTTCTACCTGAAAAATTAGTATAATGATTGAAGCACTTACCTCAAAGAGTTCTTTTGAGGACTAAATAAGAAATGCATGTACAACATATATAACAGTGCTGCACACATTATATACATTCAATAAGTGTTAGCCATAACTATTATTATAAGTTGTTATGTAGAAGATTCTACCACATGCTTCAAGAGATATGAAGTTAAGAACTGGCTCAACCAGTAGGGCACTTCACTCTAATTTACAGAGAAAGACTGACATACAGAGCCCCACGTAACAATGGCAGTGGCCAAATTTAATTTGAAACTTAGGATGGAACTGAGTCCTATGATGTAACAGAATCGTGGCTATGGGGCCATATCCTAGTTCTCTTTGGTTGCCTGAATGGTTTATAGAACAGAAATTATTTTTATTTATCTTCTTCACACTTCTATGGACTTTTTCTGGCTGACTTGATTCCTGGGAGAATCTCCTTGAGTTGGAAAGGGGGCAGGAAGGGAAAGAGAGGAAAAAATGGAGGGAAGGGGAGGGGATGGAAAAGGGAAAGGAGTAGAGGGGAGGAGAGTGTGAATTAAGGTTTCAACTTATGAATTTGGAGGAGACACAAACTTTCCATTCTTTTTTTTTTTTAATTTTTTTATTTATTTTTTTTTAATTTAATTTAATTTTATTTGTGAACATACTGTACAGAGGAGTTACAGTTACATGGGCAGGATAATGTGTACATTTCTTACCAAGCATTGCAGCCTCCTCCTTTGTTTACCCTTCACATCCCTTCCCAGCCTCCCCCCTCCCCCCCTAATCCCAATCCTTCTCCTACCTCCCCCCCCAGCCCCCCCCCCCCCCCCGCACCAACGTTGTAAAGTTCGTTTTGGACATGACAACTTGTACTTCTCATTGTTGCAACAGGTCCACCTGTATCCTTAAACAACTGGTTTTTCCCCATCTCCTCCACAAGTTATACTGACATCAAATATAGTGAAAGCAAGGGTTATACTGTGGGGGAGGGACATACAAAGCAACAAAGAGATAATCTTATAAATGTGTTAGAAACACATGCATGAAAGAAAAAAACATTAAAATACACATCTAAGGGTTCATTTTCCTGACATCACATTATCTGACCTTTTCCGCTTGACTCATACATATACTAGATATTACAAATAAGGGAAACCATGGGACCTACGTTTCTTTGGGCCTGGCTTACTTCACTTAATATAATTTTTTCCAAGTTTTTCCATTTCCTAACAAATGGGGCAATGTCATTCTTTCTGATGGAGGCATAGAATTCCATTGTGTATATATACCACATTTTCTTGATCCATTCATCTACTGAGGGGCATCTGGGTTGGTTCCATATCTTAGCTATGGTAAATAATGCTGCAATAAACATAGTTGTGCTGGTAGCTTTAGTGTGGTCTTGTTTGTAAACATTAGGGTAAATGCCCAAAAGTGGGATTGCTGGGTCATAGGGGAGCTCTATGTGGAGTCTTTTGAGGAACCTCCATACTGCTTTCCAAAGTGGTTGAACAAGTTTACATTCCCACCAACAATGAAGTAAGGTTCCTTTCTGTCCACATCCCCTCCAGCATCTGTTGTTGTTAGAGTTCTTGATTTTTGCCGTTCTAACTGGAGTGAGGTGATATCTCAATGTTGTTTTGATTTGCATTTCTTTTATGGCTAGGGATGTTGAACATTTCTTCATGTGTCTATTGGCCATCCTTCTTTCTTCTTCAGAGAAGTTTCTCTTTAAGTCTTTCGCCCACTTATTTATTGGGCAGTTGTTTCTTTGAGGATTTGTTGTTGGGGGGTTTAATTTTTTGAGTTCCAAGTATATTTTAGATATGAGACCCTTGTCCGTTTTATGGCTAGTAAAGATCTTCTCCCAATCCGTGGGCTTTCTATTGATCTTGCTAGCTATGTCATTTGCCCTGCAGAAGCTCTGCAACTTTATGCAATCCCATTTGTCCAACCTTTCTTTGATTTGTTGTGTTTCCGGGTCTCTATTCAGAAAATTTCGGCCTGAGCCAAGGAGACCCAGGGTTTCTCCTATTCCATCCTTTAATGTTTTCAGAGTGTCTGCTTTGAGTTCAAGGTCTTTGATCCATTTGGAGTTGATTCTGGTACAGGGTGATATATAAGGATCTAGCTTTAGTTTTCTACATGTAGTTAACCAATTTTGCCAGCACCATTTACTGTAGAGGTTGTCTTTCTTCCATTCTATTGTTTTAGCTCCCTTATCGAAGATTAGATGGCTATAGGTCTGTGGGTTCATTTCTGGGTTTTCAATTCTATTCCATTGGTCCTGAGGTCTGTTCTTATGCCAATACCAAGCTGTTTTGATTACTATGGCTTTATAGAAACTTTCCATTCTTAATAAACAGAGTTGACAAACAAATATGACTACCAAATATTGAACACCCCATCAAGTGAAAGACTGTACTAGGTACTTAATGAGCTATTTTGGGAGTTTCCAAGCTATCTTAGAAATTAAGTTTCTTCTATGCCATAAGGAATATCAAAGATACAGAGAAGTTAAATCACTTAGCACAGCTCATAGCTGAGAATCAAATCCACCTCTCTTTGACTGGAAAACTAGCATGACCTAGTTTATTATCCAAACTGGATTTCTTGGAATCATGAGAGGGTGGGTGCCTTTAATGATTATGTCAGGACAATTGGTGGAAACAAGAGTGGTTCAAGCAATCGAGAACCTAGGTCTGCTCTATGCAAAGACAGTGCTTGCTCTCTCCGCTTCACCATGAAACCTTGAAGACCAGAATATGTGACACTCCAAAGAGAAAGTGGGCGGGTCCTTGTTCTTAAAGCTTTGCCAGTGGTACTACCCCTGCTCAAGGAAAAATGACACCACCTCCATGATGCAAATGTGCAAGCATGCTTCCTCCCTCTGTGGACATTCAGTGGGTTCTTAGAGATCTCCATGGTAAGGAAATGTGATTCAGGGGCATCCATTAACTGCTACTGCTGCCATTATTCCTCTAACACAAGTCATTAGCATTCACAGGGCCTTAACTACAGTGTCTTAATGAGCAGAGCTGTAATAAACAGTGTCTTCATAAATATCCACCGGTGTTTGCACTCCTCTTGATACAGTAGTTCTGTGGGGGTTTTTTGATAAATCATCATGTGGAGGTTCTTTCTCAGTAACTGCTTTTATTAGTGCTTACAGAAGAGTAATGAACAAACTCTAGTTAAAAACAAAAAAAGAAAAAAGAAAAGTGAGCTAAATAATCACGAGGACACTAATGACAGTTCCAACCTCAAGGAAGCAAAACTTGCTTTTACAATGACTCAGAAAGCAAGAAACAAACCAACACTGAGCTTTCATTAGGGATATGAAGGATATTTCATTCTTGACAAGCTCTAGACAATTCAGTTCTCCTTATGATTGTGCTTAGTACTTGACAGGCTCTAGATCATTCAGTTACCCTTAAGATTACATTGGATGAAAATATTCTGTGATACCTAAAAAAACAAGTTCCGGGCACTCAGATGTACGGATCTGTTTTCATAAGGCATATGCATATTTTTATTTAAGGGAAGATTTACAAAACTTTCCCAGTAGATTCTCACAACTAAATTGACAGGACAACTATTATCCATTTTATGGATATCATCGACCATGTCCATATCATCTCCTGGCTGCATGGTCCTCTGAGAAATGGATCAGAGAAGAAAAGGAAGAGAAGAAAAGGAAGCTAGTTATTATGATAAGCACAGATATCAAAGTGACAAACATGGGTTCCCTGTTCGAGTAGGAGTGTGCTCAAAAGTGTCTGCATCTTATAACATCCTGGTTTCTACAACTCTAGGAATATCCTCAGGTCACTTATACATTGCTCTTCTGCCCAAGTATTTGGTCTTCATCCATCACCCATTCCATAAAAGTCGGTTAGTGTCCACTGTGTCTGTCTAGCACATGGGCTGTATAAGCTAGACCATGTTCCTTCTTGTACCTAGCTTACTTTCCTTAAGGAAGGCCCGTGAGCAAATAGAGCAGTGAATGTTCAGAATGAAGCCAATATCAGTGATGTGACAGGAGGCATGGAGCTGCTCCTGTACCGTCAGAGCACAGTTCACAATCAGAAAAAGTCTCCCTTAGGATGTGATGCCTGGGCTAAGATCTGAATTAGGAGGAGAAGAAACTAATCAGATGAAGACGTTGCTGGAGACAGAAAGAAACAAAACAAAGGCCTTGAGGTGGTTATGACCCTGGAGTTTTGGAGAAATAGTGGAGAGACCAGTGTTGTCTGAAGGATGGTTGGACTGGGAGGATGTGATGGAAATTAACTCATAGGTGGGAAAGCTGTCTGTGCATGGTATCATGGCTGCCCAAAGGGGTTGGATATTAGCCCAATGTAACGGAAGCTGGGATCTGATATACTTTTATGATAACCGGAGATACATGGGGAGGAAGAGTAGAAGCAGCAGCCTATGCAGAAGAGAATACTGCAAGGGGAGGGAAGCAGACAGATTGGGATATGCTTTGAGATAGAATTGGCACTTCATCATGATTGGCTGGAGGTCACAGTGTGGGAGAGGGAGGAATGGGGAGTAATACTTGCATGTAGAATGTCCCACCAAGGCCTATGAGATAAAGGGCTTATCCCTAGGTTGGCACTATGCATAGGTGGTAGAATCATTAAGAGATAGGGTCTAGCATGAAGTCATTACGTCATTAGAATTGAACCCCAGAAAGGGATTGTGGGACCCTAAGTGGGCCCTGGTTCCCCTTATGGAAACTTCCAGTTCCTCTTTTGCTTCCTGGCCATGAGATGAGCAGTTTTGCTTCGACACACAATCATACCATGATAGATTGCTTCAAAGTGACCCACAACAATGGGACCAAATGATGTAAGTTGCAACTTCCAAACCTAAGAGCCAGTACTAGCTTTCCACTTCATATATGTTGTTACATGGGATGAAAACCAACTATTGTAAGTAATTTGTATTTTGGAGCTTAAGAATCTAGGTGTAAGTTTGTGGCCTTGAGAGAAACCAGAAAATAAGGAAGAAGTCCCTGAGACATGTTAAATTTAAGAAACCAGAAAGTATAGCAAACCATCATTTCACAAATTGCTAAGAATATTGGGGTGGTAAGATTAGACATGGTCAAGACCCCCCAAATGAACAATATCTGATTGCCACCACGATAGAGCCACAGTGGGACTCACTACCAGAAGGAGCTTAAAGAGCCAGAAAGGAATGGCCTTCAGATAACAAAAAGGTTAACAAATATCCCTATTCTTATCATTTTTTTCTGAAACATGTCCCTATTATTTATGAAGGAAGCATGGTCATTTACCCTAATCATACATTCTCACTAGGTTAAATGATAGGATGGATACATATCCTTTCTGGAATTCTGGAATGTACAGTGGCAAATGCCACATCTCTGTGAGCTTCTGAGTGTCTGTGTGTCTGTGTCTGTGTATCTGTGTATGTGTGTTTGTGTATATGCATGAGTATACCACACACACATGTGCCCAAGTGCACATACACGCAGAAAATTTGGGAACACCATATGACCCACCATCTCTTTCATGAAATAAGTCATGCCATCACCAAATTGTTTTCTGTTTATTCTCAGTTTACAAGAAATGCAAATATTCATTTTTTAAATTATCAATTTAACATAATTTTCCCCTGAGTATTAGCCACTGAGATATGTAGAAGTCTGGAATGCAAAGTTTAATAACCTCTACAAGGTCATACACTTTGGTAGAGAAGAGAGAAGCGAATCAACCATTATACCTGGGTAATGCCAGAGAGTGATCATCTAATCCATTCTGAGGTCATGAAGGAAGGTGCTGTAGATGTGACTGGACCCAAGTTTTAAAGAAGCTGTCTTGATTAATGACTATGTAAAAGGCAACCAGTCGGAGGGAATATCTTATGCTGGACCCAAGAAGGTGAAAAGTATATTCACAAACCAATGACGCGGGGCATGTGACATTGTGACGCAGTTATGAATTATTTATCAGGTGAACAACTAGAGACAGACAAGGATCATGCTCTTCCAGTTCTCTTCTGGACTTCAAACTTTCAGGCTGTCTTCCAACGCCATTCTCTTGGTAAATAGTACATCATTTCATTCTCAGACTCTGAAATAGCCATCGCCATGATTGTTTTACATTGAGCAAGCCCAAGTTTCCTTGAGGCCTTAGTTTCCTTGTAAAATGTTAGGCAGGTTTCTCAGTTATGGCTTGTTATCATCTCATTCCGCAGGTATGAGAGGAAGCAGGTTGGCAGGGGAAGAATTAGACAGGAGTTGGGAACTTGAGGTAATCCCAAGTCATTTATTACTATTCTCATGTTCTTGAAAAAGATGGAGGTTATAGGGTCTTCATTTGGGAATAAAAACAAACAAAACACCTAGGATTGAACTAGGTTAGAAATTTCTGCAGCCTCTTCTACTCTTCTGAACTTCATAAAACATTTTAAAGTGTGGTCAATATGCAATACAAAGACTTTATATTCTCCTGGGGGCAGTTGAGGGGTTTGAGTTAGCTCTTCACACTTGCTAGGTAAATGCTCTAGCATGTGAATCACATCCTTTTTTGCTTTCATTTTGTTAGACAGGGTGTTGTATTTTTATCTGCCCTAGGCCATGACCTGTCTACCTCTGTCGCTTGCTTGGCTTGTATTACAGTCATCTTCCACCATACTCAACTTCTTTTTTGAGATGGAATCTTGCTATTTCCACCCCCCCCCCATACTGACAAACAGACCATCTCTGTTTCCTATATAGCTCTCCACTCTGTTTCCTCCCATCTTTGTTTCCTGTACAGCTAGAATTTCAGACATGCACCATCATACCCAACTCGGGCAAATTCTTGAAGGATTGATAAAAACTGTTAAACTGTTGACTGGCTGTGTGACCTGAATAAGCAGACATTAATGGAAGACTTACTATGTGTTAGAGCCAAGATCTCCTTATAGCATATTCTATATCCTCTTCAGTGCAATCTTGTAAGGGGGGAATATTTTCCTAACATGATTACAAAGAAAAATTTGAGGGATGAGTGCACCAGTCACGTTTTTATTCACGTAACAACAAAATCTTTTCTTTGCTCTGCAGTAGAGTTGGCTTCAGTTCTATGGCTGGCATCACAGGAATGAAAATGGCCCTGGCTCTATGGAAATGCGCAATATGCCCCCCCCCCACCTCTCCCCTTGCTACTCTAACTGGCATCCTTTTTCTCCAATTTTCCCTAGCTTGATATTGCAACTCAGAGAAAGGGCAGCTCAGAGACCACAGCATGCCTTGCTCATCACAGGCAAACACTCAGGAAACATTAATTCATTAGCAAATTAAGGCCTTGAGAATCAAATCCAAGACAGAAGGAATGGATAAGGAGACGAATTACTAAGTTTGGAAAATCTGCTGTAGAGAATGATGGGGAAAGCATTTTGCAGGCAACGGCTGTCAGAGCAGCAGGCAGAGCCCTCCTGACTATTTTCTCCTTTGCTGTGACATCTCTCCATTTGGGATTGCCTCTGATTTGCTCCACATTCCTCCTGAGCCCTCAGCTCCTCTCGCTTGGTTTCAACTCCATCCAATATTTCTTGTTACCGTTTGGATGCCATCTGGACCACAGTAGTAGCCTCTCCGGGGAGGCAGAGCAGCCAGGGGAGTGATGGACTTTGAGAACTACTTTGCCCTCCTCCTGAAAAGTGGGCCGAGAGCCTGTCAGCCTGCGGACGGGAGCCAATTTCACATTCCTCTGCTTCTAATTCACTCACTCTGCAAAGTCTTGAACCCGTGCCAGATCTTGTTAGGAGGTTTTGAAAATTCCTTGAGTTTTAGCAATGATAGATTTTTTTTTAAGAGAAGAAAGGAAAGGATAATTAAAAACAAATAACACCCAGCTTTTAGAAACCATTCCCCTTTGATCTCCAGTTTCCCTGTCCACTTCCACTCTCTGTGGAGAGCCACTAATGGAGCAAAGTCACATTCCAGGCCCTTCCTCTGACTGGGAAGCAAGAAGGAAGTGGGCACTGTACCCTACAACCCTCCTTGTCAAGTGTCAGATCTTTGTGATGAACTCATAGATTGGGCTCAGGAGGGAGATCCCCAGAAGCTGAGAGGAGAGTATGAGAGTACAGCCATTCCTGGAACTCATGGACAATTCAGTGGTTGCTACGGTGTGTCTAGTATCTCTCCCTATTTCCAGTCACTGCCCCCTGTGAACTTTCACCTCAGAATTGGTGGCATCATCACCTCTCTCTTTATGATCATTGGCAGTCTCCCATCCCAATATACTGTTGCTTCCTTCAACTTCTCCACTTCTAGCTTCCTTGACCCTACAAGGCCAGGCTGGGAACCATGTGTTTACTAATAATGACACCCTCAGGACAGCAGTGCCACTAATACCAATCGTGTTGCTACTGTAAACCAAACACCATATAACAGAGGCTTTGTGTGAATCATCTCACTTGTAACAGTTGAGTGTGTGATAGTTGCCTGCTTTCTTCCTCTCTCTCGTGACAGAAGGACATGACTGTCTTCCATGGATGCTCAATACAGAGATGGTGGAGTGAGTGGATCACTGCTATTCACACTCCTGTGACAGGCATGGCTACTGGCACCACCGTCGCCCCAAACTGTCATTTTTCAGGCATTATGGTCCACATCTCCTTCTCCCTGTCACTGCTGTCGAGATCAAGCTGATTTGTATCTCAGTACATAATCACCATCAGTGTGCAAATGCTGTCCCCTCATGTCTACTTTCAAAAAAAAATATTGAATGTGTTTTCGAAAATCTGGGTATGAAAACATAGAGTCACTCTCTGAGTTCCAAAATAAGTCTAAAGGATGGAGATGAGAAGAACTGGAAAGACGAAGGGGTGGATAGGAGGACTGATGGCTCAGACTCTACAACAGTCCAGCCTTGCTTCTTGGCTGAGCTGGCGGAGGTTCAAGAAGGAGAAGACTGAAAAGCTGAGTGGTCAGCTCTCGAAAGATCATGGCACACCTTCAGTTTCTCCTCCCCTGCATTTGTGTTTGCCAGACCTTTACCATGACCTGGCATTTGCTTAGGCTTACCTGTTATAGCAGTCAGCTTTGTGTCTCTCTGATGAAATGCTTGAGACAATTTTATAAAGAGTAAAGTTTTATAGTAAGTAGTAGAAGATGATGGTGAAAGTGCATTGAACCAGAGAGAATGTCCCTTCTTTCTTGAGAGCTCAGGGAGTCAGTCATACAAGAACTACCAAAGAGGCTGCATAAAGAAAACCTTCATACCCCAGTCACCTGAACACTTGGTGCTGGCCACTCCTTCTATGAGGTTCCCCGCCTCTCATTGTTGCTACCCTGAGAGGCCCAGATTATAGTCACCGTGGACCCTGGAGGGAAACAAAACATATTCAAACAGTAACACCTACAAGCAAGCAATTCTTCAGCCTCTGTCTTCCTCTGTCCTTCCTCTCCTCCCTCCCTCTGTCCCTTTTTCCTTCTCTCCTTCCTCCTCTTTCCCTTCTGTTCTCCTTCCCTCTCTCCTTTCCTTCGTTCCTCCCTCCTCTTTCTGATAGCCACCGAGACTTCATCTGCCTGTTCCTATGCTGTTTTCATATATATCAGTCTCATTTCCTCTCAGCACGCCCTCAAGGGAAGCATCATGATCCCTGAAGTGCAGATGAGGAAACTGAGGCTCACAACATGAAGTTTACACAAAGAAATGCAGTGTTGGAGCAGCCCTCTATCTGAAAGCTGCTGTCCCTTCATCTCTTCTCGTACACACTCCATCTCCCACACCACCCCACTTTGCACCTTCTCCTACCTCCACATCCAAATGCAAACTAAGTGTTTATTTCTTGTCATGGAATGAAAGTTGGAAAGATGAAGAATACAGTCCAGTTTGCAGCCAGAGCTTCCCATGTTTGTTCTCATCAGCCCACTAAGTTCCACCTAGCCCTGAATTGTATTCTCTGTGTCCCCAAGTCCTGTCACTAGTGGTCCCATCCTGGCCTTCTCTTGCATTTGAGAAAAGTCATTTCAAACACAAGAGGTAAACATTTCATCTTCCAAGAAACTGTAGACACATTACAGCATAATCACTTCAAGAGGGGATTAATGATGTAATCTTCATTGTAAGAGTCAGCATTTGGTCAGCTGCCAGTGGCTTGTGTCACATTGGGAGAATCAAGGATCCAAGTCAGCCTGGGCATTCATTCTCTGGGCATAACCCTAAGACCCCTTCTCAACCTACAGCTTGTTACAATGGTTCCTGTCATTTCTGCTATAACATGAATCCTAAAATAGGCAGAATCCTAAAATAGGCCTACAAGTTTGCCTAGACAGGAAATAAGACCTTACCTCAAAAATAATTAGCACAGGGCTGGGAAGGTGGCTCAGTGGTAGAGTGCTTGCCTCACATGAATGGGGCCCTGGATTCAATTCCTCAGCACCACATAAGCAAAAAAAGCCGGAAGTAGCACTGTGGTTCAAGTGGTAGAGTGCTAGACTTGAGCTGAAGAGCTGAGCAACAGTGCCCAGGCCCAGAGCTCAGGCCCCACGACTGACAAAAAACAAAAAAAAATGGCTTAATTTAGGGGAGGTGGATGGGAGAGGGGAAAGTAGGAGAAAATGAGTAAGGAGTAACACTGTTCAAAAAAAATGGTAATCAGCACAGAAAAAGGGACGAAGGGATGGTCTAGCAAGTTCAAAGCTTGAGTTCAAACACCTGGGATGGCACCAGAAAAAAAAAGTTAAAAGTTTAAAAAAATGAAGAATTCCCTGTACCCTACAACCTTCTATACCACCTTCAGACCCTCTTGAAATGGTAGCTGGGGAAAGGAAGACTGAGCCACAAGTGGGATTCTTTGTCTGAGTGTTAAGGAAACTTCATGTATTTCCACTTGAAGCATACAAATAACTTCCTTTTATAAGCCCCAATCATATCTTGTTCTGGCTTAGCCCAGGCAATGAAGGAACTTGGAGGCAGAAGGCAGTTGCAATTTTTACAAACTGAATTTTTATTTCATGGTATCGTCTAGACATAGCAAAGAATTTCACTCTCCCAAAGCAAGTTGCCAGTCATTGCAAATGCAGGCTATTATTTAGAAGAGAATATATTTGGTCTGCATCAGTCAGTGTTTAGAAAGTACCCCATGACTGGAAGTTGGGGCTTTTTTGTATTATTTTGTTTTTCTTTTCAAATAGTTTATCTTGAGTTGTGCTGCCTAATACAGTTGTCATGACTAAAACTAATTTTAAATTTCAATACATCAATCCTAGTAGCCGTATTTAAAGAGCTCAGTAATAATGCATGGCTACTACCAGACTAGATGAGACAGATACCACATCTCACATCATGCCAGAAAGTTCTATGGGACAGTACTGGTCTAGAAGGAATTCACTTATTCACATCATAGTTTATCTTTTCCATCAACTCCTACTCCTATCGCTAATTGTCAAGCGGAGTGTTTCCTGTATCTGTCTGCCAGGAAATCTGGAAGTGGCTGTTTATTCTTGGCTAAAGGTGATGAAGAGCATAAACTTACAGTTACCCCAGAGAGAATGTCTTCATTAGCATGTCCCTAGCTTGCTCAGCCATGCAGTAGGGAAAGGTAACATGCAGCCCCATGCTTTAATAGAACCCACCTGCATGCAGGTATAAATCACTTAGTTAATCTGTGTCTCTTGAGCCTTATAATTGGATAATGCAACTCATTCTTTGGCAGCCTTGTTCTGCGTACTGAGTTTAGATCTAGAAGCATAGAGTCCTTTGAAACCTATCCATCGACCCCATTGAGATACAATGATTACCCATCTTGGCTCTGTTCTGGGCTTATGAGAGCAAAGTCTGTATATTACTTATCTTTTTACCTCCAGTGATGAGCCAGGATCTACCTGGCATGTAGAGACACTCCAGTGAATGTTTGTTGAAGAAATTAATCAATTACCTAATCAATCAAGATGCTTTTAGTGTTCCCAGTAGGATGTTGGCTGATTAGTCCTTCAGAGAGTTCATTCCCCAGCACAGTGATTTGCAAAACTGGCTGCACATTAGAATTGCTTGGGGAGCTTTTGAAAATGACTGAAACCTTTCCCACCAGTAGAATCTGAATCTTGGATGGTAGTGTTCAGGTGTCAGGGGTTCTATAGACATTCCCCAGAAATAGTGGTGAGAACCACAAGTTGCTGATTTGACAGCCATAGGTAAGTCTTCATCTTTCTTGGCATTGTTGCTCAAGTTCCGGGCTCATGTGTAGTCATGCCATCAGATCCTGCCGGTTTCATGGTCCTCAGCTATAGGTAACTGTTCCCAAAGAGATGATAAGGCTCCATGCTAACTCTCTTTCAAAGTTGTTCTGAAGAGTCAGGATAGTACTGCATT
The DNA here is from genome assembly GCF_019054845.1 of Dipodomys spectabilis. Lineage (NCBI taxonomy): Eukaryota > Metazoa > Chordata > Mammalia > Rodentia > Heteromyidae > Dipodomys > Dipodomys spectabilis. The sequence continues at coordinate 1,123,836 of NW_024870684.1, forward strand.
GAAACAACACGAGGTAGTATCTTCTTTTCATTTTCTCCACTGGAAGCCAAGCTTAGGACTACTGCTGACATCATGTGGAATTATATTAAAAGCATACTACACAGACAACTGCATGCTATGATAGTAAAATATGTCACCTTCTGATCACATTTATTAGAAGAAAAACTCAAGACTTGAAGATAAATGAACTAAAACTCTGTGTTAAGTGTGGGTAAAATATGAGTTGAGAATATGGGAAACCTAGAGAATAGATATTTGCAGGTCCTGCCTATGAGTCTCAGCTGGATAAATACGTATTGGCTGGAAAGATCTCCCTTTGGCTAGCAGAGGGATACTGGATAACTCTAAAGGTCAGCATAGATGGGAAGAAGTAACGCTGATCAATGGCAGAGACAGAGACAGAATCCAGGACAACAGCACAGCATAGGTAACAAAGATATAGATGGGAAGAAGATGGTCAGGTAAAACTGTGACTAGGAGAAAGAGAAAAGAAAGAATATAAGGCTAAGAATAGACTAAATGTTTCTAAACTACCAAGAAATCCAGGAAGTACTAGACATCCTGTGACGTGGGGTCTCTCTGTACTTGCAAATGGAAGATGTTTCTCAAGAGGGACACATAGTAAGATTTTTGTATTTTCTCTTTCTAGTTCCAAATATCATATAATAATTGTTCCCTAACCTTAAAAAGATGTGAGTATGTTGTTAAATTGAGCCAAGAAATGGATACAAAATGATGTCCAAAATGTATTGGGCATCTTCAATGTACCTGAGACCAAATAAGACTGTACACACACTGCATGTTAATTCTCTCGGTAAATCTGCAAGGATTTCTCTGTCACCAACCCCATCTTAGAAATGAGAAAACTGAGGCTAATTGGCTGTCAGCATCACATCCATGTGACTCCAAAGAGATGCATTTTTCCTCAGGCACCCAGATCAACCCTCATCTGAATTTGCGAAAATTACCCATCACCCCTCAGCTCTGTGGTCCAAAGGCCACCTCTTCTGTCACCAGGCAGGTGACAGACAGCTCACACCGATGCTGGTGACCCTCCCACATTTTCATTATGTGAGGATATGGTGAGGGTTTTATGAGACTCCACCACAGGCTGTTTTTCAAATTTATTTAATTCATCCATCATGCTCTGAAGCCATTTGCTTTTTTATATTGGACAGATGTAATGAGATTTTGGACACTAAAAAATGTTTTTATTAAAAGTTATGACCCAGAGCTAGTTGGTAGGGGCCCTGCCATAAATCCCTAAGAGTGTGTGAATTTATAAAGGATGTAGCGACATAACCTTAACCTTTTAGGTTAGGCCACGCCATAGATTACAAGATCACTTAGACTAATACCAGCCTACCACACCTTTGGCCAAGACATAATAATAACTATTTCAGCTGGGCACATGTGGATCAGACCTGTCATCCTAACTACTTAGGAAGCTGAGATTGGAGGACTGTAGGTTGAAGCCAGTCCAGGTAAGAAAGTCTGTGAAGCCCTTACCTTCAGTCAGCTAGCAAAAAGCTAGAAGTGGAGGAGTAACTCAAGTGGTAGAGTACCAGCCTTGAGCAAAAAAGCTAAGGAGCAGCACCCAGGCTCTGAATTCAAGCCTCAACACTGACAATAATAATAATAATAAAATAATAATAATAATATCAGCTATTATTATTTCTGCGATTATTTGTGGACTTTCTTCTTATTGTAGCCACAGTAAGATCATGGTGAGCTGGTGCCTAGTAAAAACAGGTGGCCGGTGGCAGGCTTCACCTGAATGACAGTGGACCAGATCCATAGCCCCTAGTCATCATTTTTACAGAGCAAAAGTCATTCGCAGCAAAGGAGAGGCTATTGGTGGCAGTTTCTTTCTTCCGCCACTGCCAACATGCAGCTTTCCTCAAAATTAGGAAAGAATGCATAACAACTCCATTTTAATGCCAGTATTAGATTTATAGTAACATTACACTACTTGGAAATCATCCAAAAGATAATTCGCTTATACATATAGACGAAAATGTGGTCATTAAAAATATGCAGGTGGAATAGATGTTATATGTATTATCTATAGGATGTAATATATGCAATAAAAAGAGAATTTAAGAGAACAACTAGATTTGGCCAGCTGCCAGCTACTTTGAAGACATGCATTCATTCACGTAGTTTAAACAGTGCGGTGCATCAGACTGTTGGATGTTGTTGGCTGTATAGGACTAAATGCAGCCTGGTCCATAAGTAAGGGAACTCCCTGCTCTGAGGGTTCTCCAAGGAGGAGGATGGGCTCAGAGGAAAAGGTCAGCGTCATGGGAGAAGTGACTTGCAGCACTGAAAGACAGCAATGAGCACTGAGCGTGGGGGCATGAGGAGAAGAGCATTCTGAACAGAAAGTACAACAGGCACAAAGAAACAGACAACACTAGCTGCTCCTTGAAGTGGTAAGCGAGGCTAAGCCACAGTTGCACGTTTTCCTTATACATGGGTAACTTCAAGTGTACCTATTTCACTTCGATCAATAGCCACTACTGAGACTATGTAATGTCCATAATTGTGCGAAGATGGATTCGAAACAAATACATTTGCTGCCGCCGTATTTTTCCAACTCACTTCCATCTCACTACCAACTGCTTACGCTAGAAATATATTCTAGGATTTTTCTCATACATCGGATACAGCTCCCGCCTACGGAGACCAGGGGAGTGTAAACCATAGATACTGTCATCATTAAAGTCATAAATCCATTTCATTTGTGTGTCATTCACTCCATCCTCATTCATCATCCTTTCCACTTCCAGAAGAGCCAGCCATTGGAGGATTTTGAGGAGCGGTTTGCTGCAGCCACCCCGGTAAGAAGGAGAGGGCTCTGTCTAGTTAACTGTTTCCTGTCACTGTACCATCATTCATGTCATGCTCATTCTTCATGCCTTGTGGTTGCAGAACAGAAACCTGCCGATGGACTTTGATGAGATTCTGGCAGCAACAAAGGTAAGGGGTCAAAGTTGCTCTGAAGTGAGGGTTGTTCTGCTCATTTTCCTTCATTCCATATTGTCTTTACCCACCCCACAGGAGGGGCTGTTGCTCTGCTCCATGCTGCTCTGGTGGGGGTCTGTTCCAACGCTCATAGGAAGATTTTAAGTGGACTCTGTCATGAAGTCAAATAATGAGAGTGTATGTGCACACAGATGTGTGTGTGTGTGTGTGTGTGAAAGTGCAAGGCAGTGTGTGTTGAAGAATAGTTAATACCCCCTTTTTATTTAACAAGTGTGTGTATGTGTGGGGGTGAGAGAGAGAGCATGTGTATGTGCATGCATGTGTGTGTGCCAGTTCTAAGGCTTGAACTCAGAGCTTAGGTATTGTCCCTTAGCTTTTTCACTCAAGGCTAGTACTCTACCACTTGAGCCACAGCTCCACTTAAGGCTTTGTGGTGGTTAATTGGAGGTAAGAGTCTTACAAGGCTTTCCATGTTGGGCTGTCTTCAAACTAAAATCCTGAGATCTCAGCTTACTGACAAGCTAGGATTGTAGGTGTGAGTCACCAGTGCCTGACTCAACAAGTATTTTGGAGCCCTAAGTTATCATAGGAACTCTCACAGATGCTAGAGGAGCAATAGAAGGGAAGATACCCTCTGTCCTCAAGAAGCTCATGATGTCATCTAGCTAAATGTTGCACATATTAGGACAGAGCAGGGAAGATAAGTGTGACAGGCTTGACCCAGCTTTGCTTAGCATAGTATAGTGTAGTATAGTATAACAGAGAAGGAAATTGGAGACAAAGAAATTGTGCCAAATGCAACATTGTGAACCAAAATTAGGCCAGGCTTTATTCATGTGTTATATATTCTAGCAGAGATGCACTGGTTTGCAGCCAATGTTTGTTCAGATGGCTGATGCATAAACCAGGGAGGGTAAGCCCCTTGAATACATAGGGCAAAGACTGAGCCATGGTAGCAATGGAGCAGCTCTAGGTGACTCAGCTCTTCCTTCATCGAATTCATTAATCAATAGAATGGGGCTGGAAAGTTGGCTCAGTGGTAGAGTGCTTGCCTCACATGCATGAAGCCCTAGGTTCAACTCCTCAGCACCACATAAGCAGAAAAAAGCCGGAAGTGGTGCTGTGGCTCAAGTGGTAGGGCGCTAGCTTTGAGCTGAAGACCTGAGGGACAGCGCCCAGGCCCAGAGTTCAGCCGCCACAACCAACAAAAAAAAAAAGAATCAATGAGAGTCAGGCATCAATGCACCCCGATTAAGAAACACTGATCTAGAAGTATCATATCAGTGGTATGGGGCAATGGGATGAAGCCTGAGCCAAGTAAGACTCACTTCCCAGAGTCAAAGGAAAAGTGAGTTTATGTCTTGAAAGAAGGGTGAGAAAGACAATGGCGGAAGGAATAAATGAGTATTCTAGGTAGGAGCAGGAGTGCCCCCAGTAGCCTCTCTTTTCAAGGATCCCTGTGTCCTGTTCTCAGCAGACATTGTCTGCCTTTCCATAAACCAGCTCAAGACAGTAGGAACCAAAGCATGCCATCCTCAGCTCTGGATCCCTTGCTCTTGGCATAGTAGCGGATGCATGGCAGGGATTCCCATCTTTTCTTGCCTGAGGGTCCCTAAGGGATACTAATGCCAATACATAGGGATGAGTCTGAGAGACGATGTCACGACCTATCAGCCCTCCTCAGTGTCACTGCCAGAATTTCTCCTTTGAGGGGTCCAGGTCTGGTGGCAGCACTCTAGTTGACAGAAGGCTCTGGGGGACTAATATCGAATCAGCAGTCACAGAGATTTCCATATATCTTTGGGGAACCATCACTTGCTGAAATAAATAAGTGACTAGGGAAGAGTCAGCCTGATGGAGATATTGAGGGACTGACAGGTAAACATCTCAGCTCTTCTCTTTCACTGGCTGGAACAGCCTTCAGTGTCACCCAGCACCCTAAAGAAGGGTAGCTACCATCCATAGCTACACATCTTTCTACCTAAGCCGTTCATAATGCCAGTAATAGACAGCCCTTCCCCTGTGGCAAGTAGATAGCCCCATGAGCTGATGTTCCAAACACTCCCCATTGATATGAAGACCTCTTAGGTTCCCTGGCTTCTAACTGGAGGATTTGTAGAGCTGGACTTCCCCCCTTCAGCAAAACGAAGTAGCGTTTGGGGAAGTGACAGATAAACAAGGTGCTGGTTGGCCTGTAGGTCAAGTGCATTTTTTTCTTCTTTTCTGCTACCTGTATCACAAGTAGGCCACTTATCCCCAATCTCAGTTGGTCCCTGGGTGTAGAGTGCCAATAGTGGCAATGATGTCAAATTTATTGGGCTCAGTGTGTGTCAAACATGATGATAATGTATTAGAAAGTGTATTATAAGCTATAAAGTGTTTTACAAATGTGAACTCTCATTTTTATTCTCTGGAGGCCTTTAAAGTGATTAATTAGAGCAATATTTTCAGATGGGACATGGTTTATTAGGTTACAAATAAAAGGACTGAGGTCCACGTCGGGAGGCGGGGAGGAGAGCTGTGAAAAACAGATACTATTGCAGATTCTCAATCATACATAGTTATTCAGATTATTCTCAATTTTATGGCCCAAGAAACCCCCCACCTTTTTTTCTATAAAATTTAATTAACTCAAGGTTCTATTTAAACAGCAAATCCAATGGAACGAAATAACAATCTAGGTTTTATGCTTCTCTGTGTTTTTCTCATTTAATCTTTGAGTGAAAATCATCTGGCAAGAGGAAAGCCTATATCTCAAGAACGAAGGCTATCTTAGAAGTTGTGCTTAAAGGAGAAAATTAGCCGATAAATTATATTTACGACGTGAGCGAAAGTATGCCAGTAGTCCAACACATCTGAAATGTAAATCGTGTGACTTAATTATTAACTTCATTTTAATATTTTCCTAACGTGGAAAATAATGGTGGGGCATGTGAAAAAGTGTTACCATTCCAACTGTAAGCAAGCGCTGAAGCTTTACTTGAATTCATTAGACTAAGCTAATCCTTTCAGGAACGGGGGGGGGGGGGGGGGGGGGGGGGGGGGGGCTTCTGAAGTCTGGCCTACTTTCAGCAGATCACATAAAATATAGCAGGCATGCTGAGGGAAGTCTCTGGAGGATGTGGCTGGATCTCAGAGAGCATCCTGCATGTCAGCCCATTCACTCCCTGCAGCTTCCAGACTGTCACTATGTGAGAAGGAATCCAGTTGTGAGAGAGGACTGTGAAATGCACACAGGTCCGATCCCTGTCCTTTCTTCCCCTCCCTTCCCAAGACATCAGCTTCTTTTCCCACCACCCCTGCTGCTGCTCCTGGCTCATGCAATTTGCTCCACTTGGAAGACTTTCATTTTCTTCATCACTTGGCATATTATTCCTCTCTTTCAGGATTCAGGACCAAGCTGTTTCCTTTGGAAAATCCTCAACAAACTTCTTGCCCCTGCTTTAGTTTTGTATGTCTATATGCCTTGTGCTCTTGCTTGACTTTTCCTACTTGTGACTGGTACTGTACCACTTGAACCTTCTCACCAGTGCAGCATTTAGCTGGTTGATTAAAGACAGAGTCTTCGGGCTGGCTTTGAACTATGATCCTCCAAGCCCCAGTCTCCTGAGTAGCTACAATTGCAGGCATTAGCCACTGGCGCCCAACTCTTCTTGCCCTTTTTAGGTGCCCCCCCATCTCAAGGCTCCATCTTGAAATCTCTCTTCTTTTTTTTTTGTTTAATTTCTTTTTTTTTTAAGTTTTATTTTATTTTATTTGAGAACATACTGTACAAAGGGGTTACAATTATATGGGCAGGATAATGCATACATTTCTTACCAAGCATTGCAGCCTCCTCCTTTGTTTACCCTTCATCCCCCTTCCCAGCCTCTCCCCTCCCCCCCAACTTGAAATCTCTCTTGTTCCTGCCATATTACCTTGGAATGATCTACACCCATGGGTTGTCCTCTGAGGATAAGAACTCCCTGCAGGCTCGGATTTGGCATTTCTTCTTACAGCAGTCCCAGAACTTAGCGCAGTGCTCAGCACCTAGTGCTTGCTCAAGGTTTATAGGAAGAATATTATGCGGTTAAATGTATAGAACTTCCAGTGTGCCCAGGTACTGTTACTCAACCTCCAAGCTCAAGAGGAAGATCAGGTAACAGTGAGTTCACAAAGCTTAGCTTTTCTCTCAGCAAAAAGAGTTCTTTGGGGCCTTTAAAAAAACAATTTTAAGTCAAACTTCAAATTCTACTGAGGGTGGAATCACTTTTTGGAAATGCTTAGGAGCAAACATTGCAGAATTTGGAATTTAGGCTATAGGCCTGAAAAAATGACCGTGAAGATAATATCAAAGTCTGTACACACAAATTCATTTCTGTCTCATAATTAGATGTGCACATAAGTTGAAGGACCGTAACTTTGGACAGTATCTTCAGAATGCTTGCATTTTTTTTTCCAAAAAGCAATCTAATACCTTTTATTTCAATATCATGTAATTTAAGATAATGTAATTAACATACAATCAGCACTGTTAATAAAACATCTTATAAGAGAAGTTAAAATTATTGAAATGGCATTGAAAATTATTTCCCCCGTATTGTTCGTTGTCTGTTATGTATAAGCTCATAACGCTTGCATTTTGAATGTGACCTGTCACATAGGGCCCCAGCTTGTGCTTGGGATATTGTGTCAACACTCAGGAACTTAAGGATTTTAGAGGATTTTGGATTTTGAATTTTCAGATAACAGATACTAAACCTGAAATGTTGTCAGTAAATATGTAAAAAAGATATGTCATCGCCATCACCCAGCAGGAGAATTGTAACAATAAAATACACTCTCATGTATGAGATGTCTTCCTGAGGGAAGTCTTGCTCATAAGAAGGAAACAATTTGCTTTGTATGAGTCTAAGTTATCTAGCCATATCCTGGTTAGAACAGAATACCTATGCAGGAGATCTGTGTAGCAGAGCTGTTGGACTTTCTTAGTGCCCTCTGTTGGTGTGTTTGTTTCCTCAATTAAAAGCTACCACTTAAGATCTGAAGATGAGTTAAGAGTGGACAGGTTTGCACAAAGCTTGTGATTGTATACCTTTTATAGTTAAGTCAGGCCATTTTAGTTCCTGGCCAGAGATTCTCTATTGCAGATTAATTCCTAAGTACATCTTAAAGAGATTCTTTGGCTGGCGTGGCTAACCTTGCTCATGCGTTCTGTATGGTGGATGGGAAGATAGATGAGTCCGTGTCTGCAGGGATGGAGTTCTGGGGATGATTGATAGTGTATACACTGGGCTGATTTTGATGCTCTTCTTCAGATTAAATGAAATGCTTGCTTTTCCTCAATGACATTTTTTATCCCAAAGGTAGACACTTTCAGAAGCTGAACATTTGATTGCACAGTACACTCTATACACAGAAATTTTAGATCTTGGGATCAATTTATTCATCTGCCAAAATGGGAGGTGATGATTTCTATGTCTCAGGGGTCATGTTATTGGGAGCACATTCTGGAAAGTGATTATGAAATCATCCCTTGTATTTTAGACACGTAGAAGGTGTCTTATATGTGTGGAGACACTAGGAAAGAAAAACCAACTAATGTCATGGGGTTGGATTATTGCCTTGCCTCCTAGGGAAAGACACAGTGTTGGGTTTTAGTAGTAAATCAGAGGGAAGTTGTATTACCACCATGGCTGATGGGCAACATTGACTGAACCTAGGTAAACAGCTAGAAACACTGAAGCAAAAATTGATTCTCTGTGTATCCAAAATGTTGGAATCATGAAGGACTGCAAAGACTGTGTGCACTTGCCATTTGTATAGTCCCAAAGAAAGAGAGGAAGTCTACTCCACTATCAAACTGTTTTAAAGTACCCTGACACCATCTGCTTTCCTAGTTACATGGTTTTCTGTTTGTCTTTTCAGGCTGTGACCCAATTAGAACTTTTTGGGGACATGTCCACCCCTCCTGATATAACCTCTCCCCCTGTAAGTATGCACAGCTCTCCAAGCTTTCCTCACCCACACAGGTGAAGACTTGGGCTTTAAGGGGGAAAGGGCCTATAGCTAATTTTAACTCTTCCTCCTGCAGGCTATGTAACTTGGGTACCTTACCTAGCAATCATGAGACTTAATTTCCTATTCTATTTTAGTTTTTATAAAAGGAATTTTGATAGTGATTAAAATGAGTTTTAATCATTAGCCAGCGTGGGAGTTTTTTCCCTAAGAAAAATAAGTAAGAGACATAACAGTTTTGCTACTTGTAAAATACAAATACTTGGGGCTGGGTATGTAGCTTAGTGGTAGAGGGCTTGCCTAGCATGCATGAGGCTCTGGGTTCGATTCCTCTGTACCACATAAAACAGAAAAAACTTGACACTGGGCTCGTGTGGTAGAATGATAGCCTTGAGAAAAAGAAGCTCAGGGACAGTCCTCAGGCCCTGAGTTCAAGACCCAAGACTGGCAAAAAATGCAAATACACTACAGGAAGTGAATAAAGAATACTTTTTAAAAAAAAATTAAGGTGTAGGGAGGGGCTATCATTCCATAAGTCCATTCTTATTTTTAAAAGAGTAGTTTAAATGTCTGAAAGAAAAACCCTGAAGACAAATATACTGTAAATGATCTGTACAACTTGAGGGGATGGAGGAGGGAAAGTGGGAGACAAATATACAAATATAAATAATCTGTACAACTTAAGGTATTGGGGGAGGGAAAGTGGGAGACAAATGAGGGAGGGGGTAACAAGTTCGACAAGAAATGTACTCACTACCTTACTTATGTAACTAACCCCTATGCACATCACCTTGGCAGTAAAATTTAAATTTAAATTAAAAAAAGAGAAATGTATTGTAAATAAATAATCTTTACCTGTTAAGATAAAGCATATATCATGATATATGCTTCTGAAAGGTAAATGAGACCATGCATTTAGTAGTGATAGGATATTGGCTGGCTTGATTTTCAGGGAATAAGATTATGGTTCTTACCTACAGAAAGCGCACGGTCTAGTTGGGAATACAAGCAAGAGCCTCACATGTGGCATACCACCTCTCCACAGAGCATATCTGACCCTGCACCCAATAGTGTTCATCCCATGAAGGAAGGCCTCCATTTCCCCACCCATTCTGTCCTTCCTTCTCCCCTTCCCTCTCTCTCTCCCACTCTGTCTCATCTCTCTGTCTCTCTCTCTGTCTCTCTTCTTTGCTTTGTGTCCTGCCTCTCTAACCAGAAAGCTTTCAGACTTGCAGAGCATGTCTGTGTTTCCCTATGCTACTCAAGAATCATTCTTAGCCAGAGCTTCAGTTAGAGCATCTCAGCCACCATTGTAAGAGGATGGAGAATACAAATGAAAAATAAAAATAGATTTAAAACCAAAGCAAAATAGAATCCCAATGCAGGTCTATTCAAATGCAACCCTGTGGCCATTGCAAAAGACAGAGAAGGAGATGGTCCCTCCAATCCCTGCTGCCCACTCCCCAGAGGTGGGTGGAGAGCAGTCAGCCACAGCTGTGCCAGCTGAAGCTGCTGGGAGGGGGCTGTTGCTCTCGGCCCTGAGCAGTTGTGCAAACAGAGGGATGATGCTATGGTTCATTGGCGAGATATGCCTCACAGAAAAAAGGGCGGTAACCTCACCACTGAGGACAGATGGCCTCAAACCTTCTTGCCCACAGCTGCCGCCAGGGAATCCAGGCACAGCTGCTCTTCTAACACCTGATGTTTAGGGCAGCCGTGATGGAGAATGCCACAGCTCATTCCCCAGAGAAGCTAGATGGTCAGCTCTTAGTGACTGTGTCCTTCCTGTACCCATAGGCTAACAGCTTCACAGCCCTGTGGGTAGGGCTATACAGCTAGGAAGGACTGAAGAGTTCTTTCCCCTCTGCATTGTAAGGATAAGCGAACTGAGTCCTGGGGAGAGTTGTAGGGCTCATCGTAGGTCACGTGGTGGGATGTGACAGGACAAGCACACTGCTGACTAGATGTGAAAGTGCTTAACACAGCAGCTCATGGCTGTTTCTGGCCCAGAAACCAAGCTCAGTTCAAATGGGTATTTAATAATCCTCAGAACAATGCTACTTGTCCAGCAAGCTGCTCGTCTAAAAATGGCCTTGTCTAATTGCCATGGTTTCAGGATTAATTGCTTACCCCAGTCTTTTTCAAGGGGGGACGGGGAAGACAACAAAGATATTATGACGTCAATCAGATATACACTGTAGGCAAAAACCTATAAAAATGTGAATACTTAAAGAAAGATGACTGAATTTTTGTTTGTGCTTATACTGGGGCTTGAACTCAGGGCCTAGACACTTCTTCCTTAACTTATTTTGCTCAAGACTGGAGATCTACCACTTGTGCCACAGATTAGCTTCTGGATTTTTGTGTTTTTTTGTTGTTTGGTTTGGTTTTGTTTTTACTGGAATTAAGAGTCTCACAGATTTTATTGCCTAGGCTGGCTTTCATTTTTCAATCCTCAACTCTCCACTTCCTGAGTAGCTAGGATTAAAAGTGTGACCCACAAGTGCTCAGCTTGATTTTTTTTTAACTTTAGTAACAACAGTCTTCATGTGGTAGAGCTCTGGAATTCTATCCTGGACTGGACAGTCACTGTAGCATTTCTAACTATGCAATCATTGTTCCGTTGACTCTTTGAAACTTCTTTTTGCAAATAAAGATTCAGGAAAGAATCTGACAGGCACCAGGATACAAAGGTTGTGGTCATGCTCATTCATGACAAATTAACTGTCTTTCATAATTTTTCCAACTGTTTCTTAGCCCCATATTAAGTGGCAAGACCTGAGCTGATGTACAATAGATTAACAGTGTGTATATTTCTATTTGAATTGACTACTTCTAAGGGGCTAAAGCCAGATGTTGTAGAATAACTTGATAGCTTGAAAAGAGGTCAGGGCCCAGGTGAAATGATTGTCACCTTAGCCATTGTTTGCTGAGCACATACTATGTACATGGTGCTAACGGTCATAAAATAATAATCGTTTAAAGCATGGTCTCATTTAGTCCTCAGCATCACTAGAGGTATTATTTTACCTGTTCTATAGATAAAAGTCTCTGTCACCATCATGGTCCGTGCAGCCAGAAGTGGCCTGGACTATGGCTTATTTCTTCAAGCCCCATTCCCATCCCAACTTCCTGTGTCTGTGCTGGCTGCTGAGCTCATCTCACCACTTCTCTCTGACAGACTCCTGCAACTCCAGGTGATGCCTTTCTCCCGTCTTCATCCCAGACACTTCCGGCGAGCGCAGACGTGTTTGGCTCTGTATCTTTTGGCACTGCTGCTGTACCCTCAGGTAAGTTTTTCTTGCCTGACTCCCTCCCTCCTTTCAGCCTCGCTGACCCAGAGAGGGAAAGGGTTGACTGCTAGTCGAATCATTCCATGGGACCTCTCTTCTCTCCTGTAATGGTTCAGGGGACCTGGAGAGGCTGCAATGTGGGTGGGGAGTTAGAGGTTGGGCTCTCAAAACTTAGCTAAGCTGCTAGGTAAAATTCAGTAATAGCTTCTACCTAACAGATTCCAGTTCAGTCAGTCAGATATGTAGCATAGAGGCCAGGGCTCACCCACAACCATGCAAACCAGTGCAGATCCATCCACCTCAATGAGGAAAGCAGTTGGTGAGCAGGAGAGAAGATGGAGTCATCTGGCCATCATCTCATTGAGACCTGATGGTGGAAAGGGGCCTGCCCTATTTGGTACTGACATCCTTATGCATATGGATGACCCTGTGGGACAAGAGCAAACCACTAACAGTTCATTGAGAGGACCACGGGATGTTAAGTGAGTTAGGAAGTGTTGTTCCTGTATTCCAAGTATTCTTTAGACCATGTATCCTGGTTTCACGCCATGGTAAAAGTATCTGTAGTAACATTACTGCAGGTGAGTTCTGAATATGTGAGTTCCCCAGGATGCTCTGTGTTTCCATGGCAACAGGCACTTCAGGTGGCCCAGCTACTCTACTTGTAAATGGTCCAAGATGGATGAGTTCAGATCTTTACATACATGGGAACCTCAAAGAGTATTGTGTTTTCCTTTAACTCTGTGCTTGAAATCGGAGACTTAATCTTTCTTAACTTTTCTTCTTATAAGCCACAAATGAATTAGAATAGTTTAGATACAATACTAATCTTCTCATGTTTTAAAAATAATTGTTTTTAACAGTAATAGAAGTGAAATCTTGTCATCAAATATAAACAGTTCTTTTATTGTAAGTAAATTGAAAATTCATATCTTTTTCTAAAATGGTTATTCCTCATGAGCCGATGGATCATTGTGAGCTTTTAGAAGCCACAGGAATTACTGATGATTGGATCTGATGTACAGTTCAGAATCTTCAAGTAGCCTGGAAAATTATCCATTGCTAAATTAACCACTGGAATCTCCTCTACTCATCTCTGAAATGGGATGTTGGTAATGACTCATTTTCTTATTCTAAAATGGACATTAAAATCTCCTTGAGAAGAAAGGGCTACATAAAATATGAATACCATTTCCCATCAGAAATGTACCACCCTTTTACACTTAAAGCTTGTGTTCGGAATACCCATACATAAGTTGGGTGTTAATAGCTTATGCCTAGAATCCTAGCTACTCAGGAGACTGATGTCTGAGGATCACAGTTCAAAGCTATCTCAAACATGAAAGTCCACGAGACTCTTCTCACCAATTAACTATTAAAATGCCAGAAGTGGAGCTATGGCTCAAATGGTAGAGCACAAAAACTTGAGCACAAAAGCTCAGAGATATACCCAGGCCCTAAGTTCAAGCCCCAGTATCAGCCCACAGCAAACACACACGCACACACATGCACACACACATATACACAAATACCCATAGGGGCCAGATGTATGAATCTTTTAAGCATGTTTATTCCACAAATATTCTCTGGATAACCCTATGTGTCAGATCCAGTTCCAGGCACACACAGCAGACAGAGACTTCACCTGCTACTGAGGAGACAATAGTAACGCAAAAATAAATAACGACGTTAAAAAGCGGTGGGTATGTGGACAAAAGGAAGTATAGAGGAGGGTGAGGGCCCCTCCAATCCCAGCTCAGGGGTTGTGGTCAGGAGAGGTTCATGCACAGGGTGATGGCAGTAGACTGACCAGGTTAAAGGCGGCATCAGGCTGGCTTCAGGGTCCAGAGGAACAAGGTATACTTTCTTATCCTCATTTCTTTCTTTATAAGTGAGACGATTACTTTATTTCTTCCACCACTCACATTTGAATATACTCTGAGGACCTGCCCATGTCTTCTCCCAAGCCTGTACCTGATTAGGAGCTTTGGAAACTGGGTTTACTCTTGCTACTTATCCAGCCATGTTACAAACTATGCAGATGCTGTTTCTTTCCGTTAGTTTTTTAAAAAATCAATTACCCGAGACTTCAATTTTTAGAATGAGTCTAAAATTGATTTCAATTAACATATTTTTTGCTTCTTTGTTCTGTGTAATATAAAGAGAAGCTTCCGTTGGTGTGAAACTATCTTCCACATTCCCTCTTGTAGGTGGTATTAAAAGTCTCTGTGGCTGTCACTAATTGTCCAGCCAGTGACAAAGAGAGGAACTGTGAGCTAGATGATGTCATAGAAGTATCACTGGCTACATAGCTAAGTCATTTGTTTTGAATATGCTTGAGGCTTCTTGGAAAATTACTTAACCTTCCAGAGCCAGAGGGTTTTTTTTCATCTTTAAACTGGTCTGGGAGAAAAAAAAAAAACTTACCTTGCAGCAGTATCATGAGAATTAGATGAGAAAAATAAAATTAAGCTCCTTGAAAAATGTTGGCACAACATCAATATTTGAGGAGCAAAAATAACTGTTATTCTAATCATTATTATTACTCTGACTTCTATTGCAAAATATACATTTTATCCTAGTCTCTATACTTCTCCTTTGCCTCTTTAGCATCATTTTGAATGTGTGAAGTTTAGGTCTTGTCTTTCAGCCACTTGTGGCAGAGGTAATGTGGATGGCCTGGAGTGCATGCGTGTGTGAATTCAGGATCTTCCATGAAGCGGCTGCAGAATGCTTAACTAAATGTCTCCTTACCTATCAAGTCGGGGAGATCATCTTCTAGACATCCTAGAGCTGGGCAGAGGATTGCATGAGTAACGTGCAGTTGAGACCTTTGTGGCGATGTTTTAGATGTAGGTACTCAGCAGATGTTTGCTCAGAGCACCCAGGCTCTGCTGCTCCCACACTGTGCCAAGCCTTGCCCTCATGGAACTGCAATTTCTCCCACACAGATTAAAGAGACAGTGATAATGTGGCTGTGATCACATCCCATCCCAGAAGCTTACTGGGAGTCATCTTCTCCCTTGCCCAAATAAGCTGCACTAAAGACAGGGTTTAATTTCTAATGGTTTTGTTGTCATTGCCTCTAAATTGCAGATTAAATCATAACAAGGCACTCAGAATGGGTATTTTTATTAGCTTATAATTAATTATATGGATAGAGGTTTCATTGGATGGGTATTTTTCAATGAATGAATGAATGAACAAATGAGCTAGTGTAGAGGTGCCAGACAAGTTCTCTATACCTACCACAGTCTCTTCATTTTTCTGTGCTTTTCTTATATGTTTAGTCTTCCTTTTTTTCTCTTTCAAATAATGTGGGTATCCCCAGGTGCCAGCATCTGGTTGTAAATTGCAGTTTGAAACACTTGAAGAAAAAGTCCCACTGCAAGGCAGAAATGCAGGTGTTCCTTTCAATTCACAGCAAGGAGGTTCTGGATTGAGCCGAACTCATTGGCATGAGCATATGCTCCCCAGCACCATTGGCCTCCCCGGATGTACTTTAGAGAGTAAACGGTTAGCAAGTTGTTAAGTGGCTACATTGGCAGCCACCAAGTGTCTCCTCAGATCCAGTGCTATTGCTGCCTTTTGCAGCAGGATTTTCAGGCAAGCATCAGGTCCTGTGGCCAGAGAACCATAGCTCCCAGACCTCAGGAGAATGTAGGCTGCAGGAAGCATGAGTAAGACCTGCCACCTCCCAAACATGATTCCCAATTATACTGTACCTCCTTTTTCTCTTCTGATGTTGTACTTTAGTCTGAAACAAATGCCATGAAAACAGACATGCTATAGCTCTCTTCCAAAAAGTATGCACAGCCCATCTGTCAATTTCTTATGATAAAACAAGAAGAGAAAGAAAGGACGAAATAACCTGCCACAAGCAGTGCAAACAAGAGATCACAGTGCTTATACATCTTAGAGTTCCATTGAACTTTAAGAAAAAATGCAGTGAAAGCATTGATCCTTCTATGACGTATTAACTACTAAGTACTCATAAGCTACCCCAGGCACCTGAGACTTGTGTTCAAGATAACATAATATCATACAGCCATCCCCTAGCTTAGGACCTAGACTATTTTACAGACCAACATTGCTTGGGAGGTTAAAGGTAGCTTCACCTTATCCTTTTTTCAGTTTCTGAAGGGTTTGTGAGGGAGGACATGCATAGTATCATTTTATGAATCCTCATGGTGTTAAGGAAAATGTATGATTAGGGTAGAAATCAAAATCTTCCATACACTCACCAAAATGAGCATTTGAGCCAGACAGGGCTGTTTAAAAAATGCATGTGATCTGGGTGCTTGTGGCTCAGGCCTATAATCCTAGCTGCTCATCAGGTTGAAATCTGAAGATCCAGTCCAGGCAAGAAAGTTCATGAGACTCACCTCCAATTAACCACAGAAAAGCCAGAAGTAGAGCTGTGGCTCATGTGTCAGAGTACCATCTTTGAGTGCAAAAACTGAAGGACAGTACCCAGGCCTCGAGTTTGAGTCCCTGTACCAGCACACAGACACAAAAATCTGCATGAGACTTCTACTGTTATTTTTTTCTTAAAAACATTACAATATAACCTATTTACAGCATTTTTCTAATTCACTATAGTGCTATAATGATAACATAAAATAAAACTTAGAAAGCTCCTTTATAATAAAGTACATAATTCAGTAAGGAAATACCCAAGAATGAGTATACTGTAGGGCATAGTAAAAAATAAGATACCTGTGTCTATAAATGGAGTTCCCCACTGAAAGCTGCAGCTACAAACATAGGCTGATACACAGCCTGTGTATAAGCTCAGCCTTCATAAGAAGGGAAACATCATTTTCTAAAATGATAAGCCACACTTGAGTGTTATAAATCAAACAAAATACAATCTTCCCTCAATGTACATACTTATTAAATTCCTAGAAAAATCCATGAATTAAAACTATGGAAAGAAACTGAATCTCCACGTTAATTCAGTTATTTCTAGGATCAAATAATCACCAACATGATATGGGATAATTAAATAACTTATACATTGGTCTTGAACATTATAGAATGCATGCTATCAATGCTAGAGGACCTTCAATACCATAGTGCCCGCCATCTGCAGTTACTATAAAAACCAAAACATGCCCCACTAATTTCCTTACTAATTACCTCTAGGGGGCAGTAGTTCTAAGAATAATTGAGCCATACCCAAGTAAGTAAAAATTATGAAACAAAGTGGTACTATTGTTCAGGACACTACACTAGTATATAATAGAGGAAGCGAAGAGAGCAAGTTTTAAGTTTAGCATGTCTTCATCTATCTAACTCCAGTGAAACTAGACTAAGAGTTATATAAAGATACTCTCTATTTCTTGTTCGTTGATATCTCTGCTTTGTTCCATAAAAGCATTCATCCCTGCTAGGCTAATCAATAAAAAAGGCCATAAGTTTTATCTGTGGCCTTCTCTGGAGGACAGAATAGGATTGGGGCAGGGAGAGGGGGAATGGAGATGTAGCCAGAAAATTCCCAGGCTTAGAATGTGGACTTGAGATCCTGTGTATCCATTGAGAAGCAGCTGGCTCTGAGACTGGAATCTGGAGAAATCATGTATAGGACATGGTTTCTCTGACTCTGGATATCCTACATTCACTCTTCTTTTTGTCTTGGTCCTATTGTACCATACCTACATATTCTTCCTGGCAGCCATGAAAATGCTTGTTTTGAGAGGCCAGGCAAAGCTAGTTTCTCTACCCTCTGCTCTGCCTGGATAGCCACTCATCTCTCAGCTGAACACACAGGTAGCCATTATATCCTCTCAGAATCATGGGAACCACTGAAAACACATGAGAGTTTCTAACAGGCCTGTAGTATACTAAGTCATTTCCTGGTGGGCCAGGCCCATTGATTAGGAAAGACCAGAAATTGGTGTTGGCCATTTGCATGAGATAGTGAGGCACCAAGGCAAGTCACTGACTTTGCAAACAACTTTTGTATAAATGCTTGACACTACCTCATGCAAGCTGCATGGTCCTAAGAAAATTTCACTTCCTCTCTGAGACCAGTTTTCTCATGTGTAAAATGGAAATAGTAAAAACGTGCCATGTGCGATTTTGTGAAGACATAAAACAGCACAAAGTGTGGGCGTTTAATAAGTGGAAATTTCTGGGTGCTGGTGGCTTATGTTTGTAATCTTAGCCTCTCAGTAAGCTGAGATCTGAGGATCCCTGCAGTCACTGGTTTGAACACAGCCTAGGCAGAAAAGTATATAAGACTTGTTTCTTGTCTCATCGATCATCTGAAATCCAGAAGTAGAGATACAGTTCAAGGCAGAGTGCTAACCTTGAGCAGAAAAGCCAAGTGAGAGAGTAAAGTCCTCATTTCAAGCCCCAATACTGGCACAAGAATTAAAAATGAAAAATATCGCTGACATTATTATTATTGTAACAAATACCATTATACTCCTATTAAAATGTATATGTCTTACCTGAAAAAACAGTAGAACAAACAAGTATTATAGTAATATAGGAGAATGTGCCCTGAAATGTTCTAGTGCAATGGTACCACTGTATGAGGTCCCCTAATTGAATAATAGGTTTTATTGTCTCTAAAATTGGACTACTAATGACACAGAAATAATGTATCAAATACCTGAATATGTAATCTCAATTTTCAGTCCAAACCAATTAGACAGAAAATAGTGCACTGACAGGTCAGGACACAGCCTGGCTGAGGTTAAGCAGCATACCTGAAGAAGCCCCAGTCTGAATTTCAACTTACGCCTTAAAAGTTTCTCACTCACTTTGAGAAGGAAGGTCTTGCTACCTGATCTTGTGACTCTTCAGAGCTTAAGTAGTTGAGAATGTCCAACATTCAGCAAAGAAAGCAAAGTCTAAAACCCAAGCAAACTTGCCTTCCAACCTTCTTCCCCTTCCACTGAGTTACACTGACTTCTAGGTCAGGAGACTTACAAAACTTGAACAGCGATCATAGCATTAGTGTTGTCTTCCAAGCATTTGTATGGCTTGTCCCATTCAGTCTTCTAGGGTCTGCATGTGAGCCATCTCCCATGAGAAGTCTTTTCTGAGTACTTCTTCAGAAGGTAGACTCCATGAGGGCAAGAACACGTGTGTGTGTGTGTGTGTGTGTGTGTGTGTGTGTGTGTGTGTGTGTGTGTGTGTGTGTGTGTGTGTGTGTGTGTGTGTGTGTGTGTGTGTACTGGTATTGAGACTTATACTCAGTACCTGGCCATTTGCTCCTTTTTTACTTAAAGCTGGCATGCTTTACTGCTTGGGTTTAAATCTTTCTTTAAGTGGTTATACAAAGGACTTGCCATTTAACAAAGCAGTTTATAAGTACCTTGATCAATGTCATCCCCTGGATGATTTTGATCCCATTGATCAAGCATCTTGATCAATGTCACCCCTTTCAACATTCTCTTCTCTCCTCTACCCAGCTCTCCTTACATCAAATCCTGGACTGCATTCTCCCCCTCTTCTCCTCTTCATTTATCCACCTCTTACCCATTCATCCCACCTCTGCCCCTTTCAAGTACCTGCTTCCTAGTGTTGTATTTTGCTGAACTTTAAGTGGACAGGTTGGTTAATGGGAGATAAGGGTTTCACGGACTTTCCTGCCTGGGCCTGTTTCAAAACCATGATCTTCAGATCTCAGCTTCCTGAGTAACTCTAGGATTACAGGTGTGAGCCACCAGTGCCTGGCTAGAAGTTGTCTTATTCTTGCGGGCATTTCTGGTCCCAGCATACAATTTGGCCTTTTTGTACAAAACAGTACCATTCTGTCCATCACATAAATCGATGAATTCTTCCCCAAGACGCCTGACTTTCCTTTGTTTCTCTCTATCGTAGGTTATGTTGCTATGGGCGCCGTCCTCCCATCCTTCTGGGGCCAGCAGCCCCTTGTCCAACAGCAGATCGCCATGGGTGCTCAGCCACCAGTTGCTCAGGTGATGCCAGGGGCTCAGCCCATCGCCTGGGGCCAGCCGGGTCTCTTTCCTGCCACTCAGCAGCCCTGGCCAGCTGTGGCCGGGCAGTTTCCGCCAGCCGCCTTCATGCCCACACAAACTGTTATGCCTTTGCCAGCCGCCATGTTCCAAGGTCCCCTCACCCCCCTTGCCACCGTCCCAGGCACGAGTGACTCGGCCAGGTCAAGTCCACAGAGCGACAAGCCCAGGCAGAAAATGGGGAAGGAAATGTTTAAAGATTTCCAGATGGTCCAGCCTCCACCCGTGCCCTCCCGCAAGCCCGACCAGCCCTCCCTCACCTGTACCTCAGAGGCCTTCTCCAGTTACTTCAACAAAGTCGGGGTGGCACAGGAAGCGGATGACTGTGATGACTTCGACATCTCCCAGTTGAATTTGACACCTGTGACTTCTACCACACCATCCACCAACTCACGTGAGTGCCTTTTCCTTGAGCCATAAAACCCAATGAGAGAGCTATGCTTTGTGTCTGGCCATCAGGTTTCTGGAGTCAGCAAATGGGTCTCACTTGCAGACATCAAGGTTTTCTGTTGCTGCCTCTGTCAATCAAAATAGCTACTAACTCAAGTACTTACAATATCTGCCTTTCCATATGCGTATAGGCCTATTTTTTGTACTCATAACAATGCTGCTGGCAAGTTTTATGAGACCTATTTGACAGATAATGACACTGAGAGATGAAGTTGTAGAACTGAACACAAACCAGGTGTTTTTCCCAATGCCAGGATGACCTCTGACTTAGTTTATTCATTCATGCATGCATGAACGGATGCATTCATTCATTTGGTTGTATCTGTGCCATTTTCAGCTCATTGAAGTGAAAATGAATAGAAAGTAAAAAAAAATTAAATATTTAAGAACAAAGTCTAAAAGTTAGAGTATAAATTTAAGATCATGACTTTTTTGGGGGGCCGGGCAGTGCCAGTACCGAGATCTGAACTCAGGACACTGTCTGTTACTTTGCTTTTCACTCCAAGCTGACACTCTACCACTTGAGCCATATGTCTCCTTCTAGCTTTTAGGTAATTAATTAGAAATAAGAGTCTCATGGATTTCCTACCTGGTCTGGCTTTGAACCATGATTCCAGCCTCCTAAGTAGTTACAGAGCCACCAGTGCCCTTCCAGGATCAAAATCATAGCAGAGCTATGGCATCTATAAAGCTATGTTCAGCTGTATAGATGCTTGAAACAAGAGTTGGGCTCCAACTCCTGATAGCGAAAGAGAAAAAAAGATGGTGGTCTTTACTAGTTTACTAGATGGTGTTTACTAGTTTTGTGCTTTGGTTTAAGTACTTTTATTTCTACGAGCCTCAGATTCCTCATCTATCTAAGGCTAAGCGTTTATTACAAGGTTTTTTTTGTACACTGGGCTATAATTCGGTGCCTCATACCTGACACCCCAGCTTTGAGGGGGGATGAGGTAAGAACATGGAAGTCCAAGGCTGGCTCCAGGCAAAAACATGAGATAATAGCTGAAAAAGAATCTAAGGCCCAAAGAGCTGGAAGAGTGGCTCAAGTGGTAGAACACTTGCCTAGCAAGTGTGAGTCTCTGAGTTCAGAACCACAGTGTTGCCAAAAGTAAGATGAAAAGGCTATAGTTATACATATGAAAACATATATTTAAAAAACTAGAATATTATTGTCAAGTGATTCTTGTGCAGGGCCCTGAGCCAGGTTTGTGTTTTTATTTTATTTTATTTTAATTTTTTTCCATTCCTGGGGTTTGAACTCAGGGTCTAGGCTGTGTCCCTGACCTTCCTACTTTTTGCTCAAGGCTAATGCTCTACTCCTTGAGCCATAGCTCTCCTTCTGGCTTAGGCCAGGCTTTTATTATATGGTTTCTCTGAAACTCAGTGAATTGATTGGATGAATGGTGCCTCCTTCTAGTCCCAGCATCTAATAACTCTGTCCTAGCTCACTTTCCTACTGCACATATCAAGAAAACTGAACACATTCAACCAAGCCACAATCCAGACACACTTGATCACTCTCCTGCTTGTTTGACACAATTTAGAAAAGGTGTTCTGGTGACTTGGCCTATGGCTTGACAATTGATAAGGGGAAAGAAGACACTCATGCTACAGTGAATTGGGCATTTTCATTACTGTCATCAGTGACACAGATCACTGCATGGGCAGTACCTTGAATTGTTAAAAAAAAAAAATCTAATGTTAATACAATTAGATTGTATCATTTCAGTCAGGTTCCTGATGCATTTTCAAACTGAATGCCTTTGAATGTGTATAAAAAGAAAACCTACATGTACTCCAGCCTGAACTTCTATATTGTAGGGAAATATCTATTAACTCTGACTCATAGGGTTTCAATGAAGGATGATGTATAAAAAATGAAATGCTAAAGAAATAACAGTCATGCATAAAAGGAAAACCAACATTTTTTTTTTGGTTGGTCATGGGGCTTGAACTCTGGGCCGAGACGCTATCCCTGAGCTCTTCAGCTCAAGGCAAGAGCTCTATCATGAGCCACAGCGCCACTTCCTCAACCAACATCTTTTAAAAACAAATATCATGCTCACTGGTGGCTCATGTCTATAATCCTAGCCACTCAGGAGGCCAAGACTTGAGGATCATGGTTCAAAGCTAGCTTGGGCAGGGAAAGTCCATGAGACTCTTATCTCCAATTGACCACCAGGGCTGGCTTTGAACCACAATCCTTAGAGTACCTATAATTACATGGATGAGCCACCAGTGCCCGGTTATGGTTGTGTTTTAAATCAGAGTTTTACAACCTTGACCCTATTAATCCTTGGAGCCAGATACTTCTTTGTTGTAGGAGGCTGTCCTGTTAACTGTAAGATGTTAGCCTTTGCTGTGGCCTGAACCCATGTGGTACAAATAATATATATCTACTTTCTTTTTTTCTTTCTTTTCTTTTTTTTCCCCGTGTGTGTGTGTGTGTGTGCGCGCGCGTGCACACGTGCATATGTGCATGTGTGCGTGCGCACACGTACCCTGAAGCTTTAACTCAACGGCTGGGTGCTGTCCCTGAGTTTTACTGCTCAGTGCCAGTGTTCTACCATTTAAGCCTCAAGTCCTACCTCCTTAATCATCCTTTTTTTTTTAGTCATTACAATCAAAAATGACTTCAGATCTTGCCAAATGTTCTCTGGGGATGAATTTGCTCCAGATTGAGAACCACTGTTAAAACCTCCTAAAGATTAAGGCACTTGCATAAATAAACTCCTAGTTTCCCATTGATTTCATTGGGTAAGTATGAGCAATAACCTGTCAAAATTGGCAGTTCAGCCTTTGGTAAGCAATAAACCAATTCAAACACAATTCAGAATCCAATTAAGCTAGCTGGGCATGATGGAATGTGCCTGTCATTTCTGCACTTGGGAGACTGAGGCAGGAGGGCCTCAAGTTCAAGACCGGACTCCATAGTGACGCCCTGTCTCTAAAAATAGAAAATCTAATTAAGCTAATACTTATTAAACATCTACCCATCAGGGTGTTTTTACATGGCTTTAATCCTACTGCAGCTAGTTTATTCTGAAGTCATCTCATGAACAGTAGAACTCCTTTGTCTTTTGTTTTTTCATTAGCATACATTATTGTACAAAGAGGTTTTATTGTGGTATTTACAACATACATACAATGTACTTTGGTTGAGTTTACTCTCTAGAATTCCTTTCAAATAAAAAAAAATTAAATGTATTTGAAAGAAAATGGATGAAACCAATCTATATATACTCTTACCTATCAATATCCCTTTGAGAATGTCTTGAGTAGAAGATTGGTCATAACCAAAATGAACCTCAAACAGAAAACAGAAAGGCACAGCTGGACTGAGCAGTGTCACACAGATCCCACAGCTCATAGCTCATAGTTCATAGCCCTGAGCCTCTCTGAGCAGCTCTCTGAGCTGTTGCTTCTAACATCTGTGGGACAAAGAGACAGTAACAGCATGTGTTTGTTTATATTAGGACTATGGAAAGGTTTTTTTTTTTCCTCATTGGCATGTTGTAGATAATTAGAATTTGAAATAACATCATTATTCTAAATACAGGTTCACTGGGGTAAAAGATACACAACCAAGTATTATAATCGCTCACTGTCTGATTAAGTTGCCAGGTTTTCTAAGATCTGGGAAGTTACAGCAGGGAAGTCCTATCAGTGGCATGGCTTGTCAGCTACTAAATCAAACCATCTCGCCTCTTCACTTGGGACTAAGTCAGTATGTCCTATGCTAAATTAGAATTACTAGACAAGTAGTTTCCAATATATTCATTATTAACCTCGGGAAATGATGAGAAAGAAAAATGTGGTAAAGTCAATACAGTGAATTTGCATTCTTATAGAATCAAGTGTCCCGCTGTGATGGTTCAACATGTTTGTGAGCACCTGCTTCGTGCCAGAATCCAAAGCCAGGTTCTACCAGTTGCCATGAGCAAAGTCATAACCTTCGCTCTCCTTCTATGGGAAGCTAGGATAACCTTTACCTCAAAAGAATTTTAGGAGGGTTTAGAGATATTGTTTCTAAAATGTAAAATGTCCAGCAGTGTCTGACACATGAAAGGCACATAAATATGTTCTCTTGTGAAATACAAGAAAGCAAACTACATGCATCAGAATCCCTTGCACAGTTGGGGATTTCTTGATCTCACTTGGTTTCCAAGGATAGGCATTCCTCACAAGCTCCTGGATGGTGCTCCTGCTGGCAGTCCAGGGATCATCCCCTGAGGACGGCTGCATTTCCCATCAGCATGGACAAGTCTCTTTCTCCATGATGAAGTATGTAAGCATGCAAGATAAACATGTATAGGAGAGGAAGTCAGATATTTACATTATTTGGTTTGGGGGTGGGAAGAGGAGTCCTAAGATTTGACTTGAATATGCGCAAATCCCTGAAGTGTCTTTGGGATATAAATGTTGGTATTGGGCACTTAAGGTGGCGTCTGTTTTTTTTTCTTCTGTTTGTTTTGCATGGTCTCTCTAGCTCCAACCCCAGCCCCTAGGCAGAGCTCTCCCTCCAAATCATCTGCATCCCATGCCAGTGATCCGACCGCAGATGACATTTTTGAAGAAGGCTTTGAAAGCCCCAGCAAAAGTGAAGAGCAAGAAGCTGTAAGTGCCAAGCCTCTTATTTCTGCTTCATTTTTCCTTCATAGTAAGACTTCTGTATTTGAAATAGACTGCGCATAAAGCAGCTTATGTAGGAGAGAATGCGGCCTCGGACTCTGAAGTTCTAAAGGGTTGTTGGAGGGGCTCTCTCTTAATATTCAAAGGCAGCTGCCAAAAAATGCTGTCCTCATATGTGATTGTTACAAGCTCTTGGAATTATGGGGTGGTACCATCTGACCAAAGTTGCCACTCCTTTTAAATAACTTGATTGTATGTGCTGCATGAAAAGATTCTTGGTTGCCTTATATTTTCACTTGTTGAAAAGGACCAAAAAAAAAAGTGTTATCTTCTTGTTGTGTTCTAGCCTGATGGATCACAGGCCTCCTCCAACAGTGATCCATTTGGGGAGCCCAGTGGTGAGCCAAGTGGTGATAATATAAGTCCACAAGCCAGTAGCTAGATAGCACAGGTCTGGGTAGGTATCTGTTCTTTTTATCTCCTTCACCCTTAAGCCTGTTGCTTTCCCTCTTGCTCACTTCTAAGATCATATTCCCAGTCTATGTATTTTTCTTCCATGCTTGTAATGTATTACCAATATGTGTACCATCTCTCTTTGCCTATGCTTTATTTCCTGAAAAAAACTGTCTTTCTATTACCAGTGCTTGCTCCATCTCTCCAGGTCTGAATGAGGTTTCTGATGTTTGCACCATCCCTCCTTGCGTGTGCCAAATTACCAATGTTTGTAGCATCTCTCCCTTCCTAGTTTCTATTTTCCACTCTGTTTTTCATTCTCATAGATGAATGACCTTTGACTTATACCAGGAAGTATACTTGTGGGGAAGCATTGTTCTATTTTATTCATTGTTTTATTAATGCCTTATACTGAGAGTACAGTGGGGCTAGAATGAATCCTGGTCAACCTGACTTCATATGGGTTGAATTCCTAAAAACATTGATTTTGGGGATAGGCGTATTTTACAACATCTTGATCATTTCCCAGTGAGACGTGGTCCAAAAATGCTCTAATCTTTTAAGCAAAATGTCACTGCATTTTCCTCCATGCCCCAGACCGAAAGAGGTCACCAATAAAATACACTGAGAATTCACAATACACAGTTTAAAAGCAAAAACAAAAACAAGCAATGCTTGCAATGTTATTGATGGACATGTAAGACCCTGGTAGCCCTTTTCATATAGGACCCCTGCCAAGGTGTCAGGGAAATTCAAAGCTCAAAGACATACAGCTGTCCCTTTTTGAGGCTTGCTCTTCGCACCTGTGCTACACTGTGTGGTTTGTCACCAAGTCACTTGAGATTCCATCAGCAGCTACTTTGAGAGAGATGTACTTACACTGCCTAGAAGTGGTTCTTGGCGCTTGAATTTCAATACATCTGATTTGATGCAAAGAAAGAAGAGCAGATGCAGCAAGACTTCTCGGGAGACAGAAGTACACCTTATTACCCACACATGATTTCTAAGGTCTCTTCTTGATAAATGTATTCAATTTTAAGATCCTTTCCTAGTATTTTCATAAACTTGCAGGGCTGCAAGGCCGTACCCAAAGAGCTCCTTCTTTGAGTCCTGAACGGCATTATCAGAGCCATTAAAATGGTAAACAGTTCCCCACTGCCATGAATAGAATCTGAGGCTACTTCAGAATCATCCTCAGTTCATGCATAAGTTATTGAAAGTTAATACCGTGTTTTGCAAGTTGCAGTTTGTTATAGATGTTATCATTAAAGAAAGTAACATGCATATTTGGCCACATGTTATTATGTGTTATTCTACATGATGTATTATTACATGTTATTTATTCCTCTTCAATAACATGTAATAATACATCATGCAATTTAAAAACCATATAATATACCTAGTTAAACAAATCGTTTAAATAGGGATTCAGATGGACCCATTGCAACAATGAGATGTACAAGTCGTTATGTTGAAAAACAAACTTTACAACTTTGGCGAGGGGGGGGGGGGAGATGGGAAAGGATAGGAAGGGGAAACAAAGGAGGAGGCAACAATGCTTGATAAGAAATGTACTCATTACCTTGCCCATGTTATTGTAACCCTCTGTACAGTATTTTCACAGTAAAAAAAAACATATAAAAATTTAAAAAGAAATATAAAAAAATCAGTCTTCCAAAACTATTTTGGGGAGCTGGCGTATTAAAGACAAAGTCAAAGCACAAGGAAAAGAGAACTTTCTTCCATCTTGCATATACTCAACATTGCCCTGTAAAATGTGATGAATGAACCAGAAGTGGCAAGAGCCATTCATCAGGAGAGTGACTAACATCATCTTAAAATTGAAGTTCTTCTAGAAAACAAAGGTGACTTACATTATTTGCTGATTGATTTATCAAGCCCTCATCTCCTGAGCCTGTTCAGCTTGAGGCAATCATGCAAGCTGTCTCACGGCTTTGCTTGCTCGGTTCCATATGGCACACCTAGCCATGGCTTAGTTCCAAAGGGACATAGGACAATATTGTGGCAGAGGCTCGAATTATGAAACTTGAGTTCAAATCCTACCTCAGTCACTTACTGGAGGAAAATCTTGGGAAGAGCTATACTGGTTTGTTTTGGGGTGTTTTGTTTTTGAGTCTTGATTTTTTCACCTTTGAGAGCAGGCTTCTATTATCCTCGGTGTGACCTGAGATAGCATATACTGAGTTTCCAACATGGAGACAAACACTGGGCTCTGGGGTAACGCTGTCTTTCCTCAGCATTCGGTACCACCACTGCTTGGCTCTGTGATTCTGCTGAGATTTCATGACAGTTCTCTAATCTTAGTTAATCTGATTTTCTTCTTTTGAAAAATACTTATAAACAGGGATGTCCTCCTCAAAGGGGTTTTGGATGAACTAAATGGGATAATGCATGTGGAGTTTTAGTTCAATATCATAGAATGCACCTGATAAAAGTTAGCTGCCATCATTACCACCATGCTCCTCACCATCATCCTAATTACCGCCATTACATCTGTCACTATCACTTGCAATACCACCATCATTATCATTAATACCCTTACCCCTGTCACTACCACACCGATACTACCACCATTGTTGCCATCACTACATTAATGCCACCATCATCATCACCAATGCCATCATCATCACCAATACTCTCATCACCACTAATACTAGGTCTGTCACTACCACTAGCACCATTATCTCCATAATCATCATCACTACTGCCAATAACACCACCACCACTAATGACACTACCATCATCACAACCATAATCAATGCTATCATCATCACCACTACCACCACTGCCCCCATCAATACTATTACCATCATTGTCAGCAATACCACCAACACTGTTATCACCATCACTGTAACTATTGTCATCCTCACAGCCACCATCATTATCATATAAGTTCAATTAACATTAACCGCTGACTTCCTTGGATTTTATACATTTAGCTCTTGTGTTGAACAGGTTATTGGCCTGGAGGTTGTTTTGGTTTGTTGATTTCACATGCACATCTTGATTGATGTGGTTTTGTTTGATTCTTTGGATGTCCAGGTAACTAATTTTCCAAATACCCCAAAAAGCTTGGAGTGATGGAAAGGTCTATTTGGTAGCTGTTCACCTGACCACCTTGCATAATCAGAATGATCCCAGTTTGAGCTTCCCAGGCCACCTCTCATATCCAGAAAGCATAAGACTTAGATTAATATGCAAACCTTTTTTTTCTTCCTTTTTTGTCATTCGTGGGGATTGAACTCAGGGCCTGGGCACAGGCTCTGAGCTCTTTTGTTCAAGGCTAGTGTTTTACCACAGCTCCACTTCCAATTTTCTGGTGGTCAATTGGAGATAAGAGTCCCACGGACTTTCCTGCCTGGGCTGGCTTTGAACTTCAATCTTCAGCTCTCAGCCTCGTGAGTAGTTAGGATTACAGGTGTAAGCCACCAATACCTGGCTTTATATGTAAATCTTAATTTCCTCTCAACCCCTAAGACAACCAGATTACAATCTTTGGTGAAGTAATTTTCCCCTTTTCTAAGTTTAACAGGGCCATTTCACAGGTCCCTGTGAAAAACCGTGTGCCAGAGGATTGATGCCACCCATGCAGGCAGATTCCCTACAACCTTATAGGAGAAGCCTTCTGGTACACTCCATCAATGGCAGCATATGCCACTTGCAATCTCTGTCTCCATACCCTTCACACACTGAAAATTTACTGACTTCAATTTCTTACTGCCTTTCTGGACATTTAAGAAAGGGAAGGCATGAAGGAAGAGTTATGGCCAGGGCTTTATTCCCTATCCTCCTACTCACTGTACCCCACCCCCAATTTCATAACATGGAAAAGCAAGAGTCCCAACCTTCTTATTACTCTTGAAAGCATTATCTCCAGCTGTTTTTTTTATTAGAAATAGCCACACAGTTCTGAGTAAATAGGGATGACATCTGTTGATAAGTTAAAGCTATATTGCTCCAGAGTAAGATGAAACAGACAGACTCCATCCCTACAGGGAGAGGCTTCAGAGCCAATCCTAAACATTTCTGTGTTTGCAATAAAGGAAAATATCTTCAATTATTTCACTGTTCCTCCTCTGCTTTCCCATCTGAGAGAATCACGTGTCTTTGAAAAACTGAGTCAACAGGGACAAAAAAAAGACCCCAAATAATATTATAATGGTTGGTGTGGGAATGGCAGGTAATTTATACTTCACTGATGTGTGTTGCTGGAGCAATTTTGAGGGTGAAATGTTAGCTTTTGAAGAGATGAAAGAAAAATGAAAACATTTATTTGGTTAAATGGCTAAGTAAATAAACTGCCTATCAGACTTTCCCAGCTGTCAAGTCAAAGTAGCATCTGTAACAATAGGAATTGTTTGGTCTGTCTCCCATTGTAACAATAGATACTGCCATAAATAATAAGTTGCTGTCATTTTTTTAACACTGATCTTCATAGTGGGAACCCAAGACATAAAAAGTATTACTTGGTAGATTTCAGTGTGCAAGAGGAAAGAAAGCTGAACTTCAGATGCTTTGGGAGAAGGAATCTTATTTTTTCAAAAAAGAAGAGAAAACTCCAGTTAAGGGTCTGGAGTGTGAATATGGCTCCAGTACAGGTAACCTTAGGCAAGCATTTCTTCTCTCATATGAAGAAGTGCAAAGAATTTCAGTAACTCCCTTTCCACAGTATCCAAGAATCACATGATATCACAAACAAAAAATGGCTTATCAACTTTGAAAGTAAAAATAGTTGAGATTATTATCAGCATTCTGTGTTTAAACAGAACTGAACAACAGAGGCTAATTAATTGTCTATTTCATGGGCATATGAATCTTAGACAAGTAAGTCTAACTGAAACTTTTGGAGCCCCAGTTCTTCAGACCTCTTTAAAGAAACAACCTTTGATGTCCCCCAGTGAATAAGTCAGAAAGTAACCAGAGTCTGCCTAAAGGTGGTGACCACTTAGATGGTCTCAGTGTCAAGAGATGGATTTGGCATGAAGTTAAAACTGAAGGGACATAGGAGATGAAGAAGAGAGTGTAAGCTTCAGTGATCTTGCTTTGGAGAAGTACATGAGGCCAGTCACTGGGCTGGAATACAGAGCAGCATGCTTGAGCTAAGGAAGGAACGTTGACTGAGAGACAGACCACCTGAACTTAAAGTGCCCGTAGAGGATTCAATGGTGATGTCACACTGGATACAACCTCTGGAGGTCAAAAGAGAAATTGAGCTGGATATGAAGATTCCAACATGATTTTCAACCATTAGAGCAGTGGATACAAAAAGACCATTCTGATTATCTAGACCAGAGGCTGGCAGAATCTATTATTCCTGCTTTGTGGGCCATATCATTTGTCATAACTACTCTGCACTTCTAGGCAGGAAATCCACAAAAGCTGATGGCATAAACAAGGGGGTGGATCTGAATTCTGATAACACTTTATGGACCAAGTTGGTGGCAGCCAGACTTGGTTAATGGACTAGTTTATTGACCACAGATTTAAGTCACTCACTGTCACTAGAATCAGTGTCTAGGAGGTAACCACAGAGCTTTTCAACTACCACTATGACTAAAATATATATTTGAAAATATATATTTGAAAATGTAATCCCTATCAGAATATAGTTCAATATTGTAATGATTCCTCACTTATAAATATTACAGGTAAGATAGAGAAGTTCACACTTGTCCAGATCCCAAGATGAACATGAAACACAGCCAAAACAACCCAGGATTATTCAAACAGGCCCAAGACAACTGGATTTTAGCAGCATCCCTTTGATCTAATAGGTTGTGATATGAGGCAGATGGCTTTCTTTCGGACCTTTAGTTTCCTCTTCTGTCAGATGATTCCCACAGGTCCTTTCAGCTGTGACATTTTAACATCCTCTCACTTGCCTAAGGTCCTCACCGCGATATAGAATTTTTCTTAAAAATCGAGTTCTCAAATAAGATCTAACAGCATCCACCCCTTAGGCTGTCCTATTCCTAACTACCAAGTAAGACAGGAATCTCTAAATTAGGCTGACATCATTAGGGACCCCAGGGACCATCAGACATAGATCCAGTACCCACTCTTGGAGATGAAGAGCCTGCTCAGCCAAGGCCAAGCTCCTGTGGTGTCAACCACCTCAATATTCTCATCTGCTACAGAACACAGTAAATTTGTGTGTGTGTGTGTGTGTGTGTGTGTGTGTGTGTGTGTGCGCGCGCGCGCGCACAAGGCAGATTGTTCATTCA
Organism: Dipodomys spectabilis; assembly: GCF_019054845.1. Taxonomy (NCBI): domain Eukaryota; kingdom Metazoa; phylum Chordata; class Mammalia; order Rodentia; family Heteromyidae; genus Dipodomys; species Dipodomys spectabilis. Next base: position 1,155,888 of record NW_024870684.1, read on the forward strand.
AATTGTCTTGCTCTTATTGGTGAGGAAATGAAGTATTGATCAGAACATACATAGACCCCATCCTAGAACATAGATAATACATTTCTGTATTTACTCAATAGGTTTCAGTACCAGAGACCCTAGGGGGCTAGTAAAATTAGCAGAATCCATCCTACATTCGGAAGATTGTCCTATCCCAGCAGCCACTGTGAGCTTACTTATTCTCACAGTTTCGTGAGGTTGTTAGTGTGAACCTCCATTCTACAGATGGAGAAATTGAGCCCAGAGAAATGAAATGCTTGCCTAAGTTCATGCATGCAGAGAAGAAAACTGTTGAGAAATTTCCACATCCAATACATTTCATGATTTATCCAACATGGATGTCAATAGAACTTTGAGTCATTTAGTCTGAAATTTCCAATAATCTGGTTACCACCTCCACTGAGTTCTGAAATTTAAATCTCCCACCAAAAACAAGAGGGTAAAATTGCTGTCTGCACAGGGTGGTGCTGAGGAGCCTGACTTTGCCCTCTCCCAGCTTCTGTCTGTCCTCTAATGTGGTTTAGCATCCTCTCACTTGCCCCAGCCTCCCCAGCTAGGGCACAGATGAGATCACTCAGCAAAGAGAAAGCATGGTATAGCACTGACCTCATATCCCCTGTCTTCATGTGTGGTACAGAAGTGTTAGTGAAGTTGTATTCCTTTTGCTAAGTGTGGCCAAGCTTTCTAAAACAAGTATAACAAGCATTAAATGGGAGTAACAGACACCACATAGATGTCTTCCAGCATAATCTTGTTATGAAGTGATACAAGAATCTATATACTCTTATACTTTATGCCAAAGAGCCAGGAATAGGAAAAAAGAAAGCAGTAAACAAAACCAGAAATGGAAGTCAAAGCCTTGGGCTACTTTGTGGCTTTCCACTGTCTCAGATGTGACTTTGTGTCTTTCCCATGGAGTGTCATCATTATGCAGGAGAGAGGTTAATAGATAGAACAAGGCTTTGCAACTTCAACCTCTTTTGAGTGGACAGACATGGTCATGGAGAAGTCTGTTGGCTTTTCAAGACTTGGCTCTGTTCACAGGAAACTCTAGGAGCTTACAAAACTAGACTGAGGTGTTGAGAAGCAGATGTGGCTGTTGGCACTGGGACGAACTTAGTTGAGAAATTCTGGAAAGAATTGTTTTAGGACAAGGAAATGTTCCGTAACCCATCTGGGTGTAATGTACTTGTCAAAAACCATGGAACTGTACATTTAAAATGGGCACATTTCCTTGTGTATTAAATTGTACCTAAGTGAACTTAGTAGAGAGAGCAGGTACATATATGGAAGCTGGTAGCAGGAGGAACTGGGGAATTGATGTCTGATGGAGTCAACATTTCTGTTGGATGTCATAAACAAATCTTGGAAATAGAGGCGATGGTGACAAAACATTATGGTGATATCACTGCCGCTTTGTTGTCCACTTAACAGTAGCTAAAATGGAAAATTCATGCTATTTCTGTTTATCCTCTTCCATCTAAAAAAAAAATCTCTGAACAAAACTAAGTCTCGTTATGTACCACTCAGCTCTGCCCTTTGAAGTAATAGGCTGAGTGTCTTGAAAACGGTCACTGCCTGGGCTCCTTTGCTCTACAAAACCAAAAACACAGCCTACAGCACCAATGAGGAGCTCAAGTGTTATCTTGCATGTGGTTGATGAAAACATCTTTTTCACTAGCATCTGTTAGTTGTACAAAGGAATTTCATTGTGATTCCCCATATGCACACAATGTGTCCTGATTAACACCATGCCCCCTCTATTTCTCCATCACTCTCTCCTCCCTTCTTGGAACAATTTCAACAGATTGCATAGTTCTCTTTTCATCCAGGTATATAGAATACTTTGACCATAGTTGCCCTTCTCATACAATCTTATAGCTTTTAAATTTCTCTGTAAATATAAACAAGAGATCATTACCCTAATACCATGAGTCCACTTGACCTCTTGTGTGTGAACATGCAATTCATACTTAAAGAACTTATGGAGTAGTCTGCAAACAGTGGGAGTCACTGATACATGGGCCTACAGCCAGGTCTCTAGATTAACTCCTCATTTGTCCTGCACACTTGCCTGGGTTTGGTCCAGTGCCATTGTTACATTCATAACAGACTGCCTAGTTACAGTGGCCTCTATGCACTACAAAGAAGAAGCTATTTGGAACAACACCCAAAGGTGATTAATAAGCCTCCGGTCATCTTCTATAAATCACATACCCAGTCACCAGGTGGCCAAACCTTTTGGGAGCATGTGCCAGGCTCATTCTAGATGAGTACCATGCATTCTCCTTTAATTCTCACTTACCATATCTCTTCCAAAAAGGACTTCCACCCCTTCTTGTGGGTACAGAGTCCTAAGAGATAATAAGAGATAGCATGGCCCATGCTAGGCATTGGGAGTTTGGTTAAACAACACGAAGTTTACACACATCTATAGTAGACAAGGCACCAGAAAGATGTCATGGCTAAGTGCAAGTGAGACATGAACATTGTCAAAATGATAAAAACCAACCAAAAAAATCTTCTTCTCTCTTGGCTTAAAGGATGGGCCAAGGCTTCATCCTTCCTGCTTTCCAGAAAAGAATTATTCAGACAATCAAGAGTTATCCCTGCTTCACAAAAGCATCCAAAAAAGCCAGAAGAAGCCCTGACTTTTTGACCCTTCTCTAAATCATGTCACATCAGCCCAAATCCTGTGATGAGCACTGTATCACCCCTCTTTCAGAGATACCCAATGGCTCCCTTCTCTATAATGGTAAATAAACCCAACTCATTCCATTCCAAGCATATTGTCAGTGGCCTTTGGTTTCAGCATAGGAAATGGCAGCCAATGTGTTCTTGACTTGACACTCCATGCTTCCAAATTTTCACTGCATCTCTAAAAAAGTGGGAAAGTCAAATTTTGAACAAGGTTGGGAGGTTGATTTTCTTTTAGTTTCACTGCATGGTTTGCATCTACTTTGTTGTGCTCCACATATATTTGTAAGACAATCTCATAGGTAAGTTTGATGTTCCTTTAAGTATTCACCAACTTCAAAGAAGAAAAGAACCATTCATTTCCTCATTCAAATCTTTGTTTTCCTTGTTCCTCGTGGGTATTCATTTTGCTCAGAATCTGGGATCCTACTGCACAAGGCATAGATCATTCTAGCACACACCATGACAGGATGGAGGACCGATGTCTAGTATAGATGATGTCCAAGTATTGAATGTCTCCCATTAACTTAGGGTCTCATGAAGCACTCTCTGGGGGTCAAAGTATGAACTCCCATTGCAGAATAAAAGCTGAAAGAACCCCCTGAGAAAAGTATCAGAGGTGGGCAAACTCTAACCTATTAGGGTGAAGGAGGAGAGAGCAGTGGATGTAGATGAGACTAGTGGTGCCATATTGGAAGGGCCTGTGTGTCGTCCTGAGGTATTAATGTGCTCCTCTGGGAAGCATGAAGTCATTGGGCTGTATCAGGCAGAAAATGGTCATAACTAGATTCTTATCAGAAGGATCAATACGGCAGAAGCCAAAAGAAAGGTGAAAAAAATGACTTATGTGACCTGAAGGCTGAGTATTGATTCATGGTCAAGAAGGGGTTATTTTAGTCCTAATGGACCATAAGACTAATGGGCCTTTTGTGCCCTGCTGAGTATCTTTGACCTTACCCTATGGGCAAGTGGGGGATAGTTTGAAGGATTTGAAGCAGATCATAGATGTAGTCATATCTACCAAACAAAACAAAATCATCCACAGCAGGTTGTGTTCATGTATATAATTCCATTTAGACTTTTGGACTATTGAAAATAACTTCATAGACTCCATAGTGACCTTGCCAGAAACCAAGTTGGAAATTTCTGACCAAATGATTTGTTAACTTCCCTGTAGCTCTGCTCTGACAGTCTAAGATTCTGTAACAAGGAAGGTAAAGCTATTGCCAGAACGTATAATGCATCACAGTGTCAGACTTTGGGATCATCTGCTGCTTGGGGTTTTTCCACACCACTGCTCCCCTTCATTAGTGGGGATAATTGAGAACTGACTGCAGTTGTTACTGCTGTTGTGCTGAGTATTTGAAGCTAAATTCCAGCAAGCAGGAGATGTGTGAATATTTATCTCAGCTGCAGAAAGTTAATGCAGTGTGGCATTAATTACCCTGTCTGAGCCTGCTGTCGTCTTCTGTTTTTAGGTGTCATTCTCAGTTGGATAAATTAGTTTCCAAAATTAGAATAGAGCAAATTGTAGGGTGAGATCAAGGCAGCTTTGACTTCTTAGGGCATCTAAAAAAGAAGAATGACTGAGAAAATCCATGCGGTCAACAAGAGGGAGCATCCTTGAAGCCTGACACAGACAATGGAAATGCCCCATCCAGCCATTGTTCTTAAATTTTTATACTCCATTGTTTATTCCATGTTCCCTACTCCAAAATACACACACACACACACACACACACACACACACACACACACACACACACACACAGGAAAGTTCATATTCAATCATAGAAGAGGTGTTAGAAACAATTTGGGATATTGGCAGGGAATCAATTGGGTACTTAATAAATCATCTTGCTAGTGGATAGGACAGCTCATGTTAATAATTCCACTTACTTAAGAGGCAGAAGCAGGAATATTACAAGTTTGATGCCAGTCTAGGCAAAAGTAGTGACAAAGCCTTACCTCAAAAATGAACTGCTGGGCACTGGTATATAGTCCTAGCTACTTAAGAGTCTGAGATCTAAGGATTATGTATGGTTCAAAGCCAGCTCAGACAGAATGGTACTTGAGACTGTTATCTCCAATTAACCACCAAAAAAAAAAAAAAAACAGAAATGGAGCTATGGTTCACAGTGATAGAGTGCTGAACTTAAGCAAAGAAGCTCAAGGACAGCACCCAGGTCCTGAGTTCAAGCCCCATGACAGACACACAGTGTGGGTATAGCTTAAGTAGTAGTAGCACTTACATAAAGCCCTGGGTTCAATCCCAAGTATCCAAATAAATAAGTAAATAATCTATCTTGGTCTCAATTTTGGTGAATGCAATTTTGAAAGAGTAAAACCAAATTGAAGTGTATATGGGACAAAAGTCTGAGAATGGGGGAGAAACTAGAAACTACAATATAGTCACTCACTAAATTGGCATGCCTTCATGCGTGTGGCCTTCGTATGTGTGAATGGCAGACAGAACTGGAGGTCGGCAATCCAGAAGGTGATGGGAGAGATTGGGCCGCCACATTTCTGTCACCAGGCCATTGGAAGAACAATCACATTTACTCTTCCGGAGATGGAATCCTTGCGAGGAACATGGTGGACAGACTAGCACTCTCTACATTAGAAAACAGCGTACTTTGAAAGACAGGAAGCTCCTTCTCCCTTGGAAAGTACAAAAACCCTAGGGGGCCAAGATGGCTCTGATACCATCAGAGTCCTAGTTTTGCACATGCCTACAGTCCTTGTTCAACTCTTGCCTAGTAACCGTGTGATGCTAAGGTGACAGAGGCCTCCTTGCTTGGCTTCACATTCCTGTCTATAAAGAGCTATTCCCACTTTACCACAGAAAGCAAGCAGTGTGATAGAGTTTGCAGGAGAGGCAGCATGTTGACCTTGAGGCTGCACAACTTCTCTGAACCTCAGTTGTTATCTACAAATGAGGATGTAAAGAATAAAAGCTGCTCCTGGGACTGTTAGGCTGATAAAATGAGATGTGAAGGGGCTCTGTAAATCTGAAATAGGACAGATGGAAGGATTAGTGCTCTCTCTCTCTCTCTCTCTTCTCATGTATCTAAACATACTAGTGTAAATTATGGCAAATTACTTAATTTCTCTGTACTTAATTTCTCACTTATAAAATAAACAGAAGGTGGCTCAGTGGTAGAGTCCTTGCCTTGCGTGCATGAGGCCCTAGGTTCGATTCTCCAGTACCACATAAGCAGAAAGAGCCAGAAGTGGCACTGTGGCTCAAGTGGTAGAGCGCTAGCCTTGAGCTAAAGAGCTGAGGGACAGTGTGCAGGCCTCACAAAGAAAGAAAGAAAGAAAAGAAGAAGAGGAGGAGGAGGAGGAGGAGGAGGAGGAAGAGGAGGAGAAGGAGGAGGAGAAGGAGGAAGGGGAAGAAGAAGAAGAAGAAGCAGCTCAAGTGATAGATCACTAGTTATGAGCAAGAAAGCCAATTGATAGCATGAGGCCCTGAGTTCAAGCCCCACTTCTGGCAAAAAAAGAAGTACTTGAGAATTCCTAACATGGTAGGCAGACAGACAGGTGCAAGAAAATAAATGAATATACATCACCTGTGTGCACTTGCAGGAGGCAGGCTACCATATAAAATATGACAGGATTAAGATATCACTGTACCCATTTAATTCTGGTACAAGCATCTAAGAGTTACGGCAGAAAAGTTCAAATTTTGTAGAAGGTCTTATTATGCTTTAGACAGAACACCAATCTGATCTGCTTTTCCAGTGTATGCTAGACTGTCTCTACCTGAACTACTGATAGGGTTTGCACAGGGCCAAGTATTGTTTTCCTCTGGGTTATGGTTATGGATTTACAGTGGCATGCTAGTGAAAATCCCTAGTATCACAGGCCAACCCCATGCAAGCAGCAAAACATCTGACTAATCCTGAAAGAGCAGGATGAGTATAACAAGTCCTAGAACTTTTGATGAAGACCTGAAGGGCAGTTGCTATTCCTCTTTCTCAGTGGCTCACCTATGTACTGCTTTTTAAGACAAAAGGCAAGGTAGAATAACATTTTACAGGTCCCAAGTAGACATTTATGGAACTGTGTTGAGAAAATTTCTACTTGGTTCATACAGTGATTACCATTTTCTGAAGACCAGAAATGTAAAGTATTGTCCCAGATGTTTTATGTGGACTTACCTCTAATTCTTTTTGGAGACCCTGGATGATAACAGTATCCCTTCTGCTTCATAGTGGAGTAAACCAAGGCTCAAAAATGAAAAACACCCTACCCATATCTCACAGATTTCCCACCTCCCTGTTATACTTTGCAATCTCCCTATTATGACAGTCAGTGACAGCCTTGAAATTAAATCTAGAACTAGATGAAGAGTTCTTTGGGGTGATAAACATGTTGGCAAAACAATACATACCATGATACATACCCAAAAATAATCTAAGGTCATCCATCATCAACCATCACCTTTCTATTTTGAATCCCAACCCTCTTTTCTAAAGCTGTCTCAGAAAACCTCACATAGACAACAAGGCCAGCCCTCACTTTGTTCCTCTCTTTACAGGAGCCGGAGCCTCTCTATGCACAGATCAACAGACCTAAGAAATAGCATCAATGTGAGCTTGTGGTGGGTGCTTCAAGACTGGCATGGAACTCAACAGGCTCTCGTGTTCTCTCTCACCTCGCCTCATCCCACGGTGATATTCCTGATTGCCCAATGGAATTTGTGCCGAAGAAGGAACTAAGTGTTATTGGCAACAAATGGCAGATATACCTATGGCAGCACAAAAACAAAACCAAACTACGACAACAACAAAAAATAAACATTACCACCCCCACAAAAGTAGATAACGTCCTACACCCAACATTCAATCATCAATCAAAGCAAATGCTTTCCCAACAAATATTCTGAGCTCTCTAAACTGGGTGTAAGATGACCCAGGATATGAAATCATAATTCTGTTTTCATTCCTCTACTTGTTGACTACTGTAGAGACAGCAGATTTGGAGTGACAGGCACCAGATAATTACAACAAGATTGGCACTGACTTCTTGTATGCAAAAGCAAGGAAATCCTCTGACCGCACTATTGTCATCTGTATGCCTTTTGGTATAAGGTGATGTCCACTCTGCCCCACAGAGCCTGGTCTGCCATTCTGCCCCTCCCATTCCTTTCTTTGTCATGTTTGAAAATTTAATGGGTGTACAAATTTTTGTAATGCTTTTTGACATTTTTTTTTAGATATGGGTGAAGAAATCTAACTGGGAAAACAAAAGTCTCTCCGAAGGTGAATTAATTTGAAATCACAAGACAAATAAGTGCTTGGTTGTTCCTTTTCGATCAAGAATGCTGCCAAAACAACCCTTTAGTTAATCTGCATCCTGCTGAAGAAAGACAGTTTTTTTTTTCGGTTGGACCATAGATTCTGTGAGTAGGAAAGGAGATCATTCCCCTTGATGAGAAAGAAGGAAAATGCATCTGATTTCGAAGAAGCTCTAAACTCTGAATACAATAAAAAGATATTTTTTAATTTTTCCGATACTTTGCTGCTGTAATACTATGCAGACAAGTGTCTTCTCCACGTGCCATTTTCAAAGAAAAGTCATTTGCCAAATAATTCTGGTACAATTCTGGTAATGTGGTTTTTGGATCTTAAAAACCAACTTTCTAGAAGAACAATGGGGCCATTAAATGTTTAAGCATAACAAACTGATTCCACAGTCAGAATGGTTCATCTCTTATCTCTTTTTGTATATCAGAAAATTCAAATGGGATTTTTATTTTATAACTTGAAAAAAAAAAAAAGGAAAACCCTTACCATTAAACTCTTTAAATATTTAAGGGAAATGGCTTTAAGGAGTTCTAATGAAAAAAAATTGTCAGTTTTTTTTGTAAATATAAATGTTAATGAAAAATGCTTTTTAATAATGCCATTACACTGTAGAGAAGGTAGCAGATTGAGTGCAAGATGTGACAAACTGGCTGGATGGGCTCACTTTCCAGATGTTATTCTGGAGCTGGTGGTAGGAAGCCGGAGTTGAGAGACAGCTGGCGGGAGCTACTGGCCAATCAGCAGCAGCGAGTGAGAAGGAAGTGGGCATGGGACTCCACATCCGGCCTTCCCGCCAGAGTACCCACCCTGTGTGCAAATGAGAAAATAGCAATTCACATTAAGAAGGCCTGACCTTCAGATTTTGAAACTCTTCCTCTTCTCCACTCCCATCTACTCTCCCATCAGTCACTGGACTGTTTGTACATGAAACAGAAGGGTTGAAGCTTCCTGTTTTTACATTTATGGGACAAAAAGTGCAGTGTTTGGTTTGTATGTTTAGCACATGATTTTCATAAAGAATCTATATATTTTTGCCCTACAGAGAATTGTTATACAGGTCAAATGTGTTTTCCCGATGTTCCTATGCAGTGACAGTATGTTGAATTTAGTGGTTTAACACTAAGAAGAAAACTTTCAAGAATCATGTAATTAATTGGACTGGGGAGTGATTCTTACTACTTGGTTTTAAAATTTGAAAGGTAGAATTTACATCAAATGATTTAAATAAGCTTGTGTGTGCTTTGGCTCTTCAGATCAAGAGAAAAATAAAATGAGGTCAAAGATTAATTTTAAAATGATTGTTCACACACATACAAAATGGGATATGCACAAGGTGATTTAAAGTCCACGTTTTACACAATCAAGTCCCTGGAATCTATTTTTTTTCTAGTCACATAAATCAACCAATGCCCATTAGAGAATATATTAAATGTTATCCTAATCTGGAAGGTCCCAAGAGCCCAAAAAGCAAGTAGGGCCATTAACTGCCCTCTTGAAGCTGTCACCTCTTGGTCCCTTGACTCCTCTAGGAATGTGCATACTTTGTATGATCAGGAAACCCATTCACATAAGGAGAAAATGAAAATGGTGTGGCAGCCAGGAGAGTGGTACCCAACTTGTGAGTTCAATAGGTTGGACCCGATAGGCGCTGCCTATGGGGAAATCAATTTCCAGCCATGTGGTGATCCAGGATTCCGATTCTTGGCCTGGTGCTACTGCTCCCTCAGTATGGCCTGAGTATGTCCTGCCGTGTTACACCATTATGCTGACTCTCGGGGTTGCTTCTGACACATTCAGAGTGACTGTGTAGCTGAGGGTGTAATTTCAGGTTTGTCATCTGGAGTTAGTTTCGTAACAGTAGATAACAGCAAACGTCATTATTAAGTGAACATGGTTGAAAATGTAACTGGCTCAACTTCTGGAAGATGCCCATGTGATGTATTAAAATGAAGGGAATAGAGCTGAGATTGCTTTTCAACTGCCTTCTCTATGCTCATTGGCAGAATTCTGGTTTTTTTTCCCCCAAGCATCCATTTGATGAGCCCAGAACCACCACCCCCAATCCCAGGAATACAGTTGACATTTCCAAACAAGAGCTGAGGTGCCAATGCCAAAAGAGTGGGGAGCCTGAACAGTTCTGGTTAGATCGCTGGCAAATCCATGCGTATGCTTGTTAATTCCTCATCTTTCACTAGCACGAAATTTGTCACTTTAAATTTTGAAACCAGGGAATTGTCATCTGTCATCCTGTCCCCATTTCCCATAGCTCTTCGATCTTTACATGTCGCAAGACTTTTTTGATAGCTCATATTCATCCCAGTGTCTACTGAAACCATATCATGTAATGTACCGGGCACCTTCTTTAAAAAATTGTTTACTCTGTGGGTTTGGTTCATTTCAATTTCTGCGTTCTGACACATATTTTTTTAATAAAGATGAGAGAGAAAATGACTGTTTCAGTACGTTTCTAGACCTACTTTAACTTTACCTCAGATGACAGTTTGTTAACATATATGGACACATTATTTTTAACTTTATGTACAATGCATTCAACAGAACAGTGAAATTTTTAGAAATTTTCCATTAATTTCTGTAACATGCCATGTAAAACTGTTACAAATAAACATGTTTGAGAACACAACAGCTTAGCCTGGTTTTATTCCATAAGTTGCCACTACATTCTGGATGAGAAGGAGTAATCACTTCTAAGTTTCATCTGTAGGATGTTGGGGACTGTCCCCTTGTACCTGGGCTAGAAAAAGTCAACTTCATTGAGCCATTAGATGGTTCATCCTCAGTCCTCAGTTGACTCCAGGCACTTGCTGTGCTTGGAAAAGCAGCCAAAGCAGCCAAAGTCAGAAAGACACAGGGAAAAGCAACCCCTGTCTAGTTATAGAGTTTGGACCACAAGTAGCATGGAACTTTCAGAATAAGAAAAGCTCCTTGATGGATTGATGGATTTAAAATAAAAATCTACTCAACTTGGATTGGAATGCTGAAGTTAACGAAGACTGGTAAAGAATTCTTCACTTATCTTTTCAAGGTCATCTGTTGTAAAGGCCTTGGAAGAAACTTTATATCCTCAGGTTCCTTCATAATTCTTACACACCTGCCTATTAAGTAAATAAGAAAAAAACTCTGACCAGGCCTGGCTTAGGCTCATAATCCTGGGTACTTGGGAAGGCAGATACAGAGGGATGAAAAGATCCAAGTTCAAGACTAGACATGGGTATAAAAGTCCGTGAGATCCCCATCCGAGTCAATGGCTAGGCACACTGGCATGCGCCTGGCCTCCCAGAAACAAAGGAAAACACAGTGGAAATATCACAGTCCCAGCCTGCTCAGGCATAAAGTAAGAACCAACCTGGAAATAACCAACTTGGAAGGGCACTGTCTGAGTGGTTCTAGTAATAGAGTGCCTGCTTAGTAAGCATAGGGCTCTGAGTTCAAAACAAACCAAAAAAAAGCCTGTGAATCCTGACTTCAAGTCCTAGTACTTCCAAAACCAAAACCTTCTCTGAAGCTAGTTTTTACTTTAATGGGTAATAAAGAAGAGAAAATGTATATAGGTTGGTGTATGTATGTGTATATATGTACATATGTGTGTATGTATATTATGTGTGTATATTATTTGCTCTGTAAGTAAGCCTGTTTCTCTCCAATCATGAAGCAGATTATGAGCTACCATTAGATCACAGAGTTAGTAAAACCCACTTCTGACTTATGACAGTTGTACTAATGATGGCATAGGCACAAACTCTCAATCTGGCCTTGTTACATGGAATGTATTGAAAGATGTCACCAACTTGGTGAGGAGTGGCTGGCTTAGATTCCAGCAGAATAAACTTGGAGCAAATAGAAAAAACAACTTCCACATAGTAAGAAATTTCAATCCTTGATGAACTCAACTTAAAGATGCTTCAGGAGCTTTCTTTTTATTTTTTTATGATGTTTTTTTATTATTAATAAGTTTTTTATTGTGAAAATACCATACAGAGGGGTTACAATTACATGGGCAAGATAACGAGTACATTTCTTATCAAGCATTGCTGCCTCCTTTGTTTCCCCTTCCCTTGCCCGCCCCCACTGCCAAAGTTGTAAAGTTTGTTTTTCCACGTAGCATCTTGTACCTTTCATTGTTGCAATGTATCCACCTGTATCTCTTTTTTAAACTATTTGTTTTTTTCCTTTCCCCTCCCCAAATTATACCAACATCAAATACTGTGGGCGGGGGTGGGGGGGGATGGGGGAGGGAGGGACGTACAAAGCAACAAAAAAATAGCCTTATAAATATGTTAGAGCCAATAGCAAGAAAGAAAAAACGTTTGAGTCCTTATCTTGGGGTTCATTTCGCCTAACATCAACTTATCTAACCTTTTCTGCTTGTCTCAGACATATACTAGTTATTGCAAATAAGGGAAACCATGGGACCTATGTTTCTTTGGGCCTGGTTTACTTCACTTAATATAATTTTTTTCAAAAGACTCCACATAGAGCTCCACTATGACCCAGCAATCCCACTTTGGGGCATTTAGCCAAATGATCACAAACAAGACCATACTAAAGCTACCAGCACAACTATGTTTATTGCAGCATTATTTATCATAGCTAAGATATGGAACCAATCCAGATACCCTTCAGTAGACGAATGGAGCAAGAAAATGTGGTATATATGTACAATGGAATTCTATGCCTCCGTCAGAAAGAATGGCATTGCCCCATTTGTTAGGAAATGGAAAGACTTGGAAAAAATTATATTAAGTAATTCAGGAGCTTTCTTAATATTAAAGCTAACATTCCAACTGAGCAACTAGCCTGTTCCTTTAGGTACTAGATGCCTTCTCTCTATTCTCTCATCTCTTTAAAAGAACAGCAGAGAGCATGCATATTGTTAGTAAAACATACATAAACAAATTTAGAGAGATCAACTAACCCCTACTTGCAAATGGCAGAGCTAAGACTTGGATTTTGCACCTTAGTTGCCATGGAATCCAATTCTGAAACTAGCTGGACATTCATTATTTTTTGTTGTTATTGTTGTTTGAGACAGGGTCTTTGTGGCTCAGGTTGACCTTGAACTGCAATGCTCCTTTCTCAACTACCATAGTGCTGGGATTATAGGCATTTCTCTCCACACCCAGCTAATAGATTTCTTTTCCTTCTTTTTTTTTAAGGATCTTGGCCTAATTTTTACTGACATATATTAAATTGTGTACAATAAGGGGAATTAGCACATTTTCATCAATATCATTGTATACTTTGATTTTATTCACCCCTCTATTACTTTCTTATCCATCTTTCTTTTCTCCTCCTTCGCTCTTTCCCTTTCACCATCTTAATAGTCTGATTTTACTTCATGAAATAGCTCTACATATCTTTGTTGAAAAACATTGACCTCTTAAGCTTCTTCTCAGACTTCTGTTTGATCTTTGGTAATGAGTTAGATTTTGAAATTCCTTCAGGTTAAAGTAAAAATAAAAGTCCATTAACTGTTCCTAAGTTGCTAAACATACAATTACCTCTTCGATTGGCACCTGAGAAAAACTGTATGTGTGGGGGCTAAAAAATAATAAACCTTTCTGTCCCAACTACTTCAAGTTTAGCTGAAACTAAGCCCTGGGGATTTACTTTGCCAGACTAAAAGAACCTTAAAGAAGTGACAAATTAAAAGGTGTGCTATTTAACTGCTAGGCGCATGCCAAAATAAATCAGGCAGACATATCTTCTTTCATTCTGTGCTTGAGAGCAAACCCTTGTTGTTTTGACAGTGAATGTTTTTTGTTTTACTCAGAGTGACAGTCGGAAAAATGCCTAGAATAAAAACAGGTTTCATTGAAATCAACCTTCAAAGCCTTGAAAGCTTTTAGAAGATGTTTAAATTCAAGGGAAATGTAAGCAGTGGTGCCTGAAAGATGAAAGGGAGGGAGGGAGGGAGAGAAAGAGGGGGAGAGAGAGAGAGAGAGAGAGAGAGAGAGAGAGAGAGAGAGAGAGAGAGAGAGAGAGAGAGTCAGCAGATACAAATGTAAATAGATGCCCAGACCTTTAATAACCAGTGTTTGGTGTCCAAGCAAAAATAAGAATCTAGCCTCTGTGTGCTTCTGGTTATTCTGGCCACTAAGGTTTCAGTTAGCATTTTTGTTGCTGTTGTTGATCTTGAGGCTTAAACACAGGGCACTGTCTCTGAACTTTTTCGCTCAGAGCTAGTGCTCTACTACTTGGAACCACATTGCCACTTCCAGTTTTCTGGTGATTAATTGGAGATAAGAGTCTCAAGGACTTTCCTGCCCAGGCTGACTTTGAACTGTGATCCTCAGGTCTCAGCCTCCTGAATAGCTAGGATTACAGGCTGTGCCACCAGTGCCCAGTTCAGTTAACATTTTCAAATCCTTGTGTAAGGCCTGAGAAGAGAGAAACATGCTTCTCCTACAGGTTGGGAAACTGGACCTCAGAGTCATTGAGAAACAACCATGCATCAGCAAAGACCTCCCCGAGAGGCTGCCACTGGCCCCAAGATTTGAATCCTAAACTTTCATCCCCCATCCCAGGCTGCTGCTTCCTGACAGGCTGTCTGTGATGTCATATTGCTCAGACACTTTGGATAAAATACTTTGAGCCCATCTCTATTCAATTCCAATGTGTGTCTATTCTATTAGCAGAATCACACCATGCATTACTCTGACTGCTTCTGTACAGAAATTGATTCTTAAGTAAAATGACTGTCTTTATTTTAAAGACAGGGGAAAAATCCAGTTTTATTATTGAGAACAATAATAACTTCAGCCCAATCCAATGAATACTTAATTTCAAAACAGGACTCTTGCCTTCACTTTATCTTCCAAGATGCAGGGATCTGACGAGGATCCCTTTTTAAAAAAATAGTTGTTCTGTTCATTCTCTCTTCAAGAATATTAATGACTGCCAAGTGGAAAATGTGTAAATATTCTTGCGAGACAGAAGTCTCTGGTGACTTGGGTCTTTAATCTTCTGAACAACCTCCTGTCACTCACTCTGTGGTCATACTGTCTGAAGTAGGAAAATCAGCAGCTCTTAGAACGCACACACTGTCACAAGTAAAATGCCAAAGTGTCCTTCTCCAGACACTGTGCTCCTAGCAACTGTCCCTCACCTTTGGGGTGAATGATGGGGTGACTGGATTACAGATGGGCATTGCTCACTTTCATCTCAGGGCCACAAGCTCAAGAAGTGAGGCTCTGTTATTAGAGGAAACATTTCCTCTTCACCTGCCTTGTGCCTTTTCAAACCTTCATGGAAGGAATGGGAAAGATGGTCAACCATCCTGCAGCCCATGTTTATCCCTTTAGGATAAAATGGATGCAAAAGGCAGATTAATATAAGCTAAAAGTAAAGGAAGGCTTGTAAAGTGATTCACTCCCCTTGTATCAAAAGAGAGACAGCTGGTACCAATCAAGGAAGTAACAAGATACATAATGGCCTTAATTAAATCTTCCTCTCAGTCACTAAACTTAGGCAACTCCTGGGGAGTATAGTATCTGACCATCTCTCTCTCTGCCGACCACTTATCTCTTTTCTCATGTAAGTAGAGCATCCACCCTGACTGGTAAGTCGATATGGTGCAGGATTCAGATGATGGAGTCTGAATTTAGACACTTTGGTTTAATTTCTGGTTCCCTGGTTTTCCAGTTGTGCAGCCTCTGACAAGTCCCTTTAAAAACTTTAAAATTCAGTCCACCCACATGTACAATTGAAGGCTGTGAAGAAAAATAGATTTGATAATTTCATACCTGGAACCTATGGTAGATTCCCAATGCACATTGTCTATTGTTACTATCAAAGAAAGCCTAAGAGCTAGCATGGCTTTTTGTACTTAATTCTTTCACTTCATGTTTTATCCTCTCACATCTATTATCCCAGGATAGTAACTCTGAAGTGTGCAGAAAAGCAGACAGTGATTTTATTATCTTTCTTTTGCTGTCAAAGTACAGCATCGAGAAATACACATACATCTTTGAATTTTTTTCACTGCCAAATTTAAAGCAAAATTGTGTCATGGATTTATTCATATAACAAAGAATCACAAAGGGTTCTTTATGTGCCAGATGCTGTGATAAGCACTGAAGATTCCAAAACTTTTTTTAATATAGACTCTTTTATTTTGGTTGGTCGTGGGGCCTGAACTCTGGGCCTGGGCGCAGTCCCTCAGCTCTTCAGCTCAAGGCTTGTGCTCTACCACTTGAACCACAGCGCCACTTCCGGCTTTTTCTGCTTATGTGGTGAAGAATTGAACCCAAGGCCTCATGAATACAAGGCAAGCACTCTACAACTGAGCCACCTTCCCAGCCATTAATGTATTCATATTTCAAGATGTTTTATAAGTCAGGTGTTGTGGTGCATATAATCCCAGCTACTTGGGAGGCAGAGATTGGGGAAATCATGACTTGAGGATGGCCAGAGGACAATGTTAGTGATTGCCTATCTCAAAAACAAGCCAAGAAAAAAGCTTGGTATAATGGTTCATATCTATTATCCAGTACCTTAGGATATGGAGGTAGGAAGATCCAAATCTAGAGCAAACAGACAAAAGCAAGAAACAAAAGCAAAAAGACTTTGGGTATGGCTCAAGTAGCAGAATGTTTTTTCTAGAAAGCACAAGACCCTGAGTTCAAGCCATAATACTTCAAGAAAACAAAAGTTCAGGTTCTAGTGGGACGGGTAGGTCACTAGACAAGCAAGTTATAGTAAGATTGATTCTGGCATGAAGTTATGGGTTAAAACTAAGGAAGTGATGTGAAAAAATTCACAAGGAGGCACTAATGGTTGAACTGAATGTTAAAGAATGGATAGGAGTTCACTACAAAATGATCTTTGGACTGTGGCAGTAGAGAGAAGAACACTGGCAGAGATGGAAGGGCTACAGAGCCTACTGTGGCTAAAAATGCAGCCAGAAAATGAGTCACCATTTCAGCTACTAAATAACACAGAAAACCAATTACTCGATCCATATTTCAAATCTAGAATAATTAAAACATCAAAAAGTGGTAGACATTACAACCTCACATTCCTAGTGGATAAATCAGAAATTCCCCAATTAATTATTAGCAAATCAAACCGCACTGTAAAATATGACTAAATAAAGTAGATCCTTGAAATACAATAGGTCAAAAGAGACTCTCTCATCTTACCATATGCTAAAAGGCATCTAATAAAATCAGTTATGTTCGAGACAAAATAGCAACCACACATTAAAGACCACAATATTAGATCCCTTCACATGATACCAAACCAACAGCATAAAATGTAACAGTGAAACTTGAGATATCCCATTAAAATTAAACAGTGGTCAAGGCAATTGCTTCTATCATTAACGTTGTGCTTCAATTTGAGCAGTGCAATACCTCAATATAAGGGAAAGAACTCAGAAGTTTAAATGAGAACCTAATTAACTGAGATTCTCTCTAAAGATTAATGATACTCATTTTGTTGCAAGCAGAGAAAAGTACAGTGTGGAATATGCACGTCATAGAACCCTGAGCCTATTCAGAGGGAAACATTCAAGGGAAATAAACTAGGAGTGCTACACAAGTTTGAAGAGAGTAATAGCAATCCTTGGCCATAAAGATGAATAGCAATGGTGTTCAAGGATCAATTACAAATCCAAGGCTGAGCAGACAGTTGTTGGACAGATGCCTTGCAGAACTATTCTGTGTGGAAGGCTGCAGTGGGTTTTGTGCAAAAGTGTGTTGCTAACAGAGTCTTTCGTTACCAAGCACAAGAGCATGACATCCCCTCCCTCAAAACCTCCTGCCTTTATTATATGTGTGGAGAGCGGGGGAGGATTAGGCCTTGACACAAGTGAGTCTATTTTGTTTCTGTCCACTTTAACACTATAAATGAGAGCATTGCCAATGTTTGCAGATGATATTTTTAGTACGAAATACATCTATACATGCATGTGTCTATCATTTGTATCTATGAGAAGAATAAGAACTGAAAGAGAATTCTGATGGCTAGAATGTATATAGAAATCAATAGTGTCTCTATTTCTGTAAGTAATCCTTCAGAAAACTCATTGGGAAAATAGGTTTCATTAATGATAGAATCCAAGAAAATATGCCAAGAATAAATTTAATGGTGAAGATATAAGATTTAAACTAAAAAGAACATAAGAAAACAAAACTATAAAACCTTCCCAAAATTCATAAAGTAACTGAATAAATTGAAAGAGGATGGGCCAACATCATAAAATAGCAATTTTCCCTAATTAATTTACAACTTCATTTAATTCCATCTATAATTTTATAACTTCAACCTTATTTCGTGTTGTATCATGTTTTAAAGCATATCTAAAAGAAAAATTTAATGGCATGAGAATATACTTATATAAAAATAATGTCAATCTTTCAGATAGGAAAAAGAATGAAATGTAAAGTATAGAAATAATCCCACAAAATATTAATATATTAATATGATTGATGCACTCACGTTACTGGGAATAAAACATTTGTTACAGGGAATATGAGCTTCTAGCTGATAGTAGATGCTTATCTAACACCATAGAGTTAATTAAATTACATATAAATTCAATATTAAATACATCAGATGCATGGAAAATATCCAAGAATATTTTCATGGACATTGATCAAACAACACATAATTACTGTCAAAAATTTAATCCAATACAGATGTATATTTATGAGAATATGCATAGATTTACTTTCATAAAATTATATACTAAAATTCCATAAACCATGGACAATGGAAAATCTGAAAAAATATTTATAGCATATAAAAAGAGTTCTATCATCCTAAATACACTAAAAATTCCTAAAAGTTTATAAAAAATGTTTATGTGGGAATTGGTAAATGACAGAATCAATTGGAATACACAAGGCTCATAATAACAAGAATTGGGAATCATATAAATATTCCACATTACATTACAGCCATAGGAAGCATATTTTATAGAACAAAAGGAGTAAATGTGCTGAAATGAAATGATATCAAAGATACCTTAGTGGGGTTTGGCAACTTCCCATTTCTTTTTTTCAATAAACTATTTTTAATTATTATCTTTAAGGAGTTGTACAAAGTGGTTGTACAGAGTTGACATTTAACAAAGCAGTGCCTCTTGATCAATGTCATCCCTTTCAAATTCTCACCCATCCCTTCCAACCCACCGCTTCCCTCACTTTTCTTAATTTTATAGGATATACATTGAATTCTGGACTGCATTCTCACTCTCTTCTCCTCTTCATTCCTCTTCCTCTTTCCCTTGGACCCCACTCTATCACTTGCATATTATATGCTAAGTCTAGCTTCCCTATGTGAAGGGAAACAGGCAGCCTTTGTTTCTCTGAGCCATGCCCCAAGCCCATTTTATTTTAGATTTTGTTGTTTTGTTGCTGTTGTTGTCAGGGTTTTTTGGGTGATGGGGACAAGTCTAATATTTTGAAGGTTGGCCTTGGATAGTAGCCTATCCAACCTATGGCTCCCAAATAGCTTTGATTCCAGACACATATCATCACACTTGACTTATTTGTTCAAGTCAAGTCTTACTAACTTTTCCTCAGGACTGACCTTAAACTGTGATCTTTCTGTCTTCCAAGTTGCTAGAATTATATGTGTGAGTCTTTGTACATGATCCTAATGCATCTTACTATAACACTAATTTTTATTGTTATAGGGAAACTCTCATTTGACCATGCTCTTCCATCCTTATTTCCTTACTCCCCCAGAAAACAGTTATCCATTCGTTCTACCTTTCTGTGTTCTTTCTGCAATGCTTAGTAAGAAATAGTTTCATAGGTGTGTGTTTTTAATATGTAAATAATTCCATGTGTGTGGATATATGATTCAAAATTGGGGTACAGGGTTCCTACAATAAAATACACACATCTTAGATGTAGAGTTCAAATTACAGCTCCCCATTGTACCACTTTGCAGCCCTGTGTTGCTAGGTGAGTTGATTTCTCTGAGCTACCATATCTTTACCTATAACAGGACCAGTCCTGGAAAAAGGAGTAACAGAGCTAATATGCTGGGCATCAGTGGCTCATATCTATAATCCTAGCTACTTAGGAGGCCAAGATATGAGAATCTACTTGAGCCAGCCTAGACTGGCTAAGAGAGTCTTAACTTCGGACAGCAAATCCATCATCACCCTGAACTTGCAGGGATGATGGAACATAGTAGGTGAACTGCTCATGTCACTGAACAAACATATAGGGCTAATAGAAGGGGCTCAGGCCAAATGAGACATTCTGAAGTTTCCTTGTAACTGTTTTTGCATAGCTGGACAGCCTTGAGTAAATAACTTTACTTCTCTGAGTCTCAATTTCTGATCAAAGTCAAGTGCCTGGATGGATGTGCAATGTCAAACCCTTTTCAATGTTGCAGAAATATTCTGGATCTGGAAATAAATTAATCAGGGTTATTCACAGAGTTATTAACCTTCTTACAAACCCTGCAGTACCATACCAACAGGACAACTTTTCAAGTTCTGGGGACACAAGATGTAGGAGACAGGCCTTCTCCTTGGAGGGGAAGGAGGCCGAGGGACAGGCAGCTCAGGAACTCCAATGCCCTGGCACAAATATTAGTTAACAAGCTTGATCCTAGAGACTAGGGAGCACCCAAACAAAGGTTTGCTTTCCTTCCTGGGACAGTGACATAAGACTTCTCAAAGAGGGTGACCTTTAAGATAGATCTTGAAAAGGTGAAGTTGCATTTTTCCCTACTGGAAATGGAGATGTGAGCCGAAACTCTATTCAGAAATATGCATCAAGTTGTGTGAGTCAAGTAATGTATGATGTATCAATGGAGATGAAACCCAGTATTTTGCCTAGAAGATATAACATGTTTTCATAAAAAGGGGAGGTAAGAAACTGGAGTAAAGGGCCATGGAAGTGTAGGGCTCCCTTTGTCTCCATATTAATGAGCTCATGGAGAAAGCTATCAACCTGCCTGGAAATTGGCTTCCATTCTAGAGAGCTATACCCATGGAATTTGAGCCCCAGAAAAGAAGTTTAAAAGTCATCCCAAAGTTTCCTACTGAGCTCTTCTTCCTTTTAGGCATCTTTCTCTTGTCACCTCTTCCTTTTCTACCCTCTTTTTGGGGAGGTGACTGAAGATGCCAAGATGTTTGAATTTAGTCACATCTTGGTCACTAGCCACATTTGATTTGGGGAACACAAATTACAGGAGAATCAATTAATTTTTAATAAGTAAAAGAAAACATGAGGGAAAGGAAGAGTCTTCTCTGAAGCCTCAGAGAAAGTGAATATCAGGGCTGGGGATGAGAAAGACCCATTCCCTTGGGGCTGGGAAGTGGTAGAGCGCTTGCCTTGCATGCATGAGGCCTTGGGTTCGATTCCTCAGCACCACATAAGCAAAAAAGCCAGAAATGGCAAAAGACCCAGTCCCATGCTCTCTGCCCCATCATCCCTGTAATTTCTGCACATGTGACATGGCTAAATCCTGGCGAGAGCATCTACATATCTAATAAGGCTTTCCTAATGCAGACACAGGTATAGACAGCATGCCTCCAGTCCAGGGCTGGAGATAAATCTCCTCTGCATGCTGGGCCCCAAACCCGCTGCTGGAAGCCTGCTCCAGGGGGAAGGTTCTAGAACATCAGGTGGCTTCAGGAGAGTCTTGGACTTAACCCCTAGCATCAACAGAGGTGTCCCCAGGTATTTGTTCCAAGAGTCTTTAGTATGTTGTCACTTGGTAGAGTTTCCCAAATTAAAGAGTGTGTTTGTGTGTGTGTGTGGGCAGAGAGACAGAGAGAGAGAGAGAGAGAGAGAGAGAGAGAGAGAGAGAGAGATTCTAAATTGCTCATGGCAATTTAGAAGTCCACATGAAGTCCTCATCTCAATCAGTTTTCTCACATAACTAATATTTTAGTTATTAGATCTACTGATCTTCTGGGGGGTCAGGTCCTATGGAGGTTGTTTTTAATCACATTTTGTACATAAAGCAACAAGCACAGAGGGTCTAGATCCCATGTTCCAGGTTATACAGAGACATACAGCAGCCTCACAATTCGAGCACAGCTCTCCCCAACTCCAAACTCTATACATGAGAGCTGTGTGACCTTGAGCAGTTCAGGTTTCTCAACTGAGACATGGCAGACAATAATAATAACTCATGCTGTGGAAAGACTCAGAGAATAAATAAATCAAACTGGGTAAAATAACTCCAACCTATCAGGACTGCCATCAGGATTAAAAGAGTTGATATGGGAAAGTGTTTTGTAAACGGTGACACACCATACAAATTTCATCATTATTATTATTTCACAAAAACTATGGCTGCCCTCACAGACGGAAACAATCTGCGGCACCTATTTATGACAACATGCTTCAGAAACAATTTCCTTTCTGACAGGTTGCCTCCCTATCATGTTATTAAAAGGTTAAGGAAAATGAACAAGTGAGGATTAAGATTAGATCTTTCACACATGAAACTACAAAATCAATAGAGCCCCCATAATCTATCTGGTGACATGAAGAAATATATCGAGGTGCCAGGGACGATTACTCAGGGAAATGTCAACAGGTATTGACAAGAAGCCTCCTGGAAAAGCAGTAGCAGCCAAGACTTCAGTGCAGGCTCCCTCAACCTGTGCCCTTCTGGCAGAGACTCGTGTCCTAAGAACTTACTTGTGGTTTTAATTCATCATTGCGTTCATTCTTCCTTTCTCCATTTCTTTCGTTCAGGCACTTTGTATTCTCCTGACATTCTGCTGAATGTCTGTTCCCTACAAATTGGGTCAGAGCTGCTTGGATAAAATAAGCACCATGGAGAGCTCTTGATAACACCTATTTGTGGTTGCAATGAGGCCCTATCAAAAACCTGCTATTATCACCCATATGCTATGCGGTCATTATCATTGTCTTGGAAATTATTTCATGTTTAGAAGATGCCAGTTACCCTCTTGGCCACCTGTGAAATGGGAAACCAAAGCTGAAAATGCCAAGCGGTAAATTCTGCACCCACCTGGAAAGGGTGTTTGGTGATTGCAGATGGAGTGCACTGGTCAGGATTTTAGGCCAAAATTCTAAGGGTTGAATAAATATGAAATTCGAGTCTATTGCCAGGGTACCTTGAGAAAGGATGGCCTTCCACATATGGAACACCTGCCATTTGTCAAGCACTGGGCAGAAATTTTACATATACTATCTAATCCTTAGGGTCCATGAAAAGGATCAGAGACACATCCTAGTTACTGATAGCATTGTGATTCTACCTCAGTCCTTTGTCCCTCCGTGTCCACCCTGCACCATTCCCCCAGAAGGCTCTGCCTCCCAACCTTTCCAGCCCCTTTCCCAAGTAGCAGCACATGTTAAGGAAGAAGCCTTTCATTTATGAGCCTTTTAGAGGGACATTTCATATGTAAGCCATATCAATTAATTTGTGTTAAAAATAATTATTCCTCACAAAGCAATGCCACTTCCTGGATGTGGTAACTGTTCCAAGGATGATGAGTCCATGAGTCATGCTATACCCCCCTCTGTAGCTCCCTCCCATACTGAGACTTTAACTGTATTAACCAATGTAATGTGCTGGGGAAATAAAAACACTCCACATCTGTGACAGGCTAGAGCTTTAAGAAGATGTAGAAGCTTCTGCTTTTAAGTTCTTGGGCTCTCTGAGTTTCCATGTAAGATGGCTAGCTCCCCTAGTAGGCAGATCATGAGAAGGGGAATGTGGAGTGGAGTGGAGTAGACTGTCTCCTTGAAGAGGCCCATAGGAGAACTCAGGCTCCAGGCAAGCTGTTTCAACCATCCCTCAGCCAGCAAATATCCAAGCTGAGTCCACAGACCTATGAGTGGAGAAGCCATCATGGATATTCCAATGCTGGCAGACATCCCAGAATGAATGACCATTCCTGCCATACCAAGTCTGAATTCTTGACCTATAGATTTGTGAGTAACGGTAACGTAGTTAGTGTTTTAAATGGCTAAGTTTCAGGGTACTTTCCTATAGCAATACCAAATAATCAAATCCTTATATGACACTAAGTAACACCACTGATGGAATTGTAATGTGAGCTTGACTCATAATATAGGGTATCACAAACACAGGGAAGTTTCCCAGAATTCCCTGCTGCAGCCACAGAGAAATACCTGATCACCTACTCACATTTATTCAACTAGTTATAGATAGATAATTGATAAGTTAGTTTATTTCCTCTGTGAGCTTGGAAGCTCTGAGGGCAGAGAGCCATGGGTGATATTTACTGTTACATCATCCTCCCTGGTCTAGGTTCTGGTCCAATGCAAAAATACTTTTTTTGCTAGTCCTGGGGCTTGAACTCAGGGTCTGGGCACTGTCCCTGAGCTTCTTTTGCTCAAGGTTAGCGCTCTACCACTTGAGCCACAGAGCCACTTCCAGTGTTTTCTGTTTATGTGGTACTGAGGAATTGAACCCAGGGTTTCATGCACACTAGGCAAACATTCTATTACTAAGCCACATTCCCAGCCCCAAAATACTTTTTGAATGTACAAATAATTAATGCCAAGTTCATATTAGTATGAAGTTCAGCATAGCCTTAATGTACAGATTGAAAATTTTTTCATTTGCTCAGTTAAGAAGTTTGAAGTTGGTCTTATAGGGAGTGAATGAACAGATGAATAAGGTGGCTTAAACTCTACCTCTTGCCAGAGTTAATCTGCAAAATCAATGCAACCACATAATCCATCCAGTTGTACAGAGTCCCCCAGGTCATTAGTTTCACAGCACATTACTAGGTAGAATCTCATTTTCCCTCCTCACGCATTTCTAGCATTCCTAAAAGTGTTTGCCATAGAAAATGAGCACTCTGCATGTGTTATTTTTAAAAATTCCAATTGCATGTACTTACATAAAATATTCACAGAATGTATCATTCTGAGTTGAATTTGAGATGTTTTATTGACAATGTCAGTTGATGCATCATGAGGTCAGTCAAACATTCAAAGATTTTTGGGAGCCATAAAAGTGCTTAATAGAAAATATAATGGTGTGCCTCTCTTAACAGACAGTTCTATAGATGCACTAAGAATTGTTGTGAACCATCCAGTTTGTGGAGCCACCCTATACTAGTTGTGGAGACTGTGAGGCTCCATGGCCAATGTATGGAAGCTTCCACAGTTGGGAGCTCCACTGAAAGCATGGCTGTCTTCACTGTTATGCTCCTTCTGTCTTCTGGAGTTTCTTCTGGATCACTTTTCTCATGCATGCTGTTGAGTCCTCTCTAACCGATGCCATGGTCAATCATCAGGAAACAGCCAAGCAATATGTGTACTCCAGGCCCTAAGTCAGTGAGACCAAATCAAATTGAGCCATAAGGCTATCTTCTCTCAACTTGATTTGACAGGTATCTGCAATGCTGGAGACAAAGCTGAGGAATCAGCTCTCCTTTAGGTTGTGGCCAGCCTTCTGCAGCTCAGCAGCAGATTGGAGGCTCTTGGTATGCTTCCTCTGTTTACTTAAACCATATAGTTTACCCACTGTGTTCAAAATCTGTCTTTATTATTTTATTTTATACTGCTATGAACTAGATGATATCATTCTGGTGAGTAAAGGGTGTGAGTTGGTGTCCAAGCAAGATTCCCAGGCTATGATACAACACAGTAGAGACCTCAGAAGGCAATTGACTACTTGCAAGAATGATCAAGGATATGAAGTAGTCTGGCTTTATTATCAACCACACAAACCATAATCCACTCATGGAAAAATGCATTAACCTCTTATAGGGAAGTTCCCTTATGACCTAACAACCTTCTACCAAGCCCTATCTCTTAAAGTTTCCTCCGTCTTACCACTGACCTGCTAGGGACCAAGATTCCAGCACAGAAACCTTTGCAGGACGAACTGAAACCCCATAGCACTATCCCATCATGCCTACAGAGTACATGTCTGTACTTCATAGACCACACACACTAGAAGACACCTTTGTGTGTCAACACAGAAATACCTGTCCATTTTCTACAGACAGAGGTATACCTAATGGAGGACATCATTCTCACATCTGTCAACCCAGGATGAGCTTTCATTTGCCTACAGTGAGCTTCCTCTGTTAAATAGTTACTGCTTTTCAGCCACCATGACAGGTTTCATGGCCACTGGCTCCTAAAATGGCTGTTTCTGACCTGTGACATTCCTAGACAACATTTGCCATGCTGAAAGGTCAGGAAAAGGGATTTCAGGGAGGAAGGGACTGTTAGCTTAGGTAATGCTAGCAAGTAAAGCAGTAACACATGGCAATCTCAGTGGTTTTGTTCTGTACTCATATACTTTCATCAGGGTGAAAGGTTACAGCCCATGCTGTAACCTAGGTTGCCAGATATTTACCCTCTTCAGCAGTACATGCCAAAGGCATCCTGGCTTTCCAAACCAGGATGGAGAAAAGAAAGTCAATGGGAGTGCCCTTGGGCCAGACATACATCTCTTCTTCATGTATTCCATCAAGCAAGGCAATATACCATATGCGGTATACAATATACAATGGCTAGGGGTGGAGGGAAATGCAGTGGAACCTAAGAGATCGGAGATGTGGAATCCATAAGCAGCTATTCTCCCTGCCACAAAAGGACAAGGCTCTTCCTTATGATTGGGCTACAGCTATTTTTTTTCTTTTTCTTTTCTGATTAGCAATAGAGCTATATCCTTTTTTTCATTTGGATTTCCCTCTCCCTGCCCACCTTCTCCCCTCCCCCCTCCCCCCTACACACACAGTCCTCTGGTAATCACATTGCCTGCTCAGCCCACTATATTTTTTCCTGGAACAATTCTGAACCATGGTGATGATAATATGCATATCATGGCTACAGACTTCAATATGTATAACCACCTCCAGGGAAGTACTTATCACAGCCAGCGATCCCCTAAGAGCTCTTCAAAATCAGATGCCCCAGATCACAAGGAAAAGCCTCCAGGGAACACCTTATGGTGTCTTAGACATTGGTGGGAGCAGTAGGAGGGGCCAGGGCCTGCACTCCATGATCCAGGGATGATGAGCGCTGGAAGATAAGGTGGACCAACTTGCACTATAATTCCCAGGTATGGGGGTGATGAAGGAGGAAACACATGCTGTCCAAAATGTTCCTGCTCTGGGTGGATGCCAAACTCAGCCCCAGGGACTTAATATACTTTCCTTAATAGAGAATCATAATCTCCATCCTAATAACCCCATCTTTGTGCAGAGCTGCATCATTTCCAAAGTCCCTCACAGAGAATGTGTTATTGACTTCGCTCCACAACGAGAGGGACATTATGTTTATCCTCTGCTCCCTGTTGCTGCCTGCAGCACCCTGACTTCAGGCCTCGTTATCTGTCAGCAGACTATTACATCAGCCTCTAATAGGACTCTCCACTCCAATTTGCCTTCCCCTGGTCCATTCTCTACTCTGAACAGAAGGAGTCCCTCACAAAGGTAGCCACCTCTTCCTTCTATAACTCCCTACCAGAGCACCCTGCATAGAAGATAACTCCATTAGCACTGCTCATTGGACCCTGGGCCCTTGTTTTACCCAGCCTCATCTTTTACTCTTTCCTACCGGCTATACAGAGGCCTGATCTACCAGTACTGAATGGTTATGGTTCTTGGGACCCCTGAGTGATCTCTCGCCTTTGTGTCTCCATTCTGCTTGTCCTCTCAATCACATATTCTCTGTTTGCTCTCTAATGGATCCTCTGTAACCCTTAAGGATCAGCTTACTTCTAAGAAAGCTGTCAATGAACACATGGAATATGGTACACACACACACACACACACACACACACACACACACAGGGCAACTGCCCAAACAAGACTGCAGATCTCTGTTCCTGACCACACCATTCTGCCTTCTCATCAGGCTGTCCTCTCATGGAGAAGAGCTAGTATATACTTATCTTGATACCTGATCACCTGGCAATGCACATAGCATGTAGTAGACCCTCAACATATGGCTATCAGAACATATTTGAAACTAAGGCTATTGCCCAGAGCCTGAGGAACACGTCTAGGACGTATACTAAAAATTGAGAGAAATGTGATGCTGATCTAATTTTTTCCATGTGCACCTTTAGCTGGGTGCTGTGGTTCACACCTGCTAATCCCAGCACTCAGGAGGTTGAGGCAGGAGGATCAATAATTTGAGGTCAGCCTGTGGGAACTTCTCTCAGAGAAACAGAGAGAAAGGGAGTAAGAGAGAAGGTGGGGTTCTTTGCTAGCTCAGGGAATGATTGCTTACTCTTGGCAGGGAGTGTGGAGTAGTCTGAAGTGTACTTGGAGAATCCAAAGGACCGAAAGATGCAGTGCTATATATACTTTAGGTTCATATACTTGATTTGAAAAGCCCCCTTAGCCAGGTGCTGGTGGCTCACCCCTTTATTGCTAGATACTCAGGAGGCTGAGATTTGAGGATCAGGCTCGAAGCCAGCCTAGACAGGAAAGTCCATGAGACTCTTAGCTCCAATTAACTAGCAAAAGAAATGGAAGGAGGAGGAGGAGGAGGAGGAGGAGGAAGAAGAAGAAGAAGAAGAGAGGAGGAGGAGGAGGAAGAGGAGGAGGAGGAGGAGGAGGAGGAGGAGGAGGAGGAGGAGGAGGAGGAGGAGGAAGAAGAAGGAGAAGGAGAAGGAGAAGGAGAGAGAAGAAGAAGAAGAAGAAGAAGAAGAAGAAGAAGAAGAAGAAGAAGAAGAAGAAGAAGAAGAAGAAGAAGAAGAAGAAGAAGAAGAAGAAGAAGAAGAAGGAAGAGGAGGAGGAAGAGGAGGAGGAGGAGGAAGAGGAAGAAGAAGAAGCAGAAGCAGAAGAAGCTATAGCTCAAGTGGTTTGGGCACTAGTATTGGCCAGAAAAAAAACTCAAAGCTCAAGGGACCACATCTAGGTCCTGAGTTTAAACCCCAGCATTGGTACAAATATAAAAAATAAAAAAGCCTCCTCACACACAAGAGTTATGGCTCTAGGAAGAGCAGATAGACCATAGCATTAGTGAGGTAATATGTGACATTTGCCCTAGACCTAAAGAATTTCCAGAACTGTCTACAAGGGGTGAAAACTCAAATTTGAGGGCTAAAAAAGCAGAATTTGGTTGTACCTGGCTGTAGATTTGCTAATTCCTGGCAATGGAAGCAGCTGTAAAATACCACCTCAGAGGCATGGAGATGATCCTTGGTTTGTGGCCTTGTTGTCAAGATCAAACAGGATGATGAATGGGAAGAATGTCAACTTACTAAAACCTGGCAATGAAAAAGGTGTGTGCTATTATCCCAATAGCCTCAAGCTACCTCCCTCCCGGCCTCCATCTCCACCCCCTTGGTGACATCAGGAAAGTAACACCTGCAACCACTAGGAGGAACTGTGCAGTTAAAATTCCTTGTAGACATCTTGGATCCTGGAAACAAAGAGCCCCTGGTAGTTAGCTCAGAGGCCTTCCTATGCACCCAATATTAGTGTAAAATTAGTCAGATTTAGTCCCGGGTGTAATTTCCTGGCATAACATGAACAGAAAAATCTGGAAGTTATGACGTGATACAGTCAGACATGCATGGGTTCCTGCTGGACATATCAGGTTGAGGATGACCAAGGGCACCCTCATTACATAAAGATTTGGCTCCTTTTAAATGCAGGTAGACACACTGCAAGGGGGGAGGAGATGGGGATATGGAGTTCAATTTTCTCCTTGTTTACAAATGATTAACTGCCACAATCAATTGTGTCAAAGTTCAGATCAACGGTGGCCTTGGGGACATTGGTGAGATGTGCCTTGTGCTTCAGCCAGTGATAACGGGCGGGAAAGCACATGGAATGGTTGACAACAGAACTTGTGTTCTCTGCCTTCCTTGCTTTACCCCCACCTTCTCACTATATTTTCTTTTGGCATGTCCACCCCCAAGTCCAGGAGAAAGTTGACTTAGCAAGAAAGAATATCCAGAATTAGGCCAGGAAGGAGGTAGGGGCTTCATGCTTTATGCATTCTAACCCCAAACAACATTATGAAGAAGGTATTCAGGAATCATCACCTACTTCTGCAGAAGAAAAAAACTGAATCTTAAATGATGCAACTGGCTGATCACAAAAGGATCACAAAGTCCTTTCTCTAGCCCAGCCTCACTCATCCTAAGTCACTTGACCCCTCCACATTTCCTAATCCACACTCACAATTTTAACAAGAGCATTGTCCACCATTCTGTTGCAGCCCTTTCTAGGCTGGAGGTTGATTTGGTAAGTGCAGTTTGGTTAAAGCAGTTTGGACTTTAATTTGTTGACTCTGGAATATCAGGAAGACCTTTTTTGAGAGCCTTGGTCATGTGCATATTACCGCCCAGTTTGACAGGTGCTTTTCCCAGAGCCCCATGCTCTGCACCATAAGCAGATGGCACTATGTCTAGGTTGGAATTGGCGATGTTGAAAACTGGGGCTGCAATGTGAGAACATTGATGCCATTTCTAGTCTATCTGGAAAGCCTTTCTCCTACGAGAATGTTTATATGGAGTCTTCTATTTCAAGAATGCTCAGCCGGGCGCTGGTGGCTCACGCCTGTAATCCTAGCTACTCAGGAGGCTGAGATCTGAGGATCGCGGTTCAAAGCCAGCCCGGGCAGGAGAGACCGTGAGACTCTTATCTCCAATAAACCACCAGAAAACCGGAAGTGGCGCTGTGGCTCAAGTGGTAGAGCACTCGCCTTGAGCTGAAGAGCTGAGGGACAGCGCCCAGGCCCAGAGTTCAGGCCCCACGACCGACCAAAAAAAAAAAAAAAAAAAAGAATGCTCAAGGGCAAGGTTTTTTTTTCCCTTTGAGTCAGTGTCATAGGGAAGATAGGCAGACGGATCTATGAACTGTCCAGAGCAATAGAAAGCTTAGATCACACAGGCTTGGATCTCAGTACCTGTGAGTCACGCCTTAGCTGTGCTCAGCCTGAGGAAGCACAGGGGCTTCTCTGACCAGGAATGGAGGAGAGTGATAGGTGAAGCCCAGAGAGGGGCTGTACTTTGCCCTGAGGCACACAGCTGGTAAACTTATTACAAAAGAAAGATTTGAACTCTAGAAGATGGGACCTACAGTCCTTCTCAAAATGACATAATCCTGGGCTCAGGCACACAGCTGGTAAACTTATCACAAAAGACTCTAGTAGATGGGACCTACAGTCCTTCTCAAAATGACATAATCCTGGCTCATCTACCTGCAAATCCTGTGTTCTACCTAGTAAGAATAGCTCTTATGGCTGAGTATTCAACTCAGGTCTGTGCTCAGCACTCTTCTTATGGTAACTTACTTAATTCTCACTGCTATGAGGTTAAAGAAGCTGAGACACAGGAATAGAGGGATTTTCTCATTTGATTTTAGTAAATGGAAGAGGAAATAGTGGACTGAGCCGCTGTCCTTAGAGCCTGTTGTCTCTGTTGCTTACCCAAGCATCATTACATAGGAATAAAAGCCAGGTCACTGCAGAGTTTTTTTATCGTTCTCATTGTAGCAGCACAGGTAAGTTTCAATCTGTGCAAAGTCTATGAAGGCTCCAGGCATTGGTGCATCCTGTTTGCTTTGCTGAGCTATTTGCTCTGCTCGGTGGATAGAAACTGACACTAGCACTGGCTGTGTTGGCTTTCCTTGGATCTGGGAGCCTCAACTGAAGTTCAGTCACCTAGAGAACATGAAGAGAGGGATGTGGGTTTGGAGGGCTCTGGCAGAGGTGTTTCTTCTCAGTGCTGTCCTGGTATATCTCAGTTTGCCTGGCTCCAGGTAAGTGACAAATGATTCCCTGAGCAATTAATCACAGGGCCTGTGTGGGTACACATGGTGGTGGTAGTGAAAGGGGAAGATATAAAGCCTCCTAATACTGACAGAGTCTTTGTCACTGCCTATGGAATGAGAAACATCTTTTGAAGCAATTTGCATGCATCTGATAAAATAATATCAACAACTCCCTTTGCATTGTGGCAGAACCCAGTGGCTGATTTTAACAAAAGTGCCCCTAAAAAAAGCAAAAGATGACAGGTTTAAATGCATTTTTTTGTCATGCCGAGAAGAATGGGATGCTTGTTTTGTATTCTGCACAAAGCCTTGTCTGACTCTATGTAAAAGAAGGTTGGCTGTATGTTAAAAAAATAAAAGTGCCAATCCATCTGAATGATTTTAATGTCTGAGAGAGACTCAAGAGCCCACAGTCAGTGTTTGCCTTTCTCTACCTCTCTCTCCTTCCTCTCCTGCCTCCCTTTCTCTCTCCTTCTCTCTTTCTCCTTCCCTCCCTGCCCCACTCTCCTCTTTCTCTCTCTCTCACGCACATTCTAAATATTTGTTCCTGGCAGTCAACTATCTGTTTTATTTAATCATTTTAAAGCCTCTATTGATAGGCTGCAAAACAAGCTAAAAAAATTATCTCAGTGGGGCCTCAAATGGTCTAACTTGTGTCTCCAATGGAAAACATGCCAGCGATTTGGCACATGATGTCAAAGCACTTGGGCCTCCTACACCTGCTTGTGAGCACCCCTGTGGGAAGACACATAATGCCTTTCCTTTTACTTACTCCAAAAATGCTCCCTGTGCACAACCCCTTGTCTAGCATGAGAAGCACCAGGTGGCCTATCAGATATGCCTTTGTCCCCATTAGAAATCTCCCCTGAGACCAGGACCTTGTCTTTATTTCCAGCTGGACATTCAAATAAACACTATTAGGATTCTCAAGACCCTGAGCTTAGCCCAGAAATGCTCTTCATCATGTGTATGTTATATATGCAAAGACACATATAAGACCCAAGGGATTGTGCCCAGAACAGAGAGTTTAAGGAAGCCATCATGGATCAAGAAAATGTCATATATATATATATATATATATAAATATATATATATATATATATATATATATATATATAATGGAATTCTATGCCTCCATCAGAAAGAATGACACTGCCCCATTTGTTAAGAAATGGAAAGACTTGGGAAAAAAATATGCTAAGTGAACCAAGCCAGGTCCAAAGAAACATAGGTCCCATGGTTTTCCTTATTTCCAATAACTAGTATATGTCTAGGACAAGCAGAAAACCTCCAAAGCTATGTACATATGACCATATAAGATGATGCTAAGCAAAATGAACCCCAAGATAGAGACTCAATGGGTTTTATCTTTCTAGCTGTTTGTTTTTTAATATATTTATAATGTACCATGTGATTTTTTTGTTTCTTTTGTATGTTCTTCCCACATGGTATAACCCGTTTTCACTGTACTTGATTCTGGTGGCCTGCATCTTGTGTACACATTTTTCTAATTTGTGGAGGGGAAGGGAAATAACAAAAAGCTGAAATAAGGATATAAATTGACCCATTGTATCAATGAGATGTACAAGATACCATGTTGAAAATGAACTTTACAACTTGGGCGGGGGGGGGGGGGGGAGTAGGGAGGAGTTGGTATGGTGGGGAGGGAAGGGATAATAGGGGAAAAGCAAAGGAGGAGCTAATAATGCTCAATAGGAAATGTACCCTTTACCTTGCTCATGTAACTGTAATCCCTCTGTACAGTATTTTTACAATAAAAAGTATATACAAAAAAAAGAAATCCATCACAACCCCCTCTGCAGCATTGAGCCTCTGTACACAGCCTCTTGTGGGTCTCTGAGGATACATAGGTAGACAAGACACAATTGCTCATGTTCTCAGGGAGAATGACACGGTGTGAGAATATACCAACCAGACTATTGCATTAGAAGTTTTAGCTCTCCCAGGCATGGAGTCAAGAAAACGGTGAAAGTAGTACCAGGCAGAAGGAATATCATGAGCTATGAGGCATGGAGGTATGAGAGAGTCTGGCATGTCCCCAAGTCTTCAGGTACATTTCAGCAGCCAAGGTGAGAATGGCCAAGTGAGGTGAGCAAGAGGAAGCAGCTAAGGAGCCTAAACCTTAGCTTCTGCCAGTGCTGGGAAGCTTTTGTTCTTCCAAGGATGAATATTTATAACACTGTCCCTGCATCGTACAAATTATCAATACAAGCACACGAGGAGAAACGTATGTGTCTGTCCTATCATATACCAATGATTTTGTAGACCTTCTATGGCCCAAGGGTCAAACGCTCCCTATCCCTGTTCAGCAACAGTGAGCTTGAATGAAGGCTTGAGGAAAAGCAGCAACACAATAAAATTTATGTATCAGGAAGTTCCCTCTGTGGCAAGGAATGAAGTTCAGGGGTGGACAGAGTACTAGCTGGAAAACTTTGCAGCTATATACTGAAGATGAAGAGTATGAGCTCCTATGTTCTCTGTGGGGAGGAACAAGTGGATCTTTAGGAAGGAGAAAAGAGCTATACCTGTTCAGTAAGTCTGCAAGCTTTACCTGAAGCAGGTTTAATGTAAAGATCTCCACCGTCGATTCCTATAATCCAGTCCTGAACACAATTGGTGTTTGAATTTCAATCATTAAGAAGAGGGAAAGTGCTCAGTTCTGGAAGAGAAAAGGCTGGCACCTCCTTATTAGCTAAGGAAGTTACTTATTTTCACTTACTCTTCCAATCAAGTCACAAGCTCTTAAGACCTATTAATGAGGATTGATGCCTACTCTGTACTAAGTACTTGCACATTTAACCCTCATTGCTATTTGAGTGAGGTGGTATTGTTTACAGTTTTACAGAAAGGGCAATTGAGGCTCAGGGACATTATGTAACTGTTGCAAGGCTACTAAATTTGTAGTGAAATATAGATTAGAATCCTTTCTCTGTCTCTCCCTCTCTCTCTTCCTCTCTTTCCTTCTCTATCTCCCCTTTCTCCCCCACCACACCCCATGCATGCACTAGAGCTTAAACTTAGCACCTAGAGGCTGTCCCTTAGCATTTTCACCCAAGGTTGGCACGCTACCACTTGAGCCACAGCTCCACTTCTGCCATCTCCATTTAATTGGAGATAAGAGTTACACAAACATTCCTGCTTGGGCTGGATACAAACTGCGATCCTCATATTTCAGCCTAGGATTACAGGAGTAAGGCATCAGTGCTCAGCTAAAATGCAATATTTTATAGAGAAGGTTGTTACCAGAAACTCCTGTATTCTCTCCACATCTTTCTGCCTCTCTCCACCTGCATGATGGATCTATAGTGTGGGATTCTCGTGCCGTTTCTCTATCTCTGGACCACACATTTGTTGTCTTGAGATGTGCCTTTAAATTCATGTCTACTATAGCAAATGGCAGAAAGAAGAGAAACTAAAAACCTGCCACCCAGAAGCTTCCCCCTTCTAGCAAAGAGGAAGATGCTGTGTGTAAAGGGGTACAGCTGCCTAACAAATTGAGTGTGACAAGAAAGTTGTTGTGTCAGGGCATTTCTACAGAGAACCAAAATATATTGATGTACCCCATCTATATGAGCTGATGGCTTGAAATTTACTGCTGACCTAATCCTGCTCTACTTGATGGATCCGTCTTTATTTTGATCAGAGATGGCTATTTGAAAGAAAGTGGGAGATGCTGGATCAGTGAAATATGCCACAACGCTGGCCATGGCATTTCATGTACCCCCTAAATGGCAAATTCTTTGCAGAGCTCACAGAGAGAGAGAGAGAGAGAGAGAGAGAGAGAGAGAGAGAGAGAGAGAGAGAGAGAGAGCGCATGTACAAGGGCTTGGACAAGGAGATTATTGTAGCATTACATGCAACTGCAAAACATTGGGAAAATATAAATGTCCTTTATAAAAGAAAGAGAATCAATTACACTCAATGTATGTCCTAGGATAGCATATCCAGATAAAAGAAGTGAACCAGAGCTCTTTATGACTCAGTAGGATATAGCTCAGGAATGCAACGGTGGCTGGCAGACATAAGTTGCAAAAGCAAAAGGCACAATAGAAGGAAAGCTCACAAGGGCAATATGGCATACAGTATGCATAAATACCTATGAAAACTATGAAGACTGGAGGGACACACACCAAATTCATAACAGCAGTCCCCTGTGAAAGGAGGGAAGTCAGTGGAGCAGGAACTGGTATAGAACACAGATGTTTGATTTATAATGGAATTTAATTTTAAAGAAACTTAAAGCAAATATACTCACATGCTAGCAATCATCAATATGAGGGTGAGTACACGGGTGTTTATGATTTCACTTTTTGTGCCTCTAGGCATAGTTAATTTTTCAAAGTGAAAAATATACAGAGAGTTATAAATGATAGAAGTCAAAGCAGTTGGTCAAAAATGTCATGGGGGCTTATTTCCATAGATTCATCAGGATGCAAGGTCTGCGCCTTACACAGAGGCCCTGACTGGACCCAGCCTCTGTAATTCTCAGGGATTGAAGAGGAGACTTAATGCTAGCTTTCCCTTTACATTTGCATTTTGTAGTACTAATAAGCTATATGCATCTTATCCAATGTAATTTACAAACATACGATTTATCCCGCTGATTACTTCATTATATTGCCACCTCCATAATGAAAATTGGGTACAAAAATGAGAGATCTGGTGGTTATAACTACTTCTTACCAAGTTCTTTCTGTAAGTGATCATCTTGCCCATTAACAGGCTTGCAAATCTTGGAGAGGAAAATAATTGTGACTCTTAATAGCTAGTGTGTACATTACTTATCTACTCAGACTCTGCTGTGGCCCCAATCGGGTTGATAGTTGAAAAAAAATAATAAACCCCACAGTGGAGCTGGTAGTTGAAATAGGAAGAGGCTACCCTGCAGAGCTGTCAAATACATACTTAGAGGAAGCCAAATCACAGACAGCATTGTTTTGTCAAACCTGGGCAAATTATTAGCTAGGAGCCCATTCATAGGTCTCCCACTGATAGGCACCATCCTGCCTCACGTAACCGTTTGTACGTATCCACCTGTGGTTTCCAGGACTCTTTGACCTTTCGTTAAAAATCCAACTTCACTAGGAATTGATTTTTTACTGATCCCTGGGGTAGTCATGGAGATGGATTTCACTGTCATTAATATTAGCCTCTTTGTTGTTGTTTTTAAGGATTTTTGCCAAGTGAGAATGCACCAATAATTACCTTGTTTGGAATGACATCCTGGGTTATTTGACTGTGAAAACTTTGTGATGGTCTCCCTAATAACTCAATCTTTGATACAAGGATTCAGGAATAAATGGATACAGGGATAAAAGAAGGGGATGGATACTGGTCCAATTCAAAGTTGCAGTAGAGCATATGTCAAAATGCTCCAGTGA
This sequence comes from Dipodomys spectabilis, assembly GCF_019054845.1. NCBI lineage: Eukaryota > Metazoa > Chordata > Mammalia > Rodentia > Heteromyidae > Dipodomys > Dipodomys spectabilis. The sequence continues at coordinate 1,193,021 of NW_024870684.1, forward strand.
TGCACTAGTAGAAAGAGAATCCAGCACTATAGCTTACCAGCTGCAGGCTGATGGACTTGTCACCATATTTCTGGATTCTTCCCACAGCTGTGTTGGTGACTATGTTCCATGGTGCTTTCTAACACTGTTATAAAGACCAAGATGAGCACAGGAAAACATGTAGCTTCCCTTTTTTCTTCTTGTCTTCTTCACAGGCTTATACACAAATTACAATAGATCTTACTGTGCAATGCACGCAGGTGGAAGTAAACTAGAATCAAATTACCCCTATCTTGTCATAGAAAGGAGGGACTGGAGGCTCAAGCATTTACTCTTGCCCCATTGTGTGCCACAGACTCAACAAAAAGAAATATTGCTTTACTTTGTAGGCTCAGGTGGCATGGCTGCTCTTCAGATGTGACTCATCTGTCATCTGGCATGTCCTCACTCTGCTTAACGCCAAAGACTTTCCACACCCGGACTGGCCAGGCATGAGCTCCCCCAGACCTACTGTGGTACCCAAGCTCCCAGTGGGCTTTTCTGTTTCTCTTCTCAAGAACAGTCTCATCTTCTTCCATAGCTACTCATGATCACATCTGTTTCTCTAAGACAGACCAGTTCATGGAGGAACTGAATACTGAATTATTCTGTATTGATGGTACATGCGTGTGCACGTAGAATTCAGCAGACTCCAAAGATCTTTTCCAACACAAGTCCTTTCGTTCTGTGTCATCACTGACTCATGTATTCAGACTGGACACCAACACCAACCTAAACACTCTCCTCCTCTAACACTCCCTCCAACCCCATCCACGTACCCAGCACTTTGTATCCATCCCATTGCCTAGTGGGTAAAGTCCCATAGAGTTCAGATATTAGACACATTTTTCTTACTCTAACACCAACTGATTTCACAAAGCAGAACCTGTGCCTTCCATCTCTTTGCATCCTCAGTAGCAAATATCCCCAAAACCAATTGGTCTCAGCATATGCTTCACAGACTCTTACATGAAAAGGCACCTTAAAGACAAAGCAGCCAAACCTCTCATTATCCAGAGGACTAAACAGAGGCCCAGTGACAGCATGTGAGGGTGTGTGTGTGTGTGTGTGTGTGTGTGTGTGTGTGTGTGTGTGTGTGTGTGTGTTTCTCCCACAGACTATCATTTTTTAATCACAGAAATAGCCTTATGAGGTAAGTATGTTGAACCTGATCATCAATATGAGAAAAGTGAAGCTCACACAGAGTAAGAAAAAAAAAAAAAACAGACAGAAATAATCCATTTGTTAATGGATCTGAGTTCATTGCTCCTTTGACCACAGTAGGCATATGTCAGGCACTTACAGGTACTTATTCAATGAATTAGCTTATATCAGAATGCTGAAGTAGCAGGGTGGTTGGATGGAGACATGGTTGGAAGTATGTGTCCCTTCCTTCTGACCCTCCACTCTCTTCTTTCTGATGACTTTGTAGAGGACAGATACCGCATTCTCTTGAGTCAAATACAGTCAACGGGAGCCTTGCTAGGAGCAGACAGGTGCGGAGTGTGGATGTTGCCCCAGTGCCTGTTGACTGTGAGCTATCCAGCTGGTCTTCCTGGACTGCGTGTGACCCTTGTCAGAAGAAGAGGGTAAGTACCTGGGCTTGGGAGTGTGCTAGGCCTCTAGAATCTGCCTGATCCTCAGTAAAATTGGCTGAGGTACACAGGAGGCCCTCAAAGATGCTGGATTTAGTTAATAACTCTTCTTTCTCATCACTTTCAAGTAGCAACCAAATCACTTTGGTTTCCTCTGGAGCTAGGAAGACTGCAACAATTCCTTTTTCTCTGACACTACCACTTGTGACAATCCCTTCCGGTCTTTCTAGTACTTCCCAATTGGACTTCCTGACTTGAGCCTGCTTTCAACCAATCATTCATGGTGTTAGCCAGGGAAGCTACCAGAAAGCTGCTGCATCTGAAGTCTACCCATGATGCTGAGGGTCAAGGCAAAGCTCATGGTAGACTTATCCTGGCCTCTATCCCCAGCCCAAACTGCCGAGCACTTGCATTCTTCCTGCCCTGTTGCTCTCCCTGTGTCCTTGTTCAATCTGCTTTTCCAAACCCATCACTTTCACTGGCTGATAGTGATCTATAATCTAATTCTGATCAGGGCCACCTCTTTTGAGAAGACTTCCTTGACTGCTCCTCAACCCTATTTCCACAGAGATTAAGCCAATTTTTATAAGCTTTTTCTAAGGCCCCTATTATCCTATGCTAGAGTTCCCTAGTAGCAAATACAACCCCAGCACTCAGACAAATAGTTCTTTGTCTCCTTTCCTGCCCATAAAACCACAGTCTATGCAGTGTTTGTCCTTTAGCTTTCCTCATCATGAGAGCTGGCCCAGGATCCCAGCCTGGAGCTTAAGCAGAAGTGTCAGAGAATAAAGAATGGTTGCTGTTTCCCCTAGCTCCTGAGAAAACCAAACCTGTCAGGACTAGGAGTCTAAAGAGGCTATGAAGGTAGGCCCAGGACAATTACACAGTTAATTGGATCAATGGGGAAAGCCAAGCAGGATCATTCCATCCTCAGAGTAGGTTTTCTTGCTGAAGTTATCAACATTGATCCAATTATCAGGATAATTGCTTCAGCCACACAATAAACCAGGAAGACTCAGTATGAGACAGCCAGCCAGACTATCTCAGAGCTGGTTCTGAACTCCCTCAGCTAGGCATTGTCCTTCTCTGCAGGTCATCAGGGAAAATTTCCACAAACCTCATAACCCAGGCTTGGGATGTATTTCCTCCATCCTTCCCATAACCTTCCAATAGTTTGCCTCGGAAAGCTGGGTCAAGTCTTTTCACTGTCTTCTTTTGTACATGTGTAGCTTTATTGTTGTTTGTCCTTCCTTCCTTCCTTCCTTTCTCTCTTTCTCTTTCTATCTCTTTCTCTCTTTCTTTTTCTCTTTCATCCTTCCTTCCTTTCTTTCTTCCTTCCTTCCTTCCTTCCTTCCTTTCTTTCTCTCTTTCTCTCTCTCTTTCTTTCTTTCTTTCTTTCTTTCTTTCTTTCTATCTTTCTTTCTTTCTTTCCTTCTTTCTTTCTTTCTCTCTGCCTTTCTTCTTTCTTTCTTTGCTTCTTCCTTTCTTTCCTTCTTTCTTTCTTTCTTTGCTTCTTCCTTTCTTTCCTTCTTTCTTTTTTTCTCAGTCGTGAGGCCTGAACTCTGGGGCTGGGCACTGTTCCTCAGCTCTTCAGCTCAAGGCTAGCACTCTACCACTTCTGGCTTTTTCTGCTTATGTGGTGCTGAGGAGCCCAGCACCCTGGGCATCATGCATGTAAGGCAAGCACTCTAACACTGAGCCACCTACCCTGATCCATATTGTTCTTTCACACATCATGTTTTCTCTCAGTATGGAGTAGAGTATTATAATTTGATCCCTGTATACTATGTGTAATGATCAGATCAGGATAATTAGCATTGTCATCACTTAGGACATGGTCCTTTCTGCGTGGAGGCGTTGGAAGCCTTCAAACTAATCTCCCCTAGTTTCTCTGGATAATATAATTAATTATTTAAGGCTTTATTCAACAGTGCTACAGAATGTACCTACCATGTAGGGCTTTATTCATCTTCTTTATTATCCCACATTCTTCCAGATACTTCTATCCTACTGTGCTTCTATGAGAACAACTTTGTAAGCATCCACAAATGAGGGAAAATATCTTTCTGCCCCTGCCTTATTTCACTTGACATGTCATTAAGTTCCCTCCATGCAACAAAGGGCAAGATTTCATTTTTTTAAAGCTCAGTAATATCCCATTATAATTGGTACCATGGTTTTGAGCCATTCCTTCTTGGCAGACTCTTGGTTAGTTCCATCACTTGGATTACTGTATAGTAATGTTACAATAAACACAGGGGCGCAGGTGTCTTTTTCATATAATTCACAGTCTTTGGATATATATATATATATATATATATGCACATATATATGTATGTGTATACATACACACACACACACACACACACACACACACACATACACACACACACACACACATATATCCCCAGTATTGGAAGTGCTGGGTCATATGGTGGTTCTGTTTGATTTTAAGGCATTCCATAATGGCCATATTAGTTTACTGTACACTCCCCCTGGTGTACAAATATTCCCCTTTTCTCTCCAGCCTTATCATAGTAGCTCATCATTTGAGAAGTGTCAATACAGATTGTTTGCCATTTTAAATACTATTCTTTAGACGGTTTGTTTTCTTTTTTTGCTTCTGAGTCCCTTCTGTTCTTGCTAGATGAGTAGTTTGCAAATATTTTCTCCTATTCTTTAGTTTATCTCCTAGCACTTTTGTTTCTATTGTGCACATTCTTTGTTTGGTATAATCTCATTTTCTGGATTTGCTTTTGTTGCCAGTGGTATTCAGGTATTATAAAAAAATCTTTTATCTTTATCTTGAAGATAAAGATAAGAAAAGCTTGTGTTTTCTTCTATTAGCTTTATAGTTTGGGCTCGTATATTTAGGTTCTTGATTCATTTTAAGTTGGTTTTTTATTTTTTATAAAATATACTTTTATTATCCTTAAGTAGTTGCACAAAGGAATTTGCATCCAGCAAATCAGTTTAGAGTTGATTTTTGATGTGATAAGACTTATTTTTCATTCTCTGTAAATGTATATCCAATTTTCCTTGCACAACTTAGTATTATCCTTTCTAGAATATCTGGTGTTGAAGCCTTGTTGAAAAACAGTGAATGAACATGTGTGAGGTAATTTCTGGATTACTTTTATTCTGTTGCATTGGTCTATGTATCTGCTTTTATGCCACTCCTATGATATTCTGATTACAATAACTTTGCACTGTGCTTTGAAGTAAGGTATTGTGATGTTTCTAGCTTTTTTTTGTTTTTGCTCAAGAATTCTTTGGCTATTCTGAATCCTTGGTGGGTCTATATGAACTGTGTGATTCCTTTTGAAGTTCAGTATCACTGGTATTTTGTAGAGAACCCACTGAATTTGTAGATTATTTTGGTTATTAAAAACAGCTTTAAATTATTAATTCTTCAAATCCATGAGCATGAAAATTTCTTAAATTTTTATTACAGATATTTTTTTCATTTCCTTGGTTAAATTTATCTCTAGGTGTTTTATTATTTCGTGCATATTGAGAATAGATTGCATTTGAAATTTCTTCTCCAATCTGTATATTTGGGGTATATAAAAATAAAAATGCTATTTGGTTCCACTAATACTGTAGTGGAATTTGTATATATACAAATTTGTATACGTGTGTGTGTGTGTGTGTGTATAGCAACCTCATCCAAAACTTGGGTGCCTTATTTTTCTTTTTCTTGCCTGATTGCTCTAGCCCGGACTTCCTGCAGTATTTTGTCCCAGACTTCAGACAAAATACTTTGAGATTTTCCCTATTTAACATGATTGGCTATGGACTTGTCACATATGGCCGATATTATGTTGAGTTATATTCCTTCTATATTTAATTTATCTGGGGATTATTTTTTTCTCACAGTCTTCTTTACAGGCTTTATCCCTGTCGTGATGGTCTATACCTTCTAAAAATGACCTGGGAGTACAAAGGTGTGTGGGTAGTTGAATACTTATCTGGATTTCTTTCTTTCTTTCTTTCTTTTTTTGTATTTCTAGAGCCTGGAGTGTAAGTGGCATATAAGTAGTAACTATGATTTGTTAATAGTTATTCTGTGGAAGGACTTTCTCCACTCCATTTCCTCTACTGTCTATGTGCTCTTCTCCAACCAGGATGAGTGTCTTTCTTTCTTTCCTTCTTTCTTTCTTCCTTCCTTCCTTTCTTTCTTCCTTCCTTCCTTCCTTCCTTCCTTCCTTCCTTCCTTCCTTCCTTCCTTTCTTTCTTTCTTTCTTTCTTTCTTTCTTTCTTTCTTTCTTTCTTTCTTTCTTTCTTTCTTTCTTTCTTTCCCTTCCTTCCTTCCTTCCTTCCTTCCTTCCTTCCTTCCTTCCTTCCTTCCTTCCTTCCTCCCATCTTCCCTTCCTTCCTTCCTTTCTTTCCTAGGATAAGACACATTAATACCCACAAAACAGTATATTGGAAATGAGCTTTACAACTTCGGGGGGGGGGGGGAGGAATGGGGGAAGTAGGGGAGGGAAGGGATAGTGGGAGAACAACAAGGGAGGGGGTAACCAATGCTCGACAAGAAATGTGCTCATTGCCTTACTCATGGAGCTGTAACCCCTCTGTACAGCATCTTTACAATAAAATAGCATTTAAAAATTGTTTTAAAAAGACACTCTTATCCTCTCAGCTTTGGCCGTAGTAACTTCATCCATCATATTGCCCTTCTCCGCCTCTCTCAAACTTGCTCATTACGTCTGGCTGATTTTTCTCAGCTTTCAAGTTTCAGTCTCACTTCTGCTGGAATCCTCCCACCATTTACTAGGCTCTGAGAATTCCACTTGGAGCTTACAGAGCACTCTGTGGTTCTGCAACCATTTCATCATGGTATCCTTACTGGGTATCCATGTCACCAACTGCAGCGCCTTAAAGGCAGCTTAGAGAGTATGATCATGACTCAAACCCAGTAACACACAAGCAGGCAAAAATAACACCTGCCTCTTTCAACATGAGCACGAGTAACTCAATATTTTCAGAATAACTAGGAAGATTGAGATACGGCAGTATTGATTATTGAAAACATTAATAATAGAAACACTGAAAAATCAGATATGTACTATCCACCATGCATAATGAAATTGATTATAATTATATAATATAATACATGTAACTGAGTAATATATATAACAAATATCATATGTAATATATGTAATTAAAATTCCAAACAGTATCTTTATGTAATTCATTCCTCCCAATTTATAGATGAGTAATTGAGATTCATAAAAGTTAAGGTACTTGTCCAAGATCACATAACTTGGAGGTTTTAGACTCAACTGTGGCTTTAAAGCACATTTTTTTTCATTTTGAATTTACTGGTGCCCTGAGGAATAAATAAAAATACATGAATCAACCCACTGGAGTAATTATGCTGAGAGGTCATGTTTTGTTGTTTTTGTCTGTGAACTAGCTGCATGAGTCCACTGACTCCAAAGCCCATGACTTTTCCAGACTCAGCAAACCTTGATGGATCACTGCAGCACAGAGATTAAAGACAAGGTCACAACCCTCAGAGAGCTCTCAATTCACCTGGGGAACGAGTCAGGCAAATAGACCCTTTGGTGAATAGAAGGAAGCAAGTATAAGGGCTGGGAGAACGGCAGTCCGATAATTGCGTGCTCTGGTGGAGCCTGCATTCTGGCTGAGAACCATTTGCATACAGCATCCCTCTGTTCCTGAGGCCCTGCCTGTGCTTCACCTGGCTCCTCTGTCCTATAGTACAGACACACCTACTTGCTCCGGCCCTCTCAGTTCCATGGGGAACCCTGCAACTACTCTGACAAGGAAGTGGAAGACTGTGTTACCAGTAGCCCATGCAGAAGTCAAGTGAGATGTGAAGGCTTTGTGTGTGCACAGACAGGTATGGATGGGCATAGGAATGGAAGGGGAAAGCTTGTGAAGGAAACCCTGGCACATGGTGATGGGGGCATGTGCCATGTTGTGCTATTGGTCAGGGTATTGCAACAGGTCAGGAGGACTTTTATCCTCAAATGTCTCACCTTCTTTTATAGGCACTGTCGCACAAATCATCCCTATCTCTACAGTCTAAGGAACTGAGACTCATGGAAGAGCAGCAGTGAGAAATTCACAAGTTCAGTTTTCATTCACTGACATCAACAGTATTATTAGTGGTAGAATCAGAAGTTCAGGCTAAGTCCTCTCCTTGACTTTGTGGCCTAGAAGTAACCATTTAACCTGTTTGAAATTTGAACTCCCTTGGTAGAAAATTCAAAGTGATATGAGTGCTTTACAAATTCATTAGAAGCATCAGTGACATAATGGGTTTGAAAGCCAGGTGGGGTTCTGTTTGGCCTCTCAGAGCCTAGGATTCAAAACAATGTGACAAACTAAACCAGTGAACTAATGTGACTAGTATTACCTTTGACAAATCTTTGGATATGTGTCCCTGCCATTTGTTTATTCATTACCAAGTCCAGAATAATACTCAATAGAAATGATTGATCATCAAAAGGAAAAGAAGAAAATAAGAAGTTTTGAACAGACAGAAAATGGAAAAGGCATACAAATGAGTAATTACCCACTGCACAACTAAGTAAACACATGTTGTTCCAATTAATTCATTTAGCTGAAGCCAGGGAATATATGCTTCTTTTTCTTTTCAAGACTCTTGCAAAAATAAGGATACTTTGACCTAAATTATCTAGATGGGAACTTGCAATTCTCCACGTTCACTATACCCTTGTGGATTGTGCACTGGGACCTTTCAAAAAAGAGATAGGGATTTGTAGAGCAATTTCTAGGGCTTATTGCAAATGTGAAATCCTATCCAATAAATCTGAGAGACTTTTTTACAGTGTATCCATGGGCTCATTATGGCCAGTGTTCCATGATTCTGGCCCGAGCCATAATGGTTATTCATGCAGGCTTTCGTTTAAATGCCTTGTAAGAAACATTTGGAGAGCAGATTGCTATTTTTCTGCCTTTTACATCCTGAGAACATTGGTTAAAAATGACCTGATACATCTAAGGAAGTAGGGACACCTCCCCTATGGGCTTTATGCCCTAATAACATGCAAATAAGAACGGGAAGTCAAGTGAGTGGGGAAAGAGAGCAAAAGTTGCACAACTGGCCCTGGTGCTGAAGATCAGTGGGCATTGGGGGAAAGGATTTACAATTAGACCTTTTAAAGTTAACACTCCTGCCACAAACATTTATTGGCAATGTGAGCTTGACCTTCAAAAAACATTCACCATAGCAATGATAATAATGGGTTCACAGTACTTCCCATGAGTCAGTACTATTTTATTTACACACTCAAATCACTGTGGCCATGTGGGGTGGGTATGGTGACTTCTCCGTGAGGGATGAGAGAGGACACTGAGGCAGGGGAGCAGGGAAACACATACCAGGTGCCTCAGCTCTTACTGGGTGACCCACCTGTTCCCAGCCTCTGGGGAAGAAATGTAGACTGCCCTCCCATCCTAGAGATTGGTTGTGGTTTATCATTAGGCATTTTGCCTTTCCCTGCCTACGGGCTGGTTCCAATTAATCTTTCCCAAAAGTGCTTTTAGGAAGACAACTCTGGTCTTTTGGGGAGCCGTTGACTAAAAGAGAATAAAACGTCAATGCCATTACCAATCTTTCCTGGTACATGAGGACTAATCAAAACAGGCATTAATACCCAGCAACATGTCTGTCCCCCAGTGGTGTATACGCAGCCGTGTTACTATGTGTGTTTGGGGGGGGGTGGACTGACAACTCCCTTTCTCCATCCCAGGGAGGTGCATCAATCGCAGACTCCTTTGCAATGGGGACAATGACTGTGGAGACCAGTCTGACGAGGCAAACTGTAAAAGGATTTATAAAAAATGCCAGCGGGAAATGGACCAATATTGGGCAATCGGCACTCTGGCGAGTGGGTGAGTTACTATCTTTCTGGTGGATGGCTGGAAAGGCATCACATTAATTGGGGTCCCAGAGAATGTACAAAGTAGACTGAAACTGAAATGAGCGATTCCTTACTCTTTTCTGAACAAAAATAAATGAAGGGCTAGGAAGGCGGCTCAGTGGTAGAGTGCTTGCCTCGCATGCATGAGACCCTGGGTTCAATTCCTCAGCACCACATAAGCAGAAAAAGCCAGAAGTAGTGCTGTGGCTCAAGTGGTAGAGTGCTAGCCTTGAGCTGAAGAACTGAGGGACAGTGCTCAGCCCTAGAGTTCAGGCCCCACAACCACCACCAACCACAACAACAAAAATGTAGCTTTAGTATAATTGAGTGCTTCTGGCTGCTCTTCAGGGCAGTTCTAAGTCATTCCAAAAGTGTGTGCCAGGGTCATACATGTGTGACAGGAGGGCAGCCTGTCACCCAGGTTCAGCTCTGTACGTGGCAACCACGGAAGCTGCTATGAGCACTTTTATCTTTATACCTACAAGATGGCCGCTGGGAGCTTTCTCGGCACTGTACTTGAAATTTCCTGAGATCTTTCACTGGAGTTTATATCTATCTTTGTTTTACAATACACCAGCATCTCACTGAGTTGCAGAAGGGGTTCCTAAGTGGTTAGCACAAGATTGGATTTCTGAGGTAGGTTATAATCGATTTGTTTCAAGCCTTTGGGAAAATTTTGGCCCTGGTCCAACCATGTAGTGAGATCCAAGGAGCATTATCAGAAGAGGTCAAATGAGCACTCACCCTACTTCTCATTCACATGTGTTGCCACACTGTGTGGCTTCTCAGCCTACAAGCAGTGGAACAAGAGGAAACACCTCTCTGTGCCACAAGAACCTTTGTAAATGATGTAGTTGGAAAGGAACTTTGTGGCTCTGAATAGAATTCACCTGCCTAAACAAATCAGATCTCCGTCTTTCAGAGTTACCATCAGAATCTCTTCACTTGGAAATGGGAGGCTAGTCTTAGGACTTCCTTTTAAGGTAATTATAACCCCTACCTTCCAGATAAAGAAACTGAGTGCCTAAATGATTAAGTGAACCCCCATGGTCTTCCAGCTCCAGGGCAGTAGAGTGGACATTTGAAGCCAGCAGTGGAGTTGGATCTGACTCGGTAGGACAGGCAACACCTGGAAGGAGCAGAGCAGACTGAGTAGCAAAGGCTGGGGACTGGGATGATTAGCAGGTGTGTTAGGAATGACAGGAAATGAAGCTGATGAGCTGGTGTAAACCAGATGCCAAGGGCCTTGCATCTGAGCCCACAGGTTTTTCTGTTTTATTCCATGGGCTCTGCCAACTGAGATTTGAAGAGAGCCAACTTTTTCAACTCTTTTTCTGCCTTCCTTACAGGATAAACCTATTCACGAACAGTCTGGAGGGTCCAGTCCTGGACCACAGGTATTATGCTGGTGGATGTTCCCCCCATTACATCCTGAACACGAGGTTTAGGAAGCCATACAATGTGGACAGCTATACCCCACAGGTAAGGGAAAGCTAGGTAGCCACTGCAGGGCATTAAGCGGACCCTGGACAGAGACTCTATGGCCAGCTAGCTGTGTTGTGACCTGCACACATCACTGCATTTGAGCTTCAGGGTTTTCATGTGCAAAGTTGGCATGTCCTTCTTCAAAACCCAATGTTTAGGACAACAGGTGAACACAGGAACAGCAGCAGGGTAGGGAGGGGGCTGTAGTTGCAGTAATGCTGTAACAATTATAGCAACAGCCTCGCTGAAGCGCGAAGACAGCTTAGGATTGAGAGTTGTACACTCTCAGCACCTCATCCACCTGCCATCTATGTCATTCTAAGTTCTGGGCCTCTGGTTTCCTGGCTTCAGATTGGGAGTTAGAAAGGTTCTACCTGCAGGAAGAAGGTTAATACCGCCTGATGAAAAGGTGAGCCCTCAGGCCACGTCAACTGTTATTATTATCGCTAAGTCCTTGCCAATCAAACTCAACGTTGTTGTAAGCATTTCAAGTTAGAAACTGCTGAACTACTGCTGAAGTCACATAAACTGTGGGTAGAGTAGAGTTTACACGGCACAGATGACCCTGGACAGGTTACTTCAAGGCCACTGAGGCTGCCCCCTTGGAAGTCCCCCTCCACAAGAATGTTGGACACTGGCTTTTAAGTGAATGACTCCTTGGCAAGTGGCTGAAACAATTAAGTCCCTTCTATCTCCTCCCATGATGCCTTGCACCTTCCTCCTCAGTCACCAGCTCTCTCTGCAGCCTCCTCATTGGCTTGTCTGGCATCAGATCCATTCCCTCCAAGCCAACCACTGTGCTTCCCAGAATGGTCTTTCCGAAGGTCTCTTCCCTGAGTTGGCTTTCCTTTGTCTTAAGCCAAACCAGAGCAAGTGATACAAAAGCCCCTATATTTTGGTTCCAGAACATTCCCCTACAATGCCTTCTTGTTTCTCTTGTTCTTACACAACTTTTAACTCAACCACTCATACATCCTCAAAGCTCCTAGCCTTCTTCTGCATCTTGGCTTAGGTTAAACCATGCTCCTAGAAGGTCCCCACCATCCCTACCCCTGCACTTCTGCTGGTTGAGATCAAAATCATGCTCCAACCTCAGAATGTCAACCACACCATTTGATTGGTTGGTTTCTCCTGCGGAGTGATGAATCCTGAGGTGGGGATACAAATTAGCCCTGATTGTTCTATATCCAGAATATATTTATCTAGTCCGGGTCTGGTACACAGCAAGAGTACAGTGAGTGTCTGATGACATGTACTGAATTAACTTCGGCCAATGGAAATAAAACCATATTCTTCTTTTCTTCCCTTAGACCCAAGGCAAATATGAATTTACATTCATGGAATATGAATCATACTCAGATTTTGAGCACAATGTCACAAAACAAGTGACTAGCAAGTCCAGTTTCAGCTTTGGTTTGAAAATACCCAAAATATTTGAATTTGGCATTGAAGAAGCAAGCAATGCAGGCAAGCATTATATTAGCAGAATCAAACGATTCTCTCATACTGTAAGTACACTTTTGTTCTTTTACATATATATTGCATATATTCACATATATATGTATGTATACATGTATACTATTGCCAAAGATGTGTCAGTATTCCACATTATTCCTAATATTAACATCCAGGAAGTTTCTGTTGCCTTGAAAATCCTTTCATAAAAATGACTTTGATCTTAGCTGGGCACGGGTGGCTCATACCTGCAATCCTAGCTACTTAGAAGGTTGAGAATTGAGGAACATTATTTGAAGCCAGCCTGGGCAGGAAAGTCCATGATACTCTTATCTCTAATAAACTACCGAAAAGGCCAGAAATGGAGCTGTGGCTCAATTGGTAGAGTACTAGCTTGAGTAAAAGATGCTCAGGGACAGGACCCAGGTCCTGAGTTCAAGCCTAAGAACCAGCACACATGCACGTGTAATTACGCGCGTGTGCACATGCACGCACACACACACACACACACACATTTACAGCCAGGTGCTGGTGGCTCACACCTGTAATCATAGCTATTCAAGAGGCTCAGATCTGAGGACTGAAGTTCAGAGCCAGCTCAGGCAGGGAAGTCCATGAGGCTCTTATCTCCAATTAACTACCAGAAAGCCTGAAGATGACCTATGGCTCAAACTAGTGGAGTACTTGAACAAAAGAGCTCAGGGATAACACTCAGGTCTTGAGTTCAAGCCCCATAACCAACAACAACAAGAAAATTATCTTAGTCTTATAGTAACTTATTTTTCAGTAAAGCCCAACCAAAGACAAACATCTGTAATTTTTTTGGGGGGAAGGGTCCGGTCGTGGGGCCTGAACTCTGGGCCTGGGCGCTGTCCCTCAGCTCTTCAGCTCAAGGCTAGCACTCTACCACTTGAGCCACAGCGCCACTCCCTGCTTTTTTCTTTTTGCTTATGTGGTGCTGAGGAATCGAACCCAGGGCCTCATGCATGCAAGGCAAGCGCTCTACCACTGAGCCACCTTCCAAGCCCTGTAATTATTTTCTTCTGTCTTTTTTAAAACACGTCTTTCTTTTTGTCTTTCCCTGAGCATTGAGATATAACTTTCACAGGCCAAAATACATCTCTGAAAATGTTTCAGATCATTGCGATGTGACTTTTGTCTCAGACACATCTTCAGACTGTCACTTAAGAGCTCTGTTCTGACTTCTTGAGGCATTTTGGTGGCACAACATTGCTGTCTGCTTTCCCTTACTTATCAGATTTCCCCCTGGATTTGACACCAAGGCCTGTTCTTTCTTTACTTCGTAGCCATTGTCTCTCCTTCTTACTGTACGGTCACCTTGCACTCTCCTCTTCTTTCCAGAGGCAGGTCATGGCCCTTCATCACAGCCCCCTTTCTGATGACCTCCTCAGATGCCCTGTACACTTTTCTTAGCCTACCTGAATGCCTTGCACATACTCCAAAACAATTTCTTCCTCCTAAATTTCCAATCGACATTGATAACATCCTTTCCCCTTTAGCTTTTCCAGGCTAAAAGTTCCACAATTCTATTTGGTGTTCTCTTCTGCTTTGTCTCCACATGTTGCCCATCTAATTCTTTAGTATTATACTCTTTGTCTCTGTCTCTGTCTCTTTGGTTCTGGGGCTTGAAATCTGGGCCTGGATGCTGTCCCTGGGGTCCTTGTGATCAAGGCTAGTGCTCTATCACTTGAGCCACAGTGCCATTTCCAGCTTTTTTCTGTGATTAATTGGAGATGAGAATCTCGTGGACTTTCCTGCCCAGGCTGGCTTTGAACCAAAATTCTCAGATCTCAGCTTCCTGAGTAGCTAGTTTTGTAGGCATTAGCCACCGGTGCCTCTCTCATCCTCTCTCTCTCTCTCTCTCTCTCTCTCTCTCTCTCTCTCTCTCTCCCCCCCTCTCTCTCTCAACCCTAATTCCTATTATTTCTAATTATTCCAGGTCCAGTCATCTATTGCTTTGCCCTACTAAATGGTCTCCCTGTCACCCAACTTTACCTTTCACTTATCTGTGCTGCCAGAGATGCATGTCCATTATAAATGTCATCAGTTTCCGTCTTCCCAGAGGTTAAAGATCAAAGCCCAGGATTGAAAGAGGAGAAACTGGGATGGGATATCAACAGGATATCATGTCCAAGAAGCAGATGAAGGGCAAATCTGCAGAACCCTGAATTCCAGAGTGAGGAAGTTGCATTTGATTTTCTAGCCACTAAGAAGTCCATTGCTGGAAAGAAGCAATAAGAAATTAATCAGAGGCAGATACAGAAGAAATCAAGCTTAAAGTCTACAATGACTCATATGAGGACAAAGAAATAGTAGGGGTCTCAGAAAGGCCCTTGATGCTGAAGCACTAGCCAGCAGGAAAAGAGCAGTCAGCATTAATTAGCCTATAATGATTTTTGCTCCTCTCACCTCATCTTCTACGCTGTCAGGTCCTGGGGGCAGATGCTGTTTCCATCATCCTTAGATAAGACTGACACTTTGTAAGTGCCCAGTACTGAACCTTAGCAATGAAGCCTCCGACTAACTGAAAGAAACTTACTTTGGTAGGAGAAAGAAACTTTCTCCCTTCTCTCCACACCCCTACCTCACCTTACTGATTTAAATTGCCAGTTAAATGATTCTAACATCGTGCTTGGCATTGCACTAAACCTAAAGACAAATGTCACCTGATTCTTTCCTTGCATTCAAATTTACTTTTTTACTTTTTCAATTTTGCCCATTTACAGGGGACAGTGTGATAATTTGATACAAGTATATAAGGTATAATGATGAAATCAGAACGATTAGCCTTTCTGTCTATTTAAACAATCTTTCCTCATGTTCAGTATCTCTAAACTTTTATGGTTCTTTAAAAAACATATAATAAATTGTTCTGGCCATCATGTTCACAGTCTGGTAATACAGACACATACAGGTAAGCAGAAACGCTATTTGCAGTTGCTCATAGCGATTGTTATGTAGCCATGCCACATGCCTAAAGAAAATATGAATGAAGAACAATGTCTTCTTGTACAACTGGGCCAAGCAGGGCTGGTAAGCCCTGTGTGTAGCAGAAAAGGGAAGGAAGAACTTTTCAGGTGGAAAAAAACATTTCTCAAGAGAAGCTCAGGTCTGTAGAAGCAGTACAAAGTTGGATGGATACTGATATATAGAGTGGCTGGTGGGAAAGACAACACAAGGAAAAGAAGACTTCACTGATGTTGAGGCTAATGTCAGAGTTACTGGGACAGTTTGAGAAAGTCATATGTCAAAGTAAGAGTTGGCTTCATTGTAGAGGCAATATTAAGCCTATTCTTGCTGGTGCCTTCAACACCACCATCAAGAGGCCTAGGAAGCATCTCATAATTCTATCCAAGTGTTTGGATGTCCATCGTGTTGGCACATGGAAAGCAGGCTAAAGATGCAGGGAGAGCAGTGAGAAGCTTTTATAATGAAAGGTTGATATTATTTATCCAAATAAATTTCAGGAAATAAAACCAAAAGGTTTTATTTTCTTTGCTGCTGTTTTTGTTTTCTTTTACTTTTGTCTTGTTTATTTGTTTATCTGTCTTTGAGAGCAACAATGTGTGAATAAATGCAGCAGCGGTGCTCACTAGACACTATGTTGAAAATGAACTATATAATTTGTGGTGGGGTTGGGAGGGAAAAATTAGGAGCGAGCAAAGGAAGAGGTGACATTGTTCAACAAGATATATACTATTTACCTGAGGTATATAACTGAAAGGAAAAGTAAGTAAAAAGTCAGAAAGGGCTTCTCCAAAGAATAATGGTATTTATCTAAGAATTACAGGGCACAGCACTAGAAATGAACATGTCCTCATACACATTCCAGGAGGACTCAGAAAAGTTGAGTTAAAGGAAAGCGTATAAAGGCAAAAAGTAAGGAAGGATGACACATTTTAAGACAAAAGTTGTTGGCCACAAGGATTATCAACAACACAGGTTGCATCAGGCTGAAATCAGACAGACAAACAAACATAAGTCCCTGGGTAAGTATCCTTGAAGAAGTGTGTGTGTGTGTGTGTGTGTGTGTGTGTGTGTGTGTGTGTGTACTGTGTGCGTGTGATTATTCCTCTTATCAGATGGTCATATGTGAGAACCCTTTCATTGAAACTACCAGCTTCATATATGTTCAGTTATTTGTCTGTGCAGACAGACAAATAGTCTCCATTTTAATTCTGACAATCTTCACACTAAGAAAATGGGATACAACCAAAAATGGTTTGGCAAATTGAACCCAGTATCTGGTGACTCCTTAGATAGGAAGGGTAAAGGAGAAGGAAGAATTGTGTGTCACTGGGAAAAACTGGATAAAAGCAACACAGGTGTCAAATGGCAGCCCGAGTGACAAGTCTGAGGGCATTATAGAGCTGAAAGCTTTTGGATCTCACAGATGGGTACCACCCTCTCCCCTTTCCTCAGCCTGCACCTCAGTATAGAGTGCCACCTCACATGGCAGTAATGCCTCCCTAATACTTTACCTGCTTATGTTTGCTTATAGTTCACCTGGCATCATGAACTTCCAGAATCCTAGTCTATACCATAGCTTAGAGAGACATGAAACTTTCTCTAAAAAGTACCAAGTGGTACTTTTTTCAGAATCTATAGTCTTCATGGTAATTATTCAGCTCTGCTTCTATAGCGTGACTGCTTCAATAGTGTATACAGCTGCACAGCAGACTTAATGCACAGGTTGTTCCTGCCATGTGCTGCCTGGTCTAATCTTATTAAAGCACCTCCTTCTTAAGTGGTTTTTCTTCATAGGTTATACAAGACATGGACAAACAGGTTGTGTTTTACAAGTTAGCAAATCTTGCTCTCTTCCAAGTTGTCCTGTGCACCCCTGTGCACCTTGACTTCCCTGTTTCAAACTATCTTCACTGTCCTTATTTGTTCTTACCTTCAAGCACTTCCAAACCAAAAGAGATGTTGGAAGATTTATGAGAATTGGAAGCTTATCAAAGAGACCTTCTACCCTCAGATATCCTAAAGGGATCATAAGAATGATGACCCCCCTGGCCAAGAACATCGGGTGGTATTTGGAAAGTTCATCTTCTCCTTTCAGATTCCTAACTCTAAAGGTCTGATTTTCCCATGTTGGTATTTCATTTAGAAAAGCAAGTTTCTGCATGCACGCTCTGACCTTGAAGTAGCACATTACAAGCTGAAACCTAGAAGCCTCATGCTCCATTACGAATTCCTTCAGAGAGTCAAGCAGCTGCCCCTGGAGTACAGCTACGGGGAGTACAGAGATCTCCTCCGAGACTTTGGGACTCACTACATCACGGAGGCTGTGCTTGGGGGCATTTATGAATATACACTCATTATGAACAAAGAGGCCATGGAGAGAGCAGGTGCATTGCCCAAGGGACTGTGGCTTTCCTGATGGGACTCCCAGGAAGGATTGGTTGATGAGCAAAGTCTTCCGCAAGAGTTGGGGAAAGAGACATAAATTGTGTTTTTAATTTTCCTTCTGTCAACATGGCTACAATTTCACAGTTATGTTGGCAGACTCCTCCTCCTCTACCTCCTCCTCCTCCTGTGCTCCTCCTCCTTACCCCCTTCCTCTTCTTCCTCCTCCTTCTGGCTTGTATCAGTTTCCCCAGGTTAACCTTCTATATGGGTTATCCTCTTTTTCTTTAACTAATCTTTCTCAATAATCATACCCCACCATGGCTTTAACCACCAACATTCCAATAGCTTCTAACTTACTTAACCATCCTGAATCTCATTCTGGCACCCTGTATCTTATGTTCAAATGCTTCTTTCATGTCTGCATTTTCCTATTTAACCAATATCGTAGACTTATCAAGCTCCCAAAGAGATCTTCTAATTTTCTTTTTTCTTTTTTTCAGTCATAGGGCTTGAACTCTGGGCCTGAGGGCTGTCCCTGCACTCTTCAGCTCAAGGCTAGCGCTCTACCACTTGAGCTACAGTGCCACTTCCAAGAGATCTTTTAATTTTCTTTCCAAGATATATTTCTTTTATAGTCATCCACATCTTGAAAAACTCCACTATCCAACCAGTGGCTCAAAACAAACACCACAGGGTCAATCTCAATTATTTTTCTTTCCTTCCAATCTATTAGCAAGTTCCATCAGCTCAATCTCTAGATTATGATTTCCTTTTTTTTCTATTATTACCATGGCCTTACCTTGTGACCAGTGTTTTACATTTAGAATTTTTTGTAAATATGAATTATGAGCAAATCTCAGAAGAGGTAGTTGCTGATTAGTTTAGAACTTCCGCATTTCTAATAAGCTTGAAGATGATGCTGGTGCTGCCAGCCTAGAAAGCAGACTTTCCATAACAAAGTCTCAGATTGTTATAGTCTCTGTACTACACCCAATATTCAATACCCAATCTTCCTCTCTAATCGCTTTACACACACACACAAGAACTCTCTAATTGTCTTCTAGGGTTGAACCATGCTTGCCAATCCATTATTTTTTCTTATGATGGACACTTTTCCAGTTCTGTGCTACTCTAGGTCACAGAGAGTATAGGGACAGAGTGTCAGGGCTGGTGTAAGAGTAGATAATGTAAATTTATGTCAGTGTGAACTCAATCTTCTAATGATCTGGGAAATCTTCATCCATAAGAGTAATGACAAAGTGCTCTCTGTGATTCCTAAAGCTGCTTCCCACAAAGACCTCTGGGATCACATAACCCAGGGGAATGTAGAACTGATCCCCTTCTTAGACTTTCACCAGCAACTACAAAAAGTAAAATGCCCACTCTGACTCTTTTCCACTGCCTCATTTGTTCCACTTACATGACCACAACAGCTTTTTCTCTTAATGTCCCATGGGACTTGTGTTTGGGAAAACATGATCTACAGAAATCCTGCTAGAAGTCCTCGTAGTCAGTGTTTCTCCTCTCTCCCTGCTCAAGGCTCAAAGTGTTACAGAAAGGTGTCCACAAATCACATGTGAATTCTAGCAAGACCAGGGGAGGAGGATCCCTTGGGGAGAATTAGGAGGGGAACTAAACGGGACATGGTCCTGAAATGAGGAAAAGATAGCAAATTGGCCTCTTTTATTTACTGGATATAACAAATACTTTGTATTTATTACTTCACTTCATTAATAATAATCCCCTTCTGCCTTATCAAAGATGAGAGAAGAGTATGTCCTGGGATGGTGGGCAGGTTGTAGCAGGCATTGTATTTTCTAAATCAAAAACCTAGAAGTCTGACAAAAAATTCAATTTTTAGAGAATAACTATTTCTTCCTCCCTCTTTGAAGGCAGTAGAAGTCCCCAAAGTTTCCTGGGGAGGAAACTGGCACAGATAGTAGGGGTGGGTCTCTGTGAGGTTTCTGCTCTGGTGCCAGTGGCTACCTGTAATTTTGGTTATTTTCTTTGAACCTTAGTTCCCATGACACCCAAGGAATGGGTAGTGTCTCTCACAGGAAAGGGGACAGGACGCATGATCTTGTAGTCATGGATCTGTTTTCTTCCTTCCTTCAGATTATTCACTTAACAACATATGGGCCTGTGCCAAGAATGATTTTCAGATTGGTGGTGCCATTAAAAACGTTTATGTCAAGCTGGGTGTGTCAGAAAAGCTTTGTGGAGACATTCTGAATGAAATCAAAGGTGAGAGACGGGACAAGTGGCTTCTGCATTTACAACCTTTCTTTTCCTAGTACTCCAGATTACAGCCTTTCTCTAAGGTGAGCTCTGTGTATTTCAAGACATTTTGATGGAAATAGTAGGGCATCCAATAAAAATAACCCTACGAAAAAGGAGTGAGACTATATGTGTACCCTCCCAATGCATGAGCTAGGCAAAAACCAAAAGCGGCAATGAGCCAGGTGCAGGCCTATCGTCCTAACTACTCAGGAGACTGAGCTGAGAATCATGGGTGTGAAGCCAGCCCAGGCAGGAAAGTCTGTGAAATTCTTACCTCCAGTTAACCACCAAAAACTGGAAGCAGGGCAGTGGCTCAAATGGTAAAGTATTAACTTTGATGAAAAAGGAAACTCAGTGACAATGCCCAGGCCCTTAGTTCAAGCTCCGGAACTCACATAAAAACAAAGAGAGAACAATGATAGGGCCATATCCAGGAACATCAGCTCAAGCTTCTCAGGAGAAGGAATCTATGAACTACAACTTGAAGATTAATAACCTAATGGAAAATCACCTGCTGATTTTGTTCTGCTCTGGGGGCTTGCTTTCCTTCCTTCCTTCCTTCCTTTCTCTCTCTTTCTTTCCTTCTTTCATTTTCTTTCCTTCTTTCTTGTTTCTTTCTCTCTCTTTCCTTCCTTATTTCCCTCTTTCTTTGTCCTTTTCTTTTTCTTTCTAAGTTAACTATCATCTGATCATTAATGTATTAACTATCTGCTTTCTGTCATCTATCTACCGATCTGTCTATCAATTCACTATATGTTTTATCTCTACCTATTTTCCATACACTGTGCCAATCAATGACTACCACTTAAAGATGCACAAAATGAACCTCCTGTCCTTGGGCTGCATGAAAGATGTTACCTATGGCTATAGCATGCTTCCCTTTTGCTCTGTGTGCTATGACTTCCTTGCAATCTGCAATGTTTGTTGTTCTCTGATGTCTCACAGGCAAGATTGTTGGTAGGGATACAAAGTCCAGGGTATAACAGTTGATACTAATGACATTCCAGATCTTCATGTCCATTCCAGATAGAAACAAGAGAAAAACTATGATAGAGGACTTGGTGGTCTTGGTACGAGGAGGTGCAAGTGAGCACATCACCACCTTGGCTTACAAGGAGTTGCCCACAGCTGAGCTGATGCAGGAGTGGGGAGATGCTGTGCAGTACAACCCAGCGATCATCAAAGTCAAGGTACAAGTGACTGCCCAACCCCTCCTACTTTTATACACAGCAGTTTCTGAGGACCTGTGATGAGTTGTAGTATGATAGATGGAAAACTTTCACATATATGGACACGTACCTTAGAGCAGAAAATAAATCTAGGACAAACCAGTTAGACTCTGAAGCCAAATACAATAGTGCACATGTGTAATTCCAACTACTTGGAAGACAGAGGTAGGTGGATCTGAGGCTAGCACAGGCAAAAATGTGAGACACTATCCAAACAGCTAACTAAAGCAAAAAGGGTGGAGGCATGGTTCCAATGGTGCAATAGTTGCCTAGACTTATGAAGCCCTGAGTTCAAACCCAACTGCAACTACCCACTGTATTGTATACTGCCTGCAGATCCCTGGCTCTGTCTCACTTAAACCCTATGTTGTCAAAGGAAATGAAAAACTAACTTCTGGTTCTACCCTTCTTAAATAATTGTTTTTTCTAACTTACCAGAGAATCACTCATGTATTTATTTAAACATTCAGATGTTCAGCTAACAAGTAGTTGTTGAGTTCTTGCTGAAATGCAGAAAGGAAGACAAAAGGAGAAGCCAGAATGAAGAATAAAGTGTATATGTGCATTTCTGTCTTATAGGACAGAAAGAAACGTGGTGATAATAACTAGATTTGGAGCATGCACAGTGTTCATGACACTCTTCCAGGGGCTCAGAGAATATGATTCTTTATCAGATCTTTGCAATGGTCTACAAGTTAAGTATGCTTACCTCCTTTTGTGGCTGACACAAATCAAGGATCAGAAAGGTCTTATCCATCTCTAGCTGCTCAAGAGTCTCCATTAGGTCCAGACAAGAGACTTTGACATCTTCCCTGCCCTCTAGATTCTCCTGTGGGCTTGGTGTGAATAGAAAATAATGATCCTAGCCACCTGTCACCTATACAAGAGAAGCCCTGCAACCTTAAATGGAAAGGATGCTTGTTAGAACAGGACTGTCAGGCACCTCAGCAGTGGTAGGTCCTTTCCATGGGGATTTCTCCATGGTGCCCACAGCATACCTTACACTGTTCTCCTCTTACCAGTGTCTGTGCAGTCATTGATTAGCCATTGTCCACCCCCTCCCCTGAGAGTCCACTTTGCAGTCAAGGAGGAGGAATGAGAGACTGGAGCCTGACGAGGGACTATAACCCTGACCCTGACAAGTTTCCACAGGATTTTTATTTGTGTGTCAAATGCATAGTTTCTGCAGAACAAGAAGGCTGTCATTCAAATCCTCTCCAGTCTTACTTACTAGTGACAGTCAGGGCACAGTTGCTGGCAGTTACAGAGGAATAAAGTCGGCCGTGAGATGCAAGTACCTCCAGAGAAATCTGGGCTTGCCTGGTGCCACGGTGACACTAGTTGGCATTGCATCTGGGCATGGGAGAGAATGGAGAATTGAAGGAAAATAAGTTCCTTTATGGTGAGATATCATACCTGATCTGGGAGCATTATTGTGCCTTCCTAAGTACCGGGACTTTCAAGGCCAAGCATGATGACATGATGTAGATTGTGATGGAGAATCAAATGTTTTCAGGAGCACAGCAATAAGATGAGGAGGGTGGAATTGATATTCCTCCAGTGCTGTTCTTTCTACTAAGGATTGCTTTTGCTATTAGTGGTCTTTTATTGTTCCATATGAATTTTTGGATTGCTTCTTCTATTTCATTGAAGAATTTGGTTGCAATATTGATAGGTATCGCATTGAATTTGTAGGTAGCCTTTGGCAGTATTGCCATTTTCACGATGTTGATCCTCCCAATCCAGGATCATGGGAGGTTTTTCCACTTGCTTAGTAACCCTGATGCCCCTCGGTAGATGAATGGATCAAGAAAATGGGATAGATAGATAGATATACATACAATGGAATTCTATGCCTCCATCAGAAAGAATGATATATTGCCCCATTTGTTAGGAAATGGAAAGACTTGGAAAAATTATATTAAATGAAGTAAGCCAGGCCCAAAGAAGCATAGATCCCATGGTTTACCTTGTTTGCAATGTCTAGTACATGTTTACAACAAATAGAGAGGGTCAAAGGCTATGTACATAGGACCACATGAGATAATGATAAGCAAAATGTACCCCAAGACAGGGAGGGACACAAGGGCTTTCTTTTTCTTTCTTGCTATTGTTTTTAATGTACTTATAATCCACTATGTGATTCTTTTGCTTCTTTTGCAAGTTCTTCCCCTACGGTATGATCCGTTTTCACTGTATTTGATTCCGGTGTTCCGCATCTTGTATATACATGTTTGTAATTTGGAGAGGGGAAGGGGCATAGCGGAATGCTTAAATGGGGATGCAGGTTGACCCATTGTAATGAGGAGATATACAGGACACTATGTTAAAAACGAACTTTACAATGTTGGTGGGAAGGAGGGAGGAGTTGGGGAGGTGGGGAGGGAAGTGATGGTGGGGGAAAATCAGAGGAGGGGGTAACAGTGTTCAATAGGCCATGTACTCATTACCTTACTCATGTAACTGTCACCCCTCTGTACAGTATCTTTACAATAAAAAAGATGAGGGTGAAGAAGAGTTATATGCAGCTCTAGTTCTCTCTCATCTGAGTTGCAAACACATACTCCGGTGATGCCTGTTTCATATGTTCTTTCTGGTCAGAGAAAACTACAGATGTCTTTCCATTATCTCAGAATCATTTCTTGCTGCAGAGCCAGCTACCTTACCAGGTGGCTTGAGTGACAATTGATTTTTCAGCATACCAGAGCCCACGAGATAAGCAATTCTTAAACGCAAAGAGTGTTCGTTAATGCCCGAGTACATTGATAAATCTTTAAGATCAAGATCTGAGTCATGATTCTCTAGATGCCAGGTAGACAAGGAAGGAGGTCACAGAAGAATGCATTCACACTACTCACTTCCCACAGAGGAAAGTGGCTCCTGGTGCAAAGACAAGTTAGAAAGAGTAATGGACAGAGAAAGAGAGATTTTAACACAAAAGATAGAAATCATGTTCAGGATGCAGAAAATGAGCACATGCCTATAAAATAGAAGTAAATTTTAGAATGCCTTTGCTTTGTGACTAGAATAAAATAGAGGAAAATGGGGAATCTATGAAATAACAAACAGAAGCGGAGATGTTTGGACACTGATCAGATAAAACGAAGTGGCTGAATACAAGGAACTGAAAGCACAATGGCAGAATTAAAACTTACAGTGGAAACTATAAAGAACAGAATTGACACTGCAGAAAATTGAGTCAGTGATGTGGAAGGTGCTATAAAAATGTTCCTATAATGTAGAAACAAAAGACAAAGAGATTAAAACAATGACAGGACAGAAATATGATGGATAGAGTACAGAGGTGGAAGTCTAAAACACAAAGACTTCTCTCAGAGGAAAAGGCAAGATTAAATGTGAAGACACATTCATCAAGTGCATAAATGGAGAAACTTCCCCAAGCTGATGATACAAAATAAACAGTTCATGGAAAACTAGGCAAAAGGACTGAGAAGCAAAATCAGATTACAACAAAATCAGATTACAATGATCATTTGGAGGAATAACTATATCCCACTAGAACAAAAATCACACTGGTCTCAGAACTCTTTGCCATGAAATGTCTAAAGATAATGGAGTGTCAACTGTTGGGTCGAGAAGACTCTGGCCTGGTAAGATATATGGTTAGTGAGTCAAGAATTCCAAAGAGATTTTGACATAATAAAGGAGTCACCTGCCACGCCGACCCCAGTAGAGTCTGCTTAGCATGGGAAACCATCTATCAGACCATGATAGGGGCTTCAAGACCTATCTCTGAGTTTTGGGACTTCACCGAAGTCTACCTCAGAGAATGGGGCTTTACAGAAACCTATCTCCAAGTTTTGGGACTTCACCGAAGTCTACCTCAGAGAATAGGGCTTCTAAGAGGCCTACTCCTGGGAAAAGGCTGGAAAAACCCCTGGGAAAAAATGTGTTTCTGCCTTTCTTCACTGCATAAGAGTGCCTATTAATCTTTTACTGCTTCTACTGCTCTTTGTACTTGCTCATTGTCAACGTTCCCTTATTCAAAGCTCTTTCTTAAGAGTGTTGACGACCCCAACATCTGATGAGTGTCTTAAAAATATGACTAACTCACCAGAGTTAAGTGCTACCCTGAAACCCCTCTTATGGAGGCTAGTAGACAAGTTATAAGTAAATATAAAAGTATTGGGGGGTTTCACAAAGTCACTTCAGCAGAAGGAATTGTTTGTAAGGGATTTACAAGAAGCTGTAGGCTCAGCTAGAGCAGAAAGAATGGGTGGCAATTACTAAGATAACTATTTAGGAGAAAGAATTTCCTGCTATTTACTAAGAGACTTGCTAGATCCAGGTCTCCTTGAGGTTTACTATTAAAGAAAAAACAAGAAAGATCGTATGGGAAAGTTAAGGCCTCTATAAAGATAGGTAATGGTTAATTGGTGACAAACATCGAAACCCAAACCCATTGTATTCCTTAGAGATAAGCCGGAGACAAATGCCTATCAGGTGCCCAGCTGGTGACCACCCAAGAAAGAAGCCCTGCAGCAAGATTGTGTAACCTTTTGCCCTTCCTCATGGAGACTTTTGCTATAAAAGTTTGTTATCCTCTGCATTAAATCGCACTCAGCATCCACTCCTAATGTGTGTGAGTTGTCTGTTTGCCATCTCCCCACCTATTCCAGGTTCCTCCCTTAGGTGTCCTCCGTCGTCCCGACAGAACCCGGTCCGCGGCAGTCACCAAAAAGGAATACCACCCAGGCACTTTTGACCCATGCCTATAATCCTAGTTACTCAGGAAGCTAAGATATAAGGGTCAACCAGCCCAGGGAGATAAGTCTATGAGACTCTTACCTCCAACTAACCACCAAAAATGCCAGAAGTAGAGATGTGGCTCAAGTGGTAAAGTACCAGCTATGCGGAATATTAAAAAAAACATGCAAAAGCAGAAGGCCTTGAGTTCAAGCCCCACTACCGACACAACACGGAGGAGGAATAGGGGGACTGTGGTACTGAATAATGCTCACAAATAGGTCAGGGAAGCTTCGGGCCTGCTACAGAGAAAGAACTCCTGATTATCATTAACTTAGCTTCTCAATCACATTGTATGTCTAAGAAATATTGGTCAAAAGGCTTTGCTCCCTATGATCACTCAAGAATTCAGACAAGGAACTTTTTCTTGTTCTCAAATCAAATGCAACAAGTCATCTCATTCTGCTTTGAAAGCATCAGCTTGGAAGTGACCAGCTTCTGCTTACCTCTCTCTGATCAGAACGCATTGCAAAACTGTCTTCATGGAGGCAGCCCTACTATGTGCAAACCTGCCTTTAGTAAGCTGCAGCCCTACTGTGTGCAAAACTGTTTTGAATGACCTGCAACTTTACCATAGGTTCAGAAGGGAGTAAAAAGTGGATCTATTTGGTAAGCAGTAGTAATGACTACAATAGCTTTCTGAATGCAAGTTACTATAAACCAAAGAAGCCTTAAGACTGGGGTAGGCAGAAAAGCAATGTCATGTCTCAACTGATAGATCCCCCTGAAAAATACAGTCTGACTTTCAAGCAAGAAAACAATGAGTTAAATTAAATGGCAGATATCTCATAATAATCAGAATAATTATGCTAGAAATAAGATCCTTAATATATGAGGAATAACACAATTTATTAGAAAGATGCACTCTCAAAGGACCTAGAAAACCCTCAATTGGTTAATATGTAAAGCATATTAATTAGGGGCTGGTATGCAAAACACCTGATGACTAGTATGGGTATTTTTTAGGTGTAAGTATTTAGGGTAAGGTATGGAAGAATGAAGATAAAGAAAGGAGGGAAAAGGGGAGAGAAGAAGGAAGACAGGGAGAAATAGGGGGAAACAGCAAAACCAAAGAACAATTGTACACCGTAATAGCTTAAATTATAAAGGGAGCACCACTGTAGCTTGCTAATTTTCAGAACCCTGGAATGGAGACTGGCAATGGGACAAATCAAGCCATTCTCTCAATAGTCTTCATCCAGCTATAGGAAAATACAGTCTTTGGTTTAGAATCCTGACAATGCTGTTTTGTGAGTTGTGTGGCCCGAGTTAAGTGACTTCCCTTCACCTGAAAAGGCTGTTAATAATTTTTCTACCCTGTGAGGATATCACAGGGTAAAACTTCCATTCAGGTCCTAGAGTATGGAGTGTATGTGGGGCGGGCGGGCGGGGGGGGGGGGGGAAGATGGGGGGAGGGAGGGGGGGAAGATGGGGGGAGGGAGGGTGTGCGGACTCTCTGTAGGAAGATACCATAGTGGCTAAAGGCAGCTTGGAGGAGCAACAGTGGCCTGTTGGAGGAGCTCTTCATTGGTATAAAGCAACCCCTGCCCACCTCTGCCCCTCTCCCCCTGCTCTCCCTCCCCATGTGTGGCCAGCAAGCTGGATGGTTCTACAAACAGCCTGTGGATCAATTCATTGACTACAAACCGGTGAGACAATGGGACCACCAAGGGGCCTTGCTTTGCCCACTGGAGCGAAGGTCAGCATCAGATGCATTAAGAAATGGAAGCAATTTTCTTCCCACTGGAGGCTTCTATTAGGCATGATTGCCTGCATTTAGACAGACCCTAAACTCTCCAGGGCTGGATTAGGGCAGGATCACAAACAAAACCTGGACAGGAACCTGGCTCTGGAGCTTGAGTCAAGAAGACCAGAACATGTAAATCTACCTCTTTGTACAATGGCTCAAGTTTGTCTTCACAGCACCAATCGCACTGCCTCGTCCCTGAGTGACTTGCCCCTGTGGTTTCTGCTACTCTACACCGAACAGCCATACCATCTTCTTCGTACCTGGTGCCATTGTCCTACTGAGGCCTCCTGGACCCTTCATCTGCCTATTCTCTATCCCTAAACTGGAGGCTGTGCTCAGAAACACAGAGCTGAAGGGCACATAGCCCTGAGGCCTGGCTTCTAGAGGCTTACAGTTTAAACAGCAAAGAAAAAAACAGAATTCTGCACTGAGGAAAATATGATCACCAGAACAGAGAAATGTCCAACCAGAACCATATCAGATTAGCAGTCCGTCCAGCATCTTAACGGAAAGGTGTTGGTTCAGGAAGGATTTCTTGTTGGGGACTGTTACCTGATGTGATTAATTCTAATAGATTTGAAAGGGGAGCAGTGTGGGAACAACAATGCTAAAGTACTTTCAAAGAGCTGCTGAAAAAAAAATCACCTCCTCGTCTCACCAGACAGATTAAGCATCCACTCCTCTGTTCATCTCACCTGTTTGCTGTTTATGTGCCAACACCACACAGTACAGAGCCTCCTCGACTTGCTTTGTTCTGAGGAACCAGTCAGAATAGGAAATATCCAAAGTTAAAACCACGTTGGATACACTTAGATCACAGGTGGCTCCCCTCATTGGCACAGGGCTGCGGTCTGCATCTCTGTCCTCACTGCCCAGCATTTCAAGAGAACATCACCGGATATGTGCTTTACATGGGAAATGGTCAAAATGCAAAGTACACCTTCTCTTAAATACAAACCCCTTTTACACTTTCATCAGGTTGAAAATCTTAAGTCCTGCTAGAGGCTGTCTGTTATCACCTATTTGTCTCTGTCTGTAATTTCTGAGTTTCCTAAGAGCCAGGTTTCTGTGTTGTTCATTATTTACACTTCATGCTTAGCACTTCATAGGTATTCAGCATGTGTTAACCTGAACTTGAATGAGCTAATTGTGTGATGTAGATAGAGACAGAGGGGAGAGAGCATCCACCTGTAGGCTATGGCCTTACAGCAGTTGCACAGGTGTCCTCCAGGCTTTGCCCTCTGTCCATCCTGTGTAACCTTGTGTTAGGCCATTGGGTGATGAATAATGTCTCTTAAAAGACATGTCTTTTCTCCCTTGCCAGGCAGAGCCTCTGTATGAATTGGTGACAGCCACCGATTTTGCCTACTCCAGCACTGTGCGGCAGAACATGAAGCGGGCTCTGGAGGAGTTCCGGAGAGAAGTCAGTGCCTGCCTTTGTGCCCCCTGCCAAGGCAATGGAGTCCCTGTCCTGAAAGGTACCACTTCTAGGCCACGGTGGTCCATTAGTAAAGCCATCATCTGGAGGATGTTGTCTCTGGCGCAAGTGTTTGCCCACTTTTGTTTCCCCAAAAGTCAGAATGTAGCCAGTTTGCTGTCAGGAACCACAGGCTCCAGCCCCAAGGGACACAGAAGGTGACAATGGAATCTAACTGAAATCTGGAACCAGACCAAGAGTATGTGGTCTGCCACAAGGATGAGGGATAGGCTCAGGAAATTTCTCCTAGATAAAGAAAAGGACAGAGCGAAGCAAACCCTCTTTACATAGGTCCTGATCAATATGCAGTGAGGTCTGTAGGTGTTAGTAAAGGATGGACCATGATTGACTGATTAACTTCAAGGGCTATGTCTGGGTCATTAGGAAGGGAGGGCCTTAGAATCTCAAGTTTCCATGTTGATGGGCTGGCAAGACACCGAGGAAGAATTTAGTCAAGCAAACATTGCACTCTGAACATCAGACACCTCTGGTTATAGTTAATCTAAATCCAGAGAGCAAGCTGGATGCAGGATACAACTCACACAGGAACAAAAAACCCTGAAGAAGCATTCACAAGAGAAAACACACTCTCAGTGACAAATATTCCAGTGGCTAGAGTGGCATAGTTTCTCAGACCAGATGAATATGAGCAAAGCACATAGTAAGGGAAGAGTAAGGTGTTGAGATTCCTCCATCAGCTCAGGGACCCCTGCATGAGGGTCAATTCTTTGGCATCTTATCGTCACATGAGCACAAGATTTCCATCTAGAGTGGCCAAAATCCCTCATGTCTTGCAAAAAAAAGTTAGACCTAAAAGCAGGTGTCCACCTGAGGCTGTAGAATGTGGTCAGAGAGAATATACAGAGCCAGAGGCAAATGTTCTGGGATCTGAGCATTGACTGACAATCTCGTAAAAGAGATACTTGGTGAACAGACGAAAGTAGCTCCAGTGGGGGAAATTGTAAGTTAGCATAAGGAATTACTCCTGCAGGCTTCAAGTTGGCCAAAGGCAAGGTGAGACATTGGAATCTGAGTTTCCCACCCTTATATAGGTATTCAAGCCAAGGCAGACAGTTACTTATGGAGAATGATGATTGCTCTCAATAACTGCTAACTATAACCTTTGACCTTGGGAGATTATAAACATGGGTTGAGTGTCAGCCAAGAACTGATGTTCCTCAGAAGTTCCCTATAATTCCCTTTTAATGCCAAACAAAACAAAAACAAGAAAAAAACACTATCATTTCATAATTCAAGGACCCTCAAGAGAGGAGTAGGTGTTTGGGGCATTGAATGTAGTTATTGCAAACCCTCCATCCGTTTGCCCTGTGTAAACCTGGTAGCAATGCTGGAACAGGGCCTGAGCTCTGAGATCTTCACTCCACATCCTTATTTTACACTGTCTGTCTGGTGTCCTCAGGATCCCGCTGTGACTGCATCTGCCCTGTCGGTTTCCAAGGCCTGGCCTGTGAGCTCACCTATCGGACAGGTAGAGTTTTCAAATTGGTTGAAAAAGGGAACTCCAGGGGAAGTGCAGAGAACAATCCAAAATCAGAACAAGGTAGGATATAGAATAGGAGGCTGGACACCCTACAACTTGAGATCCATCCTGACTCCTTTTGTATTTCATGATTTTCAACGAAATTCTTCATGGCACAGGGCTGCCAATACATGACATGTGCCTTTCCTTTGAGGTTATTGTGGAACACTTATATGTAGCCTTCAAAATCCAGGGCAAAAAATAAATCTGGAGCAGATATCCTCCTTCCATAAATTTTCTACCCCTCCATGTAGAATTAGATTGTTCCTGTCGGTGCCCACAGGACTTCAAAGATATATCCATCATAGTTGCTCACACACTGTTTTCTCTCCCCTAGGACAAGTCGGAGAATAAATTTCCTTTCCTAGTTCTCTAATTCTTTTTCTTTTGGTCAGTTGTGGGGCTTGAACTCTGGGCCTGGGCGCTGTCCCTCAGCCACAGAGCTGCTTCCTCTCAAATTCTTTAGACAGGTTACTATCTAAGAATTCTCAAGCTGATATTCCTCCCTCCCTTTCATTCCTTTGGTGACTGCTGATTACCTTAAAAATGGACATGGTTGCCCTGATTGTGGTAGTGTACACCTATAATCCCAGCATAGAAGAGACAGACAGAAGAATCATGAATTACAGGCCAGCCTGTAAGGAAAAGTGAGACCTTGTCTCAAAGCAAAACATACAAACAAACAAAAACCCATAGCACCTGCAATGAGAAGAATAAAGATTTTTTGGACATTTGATTATGTGCCAAGCACTTTGGTGAGTGCTTATGCTCAAACTAGGTTCTAATTCCACTCTGTCATTTAATAACCAGGGTCTTAAGCAAGATGCTCATCCTCTGTTTTACCTCAGCTTCTGCATTTGTGAAGATCTTCCCATTAATTACCTTATAGGCTTAGCTTGACCTCATAAAGAGGAATGTGAAGCACTTAAGTGATACTGGATACATTGCAAAAGAAAAATAAATACTGATTCATTTTACTTTAGGGGGCATTGTTGCTCTGTATTTTAGATATGTTAAATTCTTTCATCATTGTAACAACTCCATGAAGTGGATTCTCTTGATACTCCCTTCTGCATAATGAAAAAGGATCCATCAGTGCATTGCTGTCTATAGTGTTGAATCTAGGAACCCAGGATCAAGCCAGTGGGTCTGACTACACAATCTTTAATCTGAATGCTGGCCTGTGTTCCTGCCTTCCCAGTGAAATGCTTTCAGCTATTTGCTCTTTCTCCTCTTGACCCTCAACCAGGTTCCAAACAGGGATTACCCAGTGGATGTATGGAAACTATATACTCTAGCTATTTTACTTTTCAAACAGGGAGTCCCAGAGACAGAAAGCAATTTCCTCAGCATTACACTGCATGACACATCAGGATGGAAGTGAATGGTTTTCATTAATAGTCAGAGTCCTGAAGTACCAGACAAGTACCAAGGATTAGAGAACACCAGTGGTCTCATCACCTAGTTTAAACATGTCACACTCAC
This sequence comes from Dipodomys spectabilis, assembly GCF_019054845.1. Taxonomy (NCBI): domain Eukaryota; kingdom Metazoa; phylum Chordata; class Mammalia; order Rodentia; family Heteromyidae; genus Dipodomys; species Dipodomys spectabilis. Next base: position 1,225,400 of record NW_024870684.1, read on the forward strand.
AGCACATGACACAGCCCTCCTTTTTAAAATGAGAGGAAGGAACCACACAGCATCCTATATTTGGGAAGTATCTAAGCTGGAAAACATTCATCTAACCAGGAAATATGTGTTCAGTGAGGGCTGAGGGCTGAGATTGAGTCCCTATCATCACAGAGGGAATACTGTAAATGGAAAGTTCAGCATCGTTCAAACTGTCCCACAAATGCATTTTAAAGTTTTAATAGAAACAACTGCTACATAATGCTCTGAGGGTTTAAAATTTAGAAATTATAGATCAAGGAAAGTTTCCTCATAGAAATACACTTTTGCAGGAGATATGGAAGGCTAAGAGGGTTGACTATGAAAATAGGGAGGGAAGAGCAGACTGGTCAAGGCAAACAGCCTGGGAAAATGCCCAGGGGTAGAAGGCAGTGTGGCAACTACAATAGCCAGAAAAGTAAGCTCTCTTGGCTTATTCTGCCACCCAACTCCATAGAGCACGGGTATACAATAAAAGCCAATCCACGTTTGTTTACCTTCTTTCTCATAGACGTCCCCATTGATGGACAGTGGAATTGCTGGTCTGACTGGACTCCATGCTCTGGAGGACGTAAAACAAGACAAAGGCAGTGTACCAATCCATCTCCTCAAAATGGGGGCAGGCCCTGCTCAGGCCCTGCATCAGAGATCCTGGACTGTTAAGGAGAGGAGCACCTGGAGCAGCTGACCCGACTGTGGGCTTTGTACAGCATGGGCTACGGACCTTACCCACTCAGGCCAGCTCTCTACACAGAAGTTCCCCCTGGGGTGGCACCAGACAGGAGGCAGGGCATTCACATGTGTAGAAATGGTAGTTCGTTAAGTATGCATTTGTTTGAATAAACATGGGTTAAACAAAACTCCTAAATGCCTTACAAGGTAAAGCACTTCTGTGAACTTTACTTTTCCTAAGGTTTTTTTTTTCTTTTTTGGCTATCTGTCTTCTTTATTTTTATTATCTTGAAGTCATTGTACAAAGGTGTTGCCATTTAACCAAGCATTTTATGAATGCAATATATCTTGATCAATGTCACTCCTTTCAATATTTTTACCCAACCCTCCCTACCCACTCCTACCCTCTCTCTTCTTAATTTGTTGTGTATACATTAGATTCTTGTCTGCATTTCCCCGCTCTTCTCTTCTTCATTTGTCTCTTATTTTGTTAAACTTTGACTTTGCCTTTCTAAGGAATTACGCTATTTGAGTTCTCCCTTGAAGCTAGCATATTTCAGTTAGTGCATTTATATACACTTGCATACTACCCAATGTACTTAGTTATAAGTTTATAAGGTAAATCTAACCTCTATATATAAGGGAAAACATGTCTCTCTGGGCCTGACTTACTTCACTTAACATAATTTGTTCCAAGTCTTTCCATTTCTTTACAAATGGTACAATATCATTCTTTCTAATGAATGAGTCAAATTCCATTTTGTGTACATACCACATTTTCTTGTTCCATTCACCCAGTGAAGGGCATCTATCTGGGCTGATTCCATTTGTTGATATGGTGAAGAGTGCTGCAATACAATTTTATACTACCAACAAAAAACTAAAACTGAGTACCACCCATTATGTAGGCTTACCATCTAGCAGTGATGGACACATAGTAGGCCTCCAATAAGAAGTCAGCATGTGAATGGTAAGTTGTTCTTATTTTGACAAGCACACAGTCTTGCTCAGTAATGCCAGGCAAGAATCTTACTGTGTGCCAGCCATTGTCCATATGTAGATTCACCCCATGCTCATGATGAAGTTTGAAGCAGGCTCCATGATCCTCACTGTTCAACAGTTAGGGAAAACAGCCTTAGAAACACTTCTGTGACTTATTCAAGTTACACAGGCAGTGGTAAAACCAGGTTGGAAACTCAAGCCCTGGACTTTTAAATTCTTCACTGGAACATTCTTACCTCTCAGTAAATAAGTATTAGAATATCAAATGACTTTTTTCATTAAATAAAATGCAGCAGAGGTTAGCGTATGTGCGCACACATGTGTACGTGCATGTATGGGAGCACATGATTGACAGCCCTCCACCTGCTGCTTTCCCAGGAGTGTGGATTTGGGTCTCTTGGTTCCTTTCACACTGAACAAGAGAGAAGTGCAGTTGTCTGCATTGGAATGGAGCAGCAGAGACAGAAATGTGAGTGGATGCCAAGCAGGGTCCTGAGCTGCAGCCAAAGGTGAGGAAAACGATCACTGCACAAGAGGAACTTTTGAAGAAAAAGGGGAGAAGGTGATGGAGACCGGGAGAGGAATAATGTAACATATCACAGGGCATGCCACGTAGGTGACTGTGAGTAATGAGCAAGGTGGCCGTCCCTCCGTGTCCCTCAGGGGCTTGCCTGTGAGGTCCACAGGCACTTTGCTTTGTGTAAATGTATTTGGGCCAGGGAGAGCTACAAGAGGAAAATTAGATAACAATTGATCTTTACGTTACCAAATATCCTTTTTTAATTTTGCACTGACAAGTGTTTTAAGTCTTATGTCTCTCATTCATTCCCTTCTGTTAGAACATCCTATAAGGTGTTCTTTTGCTCCTGGTCACTCCTCATTGAAGAACCTCAGGCCACTTTGTGGAAGTACAATTGACTGGGACACATCATAGTTATTCCAGCCCAGCCAGCTCTCTGGAACGGGCTCCACAGAACAAGCCTAGGAAGCAGCTATGCTTTACTGCCCAGGGGTGGGGCACTGCAGCCAGGGTGCTGATTCTGTCTGCCTTCCACCTCCCCAGCATTCTTGTATCCCCTGCAATGGAACTGATGGGTCTGAGCCCTTGTTTAGCTTGATATTATTGCTGTACTGTCTGCTGTTATTTCAACAGGCTAATCCAATAATGTTTTATCTCTTTCATTATCCGGATGCCGTATAATTTTCTTGAGTTATAATCTATCTTCTTTTAAGATTCCCCAGAGACAAGAAAAGAGCAGTTCTGTCTTTCATTGACGGGAGAGTCCCATGAAGCCGACACGAGCACATTGAAGCCAGAGAGCTCTGCCAAATTAAATTCTGAATCTCAATCACAGACACTGCTTCTAATGGGAAATTTGAGTTGATTATGGAGATGACAGCCCAGGTTCACGTTTATTGCATTTAGCAGAAATTGTTTATCCTATTAAATATGGTCTTGACGGAGAGACGATTGAATTGAGGAGTACCGGGAAATACCCTGGTGACGCCCAGGCACTGCTAAACTGTGTAATAATTATATTCTTATTTGTGGGCTGAACTTCCCCCATGTGGACTTTTTTTTTTTGCAGACAAATGCATTTAGGAGAGGCTGAAACGGAATGTGAGAATTAAGCAAAATAAAGGTACACTGTGATTTTGGAAAGTCTTGGCAACTGTAGCTCACCCTGGTGTACCTGTGAGGAGCTGCTGAACCCAAGGGGCAAAGGCCAAACAGTGGGGTGTTGGCAGTAGTCCTGGAGCTGTGAATGCAGCAACAAAAGTACCTGGATGGGGAAGGGAGACACCTACATTCTAAAGAATGAATTTGAAATGCCATGCACGCCTCCGCACAGTTAATGTCATGGTGGATGGCTTCCTGTGTGACCTTGGGCTAATAATAGGACTTCTCTGGGAAGGATTATTATGATCAGTTTAACAACAGTAGCAGTAACAGTAGTTGCCGATTATAGAGTGCCTCCCAGATTGTGAAGTCTTTTACATTATCTCATTTAATTTTTATCTGCATTTGATGGGGTAGCTATTTGTGCAATCATCGGATGACAGGGAGAGAAAGCTTCAAACAGGAACCCAGTCCTTAATAAGAATAAGATAACTATGGAAAGCAAGAAGGGATGCTGAGGACAGGAGGAAAAGCTCCTGCTGGCAGAGGATCCAGAGAGAAACAAAAGCCACCAATATCTTAAAAGAGAAGACTGGCCTGTACCAGACATTTACAGACAAGCACTCAGGAGAGACTATGCACAAAGACCTTGGGACACCAGGGGCACTGGAGCTGGTCTTGCTGCTCTTTGCTGGAGAAATGGTGTGACTACGGGACCCTGTACACAGCAGCCCCAGGGTTGTCTTCCTTCCGAATTCATCTTCCTTCATTCCATAAAGAAAGGATTAGCTACAGTTTGGATCTGGAAGGTCCAAAAAGGTCCATCTATGTATTAAAGGCTTGATCCCCAGAGTTCTGTTATTGGAAGGTGGTAAAAACCTTTAAGAGGTGGAGCCTAGTGGGAGAATTTAGGTTACTGGGGGCAGGCCCTCCAAGGGGATTCTGGGACTTTGAACTCTTCCTTACTCCATTCCCTAGCTGCCATTGGGTAAGTAGCTTTGCTCTACCGTGTGCTCCCAACCTATAATAAGCTACCTCACCACAAGTCCAAAAGCAACAGGGGCAGCTGGCCATGGGCTGAAATATCTGAAGCTGGGTATCAAAATAAAGCATTTTTTCTTTACAAGTTGTCTATCTCTGTATTTTTTATCTTTTCTAATGCTTTTATTATTTTTTATGGTGAAAATACAGTACAGAAGGGTTACAATTACATGAGCATTTCTTATCAAGCATGGTTGCCTCCTCCTTTGTTTCCCTTTCCCATCCCTTCCCATCTCCCCGTCCCCCATGCCAAAGTTGGAAAGTTGGTTTTTTTACATAACAACATGTACATCTCATTGTTGCAATGGGTCCACCTGTATCCCTATTTAAACAATTTGTTTTTTCCCTTCCCCTCCACAAATTATAACAACATCAAATACAGTGAAAACGGGTTATACCATGGGGGAGGAACATACAAAGCAACAAAGAAATCATCTTATAGATATGGTAGAAACAATAGCAAAAAAGAAAAAAAAAAAACATTTGAATCCTTAACTTGGGGTTCATTTTGCCTAATATCAACTTATCTCACCGTTTCTACTTGTCTCAGACATATACTAGTTATTGCAAATAAGGAAACGATGGGACCTATGTTTCTTTGGGCCTGGCTTACTTCACTTAATATAATTTTTTCCAAGTCTTTCCATTTCCTAACAAATGGGGCAATGTCATTCTTTCTGATGGAGACATAGCATTCCATTGTGGATATATACCACATTTTCTTGATCCATTCATCTACTGAGGGGAATCTGGGTTGGTTCTATATCTTAGCTATGGTGAATAATGCTGCAATAAACATAGTTGTGCTGGTAGCTTTAGTATGGTCTTGTTTGTGATCATTTGGATAAATGCCCCAACGTGGAATTGCTGGGTCATAGGGGAGCTCTATGTGGAGTCTTTTGAGGAAACTCCATACTACTTTCCAAAGTGGTTGAACAAGTTTACACTCCCACCAACAATGCAGTAGGGTTCCTTTCTGTCCACATCCCCTCCAGCATCTATTGTTATTAGAGTTCTTGATTATAGCCATTCTAACTGGGGTGAGATGGTATCTCAATGTTGTTTTGATTTGCATTTCTTTTATGGCTAGAGAGGTTGAGCATTTCTTCATGTGTCTATTGGCCATCCTTTCCGCTTCAGAGAAGTTTCTCTTTAAGTCTTAGCCCACTTATTTATTGGACAGTTGTTTCTTTGAAGATTTGTTGTTGGGGGATTTAAGTTTTTGAGTTCTGGGTATATTTGGGATATGTATCTCTGGTATTTTTGTTACAGTAATTGAAAGCTGCCTGACACAGAATAGTTCCCATCTCTCTTGGTACTTTCTTCATCAAAATACTCATGATCATAAAACACAAGTGTGTTTTTATTTTTCAGACTGCAGATATCCTCAATAGCATGTCTAGTCACCAAAGCTTCTAGACACTGTGTGGAAAGGTACCCTTTTATTATCTCTTATTTCTTTTCAAATACAATATTTTTGAAAGATAGGACAGGGCTCTGATATATCCCAAGGACTGAATATATTTCTGGGGATTAGGAGATCATCAGTAAATAAATTTTGCATGAATTAATGAAATAATGACAAAGGTGAGTGAAATAGAGGGGAGATTTTCCTTTGGTCCTATGGTGGCGAAAAGTATCACAGAATTAATGCACACAATGACATAGGCATGGTGAGACTTAGAGCAAAGCAACCGAAAGACAGTGGTGCCCTCCACAGCAGAAAAGGAGAGCCACTTTCAGCTGACTTTGTGGGCAGCAAAATTAAAGGAAGAAGTACAACTGAATGTCATGAAGGGGTCTGGAGTGCATGTTTCAAGGAGGTGTTGGTGACACCCCTTGAAGGCAGCAATCTCTGGGAAAACTTTAGAAAAGAGGAGAACAAAAACTCTATAATCATGATCAGGTAAACCTGACAAGCACATCCAGAGATAGATGAAAGAGCAAAACCATGGCTTTGGAGAGAGAGAGAGAGAGAGAGAGAGAGAGAGAGAGAGAGAGAGAGAGAGAGAGCTGCCAGGTGCTGGTGGCTCAGACCTGTAATCCTAACTACTCAGGAGGCTGAGATCTGAGAATCACAGTTCAAAGCCAACCCAGGCAAGAAAGTCCTTTTTATCTCCAATAATAAAACACTCAGAAAACAGGAAGTGGCGCTGTGACTCAAGTGGTAGAGTTGAAGAGCTGAGGGACAGTGCCCAGGCCCAAAGTTCAAGCCCCACAATTGAGAAAAAATAAATAAAATAAAATAAAATGTCCTCTAACATTCTGCCTCAGCCTTAGTTTACTCATCTCTAGCTTAATTTTACACCTGGAATGCCTACCTAAAACCTAACAGCAACATATTGAAATAGTACATGGTAGGTCTATGCTACCTTGCTATTGACTGAAGGCATTTTTCCATACAGCATTTTTTACTTTGGCAAGCCACATTCAGAACCTGAGAAATTCAGATGCTTCAGGGTCTATTTTTCACATCAGCAAAGGCAGTGTACAAACTTTTCCTCCTCCTCCTCCTTCACTTCCTCCTCCTCCTCCTCCTCTTCTGTCAGCTATGGGTCTTGAACTCAGGGCCTAGGTACTGTCCCTGTGATTTTTTGCTCAAGGCACCACTTCTGGTTTTTCTGGTGGTTAACTGGAGATAAGAGTCTCATGAACATTCCTGCCTGGCCTGGCTTCAGACTGCAATCCTCAAATCTCACCTCCTGAGTAGCTAGGATTACAGGTGCGAGCCACCAGTGCCCAGCATCAAGCATTGGTTATTTCTTTGCTTGCCTTTCCTTCTTTGCTTGCCTTTCTTTCTTTCTTTCTTTCTTTCTTTCTTTCTTTCTTTCTTTCTTTCTTTCTTTCTTTCTTTCTTTCTTTCTTTCTTTCTTTCTTCCTTTCTTCCTTCCTTCCTTTCTTTCTTTCTTTCTTTCTTTCTTTCTTTCTTTCTTTCTTTCTTTCTTTCTTCCTTTCTTCCTTTCTTTCTTTCTTCCTTTCTTCCTTTCTTTCTTTCTTTCTTTCTTTCTTTCTTTCTTTCTTCCTTCCTTCCTTTCTTTCTTCCTTTCTTTCTTTCTCTTTCTTTCTTTCTTTCTTTTTCTTTCTTTCTTCCTTGCTTGCTTGCTTGCTTGCTTGCTTGCTTTCTCTTTCTTCTTTTACTTATTTTTCCAACAACGAAGCCCAGCACAACACCTCTAATCATGCACTGTCAAGTCACAGTTCTGTAACTTATTGCTGAGTGGCTCCAAGCAAGTTATTTACCTGTCTGGGCCTCCACTTCCTCACTTGCAGGAAGTAGTTGGTGATAGTGTCACCCTCCTGAGGCAGGTCAGCATCTTGTGAACGCCTTTCCGTAATTAGCCCTGTTGTTGGCATTATCTCCATAGATTCCCAAAACATCAGGAACCCTTGGTCATTGGGGTTGTGTAAAAATTTAAAGCTGCTCAATAGACATTTCAATGCAAAACCCACTGTAACATATGAGAACAAGAAGAAATACAATAATTTAGCTCCTAGGAAATGTCTTAATAAAGGACATAGAGGGCTTTTTCTATCCCAAGCACTAGGTTATTCTGAGAAAATGTAACAGCATAATAACTAATATTTGCAGAGGGCATTACCAATTACAAAGAACTTTCATATACCTAATCCAGCTTAATCCTCTCAATGCCTGCAAGAGGATGGATTTATTATCTGCCTTTGACAGGTGATGAGACAGAGCCTCAGAGACACAGGTCTCTCCCCAGACCACACAGCTGGAAATCAGCCAAGCTGGGTCCAAGGACTGCGGTGGCTGCTGTCTTTGAGTCTCTCACTCTAGCAGAAGAGATTCTGGCTTCGTTTGAGTAGGTGCTCACATGCCCTTCTTGTATAAAAAAAATGATCAAAGCTTCTTTCCTTGACCTGGATGGAAAAAAATGTAAGGATAAATACATCATGTCAAAAATATGAGTAATAATTGAAAACCTAGAAATAGATGTATATCCTTCAAACCAACAAGGTAAAATAGAAAAGAAAAAATGTATTCCTAATAGAAACAGAAATAAAATGGCAGGGGGTAAGGAAATAAACAGCGTGTGTATCAGAAAACACCAAATAAACTGTTAGAATACGTCAATGATATTGGCAATGGTGATCTCTATGGATGGACTAGCAATCACTCATAGTGGTGCAGACAACAGACAGACCAGGTAGTTTGGAGATCTCCACAGCAGATGGACAAAGGGGTAAGACCCAGTGCTATCTGATTTCTCACCTTGTGGCTTTAGCCAAGTCACCTATTCTCATCAAGAAAATCCAGCCATTCTTCCACAAGGCATTAGCATGAGGATTGAATATAATCATGCACCAAAGATGACCTCAACCCAGTGTTCCAGGCATGAAGACTTGCTCAACTACCCTCCCATCCTCACACACTGACCCAAATAGCTCTGCCTACTTTCTGCTTCTTTTACCTACACAGCAATTGTCTCGTTAGGTATATGGAGGGTGCATTTTATAGGAGGTAAACAGAGAAGACATTGTGAGGAATTCTCAAAGGACTGCAAAAGGAAGTCAAGTGGCTGGCCTGGCATTCACCTTTGAGCAAGAGGCTGCCTGAGAACTCCTCACTCACATTATCGCCACTGGCTGCATCCACCGGTTATCTTGAGTCCACACCTTGCAACCCCAAGTGTTCCTCCATCCATCACTGGCCATTGTCTGGAATCTGCTCCTCCTTCCTCCACCACCTCCTGCCAGATGACTCCTTGTTAATAAGCCAGTTTGTTCACATTCTGAAAGCAATCTGATTCTGGCCCCTTTTATCCTCAACACCACCCATCCATCAACTGCTTGCTCCGCACGCTTGGTTAGGAAAATAGGAATGGGGGAGGGAGACACATCATAGATAAAACTTCTTAGCTGCTATCTTTAAAGAAATAGAATGGATAGATAGATCTGTCAGACATGAATCATGCCACAGGACACGCCAAGTCTGTTTGTTAAAAACAAGTTAGGATGGGAGGATTTATCTCACATTTTAAACTGTTAATGTAGAAGGGAAACATTTTCCTTTATCTCTCTCAGGGGAAAGAGGGAAATCCCAAGGCCATGAATGAAGAGTTTTTAACTTGATTTGATGATTTTCCCTTTGCTAAGGTGGAAATGGTGGGCTGAATTTATACAGCCTTCGGAAAGGCTGCAGGATACAGGAATCCTGGTGATTTCCTGAGATCATCTCTCTCACAATTCTTGCATGCTGGGAACAAAGGCCATTGTACTCTTTGCCTCTAGTACTGAACACAGAGAGAAAGAGAGAGAGAAAGGGAGAGAAGAGAGTTTGACAGACAGACACAGAGACATAGAGACACAGAACATAATATGCACAGGAAAACTCCAATGTACTAAGTACTTAGGTTCTGGCTCTCTAAAGATAAACACGAGTCCACATATACCCTGAAAGAAGTCACTGGATGTGGGAGATAAATGAGAAAGCTATAGTGACAGGGCATGGAAAGTGTTGGAAAATAGCCAGTGGATGTAGCAACCAATGAGAAGTGGAATCATGGGAAACGTTGGGGATTGGTTTTCTAGGTGCATAGACTCTTAACCTATGCCCTGAAAAGTGCTGGGGTGAGGATGGGTAAGGATGATTCTACCATTTAGACAGTGACTTGTACAAAGTCCTAGAGACTTTGTATGAATAGTCTGGGGGCATTTGGACAACTAAATTGGACATAGTTCTTTCATTCAACAATGATACACAAAAGATACAATACAAATATGAATACAGAGCACAGTAAGACTCTGCCAGAGCCTTGGGATCTAACCTTGAAAAGATTTCTGTTATTAATTCAGGAGGCCTGTCAGTTGGACTGCATAAAAAGGGTAGTTTCAACAACAAGCTTTCGTTTCTCATAATTCTGGAACCTGGTAGTCTAAGATTTAGATCCTGTCCCATCAGGCACTTGGGGGCAAATTTCTTCCTGGTTGGCAGATGACATCTTCCTGTTTGTGTCCTCCCTGACAGATGGCAGCCAGGAAGAAAATTCTCCTTATTCTTTTGTGCTACAATCACCCAATTCCAAAGGCCATACTCCCTCCCTACTATCATCCCATTTGGATGATACTAGGATGTCAACATGTGAATTTGGTGGACAAACATGATCTATAATGCCTACCAAGGAAAAAGAACAAAAAATAATATATAATCTCATATAATGATAAATGATATGAAAGAAAAATAGATACGGAAGAGAGTAGGACTCTTCCTGTATTAGACAAGGACAGTATATGCCAGACAAAGGTTTTTCTTGGTGTATTTCCTACATGCATATATTGCAGCCTAATAGACTACTATTGCTCTTTTTCCCTGTTCCCTTACCAAATTATTTAACAACTTTCAGTGAGAATTTTTATGCCATTTTTATATTTAGACAGAATGTCTTGATACTTTTCACTCAGAGGTGAGTTTTGAGCAGAGGCTTGGATAACATTAGTATATGAGTCTTAGGTGAGCTCTGTCTGGCATGAGCATTTCAAGCAGAGGAAAGAGTAAGTGCAAAGCCCCGAGTCTGGGCAGGGCCTAGCAAGTCCTCACTTGCTAGACCCTGTATGTTAGCAGGACTCACTGAGAGGAAATGAAGTTGAGACAGAGCTGAGGGTTACTCTTAGAGGGTTTTGTCCCTCATATATAGGAACAAGACAGTTTTAGGACAGTGAACTTACAGTATCAGAAAAGAAATAAAAACAGGTGACACACTGGCCTCAGATCACAGATCACTCCCCTCCCTGACGAGTTGTATAGTTCATTTCCAACATAGTGTCAAGTGAGTATCATTGTTGTATTAGATCATCCTTTGTCCTGCTGTTCCTGTGATTCCCTTTCCCCCAGGGAATCACCAGATAAACAGAGAGGGTGCTGGGAAGTGGTTCTCTGTAGCTCTCCTGAAGATCCAGTGTTGGCTAGCCCCTAAGATGTCCTTGTGACCAAACCTGAAGTCTAGACTTGAGCATTCTCAGACTGACAAGGACCAGCACCAGTGTCTAAGGAGCTGGGCAGAAACTGCCTCAGCCTATCTCATGGCTTCCCAGTTCTATTTACCTTACACAGCCATTTTCCATGCAATAAGGTGTCTCCTGAAATTATGTGCTGTGTGTAACTCCACTGGATTCTGAACTCTGCTTGCTGTCCATCTTCCTCCTGGTTGCCCCCCCTGTCCCCACTGGCTGAGAGATTTTTTTTCCGCATTCCACTGATCTTCTTGCTGAGCTTTGCAGACCTCTTTTAGAGGAATGTAAATGCTTCCAGGACTGGGAACACACCCAATACAGTCCTGAGGTTCTAGCACACAGGACTAGGCCTGACAGCAGAGCTTACCACCCAGCAGAATTCCTGTTTCTGATGTGAAAGGGCACAGTGTACATTTTCTTCACAGAAAAGGGATGCTCTTCTGCTAAGCGTATCACATCTCCTTCCTCTCAAGGCGCTCATGGCTCCCCTTGGCCATCTCTCATTTCGGCAGTGTGGCTTTTGATGCCTACCCTTCCTTTCTCTGTCCATTTTCTTCACCCCAAAGGCATATGGTTCGGAAGAGATTCATTGAGTGCTCAACTCCTTAGATCTTTCTCTCTTTGAAAGAAATAAAAAAAAAAGAAGAAAGCCTCTCCTTATTGCTTTTCTCTGTCATTAATTTACTTTCCAAAAGACACCTTGTCAAGCTGAAGATTATATCTTTAAACCATGTGTTTACACCCACTCCCTCTAAAACCTAAGATTATAGATCTCCTTCAAGGACCTAAGGGAAAATGTGCCTGGTGAGTTTTATGCCCTTGCTTTGTGGGAACAATTCACTGCTGGAGAAGGAAAGGCACTGATCCAGTAAAGGGTTGCTACTTTAGAAAATGCTACTGCTGCTATATTTTAATTTCTAAAATTGCCGAGGGTGTAACATCCATCCGAGGAGCAATTCCCGGCCTCACAGAACAGAGGATGGCATTGTTCAGCTGGTGGCTTTGGCTCACGGGTCATCATGGTAGTTGCTTAACCCCAAGTTCATGTGTTCCCAGATTACTACTTGAACCTTCTCAGAAGTCTCATTGTCTCTTATTCCCATCCCTCTCCCCCCACACGGGCTTTCTGAGTGTTACACAAATGATCCTGCTGGTATTCCACAGGAAGCCAACATCAGTGGAAGTGAGGTGAGGTGAGATCATACCTTCAGTCCCTGGCAGGCCAGCTCTGTGATCCATTGAGACTCAGCCTTCTGAGTATCCTTTCTGCAAAGATCACACAAGCTGGGCACTGGTAGTTCACACCTGCAATCCTAGCTACTCAGGAGGCTGAGATCTGAGGACTGCAGTTCGAAGCCAGCCTAGGTAGGAAAGTCATGAGACTTTTATTTGGAATAAACTATGCAGAAAAAGGTGGAAGCGGTGTTGTTGGCTCAAGAGGCGGTGTATTAGCCTTGAGCAAAAGAAGCTCTGGGACAGTGCCCAGGCCCTGAGTTCAAGCCCCAGTACTACCACAAAAAGAAGAAGTAAGAAGGAAGGAAGGAAGGAAGGAAGGAAGAAAGGAAGGAAGGAAGGAAAGGAGGAAGGAAGGAAGGAAGGGAGGGAGAGAGGGAAGGAGGGAGGGAGAGAAAGAGAAGGAAAGAAAGATCACACAGAGCAGACCTTAAGAGGTGTCAGATAAGACTGGATAAAAAGAACACAGATAAACCTTTCTGATCCCGCTTTCTGTTTGACACACACTGCAGTGCTCAGCACTACAATGACTCTTCCACTCTCAATAGTACTGAGCCTTGGCTGCACTTGGAATCACCTAGGGAGCTTTAAAAACCACTGATATCTACCTCTCACCCCTCAAGATTGGGACTTTATTTGTTTGAGGTGCAGCCTCTGGACATCAGAGTTTATAGAACTCCCCAGATGACTATAATGGGCAACCAAGGTTGAGAACTACTGAACTATAATTTTCAGATCAAGATTGAATATTCTCTGTAAACTATCCTCTTGGCCTGGTCCATTGGACCAACAATCATTTTCTAGCACCTAACTGCCACTTCTCATTAAATCATGAATGCAAATTAATTATTTATGTAAATTAATTTTAAAAAGAAAAAAGCAACTGACTCAATGTGAGCAATAAGGCATTCTGTTTATCTTCTTTCCAATGTAAGATCTAAGTTTATGTAGAAATAAACTACTAAACCCAGTATGTTAATGATATTAACAATAATAATAATAGTGATACTAATAACCTGTGTCAGGCAGTGTGCTGTTTACACACCTTATTTTATGTGCTTTCATTCTATTTTCTCCACTTCCCATTCCCACACACATACTAATCTACCAATCACCCTAATATTCTTCCTCACCTTAAAACTTTCACTTCTGCTGGATTTGTTGTTGTTGTTATTGCTGAACCAATGTTTTATTTCATTTGCTGATTTCTCCAAATCTCTCCTGACATTACTTAAGGCAGTTGGTGAAACCTAGAAATAGTCTCAAATCCAGGTCTAAGAATTTAGGTTTGGGTCTGCTTATTAGATAAGGTTAGAGGTTATACATTAAAACACATGATCATGGGGCTGGGAAAATGGCTCAGTGGTTGAGTGCTTGCCTTGCATGCATGAAGCCCTGGGTTCGAGTCCTCAATACCACATAAGCAGAATAAAGCTGGAAGTGGCACTGTGGCTTAAGTGGTAGGGCGTTAGTCTTGAGCTGAAGAGCTGAGGGACAGTGCCCAAGCCCAGAGTTCAAGCCCCATGACTGGCAAAAAAAAATATAAAATTGAAAGAACCAAACATGATCATTTGGCTTTTGCTGAAAATAGAAGATAACTGTGTTAGATTTCTATGTCAAAGGTGTTCTCCCTCTTTACCTCACTGAAAAACCCTTCAAGGTCTCGTTCAAGCCTCTGCCATCTATCATAAATACATGCATGGGAAGATAAATCTTTCTCCAGCCTTTCTCCTTCAACACTTACTTTCTGTGCCACATATTCTGATATTAGCCAAGTACTTAATTTCAACATTGGAAGGAAAATGTGGTTAGGACTGCGATGTGTATTGAAGATGCATGACTCTTGTCTTCTTGATCTTATTCCCTAAATAAGGCAATATAACAAAAATATATATCTAATTTACATTATATCTGTTATTCCAAGCAATTTAGAAATAATTTAAAGAATATGGAAAGATGTGCATGGGTTATATGCAAATATCGTACATTGTTATATAACAGATTTAGAAATCCCTGTTATCTGTGGGAGGTCCTGAAAACAATCTCATGGAAACTGATCGCTGCTTGTGTGTACGTTGTGTTACTTTCCTAACAAAATATAGGACTATGGAAAGACATGAGACGTCAGTCTTTCTGTCTGTTACCAGATGTTCCTGCTCTGCACTGGGAATGTAGATTTGCCCTTCAAAGTGCTGGCATTAGGAAGATGCATTTAAAGTGATGAGACCATGAAAGAGGAATCCTCATGAAGGACAGATTCATGCCATGGAGGACACTCTCCAGCCCTTGCACACAAGCAAAAATCATGTGTAGACCAGAATACAGCAGGCCTTTACCAGATAGGGCTCTCCAGGCACTTTGAATTCTATCCTCCAAAGTACAAGAATATTTATCTCTGAGCTACTAGTTTATTGTTAAAGCAGCTTGAACAGACTAGGACAAAGAAGTTACAGTGCTGCTGGAACATATTCCTAAACCACAGGAGCAGCTTTAGAACTGGAACATATTCCCAAGCCACAGAAGTTTTAGAATTGGCTGATGTATAATGATTGCCCTAGAAGAATTTGAAGTTTATTCTCAATAAAAAGTCTATAAGGTGGTAAGTGGATGGATGAAGAAAACAGTGAGGTTGATTAGAATCTTCTCTCAGATGAAATCATGGGGTAGAAGCATCCACAGCCTCCATCTTTGCCTCTGTCCAGCAGTACTTAGCAGGCCTGCTTCTGGACCCTCCGCCCTGGGCACGGGGCACCTCCATTCTGTGGGGTGGGATTGTTGCACTCCCTTCTCCTTTCCTGGGTGCCCGCTGTGCATTCAGACCAGGAGCTCCAGCAACTCCAGCGACCGTCTACTTTGGCATCTATAGAGAAAATGAGTCAGGGGATGAGGAGGTTAGCCTAGGAGAAGCAACAATATTGGAAGGTAAGAAGGCAAGCCTAGCCTGTGATCCTGGAGTAAGGGGCAGGCTTTCCTCAAGGAAATGACTTGAGGTGGTCAATCAGTGCTCACTACCTTACACTTGATTTGAGACTCTGGCCAGAGAAAGAAGAGGCCACTGGAAGAGCTTCTGATGAAATTGGAGTCTGCACTTTTATGAAACATAGATAGCCATGCAAGGAGGGAGGCATGCCCCTCTGGGAGAATGACCCCAAGTCCCTGGAGGAAGTGATGGGCAGGGAGCATGGTCACACTAGGATGAGAACAAAAGGAGGGAGAGAGATCTCCCTGCCGTCGATTGCTGGGCTTCTAGATGAGACTTGGCAATTCAAACCCTTGCAGATTCTAACAAGTGGCCATGGTGGGGAACAGATGCTCTGAAAGCAGTGTCCAAACACTCACATTGCATGTGGAATCTCTGGGAATACAGCACACAGACCCAGCCCAGAAATGCTGGATCGTACCAGATCTGTACCCATGATCAAGCCTATCTCCTCTCTAAATCTGTGTGTTTGGCTATCATTTGAAAGGACTGACTAATTCAATGGGACTTTTCCGTAATCTAATTTATCACTGTTTTTTTCCTAAATGAAATCTTCCATAAACTCCAACATCTAGGTTAGATGCAAGTGGCTGTTCTATTTGAACTAGGTGTGCATAGCAGGCTCATCCTTCTCCCCTGGGGGTAGCCTCTAGGACTCCAAGGCTCCTCAGATCCCAGTTTCAATACCATAGGATTAGAACATCTCCAAGTCCCTTGTAGCACTGTAAGTCCCTGGGAAGTCACAACAGAATTCTCTGTCTCTATTTCTCCAACCCCTGAGATTTGGTCCTCATAGGCAAAGATTTGCTAGGAAAAAATATCTAGGGAATCTAATGGGTCTCTATGGTACTTGATGGACTCCCCAGACTTAGATTTCCTTGCCAACCCAGGCTGCAAGTTCAGTATGATGGCCATAAGGTCACTGGATGATCACATCTCTGTTTAGACCAAGGTTAATATAGTACCATGAGCTTCTGTCAGCTGGCCAAATCAAGAGGAATGAAGGTTAAGACAATTGGGACTTTGAATGGAATGAAGCTCTCTGTTTCCTACTGTCACCCAGATCATTGGCATCTTGCTCCCCTACTGCTTACTATGTGTGCATATGACTCAAGACGGTTGCCACTGAGCCTGGCACTGGATGCTGGACAAGGCATCTAGGTGGATCTCTCTCTCTCTCTCTGGTGTGTGTGTGTGTGTGTGTGTGTGTGTGTGTGTGTGTGTGTGTGTGTGTGTGTGTTTGCTATATGGACAGGAATAAAAGCAGCTCACCATATATAAGGGCTCTTGGAGAGTAATAATTATACCCAAAGACTGCATCCGTCTCTTTAAGACAAGTCAACTTGGTGACACCAGAAAATGGACATACTCCCTACTCCCTCCTCGCTGCCTGAAATGATAGTCACTGAATTGTCTTAGAGCCTCTACTGTCATTTGACATTTGGGGAGGATCCTAAATCAGGATGCAAGTCTGTAAGGTGTAACTGGTTAAGACCTTGGGCATTAGACTGTCTGCCTCCCCATGCTGCCTCTTCCATTCTGTAGACACCTGACCTTGCTCCAGTGTTCTCAGCTATAAGTTGAGATTACTAACAATAGCATTTATTTCATAGGGATCTTGAAGAGATAAGTAAATCCATAGCACATGAAGCACATCTATAATGGCTTACACTGAAAAAGATTAGTTATTACTTAAGGTCATTGACCTTTGATCCCTTTAGGAAAGGTGCGATCCATCCCTTCTTCACCTTGGTGGTGAAGTCATGAAGTGCTGAACCAGAAGAACCAAAACACTCTGAGCCAAGAGTGTTTCTCCCTCCTAATTTGCCAATTCCCAGTAGAACTGGCTTTCTCCAACTCACAGAAGGAAATTGTAGAGTAAGCTTGTTCCTGATACTTGGTTTTGTTTATATTCTCTGTATCCTCTTTCTTCAGGAGTTGGCTTTACTTACCCTCTTGGTCCCCCTTCCCAGAATTCTTCTACAACATAACAGACAACCCTTTGCATTCCAATTTGTGTTTTCCTCCGCAAGCAAAAAAGAACGCCAACTCTGGGCTAAGAAAAGTCAACCCTGGACATATTGAACATCATACATGGGGATGGTCCTTTCTTCCTGCTAGCTGTAAAAAGAATTTGTCATGTGTCATGTGTCAATATCACCTGTGAGGAAGTTTCTGATATAATCTCACTCTACAGGATAAGCCTCAAAGAGAATTAGCAGCACTTACTTGACTTAATACCAGAACTATGCTATCCTGACTCCCCTGGAACCACTCCCAATAGGCAACTGTAATTCACCATCTAAAAACCAGATTTGCTGGGCAGAAATCTCCTTTGAATGCTAGAGAAATCACCATCTGTGGCTTCTGCAAACCACCAAGGTGAATCTAATGATTGTCAGCTACAAACCATGAATTCTTCATCATGTTGCATCTCTAGTGTAGATTAGAGATTCAGAGATTCTGAGATCAGAAGACTTGAGGCCATCTTACCCAACTATCCATTGGATGAATTAATCTCATCTATAATTTTAGACAGAGGTCATTGACTCCTTCCATATAGATGCATATATATATGTGCATATATACCATGGTGTGCTTAGAAGAAAGTCTTTGTCAAAGTCAAATCTCCTTGTTCTGTTAGTACTAACAACTTTATCTCAGTGGCCAAAGAAAACAAATCTTACATGACCGCTCCCTCACAGTAGTTCACAGGGATTTTATCCCTTAGGAAGAGTCTATCCATGAAAACAATTCCCAATTTTTCCAGATCTTCTCACTAGAACTTAGGTTTGAATCTTCAATTCTTTTCAGTTGCCAACTTCGCTTTGCCCATGTCAGATGAAGCATCCCTGAGAGTAAAGTTCCTGCCATGTCAGAGAAGAGTTGCCTTTGACCTCTTCAAATAACTTAGTCCTTTGTTCTGGCGATCTAGATCATGCTAGTGACTCCCACTACGTTAACAGGGACTAAACACATGGTTCATATTCTATATGGAACTATTGAGCCTCACATCTCCCATCCCAGCCCACCACTCTGTGTTTTGACACTTTGTTGTATGGACCCAAGTACCTTAGATTTCATTATAGTAGCCAAATGAGACTGATTCTTACATTGATTTGGCAGCTCTTATGTTTTGCCATCATTCCGTGCACCATATCAAAACAATTTTGTGTGCCTGGAAAATTGGAAGCCTAGTCGGTGAGATATACATTGAGATTCTTGGAACTCAACAGATACTTAAAAGGGAAAGCTAAGCCCCAGAAAGAAATGTTTAAACAGTGTCTCACAGTTAATTAGTGAGATAGCTAGGATTCATATCCAGGGCCCCAGACTTCTTCATCTTAAATAATGGGTTCCACACCCTTGTTTGTGAACTTTCTTTCCTGGATCCAGGCAGGAAAGTAGTCTTAACTCTTTACTAATGTAAGAGTATACTGACAATGATATCCCTTGTATAGGGTTCTATTGTGTTCCCCTAAAATATATGCTCAAATCTAAGCCCTCATTATCTGTGAACATAACTGTATTTGGAAATAGTGTCCTTGCAGATTAAATCATGTTAGGACAGTTCAGATTGGCTAGAAGGGGTCCTAATCCAGTGATTTATGCTCTTATAAGAAGAAAAAAACAAACACAGGAAGAGTATCATGGCAAGATGGATGCAGATTGGAGCAATGTATCTATGTAAGCCAAGGAACACCAGCACTACAGACAGCCACTGGAAACTGGGAGATAGACCTAGAGCACACTCCTTCCTAGAGTCTCTGGAAAGCATCTAGCAATGTATCTGGGGTTTGGGCTTTTCACTTTCAGAAGACTGAGACAACAAAGGATTGTGATGGCAAGGCAAAGGTTAAAACCATTAAACATAGGTATCAGCAACAGAACTCTTTGGGGGTGGATCCCTAGGGTAGTAGATGAAAAATGACAAGAAAGGTCCCTTCTGTATTGGTCCCTTCTGCACTGGCCAGTCAGGAGCAGAGAGGGATGTGTGGGTCTTACCTTGCAGCTCTATCTGCTCACAGGCAAGGCCCTGGTGACCTGGACCACACAGACACCGGCAGCTAGTGCCCTCGAGGATGGGCTCTCCATTGTTGAAGCAGGGCCCACAGCGGCAGGCATTGAATTCCATCAGGTATTGGTCCAAGGCCCGGCGCAGGTTCTGACGTTTTGTCTCCAGAAGTCCCAGGTTTGTGTGCCGCAGCAATTCGTGGATGGGCTGTACCTAGAGACACAAGAAGACATCAGGCCCTTAGTTGGGCTCTACCCACATTTCTTGCTTTAGTTAGGTCTTCTACGTGCCAAGCACAGATGCCCAGATTTCTTCTACCACCCTGGATCCTCACAGCCACTCTGTGAAGGAGGATGCTAAATACCTCAGCTCTCAGACTGAGAAATGGAGACAGTGTTCATGTGAGTGGCTTAAGATGATAGGATTGTTAAGTGCCAGAGCCACTCTGATCACAGAATGCTCAACCCTTGACCCTGTATTCTCCCAATGCCAGAGTAAGGAGAAAGTTTACAAGTTACTTGGCCAACACACCTGCCATCCTTAGCATTTTTAGATAATAGGAAGAGTAGTGAGTAAACTAAAAGTAAATAGCTGCATATTGTATATGTGCATGTTGGGGTATGATTGGCCCTTTTCCTAGTCACCCTTTCAGTTCAGGCATTGATAAAGGTAATTGCATTGCTGCTGGTGAGTTTTTCTCCTAGTAAGAGTGCTGGAGATGGGAGGTAGAGAAGCTCATTCCCTTGCAAGACAACCTATTCCAGGCATGACTGGAATTCTCAGCTCCTTTGCTACAGCATTTCAATTGCTGACAGCACTGAGCTATTCCATGCATTGCAACATGTTTAGCAGCATGGTTGGCCTTGACACCTTTCCAGCAGGGAAAACCACACCTGTCCCCAGACATTACCAACTGTCCCCTGGGGGCAAAGTTGCCTTGTGCTGAGAAACCATAGGTGTGATAGAAAGAGAATTGACTGGATTCAGAGAACCTGGCTTCACATCCGAGCTCTCCTATTTCCATCCAGCCCTGTGATCTCTGATATCTGACTCGCTCAGCCGCCCTTTCTCATCTGTAAATGAAAAGCCATCCTGCCCTGTTGGTCTTTATCATGAGGACTGAGGGAGATGACATGAAATACATCAAAAGCTAAATAAACTCTGCTCACTGCCTAGCTGTATGGCCTAGGACCCTCAAGTCCCCCCTCTCTAAGTCTGAGAATGGTACCTGCTTCCTAGAGTTCTAACAGCCTAAGGAAGTAATAAGTGTGAAATGCCACTGCAAGAGAGAAGAATGATATATAAAAAGGGTCCCATTCTCATTGGTTTGACATAATGATATAAGAAAAGCCAGTGTTCTTCGAATTACATGTTCATATCACTATCTTTAACACCTTATAATGTTAGGTATTTTGACAGACTCTTAAAATAAAAGCCATCTCTAGATCTCTCATTTTGTGGGACAGGATTCTAAGGCCCCAGCTGGGAAAATAATTTGCTCAGGTCACAGAGCAAATAAGAGTAGGACAGAGCCAGCTGAAAAAGTTCTACTTCTCTGGAAACAAAAGGCAATAGAGGAAAGTTGCAACAGCCTTGACTGGTTCCTGGAAATGTAGACAGAAAGACCTGTGGCAAACAGACGTTGGTGTGCGGTCAGGGGCCAAGAGAGATGTCACCAGGCAGGTGAAATCACGATTGGACAGTGCCCCTGCCAAGGCGAGAAGATCACTTACTGGAAGTTCAGGGAATTTGCCCCATTGTTAGGACATAGTGTACAGTAAAGTTGCTCTGTGGCCCTAGTTAGAGATAACTCTTAGTTCCAGGGGAGGCCAAGATTACCAGGCAACTTCCTTTCACCTTGTAGTGGAGCTCAGCACTCAAAGTCTCCCGTCTCACACTTCTAGAGCTCCAGGACCCTCAGGAAACATTCCCTAAGAAGGGCTGATGAAACTTAGGGAGAGGAAAGAGGTAGAGAAGAAAGGATCTTAAAACCTTAGAGCTGGCAAGATCTCTAGCAATGACCATATCATTATGTTTACAGATGAACAAACAGATTCAGAAAAAGCAAGTGATATAGCAACAAAGCACAAACTCACATATACCACATAATGATACATACCATATCGTAGTAACATGCTATATAAAACATAAAACATAACCAAAAATGACTCATGTATTCTCTCTAAGTACCTGCTATAATCACTGCTGAACCTGGGGAAATATGACTAAGACACTGGTTCTACTGTTTTGAACCACAACGTCCCAAATAAACCTAACTGGATTCCTTGTCTGTCTGTCTGTCTGTCTGTCTATCTATCATCTCTTTTTCTTTCTCTCTCTTTCTCTCTCTCTCTCTTTCTCTCTCCCTCCTACTTTGCAATTATCTTTTCAATGTACAGCTGGACTGCTAAAATTTGGTCTACAACCTGCTGTTAGTGTCATACCCACATTCCTTAATGGGCAAAATGGGTTGTGAGGAGACAGTGGGCATTACAGTATCTGGTCCAGGTGGGGCTCTATCATTGCTGGCCATGAGCTCTTATGTTGGCCACTTATTCTCCATGAGCCTGGTTCCTCAAGTGGCATTCAGTAAATAACCTAACCTTGTGAAGTAACACTATCCCCATGTTACAAGGGGGCAGGGAATGAGCTCAGAGAGGGAAGTAACTGCTTGTTCAAGGTCACAGATGAATAAGGCTTAACCATGATCTATACTCTATCTTTCCCCTTCCCCCTTTCCTTTCAAACATGAAGCTCCTTTCTTTTTTTTTGGAGTGTGTGTGTGGGGGGGGGGGGCAGTATCCCAAAGACAGTATTCAGTCTCAACTTGTAAAACTTCACCTTCCCTTGGAAGTTTTGGGGCAAGCAAACACAAAACTCATCTCTTGACTTTGAACGTTTATATATTTCTCTTGATATCAATTTTACAGTTTTTGCCCAAATCACTAATCGCTTGATGATAGCAATTTTCAGACCCTATGTGAATTACAGGTGCGTGAAAGTGGTCCCTTACTTATTGGTGAAGAAATGAAATCAAGGTTAATCCATCTGACCTCTCTTTTCATAGAAAGCAGGGTGTTATAACAGACTCTCAATTTTAACTGTTGGTATATGAAGAGGAGAAGTTTATCTGTACCTGATAAAAATAATACATGTATAAAAAAATGGGCAAGGGTAGCAAGAAAGTGGGTAGAAAGAGAACAATATTTTGTCTTAAAGTCTGAAATACAACCATTTTTATAAATGGTACACTCTGAATATTAACAAAGAAAGTCTAACAACTGCTAGAATAATTTCCTTCCTTTGTAATTTATATACGTACAATAGTTCTTCGGTTGTGAGTTTGGTAATTTGAGCCAGATGTTCTCAACTTTAATATACGACATTTCAGATAAGAAAAACCTTTTTTGTGGGGTTGGACTTTGCTGTGCTTTGTCAGATGTTGTCTACAATGAAGCTAGCACCCCTAGCCTCTACCTGAGGTACCAGAGGCACTCACCCTGTCAACTGGACATTGCCATGACTCCCTTGTGGGGAAGATCAGCCCCTCCATGGTTGAGAACTACTATTTCAAGAAAAGGTGCTAGAAAAGAAGGACAATAGAACTAGGCAAAAAGTCCAAAGGTCTGGAATCCAAGCATTGTCACATATGAACCCTGTATTTTTTTTGGTGGTGGTGGTCATGGGCCTGAACTCAGGGCCTGGGCACTGTCCTTGGGTTTTTATGCTCAAGGCTAATGCTCTACCACTTTGAGCCACAGCTCCACTTCCAGTCTTCTGGTGGTTAATTGGAGATAAGATTCTTACAGACCTTCCTGCTGGGGCTGGCTTTGAACCACTAGCCTCAGATCTCAGCCACCTGAGGGCCTAGGATTACAGGGAGGAGCCACCAGTATCTGGCAAACTCTGCACTTTAAAAAAATAAAATAAAAATTTTATTGAGATTAAGTGATTATATAAATTTCACAAATTTCACAGGATTGTGGGATAGTGATTCTTACTTCAAGTCACAAACACATTTTAACCTTTACAAGGCAAATAGTCATTATCATGACTTATAAAGTTTGTGAATTCTATAGACTTTGACAATACAACTATTTCTTCCAAATTGGAACCCTGTGCTTTTTAACAATTCAGTGGACAGGAAGTTCAAAGGTCTATAATTCAGGCACTGGCACATCTGATCTCTGCGTCCTTTAACAAGTCACTTGATTTCTCCCTGAGCCTCAGTTTTCTAGTCATTTCAATGCCAGATTCCTGTCTCTACCAGCAGTTCCTTGTTCAGAGATGAGGAGATGACAACTTTTAGAGTAAAAACAGAAAATTATAGCCTGGGTCCAAGCCCAACCCACAGCTTGTTTTTGTATGGACTTTGAGCTAAGAATGGCTTTTACATTTTCAATTGGTTGGAAAGAAGGAAGAGAAATAGGGGGAGAAAGGGAATAACACATGACAAATACGGCTACTGTAACTCTAGCTGGACCATTCCTGCTTTGTGTCAGCGATGATCTATAGCCCACAAAGCCTAGTCTATTCACTATCTGATTGATTAGAGAAAAAGTTTGCCAGCCCTTAATATAATAGACATAATTTCTAAAGTCTTTAATGCATACATCGAAGTTATTATTTGTTTAAAATAGCCTGACTCTGCCAAATATCTGAGACTTCCATTGTGAACTTAGGCCCCCCCAAAAACAGTATGTTTCTGATGCTAGCTCTCTCTTAGCCTGGGTCTGAAGTCATACCCTTTCTCTGGGCCTGTTTTGGACAAGGCCACCAATTCACTGTGCCGTTACATTTAATTTTGTTCTTTGATGGGCTCATAATAAAAAATATGAAATGATCTGGTCTGCTTCACTTTCATTCCTCATGGACGTAGGATTTCTTCAACTGCGAAAAAGACTTACCTCAAAATCAATAACAACAGGATTATACTTTAATGATCTACCCCAAGAACGGTATGTAGTGGTGCTGATGTTCTGTGTGAGGGCACCGCCCCAGCCAGAACTGCCACCTTGCACCCGGGAAATGATGTCTTCCACACCCATGGCCTTCTGGTCCTTTGTTCCTATCAAGAAAGTGACTGCATTAGATAACTTCCCCAAAAGCCAAAGGAATAGTTGACAAGTTCTACCACTGAGATTTGAAAGAATGTTTCTGAACTCTCCTTAGAGCTGCTTCTTATTTTTCTTCTCTGCTTGGTGAACTATCAGGACAAGACAGAAGGAAGAACCAACCCAACACGGAAGATAAAGGATGAGAAAATGGAAGGTGTTCACTACTCATTCATTTATTTGTCAAGTGTTAGCTCAGTTCCTACTATTTGCCAAGGAAAAGCCTATGAAATTATAAGTCTCATGACAGATATCACTGTAGTATTCAGTGTGGACACAGAGAAAGAAATGCAGATATTCAGTAGGGAAGAAGAAATCAAGGCAAAAGGTGGTTGTCTAGAAAGTTGAATGAGTGAGCATTTACTAGTTAAATGGAGAGAGGACAGAAGGACATCAGAGAGAGAGGAAGCAATTTGGCTTAAAACTCTGAAGCATGAGTAACCTAATGTAATGGATGTAACTTGAACCAGTTTAATTTACACTTCACCCACAGCACTGTAAACTCTTCCATGATCTGAATACCTTCTCTCTTTCCTCAGAAAAATGCTGCTATACATTTGGTGAATGAATGAGTGGATACATATGGACATTCCTATTGGCTTGTTCCAGAAATGTTACCAAATACATAACTACAGTTCTCTAATCATTATTCTTGTGTTTGGACTTGGTTATAATATTCTCCTCTCTTAGCAGACTTGCTTTCTCCCTCAAGCTTGTTACCTGCTGACCTTCAACAGACTACTTGCTAGATTGTGTCTAGACCTTCATTTCATCCTAGTTCTTGCTTGGACTTTGGTCACATGCTGAAAACCTCAGAGACTGTCTCAGACTAAGTTAAATATGTCTCCAAAGCGGTCTCAGATCATGATGAATTCAAAACAGAAGCAGGTACACAGGTCCAAGTTTGGGGTAATGTTCATCTGAATATGACTACTGACTTAAAGGGAATTATTTAAGGAAAGAAAATCACTTCCATGCCCCAATTTGTATACCCAAAGGAAGATCTGGCTTCTCTTTTGGGGAGAGCCATTGAAAAGCACTCTCTACCTAGGCCAGATCCAACTTTCTCACAACGTTCTCCCAATAAACGTCCTTCAATTTTTATATTATCATCAGAGTCAAAGCCGATGGCACCTCCAATGCAAGTCTTGATATAACTGTCAGTGATACCTGTAGTAGAGACACAGAGAAATACAAAATGTTGAGACACTAAAACAGAGCTCACGTGGTTTAGCTAGCTCACAGTAGGAAAAGCAAACTTCAGCTTCATTGTCTAAGAAAGCTGTATTGAAATCCCAGTTCTTTGACACAGTTTCACTTCACTATATGGTTCCAATCCAAATACCTCTTGATATAAGAAGGGACATGTGTCATATATTCTAATTGTCCCAGAATGCTACTTTTTCCTTTGCCCATCTCTTCTTCTAAGTTTCCTTGAAGCAGTGATTCTGATGCACGCATCTCCATATGACTTTGGGCCTAGCACTTTGTCTGAAACATAGGGTACCATTTTGTACAGAATTCCCCTCAGTACAAATGCCTTCCTTCCTCTTTCTTCACCTTCTTTCCACAATCCACTCATGTTTCTATTGAAGTATCATGTACTCCAAGAAGCATTTGGAATCAAAGTAATCCCCATTTTCATCAGAGCTACTGATACATTTTTTTGCCTCAATGATCATATCAATCATAATTCTTTTTTTCAGATCTGCTTTTCACATCCTAGGGGGAGTCAGATTCTTTCTAGAATATATGTTATATATATTCTAGCAATATATCAACATGTAATATCACTATATATAATATTACTATATATAATACATATTCTAGCTATATATGTGTGTGTGTGTATATATATATACATATATATATGTATATATATATATATATATATATATATATATAATATCACTGTGGGAAATTTGCCTTCTCTCTTCTCTGCAATTCCTGTAAGGACTCTCAGTCCCACATTAGTTATGTGACTTGGTTTATATCCAAGGACCCACTGAGGAATCTTCACTTCACACATGGAGAAAGTGACCCTTAAAGTAACAAAGCTGTCTTGTTTTAGTCATATAGCCAGTCAATGAACAAAGCTGGCTGCCAAGTTTAGTCTGCCTGTCAAGATAGTGCTAGATAAACATACTGAACTGTACTACATCGCTCAACTTTGTCTGTAGCTCATGGAATTTTCTGGAAGTTTTTAACTAGAGTTTACATTTTAAAATAGTATAGCTAGCCAGGTGTAGAGGTACATATCTATAATACCAAGCTACTTAGGAGACAGAGTCAGGAGTTCAGGAACAGCTAAGGCAAATTTAGCAAAGCCTTGTCTCAAATATATAATTAAAAACTAAGAGCTGGTAGCCCAGCTTAAGTGGTACAGAACTTGCCTAGAAAATCGTTAGGTCCTGGGTTCTATCCCAAATTAAAACAGAGCCACTCTTTTAAACTGTAAGTACAAAATAATTACTAGTCATAGGGTTATTCTGGCAAGAACAAAGGAAAATAATTTAGGTTTGCCATTTGTCTAAAAACAAATATTTTCAAGGGAGGTATTGAGGATCAATCTTCACTTGTCTGTGTCCCATTGAACTGCAGGTTCAATAAGCTCAAGGGCTTCTGTGCTACTCACTGTTAGCAGAGCCGTTCAGCAGCATAGCACCTGCCATGGTGGAGGAGTTTGGTGCATATTTAGAATAAACAATTGATGAATGATGAGGACCCCAGTGAATAAATGAATGCCTTCAGTCCTTTGGTAAGCCATTCAAGTGGGGAAAAATATTCTTCAAACTTTAAATTCACGGACACCCTCTATGAGCTTGGAAAGGAGCCATGATCCCACAAGGCCTCAGGTTCCATTTATAGAAAGATAAGGGCTGTCCTGAGTGGTGTCCTTTCAGTCACAGCCCTCCATGACTCTATAAATATGGGTTTCTGAACAGCTCTGGAGTTGGAAGTGCCTGGGGAAAGAGATGCTCTGAGCATCACACTGAGTACCAAGTAAGGGGTTGGCTTCTGCCATTTCCATTCAAGCACTTTTAATTTTTAATGCATAACTAATTGAGGAAGATTTAGCATATTTAATTGTTTTGATTAAAAAAGTACTTCAACAGTGATAAACAAAAGTGGATGAAAAGAATTCACGGGCAGAAGCCAGAGTGATTACTTCAGTAAGTGGTGGAGTGCTGTCGAATTAAAGTGACAGGACTGGCTGATGAATGGAGGCCGGAGGAGGCCTGTGGAGCGATTATATTCATGAAGAATCTGCCGACAACCTGTTCCAGCTGCTGGCAGAGCAGAATTCCAGGCTGATTTTAGCTAGGAGACTTAACTGGAAAGGCTTATCTTCTGACCAGCGGAGGTCTGTGACTCATAAGGGATCTTAGAACCTGAGAGCTAAAGGCCCTCAGACCCTGAGCCCACCCTTCTCATTTAGAGTCAAGATGCAAGAGGTTCATAACAATTAATTATCTCTCATCAGACTCTACAGGAGAAAACGGTCAGTCTTAGATTCTTTTTCCCATCTTTCTTGCTCAGATGCTGGAAATACTTTCGCCAATCCCAGTTATTATATCAGACTATAACTTCAGCTGTCAGAGAGAAAGAATGTAGCAAGTACCTACTATGTACCTAGCACAAGTTTATTTTCCAACAATCTATGCTGGAAAAACAAGACTAATATGAACAAAATGTGAACCTGAAGAGGCCAGGCCCTGCCCTGGGGAAGCTAGCAGGTCTGAGGCGATGAACTACAGAGTGCTTCTGAGGACTGCTAACTTCCCTATACCAAGGCTAAAGTAGGGAGTTATTTCTCATCAGAGTCTGTAGGAGATGCCAATTACAGAGCTATCTACAGAAAGCTCGTGAGAAACCAAGTCATTAATTGGGGAGGGGGAGGAGAGGTCAAGCCTGTGCCAAAATTCAGGATATGAAACTGACATTGGGGTCCAGAACCTAGATCTGAGAAACAAAAGCAGAGAGGAAAGAGAGCATAGTGAAAAGGTCTGGAACCATTGTGGAGACCTTGTGTCTCTCAGCCAATTCTCCATTTCTATTTCATGAACAATGAACTTACTGTTCTTAAACCTGGCTGCACACTGGGATCACTTAGAGTATTGATTAAAATAAGGATCCTGGAACCCATATCTGCTCGTTCTATCTTTCTGAAAACTTAGAAATCCACTTTTACACATGTATACCAAATGATTCCTAGGTGGAGAATCTGGGGATAGACATGGAGTACCATAATCCTTTAGAGGCTCCCTGGTGGCTTGCTCCTACATGCCGGCATCTACCCCCTGGCTCAGTCAATGCTTTTGTCAATGCCTTAGATATGGATGTAACAGCCTGGCTTACAGAATCTACTCAGTATGAGGACGAGGAAATGTCAAAATTCAGAAAAACAAGCTCTCAGGTGACTGGATGAGCATACAAAGGGACAAAAATGAGACTCAGCTGGCCAAACTGTAACACCCTACAACCTAAAAACAGAAAACCAAAAAATGATCACCCTGAAGAGTAGATGGAATCCAGCAGACCAAGAGTAAGGTGGTAAAGCCGAGCTCCCTTGGAGTCAGAGGAAAGATGCCAACGATGAGCAGGACAATGGCAGGATAACCAAAGCCAAAGGCCTAGTATTCTAAAGTCCACAGTGGAAAGAGGAGGGGATGTGAATAGTGAAGACTGCAAGAAAGTACAAGGATCCCTGGAACTCATGCTTAGATAGTCTGGGGTCACGAAGACCTGGTAAGGGACTTCTTGGCAGTTCAGGAGCCATCTCTGGCCAGATGTCAACTTCCTGTTTCTCTGCGGCTCTTGACAGTGGTACAGATGTAAGAGTTGCCCTGGCATTCCACAGAGTCAGTATATCAGTGTGGCGGCAGCACAGAAGCAGGCAGCTTGACTTCTGAGGTGCCAGAACACAGAAAGTCCTTGTCATTCCCCAGATTAAAAGCATCAGGTAGAAAGCAGTGAGTTTAATGCATTATTTATCTCTTTGCAGCAAACAAACGCCATTCAGGATGCTATGATCTATGTACTAAGTTGCTTTGCTGGGTTGCTTTGCTGAAGTAGTTGCCCCTAAAGACAGCCTAAGAAAGAAAAAAAGAATTGTATAGTGTCTGGCCTGCAGTCACATTGGGAAGCATGCCTGGGCTAGCAGGATATATTAGCAGAGTTAGCAGAGCATAGTTTGAGTACCTCTGAGCCTTTACATGTGCTGTTTCTTCTGGTTACAAGGTTCCTTTCTCCCTCCCACTGAGTTTCTCCCTGTGCTCTGGAAGCCTTTCCGCCCTCCTCAAGGGCTCCTATAGTACTCCTGTGCTTCCTTCCAGCACTGTATCCACACCCCAGTACTTTCCAGTTCTTAGCTTGATCTTCCTGGTGGTCTGTTGGGTTTCCAAGGCTCACTGCAGACAGAGCCTGGCATGAACTCAGCCTCCAAGAATGTTCAGTGATTGCCTGATTCCAACCTCTCTAAACAACCCATCTCAAATGTTTAGGGGTTTGAGGTCTTCCTTTAATGGAAAACGCAGATCACAGCTTTGTGTAATGTTCATGGTTAAGAGTTGGTATTTTATAAAGTACTTTCACTTGCTTTTTTAGGTCATTGTCTTATTCCAGCTACTGCTTGGGTAATAAGCAGGGGTGACCTGACTCTATTATAGGCCCTCAGGAAAAGGCCATAGTGGGTGGATGATTCTGAATCTGGTAGAGAATGGGGGAAGCAGAAGAACTTGGAGAACAAGATTCCTTCAACAACATTCCTGCAGTACAGTCTAGTATAGGCTTTCAAGCAAAGAAGATGGAGGAAGCCCCCAGATTTGCTAACTATTATGTGCTAGGTAAGAATGTCTCCTTGAGCATTTCTATTACTCCACAACTGGTCATTTTCTTCTATTTTAGAAGAGAGTAAATCAAGGTAGTTTAAACTTGTTCCACATTGTGCATTAAGTAAATAACTAAGCAGGACAGGCAAGGTCTGTGTTCAAAGCTTGTGTTCTCTCGGCCACATTACACTTTCTATAAGAAAGAGTGCTCTGGGAAGTATTTTGACATCGTCTCAGCTTTTCTCCTTTTAAGCAGAAAGCTATTTTCAATTATACGAAAAGTGGAAATTCAAAATCAGGAGAAAATCAGAAGGATGGAGCCGAGTGCCTCTCAGTTCCATGTGTATGCAGATGACTTAAGGGGAGTGGGGACAGAGCCAAGACACCAGGAGTCTGTCAGTCAATCAATACCATCCATCACCGTGAAGCCCAGTTGTCATGGCAACTGAGGATAAAGCCTGGAGCTTGTTAGAATCCAGCAACTGTCTGTTCGGGGTGACTGGTTGGTTGGCGGGCAGAGCAGAAAAAAAAATACCCGCTGGGCCATCCCAGACTGCTTAGCCATTAATATAGACCCTTTCACAATTACCCTCTTCATTGTCCAGTTCAGCCCAGAACTTTTAGGATACAACCTCTAATGAAAGAGCATTAGGAAAACACCACCAGATGTACAGTTCCTATAGGATTCTGAGCATCCTTACCTGTAGACTGAGTCTCTGCTATAGGACAGGACACGGTGTGTACACCATTAATGAGATACACACTGGAACCAAGCTACTGCAGCAGTGTGCTGCACAAAGGTAAGGCCCAGGTAAGTGCTGAGTTAAAGCACCTAAGACAGAACAAGGAAGAATGAATGCCCACAAGAGTCCAATCTAAGCAAAGCAGAGACCAAAGGATGACTAGCTTGACAGATAAAGAAAGAGGGGAGGGTGGAAAATCCCAAAAACAAAATAAGAATTGTTTGCTCCATGAACATCACATTTCCTGGCATAACCCAGCACGAGGATTGTCCTCATTTATGCACTGGCCTAGAGGCAAGACCTCCTCAACAGAGTCCAGCTTCGGGCAAATCTGGACACTTGTCTATTACTCCTTCTCTCTGTCTCATTTGCAGCTTGCCCTGCTGAGGAACCAATCCCCAGCACCTTTTCCACCAGGCAGGAGCCTACTCCTACAAATCTGGGAAGGTTGAATGCTTTCGGAATCTAGGGAAAAGGAAAGACCAAACAGGTGGGTTGCTCCCCGATATGTGCTTCAATTCTAGTTAAGCTCTGTTTATTTTTAAAATTACATTTATAAGCACATATGAATTGTAAAATGGGGTTGACTGTGGTATTCTATACATAAATGTATTATACTTTGAGCCATTTCACCCCTCTATTTCCTAATACCTTTCACCTCCTCCTGCTCTTTTTTTCCTCTCTTTAGAAGTTTTAGTAGGTTTCACTGAATACTCTGAGCCCCAAACAAACACATAATTCTCTAGGGTAGAAATCTGTGTGTTGTATCCCAGCATTTCCAGAAATCAGGAAAGTTTGGTAAGGAGCTATTGGAAAGTGTCTATCCTGGGTCTCTAGCTTGCTGACAGATCTTGTAATTGTCAGATTCTCTAATTCTATAATTGTGTAAGTCAAGTTCTTATAATAAAACTGAGTATATAGGTATTCATAGATATAATATTTACATATAATATTCATAGATACTGTTATTTTATATATTATTATACATTATATATAGATATATATAAAGTATCTTTCTCTCTCTCTCTCTATATATATATATAAATATAAAATTTTTGTTCTGGTAGTACTGGGATTTGACCTCGGGGCCTTGCACTAGCTCCGCTAGCTTGCTCACCTGGCACTTGCTACTTGAAGTCCCATAAACTTTTCTGCCTCAGCTGCCTTCAAACTTCAATTATCCAAATCTCAGCCTCCAGATAGCTAGAATTACAAGTAAAAGCAAATACCCTTCTGACTAATATTCTTTCTGATGCCTCCCATCAATGGCTACTGTGATTTCTTTTCCTTTATTTAAAATAATTCTATACATATTCAAGTCAATGGCACACATCGTTAAAAGTGTTTTGTTGACCACACCCAAAATTTGAAAAAATACATTTGACATGATCTAGACCACACATAGTCAGCTAAAAGAAATGTCAGCACTTATGTGTGTCAGAGCAATATACTCTGATATCTTTCATCCTATTACATTGTATTTCATTATATATTATTCAGTGCTACTTATAACCTTCTAAATGTCTTCTGACAATCAACTAATGGGCTCTGGCCTGCAGTTTATAATAACCTAAATTTGAGGGTAAATAGAATCAAGATGTACTATACTCATAAAGTGACATATTGAATTGAAACTCTTTTGTACTTAAAGATAATAAAAATTGGAACTAAAATGAAAAAATTAAAAAGACATCCTTGAGACATAGCATGTTGGTTATGATTACAAGTTTCCTAGTTGGACCCACAAATCCACTGAGAGGCAGCTATGTGACTTTAGGCTATTACTTAACATCCCAGTACTTTGTTGGTTTTCTGATTAAGTGAGATAGTGTATTTTAGTGCTGACTCCTGTGTACACCACCTGGAAAGTTTTTGGTTGCTGTTGGCTGCCTCAGTCCCACTGCCAGGATCTAAGATGCTGACTAAAGCACTAGAATGAGTCACAGAACATTTGGGGAAAGCAATAGTTACCCGGAAAAATCACAAAACCTGAATCAGAAGAGCTTGGTTCAATATTAAATGTTGAGCTGTTTACTTAAGCTCTTTGGACTTGAGCTTTCTCTGTATAAAAGTGGGGGAATAATAATATAATGCTAATACAATTCCTCACGAAGCTATTATAAAGATCAATTTGAATACCAGATGTGAAAATATATTTGCTCTACAAATATTTGGAGTTATATGTAAATGCGTTTTATTTTTAAAAATTTTCTGATTGATTTTAAAAATGGTGAAAAAGAAAATAGTCACTTAGGGTGGTAGCTAATTTGGCTGTCCACAAAGTAAATCATCCTGACTATAATCAGATGATAATAACAAAGAGAAGCTTTCTATGAACCTCCTGATGAGAGAGACCATGGATTCATTATGCTGATATCTGGACAGGACCTCCAGTGTTGTGTGCTTAATATGTGTTTGTTGAGCAAAAAGCTAGAGGAACGGATGGATGAGTAAATGAAGGCAGGAGGTGGGAGAAAGGGGGAGTAGAGCTGTAATTAAATCTGTCCCCGCGGCTTGTTCCATTTTGTGTGTGATGGCCAGCTGGTCCATGGATTCTGACTGGATGAGAATGATCAATGATTGGTTGGATATACTCTACTCTGGCTGGAAGGGTCTTTCCAGGGTCATTGTTATCTGGCATTTATCAGGGGCAGGGATGATAGAAAGCACACCCTGATCTGGGCAGAGTTGTTAACACTTTGAAATATAGTGATGAGAATCCAAAGTGACCTTGACAAATGAGAAGAGCAGTCACTCCAAACCTGGATGAAGCTCTGGAGACATAAATGAATGACCTTGATCAAAAAAATGGGCAGGTAGAGGGGGAGGCATGATTGCTGAGGTTTCCAGGCCACAGCAAAAGCATCAGCACTACAGGCAGGACATCATGATAATGATTTCCCTTCCACTTGAACAATGTTTCAGAGCTGACTTGTTTCTGAGCCTGGGAGATAGGTCTTCTTATTATCCCCACTTTACAGATGAGAGAACAGTTAAGATTACAGTTTAAATTGGAAGGGTGAAAATAATAGCACAGGGTAATGCTAACACAGTTGCCATCTGGATGTGGTTAGACCTCTCCAAAACTCATGTTAAATGTGCATGCAGCAGTGTTGTGAGATTGGAAGCAGGACTTCAGGACATGCCCAGGTATTGAGATGGAGCACTGTCTTTCTGGTGGGAATGGGTCCATTCTACCAGAGCTGGTCATTATGCAGTGTTTTATCTCTTGCACAGAGGCCTATTTGCCTATCCACTTTTTTGCCAAGTTATTCTGCAGCTCAAAGTTTTCAGAAGAAGCTGGGAAGATTCCTGTGGTACCATATTCTTGGACATCTCGGTTTTCATAACAGTGAGCCAAAATAAATTTCTGTCCTGGTAAGTTACCTCACTGAGCAACAGAAAAATGGACAAAGATCAACTGCCTACATAATACAGCAGTAACATGCAGCCTACCTACAGTTTAAAGCTAGCCTCAAACTCACAATCTTCCTGTGTCAGCCTCCTGACTGCTGGCATTACAGACATGAACTGCACCTAGCTTCCCAGTAGCCTTTTGAAGTGATGGTTATGTATATATACATACATACATGCATACATGCATACATACATACATGCACATATATATCTACATACATATCTCTATACACATATATATGAAAAAGTATATATAATATAAAATATAAATATAAAAGTTTATATATACCTACTTACACATATATGTATATGTGTATAGATAAATAGGTATGTATATATGTATATGTGTGTATGTATAGGCAAATAGGTATATATATGCAATACACATATATGTATATATACACATATATGTATATATACACATATATGTATATATCATATATATATCATATATATGATATATATATCATATATACTGCATCTATGAGAGATGACATACTAGCTTCTAAACAGCTGAGCCAGAGTTAAAAACAAACATACTAGAGAAGAGAATTCTATCAATTTTATCATACCTCTGAGCGCTGGTTTTAATGGGGTCACACATGCTACTGATTTCCTTCACAGTAAAGCATCTTCAGAAGTGTTTTCTGAAAGATCTTTGCAAAGCCTTCTTCATATGGACAAAAATCCTACAATCAGTCATGAACCTTTGTAGTTTATAGGTTTGTTAGGATGTCTATTCCATGCATGGTTTCCATGAAAACATTCCTGATGGAGGGACTGATTTCCTCAAATTCTTTAATCAATGGGAAACCTTCTACTTTAGGCTGCATTTTTAAGAGCCAAGAGCACGAAAGCTGAAACAAGTATGTCAACATACGTGTCTACATTTGCCTTAAAAGGGGTCCACTGAACCCTACAGACGGACAATCATGGAATGTCAGTCTAATCACGGATTCTTTTCTCATGTTTGGCTGTAGGAATTAGCAGAGGGAACAGGGCACAGCCTAGTCAGCAGTGGAAAGTACAAAGGGAAAGGGAGAAAAAAGAGCAGGTGGTCATAAAGACGGTAACCAATGACATATATAGAGATAGTCCAAAGGCCAAAGTTACTCCCACACAGGGAGTTCTAACCAAAGTTACGGGAATATAAAGGGGAAATTAGGTGTTAACTGAGACTATTTTTTACTGACTAATGATATTTTTAATGTGTAGAAAAAAGGAAAGACAGCCTGCTCCTCAGATCATAGGAACATTAAGTGAGAAAAGGAATGTGAACGTACCCAGTTTGGGCATAGAGGTTGGCACATAATAAGTAGTAGTCAATTTCTTTTTTTTCCCTCCTTACATCTGATAAATGGGAGCTGCTAGCATCTCTGATAGAAAAACAATTCAGAAGAGGAGCAACACACCAGGTCTAGGGTGAAGAGAACATGCTGTGAGGATCTCCAATTGACAAAACCTTCTCTTTGCTCCAGAATCCCTCCAATCTATCTAATACTAGCAGACAGCCCTCCTAGGACGCACCTATCCTTATTAGCATAGAATGTGTGTGTGTGTGTCTATTATGTGTTTGTGTATGCATACATGTACCTCTTTCAAGAGAAGAGTAATTGATGTCTCACAATTCACACTCAGACCATCTGTAAGTTCTCTTAATTCTATTTTCAATGCCAAATCTGCCATATTTCTTCATCTCTATTCTCTAGCCCTTACCCAGAACCAACAAGATTCTCCTGCATTTTCTCCCTGAATTCTCCTTCACCTCCTTTAATCAATGGTGACATAGCAGCCAGGTAGTCTGTGGACACGGGATAAAGATCAGAGCATTGCCCGTTAGTGACCCTTGTCATTGCAGAAGTATTCCAATGCTGTGTGCTATGGCCAGAAGGACCCTTGAGGTTTCTCTGGGCCTCTTTTCCCCCAGTTCCTACCATTCTTACCTTCACTTAGAAGGCTTCAGCTTTCTCTTCATGCTTTCTCTTCTCAAGCACATCCCACTCCTTCCTCTTATAA
Organism: Dipodomys spectabilis; assembly: GCF_019054845.1. Classification (NCBI taxonomy): domain Eukaryota; kingdom Metazoa; phylum Chordata; class Mammalia; order Rodentia; family Heteromyidae; genus Dipodomys; species Dipodomys spectabilis. The sequence continues at coordinate 1,262,075 of NW_024870684.1, forward strand.
GGCCTTTGTCCAAGCTATCCACTCTACCAGAGCACCCTCCCCTTGTTTTGGTATCTCCTTTTTATCCTTTGGCTCTCATCTTGGCCTGGGGTTTTTACTATCTCAGAGAGTTCAAGCTCATTCAGCTAAATGAATGTTTTTCTTCAACCCCTGTAGTTATTTTTTATTTCTATCAACTGTTCATTTTTTATATAGCTGTTACCATAACTTACAATTATATATTGATGAATGGATAGATAGATGGGTTAGTAGATGGAGAGATGGATAAATGGATAGATGGATAAATAAATGAATGGATTTCATCAGTCAACACACATTATTAAGTTCCTACTATATTCTTAGCACTATGCTGGGGAATGAATTTGTAGCAAAGAACAAAATAGTTCTGACTCCAATGGAATGCACATTCCAGAAAGTAGAGATTGAAAATAAATATGCATGTATATGATCATGGTAATGATCATGGATGAATGTAAATGCTGATTTGCTGAGAATTAAGATAGGATCAGATATCAAATGGGAATTTGGCTCTGTGGACAAGAAAGGCCTCTCTGAAAAAATGGCATTAAAACTGTAGTCTGAATGACAAAAATACTATTACTATGTACACCTCAGAAGAGAGGGCAGCTAAAACTGGGAACAGCCAATTCAAAGACCATAGGCTAATATAATCAATGATAACAAATAAAAGAGAGAGAAAGAAAACCCCACCAGTAGCTTGATATTGGTGAGATATTGGTGTTTGGCACTATAGGCAAATGAGAAGGCAGGACAGACATCCCCTTCAGAAGCAAGGTTGGCAGGTCCAGCTGATGAGGGGCAGACAAGAGAAGGATGGAGGGCTGACTTGTTAGTTTCTTCCTGTAGATCACAAGCTTCATAGACGGAGCCTGTATTCATTTTCTCAGTTAGCCCATAACACAATCTTGGTCAGCATGGCTAAGTGAACATATGAATGCATGAAGAAACAAAATAATGGGAGAAAAGGCAGAGGCTTGTCAAGTCAGGAGTCCCAGAGATAAGGGTGCCCATACAAGGTTTAGAGAGTTGATTTAAAGCGGATCAGTTAAGGGACCCCCAACTGAAGGGAAAAACCTCACAAATGAGGGAATAATATTGTATAGGAGGCAGAAAACATACAAAATAAATAGAATAGTATCACCAAAGTGCTTGCTCTGCCCAAGGTCAGATTTCAGCCCAAGAATTGGGCTACAGTCCAGAGAAAACAGAACAGAGAATGCACTTTTTTCTTTGGTAAAACTTGATACAAAGAGAGATAATGAAAGTCCCAAAAAGGGAATAAAGGAGAAAAAATAATCGCTTCCATAAATTCAAATGCAACCCTGAACTGTTTCCTGCGGAAGGTACAAAGCTGTCAGGTGCAGCCCTTGAGGAAGTTTTAGGATCTCATTGAAGTGTAACATCACCTTCCCAACATCCAAGACTTACCTAGATTTTTTGATGCATGGTTTTGTGCTGTCATTTAGGGAGAAGTATTTGATCTAAAGGACACACTAGAAGAAAACACTGTTGTGCAGCCTCTGGAATAAATCCAGAGAGGATCTAAGGCAAACTCAAGGACAAAGGATTCCCTCAGCACAGACCGATTCACCTAAACTCTATCCCATTCCAAGTTCAGCCATTTGAATGTACCCCACCCAGGATGTCTCTTACAATCAAGCCCTTAATTGAATATAAATTAAATTCCTATAGATCAAAGCTACAGAAAGAGAAAAAGACAATGATAAAGAGGAGATGAAAGATATCTACCTAGAAAGAAAGGGAATGAGAAAGAAAACCAGCCAAACATTAGATAGGAAAAAGGCTGTGTGTGATGTTATTTGTCAAAGGGAAAGAAGGTAGAGACATTTTTGTTCTTTGTAGGTTAATATGTAAATGACATTCTGATTTATTAGCGGTCTCCAGCAGATGAGGTGATGATTAGCACATTTCCATATTTATAGAAAAGTAACACTAACTTTCTGGATTTATAGAAAATCAGCCCTTCACAAATAGCAAATTGTGCTATTATCGACATATGGTTTTCTATAAACAGAGCTGAGGTAATTATCCTGGGACAATTTGTTGGTGGGCTCCTTTTGAATATTAACCACTTTGCAAGCCCATTTCAGCCCCACAGATTTTTAAAGAGGAGGGGCCACTACATACCCCCAGGCAATTAACGAGTAATCTAACACTAAAGACAGGAACCAAAATGAAAGGCTCTACCCAAACCACCAGTGAGGAAAACCACAGGTCCTAGGGCCCTGAGGCCAGATTCCTGCAGTACTAGGCAAATTCATTTACTTCCCTAATGAATCTCATTGGTTTGGAGGCTAACACCAACCTGCTAGTGTTGCCATAAAAACTGGATAAGAATATATTTCATTGAACTTAGTGCTCAACAAATGCCCATACGTTTTCCTTCCTCAAATTTGGAATGATTCTAAATGATGGTTCAAATAGCTTTTCAGACTCAAAATAATGATATACAATGATGTTTATTTAGTATTGTGATGATGGTATATGTGTGCATGTCTTTAATTGGAAATGTTAAGCAATAATTTACCTTTGGTGACTATAATCTACTATTTTATTTTCTCCTCTATCTGTAAGTTGTTTCTACTCAAAATTTTCCTTGTGATCCATACATTGATTTTTGAGCCTTAGTATTGGATTGCAACCTGCAGCTTGAGAAATATTGTGTTGCAAGAGGGTGGAAACACCATTCTATCTAGCACAGACAGGATGCTCAATAGAGTACTCTGAATCATTGCTTTTTTGAAGTAGATAAATAGACAGGTAGACAGACAGACAGACGACAGACAAACAGACAGACAGACAGACAGACAGAGGTGAGTTAATGAGTGATCCTACCTAGGAGCTTGAATCAATGCTCTGTCTTGTTAAGCCTTCTCACTTTGTGTTAAGCTATATTGAGCACTAAAGAGATTGAAAAGATTCAAACATGATACATGCATTCAAAAAGCCTAGCTATCTTTGAAAATCAGTTATAATAAAGACTAAACCATGCGGAATTTACAGAAATGTATTGAAGAAGAGAATTAATACCCTAGCCTGGTATAGTCAGGAAAATGTCTTAAATTTGGAAATTTGAATTTGGCTTTATAATATGGATAGATCTCTCAACTACAGCCAGCATAAGAATCACTCCGAAATTTTGTAAAAGCACAGCTTCCACTCCAATTTTTTTTTAATTAAGTGAGATATGGGGTGAAGTTCTGAGAATTCACTTACTAACAAGCTTCAAGTTATGCAATGTGACCAGTCGGAGCCCTACACTTGGAGAAGTCCTATTCTGGTAAGATAACTAAATTCGTGAAGTTTGTTTATGCCAGGCTAAATCACCCTAGACATTATTCTTGATCATTCGGGACGCTAGGCAAGGATGCAAAATTATGGGATCTTGTAAAGTAGGAAGCTCAACTTGGTCACAATTGCTGAGAGGGATTGGAAGGAGTGACAGGCCCCAGACACCATCTGGATGGAGGTTTAAGAGTAAGTGACAGACAAGAGCCAGCTTACTACTGAAGGATGGAAATGAAGAAAAGATGGTGGATGAGAAAGAACTGAGGTCCTAGAAAGTTACAGGAGTGAAGCAGAAGAGAGGATCCTGGTTGACTTTGCCTTTTAGCTTCATTAACTGAAGGCAAGTACAAGTACCAAACAAAAAAAACCAACCACATCTATAGTCAAAACAAGTTTTCACTTTCTTGAAATTTAGAGGTAACAAGTTTTCACTTTCTTGAAATTTAGAGGTAACTGTGAGGTAATATGAAACACCTATTATAGGGAGCCTAGACAAGTCTAGGTTCAAATTCTTTCTCTCATGCTTATTAGTTGTTTATTGTGATGGATGGCACCTCCCTAAAACAATAAGAGTTAGCTCAGAGTTATCATGAGAGCAAAACAGGATCACCCAGAGATCCATCAGTGCTTAGACAACAATCCATGACAGGTGGTATGTGTGTGTGTGTGCATGTGTGTATGTGTGTATGTGTGTGTGATACATGCTTGTGTATTGATCATGGCAGGCCTGTAGCTTCTGCTCTACTCACCAAATAATTCCATTTTTTCTCTGTCAAGCACCAGGATATATTCATAAGTGCCACCCATGGATCCAGAGGTGATGTAGTGGGTGCCATAATCGTCGATAAACTTGGCATATAGGCCATAATTGTATTGCTCTGGAAGCTCCATTAATGACTGTAACATTCCTTCATCCAGCATAATATCATGCCTCCTCATCTTAAAATGGGCAGTCTGAACCTTTGTGAAAATTCTCATAAAGTTGTATCTCTGCCAAAAACAATTACCATTGAATGAGGCAACAGCACAAAGACAGATCACTTTTTATGATATGAGATAATGCAAACTGTCAGTTTTCAGTAGCTTAGGAAAATAGATAAGCATAAATGCATGGAATAAAATAGATCTTTACAAGCATGCATTGGATGCCAATAGATGCCACATTTCTTCTCCCGTGCATTCATAAGCTCCTCCATGGTTTCAGTTCAATCAACTCCCACCTGGGTTAGTTCCCATAATGGCCTCATCACTGTTCTTCCCTCTTCTATTCTGACTCAAGTGCATTGTCATCTCTTTACATCCTCAGCACAGTTCAGTCATATCTATATATAAAATGGAGTATGTTTGATGACATAGTGAAATGCCATTTAATAAATTGAACAATTACCAACTATGCCGGTGGTTATATGCATTTTGCAAGGTACAAAGGAAATGATCTTCAATGAGACAAGCCCCTGCCCTCACAAAGCTTATATTCTAGTAGTAATCTTTTTGTATTTAGTAACAAAGAAAAAAGCAGCAACATTGTACAGTGGGTATGAGAGAGAGCTCCAGAAGGGCATGTTGAGTAAGTTTTAGAGTAATATGGTCATTTGTAGGCCTTTCTCCAGGTAATGAAAACCTTGATTCAAAGTGATAATGAAAGTTTGAAGAGGCCACTTGCTTTTAGAACAGTCCATACTAACACTTATAACAAGAACTCAAAGCAATAGTTACCCTTCAGATCAATAGCTAATTTGTGCAAAGCTTCAGAATTCAATTTGTACTTGTTGAGTAAGTTAATTTTTATAACTGTGTTTTCACCACCAAAGCTAATGTTTTGAACTTCAAGTAGATCCATAGTCCTGATACCAGTGTTACTGAGGCTTTTTGGTGCATTTCGAATCGATTCAGTAAATGATAACCATGATAACCTCTCCATCCTCATTACTCCCTCATTTTCCCTTCCATCCTCTGCTTCTGACAGCTTGTGTGAGGCGTTTTTCACCTCAAGCCTCTGCACATGCTGATTCCCACGACTATATTTCTATAGTTGGTGGTGTAAAATGCCCCTAGATGACCATGCATTAGAGGTTGCTTCCCAGTGTGTGACACTGCTGGGATGGTGGTAAAGCCTTAGGAGGTAAAGTCTAGTGGGAGGTCTTTAGGTCATTGGAGGTGTGCCCCTCAAGGAAACTGTAGGACTTGGGTCCCCTTTTCTCTTTCTTTTCTTCCTGGTTCATAGTGTGAGCAATTTGCTGCACTGTCATTTCTGGCAGTTTCCATCCAGCACCTGTATCAGAGACCTAAAACAATATACATGCCTCTTCTTGGACTGGACTCTCCAAAATCACGAGTTAAATAAACCTTGTACCATTTAAGTTAATTCACAGGCACTTTACTACAGTATCAGAAAGCTGATTAATACAAACACCTTCTCCCAATACCTGTCTCCCTTTGTCTGTCATTTGTAGTAGTCTTTGAATCTTAGTTCAGATGAATGGCCCCTCCGCAAGGAACAATTTTTTTTAACCCTTCCAGACAATAGATAGTAGTAAATATTTGACAGACAAATGAAAGACTTATTGACCATAACAGTTTTCTTATCTATTTAGAAAACCAAAGCTTGTTGTAGAAACCTCCCAAGTCAAATGTAGAAGGTCTAGCAGTTTATCTTCAACACATTACCAGCTTATGTGTTTCACTATAAGCTCCAGGTAACCATGAAAAAAGATATGGGGGAGGGGTAAAATGATAAGAGTTTTAATCTTAGAGTCCAATTTTATTCCCTTTGTGATGATTCTGTGTGCAAAAGCTTAATAAGAAAAACAAACATGATTACCACTGATCAGACATTTCCAATTATACAAGCAAATTAAGGTTCAATTACTACTGTACTTTTTAATGCAATTAAGGTAATACGTGTTCAGTGTAGATTACAGAAAACTGTGAGGCACAGACATTATGTTTTAATACCTTCTTATTATACTTGTTTAACTTCTTCAAGAACGAAGATTCATCTGACTGTGATACCCCTACATTCACCATTACAGACTTGTCTGCTGGGCCTATGCCAAGGGTCAGACCACTTGACTGAAACTTCTCATTTTTTACTTTAGAAAGGAGGTCATTCACGTCATCATATAACTCTGAGGAGATGCCAGTGTCTGCCAGGGGCTGGAAAAAAAACAAGTAAATCTTAGTTCTGTGCACAGAGACTATTTTTTAAATATGTTTTTATTGTAAAAATAGTGTACAGAGGGGTTACAGTTACATGAGGAAGGTAATGAGTACATTTTCTATCAAGCATTGTTACCTCTTCCTTTGTTTTATATATGATCATATAAGATGATGTTATCAATAGTTTCCCTTGAGTAACTTGAGGGTAGGAAAGATGTGTTAAGATAATAGTTCAAAATCATCTTGGTATCTGATTGTATTGATAAAACGTGTACAGATACAATATGCACGACTACTTTATGCTATGTGTATGGATTCACTCTTCTAGATGATACGTAGCCTAGCCTTACTTTAGTAGACCTCAGTTTGAATCTTGCCTTTGCCACCTACTGCAGTAAAGTAGGTAGGTACTGGTATTTTATTGCTTTATATCTCATTCTTGTACCAAAATGGGGCAATGATGATATCTATTTCATGTTGCCATTGTGAAGATGAAGTGGGATAATCGATATAGAAGTTGGAGTCTTAACATGAGGCAAACATTTATCATGTGTACCACATGTGCATAGCACCTCAGGGGTGTGAGTAAGGAAATGAACAACCATGAACAGGGTCTGGAACTGACCGCGAGCTATGTGATGCTCTGAGGGACCAGAAGACGATGGGATTTTAGACATGAAGAGTCTTATGGATCAGCAGCAATTTGCAAGCACTTCAGAACAAAGGAAACTTTTATTCTAAACAAAATCATGGACAAAAGGAAGATATGAACATGACCAATGTGAGCTGCAGGGGCATGAATCTTAGAATCCTGCCCATCTATGCTATGCACCTACTTTAAAGATTAAGAGAGTGTGTCAGCAAGGGACAGGGTCTGATTGCTCATGGCCTTACATCATTATAGCCTCTAATAGCCACACTTTGGGATGAGTCTTCTGACTGGCACTGAGAAGAGGGCCCAGATTGATCTTGGGATGCAGCCAATGTTGAACAGGTGGCTAGCCCTACTCACCATTATTCCCTCTCCCTAGTGCTGCCCTTACTTCTCAGCACCATCAACACCAAGTTGGGTGTTAGGGACACACGTGTGAAGGGACCTAAAGCCACAGGTAAACTCTATGGAAAATAAAGGCCCCCAGAACAAAGCTTCTCCACTAATAAACTTCTTCTACCCCTCATCCTGCAGTAGCCTGAAAGTGCATCTGTTCAGACTTACTTCAAAGTGGTACTTTAGGAAGTTGTAGGGTTTCCGGAAGTATTTTTCATCCTCTCCATAGTACAGACGCTCACAGGTGGGGTCATAACGGAGCTCCCTCCATTCCCCATTGTATACCGTCTCACACTGGCCCCCATAATACCTGGCATCATACACACTCTGAGTTTCCTTCTGGGTCAGGATATTGTACCTACATTAACAAAGAAGATAGCTTCTAGGAAGGAACTTCAAGAAAGCCAGAGATAAATGTTGTCTTCTAGAACAGGTTGCAGCTGGTAGACTGAGCAGTGATTTCTCAAACTCTGTACTTTGGAACCCCAGGGTTTCATTGACTACCTTAAGGCTTTTAACTGGGAGTTAAGACAAGAGAGCTAGGCCTGGTCCCCCAAGTGTCCTTTAGCCAGAAAATCTAGACAGCTCTGTTCCACATCTGAACCAGTGCCCTTACATAGTTGTTGAGTAAATTCTGAGGAACCAAGATCACAGCTCTGCCCTATCTAGCTCCTTGACCAAAGGCAATTCATTTAATTTCCCTGTCTGTTAATTTAGCCATTTTTATAAAGAAATTAGCAAGACTACTACCATCATAAAGGAATCATAAACATGCTTAACATATGCTAAGTAAGAACTAAATAGATAGCCCTACTGTGCTATTGTTAGTATTATTTCAGAAAGGCCCTACTACTAAGAAGTGAATTGGAAATAGCAGTTGTGAGGCCCAGTGCAAAAGCTGAGACTCGAATCTCCAGAAAGCCATTGTCTGAGATGTCAAATGAACACAGTGCAACAGTCATGTTCTGCAACTGTGACTTTGTTAATAGAGCAAAAGCAGGTGGGTTGGCTGAGAGCACTAATACTCAAAACTCAAAGCCTCTTAAGATACAAATAATAAAAAACATCTCTGAAACTCCTATTTAGCCTTTAAGACCCAACTCAAATGATACCTCCTTTACATAGCCTTCTTTGTACATAGTCAGTCAATTCCTTCCTAGGCTCCCATAGCATTTAGCACTTACCACTGACACAACACCTACTGTTATTGTGTATGCTGCCTGCAACAAGGCACAATGACAGAAAAAGAACATGAGATAAACTGTGACTATAACCTACCTCAAAAAATAAATGGGTAATTACAGAGCACCTGACAAAGAATAAGAATTCAATGTATGTTAACTTCCTTTTTTGCTTCCTCTCTCTATCTCTTTCTTCTTCTTAGTAGAAATGATGTATTAATAGCTATGATGAATTGAATACATGCTAAACTAGACATTTAGCATACATTAACTTTCAACCTCTTGACAATTTTGCAAATGGAGAAATTGAAGTTCCAAAAATTAAGATACTTGCCTATAGTCACAGTTGAATTTTTCTAAGATGTTTTTTGACAGTAAAAATCTAAGTTCTTTACCTTTATTCCATCCTGCACTTTCTAACTCCCTATCTGCTGAATATGCTTCTTCCACTGGCTCATAAATATAGCCTCTATAACAGACCAAACAAAGACTCAAAACAGCAGTGAGCCTAAATATTGTACTGTAACCATTAAAGATTACTAAAACCTAGATGTATTTGGAAAAGCTGTTTGCAAAAGCCCCAGTAGAAGAGAAAAGGTGTAATCTAAAGGACTACTATTATGAACAGAAGCTCTCCCAATCAGATATATGCATAAAAAATAGGTATATAAGAAAGCTCATTACAGGGCTGGGAAGGTGGCTTAGTGGTAGAGCACTAGCCTTGAGCTGAAGAGCTGAGGGACAGCACCCAGGCCCAGAGTTCAGGCCCACAACCAGACCCAAAAAAAAAAAAAAGAAAGAAAGAAAGAAAGAAAGAAAGTTCATTACAGCATTGTTTATAAGAGGGGAAAAAGCCTAATTATCTTTCTACAAGAAGTGGTCAACTAAATTATCCCAGTGCCATACTATGGAAGAGTCACTAAACTTTTTTGTTAAATGGTCAGATGGTAAATTTATTAGGCTTCATAGGCCATTGCAAGTACTCAACTCTGCCACTGTAAGATGAAAGCTATGTTCTAATCAAACTATTTTTCTTTTTTTAAAAAAAACAACCAGACACTATTTTGAATTTTTCCATCAGGTCGTAGTTAACATGATGCCTGTTATAAAATATTGCTGCTTAGTAAAAGGAGATTGGATAGATGGGGGCTGGGAATTCATCAAACTATACTATTAAAGTGAGTTATGTATAACATAATTATACTTATGTACCCCCGTCTTTAATGCACGGTATATATAGATTTGTTTTCCAAACAGTAGATAGTTAATGCATTAACTTATCCAGAAGTTCTTACACCATCTGTTAATAGGAGTGAGCTCTTCAGAAAGAAGAGACAGAGGGTGGTGAGGAAGGTATAGATAGGGGAGGGTACATGAAGATTCTTGGTGATTAAACTCAGGAGCTCATGCTTGTTCAGCAGGCACTCGACTACTTGTGCCTTTACCAGACCTGCAGCCCCTTTTTGCATTCATTGTGGGAAGGAACCCATAAGCCACCTCAGACATAAGAGAGGGAGGCTTGTGGAGGTTTCCGAAGAAAACCTCCAAAACAGGCTGTTCTTTCTCCAAAACGGATGCTCATGGAGGAGGAGAAATCACCCCTCATTCTAAAGACTGGCGACTCACCCCAAGGCCACCCTGTCTGATCCCGGAATCGGTTCATACTGACTGCAGTCGTCTGCGCTAGCCCTGACATCTTCACAGTCTTCCTCATCAGATCCATCAAGGCAGTCTCTGTCTCCATTACACACGAGGTGACGTTTCAGGCAGCGACCTAGAAAAGGCAAAGCGGAGGCTGCTGCTGAGACCCCTGGACCCCCTGACCCGTGTCCAGTCCCCAAGCATTTTTACCTGTTGCCCTCCCAGCTGCCCATCCTCTCCTCACAGTTGCAGCTCTCCTTCTGGCCTCCTTAGCTCTTGCTGTTGCCTCCAGCTTGGACCTGCCCACCCCTCCCACTTTTATGCAGCCTCCACATTGCTGTTCCTGCAATCCTAAAATGTCTGTCTGGCCTTACCATCCCTTTGCTCTGCTGTTTGCCAATAGCTTCCCCAAAACCATCTTTCAAATGCCACAGTTACTTATCTCACGGTAGGTACTAGGTTAGCATAGTGGTCCTTGCCTGACTCTCTTTCCAAAGTTCTGATGCATTGTAACATGATTATGTCCCTGAATCTTCATGTTTTCGCATGTTCTTTCTCTCAGAAACTTATTATTATTTTCCAGTCCAGCTCAAAGACCATTTTAGGCAGCCATCCCTGCCTCCTGAAAGAGAATGTGGACCACTCCTGCTGGACCTACATAACCAGGTACTAAGGTCCGTTCCAGTGGTCATCACATGATATTGTAATTGCCCTCTTATAAGTCTGTCTCCCACACAGACTAGGAGAATCACAAGGGCAGGCATATTGTTTTATCTCTTTATTAACCTCAGCTGTACACTTTCTGGCATATAATATCCAGTAAATCCTTGTGAAGAGAGTGGATGGATAGATGAATTGTCCTTTTTCTTGAATTAATCAACGAACGTTCCTACAAATGTCAACCAAGATTCGATGGATTGCAGATTTGACTTAAAATGTAGATTCTGGGGCTGATTCCCAAACCTTGGGAATGAGAGACAACCTCTGGGGGAAAGGGTTAAGGATATGCACTTCAACAAACCCCCCGGGGCACACACGTACTTTGTTTGTTGTTTGACAGGCACTGCTGGAATACCACAGGAGCACTACTCACCTGTCTCCTTACACTGGAAATCCTGTCCACACTGTGCTTGCTGTAGACAAGGTGCGGAGCTGTAACAGCTGGCATGATCCCAGATATCACCACTGCAGATGGCTCCCCCAAACTTGCTTGGCTGCAAGAGGCTCCGGTATCGGTACTAAATCAGATTTAGAACAGACACAGTCTTGTCAGTCAATCACCCAGGGCTGGTGCAGACAGGAACATAAGGAACAACTGTCTCATGATTGAGAGCTGCCTATAGAGCTGTCTTCTGGGGGGACAGATGTGCATAAACAGTGGTATTTAACCAGAGGAGGCAGAGTCACAAGCTGAAATACTGCAGGGGAACTTCTGGCACCACAGGAAAGACTGGGATGGAATGATTTGAGGGTCTTTCTACTTGCTGTTCCTTTGTTCAACCAGTTAACAGCCATTTCTCCAGCTTCCTGGTGTAGCTCCTCCCAAAAGCCTTTGCTAACTCAATAGCATATTTGACACTTCCGTGTGCTTTCTCTCTCTACTAGCACTTGTCAGAAAAGGTCGTGTGGACTATCCACTTGTTTGTCCATCTTTCTAACAGTCTGTGTGCTTTTTGCATAGGAGGGGGGTGATTAAAGATGAGGATTAAAAATGCATGTGGCTTCATGCATTTGAACTTGATGTACTGTCAGGTGCATTCCTAGGAGCATTTGTAAGAACTGCTTTTTCTTTCCAGCCTTGCTTATGGCCATTTCATCCCCTCTTTCCTTTGAATATGAACCATCTTTTCAATAATAGGGGGCATAAATATAAACCTGGCCCAGCTGACACAGAGAAGCCCTTCTGCGTTCGTTGTAGCAATTGCTTCAAGAATTGACCGTGACTCAACCCAGGCCAATCATAGCCCAAACTAGGAATTTTATTTTATTTTACTTCAACATACAGCAGCTTTTTCTTGAAATTACAGGAAATTATGGGCATTGAGAGATTGCCTTGATTATTAAAAAGAGTCCATGCAAGATTTGGAAGGGACAAGAGAGTTGTGAAGATGTCATCTGAATCTGTGAGTCCAAACTTGAGTGCTGATAACAGGGAATTATTAATAGAAGAACAGAAGATAATTAAAATCATTTCAATCTATTAAAATCTAAGGAATAATAATGAGCCTTTTTTAATGATATGTGGTATCAGGTACTTGGGTACAAGGTAGAAACTGAAGACTACGATATTCAGAGAAATACGAGGTCTAACCACTGCTTTGCCGAAGCGTGACAAGTTGGGTGGAGATCACCCATACAGTGTCTGCTCTGGGAACATAATAGCTCTGGATCTTATGCTGCCTTTGGCCCCTAGCTCAGCCCAAAGTCCTTTCTCCAAGATTTTAGTATATAAGGAAGCAAAACTTGGAGCATCCATGTTTCTGTGAGTCCACTTCTTACTTGCTGTATAAAGTATCTGTATTTGGTTCAGTTTCCAAATCTGTCAAATGTGGTAGGTGATTTAGAGTTTACTAGTTAAAGTGACTGATTTTTTTTTACCTGTATCCTAAAGTAAAAAGAGCATGTGCACAAGAATTTGGTGGAGTTGGGTTCACACACCAGATTTGCTTACCAATCCCAGATCTCAAGTTGGTTACCTTACCTGAGTTCCTTTTCTTTTCAGTATGCGGATGGGTGTAATGGTTCCTTACCTTCTAGGGACTATGTAATATGTAAGTATATGGGCCTGGTGCTGGTGGTTCAGGCCTGTAATTCTAGCTACTCAGGAGGCTGAGATCTGAGGATCACCTTTCAAAGTCAGCCCAGGGAAGAAACTCCATGGGACTAATCTCTAATTAACTACAAAAAAATGGAAGTAGAGCTGTGGGTCAAAATGATAGAGAATTAGCTTTGAGCAAAAGAGTTTAGTGAAAGCACCCAGACCCTGAGTTCAAGCCCCATGACTGACAAATCAAAAGCATGTATGGAACCACCTATGCCCAGTAAACAGAGGCAATAGCACAGCATTACCAGTATCCATGAGGACTCTTCCAGTGAAGAATTATAGAGACATTCTTTCCTTTTGCCCTCTCCTAGTCCATTTTGTGTTGCCAATAATGTGCTAAGTTTTAAAGAAAGGATGTTTGATTTGGCTAATACTTCTTGGGGTACCAGGGCCACAGCTACATTTGACATTGCTGGCAGAGTTCCAAGGTGGTACAAGGTATCACATAGTGAGGTGGGGGTGGGGAGAGAAACTGTCAACCTATTCAGTAAAAGAGAGGGGTCTACTTCTGAACATTACAGACTTAATTAAGCTTTCATCCTCTTAATATCTCACAATAGGAATTAAATTTCAACAAATGAAGCCTTGGAGGGTGGCTCAAACCATAGCATTCTTCCCACTCAGTCTATATGAGGGCTCACTGGCAAAGAGGAAAAGGTAACAAGGAGAGGTAAGCATCAAACCTGTCCACCTGCTTTTTCTGTCTTCTAGTTAATAATAATAGTAAGAGGTTTCAAAACTCTGTACAAAGAGACTATACTTAATGTTTAATTTGAAAACACCTAGATATTTCCATTTTCTATCCACATTCTTGACTCTCAGTGATCAGGGTTCCCATAATTCGCTTTCTCACTCTCTAAAAAGTACAACAGTTTTAAACCAATATGGTGATGGTAGTGATGGAAGCCACCATGTATTGAGGCCTATGATTGGTCAAACACTACATTCTTTTTTTTGGGGGGGGGGAGGTCCAGTTGTGGGGCCTGAACTCTGGGCCTGGGCGCTGTCCCTCAGCTCTTCAGCTCAAGGCTAGCGGTCTACCACTTGAGCCACAGCGCCACTTCTGGCTTTTTTCTTTTTGCTTATGTGGTGCTGAGGAATCGAACCCAGGGCCTCATGCATGCAAGGCAAGCACTCTACCATTGAGCCACCTTCCCAGCCCCAAACACTACATTCTTTGTCTCTAGACTTTTCACAAGTTTATGAGGTTAAGGGCATTTGTAAATCCCATGTTAAACTGGGTAGGAATTCCAACAGCTATGCAATTGCAGTCATCCTATGTAAACTGCTTAATGACTTTTATCCCTGATTTTCTCATCTGTAAAATGGGATGAATTAGAGAGCATTGACAATATTAGTGACAACACAGTAAATAAAGCAGCTCTTATACCAGACATGTTTAGCACTTGCATATAATCCCAGCAACTCGGGTGATGAAGATAGGAGAATCTCCAGTTCAAGTCCCCTCCAGACAAAGTTAGAGACACAATCTCAAAAATAAAAGGGCTGAGGGTATGGTGCCTAAGGCTACAGGATTATAGAGTGCTCACATAGCATATACAAGACCCAGAGTTAAATCCTGGGAGGGAAGGGAGAGAGGGAGAGAGGGAGAGGGAGAGGGGGAGAGGGAGAGGGAGAGAGAGAGAGAGAGAGAGAGAGAGAGAGAGAGAGAGAGAGAGAGAGAGAGAGAGAGAGTCTATCTGAAAAACAAACATAAATTGAAAGAGCTGGTGGCATAAACTCAAATTGTAGAGCCCTTTCTGAGTACAGCAAGCACATAGGTCTTTAGTTCAATCCACCATTTTTCTGCCAGCTGTTAGGCTACCATAGAAGAGCTTGAATTAGGTGGCTGTTAATGTCACTTGTTTCTCTCTGGTAGAATGGAGCAGTCAACCTTTCAGGGTTTTGAAGTCAGTCTAAGTAGGGTTTAGGCTCTCCCTTTTTCTTAATGTATGACCTTTATGGAGTGGAGTGTGGTGTTTAGCTTGCCCAGCTGTCTGTGAAGTCAAACTAGACAGTATATTTATTTGGAGCATCATGGCAGTGTGTGGTACATAGAGCATATTTGATAAGCAGTGACTATTAATGCCCATTATTGTCCTTCCCATAGTTCCTATATTTGGAGGGATGCGGTCAGCCTTCCGGCTCACTTCCAGCAGGTTCCCATTTCCTATGTTGCTATCCAATAATGAAGACACTATGTTGCATGGAGGTTGGTGCCCAGATTCCCTTAGGGACTTCTCCGTGCTATTGCCTGTACTTGTCATCATTAAGAAATCATTTTCATTCCTGCCTACTACATAATGTTTCTTTCCAGAAATGCACATCTTTGTTCGGATGATTTTTGAGAGGAGGAAACATATTAACAAAAAGCAACTGAAGTGGTCTTCTTCTCACATAATTAACAGAATTTCATTCTCTCCGAGTTTGCTATAAAGACACACAAAGGATTTGGGGGGTCACTAAAGTGGTGAGACCATTCTGACTTAAGCTAGAACGGAGTCCACTGTGCTGTCTGCTCTCTAAGTGAAATGAGATGGGAAACAAAAAGGAGTTTCAGTTGTTGAGTAGAATGGATAACGGCCACACAGAGACATCATGTTCTGATCTGTAGAACATGTAAGTATGCCCTTATGTGGAAAAAGGTTTTGCAAAAGGTAGAAGTTTTGGGTTTCAATTACCTGGGTTATGTGGGTAGCCCCAAATCTTATTTATTGCACTGCCTTCCTGAAAGGCAAGGGGAGAATATTGCAGACAGACATAGAGGAGAAGGCTCATGGAAAAAGAAGAAACAGTGTGGCCAGGGAGAGTCATGCAGTCATGATTAAAGCCTGTTGACAGATACCAGATGCCAAAACACACAAAGCCCAGACTGTACCCCGGAGCCTCCAGAAAAGAGCCTAGCCACTCTGACACCTGGTTTCAGTCTCCTGACCCCCAGCAGAGTGAGGGAATAAGTTCCTGTGCTTCTATCCAATGTGTACTAGTGATACAGCTGACTCGGGAAACAAATTCAGGATGTCAGAGCAAACTGGGCACATGGGGGCCAGGTACTTTACACCAAGGCAGTGTAGGGTTCTTGACCCTTCACAGAGCTGAGTGAAGCAGAAGGCAGTTCAATCTTTAAAATAAACAAACTAGGTTCACATTTTGTTTTCACTGCTTGTGAGGCTCTGCAATTTTGAACAAACATCCAAAATATTCATCAGACGAAGCATGGCTTAAGTCACAGAATACCTGTCTTGCAAGTGTGAAGCTTTGGGTTCAAGCCCAGTACTGGCAAATAATAAAATAAATAATAAAATAAAATTATGAAATTATAAGATAAATAACAAAGCATTCGCAAAGCACCTATGTCTAACCAAAGATGATGATGAGTCTGTCTACAGGCTGGATGACAGTAAGTAGCTCCATCAAGAGCTCTGGTGTAGCCAGGTACCGGTGGCTCACACCTGTAACCCTAGCTACTCAGGAGGCTGAGATCTAAGGATCACTGTTCAAAGCCAGCCTGGGTAGGAAAGTTCATGAGACCCTTATCTCCAATAAACTACCAGAAAACCGGAAGTGGCACTGTGGCTCAAGTGGTAGAGTGCTAGCCTTGAGCTGAAGAGCTGAGGGATAGCACTCAGACCCAGAGTTCAAGCCCCACAATCAACAACAACAAAAAAAGAGCTCTGGTGAGCAAGAAATGGGGCTGGATTTGATGCACTGCAAGTGGGGCTAGAGAAAGCATATTCAATAACTACAAAAACAGCAACATGTCTCAGAGGCTTGCTCTATGCCAGATGGCATGAAAAGTGCTAGCAAAGCAAGCATCATTCTATTAGTGCTCAATAACCTTGTACTGCAGGAGCTATTAGCACTCCCATGTACAGATAAGGAAACTGAGGCACAGAGAAGACAAACTAAGCAAGTTCAAAGCACCAGAGCAGTTAAAAGGTAACACCTGATCTAAACTGAAGATGTAAGGCTTAAACACTTGAATTTGGCAGTAATGGCCAATACACAAGGTACAGGCAGTGGTGTAAACTAAGTCACTGTCCATGAGCCCAGTGTTTCCAAATATGTACATCCAAATAGGTATTTCACCCCCAGAGGTCTAGATTTCTCGCCCAACTTCTTATTTCCATTTGAATTCTCAGTGCACAGATCCAATAGGAAATTCTCCCAACTGGACATAAATGGCTCACCTTTTTGTCCTGGCATGGAAAGCAATCTGTCCACTCTGACCAGTTGTTGAGCTGACATGCAACTGCTGCAGGGCTCACTGCCCGACTTACTCTTCTAAAGAAAGGAAAAGAGCTTTGAATCCCTTTCAAGATGCAAAACTTAAGCAAAGGAGAAATTCTTGCACATGTTCTTCATAGTTCGGCATGAATTGTAAGAAATAGGGCTCCTATCATGGATAGACATCAATAAGGTCCTAGAAGATCTATCTCAACTTTAATGCTATATCAATTCCAGATAGATAAAATGATTATCACTTAGAGAGATGAATTCTGAGGAGAGCTAGCAATTTTTGATAAGGTAAAATAGCAGAAATCCCTGTCTCTAGAAACATGGAGTGTGGAGTCAGAAGACTGAATCTTAACCATCACTGCCTTAGAAAACTTGAGCAAGTTACTTAAAATCTCTGAGCTATCTTCCCATCTATAAAAGTATATGTAAAGTAACATAAGTGGGGTTACTGAAAGGGTGTCAAAAGGCTTATGAACTGTTTCCTAAAATTTAGTTTTAAGTTTTATATGCCGGATATTAGTTATATCTATATCTATAATAATCTTAGGAGGTAAATATTTTAAATGTAAGAATTCTGAAAGTCCTGATAGCTAAGTAGCCTCTGTAGTCATAACCTAGGAAAGACAGGGAATATTTGAACTAGTTGGTTTAATAGCAAAGCTCACTTCCTGTTCCTGATTATGCTATTACCTCATTTTACTAATCATCCTTCAGGAGTAGGAAAGGAGGTAGAAAGGGGTGGGGGTGAGAGTGGTAATACAGGCAAGTGGGAAAGAGGTAGAAACTGGTCTTTCTCCAAGACTGTGATCTTCTCTAGCCCCATACTGCTCCTTCACAAGTTAAGCTTAGCCGGATCACCTGGGGTTAGGTAAATAAGCCACAAACTAACTGTTTCCAAGCCTTTTCCTCCTCCCACAGCATCATTGCTGCTGCTGCAGCTTCAAAACCAGGCAGCCTGCCCAGAGGTTTAAAAGGTCGAATCTTGTGTCAGGACTGCCCAGCCTCTGGGAGCCAGACAGTCTGGACTGTGATAAATGGCAGTTATTTCCTTAGCATAGTATGCAAAGTCAGTCCTTCAAATCTCTCCTGCTAATTATAAGTGGCTATTCATGAGCAATAATAATAACTAGGTTAAAAGCCTAGGAAAATAACCATGGCTAATCAGAACTATAATACTTATCTTTAGCATTGATCTTAGGACCCCTTTAAATTCTAACCAATTTTGGAAGGGCCCAAAGAGCTTCTGAGTGATGACATTCCTAGAATTAAGAATTAAAGATATTTTTAAAATATGTGTTAATTTTTTTAAAATTACAGTAGACCTTTAAAGTGTTACCATAAGTGGTTTTATTTTAAAGTATATTATCAAGAAAAAATAATCAGTGAGAAGAGTATAATTGTCTTCCATGTCTTACAGGTCTCATTAATGTTTGGTTTAAGAAAAAGCAGGATTTTCTTTCTGCTTCTTCATTCAATCTGTTGCTATTATATTGTTATGGTGAAAGTTTATGGGAGAAAAAAATCTTGCTTCACATGGTGATGTAGTTGCAAAAAAAAAAAAAAAGCAGGAATGTTTAAGTATCCTTTTAGATAACTGGATCTTCTCTTTGGCACAACAAACTTTTATATGCATTAGTTGCTGCATGAAGTCTGAAAGCATCTCAATGAACTCTTGCCCTCTAATACATTAAAATCCATTAGTCTATACTTGGAATGGCTCTTGTTCATATAATGATCATTTTTTGTAACATTAAGCACTGAAAATGAATACTTCCCTAAGTATACATATCTTAACACATTATACTGTACAATATGAGAAATCGAAAATGCTAATATCACCAGCAACCTCATCAAGTTCACACTGGTATGTTTTGCTTTTTACATGAAATATCAGATTTTGTCACTGGTAACAAATAATGCTGCTCGGTTTTGATGATAGACTCTCTGCTTTTTATTACCGTGTATACAAAATAGCTAAGCCTGTACAGCCATAGCCTGTCTGGCAGTTATTTCTGTCAAGTAAAATGATGTTCTAGAACAAGTGTAGTCTTATGAACTGAGTATTTGTATCTCTTCACAGTTCATTTACTGAAACCACAGCCCCATTGTGATAGTATTTGAGGATGTGGTTCAGAGGGTTGATTAGAACCAGAGGATGGAGACCTTATACATAGAACTAGTGTTCTTACTAAAGATATCCCTAACAACCCACTCACCCCTTCTGTCGTGTGAGGACACAGTGAAAGACATGTTCTGAACCCACAATTAAGCTCTCACCAGACCTGAATCTGCCGTACCTTGACCTTGTGTTTCCCAGCCTCCTCTAAGCTATGAAAAAGAAGTGTTTGTCATTTAAGCTTCCCAGGATGGGGGCCCGTTTGTTACAAAGCTCAGCCTGAATGAAAACTAGTGGCTACATTGACTTAATTCAAGCAATTGCTTTTCCTCAAGGCAATCATTATACTTTAGTGCTTGGTAAGTTCTTTAGGTATTCTTCTCGGGTTTCCATAGAATATGTAAATGACATTTATTCAAGGCTTGAGGTTTAATAGAATGAATAATTCTTCCTGCTTTAGGAAGGGCTTCTTAAAGCAAAATTTAATTTTTCCTATGAGACTAGTACCACTGCTTTGATTTGTACTAAGGCCACAGCGATTTTATCCACCATCATCAATGCAAGTAGAAACATAATAAAAAATACAACTGATGTCCTTGCGTTATTTTGAAAATTATTTTGAACCTACTGCGAGTTCAAAACCAATTCCTTCATAATACCAAGAAATTATTCACTCTTTTCATTGTGTTTTTATTTGCACTATGGTCTACAGACCATATACTTGAAGGAACTCTGATCTACAAAATGATGTTAGACAATAACACGATAGTTTTACTGCCCTTTTACAGAAAACTTCAGTGTTTAGCTGTCAAACTTCCTTCGCACCTCATTTCTATCACCACTTTGGAGATTCATCATTCCCTGTCATGAGCCTTGCAACACCCAGCCCTCTCATTTGTTCCATTCCTGGTCCTTCTCCATCTTCCATGATTACATTCTGGACCTTCTGCTCTTCTCCCAAATCACTAATTTATGAGTCACCTATTACTTGTTCCTTGGGGCTCTATAAACTCTTTTTATCCTTTCCTTATTGTCTCTACTCAAGAAATCCCACTGCACTTGCCCTCCAACCTGGCTAGGACACCGTTAGCTTAATACCAAAGCTTTTCAATGATACCCCTCTAATGTACATTTTCCTTTACAACCAGTTATCGTTCAATGGAGGGCACCTTCGAAAAATCTTACCTTGATATGTTTCCTGTGTCCCACCTATCAGAAAAGACCAGTCCTGAGTGAGTCCAACTGTCCACGTCATCACCTGAGCTAACTATTGACTATCTTTCAGTCTTATCCTAAGTATTAATTCTTTAGCAAAGTATTTCCTGATGCCAAGTCTGGTTAGATATGTCTCATATGACGTGGTCAACTTTTGCATACCATTTCAACACTCAATTATCACATTTACATAATAAGTATATTTTCGTTTCTTCCACCAGATTCTAAAATCTTACGAATGCAGGGTAAGTTTGTATATTTGTTTCTTAAGTTCCCCCTCACCTCTCCTGAGTAGACAGATGGCAAATGCCCAATAAACATTTCTGAAAAGAAAAGGGATGAAGGAAAGGGCAAAAATAAAACCAACTTCTGGGAAACAGGCAGTGGCAAAGGTTGAGAGATTTGTTTCAGCTCAATGCTTAGTTAGAATCTCATTAAATAAATCTAAAAATCCAATTGGCTCAAGTTTAGCCTGTACATCATTTTTCTGACAGAGTGTACTGATAACAAAAGTATAAATTTTGGAGACATGGAGAGAGGGATGGTATCTGAAGAGAAGGCAAAGAGTAAAAGGGTTTGGAAACAAAAAGGACTTGGGTTAGTTCTGAATTTCACTATAGAATTATCAAGATAATGTCATTATGAACCCAAAGAAACTGCGTTATGATGTCAAAATCAAAGTAAACAATATTAATGGATGGAGGCAAAAGCCTAGACAGAGATGTGCTGTGTTGTTGTCATTTTAAAAGCTTTATGACATGATGTCTAGACAGAGCTCCACTCGGCAATGCGATCATAGCACTGTGGCCGGAGTACAGAGGTACCCAAGGACCATTCATTACATCATTACAGGGCTGTAGCCTTCAGCCAATATCTGAATAACTGACATTTCCTCTGACCATTCCAACAGATTGTTTCAATTTACTTTACTTTTTAATGATTATAAAAGTAATAGATTCTCATTTTAAAGAAAACCCAACAATGATAAGCAGAGAAAAAGAATTACTTCTACTCCAACCACTATGAATATTTGTGTTATATTTTTTCCCATCTTTTATTTCATAGTAAAGTTTAGGTCACACTGCAAATAACATTTTACCTCTTGACTTTTTCCCCCTTAACAAGTAGGGCAGAAATGCAAATCATAATAACTACATATTGTTTTAATTTCACAACAATAGGCCGATCATTGAACACTAGCTTTTCTCTATGCTTAGTTATTTATCTTTTAAAACTCTTGACACATATGTTTCCACAGGAATTCTATACACTTTTAAATGACCTCATTGCTATGGTTGTTACAATTCACACCTCAGCTTCATATGTTGGAGATTTGGGCTCCAGGGTAGTAGAACACAAAAGGTAGCTCCTACTGAAGATAATTACATCACAGGGGGCACCAGGAGTACTGCTGGTTTTTCAGAGTAGGTTGGGCCTAATAGAGATAAACTAGCTCTGAAACAATGGGTTGTTACAGAAAGAGAGAGCTTGGTCCTACCCCATCTTCTTGCTTCCTGTGTTGCCATGTTCTCTTCTTCACAGGCTCTCAGGATGATGCCATACACAGTATTATCATATAACCAGAAGGCCCTCACCAGAGTCAAGAAGTTGTTGCCACCATACACTTGAACTCCAGAAGAATGAGTCGCTATGCCTCTTTACTTGATAAAATACTCAGCCTCGGGGATTTGGTAGAGCTAGTTAAAATGGACTAATACACATGGTGGTGGTGGTGGTGGTGGTGGTGTGTGTGTGTGTGTGTGTGTGTGTCTGTGTGTGTGTCTGTGTGTGTGTCTGTGTGTGTGTCTGTGTGTGTGTCTGTGTGTGTCTGTGTCTGTGTCTGTGTGTCTGTGTCTGTGTCTGTGTGTCTGTGTGTTTATGCACGCCAGTAGTGGGGCTTAAATTCAAGGCCTGGAAGATGTCCCTTAGCTCTTTTTCCTCAAGGCTGGTGCTCTACCACTTTAGTCTACCACATATAAAGAACATTAATAATTCTATGGACTAGAAAATCATGATATATTTATATATATCATATATATCACATATACATAAATTTTGTTGTTGTTGTTGATTGTGGGGCTTGAACTCACTCAGGACCTGGGCACTGTCCATGAGCTCTTTTGTTCAAAGCTAGCAATAGGCTACTTTGAGCCAAAGCATGACTTCTGGTTTTCTAGTAGTTAGTGATAAGAGTCTTAGATGCCCCTTAGTAGATGAATGTATAAAGAAAATGTGATACACACACACACACACACACACACACACACACACACACACACATACACATATATACACACAATGGAATATTATGCCTCCATCAGAGAGAATGACATTGCCCCATTTGTTAGGAAATTAAAAGACTTGGAAAAAATTATATTCAGTGAAGTAAGCCAGGCCCAAAGAAACATAGGTCCCATGGTTTCCCTTATTTGTAATACATCTAGGATAATCTTATTAGATGAGCAGAAAAACTCAAAAGCTATGTACATGTGACCATGTAAGATGATGCTAAACGAAATGAACCCCAAGATAGGACACAAGAGTTTTTTTTCTTTGTTGCTGTTGTTTTTAATGTACAATGTGATTTTTTTTTCTTTTGTATGTTCTTCCCCCTATAGTATATCCCCTGTTGTCACTGTACTTGATTTTGGTACCCAATATCTTGTATATACATTTATCTAATTTGGGGAGAGGTAGGGGAATAACAAAATGCTGAAACAAGGACACAGGATGACCCATTGCAACAATGATACTCACAAGACATTTTGTTGAAATAAACTTTACAACTTCGGAGTGGGGGGGGGAGGTGAGGAAGGGAAGAGATAGTAGGAGAAAAACAAAGCTCAACAAGAAATGTATTCATTACCTTACTCATGTAATTGTACAGCATCTTTACAATAAAATATTTTTTTAAAAAGAAGAGTCTCATGGAGATGGGAAGGTGGCTCAGTGGTAGAGCGCTTGCCTTGCATGCATGAGGCCCTAGGTTCGATTCCTCAGCACCACATAAGCAAAAAGAAAAAAGCCAGAAGTGGCACTGTGGCTCAAGTGGTAGAGCTCTAGCCTTGAGCTGAAGAGCTGAGGGACAGCACCCAAGCCCAGAGTTCAGGCCCCACGACCGGACCCCCCCAAAAAAAAAAAAAGAGTCTCATGAACTTCCTTGTAGGGGCTGGCTTTAAACTATGATCCTCAGATCTCAGCCTCCTGAGTAGCTAGATTTACAGGCATGAAGCCACCAGTACCCAGCCATGACAAATATTTTTAAGGCATCTTCAGATAACAAGAATCTACTCAATTAATCAGACATTTAATATAGAGCTCTTAGATTCAGAAATGGTTGATTCTAGGCTTTAGTTTGCTTCTAGCTTACTGTGTAACTATGAGAAAGTTGCTATAACTGTCTGACTTTTAGTTTTTTCATCTGCAGAGAGAGCACAGCCCAAAAATTTATTGCAAAATTTCTCAAAGTATGTTCTATAGAGTACTAGGTCTCAAAATACACATGCAGGTGTGGGTAGAAGGGAAAAAAATGGACAAAGTCTTTTGAATAAACCGTCTGCGATGTTCCACTTGTGGAGATTTAAAATGCCTAATAATGTATTCATATCCCTTTGGAGTTCTGCATTTTACTTTGCTTACCCAAGCATTCCCCCAATATTTTTGAACAAAGGTAATTTCTTTTTCATGCAACATTTGTAAGACTGTAGGTACAGTTGATGAAACACTAATGTAACAAAAAAGTCTCTGTGTGTATATGTGTGTGTGAGTGTGTGTGAGTGTGTGAGTGAGTGTGTGTGAGTGTGTGGATGTGTGAGTGTGTGTGAGTGTGTGGATGTGTGAGTGTGTGTGAGAGTGTGTGTGAGTGTGTGGATGTGTGAGTGTGTGTGAGAGTGTGTGTGAGTGTATGTGTGTTGTGTGTTGTGTGTGTGAGTGAGTGTGTGAGTGTGTGTGAGTGTGTGGGTGTGTGAGTGTGTGTGGTGTGTGAGTGTGTGTGTGTGAGTGTGTGAGTGAGTGTGTGTGAGTGTGTGGATGTGTGAGTGTGTGAATGTGTGTATGTGTGTGTGTGAGTGTGTGTGTGTGTGGATGTGTGAGTGTGTGAATGTGTGTAAGTGTGTGTGTGAGTGTGTGTGTGAGTGTGTGAGTGAGTGTGTGTGAGTGTGTGTGAGTGTGTGGATGTGTGAATGTGTGTATGTGTGTGTGTGAGTGTGTGTGAGAGTGTGTGTGAGTGTATGTGTGTGTGAGTGTGTGTGGTGTGTGTGTGAGTGTGTGTGAGTGTGTGAGTGAGTGTGTGTGAGTGTGTGTGAGTGTGTGGATGTGTGAGTGTGTGAATGTGTGTATGTGTGTGTGAGTGTGTGTGAGAGTGTGTGTGAGTATATGTGTGTTGTGTGTGTGTGAGTGTGTGTGAGTGTGTGGGTGTGTGAGTGTGTGTGGATGTGTGAGTGTGTGTGTGTGAGTGTGTGTGGATGTGTGAGTGTGTGTGAGTGTGGATGTGTATGTGTGTGTGAGAATGTGTGAGTGTGTGAGTGTGTGTGAGTGTCTGTGTGTGTGAGTGTGTGAGTGTGTGTGGATGTGTATGTGTGTGAGTGTGTGTGCGTGTATGTGAGTGAGTGTGTGAGTGTGTGTGGATGTGTATTGTGTGAGTGTGTGTATGTGAGTGTGTGTGTGTGAGTGTGGATATGTGTGTGTGTGAGTGT
Source organism: Dipodomys spectabilis (assembly GCF_019054845.1). Classification (NCBI taxonomy): domain Eukaryota; kingdom Metazoa; phylum Chordata; class Mammalia; order Rodentia; family Heteromyidae; genus Dipodomys; species Dipodomys spectabilis. The sequence continues at coordinate 1,287,522 of NW_024870684.1, forward strand.
GTATGTGTGAGTGTGAGTGTGAGTGTGTATATGTGTGAGTGTGTGTGTGTGTGTGTGTGTGTGTGGATGTGGATGTGTATGTGTGTGTGAGTGTGTGTGTGCACCTGACAGTACTGGGGTTTGGACTCAAGGCAGCCCACTCTCACTTGTTTTTTGTTTTTGTTTTTTTGCTCAAGGCTAGTGTTCTACCACTTGAGCCACACCTCCATTTCTGGCTTTTTGGTAGTTAATTGGCCTTTTCACAGAATGTTCTGCCCAGGCTGGCTTTAAACTATGACCCTCAGTTCTCAGCTCCCTAAGGTTGCTAGGATTACAGGCGTAAGCCACCAGCACCCAGCAACAGAGACTTTTAAAGTCCATGAAACATGCATTTGACTCTAGTTTCTGCCATTCAATTTGTCTTATAGCTGAAAAAAAGCTGTTCTGAGTATGGAGTGAGACTGTGTAGGTGAAGCTCGCACAGAAGCCTGGCATTGCCAGTAGGTTTCTTCTCCTCTCAATCGTACACATTCTCATCAGACCCCTCCATCTCCATCAAACTATCCTCTGTAGTAAAGTGGGGATTCTGGGTCTAATTGGTGCCATCTTGACCACATGGTGGATAGGGAATGGGCTTAACTGGTGCCGTCTTGTCTTTATGGTGGAGGAAGGTGTAGTCCCACCTCCAGGTGATGGGCCTGCCTGAATTAGAAGCTGAGATGGGGGCTTGGGCTATAGGTTATTGGACCTGTCAGTCCTATGCTTTGAACTCTTGAGTTTCCTGTGATTCTGCCCTCAGACCCTGACTCTATTAAGGCCCAGACCAGCTCAAGCACCATTATGCCATGCCTCATGTTCCCACGTCTCTCATCTGGTCATCATAGCATCCCACTTCACCTCTCCATTGGAGTTGAGCTAGTTTGTTGGTATTGTTTTTCTGCTGTTTCTTTCTTTCCCTGCTCTCATGGCTCAGTTTTCTGACAGTGTTAAGTGTATCCAAGGGGCTGCAGGTCTTTAGGACCAGTTACCAACTTTCCAATAAAGACTCACAATTTGACCTCTCAAAATGTGGCTTCTCTGTTTTTCGCGAGTGAGTTCCCTTACAACAGCAGAAAGCTGTGGGCGGTTGAGACATTCCTCGTGTACCTTTAAATGTAGATTAGCATGTTAGGTAAAGGGCTCAAAACTTAGAGTCAAATATGCAACCTGCAAGGCAAATACTTGACTCCAGAATATGGCCAGCTCGGCAAGTTCGAAAACAAAATAATTGATGAGCTACCAATCCTGGGCCAGAAGGTCAGAAAGCTGATCTCTGATTATTACCAGGGGGACCTCCTGATAAATTGGTTCAGTTTATATTCAGAGCTGATTGTCACTAATTATATAATCCTGAGCCAGTTCTTTTCAGTTACATGGGAGCTACATCATTAAGTAGAGGTGTTTTTTTAAATAGCTCATCTTATTTTATTTTGATATTATCACTAAGTAGTTATACAAAGGAGTCGCCATTTAACAAAGCAGTTTATGAATACAAGGTATCTTGATCAATGTCACCCCTTTCAACGTTCTCACAGCCCCCCCCCTTTGCTTACTCTTCTTAATTTTGTAGGATATACACTGGATTCTTATCTGCATTCAATCCCACTTCTCCTTTTCATTCATGCCCTTCCCCCCTGACCACATCCCACACTTTTCCAGTACCCACTTCCTGATGTTTCATTTCGCAGAACTCTGATTTTGTCTTTTTAAGGAATGTGAGTTCTCCCTAGAATCTATCGTATTTCAGTTAACAAATTTGTAGACACTTACATAGTGCCCAATGTATTTACTTATAAGTTCAGAAGTTTCCACATGTAAGGGAAAACATGGACCCTTTATTTCTCTGGGCCTGACTTACTTCATTTAACATAATTTTTCCAGGTCTTTCCATGTTTTTAAACAAATGGTACAAAATCATTCTTTCTAATGGTTGAGTAAAATAAGTAGAGGTATTTTAAACTTGATTTTGTGAGGGTCCAGTCTTCAGCAATCTTCTTGCCGGGGTTTTCTGGCTTCATTATACTTGTGTTCTGTGAAACAATATTTTCTTTATAAAAAATTTCTTCTCTGGAACTTCTTCACTCATGTACCTCCTTGCTCTCTTCCTATCTCTAGGACCAATTCTCTCTAACCCCCAAAATCCTTCAGAGTTAAGTATTGCATCTCTTCTGTTTGTGATTTTCTCACCTTTATTGAGGCAAGATTCATTTCGTGTGCTTATGTTTCGTACACTTAGCCCTCCAACCTGGACCACGCTTCTATAATCCTGCTTTGTTTACCCAACGGCCACATTTCGTACCTCTGCTAGTTGCCTCTGTAGCAGGGAACACTTAATGATTCCAAGTGTAAACTCTTCATTTTCTCCTTCAGCCAGCTCTCCTCCCAATTTTGCCAATATTATTTGGGAAGCCACTTTAGCAATCAGCTGCTCAAGCCAGCTACCTAGCCATGTACGTTTTTTAGGGTCTCTCCGTTTCCCTCACTCTCATATTCCATCCTTTGGAAATTTCTGTGAATTTTACATCAGCATGCATCCTACTGGATATTATCTGTTTACTTCACTACCTTAGCTTCTAGCATACCTACAATATTGAGTAATTAGATGAACAAATGAATGAGTGAATCTCTGTAAACCAAGTAGAATCCCATACTGAGTTTTAGTTTCAAGGACGTACTGTCTTAAGTACTTGCATAACACTATCTCCTGCACATACTGCTAATCACACCCCACTCATCTGGCCAAACCTTGCCAACTCTGTTAATTCCCTCCAGAGGACTCTTAAGACCTGCTTGACTTTGATCATCTAGCCCACTGTGCCATGAAAGTAGGACTTCTTACCCTTGAGTCCTATCCTAGACTGGTAATTCTGGCAGACGGAGATCATGGTTATGTGTACTTCATCTCTGAGCACAGTACTCAGCATTCAGTGAAATCTCAATAACAAAATTTTATATCAATATATTATCTCATTAAAATTGCACAATAACCCCAGAGGTGCATAAAACAGATGCATGAAAGCCAGGCACTGGTGGCTCACACCTGTAATCCTAGCTACTCAGGAGGCTGAGATCTGAGGATGGCGGCTCAAAGCCAGACCAGGAAGGAAAGTTCATGAGACTCTTATCTCCAATAAGAAAACCTGAAGTGGTGCTATGGCTCAAGTGGCAGAGCACTAAACTTGAGCTGAAGAGCTGAGGGACAGTGCCCAGGCCCAAAGTTCAAGCCCTGTGACTGACCAAAAAAAAAAAAAATCCATGAGAAAAAATGACTTACTATGGGTTGTTAATAGCAAAACCAAGATTCAGTAAAAAGCTCTTTGACACTAAAGCTTTTGTATTGTTCTAGCATTCCAAGAAGTAATATATTATAAATTTCCAATCAAAGAGAAAAGAAGAGAATTAACTTTCTACAGGCATACTGCATATCAAGCTCTATTCTCTGGCCTCAAAGATACATGCTACTATATTTCTTGCTAACTCATTTTGCCCAAATTCTTGAACCAGTGATCTTCCTGATCTCTGCTTTCCCAGTAACTCAGATTACCAGAGTGTGCCACCCTTATGTGGCCAGAAGTACAGCTTTTTGAAGGCAATGGGATTGTCCCTAAGACTACATTCTTAGAAACTAATCTCAGTGAGCTAAAGAACAGAAAAATTTAAAAACTTCTTAGCTATGCATATCAAAAAGTATTCTTTCTAAAATAAACATTTTTATGTTATGTGTGTTTTTATGAAATACATAATAGAGAGCCACTGATTTTGCAGCTAATCATTATAATTGCTTTCCATCACCATGGCTTTAAAATGTTTTCCTCAAACAACCCCATATTTCTATTAAGCCATTGTAATAAGCAAGTGTTAAACATGAGCCTACAAAAATAAATGTGCACCATTAAAAATGTAAATATGTATGATCTGTTTTCCATGTCAGGGCTCATAGGAAATTTTATCTTTGGGGGGAAAAAAAGTGTTATTTCTAAAAAAAGAAAGAAAAACTTTAAAATCTGTAATTTATCAAGAAGACCCTTGCCAATTGGCACATTATAAATGTCTTCTGTCTGGTTATTGTCAAGCATCCAAGCAAATGAAATACCAACAGATAACAATAAAAAATCACACACTATCATTGGCAAGTGCTTTCACTGAATGCTTCCTAAGTACTGGGCATTGTTCTACGCACTTTTCCTGCATTTAATTCTTGCTCTTACTTCCCTCTCATTTTGTAAATGAGGAAACTAAAGCTCAGAAAAGTTAAATAAGTTGCCTGAGATCACAGAACTAGGAAATGTCACTGCCAGAACGAATGTGGTAGAAATATTCCACCATGTAGTTTCCCATTTTTCAAAACCAGACACACTGGCAGTAGACATGAAAACTGCGTGATTTCCTTCTGCAGCACTTTGTACAGTATTTAATTGGTTCCCTTCTGCCTTGACTTGAAATTTGCCTCTTCACTGGTCTGTCTTGTTTGATAAGTTCATCAAACATCAAGGCTCTTTGTTCATTTTCAGAAAGGATTACAATGATAAGCTTTTATAATTAAGACTATCTCAGCAGAGATTTACTTTACCACAGCTCTCTTGCCTTTATCTCCTAATTATTAGAGATGAATTTTCTGATTTTTTAAAACTTGTATTTGCTTTAGATACAAGTTACCAATTAACGGCTTATAAAAATGCCTCCCCCCCTTCAGAATTGTTACTTAAAAGAATTCTCTTTGGCTCTGACATTTAAAAGCAATAATGATCCAAAATTGAATCAATGAATAAGAATTTGAATAAAATAACTATTTAAAACTATCAATGTTTACGAGACAGGGAGTGTTTAAAAGCTGTCCCAATGAAGAAATAAGGGGACTGTTTAAGTACTACAAAATAGTTTATGTTAACATTCAAACAAAATGAAGACAAGTGGGAAATCTCAAGGTACTAGAATGGGTAACATGCAATGTATGTATGAAAATATCTCTTGTTGATGCAAAAAGTAAACTCATTTTTAAATAGAGTCTCTAAAGTCTCTTGCCTTTCTCAGAATAATTTACATACATGATTTAATTTTATCCTCCCAACCACTGGGAAGTGGTATTCTTAGGAATCTTTGTGGATATAGTAAGGTGGAAGTTAAATGTCTAACCTCACTTAAGAGAACTACTATTAGTAAGTGCCTACACTGTGCTACATCCATTTAGATCAAGTATCATATTTCATCTTCCATAGGAGGCATAACATGAATCAAATTTTACAGACTGGGAAACTGAGAATTAAATAGATTAGTTTATTGCCCCTCTCCCTGACACTCACACAGTAGCCAATCAGTTCCTCTATGCATGGCCTTTTCCTGGAAAGGATTACTGGCGAAGAGTCTGTTAAAAAGAGTCAATGTTAAATCCTACATAACCCATTACAAACAAAAAAGAATCTTCTCCAGTGATGGCTAGTTTTCAGAGACAAAGGGCCCACTTACCGGTTCACCTTCTCTTGGGCAATTATTCCAGGCTGTCCAGTCATCAAAGACAAGATGAAGAAGGCAGTAGCGAACATCTCTTCTGAAAGCCACACTCTTACATTAACTGGAAGAAATAAAACTATTTATTTAGGGAATTGGAGTAAATGGTAAATAAAGGCTGGACTCTGTAACATCTACAGAACGTTCAAAACCAAAAGAACTCATTCAATTCCCATTCAGATGTGATTAACTAGTAACCAGAGTATTGATTAGTCAAATACCTTAAATGTAGCCCAAATACCAAAGGCCATTGTCCCATAGACCTTGTGGAAACCAATATCCATGTGGTTAGGAAAAGATGGTACTTAACCAGCACCAACTTAGCAATGAGATTTTATTTCAAACCAAGATACAGTTGCAGAAACCTGGTCTTTTTGAGTGGCTCTGGGAACTTCTTAGGTCAGCTCAGGTTGCCACAAGTAAAACAGGGTTAATCATGGTTCAAACATAAGCAGACAGTGGAGATTTTACTTTCTATTCTACTTTATATTGTGAAATACCTGAAGCCTGAGAAATGTATGTCATTCACTGGATCTTTAACTTATCATATGTACACTGGGTTATTATGACTGTTAGAAATATGCTCTCCAAGAACCATTTGAGTCAAAACAATTGGCAAAAGAATATAGAATTGTCTCAGCAAGGCAAAGTTTACTTCTTCAGAAGGGTGCACCATCAGCCAAAAGTCTGGCAAGAAAGCACTTGAAGCAGACTGGCTACCCACCTCTTATTTATCCTAATGCAGCAGGCCTTGCCCCTTTGCTCAGATTGGTTGAGCTCAGGTTCACAATCTACTTGTGATTGGCTAGTTTAAATAGAGTAAACTGTATTTACATAAGGTGACTTTGCAATAAGGTTAATAGTACACAAGTGACCTCAAGATATACCTGCACCATCTGTTATTTCTTGAACAATCTGAAGTATGTCTTAATTACAGCTAGGAAAGAAATAATTTTAAGACAAAACCTTATATTTCAAAAATCTTATCCCAAAGAAGCTCCTCTTTTCCTGAACAAGAGCCAAGCTACCAGGCCAAAGCAAGAACTTTTAAGCAACACACTTTGATAGAAGAGACAGTTTTTCTCATAGGACCCAGCCTACTTCAGTTCTGAAAGGTCCATATGTCTTAAATGAACATCTCCAGAAACACTCCCTAGAATTAGAACATCAATAACGGCCACACATCTGCTCTGTTATGCCAGAGCTGTCTAGAATCTCTACCCCTCCAGATGTAAATTCAATTTAATAGAGATTGACAATTAAATAGAGACATTGAAAGTTAGAAAAGAAATAACTGCTATACAAGAGGCATACATCTTATTAAATCCTCATAGCAAAACCTTAAAAATCATTAACTCTATTTTGCAGTGGAAGAAACGGAGGTCCAAGAATGTACGGTTGTATCCCTGACCTGGTGGAAATGCAGATTTTCTTGCCAGCAGGATAACCAATTGCATCATTTCTGATCTCAAATAAAGTGATGAGGGAACATAATAGTAATGCACAAACAAAAGAGATGTGCATCTGATTTACATGTGGAGACTTTAGAATGACAACCTGGGTTTTTTAAATATTTTTAAGTAGTTGGACAAAGGAGTTTCAATTCCACAACTCCGATTGTGAGTACAATACATATTGATCAATGTCATCCCTTCCATTGCTTTCTCCTTCCCATCTCTACACTCAAGTTACATAGTTCAGTTAATGCATACTGTACACTGAATGTAATGGCTACATTTTCTCACCCATCCTCTCTTCATTTATCTTTTACCTTGGGGTTCTAGATAGAACTTGATAAAAGCAAATACAATCTCTGGATCTCCCTTTGTCCCTCCTTGCCCCTACCCCAGCAACCTTCTTCATTTGGAATCCTGGGTCCTCTTCTTAGTCCTTCCCTACACACAATCCATTTAGAAAAAAATTTCTCTCTTCTTCCTTTTCCACAAGTAATCCAGTCATGACTTTTCTCTACTTCAGTGGCATTCTAGACTCTTGTTTAACTTTTAGCCACTTTTCCCCCATGTATGGGCACTTAAATTCTGTCATATTCTTCTATGATGCTTTCCCTCCAACTCCTAATCCCTCCACTTCTTCTCCCTTCGAACCTCCCCCTACATCACGGCTGAACTCAAGAAAACTGGCTATGACATCACTCTTCTGCTTAGAAGCTCTCATTGCCTTCCTCTTGTCTCTACAAATGGGCCCACCCAACTTTGCATCTCTACCTGCCACAAGCCACTAATTATCCCAACAGTACAGTCTAGGTTCCTCTCTCCTCCATTGCTCTTTGTCATTGTGGTGACTTTGGTCACCTGGGGTCTTGCATCAGGACAGTAATTAGCCTTACCCACTACCATTCTATCAAGTATCTTCTCAAAATCTGGCCCACCATGGCTCCTTAGCAGATAGCTCTGGTTTGAAGGAATTTCCTTGTTAGGGAAATATCTCCTCATTGTCACAAACACAGTACAGTATCTGAGTTTTCCTCATATTATAGTTTCTAACAGAATGGGAATATCTAAAGGATGAACCTTACCTTAGAATGAGTTCAGCACCCCATAATGAATGTGGTGACACATACCTAAATAGAGTGTGGTGACACACACCTGCAATCCCATCTACTTGGGATGCAGAGATGAAAGAATTGTGACTCAAAGCCAGCCTAAGAAAAGTTAATGAGATTCTATCTCAAAAACACAATGACAACAACAACAACAAGATTCCAGGCATATCTCAAGTAGTAGAGTGTTTGCTCAGAAAGGATAAGGTCCTGGGTTCAATCCCCAGCACTACAAAATGAGCAAACAAAACAGACAAACAAAAAAGATTATTATTTTATAACACTTTCAGGTATATTTTCTATTTAATCAATGAGATACTGAATAAATAATAAAAAGCATAGAATCATCCCAATAGATAAGATAAAATACATTTGATGTAAATCACTACATCTTTCATAATAGCACTATTAATCAACGAGGAATGGAAGGAAGTTACCTCAATATAATAATGGTCACTATGATAAACTCACAACTTACTCAATAGTATAAAATAGAAAAAAAATTTCCCTAGAAAAGAAAAATAGAAGCAAGGATATCCACTTTTCCACTTGTATTCAAAATAGTTCTGGAAGTCTTTGGCTCAATAATTAGGCAACAAGTTAGAAATAAAAGATATCCAAATAGAAAGAGAAGCAAAATTATGATTGTATATCTATGGCAAGAAAAAAAATCTTGTGAGATGAACACTACTATCCAGAAGAGATTCCTGAGCACCAGATACACAGGGATTGAGAAGGAAGGGGGGATCAAGTTTATACCAAGTACAATGCATCTTGATCAAACTGATACGTTGGCTTGAAACACCGTTGTTCAACCACTTAAAATAATAATAGTAAAATTAAATCTATTCTAAGTACCAGGCCCTAAGACTGCCATTCTATAGGTCTGTTCAATCCTCACAGCAAACTTGTAAAGGTAGTTGGGAGGAGGCAGGCTTTTATTTTGACAGTACTAGAAATTGGAATTTGAACTGAAGGCCTCACCCTTTCAGTCAGGCTCTCTATCAATTGAACATCTGCCCTCAACCTGTCTTGCTTTTGGTTATTCTTTTCAAATAGGGTCTTGTGTTTTTGCCCAGGCCTGGGTAATTGGGATTATAGTCACACACACACACACACACATACACACCACACACACACACACACACACACACACACATTGTATTTAGTTGTTGCTTTTGTGCTTTTTTTTTGAGATAGGGACTTCTTTACCCTGACCTCCAACTAACAATTCTCCTGTCCCCCCACATCCTGAGAGCTGGGATTACAGGTATGTACTGCCGTGCCTGGCTATGACTAGCATTTTGAAGCTGAAATATTGAGACTCAGTGTGGTCAAGCAGTTGGCTTATAGTCACATTGGTTGTAGTCTCAGTCATAGACCTGTAGTCTTTTTTCCCACTGAAAAACTTGAGATCTTTTTTGGTCTAAGGTGCAAATATGAAGATTCATTGCAGGACAAAGGCTGGGTCTGTGGGCTAACACCAAGTCTAGGTTTAGCAGTAAATGATCAGAATTTCCAGAGGTCAAGAAACCAAAAAGTAAATGAAAAGATGAAATCAAAAGAAAAAAGCTAAGTCAAATGGGTTGGGATTATTCTGTATCCTTATGAGACTGTAGCGTGTGTGTGTGTGTGTGTGTGTGTGTGTGTGTGTGTGTGTGTGCGTGTGTGTGTGTGTGTGTGTGTGTGCTGGGATGGAGTGGGGCACCCATCTGCTTTCAACCAAAATGTTCTAAGACAAATGGGAAATGCCACAAACTTGTTAAGTTTGCATATGTGTATTTCACCTTAATTGTAGCATTCTGCTACCAAAGATAAATAGTTATAAAATACCATGCAGAATAGACAAGGAGATGGCAATTCATTTTGAAAACGCATTGCCTGTCTCTTGGAAACACCTTTCACTACTAAATCAGCCTGTGAATTATGGCCTGCGAAGAGAGCATGTCCTTTGTTGGCCCAGACTGCCCCCACAGGGTGGCATCCAGGAAGCTTTCAGAAGCTCCATACCCTGTGCCCCGGAGCTGGGCTGGGGACTCACACACTCCTCATAGGAAATCTAAGTCCATGTCCATCTCATGCCAATGGAAGCAGTTCCTTAGAGTAGAAGGTACACAAGGTAAGCCAGAAAGGACCAGTAACTGATTTCTGTCTAAGTTTTAGTTATTTCATCTGTAAAATGGAATTAAAAACTACTTTTCTCACAGGGATAAGATCAAGTACTACATGAAGAAATCTATTCACTTTGAACGGCCATTTCTGCATTACTGAAACAAGGTTCCCCTTTCCTGTACCTATTATCTTGGTTTACTGCTTGGTTAAATGCTGGGGAAAGAGAGAAATGGTAGAGAGGAGGGGTGTGGAAAAGAGACCATCGGAGGCTAGTAGAGATGTTGAAGGTCAAGAGTTTAAAAATACAATTGCAGTTCCCATTGGGTATGACAAGCTCAGAATAGCCACTGCAGTCTTCACATTTCTCCAAGTAGCTTACTGCTTGGAATCAACATGACTTGCCAAGCACATGGTTTGGGGGGGGGGGGGAGAGCTGTTTGAAGTGTCTCTGGGGGAGGTGTGTGTGTGTGTGTGTGTGTGTGTGTGTGTGTGTGTGTGTGTGTGTTCAGCTGGGTAGTAATATTCATCTTCCTCACTGCCGAAGCCTGCAGAATACTGGGCACTGCACCTGGCACCATCTGCCGACAGCAAATGAGCATCTCCCGCCCACTGCCTTCCCCTCCTCCTGTCCCTGCCCTTTGGAAGATTACATGTCTATTATATCTGTTTCCTCCTGATTGCCGCATCAGTCCCTGGCTGCAGCCAACACACATGGGTAGTTAGTGGGATTTCCACTGGAAATGAAGTGGGGTTGGGTTAAGTAATTGGTCCCAATCAGAGGCTTTCCAACTGGATGGGCTAATGTGCACCTACTGCTCCCCACTTCATACCAGGCATTGTATTTGCATTTAAGGAGGTTGGATGAGAGGGAGTCAGTGCCTGGCTCATTAGAGTAGAAATTAAAGACTTATTCTCCAAGAGGCATTCAGCATTTTAAGCAGCACTGGAGTCAAATCTGAGTGGTCCTTTGAGAAATCCGTTTGGGAATTGGGCTACCATTAAAAAAAAAGACAAAAAAAGACAAACAACAACAACAACAACAAAGAAACTCACACAGTCAATTTTGAAACTGAGCAAATTCTCCAGAATATATCTAGTGGTCTAATGACTCTTGGATGATGGCTTCACTCATAGCTAAGTGCAGGATGATTCTTTCCTCTCTTCCTACAGAACCTGGCTACACTCTCTTGCTAAAAGGCCACCAAATGGTAGTTTGTTACTTATCCTGCTATGCTTCCATGATCTCCTGCCAGGTTCCCAGCCCAGAACCTGTAGGCATTGGTAAACATGAGAGTTATGGAATGTGTTAGCTCTCTGTAGAAGATCCAGCCACATCCTTGTGCGGGCATGGGAAGTACAGAGGACTAAACACCACAGTGACTAGACATAAGATGGCTTCCTATGGTCACCAAATTCTATTAGTTCTAAACAGTTCCCCTCCCAGCCCCACACTGAGTTGTTGCCCATATGCTGGGAGTTCCTTGAAAGCAAGAGGCATAATTGAAATCACCATTCCATTCCCAGCTGTCCCACAGAATGGGTACAGGTATTCCTACCCTTGTAGGAAGATGTAAGCTTTTATCTTCAACATACCTGGATTGCAAGAACATTACCATTACCCAGCTGTTTTACTTTGGGAAAATTCTTTTACTACTGTGGCTATACTCTTCAGTATGATAGGATTGATGGTCATTATAGAAATGCAATGAACGTATACCTCCAAGAAAATTCTCACAATGGGTGTTCCATTTGTAATTTTCTCACTCCCTGCTCTTCCTGTCTTGGAGCTCTTGTTTTCAGAGGCATCTTTCTGTGGCCATTCAGGGAAGGGCATGCTCTCATCCAGAGCTCGGAACTCTCGGGCCCATGTCTGAAAGGTTATTAATGGTGTGAAGGTTATTGAGAAACTCACATAGTGAACCAATGTGTAGGTCCCATTGTTGCATGTCTGTACATGAGTATTTTTAATTGAAATAAGGCACCTTAAAGATATTGTAGGTGGTGAATCCAGGACCAATAGTGATTAGTTAAAATATGAATGATGAGGGGACTTACTGAGCCTGCTTTGTCTACCACTATATCCAGTTCGGTGAGGGAATTCACATGGCAATCAATCAGTTATGGCCGTCATTCTGTTGAGGGTTGGGGTTAGACACTGTGATGGGCATTTGACCTCAGGGCACAGCCCTGCCCCTCATAGGTCATCATGTCTGAGATTGAGGGTCCTCAGACAGCCACCTGGGAGCATCCTTGATCAGCTACATAGTTGTCACTTGTGGTTGCAAGGGGAGGGGAAGAATCAGTTGATACTGATGCTTGTTTAGATGGGCAGGAAGGAAGAGAGAGAATTCCAGACAGAGGAAACAGCAACAGTGAGACCACAATGATGCAAAAGAACCTGGAAAGGGGGCATGGGTCAGGAAGGAATCACCCAGCCATTCCTGGTGGGTTTGAGCAGACTATGCAAAGTGGTGCGGGAGCAGAAATGATAGGAGAGGATCTCATCAAAGGGCTTGTGGGGGGAGGGGGCTGGGCCTTTGTTTTTCTGTTGTTGCTGCTGTTGTTTTTTCACTAGACTGAGGTAGATTCCATCTCCAAGGACATGGAAGAAGAGCTCAAGGCTAGGAGCTCCATGAACAGCCCTGCGTTTTACACTCCACGGGCCATCAGGGAGGGGCTGTGACCGACCCCCAGGGTTAGAATATCAGGTACCTGCCACACAAGGACAAATTCCCCAGGGAAGTGGGAAAGGGAGGACTCAGAACCTCTGGGGCCAGGCACTTGGATGCCTAGGTCAACCTGGGCGAGGACCCACTGTGACTGTGAGACAGTCAGTGGACTTCTCCAGCCTTCAATGTCCATCTGAGGGCTGGCTCATGTCCACTGCCTCCTTGTTTGATGGGTCCTATAATACTGACCTAGGAGATACCTCTTTGAAGTGTAAAACTAGGACAATACATACAGTGTACACACGCACGCACACACACACACACACACACACACACACACACACACACACACACACACATTTCCAAGCCATTCAAGTCTCCTTTGATACTTTTATTCAAGATTTGTCTTCCCATGAGACACTCCAGGCTGTCAGTCTGTAATTAGACTTTCTCCCCACTCATAAAGCCAGACTGTGTAGCGCGAGCGAGAGACAGCACCGGATTAGCCCACTGTAAACAAATTTGGCCAGTCCCCTGCTCGCCAGCTTCGGTTCCAGTTGAGTGGATTTCAGCAGCTCCTGGGTGAATGTTAATGCCTCCTATGTACACAATTGCAAGAAAAACAATCATGTGCTTGCCTCCCTTCCATGACAATGCTCTGGGTTTTACTTTTCCTGTGTCCTTGTGATGCACCATGGGGCACTGTGGGGTGGGAAGGATGCTGAAGGGAGGGGTGCTGGGGGAGGGGCCTGGTGGGAGGAGGCATGGTGGGGAGGGGTGCTGCAGAGAAGGAGGGACACAGAAACTGGAAGCAGTTGTCAGATCGTAGGTGGGGCATCTGAATCTCAAAGCAGGCTCGGCCACACATTTTCTTCATAACCTTGCAAAAGTCCCTCTGCTCTAAGCTTTGGATGTCTTAACTGTGAAATCTGAGTAATATCTGCCTTCCTGTCCTGCTGGAAAAAGTAATGGAAGTGATACACACAAGAGCCCTTGACAAAGCTCTGTGGGTGACAAGCCCTATATGAAGAGTCACAGGATCAGTCTTTTGTTAGAAAGGATCAGGATGTTGGGGCAAGTACAGTCAGATTTGAGATTCTTTTGAATATCAGAGTCCTAGAACACAGGAGTGGGAAACAGATCAGATACGATGACTGGTCTTCTGATGAAGTTTCCTAAGTCAAAGCTAATCATGCCCTTTATGAGGCCAGAAGGAAAAGCACAGATAGTACTGAATATTGTTCACTCCCTGTCATCTGTACAAAAGCATTGCATTAGATCACATTTGCTGGTTTACCCTCAGACCAACGATAGTAAAACTGAAGCTCAAAGATGGAGGAGCAAGGGAGAAAATGGCTGATGAGAAAAACCACATGGTCTGACTTCAAAATCTGCCTATCATCCCTGTCAATACAGAAAGGTCAATAGCAGATTGAGGTGGGGGCAGGTATAAAACAGGTCACAAGGAAAGCTACTGTTACATCCGGAGGGGTGTTACTGGCCTTCACAGAGCGGCCTCACCTTGGGGAGGCAGCATGTTTATTCCTTGGTATCATCAGCACCAAGAACATAGCCTTTGACTGAGTGGGTACTCAGGACACGGGTGTCAAATAATAAAGAGTGAATCTCATGAGGCTCTGCACCACCTCCTCAGTCTTCCTCACTGATCACAAATATTAGAATAGAACTCTTCACCTAAATTGTCTAAAGACATGGCACACATATATTGTTGTATATATGCTGTGTAAGAAAGCACCCAAGAGCTCAGGGGGTAAGAAAGCAACACTGATACTGCTTTTTGTCACAATCTTGTGAGGTTCTTGACAGGGCTGTGTTCAGCTGAGAGTTCAGGTGAAGTAAGACATATAAGTCATACTTCCGTCTTCCCTGTCCTCAAACTTTGGCTTCTTTATGACCTAGGAACTGATTTCTAAGAGAGAATTCTTGTTTTAGCATACTTGCTAATACCTCTGTGATCAAAGCAACCTTCATGGCCAAATCCAGGATGAATAAATGTGGGAGAGAGGGGACATAAGTATCCAAAACTATGGCAGCGAGGTCAGTTGGACAGTCTTCATAAGCAACATGTAAGAATGGATTCATAGGGCTGGGAAGGTGGCTCAGTAGTAGAGCGCTTGCCTTGCATGCATGAGGCCCTGGGTTCAATTCCTCAGCACCACATAAGCAAAAAGAAAAAAGCCAGAAGTGGCACTGTGGCTCAAGTGGTAGAGCACTAGCCTTGAGCTGAAGAGCTGAGGGACAGTGCCCAGGCCCAGAGTTCAGGCCTCATGACCGGACCCCCAAAAAAAAAAAGAATGGATTCATATGGTCAAAGCACTTAAAAAGGTGCCTGGCATGGAATTGGTGCTACTTAAGGATTACGAACAGCTGATTTTTATTGAGAGGTAATTATAGCATATTATCACGATGATTATTATCAAATTCCTTACTTACTGCAAGTGCTTTTCTTTATTGACTATGCAATGAGAATCTCAGGCTTGGGAAGCTGGGGGGCCGCCTTCAAAGCCAGAATACACTGTGATACAGAAACTATGCAATTGTGAGCCAGCAGCTAGATTAGCCACAAAATGTGAAAGGTGGGTCTTTCTCTTTCCTCTTCCCCTACTCACTCCCTTCTGTGGAGTGGCCCTCAACCTGGGTATACTTCCTGAGATACTGGAGCCTAAAGGCGGATCACTCATTTCTTTAAGAAATGATTTGATCAAGCCTGGCAACCAGTACCTTATGCCTATAAACCCAGCTACTCAGGAGGCCACCCTCTGAGAACTGTGGCTTGGAACCAGACCAGGGAGGCAAATCTGTGTTAATTTCCAAATAACCATCCAAAAGCTAGAAGTGGAGCTGTGGCTCAAGTAGTAGCGTGCCAGCCAGGAGCAAAAACGTCAAGAGTAAGAAGAAATGACTTGCTCAACAAGCATTTTTCTAAGCTTCTCCTGGTCTTCAAATCCTCCTTTCCAGAAATTCCTTTCCAGATGAACCCAGGACCCATTTCTAGCAGATGAGATGCCAAGGAAAACCTGGTGGATAACTTCTGAGGAAGACTATGTGCTTTGATGAAAGTGACATGTGGAAGGAGACTTCTAGTTTCCTTTCACTCTTCTAGACATAGTTGTCTGATGGTGTGAGGCTTGCATATGATAATTTATGCCACTGTTATCATCCTGAGAAGAGTATGTCTGGTGTAACACTCTAGCCCTACAGGAAAAAAGACAGAATAGAATGTCAGGACAAATCTGTACAACCTGAAGCTGCTTAGGGAAAGTATGTGATGTAAACCTTAGCGTTTGGGGTGCAACTGTTATACAGCAACATTGTGATGGTACTTGTCCAATACAGTCTCATATTCCCTGATCTGCTGTCAACTGCACTAGAGAACTGGGTATCTCAGTTTAAGACCACACTGATATGGAAAGAAACATGGTGAGTTCTCCAACGAGCAGCCTTAGAGTTTGGGAATTCATGAACACACAGAGTCTAGTGCCTCCCTGTCTCCTAGTATCTGAAAGCAGAGTATTTGCTGAAGTAGCCCTCAGGCAATGTTAGGTAGGGCCTGTGACAATAGTATGGTCAGGACAAGTTGAAATCCAGGATTGAGTCTATCCACAGCACTGAAAGTAAGCAAACAGTTATAGAATTACTAATAAGATAGGAGAAAGTGGATTTACACAGCACTTAGCTGAAGGCAAAGCTCAGAAAATAAATGAAACCATATTGGGCTTGCAGCCTCAGTTTCAACTGTTCAGGAAGCCTGCTCGACTTAGTATTTCTCTGACTAGGAAATCCAGCGCTATCTTCAAAGTGGAGATTTTCACCATCCACACTCACCTGGAAATACCATGGGCACTAGCCTCAATGTGACTCCCTTTCTGTTTATATTTTACTTCCTTGCTGTGTGCCACTACACTGTTTATCTACCTGGCGCTCGCTAGAGAAATCTTCCCAGTGGTATTTGTATACATAATTTAAGCTTGCTTGTCACCAAGCTTATAGAAACATTTTGAGGATTGTTAGTCAAGCATAATTAATGCTATTATTTCTAAAATTAAGATTATTAATGGTTTCAACAGCAGCAACTACCATTCCCTACATGCTCTCTCCACGTGTGACCCTGTGAGGTATTTGTGTGCAAATCACCCGATCTTCAGCCCGCCTGAAGCAGCGCCTATCCCGGTCACGAGTTCTTCCAAGTGATAATAAAAAATAACATCTGTTTGGCCATGCCTCTTCATCAAGCATCCAAGTGAGCCTCAACACCTTCTACAACAACCACATCTGCTAGAATGATTATTTTCCCATTTATCAAGTGAGAAAGCTGAGTGGGTGAGGGGACTTCATGTCACCTAGCTAAGTTCTGCCTACTTCGTGATGTTTTCATTTGGCCTCATCACTGACTCTCAGAAACAGAATCTACCCTGACGCTCCTTCACTGACCTCTCTAGAAGGCAAACCTTCCCTGCACCACAAAGCTAGATCTCTTCGGTCTTGTGTACATAGATGGAATCTGGGCAAAACAATCAGGAAAGAATAGAAATCTCATGATCCTTAGCTAGTGTGCAGCTAGCAGCTCCCGTTCCTAGCTTCTGACACAGAGACAAGCTCTTGTCAGCCAGAGTGCAGAGGGAACCTCACTTTTCTGGTCCTGGGGCCTTGATTAGAGAATAATCAGTGAGAAACAAAACATACACATTATTCTTTCCCCAACCTTGACAGTTTACCAAGTCCCCTCATGTACTTTTGAATCATGCATTGGCTCTACAAAGTAAACAGCACTATGCTGAATTTATTCGCAAACCGGAAATGTAGTTGATGCCATGCACTTTGCTGGTGGCTTCAGATACAGCACTTCATTTAAATATCATGAGTTCTGCAAGACAGAGGCTGTTATTCCCATTTTCAGGAAAAAGAAATGAAGGTTTTTAAACCTTAAAATGACACCCTCATGATTCCCCACAAAGTTCCCGGTAAAGTTGAGGTTTGAAAGCAGATCATCTAATGCAATGCTTGTGCTCAGTCTGTGGCACTAGACTGCTGCAAGAAATCACACATGTGCACGCACGTGTGCATGCACACTCACACACACACACAGACAATGTTAGAGTGTCTGGGAGAGCTGAATGAAGGCAGCTGCTGTAATTGTTTGAGTCTGTCCTTCCTACATTGGACGTAAACGAACATGATTGTCTTTTAGTTCCTGGGACTCCTGATTAAGGAGGAGCTGTTAGAAACCCCACATTCAAGGAGCCTCAGGGACATCTTGACCTGAACTGATGACAAGATTCTGGCCTTGAACCCATACCTAATACCTGTATATAATGGGATAATGTTTTAGGCAGTCATTAGGATGTAGTAAATATTTTTTATTATGTGAAATAAATGCAATCTGTAGCCAGAGAAGACACTAACGTGATACTTTTAAAATAGGATTCCTACGTCAATGATGACCCCTCCACCTTGAACCTGGATTCTGATATCTCTTTGTCAATAAATGATAGAAGTGACACAGTGCAGATTTCTAGGTGCAAGTCTTAATAAACTGACAGTTTCCTCTTCCGGTCTTGGGTGCCACTTGATCTTCTAAACCAGCTACCTACCACAGGAGGAAGAAGCTTAAGACATGCCAAGGAAAGGAAGTAACAAGCAGCTCTGCTAGCCATGGCAATAGGCCATCTTGGAAGAAGGCTTTAGAGAGAGAAGGTATCCCCCACCCCCACTGCCAGACAATGCTGCACAGGGCAGGTTTGAGATGACACTGCTGTACCCTGGGGAAAAAGGGCAACTTCATGAGCAGTAGAGATGGCTGTTCTCCTATGAAACCACTATGCTGTAACATTAGCTATACCACGATCAAGAGAAAGCCAGTCTTGGTGGTTCATGCTTGTCATCTCAGCTACCTAGGAGGCTGAGATCTGGGGACAGCAGTTCAATGCCAACCTGGACAGAAAAATCCACAAGATTCTCATTTCCACTTCTAGCCGAGAGCTAGAAGTAGAGAGGTGACTCAAGTGGCAGAGCATCAGCTTTGAATGAAAGAGCTAAGGATTTTAGATTGTGAGACTCTGAGTTCAAGCAATGCAAACCTTGTACCTACCTGCTGGGCCTATACCATATCGCAAGGCCATTGTTTTAACAGTCATTCTGAGAGCTTTATAACAAATCACTTAAACAGAAGACAAAAACAAAGCTCAGAACGGAGAGGTGGCTTGCTTGAAATTCCCCACCTGGCTGTGGAATCAGCATGGATCTGAATTCGCTCTGGTGGGTAGAGGCCTCCCATCCCTAGCTGTGTCCCCAATACAAGGGACAGTGACACAGACCCTGCCTCTCCCCCATCCCAGCGGCCTACTGGCCTGTTTCTAATGAGATTCTGCCAATCCAGGCTTACTTCTCAGAACCAGTGCTTTTTTCTGAACACACCTCCAGGTCTATGTTTCAGACTCACCTGGGGAGGTTGAGTCAGCCGAGGGTTTTCCAGCTGTGGTCACCTTGTGTTCTTCCCTGAGCTTCAGTTTTCTCAACATAGATGCCAGAAATAGCTACTTCAGACAGTTATTGTAGGGACCTAATGAGAAATTGTGACATAAATGATTCATCCAGTACCTAGCCCATCATAAATCTGCAAAAACACTCAAGTGCTCTCTCTCTCTCTCCCTCTCCCTCCCTCTCTCTCTCTCTCTCTCTCTCTCTCTCTCTCTCTCTCTATATATATATATATATATATATAGTGGATTTGGGCTCAGGAAAGTTTCCATCACTCATCCTTCCTGGCCCAGACAGAGAGAACCCCCATCTTCACAGTCACAATGGGGAGGACGCACCCCACCCTGGAGCATCATTTATCTCTTCCCACCCTCCAAAGACTTAGCCCTTTTTGCCTCTGCTCTTTCAACCCGTCCAGACAAGAATGAAACTCAAACACATTTGTGAGCCGCTAAGCTTTGCTCTCAAATTCCCCCTTCACGACTGACTGAGTCCCTGACACGGGAAAGACACATTCCGGTGAATCATGTAAATCCCCACTCATCTCCAAATTGGGTGCTGGAGCGCCTCGGGGAAGTGATTTTACATCCTCACCGACTTCAGCCCAGGTAGGCTCCAATTGCTCCCGCAAGATAATTCAGCCTGCGCCGGGCTCCCTCCCTCCTGACAGAGAAATGGCCCCTTGGGCTGGAGTGAAACAGGAAAGACAGGTGTTAAGCTCTGTGCCGCCTGCTACCCTCCCTGGACAGTGCAAGGAGAGCTCATGACTCCCTGCCGTCCTCACTTGAACAAAGGACTTCAGCCACGTAGGAAGGTGCTGTGAAAGGGTGGCTGGACTATGAGGTCAAGATCTCCTGGGCTTGCCCCTTACTCCTCCTGCATTTCAGAGTCAGGGCTCTGTTAGGCTGGGCTAAGCCAACCTCTGGTCTGCACCTAAGAGGATGCTTTCTAGCCTGCCCTGCCTCTGGGGAGAGCTGTTCTCTGCTCTTGTGTTACTGCCTTTAAAAAAAAATTTATTTTCAAAATCTGGGCCTCACAATAGGTTATTCAACCAATAGCCAAGTGAGCTGCATGAAGCACACTGCTTCTGTTTTTGTGTAGCTGACAGAGCCCCGTCTCCCTGAGTGGCCGTGGCTGCCTCCACTCAGGCAGAGCTACCCGCCTAGGCTTGAGAGAATGCTATTGTCTAGCTGGGTGCCGGTAGTTCATGGCTACAATCCTAACTGCTCAGGGGGCTGAGGTCTGAGGAACTTGGTTCAAAACCAACCCAAGTATGGAAAATATGTGAGATTCTTACCTGCAATTAACCACCAAAAAAACAGAAGTGGAGCTGTAGCTCAAGTGGTAGAGCATCAGCCTCAAGCAAAAAACAATCAGGAATAGTACCCAGGTCCTAGTTCAAGCCCCAGGACCAGTGCCAAAAAGAAAGAGAGAGAGAGAAGAAAGAAGGAAGGAAGGAAGGAAGGAAGGAGGGAGGGAGAGAGGGAGGGAGAGAGGGAGGGAAGGAGGGAGGTAGGGAGGAAGGAAGGAAAGAAAGGAAGGAAGGAAGGAAAAGAAAAAACTAGAATGATTGCTCCTCTTTCAGGCCCTGGCAGTCCAGGTCTGCTTGCAAATATTAGAGGACAGGTAAGGAGCTCCATTTGTTAGTACTAATGATAAAAACTCCTTATCAGCTCTAGGTGTTTAATTAACATGCAGTGGTAGATCTCTTGCTTCAGGTCCTCAAGGCAGCGCTCCCTGTCCACATGTTATGTATACAGACACAGAATTGGCACGCAGGGAATTTGTCCAAAGGCACGCAGATGCTATGTGGCAGAATTAGAACTCCAGCCCTGCCCTCATTGACCGTTACTAAACTCCGTAGGGAAAGTGCTCCCCAGCTGGCTGCCGACTCCATAGAGAATCCCAGTCCCCCGGCCAGGTAAGTGATGTCCAGTGGTCCTTCCAGTCATCCTCAGCTGGAGTCCTTTCGCAGCCGCCACCGACAGCTGCCTCCTGCATGTCCTGGGGTCAGTTTCGTGCAAACCAAAGCTCAGCTCTGTCCTTGTCTGCTGGCTGCTGAGATAGTCATGTACATGAACTGACCACCCCAGCTCACTCTCTGATATACTTGAGACCAATGGCCTCACTAAACTCCAACTCCTACAGGCCATAATTGCGCTACTGTCATGGCTAGCAGAGACCCACAAAAGGTTGTTTTTGTTTTTCTCTTATGGAGAAAGAACTACGCATGTTATAGGGCAAATGAGCATGGGCATCTGCCCACAAGTCATCCACAGCGTCTTCATGAAGGGCAATATCAGATACGGTGCTCTCCTTGTCCACTGCTGAAGTCCAGGTTGTACAATCTACATGGGTCAACCTTCATCCACCAAAGGACACTCACCTGCCACGCCACAACCCCCAAGCCACCAAGGGTAGCATGTGGCTCTGCCTATCCATGGAGCCCCTCAGTGATACCAGAGAAGAGCATCTGACCAAAAGCCAGTTCTAAGGTAGCTCAACAGGAAACATGCTGCTCAAAGAACGATCAGCTGGCCAATGTGATGTTCTCTCTAAGGAACATGAGCTTAAAGAGACAACAAGAAGCCAGTTACTGGTAGCAGAAAGTAGAGCTGGTTGGATGTTGGGGGGTGGGGGGGGGGAAGGCTCAATAATCCGAGGTTGTGTGTGAATGAAATGATGGCAAAGAGGAAATCTGAGTACCTGGGTCTCTAAGGCAGACCAAACACATTCAAGAGGCAGGAGAGGCCAGTGCTGACACGCTGCTCAGCTATACCCCAGGCAGGCACTGAAAGATGGATCCATCATGCCCCACAGCAGCTGGAGTTGCTGGAGGCCTCCGCATCCAGGCCTTGAAGGGAAGGCTGGCTCCTGTTGTGGGATTCCTGGGACCTCCCCTTTTCTCTCGTTTCCCAGGACATCTTCATGGTACCCCTTCTCTTCCCCCACCCCTTCAGGCTGTGGCTCTATAGGTCCCTCTGCTATAACAAAGGCAAGGCTGCCAAAATGCCAATCCCCATACAGTCATATTTGTGCAAGACAATTGGCTTAGCGATACTTTATAGACTTTCAACCGCAGACATTATACCTTTCCCATGAGCATCTGGAAAACAAGGGCTAAGTTTGTGTGCTGCCAATAATTGAGTCAGAGAGCTTACCGTGCTGAGCAGTTTCCTTCGTTTTCATCTTCGCCTCCATGTTCATTAAATCTAAGTTTAACTTGCGATTTCACATTGTATGCTTTGTTATAAACTCCTTTCTAAAATAAAATAAGAAATGCAAAGAGATGATTTTTTTTTTAAGTCAAAGGGCTGGGAAGGTGGCTCAGTGGTTGAGTGCTTGCCTTGCATGCATGAGGCCCTGGGTTCGATTCCTCAACACCACTTAAGCAGAAAAAGCCAGAAGTGGTGCTGTGGCTCAAGTGGTAGAATGCTAGCCTTGAGCTGAAGAGCTGAGGGACAGTGCCCAGGCCTAGAGTTCAGGCCCCACGACCAGCAAAGAAAAAAAGGAAGAAAGAAAGAAAGAGAGAGAGAGAGAGAAAGAAAGAAAGAAAAAGTCAAGGCCAAGGAAAGGCCAATCCTGCCCAGGAGGTACAAAAGGAGAGAGTTAATGGCAGGACAGAGCTCTCTGAGTAGGACAGGGTGGAGGAAACTCACACGGGAGAACAAGGCAATGAGACCCACTGAAGCCATTACTACCAGGTTCCTGAGGAGACCTGGAAAAGGCATAGTGTCCTAAAGCGAGGGAGACCGGGTCATGGGGAGAAGGAAAGGCTCAGGCATGATTTAAGATGCCCAGCAAAGCAGGGAGAGGGCAGGAAGGAGAGAGATGCCCTGACTTCCTCCTCTCCTCACCTTGGGGGCCTCTTGCTGGAGTTGCCCAGCCCAAACCAGGCAGTCAAGATGTCCAGGTGGTGTGTTCTTCTCTATGAGTCATTCTCCCCAGACACAGAGAAAGGCTGAGAATGGTGAGGAAGGCCTGGGAGGAGGTAATTAGCGCTTCTCCCTAGAGGCAGGAAAGCTCTCAGCCATTCTATCCAAACTGAGGCACCTTTGGAATCCTAGCCTGACAGACTTCTACTGAAGGCTTCATGAATATGCACTGCATCTCATACATAGACTTAAGCCTATCAGACAGCAGTTTGTCCGTGGGCAGATCCCTTCCAAAACTTTGTGAAGTCATGGTCCCTGAAGTCATCTCATATTCTTTTTTTTTTTTTTTCAATCATGGGGCTTGAACTCTGGGCCTGGGCACTGTCCCTCAGCTCTTCAGCTCAAGGCTAGCACTCTACCACTTGAACCACAGCACCACTTCTGGCTTTTTCTGCTTAGGTGGTGCTGAGGAATAGAACCCAGGGCCTCATGCATGCAAGGCAAGCACTCTACCACTGAGCCACCTTCCCAGTCCCATTATCCCATACTCATATCATGAGCTCATCCCACACTGTCCAAATCCTAGATCACTGAAAGTTGGTTTGTGTGTGTGTGTGTGTGTGTGTGTGTGTGTGTGTGTGTGTGTGTGTGTATTTCCCAGTGGGTTATGGGGCTTGAACTCTGGGCCTGGGTGCTGTCCCTCAGCTCTTCAGCTCAAGGCTAGTGCTCTACCACTTTAAGCCACAGTGCCACTTCCAGGTTTCTAAGTGGTTTATTGGAGATAAGACTCTCATGGACTTTCTTGCCTGGGCTGGCTTTGAACTGCAGTCCTCAGATCTCAGCCTCCTGAGTAGCTAGGATTACAGGCGTGAGCCTCAGGCACCTGGCTGATCACTGCAAGTTTTAACCACATGCTTGCCCCTGATTTTCCTTACAGGTGAACTTTCAATTAAACTCCTTGCCACGCCATTTTACGTTTGTGCTGTATCTTCATTCAGTCCTTTGTTGGAGACGCCAGGAATCTAGATCTTCACCTCTGCAAGCACCCACCAGTAACAGACTGAGAGAGCAAGAATCGGCAGAACTGTGGGGTTCTGGCTGCCCTATGGCTTTGATGGCAAATCTCACACCATGACCAACTTTCCTTCTAGAATTTTCAGCTATGCCTGAGCCTCAGGGGTCCTGGATGTTTGCAAAATCCCTGCAACTCACTTTCTGTCCAAGCCCATGTGATCTTTCTCAGTCCAAATACTCTGAAGCTTTGTTCCCCACCTTTGAGAAAACAAAACAAAACAAAACAAAACAGAAAATAAAAAAAACTTTCTCCTTTCAGCAAATGCCCAAGTTCTCATCTGCACAAGCAGGTCTTCGCTTGGGTACTAAAAGGGATTTAGAAAGCATTTCCATACCCAGGTAGGTCCATCGTCCTTGGCTCCTCATTCACACATTCCAAGCAAATCCTTCATTCGTCAGTCTGTGAGAGTGAGGTGCAACCCAGCTAAAAGTTGTTACTGTACTCAGGGGACAAAGAGGCTGCAGCAAGAAAGGAAGAGCGTGTTCATTGACCACAACAACAAGCTAGGTCCTCACGTGCAGTGTCACGCTTCATCTTTGCTCTCCTTCAGTGAGAATGGTAGTACAGAATTGGAAGATCAGAGAAAGGCAACTTGCCCAAGCCTCACTTGACCGGCCTCACAGAGACAAGAGTCAGCCGACGGTTTCATATACTAACGCCGGGCTCTTCTGAGCTCCATTATTTTACATTCCCATAGAGTTGGAAATAATACAGCTTTTCTCCTTAAAATGATCCCATAGTGCTCATTCTTCAATTGTTTAGAGAAGATTATTGTAACTTAACCACACTGGTGCCATGGAAAAGGGAAAGGTGCATATCACTATATCATTCACTACATCCCCTGCCCAAAGCTCATCAGCTCTCACTACCTTCAGGGTAAACAGGCTAGAACTCACATCCTCTGATTTAGGTGTTCAGGACAGATTTACACAGGATAACAATCTTTTTTTGGTTGTAGTTGCCTCCAATTTTCCATTGTCTGAATCATAGCCAGAGAATAAATTGAATCTTTTTCTAACATAGAATATATTACTCTTGAAATAGTAGGAAATGTTGATAATTGCCTTTTATTGGACTCACAAATAATTTATAAGTTGGTCCGGATTTTTTTTTTTTTTAAGTATCATAGTCTTTTATTTCTTTGCTTCTTCCTTGAGGCTAGAAGCAGTCTCTAAAAATAGTTGTGCAGAGATGGGCCTAGCTCTCCCCCTGGTGGTCGCAATGTAGATTGCAACTCAGTTAAATGGAACCAAAGCAGCCTATGCTGTATTTGAATAATTTTTTCTCCTCTAAGCACAGAGACATTTGATTTATTATTTCCCCAGTCATGTCTGCATTACAAAGTACTTCTCTTCATAAAGTCCATATGCTTTGTGGGTAAGTATATGATCAATCCCTCATATATATTATTACACAGTGAACATTTCTCTGAGGTAGTAACAGCTTAAGTAATTCTATCAAACATCAGGCAAGCTGGGAGTTTCTTCTTTACTTAAGATACCAAGAAAAGAAGTGGAAATTGGCCTTTTAGGTAAGCAGGGCAACAATTTCTTGAGGAGGCTAGACTAAATGTGTATAGAGGGAAGAAGGAGAGGAGGGGAAGAGGGAAGTAGGGAGAGCAGAGGTAGAGAAATAGCTGCAAAATGAGATGCTTCGCTTGGAATCCTGGATCCGTACACCCTGCAGCAGGCAGGATGCTGGCCTGGCTCTCCCTCCTCCCTAGTCACGCAGAAGGGTGAGTTTCCTGGCCTTCTTCACACCTGAACAGAGGTAGATAGCATAACCAGGGTTTCTCAACACCCCCATCGTAAGTTTTTACATACTCTCTGTCTCTATATCAGCCCCAATCGAAACGAAATAGTCCAAGATGTCACACACAAGGAAGGGGAGTCAACTTTGTGAGCCATCACTTAAAGGACACTGAACCAAGAAAGCTAGCTGAGTGCCATCAAACCGTGGCATCAGACACACACTTGGGTCAAAGACCTGAGACGTGAAGCTGGCTGCACAGCAGCTGGAATCAAGTGTCCTATTAAAGTAAGTCACTGAACCCCTCTGTCCCCCAGTTTCTTCATCTAGCACTAGCATTAGTATAGGGAAATTCAACCCAAATGGTGTCATACTGGTACATACTCTGGGTTCCACAAATGCTGGTTACAAATCCACTGTGTATCACATGAACAATACTTTCATTCTGAAAGGGTATTTTTTGTTGTTGTCATCTCCCAGCTTCATATTAGCAAGAAAAGGAAGCTCTTACACCAACTGGAAGACCAAAAGTGAATTTTGTTAGTTCTCAAGGCAAGAAACTCTGAGTGATTAAGACTTAGAGCTGATTTAATATATCCAGCAACTCAAAGGCCATTCTTTCTTCTGCCTAGTAAACTTTATTCTGGCCATCAATAGCTTCTGTTACTACAGGTTCCAAAGTCAGATTTGGGAGCAAAATGGAACCCTGCCTCCTGAGTGAGTCCTGTTAGTCCTCTAATTGGCTTAGATCATGTGCTCATTCCTGAACCAATCACTTTACTAAGATGGAGAGCAGGCACTGAGGACGTTGGTTTAGGTGGGATCAGCTTTCCTTACATCACATAGGATTATGGGAAAGGAACACAAGAACATGTATGTTTTTTTAAGGAATACGGAAGACCTTTGCTTGGACAGAAGAAAGAACGAGTAGAAGAAAATGAGGTGTTAGACATACTACCAAAAATGTGTGCTTCTGTTGGCACGTTTATAGCCTTTAGAGCAAGAAGTAAGCTGTAGGGGGAAAATGGTGACTGTTATTTTGCAATCACTCAAAATAACCTTTCAGAAATCTTTTAGTTAACTGGATATTATGCTTTACAACTTTCTAACCTCTGACAATGCGTTTCCTAAAATATCCTCAGATATTGACTTCTCGAAATACCCTCAGATATTGACTTCCTGTCTCTCTCAACAGTGCAAGGTTTTAAAAAAAAGTCTCATAAGAATAAATTACTCTCTTGCTCTTCTGCTTCTCTTTCCCCTCTGTTTCTTTGTGCCTCTTTTGGCTTTGTGTGAGTTTTTCAGAAAGCAGGAGGGAGTGGCCTGCCCTTCCTAGTAGGCTAAATCAAATGACACTTAATCAGAAGGTAATGACACCAAGTTTTAAACAGACCATTTAGATATTCGAATGAGTTGCTCTTCTGGGCAGTCACCCACGGCGGTGATTTTCATATTCTGATGAATATTTGAACCACAGCTCAGATTGTACTAATTATACTTTGGTTTCAACCAAAATTTGTTACAGTTTGGTAGATGGACCACACTCTGAAAATGAACCTATCCACCAAAGCAAAGATTTATCCTTTTAGAATAACGTATCTTAGGATAGAAAGCAAATTATCCATGGAGAATCACAGAACTATTTTGAATTCTGATACTAGAATAAACCTTCAGATGTGAACACTGAAGCAGAGTCATGGATCTTGTTTTATGGGGGAGGAGGAAGAACAGAGGAAAAGGAAGCAGAAAGGGGCAGAGTGGTGGCATCCAAGATGTGCTCCATGCCACCGCAAATTCTCCTCTAGGCCAAGCCTGAACTCCCGGGAACACACAAAGCCATACACGGTCAGGGGCCAGAGGCTCATGTCTAATAATCCTAGCTACTCAGGAGGCTGAAATCAAAGATTGCAGTGTGAAGCCAGACTGAGTAGAAAAGTCCTGGAGACTCTTATCTCCATGTAATCAGCAAGATAAAAGCAAAGAAAACAAACAAACCAAAAACAGGAAGTGGAGCTGTGGCTCCAGTGGTAGAACCAGCCAAGAGAGACAGCAAAGCCCGGGAGTTCAAGCCCGGAGTTCAAGCCTGCTATCC
Organism: Dipodomys spectabilis; assembly: GCF_019054845.1. NCBI lineage: Eukaryota > Metazoa > Chordata > Mammalia > Rodentia > Heteromyidae > Dipodomys > Dipodomys spectabilis. The sequence goes on from NW_024870684.1 coordinate 1,315,675, forward strand.
CCTTCCTGTGGCTGCTACACACACGGGCGCACACGCACACACACACGCACACGCACGCATGCACACTCACTCACACACACACACACACACACACACACACACACACACACTCCTGCCAGGCCCAAATTTTCTCTGCCCCTGGGGAAGTCAGGCCCTTCCCAGAAGCCGTGGTCCTGAGAACACCAGGGCCTCTTCTAAGATGCCCTTCTCCCTACCATCATTTCAAATTTTCATACCACTTCACACCCCATTCATGTATCTCCTCCCCAAAGCTCTCCTCCGAACCCTTCTCCTACATAAAAAAGACTTCATTGATTTTCCTTTTTTGATCTTGCAGCTTAAAAAAAAAAGTCTAACATAGGATTTAATATTTTCCCTTGTAGTACTTTCATCGTTTGCGCCTGACTTAGGAGACATTGCTCACAGGTGCTTCCTTTAACCCTGCTGTCTCCCTCTGCATGGCAGGGTCCTCCCATGCTGCCGGACTCAACTCCTACCTGCACTTGTCTGGTGAAAGGTGATGGACTGAAGGACAGGAAAATGGGAGCCATCGGGGTATTTCTTACTACCTCTAGAAGCCTCGTGGGGTGTGTCTGCCTCTCCCTCGCCCCCACCCCCATCTAACTCCCTCTGAATGGTTCCAGTTCCTGGGACTAGAGATCAGCATCCACCACCTCCTACCTTGCCCACCCCCAGCTTACCAGCACCCAGTTCTTGGGAACTTGTGAATTACCTCACATGTCTCTCCAGCTATAATCAATCCTCCATATTAAATTCCTTCTGCTTCCAATATCGAGCGCAGTTTTGGTTTTCCTAATGAGACCCTGACAGATAGATCAGTTCACCTCTCTATCCAGCAGTACCTGAGAGGGGTTGCTGTCATGATTAAATCAGTGAGTGGATGAAGGACAACCATGCTTACTTATTATAAAAGAGTTTTCTATTTCTGCTTTCTGGGCCCTTTTTCAGCTCTTCCTAAAAGAAAAGAGCTTCTCTAGAACTCTCTGGACTTTCACTAGCTGGATGCCCCATATCCACCCCTTTGGACAGGTTCGCATACACACAGCCCTTGTGTGGCTCCGATGTCCCTAGCAGAGGGTAGAGACACTGGGTTTGCAGGGAGATGATTAAGATCCAAAGCACTGCAGAGGCCAGAAGACAGACACAGAGGAGCACAGTTCCACTCTCTATGTCTGACATATGACTTTAGCCAGGATGAGGCCAGCTCCTAGTCCTTCCCAAGCCCCATAAAATTTGCAGATGAATATAAACCCTGTTTTCACTGCATTTGATGTTGGTATAATTTGGAGAGGAGAAGGGAAAAAAATTGTTTAAATAGGGATACAGGTGGACCCATTGCAACAATGAGATGTACAAGACGCTATGTCAATAAACGAACTTTACAATTTAGGCGGGGGTGGAGAGGGGGTGTAGTTGAGGTGGTGGGAAGGAAGGGATGATAGGGGAAAAACAAAGGAGGAGGCAACAATGCTTGATAAGAGATGTACTCATTACCTTGCTCATGTAACTGTAACCCCTCTGTACAGTATTTTCACAATAAAAAACATATTAAATAAAAAAAAATTGCAGACAAAGCGAAGATGCAAGTTTGTAGCCAAAGTGGAAGATGTTGGGTACTAGGCTGGTTGCTCCAATGCTCCCATGAACATGAAGCCAGTAACAGGGCTGGATGGTGTCCTTCATGCTGCCCAGAATATTATTATATTTACATGGTCCGGAGGCCAAATGAGCAGAAACCAGGCATTTGGAAAAGATCTGTGAATGGTTGAACCCATAATGCTCCAGCTACAACGAAGAGATGGCGCAGCCACTGTTTTGCCCCACACATCTCTTGAATCACACTGATCTTTCTATGCTCAGCTGTAAATTAGGGTGACCAGCTAAGGAGAAGAAATTGAGAGCTAGCATGGGGAGAGGAAAGGAATATAACTCAATGAAATCTCACCTCAGCCAAGTGCCAGTGGCTCATGCCTGTACTCTTCAATTCTCAGGAAGCAAACCTGGGCAGGAAAGTTCATGAGACTCATCTCTCCAATTAACAAGCATAAAGCCAGAATTAAAGGTGTGTTTCAAGTGATAGAGTGCCTATGAGTTCACACACACACACACACACACACACACACACACACACACACACACAGACACACACACACACACAAAGAAATCTCATCTGTGCATAACACGTTTATAAACATTTGTTGTAGATTTAGCACCAAGCTGAGTGTAGAGGAAAAGAATGTATAAGAGGCAGTTTCTGTACTTGAAGGTCCTCCTGCCTACTTGCAGAAGTTACAGGCATGAACCTTCAGTACTGGCAACAGTGTGAATTTGTTTCACTTTTCATGGCTTGGCCAAACCTAGCTCACAGTGTAAAACCAGGTAACTATTTGTTGAATGAGTGAATGAATGAATGGCATGGACAGCATATGGGTAAGAGGAAGCTGATTAAGTAGGTGACCAAGTTCAGTAGGGAGCTTCCAGCTCTAAAGTTACCACTTTATAAACTTCTCCAATCTCCCAACTGCCTTCTCCCCTTCCCCCCATAAGCCACACCTCCAAAACCTGGCCCTCATCAAATCCTTTCTCTGAGCTGGTACTCTCCCATCTGTACAAGGGGGATTTATTACACACCTGCCTCCTTTCCTAGATGGCTGTGAGCATCAAATGAGGTAATTCAGTTCAACAAATGTTTATGTAGATGATTAAATGTCACTGGGATAAATGTCTTTGGATGAACACACTGACCTCCACGCTAAGTTCCACCTGGCTAATGCACATGTTGATTGTGCCACTGGGGCTGGAGGTAGCAGAGTCTGCTCTGAGAGGGGGGTGGGACTCAGGGAGCTCATCTTGCCGGATGAGGAAAGACCAACCAATCTGTCCCATCCAACCTCGTGACTCACAGGGAGTTGATACAGCACTGTCATAGGGGCTATGGCAGAGGGGCCTGGCTACCTCCCACAAGCTGTTGTACTAGGTTTTGGTAGCCTGCGACTGATCTGAGAAGCCTCCACTAACGACACAGCTCCTGAGCAGGTAAAGAGGCCACAGGAGCAGAAAAATCTGTACAGTTTCCTGAGGCAGCTGTCAGGACGACAGAGAAACAACCACTCTTACAAGCAAAAGCCATGCTTCATTTCAAATTTTGTTTCTCTTTTTTTGTTGTTGTTGTTGATCATGGGGCTTGAACTCAGGGCCTGGGTGCTGTCTCTGACCTTTTATGCTCAAAGCAAGTGCTCTACCACTTTTGAGCCACTGCTCTACTTCCAGTTTCCTGGTGGTTAATTGGAGATAAGAGTCTCATGAACTTTCCTGCTCAGGCTTACTGTGGACTAGGATCCTCAGATCTCAGCCTCCTGAATTGCTTGTATTACACGCATAAGCCAACAGTGCCCAGCTCATTTCAAATTTTAACCCTCCCAAAAGTTCCACTCAGGACATTTGATTGGGGAAGGCAAGTCATTGTGCAAATTATTCTCTCTCTGAACTGCTCCATCCTCAACCACATTAGGACTGAGATTCAATCTTTATTGGCTCGAGGAGGCCTTCCTTTTCTCTCTAGGTAGAAATTAAGTGTTCACCATGACCAGGTGCCTGTTAGATGCCGCCAGCTCTGAAGGATTCTTTATTTCACAACCATACCCTGTGGAAGCTGAGTGTATGAACCCCATTTTACAGATCAGGAAGCTGAGGGGAAAATACAAAGTCATTCAATCAAACAACCAGCAAATGGTTGGACCAGGACTGATTAAATATCAGATACTCAATATTTCTTCAAGCTGCTAACTGCTAGGTGAGTTTTAGTTTGTCTGTTATACACACACACACACACATACAAACACACACACACACACACACACACACACACACACACAATCATCCAAGACAAAGATGTCTCATCCCACTGCCTGGCCCAGCCATCTGCTCTATAGGTCTAGAGATCTTTGAACATGAGGTCAGGTGTACTCAAGCCCCAGCACCTCCTAACCGGCAAGGAGATCTGGTGTCAATCTTCCCACCTTAGTCTGCTGTCATGAGACCTCAGGAGCAACCGAATGGCTCCACAATTCATGTGTATCATTTCTTATCCTATCCCATTGGCCAGAATCTAGTCACCTGATTAAGTCTAATTGCAAAGAAGGTTGAGTATAGACTTTTCACGTAACCAAAACAAGAATTCAGAATGAGATTTGGTGACCATGAAGTATCTTCTCTGTCATCCTTCCTTCCCTCTGTAGCACGACCTCCCATGGCTCCAACAGGTAAGGAAGAGAGGAGGAGGGTCCTCAGCACCCCAGCCTCCAGACCAGGTGTCTGCGCTGCAGCTGTGCATCCCCCAGGGGATAGCCATCTCTGAGGATTGAACATTCCAGGTCACATTTCTTTGACCCTCCCACAGAGCTGAGGATTGGTGGCTGAGACGATATGTTGTAACCCTCCTCCACCCCCACACATCATATCCACAACACAGAAACCTGGTATTCAAGGGAGAGAAAATAGAAAGAAAGAGCACGTGTGTGTATGCATGCTTTTCATGAAGAAAAGTCACGCTAACTCTCGACTTCAATAGCTTTTTCTTATATTTGGCAAATAAGCTACCAAGATTATAATTCATAAATCATGTTGCTGTGCTCTGAACATTTATATCTTCCCCAAAATTCATGTCAGATTTTAACCTCCAATGCAACAGTATTAAGAGGTACAGAGTTTTGGAAGGGGTAAAGTCATGAGCACTTTACCCTCATGGACGAGATTAGCGCTTTATAAAAGAGCATGAGGAAGCTCACAATTATAACCCTAGCCATTGGGGACGCTGCCATCTGAAGCCAGCCCAAGTAGGCAAATCTGTATCATTCTTCTTTCCAATGAAGTAGTAGAAGCATAGAATTGGAGGGAGACATGGCTCAAGTGGTAGAGTACCAGCTATGAGTGAATATGATTACAGACAGTGAGACAACCTGAATTCAAGCTCCAGTGCCAGCACACAAAATAACAATAATACTAATAATAGGAATAGTAGTAACAACAACAACAATAATAATAATAAAGAGCCTTAGTGGCCTAACTAAGCTCTTTTGCCTTCTGCCTTCTGCCAGAGGAAAAAGCATCCCTGACCTCCAGAGATAGCAGTGTTCAAGGCAGAGACTAAATCCTTACCAGACACCTGCTGCTGTCTTGATCTTGAGCTTCTCAGTTTTTACAGTGATGAGCCATGGATTTATGCTGTTCAGAAATTTACTCAGTCTAAGGTGTTTTCTTAGTGCAGCACAAATGGACTACTAAGGCATCAACCAACCTATGGATTTGAAGACCTACCAGGCCTACATCCTAATACTCTGAAGGTTTCTGCATCACAGTCATGTGACATACGATGCCTTGAAGTCCTAATCCAAGTAAACAAGACCCCAAGAGAGATGGGAATTCCCTGCTTGAGTTCTCTATCGAAGGCCCCACTTTTCTGGGTGATGGAACATGGGAGTGATTGATATTGATAATGATTTTCTACTTCCAAGCAAGCCCCCTCTCCTTGCCACAGGGGAGAGATCTCCCTTTGATCTCAACAAGACAAGCATAGCAGAAAACATCTTAATAATTCATCTAAGTGATGCATACATAATGTAACTGGTGTTCTTGTAACTGGTGTTCGTGGAGGAAGAGTTTCCTTACAAGAACCTAAAGGGCTGCCACATGCCTAGCTCCGAGCAAAGCACCTGGACCAAAGTAGGGATTATTATTCTCATTAAAATACAATCTAAAAGATAGCAATGTACCTGGTCATGTTTCTGTAGCATCCTTCAAAAAGAGAAAACGTACTAAATTATATATTGGGATGTTTGCTGAAATAGGTAGAAAATGAAGAACAACATTTTCTTCAAGACAAAAGAGAAATCAGATAATTGATCAGTTTCCCCACATAGGCAAAAAGAAGCAAGACCTTTCTTAAAGGTCCTTAAATGTATTTTATCCTCAAATATATTATCTTGAACTCAGGGCCTCACTACCACCTGAGTCATACCTTCAGAGTTTTTGTTTGTGTTTTTAGCCTGTTTGGCAGATAGTCATGTGCTTTTGTCCCATCATCTTATCTCCACTTCCTGAATAACAGAGATTACAGGCCTGGGCCAGCATAACCTTAAATACATTAGCTTTAAATAGCTTTATACTTTGTAATCCACCCCATATGCCTTCATGGGGTATCTATTCTTTCCTGTTTGTCTGTCTATCCTGTCTTCGTTTTTGTCCACCCATGTGTCCACCCATGTGTTGCTTGGCTTTTAATTGTGCCTCCAGTTGTTTTGGAGCCAATCCAGGAGAGAGGAAGAAACACATGGATTTGAATAGGAGGCTAAAGCCAAAAAGGAAAATCAGACCTGTGCTCTCTGTCTGTGTCACCAGGAGTTTAGCATGACCTACCAGAGCCTCATAGTCATTACCTGTCAACTAGCAACTCACATCTCTACCCTCACTCCCATTGTCAGGAGGAATAGAAGGAAATACTTGCTAACTGTGTAACTCATTATACAATAGACTCTTCATAAATTTAACTTCTTTTCCTCTTCCCTTCTCTCCCTTGAAAATAGTCAGGATATAAATTATACATAAACAAATTACATGTTATGCTGGGAAGCCTCAGACATGATTAATTCAACCAATAATAATTTTAATATGAATAGGAGGTTACCCAGCAGCACCATACTCATTCTGCCAATCAGTCCATATACCCCAGATTTTCATAGACCATGGAGGCCTTAACATGCACCCTAGAAAGAGGTGAGTTCATGTGACTAACCAGGTCCACATGGGTTTGACTGCTGCTTTTTCCCAACATAGTATTTTGCTGTGAGTAATAATAATAATAATAATATTGAAAAACTCCCAACAGTATGTGAAACTAGAAGCAAGATTTGGAGGCTGATGACTTATGCCTATAATCCTAGCTATTCAGGAGGCTGAGTTCCGAGGATCATGGTTCAAAGCCAGCTCAGGCAGGAAAGTCGGTGAGACTCTTATCTCCAATAAACCACTCAGAAAACTGGATGTGGCACTGTGACTCAAGTGGTAGAGTGCTTGTCTTGAGCTGAAGAGCTGAGGAACAGCGCCCAGGCCCAAAGTTCAAGCCCTATGACCAACAACAACAACAACAACAAAAGAATGTTCTGGAAGTGTTCATTTCTGCTGCTTTATTGCCCTGAAGAAAGAGTGGTATGTTTTTGGAGAGTATGGTACATTAACCAGGAAAAGCAAACCAAAACAAAGAAACAGAAAGGCCTACAAGATTGAAGCTTAACTTCAGCCTAAGTTATCTGCTAGGCTTTCTAATGGCCTATCTTCAGAATTTAATTTGGAAGCGGAAATGCTTTAAAGAACCCTTCAAAGTCTCAAATCCAATGTTTCTTGTTTAGTATTTCTGAGATTAAATTAGAAGCCAATAGAATGGCCATGAAGGTAGGCTTAGGAGACAGGGGCTGTCAGATTGGAATTCCTGATTTGCTGTATGGCCCTTATTCTATGTGCCTTATTCTATTCATCCTTTGCTCAATGGCCATACAGTGTGGGGAGGGGGGGGGGACAGGGGGGAGAAGAAGAAAAGAAAAGACTGATAGGAATACTAAACGGTACATTCAGGGTAAGGATCAGAGGGAGATTGAGGGCTGAGAGAGTAAATAGGATCAAAGTACTTTATCTGCAAGGTAGGAAAATATAACAATGAAGCTTATTAAAATTATGTACAAAAAGGGAAGGAATGGGGGAGAGTGTTTGAAGGGGTGAGTTTAATAGGAATATATTGTGTGCAAGTATGGAAATGGCACAATGAAAATCTTTTATGTAACTAATATATGCTAATAAAATATGTTGAAGATCACAATAAGGGAATGTTTGCAGGTTCTAAAACCACTGCTCCTGGTAGGTGATACTAGATGCTCCATCGGACATTGATTTGTTTGTGATAAAGTAGAGCTCATACAGAAAGTCACCTGGGCCTGAAGCTCATCCTATTTAATCAAACTGAGGTATTCCTTCCTAAGACATAGTGCTACCTGAACTCAGTTCAAAACCCAAATTTTCAGCCCAACACTCCCCTCAATTCCCATCGATTCTTCTGCTCCACTCTCCCATGTTATCATGTGTATGTTACCTTTCTGTTCAGATAGATGCAAAGATAGAGCACAGAATGGGGCTCACATACATCCTGAGGTTACGATAAACATTAAAGCAATAAATACAACCAGCACATACAGCTCCAACACATACTCCCCCACCCCAACCCCATCAGGCACCAGTGCCTGGCATTTGGGTACACATATAGTACTAAGCACCAGAAGGCTTGTGAATGGCCCTTAGTCCTTAAATGAACACTGATAACTCTTACTTCATTTTAAAGATGAGGAACTTAACATCTCAACTCCCTCATGGGCAACAGCTAGATCATGAGAAAGGAAATAGATGTTATGTCGTTCCAAGTCACAGTTCTGAAATCTGTCGGCAAAGTACTCCCCACTCCCAACAGCTGCCAATGCTGAATATCTACAATATCCTACTGTAACATGTCCTGAACCAAACCAAACCACAGATCCCACATCTAGGGACTTGCAGACCAGCACTTCTGCTCCGCCATTGTGCAGTGGCTTCGAGCCACTAGGGGGAGCCTTTACCTTGAGAGCAAGAGGAAGTTGGGCTCCAAGGAACCCAACTGGGCTTAGAGCCTGAGAGCTTCCTCCCTGGCCTGATTTTTACCTGGACACAGAGAAGAGAGAGGACAAGAGCTCTGAAAGAAGTGTACAGGGGACCCCTGTCTGTACTACCTCGAGCTGAGGAGAATGTGACCCAATTGGATCAGACTCCAGGCTATCATCTGAGCAAGGTGAGAGTCTCTGCCTCAGTCACACGTGAGAAGTGGTCAGGCCCGTGGAATTTCCTCTCCTGCCCTCTTCCTCCACCCTGACCAGAACAGGGAAACCTTTTTGTTTCAAGAATTTAACCCAAACAGAGCAGAGCAAGAAGAATAGTACAAACTCCTGTGACAATAGGGAAGACTACTCCCACCCCCCACCCCCCACATCCCCCCACTCCCGCCACACACACACTTTAGAATCAGCCAGATCTGGGTTCAGATAGACTTTTCTACTTCCTACCTAATTGGGGGTAGGACCTCTGAGCCTCAGTTCCTCTCCTGAGTGTATGTGGGGCGGAATAATAGCACTTCCCAGGGCTAGTGTGAGAGTTAAATCTAATCAGGCATTCAAATACCTTGGTAATACCTCTCACAAAGCGGTGCTATCATTCCCTTGTTCCTAGTCTCGCCTCTATTGAATACCCTGGTGAGTTGAGCCACACTTCCGCCTATTTGGACTTTGGCTCCCTTCACCAAGAGAAAGAAAGTATTTTGTGAAATTAAGTAGCATTAGGAGGGGTGGAGTTAGGCCTGAGGCTATTACTAGCAAGAGATCGAGGTGTCTGTGCCGTGTCCCTGCCTGAGACTTCCTCACTAACTAAAGGGGTAAGACGTGCTCCCTTCCCTAGCAATTCCCCAGAATGGGGTAGGACAGGGCAGGATAGAGACAAACAGTCAGACTCCTGGAGAGAGAGAGAGAGAGCGAGAGCGTGATTGTGACAGTGACCATGACGGTCAGACCAGTTCGGGAGCAGTTGGAAAGAGCTACAAGGCAAACCTGAACAGACTTTCCCCAGCCCCCATCGCAGCTGGCGGAACTGAGGGGATGGAAGCCAGCCTGCGGTGCTCAGTCAGCAGTATGGGAGGAGCCTAAGCCCAGGTGGAGCAGGTGAAGAGCTTGGGTTCAGTTGTATGCAGGACCTGGAGAAGTGACTGCTCCCCAGCAGGTAAAGGCAGACACAAACACTCTATTGATCCAGCTCACAGGCAAGCTTGGTTTGTGTCCCAGACCCTACCTCCCAGGAAAGCTATGGAAGAGGTAAGGACCTTGATTTGCATGTGAGCTTCTGGTGTCCTTCCTTGCCAGATTGGGTTTCATTCCTCCCTGGGGAGGGATCCCTGGGTAAAAGTATTGTGGTTTGGGACTTATTCAAGGGAGATGGGAGTAAAGAGGGCTGTGCTGTGTCCTAAACCCCTTTGGAGCATGAGAACTAGAGAGCCACTGAGAAGGACACTGCAGGAGGTCTAGCTGTACTTGACAAACTGGTAGTGTATATACTCCCCTCCCGGGCACTGTACAAGCGTCTTGTCACCTCTGTGTGCTTGCCTCTGCTGGATTGTTGGCCTTTTCAGTCATCATGGGCCTCCAGGTCTGGGAGCAGGGAAAAAAGAGGCCATACAGAGCTCTCTTGTGGCTTTAGACTGGTCTCTGATCCTTACTAATTGTATGGCCTGGGAAAAGTCCATCTGTGCTCCTGAATCCTGGATTCCTCATTTGTACAATAAGGTTATACTAGAATAGGTGCTTGATGATAGGTGCCTGTAAAAATAGAGATGACTGGGCTGGGAAGGTGGCTCAGTGGTAGAGCGCTTGCCTTGCATGCCTGAGGCCCTGGGTTCGATTCCTCAGCACCACATAAGCAAAAAGAAAAAAGCCGGAAGTGGTGCTGTGGCTCAGGTGGTAGAGCTGAGAGACAACGCCCAGGCTCAGAGTTCAGGCCCCAAGACCGGACCCAAAAAAAAAAAAAATAGAGATGACCTGATCTCAGCGTGGTGTTGTAATCTCAACACTCTGGAGGCTCAGCTAGGAAGATGATGAATTTGAGGCCAGCCCAAACCAAAGCCAAAAAGCTGAGTGCCAGTGGCTCATGCCTGTCAGCCTAACTACTCAGGAGGCTAAGATCTGAAGATCACAGTTCAAAGCTGGATTGGGTATGAAAGTCCATGAGACCCCTTATCTTCAATTAACCAGCAAAAAGCAAGAAATAGAGCTGTGGTTCAAGTTAGCCTGGCTTAATGTCATTCAACTAAGTGTCTACCCAGCAGAGCTGGGCAGGCACTCAGGCTTGTCAGTAATGGAGATTGAGTAGCAATTCCAAACGAAGCAGGGCCAGCAAGGGTGGTGGCAGGAGAGCAGGTAAAATATTTGGAGTTTAGAGAAAAAGGTACAGAAGGGCATACTTACTACCTAGTAAAAGTTTTATGGACTAAGCTAATATTACACAATGTTTACTGCTCAGATAGAAGAAAAATGAGTTGATCGAGTAAGAGGGATGGTTTCTCATGTCAGAAGAAGGATTCTAATTTTTGGAAAGCCAACTAAATATCCATGCATATGGAATTATTTATTCATAAATATGAATGCCTAATGAACCAATAAATATGCAAATTTAAAATACTTATAAATTATGTATCCATGCATAGGTTTGTATCCATATATACATGTGTATATGTATATATAGATATATATGTATATATATATCTATATATCTATATATAGATATATACATATACACTCACACTCTATGTGGTCAGGTCCTGTTTTAGGTGATGTAAATACAGCAAGGAACCAAACAGGTAAAAATACTTGCTTATGATCTAGTGGGAGAGGAGAAAGAGAGAAGCAAAGCTCACCTAAGCGTCAAATGGTCATGATTGCAGCAAGGGGGTGCGGGATGCTGAAGCATCAAGAGAAGCTGCCCCTGCTGGGCAGCAGAGGCTGAGATCTGATGATCTGGATTTGAAGCCAGTTCAGGCAGGAAAGTCTGTTAGACTTTTAACTCCAGTTAACCACCCAAAAGCCAGAAGTAGAGGTTTGGCTCAAGTGGTAGAGTGCTAGCCTTAAGGGAAAAAGCCAAGCCCAAAACATGAATCCCTGAGTTCAAGCCCTAGTACTAGCACAAAAAAATAAATAAATAAGAGAGAAGGAAACAAGAAAAATATCACTATGAAGAGGCACTTGAACAGAAATGCTAAGGAAGTCAGGGAGTTGTTTATATGACTCTTAGGACAGAAAATTCTACAGAGATAAAAGCAGTTGTAAAAGCCCGTAAGCAGAAGATACCTAGTATGTTCAAGGATCAGCAAAATGGCTACAATTGGTCTTTCCTTACCTTGCAAGACTCCAGACACTTTGAATAGGCCCAGAATTGGACTATGTGGTCTCAGAGAGCCAAGAATATGTCTTATTCAAAGAGGCACTGAAGCCTTGTACTTAAAAAAGAAGTCTCAGAGGCAGCCTGACTGATTTAAATTTCTGGCTCTGCAGAAAACTAGCTGCCTGACTTTGAGCAAGTTACTTAATTTCTCTATGCCCCAGGTACCTCATTTGTAAAGGAGAGAAAATAATATCTACCTCTTAGCATTCAGCTGAGGTTTAAATACATTAATACATATAAAGAACCTGCAACAGCCCAGTGAGCTCCAAGGGCAGTTAACTCTGCAGACTGACACAGTAATACCTTACAGTAATAACAGATAGTCTGCTATGTTTGTGTGGGATCTCCTCCTGCTCCAGAATTCAGTGTTGAGGCCCTAAACCCCTAGAGTTTCAGAATGTGACTTTATTTGGGGGTATTATCTTCTTTGATGGATCCTTACAGAAGAACCAGGTTGAAGGGAGGCTGTTAGAATAGGTTTTAGTCCAACATGACTGATCTCCTCATAGAAAGGGAGAATTTGAGCATGGAGATACACACAAGACACTGGTAGAGAAGCAGTTGTGAGCAACACCTTCCACAACCTGGGAGGAGGCACTGGAGCAGAGCCCATAGATCCCTCCCTCTAGGTCTTCAGAAGAGAACTAATTCTGCCCACCCACAGGTCTTCACTTCCTGTTTCCAAAACCAGAAGACAAGAAATTTCTCTCGTTGTAGTCATCCTAGGATACTTTGTCATCATAAAGGAATGTGAGACCCTTAGCAAATTAAGAAAAAGTATGCAAATGGTCAACGCAGTTACCCACCCACCCCCTCATACACCCAAGCTTGGGGATAGGGGTTTTTGTATACTGTTGCCATTTTTACCTCTCCACAAACAACAGCTTTGCTTAGCTCTTTTCGAGAAATCATTTGAGGAGGGTGTGCTGCATAGGAAGGAGACAGAAACGATGTTGGAATCAGGCAGGCTGTTCTTCCCTGGTTACTGACTTCTCAGATTTGTTTCCTATTTGTAAAATCTCAAAGAAGAAACTCCAGGAAGGATTTATTCTTTTTCCCCCTCGTCCTGGGGCTTGAACTGTGGGCCTGGGTTCCATCCTTGAGCTTTTTCACTCAAGGCTAATGCTCTGCCACTTCAAGCCACAGCACCCCTTCTGGCTTTTTTGAGTATTTTTATGGAGATAAGCAGTCTCACAGAGTTTCCTGCCTGGGCTGGCTTTGAACCACAATCCTCAGATCTCAACCTCCTGAGTAGGTAGGATTACAGGCATGAGCCACGAGTGTCCTGTTTCCTGGAGGTATTTTTAAAACGTCATTTTAAAATAAGACAACACTTTGCTAGGAGTTATTACATGCATATAAGTTACATAAAAATGTGCTTTAGAATTAATTAAGCAAGTTAGTATCGCAATCTGCTTTACGGATAGATAGAATCAGATACAAACTCAGATGCATTAACTCTAGAGTCTCCATCCTTAACCATAGCTTTGGGCCTTTTTGTCATGAGAGTAGATGGATAAAGGTGTTTTGTTGTTGTTGTTGTTTTGTTTTTGGTTTTTTTGGTCAGTTGTGGGGCCTGAACTCTGGGCCTGGGTGCTGTCCCTCAGCCCTTCAGCTCAAGGGTAGTGCTCTACCACTTGAGCCCCAGTACCACTTCTGGCCTTTTCTGCTTATGTGGTGCTGAGGAATCGAATCCAGGGCCTTGTGAATGCGAGGCAAGCACTCTACCACTGAGCCACCTTCCCAGCCCCTGGATAAAGGTTTTTCAACCAGAAGAACTGATTGGAGACAACTACCAACTACTTGCTCTCTCAAGTTACTTATGTTCTCTGACCTTAGTTCTTGTCTCTGTATTTGTCTAATAATAGCTATTTGTTGATTTTCTCTATAAAGATTTCCATGGCGGGCTGGGAAGGTGGCTCAGTGGTAGAGCATAAGTAAAAAGAAAAAAGCTGGAGGTGGTGCTGTGGCTCAAGTGGTAGAGCACTAGCCTTGAGCTGAAGAGCTGAGGGACAGCGCCCAGGCCCAGAGTTCAGGCCCCACCACTGGACCGCCCCCCCAAAAAAAAACATTTCCATGGGTTACACATTTTAATGTACTATAAGAAATAAAATCCTATACTAATGTTCATAGTTGTTGCTACCAAAAGTCTCCAATCCAAGTCAGGTGCCAGTGGCTCACACTGACAGGAGGCTGAGATCTGAGGATCATGGTTCAAAGCCACCACAGGCAGACAAGTCTGTGAGATTCTTATCTCCAATAAACTACTCAAAAAAGCTAAAAGTGACTCGGTAGCTCAAAGTGGTGGCTCAAAGTGGTAGAGCACTCACCTTAAGCAAAGTAAAGCAAGCTTAGGGATAGAGCTCAGGCCCAGAATTCAAGCCCTAAGACCTACAAAAAAAAAAAAAAACAAAAAAGAAGAAGAAGAAAAAAATCTCCAATCCAAAATTTGTGGCGGAGTTGATCTTCCAATACTCATACCATAATCTATGGTGAACTAACCAATAGCTTATCTCAAAGATCAGTGTGTGACCAGGCATGAGAAAGAGAAGGCAAAAAAATGTTGGGGAAAGTTTCTAACAATTTGAGAGCTGATGTATAAAAACAGAGTACTATGTAAAGGAGGAAGTGCCTTCAAAAAGCAGCCAAAAGTCCACTGTATTTTGAGTTTTTTCGTGTTTGTTGTTGTTGTTTCTTGAGATTGTTTTGTTTTGTTTTGGTGTATTGATAATGGGGCTTGAACTGACCTAACTTTCCCACTCTGGGCAAGAGCTCTACCACTTGAGTCATATTTCTGATAGGAGGGTTTGGACTGAGGAATCTCAGTATCTCTGTCAAATTTCCTCTCTACCAAGCATGCCCTATGTGCCTTTAGGCAAAAAGTATTTTACCTTGGTGAGCCTGGGTTTCTTTCCTCTCTATGAATGAAGGTTTAAATAATGAAATGATATATCTAATAAAAAACAGCTGGCACCACAAATTCCCATGCACTCCTAAGCTCACATGCTTACATCTTTTGAGGTGGGTGGTGGACCTGGTAGGAAAAAAAATCTGGCATAGGCTGAATGCTCCTAACTCAAAAAAAATCAAAATCTGGAATGCTCTAAAATCAGAAAACTTGAGCACTGACAGGACTCCATAACTAGAAACTTCCACGCCATTGGAATTTGCTTCATGCCTAGAGTTATTTATAGTGGTAAAATTAGGTCATCTTTTGACTATGTGTGTAAGGAATATATAAAATAAGTGGATTTGTGTTTAGACTTGGGACTCATCCCCAGGGTGATCATGGTTATATATGCTGGAATACAGAGGGATCTAAAATGTTACTACTTTGAAGTATTTCAATAATGAGTACACAACCTATGTGAGTTTTCTGCCTTGATTCTGATTTTCATGTTATATAGACCGGGATCCTAATATCTGCCTTTCTTCACTTACATGATGAATACCTGGATGGGCCCTGGTAGCTCTCACAAGTAATCCTAGCTACTCAGGAGGCTGAGACCTAAAGACCCAGTTTGAAGTCAGCCTGGGTAGGAAAGTCTGTGAGTTGCTTATCTCCAATTAACCACAAAAAAAAGGCTGTAATTAGAGCAGTTACTCAACTGGTAGAGAGCTAACCTTGAGGAGAAAAGCTAGCCGTGAAGGGAAAAAGGGAGAGTAACCAGGCCCTGAATTCAAGCCCCAGTACTGGCACCAAGAACAAAGAATATGCTAGCCAGATCTGTGCTCTTATGTTCCTTCTGCATCCACCATGGTCTCTTGTTTAGTGATTATTTTATTACATAATCATTTTCAGGAAGTGAGATTATATTTGTGGAACATTCTCTTCCAGGCCCTTTAACTGGATGCATGACTTCATTCAAACCTCACAAACTCCATGGGAAAGATACTATCCCCGCTTTATAGATCAGGAAACAGGTCCTTTAGGGGTCACATGTTATTGTCTAAAATTCAAGGAGCCAGGATTTGAACTCATTGTTGGAGTTAAAGGGATTCAATGTTTAGTATTGCTTGGTGAGTTCATTATCCGGAGACATCTAAGGGACTTTGAACCATGATGTTAAGTTCCATTTGGAGTGAAGATATGTGTTTACCAGGAAACACAGTAGTCAACATTCATCTTCTTTAACTCCTTCAGGAGCCAGAAAATTCTTCTTTGAGATAAGGCATGAAATCTTTGAACATCAGCAAAGTGATAACTGAAGACTTACTGGCTCTGCTCATCTCACAGATGAAGGCTATTTTGTTTTTGTTTTTAGAGACAAGGTCTCCTATACCCCAGACTGGCTTCAAACTTGAGATCCTTCTGCCTTAGCCTCCTGAGTCTGGGATTACAAACACGAACCACCTTACTCAGCAAGGTGAAGTCTCTAAAGACTTGTCCAAAATTATATGGATTGTTACTGACAGGAAAAAGACTGATTCTTTTTCTTTTTTCTTTTTCTTTTTCCTTTTCCTTTTCTTCTTCTTCTTTTTTTTTTTTTGCCAGTCCTGGGACTTGAATTCTGGTCCAGGGCTTTGTCCTTGAGGTTTATATGCTCAAGGCTAATGTTCTACCACTTGAGCCACAACTCTACTTTTGGCTTTTTTTGGTTAATTAGGGATAAGAGTCTCAAATACTTTTCTGCCTGTGGTTGGCTTCAAACTACCATCCTCAGATCTCACCTCTTGAGTAGCTAGGAGACAGGAGTGAGCCACCAGCATTTGACACACGATTGGTTCTTAAATGAAACTTTTCCTACCTGAGTGGGAGAACTGGGTCAAAGAAAGGCATTTCATGCAAATCTTTAACTGTTCTGATGAGATAAGCCAAGGCCAGATATTATTATTTCACCTTTGCACAAAGGAAAACTGACTTCTGGACAGTAAAAGATGAAGCATAAACTTGGAAGTTCTGGTCTCTTGTGCATGCTTCTTTCCTGGTCTGAGGCCTTCTCTAGAGAGCACTGGCAGTGTGGAAAAGCAGCACATGGGGTTCCTTCTCCTGTCCATGGATTTCTCTTCAAATTGCATTCTTGGGTTACAGAAAAACACAGGATTTTATTATAGAATGTCCCAACAATGAGTCTCAACATTCAATACCCTCTCCTACATTGATGCTTCTGAAACTAAGTGCCAATACCAGTATATCGTCCATTGGAAACGATGTAACAAATTTATCTCTACAAGGTAAGGAAGAATGTCTGGGCCTGTAGATATTTATTTCAAGGACTTAGTTGGAAAATACTTACACAATTACAGCTATATTTTAGGGAAAGCTTTCTAGCTAGAATGTATGGCTGGGCTTTGTTTCTTCTTTTCTTTTCTTTTTTTTTCCTGTTGGATATTTCTTAGTTCAGTAGGAATATTTTGGCCATACCATTGACCCTAGGGGTTAAATGTAGTCAAAACTGTTTTAGTTTTTCCAAGCGGAGACTCCAAGGCAACTTGTGTTCTTGAGTTTCATGGCCTTGGTGTGTGGAGTTGCATCTCCCCTATTGGCTATGTTGGACCAGAAATGCTGTGCTTGCATTTCTGGGAAAGAGGAACTCTTATAAGAACATGTCCTTTAAACCATTAGTTTCTGTGCTGGAGTGTACCTGTGTTGTACAGCATTTGCCCAGCATGTAAAAAGCCATGATAGATAGATATATATATATACATATATATATCTATCTATCATGGCTTTATATTTATATATACCCATCCCCCAGGACTTTGAAAAACACTAGCCTTTAATTTCTGGGCCTGAAACCCAGAACTACCTGGTTTGTTGTTGTCATTATTGTTATTGTTGTTGTTGTTAGAGCCTCTGTCAAGTTCTTCAGCCTCTCTGACTCTCTCAGCATGAGCCTCTCTCTGCCTAATGGCAGTGCCTGACCTAGAGGCGTTGTAAACTCACACTAATAGAATAGTTAAAATCCTCGCTGATGCATGCAAGTGCTCAGTGGGTAGTCATTCTTGCGGCTGTAGGGGATGGTGATGTTACTGGAAATTTTGCACAGCTAATCAACCTTAATCCTTATGTCTGGCTTGAGAAGAATTCAGGCAAAACTCAAGCATAATAAAAAGTGATAGGAAAGTCTATTGGGAAAGAAATTTGGCAGAACTAGATTACATAGTCTAGGCCTGCCATGGCACTTTAGTTCATCCTCAGCTATCTTAAGGATACAGATATGATTGCTAGGTTTAAGCCGACCGATTGACACATTGCAACAATGAGATGTAGAAGACACTATGTTGAAAAACGAACTTTACAATTTAGGCTGGGAGGGCAGGGGGGAGTGTAGTTGTGGTGGTAGGAGGGAAGGGATGGTAGGGGAAAAACAAAGGAGGAGGAAACAATACTTGATACGAAATGTATTCATTACCTTGCTCATGTAACTGTAGCCCCTCTGTACAGTATTTTCGCAATAAAAAAACTTATTAAAAAAAAACAGTTTGTAAGCAGAGGAAACATCAGGGGCACTGAACAAAGTAATGCACAGTTTAAGGGTGCCTGTCTTAAGTGTTGCCTGGCTGTTTTTTTTTTTCTTTAATCTCAGTTCTTTTTCTCCTGATTCCAGAGAAGTTGTGAATGCTGTCTTTATTTGAGGGCAGCAATCTGGTTCCCATGAGATGATTTCTCCCATTCCAGGGTGCAGGCTGGTTATTATAGGTCATTGTCTTGCTTGGGAGTGACCCATCCTGCAAGGCTTAGTCATAAAGCTTAGACATGTTGTGGGTCAGTTCTGTCTTTCCTGGAACCCAAAGTGATTGCACAGTGATGGCGGAGAGGATGGCTCAGGACAATGACAAACACAACATGGAAGCAGAGATGTTCAGGCTTTTCTCCTGGTCACAGCAAAAACAGTTTAAGAACCTGTTACATAGACACTTTCAGTAGACGGAGAATGAGTTGTCTCTAAGGTAAAAATAACATTAGGCTTTGGGGTTTGAGGGCTAATTGGGATTGCCTGTGAGAAAGTCCTATCCTTAGGTCCAGTTTACAGGGCTGAGGTTACCTGTAAATTGGGAAATTTAACTACAATATCTTCTCTGAGACCTTGTGACCTCATCCTCATTTTAAATTCCCTTTGCATTCCCCCATGGCTCATGGCTGACTGCTACCTGACAGTGATACCCAGGGAAGGGACACCTAGTCTACTCGGGAACAAAATATAGATAGATCTTTATTTAAAATGGCATATACAGAGAAACTCACACGATATTAAAGATCATGGAATGGGAATAATATATTTCACACAAGGAGGCAAGATATGGAATAAAGATATTCATAGAAGACTTGGAGCTGGAGCATGAATAAATCAGGAGTAGACATCTCGGTGTGGTACTTGCACTACCTAGAATAGTTAACAGGACTGGGGCTGTAGCTCAATGATAAAGCACTAGCCTAGGATGCACAAAGCCCTGGATTTGATCCAGGGTACACATACATGGACATATCACAACCTCACACACACACACATGTACGCATGCATGTGCACACACACACACTATTACACACATGCAGTGGATAATATTAGTTAAAAACATAGATGCTTCGGCTAGACAAGCTGGATATAAATCCCATCTTAGATACATGTTATTGGAAGAATTAGTTATATCCCTCTCTGCTTCAGTTACTTCATCACAAAATGAAAATAATAGTGGAACTTTGCCTCCTACCTTATGTTTCCTATAAAGTGAATTGAGTTTTAGCTACGAAACTATTAGCTTGTCATCTGACACATAGCCACCACTTGTGGCTTCATTATAATGAAATGTGTATGCTCCCTAAACTTTCTGAACTCTGACATGATAGTTAATGTAGGAATTTGTGGCAATGACATACTTGACTCTGGAGGAATGAAATAACAAACAGGAAAGGTATAAAGTAGAACCACTAAGTAAACTGGAATTTGGATTTCCATCCTAGTTGTCCAGGCTTTTGAGGTTAAGTTGCTCTATCTGTCAAATTGAGTTGAATGAATACATCAGCTACCTTCTTTCAGGATGGTTATGAAGATTGAATGAGATCATCTAGGAGAAAGTCTGTAAGGGAATTATGATCCAGATGAAATGAATGTGACTACTGAAGAAATACATGGGGTAGGAAGATGTGAAAGACTCCCATGCTGTTACTTTGAGTCTTCATTTTTCAAGTTAGCATCTAGTGAGGAATTAGAGGCTTAACTGATAAAGAGGTTTTTAAAGATATTAAACCTTAGTGTGTAATTCATTCGGAATACTGAGGGTCATACTGAGGCTGGTGATACCTACATGCTTGAAATAGTACCATCACCTCACCCAAGGTAGGGAAAAATTTTAAAGAGGAATGCAAACATAAAAATGTCTCTGAGTCCCAAGATCCCATTAGGAACTCTTCTAAAAAGTAGGAAAGATATAATTAAGTGACCTTTCCAACAAATGACTGAATAATATTTTATGCAAAACAGAAATTCGATATAGAGAAGTAAAATACCCATGCTTTCTTTTTCTCAGGTTGTTTGGACAAGTATATGTTAAATCTACTATAAATAGCCATGGCAGCCTTACCTTAGAAAAATTTAAACTAACCTGGCCAGACTCACAACCATTCAGGAAGCTGAGCTCAAGAGAATCATAGTTTAAGACTAGCTAGGGCAAAAAAGTAAAGATCCCATTTCAATCAATCAGCCAGTCCTAACCTATCTTGACCACTGTACACTAAAAATTTGCTTCCAGACCACATATCACACTGTAAAAATTCTTAACTGTATAAATATCCATTCAATTTATTGTATTTTGTATTATAAATTCCATTAAGGAAAGCAATGTGTATTTTTTATTTACTCTCTTCTCTCCTGATGGCTAAGAGATTAAATAATGAGAATGATAATAGCTATGATGACAACAAGTGGTATTTTAGGAGCTAAGGTACTATGCCCTTTCTACCAGTGCTGTAATTTAATTTGTTCAGCAATCTGACAAGGGCAACACCATCATCCTTGATCAGAAGTAGAGAAACTGAAAGCTAGCACATTTAAGTAACTACTTCCCAAGGTCCTGCCACTACTGAGTCATGAGGCCAGGAGCTGAACCCAAGTCTGTTTGGTCCCACAGACCTCTGCTTCAACAGTCAAGGTTCCAACAACCTATGAAATAAAACAATTTATGCCTCCCTCAAATGGCTCAGAGTGTAATAAGGAAGAGATACAAAAGCAATATAACAAGGCTCTATCAGAAATTGCCATGTGAACAATGAAGTCCTACTCCAATGGCTGGGATACAGAGAGGAAAAATGTTTTAACTCAACATGGGAGAATCAGAGTAGGCTTTTGCAAAGAAGGTCATTTCAGATCTAGGTTTTAAAACACAAAATGCATTCACCATGTAATAGCAGATAGAAGTGGAAAGGTACCCACACAATAGGGATGGGTATGAACAAAAGACCCAAGGCAGGATGTAATGTATCTGGAGAAAACATATGCCTTTCTGCATGTCTGGGTCCCAAAGGCAGAATAGGGGGGAAAAATGAGGAAGGGACTCTAATGCCTCTGCTGAGGGCAGTGTCTAGCTCACACTCCGATGAAATGTTAAAAGGGAAATTGGACATTCACATTGGATTCCATTAACTAAGCCTTTCTCTGCCTTCTCTTCATCCTCCTCAAGTTCCTTATCAGACAGACAGGGAATGTATTGTCAGAGAACAGCTTTCAAATCTGAAGCATACTTCACAGAACCATTATGAGTCCTATTGTTTGAGCTGCCTCCTCTTCATTTCTCCACAACTCTGTGGGCCCACTCATTCACTCATCAGTTCCACAGGTATTTTGAGTGTCCAGCAGCTGGTGGATGTTGTGTTAGATTGCCATCCTGAGCTAGTTCCATCTTAATCCAGTTTTAGGACTCATACCTAGACCATCTTTTGTGTTAAACGCACATTTCTGGTCCTTAAAGTGAATGTCTTCAGTCTGTGGTTGCATTTTATTCTACCCAATGTGACTTCATATTTTATTTTATTTGGCATTCATAAGAAGAGTAACACATACAGTTGTATATATTTTAAATATTACCAAAAAGTGAGAAGGAGATTTTATATCCTTAATTGGTTGACAAGAATTTTAGCTCACTTTCTCAGGTCGTGACAAGTTCTTTGAAAGCTAATTTCTAGATGGTTCTATAAGATTGTAGCTAACAGAGCATCAGAATATATACTCATTTACCCTCTGACCAGTATCAAGGTAGACTTGATTAGTCTTCTAATCATTACCACAACCTTGCATAAAGAGAAAGAGTATCAGAGGGCAATAGGGAGAGTGAACAAACAAGCTCTGTGGCCAATTTTACCCACTTCCTGGAAGGAGTTTTTAGTGAAGCCCCCCCCCCATTTCTGCCTTAACTTGCAATAGTGAATGAATTGGGGTGATCATTACCCCATCCAGTAATAGGGTAATGGCAGCACCTGATCCGTTTTGCAGAGGTCATCTATTCAAACTTCAGTTCCACACTGCTCACAAAGTCAAGCATGGGTTCCTTTCTAGGGAGTTGAATTGTGAAATTGGCATCTGAGGGTATATGACCCAATTTTCCCTCTGAGACCCTGACTACTAACACAAAATTCAGTGAAGCAACATTTTAGTGTCTGGAAGTAATCTCAGGCCCTATTTCCCCACCTTTGGCTGATTTCCTAGAAGGCATCATAAAACTCACTGTTTGCTAGAAGCAGTTGCTTGCTTTGATTTTCACTTGGCTGGGAGGTGGGAGGTGTTTCTACAGGCCTATGCCTTGAATGAAGGGTCTCAAATGTTTCACAGTACCCCTTTCTTTGTTACCATCTCTCCATTTCATCCATGAAGGTATTTTAAACCATGAAAATAGAAACTCATATGTGTTCAATTTTAAAGGTTCGCAGGGCTGCTGATGCAGCCCAGCCCTTCTTCACCCTCTCCATCTCTTGTTTTGGCCACACGCTCAGTTCTGCCAGGCTCTCCCTGGCCTTAGGCATTTTGAGCTTCCTCTCCCAGGACTACAAACTCCCCTCCCTATTGGTCATCCATTTCCTATTTGTTCTTTACATCTTTCCAGGAAGCCCCTTGGCCCCTCAAGCTAAGGTTTTACCTAATCCTGCCATTGATGCTGTCATGAATTTTGTGATCTTTTCCATACTACTGAAGGCCAGGCCAGTGTCTGTGTTGCTCATTTTTGTGACCCGCAGTAACAGAAGCAAATACATGTTGGATAGATCTGAGAAAAGATAAGAGAAACCAGATCCTGTCATTAAGGAAAAGGCATGCTATCACACAGAGATGATTTCAGAACATCACAGGCTTTCATGTCTTTGTTGGGTTCAGATCATGGTGGCTCCAGCACTCATTTGTTTTGTGACCTGAGCACTCTAAGAAACTCTGATCCTTGGGTTTGTCCTCATCATAAGAGGGCAAGCTTAGAAGCTGTTGTGAAGATTACAGTAATTGAACCAACACTCACATGTTCCTGTGCATGCTACCTGAAAAGCAATAACATAGAAAAATACAAAATAATAACCATGTGAAGCCTCTTTCATTTTCTTTTATCTAGAACCATTGTTAACTTTTTCCTTAGTTTCCATATCATTATGACATACAAAGACTTGAGCAGAGATCAGCTCAATTGAGTTCAAAAGGACATACATTGGTCCGTCTTCTGTCTGGGGGAGACAGTATAATACAGCAAGAATCCAAAGAACCCAGTTTGGTCCATATCCCTGAGTTCCTCACTGTGGGAGTGGGGCGTGTATAAAGTAGATACAGACAGACAGACAGACAGACAGACAGATAGATCCCTGTAACCAAAATCAGACAAACTAGAAACATAGAAGCTGCTATAAAACTGCAGAGCAAGTGCACTTAGCCCTGCCAAAAAGCACCAGGAGAGGCTCATGGGAGGGATTTCTAAGTCAGTCAAAGCTCAGAAAAGTAACATGGGAAGGGTTTTCCTGGTGAAAGAATAGCATGAACCAATTTCAGTTGTTCTGGAATGCTGAATTAGAGGCAGGAAGTGGTGGGAAGCCAAGCTAAAAATACGAGCAGGACATGGGAGAGGACCACACATGTCTACCTAAGGAACACTTGATTTTTCTTGAGGTCATGAAGAGCATTGAAGGGTTTTCAACAGGAGCATGTTTATATCTGTAATTTAGATACAGTGCTGGCATAAAATTAATCACTACCTCTCTGAGGAAGACTATTAGATAAAGGGATACCTTCTAGATGATTAGTAAAAATCTGTTCATTCATTTCACTCAGTTAGTAAATATTTATTGAGCACTTGCTAGAACTCAAGCTCTGCTGTGGGCTCTGCAAAGATGAGGATATTTGCAACCTTCCCTTAAAGGAGATCATAGACTATAGTGGAAAGGAAGCATCTGCCTGAGTGACTGCACTGGGATGCAGACAGTAATGAGAGGTGGACCACCAGAATAAATTGACAAATGAAATTGGAAAGAGGCTTCCAAATCTATTCCTGTATTAGATACTAGCTTGGTTATAGAATAAGTACTTAAGGATTCATAAAATGCACACTCCCTAGAGATTTTTGTCAGAGGGGCAGGCTCAGGGGTTCCTGGGGTCTCTAGTATACAGTCAAGATTGAGAACCATTGCCAGCAGAAAGGGATAAGAGAGGTTATGTTTTGAAGAAGCTCCAGATGAAGGTGTTATGGGATTATCTCTACTGTGTCTGGAAGGATGGGTAGAATTCAGACAGGTGCTTTCTGGTCAGGAATTCCAGACATTTCAGATAAGGGCTGAAGTATAGGCTGGGAGTGGGGAGGGGGCAGGGCTGGGGGGAGGGTTGGTTGCAGGAAAATATAGCCCATATCAGGGAAGCCCAGGAGCTTTGTGTGTGACTGTAACCTAAAAAGATGTAATGGGGGAGGGGGAAGGGAATAATGAGACACTGTAGTAGAGCACTTGTCTAGCATGTGTGAAGCCATAGTTTGATCCCTAAGATGTAAAAGAGATGAGAGAAAGAGCTAATGGTGGTTTGGAATAATCAAATCCAGGAGATAAGCAGTTAACATCTGAAATGACAACTAATTATAGAGGAAAATGCTAATCTTTCAAAAAGAATATTAGACTGGAATTGCGTCTTAGAAACACTAGATCTCTGAAGAAATGTTTAGGAGAGGTGCAGGTAGAACTGCAAGCATCTAAGACAACCCACTGTTCCAGGGGAGATCTGCAGTTACAGCTACCATTTGTTATGCCTGGAGCTAGATAATCACTTTGCTTTTTCCTTCTTCTTTAAACCTTGAAAAAAAATTTCCTCGCAAAGGGGTAGGAACTTGTCCATGATCCCTTACTCACAATTCCAAAACGTAACGAGCTTAACAGCCACTAATTTGTCATCGCTGTTTGGCCTACCTGAAGCAACATGAGACAATTTATGATCTGTATTTATGCGACATTAGATTAAACATTAGCCTGTTTCACTGCAGAAGTAGCAAATCTGAGTCCGACACGCTGTTTCAGCCCATACCTGCTTTACATATACAGGGCCTAGAATATATTACCTTTCTAAAAATGGAAAGTTTCTGAATCCCAGAACACATCTCTTTTAGAATTTTGTGTAAAGATTGTAGACCCAAACCACAGTTGTCTTCCTGATGCTAAAACTAAATGGTTAAGGAACCTGAGCAACTCCCCAAAGACAAAAGCAAAAAGGGAGCCTGAGCTCCCCTGAGCTCCCACAAAGGGATGGGGCTTGATGGGGAAAGGCTTCTGCACAAGCATTCATGTTGGGCACTGGTGGAGGGGCAGGGGGAGCTGGGTGGAGGAGATGATTATTTGACCCTTGCATGAAAGTTCTAAGTTCTCTGTGATTGGTGGTGGGTGGACAGGAAGGTCTTCATAAAGAAAAGCATGTAGGCAGATAATAGACTCAAAGGTGGTAAAGGAATGTGGTGGTGTATCTTCCAAAAGGCTACTTGTGCCAAAATACCTTCTCTCTCTCTCGCATCGCCTGTAAAGGCAACTGAGATTCTTTATTTCTTCCTTGAGTGAAGGCTCTGAAGACTTTAACTCAAAATAGCTTCGGGGAAGAATAGTAGCTTTCTTCCTCTTATCACCTTGTGCTGTGCTTATGATAGGATATTTCAGAGGCTTTGATCTAAAATAGGTACTCACTGAACATACAGTGTACCAGCAGGCCTTCATACCTTACCTATGCTGTTTCTTCAGCCAAAATGTCTTCATAGCCCCTCTCCAATGAAAATCCACTCATCCTTCAATCTCCTTTCTCTTGGGAAGGAGGTCATGAAAGGGGCTAGCCAAATGAATCCTTTATTTCACTGTGTTTGTTGTTGTTGTTGTTGTTATTTTGTATTTGTCAGTCGTGGGGCTTGAACCCAGGGGCGTGGGTGATGTCCTTTAGCTTTCTTGCTCAAGGCTAGTGCTCTACCACTTTGAACCACAGCTTCACTTCTGTTTTTCTGGTGGTTACTTGGAGATAAGAGTCCCATAGACTTTCTGCAACTGGCTGGCTTTGAAACATGATCCTCAGATCTCGGCCACCTGAGTAGCTAGGACTACAGGCATGAGCTACCAGCACCCAACTCTTTTTACTTACTTTTTTTGATATTACACACAATGGTATGTTTAGGTCATTGTTTGCATAACTGCCTTTAGGAAATAGGAATCAAATGTTTCCAATTGCTCTGCTTAGCTGGCCCAGCTATCAGCTGAGAAAGCAGAGATAGAAAGACACAGGTTCTGCATTGAAAAAGATGAAGCTTAATGAGAGAGGCAGACCAGTGAACAACTATTCTAGGTGTGATAAGTACTGAGACAGAAGCAAGTAGACCTAGACCTCAGTCTTGACCCAGGAAGCACCCAGAGGCACATGATCCTGCAGGACCTCTGCTGTCTGCAGTGGGCAGTCTCGGGGAAGAGTACCAGGAAAGAAGAATGTTAAAGCTTTCCTAGGGGCTCTCCTGATGCTTCCTTTCTAGTCTGTGTTTATGAGAAGAGGTGAGACAGTCTTACCAATAGTACTCACCATTGCCAGACACTTAGCTCACACTCTGGAGAAAAAAAAAAAAATCATTGGTCCTTATAGCTCTGGGCCTGGGCGCTGTCCCTCAGCTCTTCAGCTCAAGGCTAGCACTCTACCATTTGAGCCACAGCACCACTTCCAATTTTCTGAGTGGTTTATTGGAGATAAGAGTCTCACAGACTTTCGTGATGGGACTGGCTTTGAACCTCGATCCTCAGGTCTCAGCCTGCTGAGTAGCTAGGATTACAGGCGTGAGCCACCAGCACCTGGCTTCTTTATAACGTTTGTGATGGTAGTTTCTAGCCTGTCAAACCTGTGCTTGTTCTGAGAGCAGGTAGAAAGATTTAAAACCACCAAGCTCTGAGCTCTGTTGTTCCTATCCCTTCCTAGGGGCCTTTGGATTAATCACGGATGCCAGGAACATAAGAATTTCTTCTTTTTACAGCTCTTGGAATGGGGAAGCTCGAAGCAAAGCCCCTTTGTTTGTGAATAGTGACTAAGATGCTATTCTTAAGACTGTTATTTCCTTCCATCTTAGGTAGGACTTGACAGCTATAATTGCCTCTCTTCTGGGCTCATCCTTTCTTGGCTTCTGCTTGCCCTGAGCCGGGGATCTTGAGTTTGCATATTCCTTAAGGCTCTTGCATTTATTTACCTCAGGAGGAATTTTTTAGATTTGTGATCAGATTTGCCATCAGTGTCTCCTTTGCTTCTCCTTGTGGAGGACAATACTTAGCAATGGGCAAAAATCCAAAAATGCACTAAAAATTGCTTTTTTTTTAAATCAAGGAATAGGCATCAAAATAACATCCTCTCCTTTTGTGACTTAGTTAGCATATGTTTCCTACAACAATTTCCCTGTATGGAGTGACTTCTGATTTTTTTAAGCATCTCTGGTTCTTTGCCATGCTAGCTGGCAGTGTGGAGTGATGTAGGCCATTGGAGATGTAAGCCCAGAGAGCCATGACAGAGATGAGAGTCCCCTCACAGTCTGCTCATCCAGGGAACTTGGGAGAGGGCACAGCAGCCGGCTTTGAAAACATGTTTTGTAAACCATGGATAAGGACAGGTGACTCTCACACAGAATTTTTCTCATTTCCAAATGTATTCTGAAAGGGTATGATGGTACTGAATTATGCTTTATATTTGTGTTTAGTTTTGCAGTTTCACATCACCTTTTAAATTGCAACCTGGAAATCTAAAAATACATACAAAATGACCATGGAATTTACTAAATATCTTTTTTTAATGTGTCAGTTATACTAGTAACAATGTTTTGTTCATGTTACTACAAATAATCAGAAATCTGAGAGTATTTTAAACACCAACATGTTGGTTTCCTTGGATTTGTTTCAATGTGGTGATTATTATAGAATTTTTTTAAAGGAAATGTGGTAAATACAGAATTGCCCATGAAACTTCTGTGATACAGTGAAAGAATTATACATTAGAGCTATATTTGTAAGTAAAGTAATCTAGCAGAATAGTTCAAAGAAGTCCTGAGATCACACAGACGTGTGTGTTCAAATTCCTATACTAGTTTCTATGTAACTAAGTAGCTAGCAAGGTTACTTTATGTCTCTTTTCCCATCTGTTTAGCTACAATGTGAATAGTACCCATGCCTGCTTTGTGGGTGATTGTGGAGATGAATCTAGATGCCATAAAGAAGAGTTGACAATCAGGATGATGATGACAGAAAAAATAGTGTTATCAAGAGTCTGAAACTAGCAAAGGGGAAAATTCCTTCTCACTAAACTAATGCTATAGAATCATGTCCATATGGTCAGGTATTAGTGAGTTTCTAAAAATAGTTTCTTAAAGAGCAGCCAAGGAATGTCTAGACCCGCCAAGCCAATTCTTGGGTTTAAGGAGCCCACAGCAGCACATTAGCTTCAATCCCAGCTTTGCCTTTTACTCACTGTGACCTTGAGGAAGTCACGCACACTCCACTCTCAGTACCGAGAACACGACAGGTTTAAACAGGTGGCTGTGTGTGCAGTGCTTAGAAGTGTCTGGCAGAGGATCAGAACATATGTTTGCCTGTTCGATTGTCTTTGTCTATTCTGTTATTATTTGCTTATTCTTGTTATTTTTTATTATTCTTTATATTTCTATAACATGAAAATTATTTGATGGAGTTTTGTTGTCCTAAATATCTTCTCTGAATAGAATCATATCACACCTACAGAACTGGGCCTGTAACTATTTGAAGCTGATCCCCTCATTCTTTTGAAATGTCTTTGTTTTCCTTGGCTGGTTGCTGCCTACTTTCCACAACAGAGATAAACCCTTTCTGTTTAGAGGACTGTCTTTTATCTTAGGTTGTTCCCACAATATCTCAACCATTATTGTGTCCTGTGCTCCCCAAATGAGGTATTGGAGGCTGGTTGAATCCAGATGAGAAATGCCCAGGCGATTTCCAGGGCTATTTTCAGAGCCATCTTCTGATATTGTAGGGATTAGATCATTTATTTCTCTGGCATCTAAGCTACGTTCATAAAGATGATGCAAGAAAAGTTGGAAGTTTTTCATAGTTACTGTTCGTGTATTGCATGAAACTGTTCAGAAGCTTCATTCACTGATGCATTCATTCATCAAAGACTGTTCTGTTACCATGTCTGTTGTGAGCTAGAAGGCGAGTGCCAGGGATATCAGCATAAACAAGACACTGACTTTCCTTCAAATGGACTCTGGGAGATTTGTAAATCTTCGATGATTCCTCAGTGTTTCATGGAGTATCCATTGTTTCCAGATGCTGCTGCTCCGCAGGAATATAGCACTGAAAAACTGATGCAGTGTCTTTCCTCCTGAAGTTTACATTCTGATTGAGGAAGACAAAGCATATGCTAGATGCCCATAGTTGCCATGAAGAGATCAAACCAGGATTTATTTGCCAGGGGTCTTCATTGAAGATTAAATCTGTTATTGTTGATTTATTTTAGATCATTTTGGGGAATCACCAAGAGCACTGTGGAGTAGTGTGTATGAAAAGCTGGGGTTGTTTCAGTGAGAATTTGTGGATACAGCCGCTTGCTGTGGAGTATGTCCACCCCTGCCACAGCTGGTCTCCAAAGATACTCTCATGTTCGTTTCCCATACTTCAAGGGACACCTCTACTTGGAAGCACTGCAGCTGAGATCCTTGAGATGTAGCTTTGAGACTTCCACACTCTGCATTAGAGGGAGGTTCACTGTACAGGGCTAGATGAGACAGGTTACACTTGGGGCGAGACACACAGAGAGTGGAGCAGAGCTACTCTTTGACCAACAGCGGTTGTGCATATGATATAGTCATTAGAAATCACTATCTTCGCTGAAGATCACTTAAAATATACTATCAGCAGACTCAGCCTCCAGTCTTTCCAGCCTCACACTTGGACACGGGGACTTCAGAGATGTGGGATGGCTTGCTCTTCTGTATGCAGCATGCTAGTGCACATGGCTGTGTCTTTTGTACCTCTGTCTCTCTGTGTGTCCCTCTGTCTTTCTCTGTATGTCCCTCTGTCTTTCTCTTTGTCTTTCTTTGTCTGTCTCTGCCTGTCTCTGCCTGTCTCTGTCTCTCTCTGTCTCTCTTTCTCTGTCTCTGTCATACCTGAGGAGTTATCTTCAGGAAGCTGCTTTTATCCTCTAGGTTGCATCAAAAACTTCTTTTCTCTATTCCCATAGCAGAATTTTTGCTGAGTAGCTAGTAATTTCCTATATTAGATCAGAATGACCCTTGTGTATCTCTCTCCCCAATTCTATCAGTTCTGAAAGTGAAGGGCCTGACTTTATTCATCTTTAAAGCCTTAGTGCCTGCAACTTAGGATTTTGAGGTGACACGAGTCAAATTTGGAACAAGCAGGGACCTTCTTTTAGTTGGAAGAGAGCTGGGCTTGGTGGAACACACTTGTAATCCTAGCACTTGGGAGGTCATGGCAGAATGATCAAGAGTTCCAGGCCACCTTAGGCTACACATTGAGATTCTTTTCTCCAAAAAGAAAAGGACAAAAAGAAAAGAGTTTGGGAGAAAGATGTGCATTGTGGGCCAAGGAAACAGAACATCCAAAAGGACAGAGACTTGAAAAGAACACAGATTTGGGCAAATGCAAACAATTCATTTGGGTTAGAAGGAAGAAAATATGCTGGGGAGGGGTCCAGAATCATGTCAGAAAATTAACTGGGTGGGATTAAGATGGATCTTGGGTGCTATGAAAAAGCATTTGAACCTATTTGAAAGCCTCGGGGAAGCCAACCTGAAGGATTTAAAACATGGAAGGGACTTACCGTGATCAGATTTGTGTTTTTAAACAGATTTGTCTAACAGCTGGGTAAATGGTAAATGGAGGATTACAGGGACTCAGAGGCAAAACAATGAGACTATGAAGAAGTTTTTTTTTCAAACCATAAGTGAAAAAAGCTTGAAGGCAGCTACAGGAAGAAAGGGATCCGTAAGAGTTAAGGAAGATTTGAGGATTCCTTTGCTTGGTTCCACAAAAGTGGAGTCTGGTCTTAACAAGAAGGCTCCTCAGCCATTTCCCAGCCCATTTTCCTACCACTGACCTCATGTCCTGAACCCAGAACTCCCACCTATGGGTGATAGACAACAAAAGTAAAGGGCATCATAAAAAGTGCCAGAAGAGACTTTGAAGGTCATCCAGGCCAACCCTTGCTTTGGTACATGATTGAGATTGTACCCTTCCTCTGAAAATTAGCCATAATCACCCAGTCACCATTGTGTCAGCTGCATCCATCTCATACAGCACTAGTCTCTGATGCTTTCTCATGCATTTCCTTATATTTTATCTCACTCTGACATTAGAATGTAATATGTTGGAGCAGAACCCTAGACTGGGTAAAACAGTGTTCGATCTATGTAGTAGATGCTAAATGAACGATTGTTGAAAAGAGCAGTAAGCCAGGAATAATCAGATTTACTCTTGATTTGAACCAGTGGTCTTTGCACATGCTCTTCATTCAGAGGTTAGTAAATTCACAGTTCTATCTCTGATTAGGGCTTTGCTTATATCAGTATTGCAGAGATTAAAAAAAAAAATCTACCAAGCAATAATACTGTACATGGCTTTAAATACTGAAGAGCTAAAAATAAATGTTACTTCAAAAAAATCGCCCACTGATCAGCTCATAGCCATTAAGACGGTTGCTATTAAAAAAAATAAGTGTTGCAGAGGAGGTGGATAAATTGGAATCTTTGTATACTGTTGTTGGCGGGTGTATACGATGATGCTGTTGCTATGGAAAAGAGTAGAGAGGTTTCTCAAAAGTTTAAAAATAGAATTATCATATGATCCAGCAATTCTACTTCTGGGCATATACCCAAAACAATTGAAAGCAAGACCTCAAAAAGATATTTGTACAACTAGCTGTATAGCAGCATGATTCACTATACCTAAAATACAGAAGCTACCCAAGTATCTATCAACAGCTGAATAAACAAATAGAATGTGTTATGTACATTCATAAGTCCCAGTTTAGAGTGAACAAAATAAGGCTCAGAAAAGTAAAATAGATTGCCCAAGGCACCTAACTTGAAAGGGGCTAAGGTGAGCTCTGACCGTCAGGTACAGAATTGCTGACTGTGCACCCAATGCAAGCTTCTGCCTTGCCCAGAGATAGGAAGGGTAGCTGAATTAACTTGTCTGCTGACTGAAGGATAAGAAAGTAACCATTGGCAGTTTATGTACAGGGCTGAAAATGTCTGCATGGGCAGTGTTTATATGGATGAGTGAAGAGAGAAATAGAGAGGAAGAAAAATAAAGAGAGTGCAAGCCAGCTCCCAGATACCTGCTTTATGTGTCTTGCTCAATTATCCCTCCCTTGCTAAATCTTCAGAGGGCAGGTGTGAGTCAACTGTAAACATGGTAAGAAAAGGTCACCCAACATTCCCTCAGCTGCTAAAATCAAAGTCACTGCCCTGGAGATGAGCTGTGTACATGAAATAAAAAAAGTACCTGCAATGTGACCAGGAGAAGTTAATGGCTCTTGCTTTTTGAAACAGCTTCATTAGAAGTCTTCCTGCCTCCTGTGATGGTAAAAGATGATAAGATGACTTGCAAACATAAATTAAATGTAGTGGGAGAAAGTAGGACACAATAGGAAGGATATAAGGTGAAAGATCAACCTTACTGGACTGGACCAACTCACTGTAGAGTCCTGACCTTGCCCCTCCCTCTACCCTTACCATCTTCATATACTAGATTTAAGATGACTCCTTAGAGGGAAGAGCATATCTCCCAGCAGAGCTGAAAACACAAGAGGATAGTTTAGCTTTATATATAGCTTTATATGATCTATGATAGATACTGTACAATAAAGTATCTCCATATGATACAATAAGGTAAGATCAGGTTTCCCAG
This sequence comes from Dipodomys spectabilis, assembly GCF_019054845.1. Lineage (NCBI taxonomy): Eukaryota > Metazoa > Chordata > Mammalia > Rodentia > Heteromyidae > Dipodomys > Dipodomys spectabilis. The sequence goes on from NW_024870684.1 coordinate 1,349,084, forward strand.
AGTATTTGTCTATAGGAAAGGTAGAGTCAGAATTCGAACATAGGTCTGTCTGGTACCAATGGTTGCCCTTTTCCTCACTCCACAGTGGGAAGTGCAACAACCAAGATATGAAAAAGTAGCAAAATGTCAAAAAGAATAGTCAGAGAAGCCCATACACTCCTTCCCTGGTCCTTCCCAGAGGGCCCATGGGTGGCAAAATCAAAGTCACTACCATAGAGATGGTCTGTGTACATGAAATAAAAATCCTGCAACGTGACCAGGAGAGGAAGTGGCAAGAAAGCAGGTGACAAATGGAGGAGAGGTGTACTTCGTGATGCCAGAACACATGAGCCAAGCCAGTACGAATTATAAACAGCTTTGTTTGGTGTAAGGACAGCCATGTTTTGTGGTGGTTAAAGATAAATTTCCACTATCTTTTGAGATAATTGGGAATATCTTATGTAGCACTTCATACACAAGAACAGGTTGTAACTAATTTTTACTGGTAATGGAAAAATGTTTTTATTGGGCTGAGTGCTGGTGGCTCATGCCTGGAATTTTAGCTACCCAGGAGACTAAGATGTGAGTGTCATGGCTTGAAGCCAGCCCAGGTAGAAAAATCCATGAGATACTTATCTCTAGTTAACCACCAGAAAGCCAGAAGAAAAGGTGTGGCTGAAGTGGTAGAACACTAGCCTTAAGCAGAAAACGGAAAGGACAACATCCAGGCCCTGAGTTCAAGTCCCAGTACTGGCATATACACCCCAAAAAGTTTATATCAACAATTATTATTACTAACAGTTATTAACATTTGTATCAGCAATTTTCAGTATTCTCTCTACATTTTTATATCCTGATAATATTATACATACTTTGAGTGTTTTAAAAAGGATAAATTTATTTTATGCCATCTTTCATCAACAGCAACATTACTGGCTAATGTGGTCCAACCCAAAAGCAATTGCATTTTATCACTATTAAAGCCTCTGACCTTGCAGTGAAGCTAGCTAATTACAAGGCCACTTTTTTTCTGGAATAATGAGACTATGCCCCCTCCCCCCCCCCCCTTATGTTTTAGGAAGAGGTAAGAAACTTCAAGGAACTTCGAGCCAAATTTCAAAAGTTTGACACTCCACCTCTTCCAGGACCTATCAGATTCCCAGCAGGTGTTCTTCAAAAGAGTGACAGGGCATGCATACAATCAACCCAGATTTGGGCCAATGGGAAGCCTCTCGCATCCAATTTCAATTGGCCCCCATCATATTGTTCCAGCCGGGAGTCTCAGGCTCCCAAATCGCAGAAGATGAAGTTTACTCCAAAGAGTGAAATTCAGAAGTGTTTAAGTTCCCCAGAACCTCCAGAAAAGTCTACAGTGGACTCACAAAATTCTCAGAAGGCTTCTTTGCTGTTAGCAGGGACCCAGTCAAGCACTAAGCTATCCCATGAGCAGGAAGGAATGGCGGCCAACAGCTTCAGAGACAAACTCTGGAACTGGGAGAAGGTTTCGTCTCAGAAGAGCCAGATGTCTCCACCCATTCTCATTAACTCTGGCAATAAGACCTTCTGTCAAGAAGAGCAGAAAAGCACAAGACTTGCTCCAGAAAGGCCAAGAAAAAAACTGGAATCAACAGGCCCTCAGACTTTTCCTTCTCAGAGGAACTCAATAGCCCAGAGAGAATCATGTGTGACCTCAAAAGAGCCCCCTTTTCTACTTCTTCAAAATGGTAGGAAGAGTGAGGGGGACCCCAGTGCTGAGAGAAGCAAGACAGCCAACTCTGCCCCTGGTAAGTGAAGGAGTCTCTGTAGGCCTGGGAGGGGAGGCCATTGTATTTATTCTCTTTTTAAATCTTGCTGACTTTGAGTGATCCTATCTGGGACTTGACCGATGTAACATGGCAATTGTAAGCTCTCTTATTAAATTGTAGTTCCAGGTTCGAGTAAAGTGTTTAATCTCCCAGAATTATAATATGAACCTGAACTAACTTGGATTTGGATCCTATCTGTATTTTGTATAAGCACATGAACATGAGCAGTCTTACAAGTCATCTATTATCAGTCTTCTCTGTCTTGGTAAGCAGCACAACTATCCTCTACTTTCTCAGGCCAAAACCTTGGGATAGTATTCTATTCCCCACTCTGCACCCTTTACTCTTTCCATTGCATCTATCATTGAGCTCTTGGTTCTACCAGAAAAGTACGTTTGGGGACCCTTAATTTCTGTCCATTGGTCTAGACCATATCATCATTATCTCTCAACTGGACCACTGTCAACAGCCCATCAGCCTCCTTCCATCAGTGATCTTACCTCCTTGTATTCTGTTCCCCTAGCAGACAGCATGATCCACTAAAGCATAAATCACATCACATTGCTCTCCTTCTCAGCCAGCTCTAACATCTAACAGTATCTCATGCAACTTGGTCTTTGCCTAGTTCTCTTTTCTCTGTTTCTCTTGCCACACTGCCTTTCTTAGATACACCAAGCTGACTCCACCCCAGATCTCTGCACCTGTCATTCCCTTTGCCCAGAACACTCTTCTGTGATGCCTTTGAAGACTTGGGCCCTAATTGTTTTGAAATCTCTGTCCAAGAGTCACCTGTTCTCAGTGGCCTTGTGAGTCACTTTATGCAAAATAGCTAGGCCATTCCTATCATTCCTTTGTCTTCTTATATTGCTTTGGTTTTATTAATACTGCTGATCTCTACTTGGATTATCACTGTGTATTTGTGCTTGCCTAAGTAAGTGAATTATAAAATGATAAAATTTGACTTCCTTAATCACCATATCCCCAGAAAAAAGAAGGTAGGGTTGAGTAATTCATCAAAAAATATTTATTGAATGGTAGACTGAATAGATTGATGGACGAGTGGGTAGTTGGAGGGGTGGATGGATGGATGGTTGGATGGATGGATTATCCTTCTTACAATCCTACTCGGCCTCACTTTGTACTTAAAATAGATCTTAAATTGCTACAATCTTGGTAACATTACATGTTGGCACTTGCTCTGACTTTCTTCCTGCTTCCTTTCTCCTAGCACACAGTAAATATACCACATAGATCTCTAGAATGATCTTATTTGGTTTTTACTTCTTTATCATTAATCTCTTCTCATCATACTGAACCTGGAAGTAGGAATAGATATATATATATCATTATGATTACATATAGTTATGACTTACATACAGTTATTATATATAATTAATTTACTGAAGTTAGTGCTTTCTTTATATCAGTAGTTTTATACATATGTAACAAGAGTTAGGCAGGAGTAAACCAATTGCATCTAAAACCAGAAGCAGAGAGGATGAAGGGGCCAAGATGATTCCTTATTCCAAAGGTCACATGATAACAACTTCCTACCCTCAGTGACCTAAGGCCCTACTACAAGGGCCCACCCCTTAAAGGATGCATTCCTCCTAACACCACCACCCTTCAAACTGTCAAGTCACAATGGATCCTCGCGGGACACTCAAACCTCACCAAAACCACAGCACTCAGAGTTTACAAATATTGTATGGGCTATCCTATCTTTACCAGCCTCTTCAGTAGCCAAGGTAGGGCACTATGATTGGTTCTGTAAGAAGCATGAGGTGGCCCGTTTAAGGCAGATTGGTCTTCTCTGGGCTTCTGCTTCCTTCTTATGATAACCTAGAGGTTATGTCTGCCAGACAGTGTCACCCTAGAATAGAGGCAAGCCTAGATGACCCATTGTAAGAAAGTCCTTGGTCAGCCTAAGGCACTGAAATTTAGGGAGTGGTCTGTTGTGACCACCAGTATTATTTACAACAACTCACTTAGCAACCTAGATGACCCTGGTGTTTAATAACTAAATGATCTGCTTTCCACAGAGAATATACTAGAAATCAAATGCCTTCTTTAAGGAGGAGATATGCTCCCCCTGCATCCCAAAGTTGTTTCTTCAACACTTATATTTTAGGCCAGGTGCTGATGGCTCACACCTGTCCTACTACTCAAGAAGCTGTGATCTGAGGATACTAGTTCAAAGCCAGCCTGGGCAGGAAAGTCCATGAAACTCTCATCTCCAAATTAATCACCAGAAAACTGAAAGTGATGCTGTGGCTCAAAGTAGTAGAATATCAGCCTTGAGGAAAATCACTCAGGGATAGCACCCAGGCCCTGAGTTCAAGCCACTCAACCAACAAAAAAAAAAATGCATTTTGTTGGCTCCTCTGCCCCCAGGTTATGAAACTTTGAAATAAATAAGGATTTCTAAATTCTGTTATCTATTGGCATATAAGGATGAGTATGCTCTATATGATGAAGACCACTTCTGGTCAAGCAGTTATTCCTTAGCTTGCCATAGAAAGCTACCAGAGATTTTTATTGCATACTTTGCTGCGATTCAATGTCACATCAATATCATATGATAAAATTAAAGGAAATTTACCCACAAACATTTTGAGGTTCTCTTATTGAACTGAAATCCACTATGATCCACTATAATTTTTTATAATAATTGTGCTTTCCTGCTCTCTATGGACATTGAATACTTCTCAAATAAAATTTAATTCCTTTAAAAACACAATAATATACATATATATTTCAAGTCAATAGTCATATATGTATGTGTGTAATGGAAAAGAAGGATGAATAGAAAGAAAGATGGGTGAGAAAGAGTGGGAAAGAGTAAAGGAGTATCAACTACCCATGGATGGAAATATTGAGAGTTAAAGGAAATGAACATGTAATTTTCTTAGCACAATACCTAGAAAAAAGTTAGGAGCCCAGTTAGTGAACAATGTTTCATTTCCCCTATGTCTTCTCCCTAATTTGGTGAAATATGATATTGGGAATTACAGTTGCAACCTAAGAAGAAAGAAATTTAGCCCTGAGCTTCTGGGGGTTTGACTACTACTGGGGGTGGGGGGAGGGGTGGGGGGAGAAGCTTCACCCCCCCCTTTGGAACAGCAGAAGACAACACAAGGAAATCTCCAGAGGGGGACATGCAAAGCCCCAGTCTGCTGCCTTTGTTTTAGCATGGGTGGCCCACACAGTAAACCACAGTGTTCTACAAACCAAAAGTCAAGCTGCTTCAGTTTATATAAGATTTTGTGTTTTTTCTAATGTAAAGGGCAGATATAATTTTTATATATAATAATGGAATTTCTATTGGAATTAGGTTTGTGAATGCAAAAGTAAAACTATATAAAATTAAGATTGTCCTAGACATAAAACTAACAAGTGCAAAGTACCACAAAGTCAGCTTTGAAGATAGTCTGAGTCTATGAGACCTAGAAATCAGAGACTAATTCTTATTCCACATTATAGCCCGTATTATTGGTATACCATAAGTGCTTGAAGAATCCTTCCAGTGAGTGGTCATAGCAAATCCCTCCTGAGGCAGGTTCTGTACTTGGAAGATCAACATGATGTAATGCCCGCCTAAGGGAATTTATCCTTTTATCCTTATTGGGACAATGGCCAGGCTTCCTGTTACTCTGTAAAACTGAGGTAGTGGTATTAGCAATGTGTTATCAAATACATATCATTGAGCAAGCGAGAGAGATGGGGGGAAGGGGGAGAGAGAGAAAGAGAGAGAGAGAGAGAGAGAGAGAGGAATTAATAGAAATTTACAAGAGAGAAAATAGCAGCCCCAGAACCTAGAAGGACATGACAAGTGTCTTAGAGAAAGGAGAAACTCTGGTGGGTTTTAAAGCCCAATCTGGACCTCTGGAAAGCCGGTGCTGTATGTGAAAGCTTAGGTATCACGTAGAAGAAAAGAATCTGGAAACAGGTAGGGCCACGTAGTGTTGTAAATGGTGGACGTGAACAGGCCCTGCTGAGTTCCTGCATTGGACATCAGATTGGTGCCATGAGCAGGTATGTGTTTGGACTGGAGCCTAATAATTGCTAGATGGAGAACAGATAGGAGGGAAGGAACCAAAACTGAGGTTGAAAAAAAAGTTTCACCTGAAAAGTCATCACTTTCAGTGACCTCACGTTTCCCTGTCTGTGCTCAGAAAACCAGCCAGATAGCAGGCATCACCAGCTCCCCCAAACAAAGCCACTGCCTTCCATCGAATCTCTGGGTCCACCTCCCCCAAAGCCGCCAAAGCCCCCCACCGTGAACCTCCAGGCCTTCCAGAGACAATCGGTTGGTATGACCAAGACCCCAAAAGAAGGTAAGGAAATGTACAGAGCAGCACTACACATGGCCAGCCTGGAGCACACACAGCTTCCATGCTGCTTCCTCATGTCACCTCCCTCTCCTCCCAGACCCCGAGGGAACAACGCGACCACTGCCCTTCCAGGGAGTGGCACAAGCATCACTACTATTCTCAAGTACAGGCTGGGGCAGCTTGCCCACAAAATGACAAATCTGCTAGAATTGGCCTCTTATCACTCCTGGGCCCACTCACTTCCTCTGGGAGCATTGCTTTTGATCACTGGGAATCTGTCCAAGAAGAAACAAACAAAAAGTTGGCTGGGCAGAGAGGCAGTGAACCTTTCAGTTTGCTGCAAAACCTGTGTTGCGAACAGAGTCAGCAGGAGGGAGGTGAAGATGAGGAAGCCAATTTGAACTTGACCTGAGATCCTTTTGGCAGAGTTCCCCTCCGCCCTTGTGACCTGCCTCCAACAAATTCAGCAAAGGCCCAGGCCCTCTCTAATCCTTTCCAGGAAGCAGCCCTGGGAGCCATTTTTTCTGTGTTGTTTTGTGTCTTGTTTGTTCCATTATTTTAAAAGAGTACTTCTGGTCCCTTGTGGCTCCTACCAGAGCCACATGTTGCTGACACCGTAAATGCCTTTACTTATGTTTGCTCTAATGAAACATGAGGGGAACATATACTGTGAAGTGAGGTGTGGGGCTGTGTTAACATTTGTTTTCTTGTGACCATCAGCATCAGCAGATGGTATATCCACAGAGCTAATGCATCTTTGTTCATTTGACTGCTTTGGGCAACCTCATGTTGGAATTTCTCTAATGCAAAGGCTCACCCAGAAGCATTCATGAGAATCACCTAGAGGTCTTGCTTAAACTCACATTGCGGGGCCTCATCCCCGGAGTTTCTGATTTGGTTGGTCTGGTTGAGAGCCTGAGGCTTTACCTTTTAATAAATTAACAAGAACTGCTGATACTCCTCGCCCATGAATTATACTTTGAGAACCAACAATACAAGCCATGCCAAGTCTTATCCTAAAAGAACATTCTGTATAGGGAAACAGCACCCTTGGAAGTATACTTTAGTAATACAAAAACTCAGCTCCATCCATATCAAAGAAGGGTATGGGTAAATTTTCTGTTTTCTTTTTTGGTACTTGGGATTGCTACTATGTGTGACTTTCTTTATGTAAACATTAATTCAGAGAACATAGAACAAAATGCTAAACCTTTTATAATAAAATGAGCTTCAGAGAACCCAGCTCTTCTACCTGCAAACTATATATAAGTTTGAATGGTGCTCACTGAGCCTTGTGTTCCTCATCTGTAAAATGGGGAAAGTGGGAACTTCAATAGCAGAGGATTATTATGATTATAATATGATAATATCTAGGCATACTGGAAAATACTCAGTAAAATCTTCTGTGTTATTTCAGCTATTGAGCAGCCAAGCTATCAGTATTCTCTGTGCCAGACCCTGTGATGGAAATGAGATTAAACCCCACAGAAGGGTTGGTCCTCAGAAAGGTCAAAGTCAAATGCAAGGAATTATGCCCATAAATAACACCATAAAGTATGGTCATGAACTGCAGTATAGGGATAGTTAGCTGGGAGTGATACAGTAGGCAAGAAGAACATTGAGTCACAAATGAGCTACCAATACTTGGTCTCTGGGGAGTTAGAGTCATGCCATGAGCAACGTTCACGTTCACCAGCACACTGCCAATACTTCCTCTTCCCTCTGTCTCTCTTGTTCTTGCAGTGTCTGTGAAGGAGGACCATTTGTCTCCAGAGAGGTAAGTATACATTCCTTAATTGGGCAGAAAGGAGCTCAATTGGTGAGACTATTTGGCCTACCCACTCGTGAGCAAGAAACACAACCCAAACGTCTGTATTTCTTGAAAATGTTGCAGGAAGGACAGATTTATAAGCAGCAGACTTCAACTTCTGCTTCCACTGAAAGATCAAATAAACTGCATTGGGCTGATGTTAAGTTGCAAAGATGGTCCTCCGAGGTACCTTTTTATTGTACAGATGGGTTTCACAAATGGAAACATCAGCTTCCATGGGCATCGGAGATATTAGGAGTTGGTGTTCTGAGGTCCTCTTTCTAAAAATCTGCCATGGGAGTGTCAATTCGTTAATTCTCTCAACCACATAACACCTGATGAACCCGTGGAGGTATTGTGGACTGATTGAGCTGGCCACGTTCTAGAGATCTCCTCATCTGGTTGTCTCTGGAGGGCTGTAGATACTGCTATCCTCATTTTTCAGCCCAAGGCTCGAGGTCAGAAAATTTACCAGTTGCCATGCTGTGATTCTTACCCAGCTAAGCCAAACTCTTTGTTTTATATTATAACAGGATTATATTTGAAATGAATTACTTTTATAGTTCTCTTAACTTTTTACAGTGTACATTCATCAAAAGGAAAATACAAAAATAGAGAAAAAGTAAAGGTATAAACCAAACTGTCTTGACTCTATACCTCATCTCCCTCACAAAGATGGTCTTGTTGGCAGGGAGGCTAGTCTTAAGAGGAGAATCGAGTTCAAAAAATGAATAAAATATTACTGATTCACCCACCAAGTATTTATAATAATAAAGTGTATTATGTTAGTAATAGAAGAAGGTACAAAATTCAGAGGTTACACCAATGAGGATGTGGTCGTATTTCCTTGAGAGAGTCATCAAAGTTCCTAAAGTCCCTTTTCTATTGCTGCAGTAATATTATCTAATAAGTACACTTCAGCAATATAGAGCTGTGAGTACAGCTAATCCAGGCTGGGGTCCACTGGCTTTGTGCATATGTTTGCAACCAGTATGGATCATCTAAGCAGCTGTTTTGATATTGACTATGGTTGCTCAGATGTTGGGGATTGCTTACAGTTAAACTGACCTAGGATTGCTTTGGTGCTGGGATGACTGAGCCCCTTGAATTAGTACCATTTCCCTACTTCCAGCAAACGCTTGTACTTCTGGCAGTGAGAGCAGATAAGCAAGACAAGTACAATAGCAAAGACTTTATGAGCCTTTGCTGTTTTACATTCACTGGCTTTTTATTGCTCCAAGCAGCTCTCATGACTAAGTCCAGTCAGAGTGGGAGGGCACTGCAGGATCATGTGACAATGGATAGGGATAAAGAATAGCAATATGAATCCAATCAACCCATCACTGACGGAAAAAACACTTGAAATGACTATAGAGAAGGAATGACTGCTGGGTAGCATGGAAAGGAATGCTATAGGCAGAGGCAGGAGATGTGAAGTAATCTATATTATTCATTAACCAAGAAAGTACTGAGTTGAGTTAGGAAAGAGGCAGTATAGAAATGGGATTGTAAAATAGACAGGAACCCTATGGTGAAGATGCATGTACCAAAGAATTGATAAAATGGTGAACAAGGCTCAGACTGGGCCTTGTTTGCTAGATGCAATTGCTAGATGCAATTCATGAGCTCTGAGAACTCCTAGCTCAGCGTTCCTCTATTTGAATCCGCATAAGGTAGGTCTGCAGAGATACATCTTGTGTGTATTTTTGTGAAAGGGGAACAATTTTGTGGCTAGCTCAGGCAATAGTTTTCCCTGTTTCTTCAGTGAGCACAGATTCCAGTGACAACTGAGGAACAAGGCGCCTCTGCTGTGCTGAGCCCATCTTGGTTGCCTCATGGCTGTCATAATGTGAACATCTTACTATACTCTGAGTAGGCTGGGGTTGTTCAACTAGATATGCATTTTCTCCACATCATGGCACCAAGCAAACATGATTTCTATAAGCAGGTTAACCACAGAAACAGCATCTGTTTCAACCTGAGGGACAAGCTTGTTATCTCCCTTGTTGGAGACAGCAGCCGGTTTCTGATGGGACACCATGTTGCCGAGCGTGTACAAGGGCAACTTTTACTCTTCAGTTCTTTCACACTGACTTTAGAATACAACTGCTGTCTAAAATGGGGGGAGGGGAGCATGCGTGTGTGCGTGTGTGTGTGTGTGTGTGTGTGTGTGTGTGTGCGTGCGCGCGCACGTGCATGCAACAGTAATGGAGCTTGATCTCAGGGCCTTGTACTCTCACTTAGCTTTTTCACTCAAGGCCAGGACTCTACCGCTTGAGCCATACTTCCACTTTCAGGTTTTTTTCTGGTTAATTTGAGTTTCATGGACATTTCTCAGATCTCAGGCTATTGTAGACCTAGCATCACAGATGTGAATCAGCGTGCCTAGCTTGAAATGAGGTTTTGTTGTACATTATCTACGGTGTGGACAATGCTACTATAGGGACAAAAGATGATAAAAAATAATTAAGGACCAGGATACTTAGTAGAGGACTTACAGAAGATAGAAAATTTTCAGCTCTAGCTTAGTGGTAAATGCATCTTCCTTCCCATAGTACCTTAAGGCGGGTGGGGCAAGGTATTATCCCTAGAAAAAATACATTCCTAACATATGGTTGGTAGATGGATGGATGGATGGATGGACCAATTAGCATTCAGGCTGGAGATAGAAAATAATGCAAAGTAGGGATGAAGTAATAAAGAGGAGATAATCAGACACAATGTACTCTAATGTGAAAAAATAAGCTATTGTTGGATTATAAAGTGTAGTCAGCCCTTCTTATATGCATATTTTGTATCCATGAATTCAGATAATCTGGAATTGGAAGTGTTTACGAAACTTCTGCTTGCCTTGGATATGTCAAGACACCTTATCATCTATCATCTGAACAGTACAGAATAACAATTACTCACATACGCACTTACATTGTAGCTATTATTAGCAACCGAGATATTATTTAAGTATTTAAGAGGATATGAATAGGTGGATACAAAGTACTAATCCATCTTGGTATCCACAATGGATGGTGGAAACAACTCTGCACAGATATTGAAGGACAAATTCATAGCAAATGCCATTTTAAGGAGTTCAAACTCTTCTTATGAAGGATGTTAATTCCAAGCCAGGTGGCCAGGCTCACACCTATAATCCTAGCTACCGAGATCTGAAGATTGTGTTTTGAATCCAGTCCAGGCAGAAAAGCCTGTGAGACTCTTCTCCCCCAAATAAACATTTAAAAGAGCCAGAAGTGGAGCTGTGCCTCAAGTGGTAGAATGCTAACCATGAATGAAAAAGTTCAGGACAGTAGCCAGGCCCTGAGTTCAAGCCCCAGGACTAGCACACATGTGCATGCATGTGCGCGCATGCACCTCCCCCCCCCACAGAATGTTAATTTGGATGTATATTACCATAACTTCCAACAGCCTTAGATACAATTTCCATGGAAACCGGTATTTGTTTGGGAAAAATATCTCCCATGTACAGTGTAACAACTTTCAATACAGATATTAGATTTAAAAATAGTTAATGTAATATCATTACTTGAAAAGAACATGGTGATTATACAATGTAGCCAGGTCACATAAAATGTTAATGAAAGCCTGGGCTTTGAATCAACCCTTTCCACTTAACACATATAAATTTGAATGTGCCTTAAACTTTGCAAACCTCAGTTCAACCTTTGCATTATTGGCAGCACAATATTGATATAAGCTGTGCTGCCAATAGTGATATAAGCTAATTCATGTTATGATGGTGAGGGTTGAATTACAAGGTGTTTATCATAGTTCCTGACATCTATAGGATGACGTATGTAGCTATTATATAACTTCCCACCAAAGGAAAAATCCTTGTCTCCAAAATATCCCTTGATGAGAAACTTGGTCCTACAAAATCCACTATTTGCCTTTGTTGGAGCAGATATTTTCCCCCATTCTACACATATCTATTAAGCACATACTATATACCAAACATTTTTCTAGAACTCTGGACCTGGTCACCGTCCCTCAGCAATTTAGTTCAAGACTAGTGCTCTACCACTTGAGCCACAGCGCCACTTCCAGTTTTCTAGTGGTTTATTGGAGATAAGAGTTTCATGGACTGTACTTCCCCGGGCTGGCTGATCCTCAGATCTCAGCCTCCTGAGTAGCTAGGGTTACAGGCATGAGCCACCAGCGCCTGGCTTACCAAACATTCTCATATGCACTACCAATGTGAATCACTCAAAATATCTTACATGACTCTGTGAATGCACACACATTTCCTCCATCAAGTTAAGCTGGAAGATAAAAATGAGCTCTACCCTTCAAAATGCCAACCCTCTTTCCCATCTAGGACCTATTCTTTTTTACAGACATTGCTTTTACCTTTTTCTTTACCCAACAGTTCTTAAGGAATATAGTCATTACGTTATTCTCCTTTGTGTTAAAGCTCACATTATTTTCACCTATTATTCATGAAGCAGAAGTCTTTTGCTCTGGCCATATTTCTACATATACACATTGTAATCACAAGAACCTAGTGCATCTAGAGGTGGGCCATGTTTCATTTCAGGGCTTCTTCCTACTGCAGGTCAAATATGAGTGGTAGCCTGATGTGACAGAACAAGTACATATCCGGAGTCAGATGAGTGCAGGCTCAAGCTCTTCTTCCACACCTTGGGCAAGCACTTCACCATTCAGATCTTTAATGGACACACAGCAGTATTGCTTCTTCCTCGGGCTGTCAATCATCTTCACTGTGTTGTCATGGGGACCAGGTGAGATAGAGTGTATAAAGTATGGAGCACAAGGACATGTTTGATGAGTTTCATTGGTCTCTTCCATCCCTTGTTATTGCTAAAATACTAACATTTCATTAGTTCCCTACAGTACAATGGCTCTTTAGAGGTTATGCCTACTCTTTACTCTTTCATGCAAACCAAGATTGCTGCATCCCTTGTAAACAGCAGTCACTGTTTGTGTGAACAAAGGAGATGGGCCTCAAGGCAGCAGTCTGTACTGGTCCTTTCAGCACTCCAGAGTTGTGAACTATTTTATTATTTTATTTTATTCTTGTCGGTTATGGGGCTTGAACTCTGGGCCTGAGTGCCGTCCTTCAGTACTTCAGCCCAAGACTAGCACTCTACCACTTGAGCCACAGAGCCACTTCCAGTTTTCTGGTGGTTTATTGGAGATGAGAGTCTCAAGGACGTTCCTGCTTGGGCTGGCTTTGAACCATGATCCTCAGATCTCAGCCTCCTGAGTGGTTAGGATTATAGATGTGAGCCACCGGTGCCCAGCTAATGCACTATTTTATTCATTCCCTATGAATCTGACTTCTGTCCTGTTAAGAAGTGTCAGGGGGTGATCCTGACTCAGATGCTGAGGAAAGGGATCTGAGTAGAGAAGGTACACAGAGCATCAGATGAGGTTCTGCAGGTACATTCTCAGTATTCTTTGTAAATTTTTGTCTTTGTAACTTGAGAAAGGTTCCTTCCACAGCACCCCCTCTTGCCCCCGCCCCACAAGGTGGTACCAGTCTATTTTGAATCATCTGGGTGGTGCCCTTGTTGGTACCTAGGCATTTGGAACAAACTTTTGTATTTGTGCTTTTAGGGTGTCTACCCCATGCAGAGTAGAAACACAAAACCTTCTGGGGCTGGGGCAGGTCATGGAACTGGGACTGCCTAACACAGCAGGGAGAGGTTGGTCCTGGGGCAGTGGAGGGAAGATGTCTTACCCTTTAAGGCATGCAAATGAAACAATGACATTATCAGCAGTACTGTGGCTGGTGCATTTACAGCCCTTGTTTGCTTAGTGATAATTGCTATATAGTAAAACCTTTTAAAGATTATCAACTGGAGTTTAATTTGGGAGAAACTAAAGGAAGTTTAGAATGACCATGAAAAGCTTCCTTTAGGTGGTGGCATGCAGCCTGATGCCTGAATATAAAAGCCTCCAGTCATGTGAAATTCTATGACAGCATTCCAGGGGAAGGAATAGCTATGTAACGTTACCAAGGAGAACCACACTTTAAGGTTTAAAGAACTAGAAAAGGAGATCATAGCTAAAGCTCAGTCCGAGTGACACTGGAGAATCATGAGGCACCATATGATTTGGGGTTTGCTTGAAATGCATTGGGAAGCCATGGGAGAGTTTGAAGCCATGGAGTGACATGAGCTGATGTTGACTTCCTAAATACCAATCTATATATTGCATAAAAAATACATTTAGAGGGGAAATAAAAAGACAAGTTAACCCTGCAGCCACAGCATAAATAGCAGCACTCACAGTATCCATTCTAAGTATGTTAAGTACAGGATTCCTGTCTCCTAGCTAAATAAATGGAGTCACAGACATGTTAAGAAACTTGTAATGGAGAAGTAGAACGGTGACATAGGAAATGGATGGAGGGTCTGCTTCAGGGGCAATGCAGCAGACACTGGATGAGCTATGGGAAATGGGGTCTGAGGGAAAGAACAAGAGCTTTCAGGTTGCCATTTCCCTCATTATTGTTGGTGTTCAGGTGAAGTGCTTGGCCCACAATCAGTGCTCACTGTAAGACAAGAATGGTTCTTCCTGAAGCTGTTTGAGGCTGTTTTCTACTTTATAACAAGGTCAACACAAAGCATGTCAAGGGGCCTTTGTGCATGTTAGACTGCTCCTCTTCAGGCTAAGTTTAAAATGTTGAATTATGCCCTGCTGAATGGCTGCATTGCAGGTAGGGAGGACAATGAAAACTGATCTCAGTGACCAAGAACAAAAGAGGCCTCTCTGGTAGGAGTACTCAGGGCTATTCAAGAGGTATGGAAGCCAGGGAATCCCAGCCTACTCAACTGAATAGCTCTGGGGAAGAAGAAAGAAGAGAGAGAACTTTTGAAGCCTTTACCCTTTGTAGTTTTAGATATGGAACATCCACGTGGCTTCCCTTTGAGCCACCTCAATAATGTCTTTTTATCTCTTTTCAATTGGAGTTCAGGGGAATCAACACTCTTCACCCTGGCTTTTACAAAGGTATTAGTTGCAGAAGCAAGAGATGTATTCATGTTTGCCTTCTTTCATATTTTGAGGGTTTTTCCTTTATAAAAACAAATAATCACCCATAGCTTCTATTTATTGAGTACTTTCCATAAGCTAAGTCTGTGACTTACCCTTAGGTCCATTCTCTCCTTTGGAAATTCCTAGCTACAATCACTCCTTGAAGGAAGTGGTCATGGATTTCTGACTTGGATGACATAACTGCTTCTGGAGTACCAGGGTCAGCCAGGTTCCCAATAGCTCAGCCTCAGCCAACTCAGGCCACAATTTACATGACTCTTCATCCCATCAAAGGAGGGCCAGGTGTAATACTTAAGGTCCACTCTACCATGTGAGCCTGAGTATATTCCCCCAGAAGATGTTCTTCTATGCTGGCCCTAGAATTTTATTTTCTGTCTGCAGAGAGATCTGCATGATCAAGACCAGCCGGGATGCGACTAAGTTATGGAAAACTTTGGAACTATGACTTGTCTTTTCTCTTCAGTAGCATTCAAATCAATATTGAAAAATGTCATGATGAAGAACAAAGTTTCACTCTCTCAAGTTGGAGACTTGGAGCCAAGTGTTGTACGTAATAGTACATTCAGAATGAGAAAGGTTGACTGGAAGCTAATATTTAAGTCTGGCCATCTGCTGGGGATTGTCTGGTACTTTTATATCTGTAAGATTCATTTTATCTCCATGGCCAGGTTAGAATGGCTTTAGTAATCTCATAGATTGGAAATCTAAGGCCAATAATGTTTCTTGACTTGCCATAAAATGTAAGATACTACAGAGCTTATTTAGGGTATGGTCTCTGGATTTTATTAGAGATTTTCAGACTCACCCACCTGTGTCAGCACACTAAAAACACCATAAGAAAAGGGACCATCTGTGTTCTTATTTCTGTTTTTCTAGGACCTAGCACACAGTGGACAGGTGAAGAATTATTATTTAATGGCTAAGTGATGGACCAATGAAATGAAAAATAAACAGAATGATACTGAGAAAGATGGATAAATTGTATTATATCAACTTCTATTACCTTTGTTTGGCAGTATTGGGCTTGTTAGGCAAGCATTCTACCACTTGAGCCATGTCCCCAGCTCTTTTATTTATTTTAGTTAAGACTCACACTTTTTTTTTTTCAGGTAAAGGGTAGGTTTATTCAGTAGACCTGCTGGGACCAGGCAAGGTTGGCACTCCACGTGGCTGGGAAAGGCCTGGGAAAGAGCGAGAGCTGGGAACGAGAAGAAAGAGAGAGAAAAGAACTAGAAAAGAGCAGAGAGAAAACTAGAAAAGAGCTAGAAAACTGCAGAGAGAGAAAGCAAGTCTGGGAAAGGTGGGAAAGAGAGAGAGCTAGGAAAGAGAAGGGCGCTAGAAAAAAAGAGGAAAGAGCTAGAAAAGAGCAGAGAGAGAGCTAGAAAAGAAAAGGGAGCTGGGAAAGAGAAGAGAAGGAAAAAGCTGAGAGCTAGAAAAGAGCAGAGAGAGAAGACTCACACTTTTTGACTGGGAAAATTCTTGTACCACTATATCCTCCTACCTATCCCTTTCATGTACAATTATAGGCATGAACCACATTTAGGTTTTGTTGAGATGAGGGTCTCACTATTTATCCCAGGCTGGCCTTGAACAGTGATTGTCCTGATCTTTACCTCCAAAGTACCTGAGATTACAATTATGTGCTAACACATGCGCTCATCAGCTTCCATGAACATTTATGTTACCTATGTATTTTGCATTAATTTGCATATCTAATATTATATCCTTCTAGTATTAAGGCTAAATAGGGCAATCTGAGCTCTCTATAGTTTTCCCTTGTGTATTATGTAAAGGCTATTGCCATGAGAAAAATCAGGACTCACATGAAACATCCCTCTGCTCCTTAGCCTAGAGTCCAGCTCTAAAGGGTATACTGGTCCTTATTTTTGTAGCTTTCATGCAAGGTACAGTCCTCCCTTTCCTCCTCTCCTGTGGATTCATTACTCTTCAAATTAAATACATATTTAACTAATCATCAAGCACTTGACATCTATGTTGAATAGAATAAAACTCAAAAGCCACAAATTCTCTACTAAGGCCAAGGAGATACTTCTCTGTAGACTGGTTTATTCTCTAAGCCTCTCTCCTTAACTCTCTTACCCTTTGCCCACCATCTTCAACCCATAAACTTGTCTGCTGGATACTCTTCAAACATGACAGACTAGCTGGCACCAAGCAGGGACTAGAGGTAGAAGCCAGCATAGTACACATGAGGCCCAGTTCGGCCCATAGTACCATTTACCTTTCTTTCCTTTTTTTTTGCTTTTTCTCCTTCTTTCCCCCAGCAACCTCTCCACCATTCTGTACAAGTCCTAAGGCTTGAACTCAGGGCATAGGCACTGTCCCTGAACTTGTTTTGCTCAAGGCTAGTGCTCTACCACTTGAGCCACAGCTCAATGATTAATTGAAGATAAAAGTCTCAACGACTTTTATGCCTGAGGTTGGCTTCAAACTTCTATCCTTACATCTCTGCCTCCTGAGTAGCTGGGGTCATAGATGTGATCTACTGGCATTTCCTCTTTTTCTTTCTTCCTTTCCTTCTTTAATTCTTCTTTCTTTTAGTAAAGGATCTCACCACATATCATAGGCCTCAAATTCATGATCCTCTTCCTCAACTTCTCAAGTACAGGTATTATAGGTATATGTATCTGTGTAATTAAAGTCTGATTAAATAGAATAGTAGAAGTACTTGAAAATTAGCAATGTCAGGTTGTGAATTACAAGGGAACAAAAGCATAAATTTGGTAATTAGATAGCTTTAGGCTCACATTTGTTTTCCATGTAATGTTGAAAAATAAGTATCACTGGGTCTTCCATTTCCTCACCCAGGAAATGGTGATACCAAATCCTACTTACATTAAGATAAATACAATTCTGAATGTTGCAATAACAATTTTTTGTGCCAGTACTGGTGCTTGAACTTGAATTCAGGGCCTAGATGCTCTCCTTCAGCATTTTTTGTTGTTGTTGTTGGTTGTGAAGCTTAAACTCTGGGCCTGGGCGCTGTCCCTCAGCTCTTCAGCTCAAGGCTAGCACTCTACCGCTTGAGCCACAGAGCCTACTTCTGGCTTTTTCTGCTTATGTGGTGCTGAGGAATTGAACCTGGGGCTACATTCTCAGCCCTCTCCTTCAGCTTTTTCGCTGAAGGCAGGCACTCAACCTCTTGAATCATACCTCTAATTTTATTGATATGGAAAAACATAGTGTGTAGGGCTGTGTAATTTTGTTTGTATGTTTGTGATTGAAGTCCTAGCAGAATTAGGTTATGATACAGGTGCTGATAAGTGATGTGTGTGTGTGTGTGTGTGTGTGTGTGTGTGTGTGTGTGTGTGTATTTGAGATCCACAGCATAGGTGTCACTTTTTACCGATTGAACTCAAGAAAGATTTCATAAGGTGAATATCTTTTGGGAGATTAGTCTGACAAGAAGCACATTCTGAAAATGGGAGCTTCACACTTCAGTAAATGAGAAGTCAGATGGTCTCATGTTTCGTTATTACCAGAACCTGTAAAACATCACACAAAGATAGTAGCTGCTAGCTAAGCCACTTTTTTGTCTCATGCCTAAAATGCATGGCCCACTGGAATCAAAAGAGGAAGAAATCATTTTCAACCTAGATCTACTCTCCTGATAAAACTATGCACTCCAATCTTTCTGTTGAAGTCTCAGTCTTTCTATCTAAGGCAAAAATCTTCTTTAGACTATGCAGAATAATTTCTTGCAATGGAACTTTCTGACTCACTGGTTTGCAATGTGGCATGAGTAAAAACAAGTAAGGAAACTCACTTGTGAGATATTTTCCATATCTTAACAGTTACTCCCACACCAAGTCCTCACAGTGACCTGTGTGGAAATAGGGTTTTAAGAACCTAAATGAAGCCAGATGCCATTGACTCATGTCCACAATTCTAGCTATTCAGGAGTCTGAGATCTGAGGATCGCGGTTCAAAGCCAGTCAGGACAGGAAAGTCTATAAGCCTCTTACTCGAATTAACCACTAGTAAACTGGAAGTGGTACTATTGCTCAAGTAGTAGAGCGCTAGCCTTGAGCTGAAGAGCTGAGGGACAGTGCCCAGGCCCAGAGTTCAAGCCCCATGACTGACCAAAAAAAAAAAAAAAGAAGAAAAAAAGAACTTAAATGATACTGGTAGCCACACAGGTCCCACACACAATATACCCTCAAGAAATAGCATACTAATTAAACCTGTCATTGTTCAAGCAAGTGAACAGTTTTCTGAATGACCTGCATGAGTACCTGTCCAGAGAGAACAGCCCAGCCTAGCACAGAGGTTGACAGCTTGTTCTCCAAGGTCCAGTGAGGACTCTGTAGAGCATCTCAGGGCTGTGCCAGAGGTAAACAGATGCAAGTGGAATCAACCATGAGAGGACACCACTTGTCAACACTTCAGTCAGAAATCTCACTTGTTCAAATGTTTGTAGGATTCCAAGAGCCAATCAAAGCTCAGAAAAAACTGCTTTTGGAAGCCATCTTTAACACTGATGTTGCAGTTAAGGAGCTATTATTATGCTGTTTGAATATGACAATATTGAAGAAATCATTAAAACACTAAATTGTCATGATGTAATAGTTAAATCACTGGACGTTTTCTATGAGGAAATATGAAACATGATGCCATGTCTGTAATAAAGGAAGTTCACAAGCTGGGAGTGATGGGGAGCTGAGAATAAGAAGATCTCATTACAAGGCTTGATCAAAAAAGTTCATGAGACCCCCCCCCCTTCTTAACTCACAGCTGAGTATAGTGACCCATACTTGTCATCCCAGAAATGACTAGAAGTCTAAAAATAAGTAGATAATGGTCTAAGTGTGCACCTGGCATGGCTCAGTGGTAGAACACTTGCCTGGCAAGTATGAAGCTCTAAATTCAAATCCCAAAACCACAAAAATGAAGCAAAATGCAAACCCTGCTGGGTACTAGTGGCTCATGCCTGTAACGCTAGCTACTCAGGAGGCTAAGATCTGAGGATTGCAGTTCAATGCCAGCCTAGGCAGGAAAGTCTGTGAGACTCTTAGCTCCAATTAACCACCCTGACACTGGAAGTGACACTGTGCCTCAAAATGGTAGAACACGAGCCTTGAGTGAAAGAGCTCAGGAATAGCACCCAGGCCCCTAGTTCAAGCCCTATGACCAGCAAAGGAAATAAATAAAATAAAACACAAACCTCAAGACTTAGCTTTTTTAAACACAATGATTTCTCCCATATAATAACATTACTAACACACTTTTTTGAGAAATGACTGTGCAGAGGGCAAATACTTCAATCATTACCCACAATATACCGTTAGAGTAGATTTTATTATTAGTATTTTGCAGAGTGGAAGGTGGAGGATTAAAGTATTTATTCAGTACTTTATTCCTAGAAAGTGGAAGAGAGCTAAGATTCAAATTCGTATCTGTCTAAATCCACACTGCAGGTCTGGCTATTTCTCTATTCTGCCTCCTAGTAATTCTATGGTCCTAGAGGTAGATATTTTTCATAAATGTGGAAATAAAGACATTGAAATCATAGAGTTATTTCTTCCTTACAATTCAAAGTCTTTATATTGATCCACACTGTATAAAATCAAGGTGGATCTAGCTTTAGTGCACTAAAGAGAAAAAGAAAAAGAAGATAGAGGATATTCTTAGACAGCAAAGAGAATAGTTTAAGTTAATCTGCAATATCCTTTTATCACCTCCTGACACTGGTTTCAGGACTGCCTGTCTATAAGGAAGATTTGTCTGAAACCTGCCTTTTTTTTTTTAAAGGAAAACATTTGGTGTTTCTTTATAATTATCTGAAGTGACATATTTATTCACTTTTGACAAAAAGTAATACAAGAAATTGATTAGACATCTTCTTTCAATTTTCCCCACAAATTGTTTCTTATTAATAAAGTTAATTTACCATAGACGCAGTGAAGTTGTTGGGTCATTAGAGCCTGAGATCCATGGTGGAGCCTATAATTTAAATAAGTTTCTTTCCACTATTTCATGTAGGGAGAGAGGAACATAAACATGAAAGGAGAAGTTGCTAAAGCATTCCATTTTAGCATTTTTCTTTCAGCAAAATGTTCTATTCCTATGTCTTTAAAGACATAGAGAATTTGAAAAAAAATGATGGAAAACAGTAAAGCAGCAAAGTGATCAAACAACAAAGAGAATGAATTTGGTAGGATGTGCTAAGCGTGGAGGAAAAGAAGGAAAAGAGACCCTGAATCTTTATATTTTCTGGGTTGACAACTTCATGAATGTACATAGAAAAGAGCACAATCAAGGAGAATATCAAAATGTCAACACCGATTACATATGTGAAAAAGCCAACAGGCTTATGGGAAATCATTTCTCCTTCAGACTATTCACACTTTGTGTGAAGTAGCTGGAATTTTCCATCTGTAATGGAAAAAGTTGAGGTCCCTTTTTTATATTCCAGGTTGCCATTTTTCTTTTTCTCCTGCCAGGCCAACTTCTATCTTCTCTTCTCTCCTTTCTTCCCAGTCAGACCTTCCCACCTATTGTGAACTGGGGAATATGCTTAGACTCCATTTATCAACTCCTACATCTTTTAAAGATACATTATTTTAAACGTTTGTCTAAGTGCTATGTTATTTCATCTTCCTACCACTTGCTTCTGCGAACAAAGCTATTTTCCATGCAGATATACTTACATTTCATTTATCAGTTTAATTGCTGTATTTTATATCACCAAATAAACATACCACCATTTGCTTATTTATTCTCTTGACTGAAAGACATTTGAGTGCTTTTAAATTTTTGCATTTCAAATAATGTTGAAAAAATCATCCTAGGTTTCTAGGTGAATATAAGCAAGTTTTCTGAAGCTTCTGATTTAGTAGAATCACATAATAATAATAATAATAATCAACTCAGTGTTATTGATATGGAAAAATTACCTTCTGAGATGGTCGTGTCAAGTCTTATTCTTGAGACTGTGTAAAGATCTCCTAGAGGAGTGGGGTGTGGTAAGCAGGAGAAAGTGAGGGAGGGGGTAACAGTGTTTAAAAAGAAACGTACTCGGTCTGGGAAGGTGGCTCAGTGGTAGAGCGCTTGCCTTGCATGCCTGAGGCCCTGGGTTCGATTCCTCAGCACCACATAAGCAAAAAGAAAACAAAAGTGGGAAGTGGCGCTGTGGCTCAAGTGCTAGAGTGCTAGCCTTGAGCTGAAGAGCTGAGGGACAGCACCCAGGCCCAGAGTTCAGGCCCCACGACCAGAACCAAAAAAAAAAAATAAGAAAGAAACGTACTCATTACCTTAGTTATATAACTGTAACCCTTTAATTCGATTCATCACCTTTACAATATAAAAAGATGTACTTCTCCATTTTCTTGCCAAATGGGGTGTTTTCAAACAGATTCTTGCTAATTCTACAGGTGTGAACTAAAGTCTCATGGTCTCTATTTTCCTGTTTACTGAGAGTTTTGGAATTTAAATGTTATAGGCCATTCTATTTTACCTTTTTGTTAATGACTCTCATATAATTTTGTCCCAATTTTCCATGGATTCATCTTTTTTGCTATCAGCACAAAATTCCCATTAGAATTTTCATACATATTAACTCTTTGTTATCTTTCACCATTAAAGATGGTATTTGTTGGAGGTTAAACTAGCTAAGGAAGAACACACTTCCTTAATACAATACTCTTTTTGGCATCTGTAATCTTCCCCCCCGCCTCTCTTATTAAAACAATGTGATCAGTTACAATGGTACATCTTTAATGTTGAGCCATTCTTGACATTTGGAATAGATTTTAGTTGTTCTTAAGTTTCAGTATTGCTTAATTAATCTTTCCAAGATTTTATTTAGGAGATTTGAGCTAAATATCATGAGATTGTGCTGCATTTTTAAAAATTATTTGATCATTTCATGGTTTGCAAATCAAAATTATACTATTCTTTTAAGTTGAATAGGTTTTCCAATTTTTCTGGCCCCTAAAACTGTCTATTCAAATGAACGTATAATATCATGGAGAGGGACAAAGGAAAGAGTAGTTATATGTTGCTCAACAGATTTAAGTCCTTTAATGATTATTGACCTGCTCATTCTTTGTTTATGACTTTTTCCTCAGTCAGTGTGGGAATTTATGTTTCTATACAAAATTTCCAGTTTTCTCTAAAATTTTCACATATTGGCAGAGAACTGATTATAACATTTTCTTAGATCTTTGAGAACCTAAAATGATCTGTAAGCTGAGCATGCTGATTTATACTTGTAATCTTAGCACTGGAGAAACTCAGGCAAGAGGATCCCAAAGTTCAAGGCCCACTTAGGCTACATAGTAAGACTTAGTCCCAAAAGGAAATACAAAAATAATACCATATCTCGCTCTCTCGCTCTCTTGCTCTCTTGCTCACTCTTGCTCTTGCTCTTTGTCGTACTGATGTTTGAATTTAGAGCCTTGTGTTTGCTAGGCTGATGCTCTACTATTTGAGCAATTCCTATAGTCATGATTTTCTGCTAGTTATTTTGGAAATGGACTGTAGTAAACTTTTCTGCCCATGCTGATCTGATCCTCCAGCAATCAGGCTACTGAGTAGCTAGTATTGCAGGCATGAGCCACAGCTCTTTCTTATCTATAATTTGGGAGTGTGCACAGGTGTACACTATTTATTTGCTCTTTCTCGTCTTCTTGATCATGCCAAAATGTAATATTAATAAGCCTGATTTAATTTTAATCTAAAAATTAATTAATATTCAACTTTCCTTTGGTAGTAATTTGGTGTAAATGTCTTTTTCCATCAATATATGTGCGATCTTTGGTGTTTAAACTACTTTAAGCAGCATTAACTATTCAGTTGGATATAACTTTATCTTACCACTGTAGGAAATCTGTAAGCATTTATTGAAATTTCTGATCAGTTTTGAAATTTTGCCATTATAATTTTCTTATTCCTATGTTTGTCTTTCTTTTCTACTTTTTTCTCTAACATTTAAGCTTTCAGTTGAATAACTTTTACCTATTGAGAAGTTAATCTATTTCCATTCTTTTTTACTGCAATAATTGACACCTGCAATATAAGAAAGTCTAATGTTAATCAAAATCACTATCTTGCTCCTAAATATTACAAAGACCTAAAATTAATTTACATATTATTATTTCAAATTCTTATTTCATCTTACTCTGCAACCTTTCTAAATACTAATCTTACAGTTGATATTTATTTAGTTTTGCCAAAGTTTCATTAGTCTGTTTGCTGTTGTTCCTTATACCTGACTTTATTACTAGTTTAATTTCTTTGCACCAGAATATGTCATTATGAGGTATTTTAGTAGGATCTGTGAGTAGTTAATGTATGCACTCATCTATTTTCCCCTCATCATTAAGTGGAACCTGAGTTGAGATAGTTTTATAGTGCCAGCTTTCTCTCCTCAGTGTTTAAGGTATTAACTACAATCTCAATCCACTACTATACTAATGAGTAGTTCATGGCCAATCTGGATTTCTGTCCATAGAAGACAAATTGTCTTTTCTCTCACATGGATTTTATGTTATTAGTTGTTTTGTGCTAATTTATTACAAACAGGATGTGTGAGTTTGTTGTCGTTTCTCATTATTGAAGCTACTTCAATGGAAAAACACATGTGCCTTTTCAATCTTCAAAAAGTCTTGCTGGCCGGGCGCCGGGGGCTCACGCCTGTAATC
Organism: Dipodomys spectabilis; assembly: GCF_019054845.1. Lineage (NCBI taxonomy): Eukaryota > Metazoa > Chordata > Mammalia > Rodentia > Heteromyidae > Dipodomys > Dipodomys spectabilis. The sequence continues at coordinate 1,373,715 of NW_024870684.1, forward strand.
CTAAACTAGTCAGGAAGTTGGGATATGAGAATCACGGTTCAAAGCCTGCCTGGGCAAGAAAGTCCTTGAGACTCTTATCTCCAATAAACCACTAGAAAACCGGAAGTGGCTCTGTAACTCAAGTGGTAGAGCACTTGCTTGAGCTGAAAAGCCGAGGGATAGCACCCAAGCCCAGAGTTCAAGCCCCACAACTGACAAATGTCTTGTCTCTTATTTGAATATGGACCTTTACATTATCCCCCCCCTCCTCCTCTCTCCATTCCACTATCCCTCATTTATGTGCTGGGCCTTCCAATTCCATCCTCCCTCACTTAATTTCAGTATTTTCTACCTGGTACTCTCTGCACCTTATTCTGATTAATTTTTCCTCAGGTGTAACTAGTTTACTAAGTCCCTCTAGTCCCTTTATCTAGTCAACTTTTCCAACTTCTACATTATTTTTTCAAGAATTATACTTATGAGTTCTTTAACTCCTTTCCCTTGATCCTAAACCTCTTGTTCTTATGCAATAGATTTTATTGTTTATTTCTTATTTATTATTTTAAATCCATTTTCTTTAATTCTATCATTTAATTTACCACGAGTTCTATCTCTCTGACAGTCCTGGGTGGGCTCATGTCCTGTGTGGTTTCCAGTTTGGGATGTTAAGCTGGTTTACCTTTGTAAATCCTAAGTAGCATGTTTTCTTTGGAAATCATAATTGTTATGGGTGGAAGTTCGTTCTTTATACATTTTAGATTTGTCTTTACAAGCAAGATCAGGATTTCAAGTTGCAGTTTTGTGGGGTTTTTTTTGTCTCTTCCATACATCAATTGATTGAATGTAGACCTTATATCTGTAATTGGGGGGAAATTTATGAGTTTCTTATTTTTGTGTGACTGATTCTTTCATCTTCTGTGGCCACAGTCCGAGAGCAAGCTTTCTTGCTCGCTCACTGAGTGAGTGCACAGCACAGATATTTCTGAGAACTTATTTTATAGATGGGTCAGCATTTTGTGGACTTTTTGCTGAGATCTCAAAGGCAGCTTCCCATTCACATGAGGTCTGTGGCTCAGAATTACCTTCTGACTCTAATAATAAGTTCTTAGCCACCCAGCCATGAAGTCTCCTCTTTATCTGGTCTTAAGTTTCCTGGCTATCCCTTCACTACAATCCTCATTTTCGCCTTTGCTTATCCGTTTTCTCACTGTGCTTGGCATCTGGGGGTCTTACTGCATTGACTTCTATGTGAAGTATGTAATCTTTATGCAAGATTTTACTGTTATATTTTATCCTGAGTTGCTGTGCATTGGAGGGAGGTGACATCTGCCTTCTGAATCTACTGAGGTCACCATATTGACTAGACATACTTACATTAATTCTCTAGTGAGCAAGATGTACAAAGAGCTCTAAAATGAGATTAAAGAAATGTTTTAAGTTACCTTCTTTCTCCCTGCTTTTCAGTGCTGAATTTGAAGAACCACATAATTATGAGGCAACCATTTCCTATCTGAGACACTGCAGCAACTCCATTAACCCCAGTGCTGTAGAAGAAATTGCTGATGGTAAGTCTGCTAAGCCAATTAATATTGTAACCCTGTGTGGAATAAAAAATGTGTCAAAAGTGGTTTTTCTCGCAAGCTTACTAAAAAAATTCATAATCATTCTGTTCAACAATCTCATTTTTCTTTTCTTTTTAAAAAATATAACAAGTAGCCAGACACTGGTGGCTCACATCTGTAATCCTAGCTACCCAGGAGGCTGAGATATGAGAATTATGGTTCAAAACCAGCCTGGGCAGAAAAGTCTATGAGACTCTTATTTCCAATAAGCTACCCTCCTTCTCTCTCTCTCTCTCTCCTCTCCCTGTGTGTGTACATATATGTATATATGTATACATGTGTGTGTGTGTGTGTGTGTGTGTGTGTGTGTGTGTGTGTGTATGCACAGATGCTATCTATAACTACTACTGCTGACTTTTTCTTTCCTGCTTCTTTGCTCTTCATCAATTGACTTAGCACCTCTGTCTTTTGTGGGTTTGTGGGAAGGAAGAACCAAGATATGGTGACTCATTTGCCTTCCTTTACTTTCTAGAGAAACTTCATCTTTCTTCAGGTGGTGTTCCTTAGAAAGTGACTGGTTTCTCTGTGTGTGGAAAGGGAGATTATAGAACATGTAGAATTATGTCCTTATATTCAGTCTGACTAGGAGAAGGGAATTGGTGTAATAGATCAGAGGTTAGCTCAGAGCTAATTGCCTGGTATTGGCAATTTTCAGACCTGTCGGTAAAAAACAGAACCTTCCTGTTTTTTTTAAAGGTGAAGAAGCAAGGACTCATAAATTCTTCATGTTTTTAATGTCTTTACCTGTCCAACCATCTAATTCTTTGTAATACCTATAACCATTCATGCTGCAATAAACACTAGGATTTACTGAGCATGTGCGAAAAATGTGCTAGGCCCTCCAAGTCCTCTGTGAATGTTTATTATTATTATTACTATTATTATCCATTATTAAACAGGAAAACAAAGTCAGAAAGGATAGGTATGCAAGTTCCCACAAGCCCTGCATGGTCGAGTACCGTGGGAAGCAAGCTCCAGTTCCAAAAATCTGATGCTGCTCCTCAATCGAGGAGGTTTGATTCCCCTGGGAGAAGAAACAACCCCACCCTCCAAAAAATTATCGGTCTGTTGTGCTTATTCTACAGACAAGAAGCTCAAGATTCTAGGGAGGAAACCACTTTCCTGGGAGTATACATTTAAGAAATTATGAAAGAAATCTCCTCTCCCTAACCCAATGAAATAAGCACTTAAAGAACTACTTAGAAAACTTTTTTTTTCCTCATCAACTGGGAGAAGTCTGGATTCTCCATGTGCTTTGTAAAATCCTAATAATGAGGTGAACAACTCCTGGTCCCTACGACTACTGGTATACAATTGCATCCTACATCCAGAGTATCTGATGCTCTGCTTTAGAGCAATCTCAGGAATCTTGTCAAAATATAAACTCTGTGTGTGGCCTAAGGCTTTTTATATCTAACAAGTTCCCAGGTGACTTGAAAGTGTATAGACCACACTTTGAATAAAAAAGCTTTGGGTCAACCAGACACAGTGGCACACATTAATAATCCTAGCTACTTGAGAGGTAGATATAGGAGGATCACAGTCAAGTAGGGAGATGTTGATGGAAGGATTGTGGTCTGAGACTGCACAGGCAAAACCACAGAAGACCATATATGAAAAATAACTAGAAGCTAAAGGACATGGGGATCTGACTCAGGTTTTCAATGGAACTGTAATGTTCTGAGTTCAAACCCCATTGCTGAAAATAAAAACAGCAATCATGTTTCAAAGCCAATTATGTGAAAGGGCCAAGAAGAAGCTTCTTTCCAAACCGTTACCTTCTCTTCTTGGACCACATGAGTCTCTCCTGCCCCACCATCTCTCCTGTGCCAGTGTGTGAGAATGCTTCCCTACGTTGCTGCTTATACCTTCTCTCTAAGTCTTCCTTCCTCAGGATACACTGGGCTTCCAAGAAACTATATTGGGATCCATTCAGAAAAAGCAATAAACAATATTCCATCTGCAATCATGATACAGAGGTTCTTGGAAATAGGAAAATCCCAAAGTGATCCCTCCCCCACAGTATAACCCGTGCTTTCACTGTATTTGATGTCGGTATAATTTGTGGAGGGGAAGGGGAAAAACATGTTGTTTAAATAAGGATGCAGGTGGACCTGTTGCAACAATGAGAAGTACAAGTTGTCCTGTTGCAAACGAACTTTACAACTTGGGGGGGGGGGAATGGGGGGGAGGGAGGATGGGAAGGGATGGGAAGGGTAAACAAAGGAGGAGGCTACAATGCTTGATAAGAAATGTACTCACTATCTTGCCCATGTAATTGTAACCCCTCTGTACAGTATTTTCACAATAAAAAATAAAAATTAAAAAAAAGAAAATCCCAAAGTGATTAACACTGAATGCTTTCCCTCCAAATTTGAGAATAAGAAAAGAATGCCCTAAATTACTACTTCTCTTCAACAGAGCACTGAAAATTTCAGCCAGTAAAACAAGAAAATAAAAGACAAATGGATTAAAAATGGAAAATTAATACTGCCTTTATTTGTACTGACATGATTGTCTAGGTAGATATTCCTAAGGATTTTATTAAAAAGCAAAAGCAAACAAATATACTGCCCCCTCCCTGAACTAACAAATGAGTTCAGCTAGTTTAAGGATACAATTATATTTTTATATACTAACAACGAACACATAAATGATAAAACTGACAACACAATACTTTTTCAAACCTTTCCAAAAAGATAAAGATGTAGATTTAAATCTAACACAGCATGCATAAGCTAGATGCAGAAAACTATAAAATTTGGATTAAATAAATCAAGGAAAATATAAACAAGTGAAGAGACATACTGTGTTTATGGATTAGAAGACTCAATATAGTAGAAATTGATAGTAAAATTCTCAATTTTCCCCAAGTGGTACACAGGTTTAAGGCAATTCCTATAAAAATCTCAGCAAGATGTTCTATATAGAAAGACAAGATTATTCTAAAATGTGTATGGGAATGCAAGGGAAATAAAGCAGCTAAACACAATTTTGAAACAAAGTGTAGGAAATATCAGGCAACCAATTCCAAGACTTAAGCTATGGTAATTAAGTTTATGTAGTATTGTTAGAGAAACATGGGGAGCAGCGGTAGAGAATTGAAAGCCCCAAAACAATAGAGCAGGTGAAGACAATCAAAGTACCTTCTATCATATCAGAGTGAATTATCACAGTGAATCCTTCACCTGATGTAATCAATCTCTACTATTATTGCTAATGATAATAAAAAGAACCCAGGAAAAGGAGTAGGCTAAACTGATTTTTCTGTTTACAAAGATTTAAAGGCAAGTGTGCATACTTGTCACTCACATTTGTACTCCTAGCTATGTGGGAGGCTGAGGTCAGAAAGATCATGGCTCAAGGCCAACCTTGGCTTGTATGTGAGACTCATTCTCAACCAACAGCTGAGAACAGTTAAATATATCTCTCTCAAGGTGTGTGGGAAGTTGAGATCTGGAGAATCATGGCTTAAGGTCAGTCCAGCCAGGCTTAAAAGTGCTTGAGGTTGGGCTGGGAAGATGGCTCAGTGGTAGAGTACTTGCCTTGCATGCATGAGGCCCTGGGTTTGATTCCTCAGCACCACATAGCAGAAAAAGCTGGAAGTGGTGCTGTGGCTCAAGTGTTAAAGTGCTAGCCTTAAACTGAAGAGCTGAGGGACAGCACCTAGGCCCAGAATTTAGGCCCCATGACCAACAACAACAACAACAAGTGCTTGAGGCCCTTTCTCAACTAATAGCTATCTAGAGGCCTGTCATCCCAGCTACATAGGAGGCTGAGTTTGAGAGAAACACAGTTGCAAGTCAGCCTGGGAAAAGGAAGTTCATGAGACTCCTTAGCGTCTTCCTGACAGAGGAAGCTGGCTGTGCCTGTCATCCAAATTATGGAAGGAAGCCCGAAAAAGGAGGATCATGGTCTAGGTGCACGTCTGTGCAGGAAGTCAGACTTAATCTAATAAAATAACCAATACATGTGCTAAAACAAAATGGCTGGAGGTATGCTCAGTGATAGTGCCCCAACCTGCAAACATGAGACCCAAGATTTGAACCTCAGCAACATCAAAAAAAAAAAAAAAGATTCAAAGGTAAATTCAACTGAAGAAAAAAATAACCATTTAACTAATGGTACTCAAGCAATTGCATTGCTATACATTGAAAAAATATATTATGGTTTAATTCTTATGCCATAACAATTAGAGTTAACCTAAAGAGATCTTTCTTCCTTTGCCCATGAAGGTTAAGGCTCCACCGACTTCTTTGTAAGTCATAGGGGAAGAAGGCAATATGAAGAGAGCAGAGGCCATTCCTTGTGTTTTGTAGCTCAGCATGGTGCCTTGGTGAGGTTTTGCCCATTTTCAGAGCATTTAACCATAGATGATGAGCATCCATGCTCTTCTGGAATCTCTGCAGAACTGTCCTCAGAGGTCCTCTGACTGTTTCCTAGGGCCAGAGGTTTCTCAAAGGGTTGGCTACCCTCAAGGCTACCTTCACACCAGGAAGTTCTATTTACATTTCCAGGTAATATTGTGTTTAGATGAACAAATTCATAGAAGAAAATTGGCAAGCCGTTCCCTATGCCTGCCCCCCCAGCCCCCGCTTGAATGACCTAGTTACTACATTTCCCTGGGTGCCTGTTTCCTCAGCAGTCCATTGGAATATTAGATTAGTAGTGATCCTCAGGGGAATTCAGTGAAATTATGCATCTGAACAGATAGCATAATTCCTGCTGTCTATGGGTACAAAAATACTACCTGTTTTTTTTAATTACTGTTTTTCTAATTTAGTCATAGCCATCTTACCTCCCTGGATAAAAGAGGCAGAGAAAGTTAAAGAACTATGGAAAGTAAGTGCCCCAGCATAAGCAATTCCAAGACCATATTCTCTCATAATTCCCACTCTCTTCCTGCCTCTCTAGGCTGTAGTCCTTTGTACCTCGAATTCCTACCTGGGACTAAGTTTGGCCTGTAAAGCTTGCCACTAGAACCCGACACTTTATCAACACACTGACCTTGTGAGCTTGACATTTTTATCTGAATGTGTCATAAACAAGGTTATATTATTATTATTATTATATTTTAATAATAAGGTCCTAGAAAGGCAACATGTTCCTTCGTCAGTTTTGTAAGAAAAATGTTAGGATTCTAGCAACAAGAAAGAAGAAACAGAGAATGATCCTACTTGCCATCCACACACATGTCTGTTAACAGTGAGAGACAGAATTTTTATAGATACTTCCATGCAAAAAGGAACAAAAAAGAAGCAATTTTATGGAAAAAAAATATATCATCATGTCATTTTTTATTCAATCCTTGGCACTTTGTTAGATAATGCTACCTTTGTAATATCTCTAAGGCAAGTCCTCCTGGTCAATGACCAATCAGAGGCCCAAAGAAATGATGTAATTTGTCTGAGATTTCCCAGGTAGGAAGTAGCAAGCAGGTCTGGGATTTTTGTATTTGTTAATAATTAAGGGAATCATGATGTCATAAAATCCACAGAGCCATCTGAAAAATCAAAGGTTATGTAAGCCTCAGTAGGGTTCTGGTTTTAAGCTGTAAGTAAGGAAACAAAACACTTTGTGGGCTTTTCTTACTACTTTTTTGCCTTTCAAGTTTGCTTTTTAAAGGCCAACACTAATTTTCAGTGCTTTCTTTGAAGCAGGAAACATGTATCTGTTTACTAAACCAGGACACTTAAAAATGGTTTCCTATGTTTCCATTAGCTCTAAAATTTATTCTGGAAATCCCCACAGAAATTCAAACTATGATCAATGACCCCAGAATTTCCAAACCATGTAGGCAGAGCCTTGCATAAGGCAATGTTTGAGCTTGGAAAAACAATGAACTCTTGCACAACTGCTTTAAAGAACAAGTGGACAAACTGAGTTGACTTGAAATACTTTCATGTTTTTGTAGTTACCTATGAAGTTGAAATCGAAGAACTCCAAAAGGTATTGTATCTTTTCTTGTTACCAATGTCATACTAAAATAAGCTTAGAGAACTGACTCTCAAGTAGTTTATTTTTAGTTTTGTAAGAGAGTAAAGGCCTTTGTTTCTGATTTTCTTCTTATTCCTTTGGGTATTTCCAGATTCTAGTAAGTAAGATTCTGAACCCTGAGCCTTGTCATGACAAGAATCAGAAAATATGTAATGGGATCAGAGTAGATGAGTGGTCTATCCCTAGCCCCTTACCTGTGGCGGCCATTACCACCTGTCCCTTTATAACTATCCCTTGTAGAGGTCAAAGCAACAACCCTGGATGTAATCCAACTATGTGCATTTTGTGCCTTCAAGAAAACAACCAGCCCTTCAAAGGTACTTCTTGGGCTCCTGTTGGGTATGGTACTAGATGTCCAGTTAGAAGCAATGTAACAGTTTACATGGGCCCAAGCAGAATCACTGACCCTGGAGACTTCATCTTGCATCTCCGTTTCCTCAGCTGGAAGTTGGGGATATCAGAGCACTCACATCCGGGAGTCCATGTGGGGATAAGCATAAGATCCACACCAGTCAACAATAAGTTCCTAGAACACAGCATTTTGCCTCCCTGTGCCCCAGTAGTTATAGCCTCTGAAAATTGGAAGAGTCTCAGCAGGGACAGGAAGCAGGTACTTTGTTACCTTGTCTACAGTAGTGGCTTCTCAATAAGTAAGAGGAGCTGTACTTATCTCACCAAGTTGCTGAGAGAATGAAGGCAAAGTACGTGAGCCTTACTAGGGGGACTGGCACATCACAGGTACTTACCCAGGTTTTCATGTCAGGTAAGGTTCTACTCTTTGCTTACTGGATATGCTTAGTCTAGAATTTCATTCTTGTCTGCTGTAGTTTTCTTAGGCTTGATGTGAAAATGTGTTCATCAAATGCATACTCCTGAATCTAGGAATAGAATTAGTCTAGTAAAATACTTCACTTCCCTGGCCATATCCACAAGTGATAAACTCTTCTACACAAGTGAACCCTCCCAGGACAGTCACCGAGTTTCATCCCTTTGAAACAAGACAGCAGGAATGCATTTTTCATGTTTAAAGCCTCAGGTGCGTTCTATATTCTCTTTTAGGCTTAGTGAGTGAGCTCTGACATCCTCATTTCTTGATGACTTGGAATATCTTGGATGTGGGTCTTAGTGGGTGTAGTTCATGTTCTAACACAATGCTTTTTGACCCCGTAGAAGAGCTAGTTACCCTCACACCAAGTCACCACGATTCTGTTTCCTATCATTGTTGTAATTGTTTTCTTTCCTGATAATTATCATTTTGGTCATCTTTGTGTCTACAATGGTTCCTTTAGCTGGCCAGGAATTACACAGAAGCCCTTAAACCTCACATTTACTCTGGAAACCTGTAGTGCCTTTTTCGTATTGTAGATATAGACATGAAGACTCAATGCAGCTAAGTAAACTGGAATTAATGTAGCAGAGATATAGAACAAGATTGATCTGACTCCTCATTCTACCAGGGCCATCTTTAGTTGGCTAGAAACAGATGTAAATAAGAGTCAAGAAGCCTCTGGATGAAGACCTGCAGGAATTGCCCCAAAGGAGAATATAGGAGCTATTATGCCTGGATTTTGTAGCAGCATTGTGGATGCTTATTTGCTGTTTTCTTCAGGGTTCTTGGCTAGGTTCTGGATAATCAATGGCATCAGATGTGCCATCACTGAATAAATAAGAGGTTCTATTTTGATCACTGGGACACAATTTTAATGAAGACATATCTAGGAAATGTAAGAACTGAGGTTTGACCAGCACAAAATCAGTAAGGGAGGGGGCTGGGATGGTGGCTCAGTGGTAGAGTGCTTGCCTTGCAAGCATGAGGCACTGGGTTCCATTCCTCAGCACCACATAAGCAGAAAAAGCCGGAAGTGGTGCTGCTGTATCTCAAGTGGTGGAGCACTAGCCTTGAGCTGAAGAGCTGAGGGACAGCGCCCAGGCCCAGAGTTCAGGCCCCAGGACTGACAAAAAAAAAAAATCAATAAGGGAAAAAATCCAGCATTCCTTCCATACTTCCACTGCAACACTGCTTAAGTACCACAAATGCCTGTTTTCTCACATGGATCAGAAGTTCTTCCTTCACATGAGTTCCTGGAAAGGTGTGCAAAAAACAGTTTGTCAATAACAAATCACATATGCACATGTCATAACTCTCTAACTTCAGAAACACTTGTTTTCTTTTCTGATGGATCCTCAGCTCCAAACGGAACTTTCTGTGGTCACTGTCTGCCTTTACTGCCTGTAACCAAACAACACAGCTTGATTTGGGTAAATTTAGAAAAATGACTGTTTTCCTTTTTGCTTTCAGCCTTGGAAGAGCCCTCATCAAGAATTAAGGCAAGTTTTCTCTTCCAAACCCATTAGTCTAGCCACTGACTCTCAGGATTGAACTAGGTTTTTTCTAGGTGTTGCTCATGGGTCCAGTGCCTGAACTGGTTCTGTCATGAAAGGTTCTTGGTACTCCTGCCCCTCCTTCTGCTCTCATCTGCATCAATCCCATGTCACAATCACTCAAAAAACTGTTTTATAAGGCAATGATGAAGAATTGAAGATAGATCCATAGAGAGACATTTAGAAGGATAAAGCATAGGAAAGCAGAAACAGTGTGATCACTTGGGGGAATCAAGGATTTTCAGAGGTAAGATGTTTTAGGCAAATCAAGAAGGGTCTTGTATTTGTCAGCAATATAAGACATAGAAGGAATGTATGACACTAAATTCCTAAACAAATGGCACATTTTCTCCAACAAGGCAGTAGACTTGGGTAATTATGAGTCTAGATTCAAGCAGAAAAGTAACAGCAAAGACACACGGGATTGGAAAGAATAGTTCTAGAAGACAATGAGGCTTAGATATTATACTATAGGTCATGAGAGTTAAATGATTTAAATAGATATTGAGACTCTGGCATGGACTAGAGCAGCCAGAAACACGGGGAAGTTAACTGGGTAGTTGATTTGACCCTGGTCCCTTATTTAAAAAAATGACATCTGTTTAAATATATCTTATTCATTCATTTCATTTAGGATTGACCAATGCACTCAAATCTAAATACTCATCTTCCCCTTTTCTTTGATAACTGTTTACATTCCAGGCCTGAACATGAAGATGGAGATATAAACATGAAGGAAAAAGAATCGTATGAATTGCAGCCTCCAAATCCAGAAAAGGATCTACATTTAAACCCTCTTTTGAAGGTATCTGTGTTTTGGAGTCTCTGGTATGGTTTCAGAGCTGTGACAGAATCAGTACAAGGGGTGACGTTTTATAGACTGCCTGTCCTCTGTTTCCATGGCTCTGAGCGGCGCTTCTGTAAGTAGTATTACATTATACTCTAGTCATTGTGAGTACAGCCTCTATAACCAGGGAAGTGGGTCGTTGTAAGTACTACCTCTGTGACCAGTACCACCTCCAGACCATGAACATGGTCTGGTCCTTGCATCTCTACTCTCTCAGTCAGGAGACAAGTGCTGAAGGGAGCAAGAGCGGAAAGACATAAGAAGGAACCAAGAATGGTGGGCTGACAGACAAACTGTCAAGCAAACAGAAAGGAGAAAGAGTACCCAGCCTCCCTTACTATCATAGGACAAGGCTCTGGGATTGAATCTTGCCTCAGGAGATCACAAATGATGGAACCAAACACCGGCTATTTAAGTTCCCTAAACCCTCTGTGGAGAAGACTACTGATGTTTTTTTATGTACTATCATGACAGTGAGATGGAATGTATAAACAGCCCACCTCATACTTGGTGCTGCCTTGTACCCATAGGCAGAGCTAGGCCTTCATTGGCCATTTACAAGTAAATGAAAGGCAGGGTGTATACCCTGTAAGCTTAGACTCTAATAAGAAAGCTCTAAAGAATGATTAATAAAAATGGCTGTTGTAGCTGACTGCTGGTGGCTCACACCTATAATCCTAGCTACTAAGGAAACTGAGATCTGAGGATCCTGGTTCAAAGCCAGCCCAGGCAGTTAAGTTTGTGAGACTCTTATGTCCAATTAACCACTAAAAAATCTGGAAGTAGAGCTGTGGCTCAAGTAATAAAACACTAGATTTGAGCAAAGAAGCTTCAGTAACAGTACCCAAGCCCTGAGTTCAAGCCCCAAGAAAGACAATTTTTTAAAAAATGGTTGTTACCTATAAGGAGTTAAAAAAAAACAGCATGCATAAGCAAATAGGTGATTTAACCAGTCAGAGCCCGACAGTACTCTCCCTGTTGTGCATATACAGGTAGGTGTCTGTGAAATGACACCTGGAAAAATCCAGATGCCTGGAGACCACAGAGATAGAAGTTGCATGCCAGATGGAAAGCAGGAAAGCATGGTCAACATCATCCAGACAAAGGCCTGTCCTGAAGACAGGAAACTAACCAGACACTCCCAAAGTCAGGGTAAGCTGCATTTCTTCTTACTCATCACTATTAGCAAATTATTTTAAATCTTGTAAACAAGATTGTAATTTATTCTACAAGTCTTTATTGAACACCTTCATGTACCAAGTATCTGACCCTGTTGAGTTGTCTGCAGGAGTGGAAAGAACAAGGGATTTAGAAGAAAGTACTTAGTTCAAATCTTTGCCAGTATGTGACTTCATAAATCCCTCAGCTCAGTTGTAAAAGAGAATTACAATATGGAGCTCACAAGGGTTCTATGAAGAGTAGATCCAATATTATATTAGGTAGTAGACTGGATCTTTTCATATCTACTAGCTGCTTTTGCCTTTGTAGGATCATGGTACTGGTATACTGATGCTTTAATACAGCATCATTTGTTGAGCTTATTTAGGTTGCATTTTGCCTTCAGGTTAATCAAGACTCTTGATTATAAGTATAGCAATTAAATCATATACTGCTAAAGCAAAAACTTAAAGTAGAAAGTTCAGGCATTGATGGGACCCAGAAACACCAATCATATCACAGGGACTCAGTGTCACTTTTCCTCTGCTGGCTTTGTTCCTTTCTTATGTCACTTCATGTTTCAGGTAGATTCCACCTTTGTGTTGGTAAGATAGCAGCATCCAGAGGTGACAGGCTTCCAACCTATGTTCTTATACACCATAGAGGCAAATTAGAAAATCCTATCTTCTCAACAGCTATGAGACCAAGTCTTGCTGGCTGCCATTGGGTCATATGCCATCCTTGATAGAGTCATTAAGAAAAAGGATATAATGTTCCAATTGTCCAGCCTGCATCATAACACCTGGGACCTGGAGGCAAAGTCAGTTTTATGAAAATTACATACTATCATCTTGAAGGATTTCCCAAAGAAAATAAGACAGCCATTATCAGAAGGAAAACAGTAAATTCTGGTAGATGAAGCCATAGCAAGCCAACTGACATTTCATGATATATCACAGTTGTAGTGATCATAAGATAAACTAATAGCCCCTTAAAAATCTTTCTCCTGTTTCTTTGGCCTTATATATCCATACAAATGACTTGCTTCATACACTTCATTCTCCTAGTGAACTGACCATGTCATATTCTTAAAGGGCTCAATAATTTGGCTTGATCATTTCACATAGTTCTATGTGGAATGCTTTTTAATATATATTTTTATTGTAAAGATACTGTACAGAGCGGTTACAGTTACATGAGCAAGGTAATGCGTCCATTTCCTATCTGGCATTGTTACCCCCTCCTTCATATTTCCCCTACCATCCCTTTTGTCTCCATGCCACCAACTCCTCCCTCTGCCACCCCCTCTCCGCCCCCCGCAAAGACGTAAAGTTCGTTTTCAACATACTGTCGTGTACAGCTCATTGTTACAATGGGTCATCCTGTATCCTTATTTCAGCATTTTGTTATTTCCCTTTCCCTCCCCAAATTATAAAAATGTATATACAAGATTCAGGACACCAGAATCAAATACAGTGACAACAGGGGTTGTACTATGGGGGAGAACATGAAGCTGCAGAGCTTCTGCATGGCAAAGGACATAGCTAGATCAATAGAAAGCCCATAGACTGGGAGAAGATCTTCACTAGCCATACAACGGACAAGGGTCTCATATCTAAAATATACTTAGAACTCAAAAAATTAAATCCCCCAATAACAAATCCTCAAAGAAACAACTGCCCAATAAATAAGTGGGCTAAAGACTTAAAGAGAAAAAAAAAGCCAGAAGTGGTGGTGTGGCTCAAGTGGTAGAGCGCTAGCCTTGAGCTGAAGAGCTAAGGGACAGCGCCTAGGCCCAGAGCTCAGGCCCCATGACCGGAACCAAAAAAAAAAAAAGACTTACAGAAAGACTTCTCTGAAGAAATAAAAATGGCCAATAGACAGACACATGAAGAAATGCTCAACTTCTCTAGCCATAAAAGAAATGCAAATCAGAACAACATTGAGAGTCCACCTCACCCCAGTTAGAATGGCTATAATCAAGAACTCTAATAACAACAGATGCTGGAGGGGATGTGGCCAAAAGGGAACCCTACTGCATTGTTAGTGAGAATGTAAATTTGTTCAACCACTTTGGAAAGCAGTATGGAGGTCCCTCAAAAGACTCCACATAGATCTCCCCTATGACCCAGCAATCCCACTTTTAGGCACTTACCCAAATGATCACAAACAAGGCCACACTAAAGCTACCAACACAACATGTGTGTGTGTGTGTGTGTGTGTGTGTGTGTGTGTGTGTGTGTGTGTGTGTGTGTGTGTGTGTGTGTATATGTATATGTATATATATGTATATGTATATGTATATATATATATATATATATATATATAAAATGTAATTCTATGCCTCCATCAGAAAGAATGACACTGCCCCATTTGTTAGGAAATAGAAAGACATGAAAAAAATTATATTAAGTGAAGTAAGCCAGACTCAAAGAAACAGGTCCCATAGTTTCCCTTATCTACAATAATTAGTATATGTCTTGGACAAGCAAAATAGGTCAAAAGGTATGTATATATGACCATATAACCTGATGCTAAGAGAAATGAACCCCAAGATAGGGACACAAGGGGTTTTATCTTCGTTGCTGTTCTTCTTAATGTACTTATAATATACTATGTGGAATGATTTTTTTAACCCACTCTCTGCCTGCTAGTGCCATGCTCACACTTCAAATCTATCCCCCAAATCACATCTAATGTTGACTTCCTATCACTTTTTTGCTTCTCACACTCTAATTTCACATGCTTGTCTTTCCAAGACACCTGAACAGTAATATTTCCATATCTGAACTGTGAATCAAGCCTTTCTAGACTCAGGACCACTAAATAGTAACCCCATAATCCTTGAGAAGTGTATTTATTTTCATGGGCAATATAGATAATACTACTAACTTCCTAGGACTCTTTTTCCATACATATAAAGCATCTGGTTCATGTATTAAATAACATTAGATCTCTACCACTTCTTTCTTTTTTAAAGTATTGTATGTAGCATGTCTTACATTGTAATTCAGAGTTTTTCTGTGTGCATGTTGAGATCAGAGACTGTTTAGTGCAGGTTTCCTATCTCTGTCACCCTGACACAATGTCTGGCATAATGGTGCTACTAAACAAAACTATGTTCAATGAAAGGATAAAAGGATATATCAAGTGTCAGTTTCTGAGACTATAGTGAACTGGAAAATTTGAATAGTCTCTTGACTCAAACAAGTAAAGTGCAGAATAAATGTTTTAAACACTCATCACAGATCTGATATAAAAAGCAAGCCTGTACAGATAACCTCACAGGTGAGTTCCAGAGCTCACATTTGCCCTGAAGGTTTTTGTGGAGGTGAGATTCCCCAGAGCTGCTGAGGGCATGGTGTGCAGAGGGTTGGAGAGGTGCCCTGGGCCTGCCCAAAGCATGTTCATCATAGGAGACTTTGGTCTACAGTTAAGGCACTGTGTTAATAAGCTCACTGTGACTGTAATGAATACCTGAGTTAATCAATTTTTAAAAAGGAAAGGCTTATTTTGGCCTGGTTTTAGGGATTTCAGCCTGTGTTCATGCAGTCCTATTGTGTTTGGTCCCATGGCGGGGCAGCCCATCATGGTAGGAATGTGTTGAATAGCTATTTTCACTTTGTAGCAGGTGAGAGGTAAGGGGAGGGGCTGAGGTCTTACCCCCCCACCCCAGAGCATGCCCCAAGACCAAAAAACCTCTCACCAGGTCCTATCTTTAAAAGTTTCAGGCTCGGGACCAAGCCTTCACGGTATAGGCCTTTAGGTGAACAGTTGCTAAATGGTAACAGAAAACAAACATATACATTCATGCTTTTTTGTCAGTCACAGATCTTGAACTCAAGGCCAGAGCATGCTCTCTGAGCTTTCGTGTCAAGGCTAGTGCTCTACCACTATGAGCCACAGCTCGATTTCCAGTTTTCTGGTGGTTAATTTAAGATAGGAGTTTCACAGACCTTTGTTGCCAGGCTGGCTTTAAACCACAGTCTTCAAATCTCAGCCTCCTGAGTAGCTAGGATTATAGGTTTGGGGCACCAGCTCCCTGATTACATTTATACTTTAAGATAGCATGGTGTCTTAAGCAAGCACAGTCTACCCAGTTAGATTCTGGTACCCGGATGAAGGCGGGTAAAATTAAAGCAGCTTAAATTCACTATGATTTTAAAGAAAGTCTGCTTAATCCAAAGTGCTGTCAGCTGAACAGATCTTCCATACAACAACGGAAGCAAAGGTAACTTCTTTAATATCTCAGGTTTCAAATAATATCTATAAGTAACATTATCTTAAAAATTAGCACTTGACAGCTAATGTGTATAATTCTAACAACTCAGAAGGCTGTTATCAGATATGGCCGTTTAAAGCCAGTCTAGGCAGAAAAGTCCATTAACCACCCAAAAGCCAGAAACAGAATTTTAGCTCAAGTGGTAGAGAACTAGCCTTAGAGTAAAAACTCTGGAGCAAAGGATGCTGGGAAGATGGCTGAGAAGCAACAGGGAGTCACCCTAGCTCTCGCTAATCAAATAGAGGTTTAGGATCATAACACTAACTTTACCTCAAGAGAAAGACCACAAAGAAAATATAAACAGATAATAAACAGAGAATCACAAGAATGAAGACCTAATACCTAACACACACAAGGATGGAAAACTGTGAGGAACCTCCGTTCTACCCTCCCATCCCGTGCCTACAGCATGGCTAAGCCAGGAAAGAGGCCCCTCGGATGTGTCAGAACCTGAGCAGCACAGACAGCAACACACCTGAAGATCCTCAGTTACTGATCAGGAACGTGAGAATGCTGCATCCAGACTCAGAAAACGTTCTCCACAACGCCACAAGTCAGCTCAAAACCAATGCCAGCATCTGTGAATACTCCAACTGGTACCACTCCCATGGGAGACCAGCACTGGTGGTGACCCAGAGTGCTTAGCCAGACACACTCCCTCTCCCCCAGAAAGGGATGCCATACTTAAAGAGGGCAAAGAGGCCAGAACCCTTTCTCCCACCCCTTCCGCTTCCTGTGGAAAACCACCAGGACACAACCCTGAGCCAGAAAAACACAATTACCAACAGCCATCAGGACCTATGTTTGCTGGGCACTGGATTCCCCACAGCCATGCCTGTTGGCAGAAAGAAAACCTGACCTGCTAAAAAGCAGCAAGGAAGACCTCCCTGCACTGCCCCATACAGTGCCCACCCTGTCCAAGGCTCACACCATCCCAGAGGTTTGAACAGGGCTCCCTACCCTGTGGGAAGTAGATTCCAGACTGGATCTTGAGTGGGGGAAATTTCCCCTTCCCCCTCTTTGGGAGCCCACCCGCCTCCGAGTTTACACCTGGCCTTGGGAACTGAGTGCAACTCGGGACTCAAAGTGGGGATGATTTCCCTACCCTGCTCTGCGGGAACCCAGCCCTCCTCTCGGGCTCACACCCAGTCCTGAGGCTTGAACACAGCATTCTACCCCATGAGAAGTAGACGCCAATCTGGGACTTGAGCGGGCATCAGTCTGGGACTCAAGTGGGGACAATTTCCTGAGGGAACCCACCCACCCCTGAGGCTCACACCCAAACCGGCGGCTTCAATGCAGCTCCCCACACTGTGAGAAGCAGACACCAGTTCAGGGCTTGCATGGGGACAACCTCCCCTTAACGCATAGTGGAAATCTGGCCCCCCTCCCCTCACTCCAGGGCTCAAACAAGGTCTGGGGGTTTGAATGCTGCTCTTGGCTCCTCTGGAAGCAAACATCAGTTCAGCACTCTGGCCAGGATGACCTCCCCACTATACCACCTACTCCAGACGCCCAGTATACTAGACTGTTACATATCATATAACCGGAACTCACCACTGGCCCTAAACCTAAGCCAAAACACCAGACTGCCTTCACACCACAGAGCCCTCACAACTGACCAGGACATATTATGCTGTTTGCACTCCCTTGAGCTGAAAGTTGCTAAAGCAAAATCCTACAGAGATCCACCCAGTGAATCACACTCCACCACAACTGAACTTAATACACAATCTGAATGACCTGATAATCTCTAAACCTAAATGAGTAAATTACAATGAAAGATTATAAAACAATCAAGGTAACAAACCAAATTCAAAAGCCAACAACAATCCAGGGAAGGATCCCAATGATAGTAAAGAAGAGATAGAGGACAAAAAGACCATTAAAGTAAGAATGAGAGGACTGGCTGATGAAATAAAAGAGGATATCCAAAAACAAACAGAAAAATACAAGGAAGAAATGACCAAGAATATACTGGTCACTCAAAAAGATATGGAGCCAGGCATCAGTGGCTAATGCCTGTAATCTTAGCTACTGAGGAGATCTGGGGATCACGGTTCAAAGCCAGCCCAGACAGGAAAGTCCATGAGACTTATCTTCAATTAGCCACCAGAAAACTGGAAGTGGCCCTGTGGCTCAAGTTGGTAGAGCACTGGCCTTGAGCTGAAGAACTCAGCGATAGCGTCTAGACCCTGAGTTCAAGCCCCACAACCAAAAAAAAAAAAAAGATACAGAGAAAAAGAAATGCTTCATACTTCATTTAAGCTGAAATTAACATCCTGAGAATTGACTTCATTAAAGAGCTTGGAAACATGCTCCATTTCCCTACTGCATACCACAATTGAAAGCATATGCAATAGAATAATTGAAACAGAAAATAAGGTATCTGAGTTGAGCATAAAACAGAGGATTAGAACAAAAAAAAAAATCGTTTGGTAAAAACTCTCAGAACATGCCAAAGGGAAATCCAAGAATTAGGAGATTCAGCCAAAAGATCAAGTCAATGGTAGTGGGGATAGATGTGGAAGAGTTAAAAGTTAAAGGCATTGAAAAAACCTATTCAAAAAAATAATAACAAAAAACTTCCCAAATCAAGAGAGAAAAATCTCACCCATCTGATAGAGGCATACAGAACTCCTACTTGACAGGATCTAAGAAGAAATACTTTTAAACATATCATTATGAAAATTCTGTACTTAAAAAAATTTAATTTTCAATGCAGCAAAATCAAACAAGGAGCTATATTACAATGGAAAGTCAATCAGAATTGCTGTTGATCTCTCCACACAAACTCTCAATGCAAGAAAGGCCTGGAATGGTATAATTCCTTTAAGATCAACAACTGCCAACCCAAATTGGTGTACCCAGTGAAACTATCATTCACATTTGACAGTGAGACTAAAACTTTCCATCACAAACAAAAATTAAAGGAATTCATGAGCACTAAACCAGTATTACATTCTATACTAAAGAGAAGCATGCAATCTGAACAAAATAATTAAAGTCAAGGAAACACAGTATCACTACAAGACTAGTTTAGTGACCACAGGAAGCGGGAAGATGTAAACTACAGGAAAACAAGAAAATGGTAGGAAACATAACACATCTTTCTATAGTAACTTTAAACATTTACAAACTCAATTCCCTAACCAAAAGACATAGAGCAGCAGATTGTATTGAAAAACAAGATCCATCCATTTGTTTCCTCTAAAAAGACCATCTCACAGTCAAAGATAAAAATACATTTTGAATGAAGGATTAGAAAAATTCTTTCATGGAAATGCATCTTGCTAAAAGGCAAAAATAGCCCTATTGAAATCTGATGAAGATAGATTTTTTTCATTGAGACAAGGAAGGTTATTGCATATGAAAAAGGAATGATCCATGAAGAAGAAATCACAGTGGTCAATATTTATGCGCCAAATAATGGAGTACCTACATACATTAAACAAACACTCTCAGGCTTACAGAACATGATAGACCCCAGCACAATAGTAGTGGGAAATTTCAACACTCCACTCTGACAGGACAAGGAAAGAAGCCTCTGAATTAAATGACACTTTAACCCAAATGGGCTTAACAGATATCTACAGAACATTCCACCCAGCAATGACCCAATTCACATTCTTCTCAGTAGCCTGTGAAATGTTCTCCACAATTGATCTTATCATGGGACACAAAGAACTTAAGCAAGTACTAGAGGATTGAGATATCTCCTTGCATCCTCTGACCACAGTGGAACCAAACTAGTTCTCAACAACAAAACATATTGGAGAAAACACTCAAACACACTAACAAACTACTAAATAACACACAGGTCATGAAGAAATAAAGGAAGAAATTAGTAAGTCTGTACAATTCAATGAAAATGAAAACACATCACAAAGAAACCTCTGGGATACAGCAAAAGCAGTGCTGCGAGGGAAGTTCATAGCTCTAAGTGCACACATAAAACAGAATCAGCTCAAGTAAATGACCTCATGATGCAACTAAAACTGCTAGAAAAACAAGAACAAACCAAACCCCAAACTACTAGATGGAGAGAGATAGTCAACATTAGGGCAGAAATTAATGAAATAGAGACTAAAAGGAAAAATATTCATAAAATCACTGAAACAAAAAACTGGTTCTTGAAAAAAAGTCAGTAAAATTAACAGACCACTAGCTAGACTGATGAAGAAAAGAAGAGATTCAAATCAGGAAAATTAGAGATGCCATAGGAAACATTACAACAAACATCCAGGAAACCCAAATGATTATAAAGTACTTTCAAAACCTACACTCAAATAAGATGGAAAACATAGTAGAAATGGACAAATTTCTAGAGATGTAAAATGGCCTAAGCTGAACCAAGAAGCTATAAACCAGTTAAACAGACCCATAATACACAAAGACATTGAGGAAGTACTCAAAAGTCTTCCAACAGAAAAATCCCAGGCCCTGATGGATTCACAGATGAATTAGATAAGAATTTTTAAGATGAACTAACACCAATATTCCTTAAATTTTTGAAGAAACATTAACAGGATGGTTATTCCAAACTCAATCTATGAAACACATATCACACTCATCCCCAAACTTGGTAAGGATCCAACAAAAAAAGAGAACTATAGATCAATCTCTCTGATGAACACAGATTCACATCTCTTCAATAAAATATTAGCAGTTGGGTGCTAGCTACTCAAGAGGCTGCAATCTGAGGATAATAGTTCAAAGCCATCCTAGGCAGGAAAAGCTGTGAGACTCTATCTCCAATTAACTACTAGAAAATCAGAAGTGGAACTGTGGCTCAAAGTGGTAGAGCACTAGCCTGAGCAAAAAACCCCACAGGAACAGTGCGTAGGCCTTGAGTTCAAACCCCACAACTGACAAAAAGAAAAAGAAAAAAATAAAATAAAACACTAGCCAACAGAAGCTAGGAAGAGAAGGAAAATTCCTTAAAATAATAAAGGCTGTATGTGAAATACCAACAGCCAATATCATACTGAATGGTGAAAAACTACAACTATTTCCCCTAAAATCAGTAAAAAGACAAGGATGTCCACTCTCTCCACTCCTCTTCAATATAGTTCTGAAATTCCTAGCCAGATCAATAAGGCAAGAAAATGACATAAAAGGGATTCACATAGGGAAAGAAGAAACAAACTATCGCTTTGCTGACAACATGGATCTCATACCTAAATGACCCAAAAAACTCCACCCCCAAACTTCTAGAGCTAACCAAGCACTTTGGCAAAGTAGCAGGATACAAAATTAACCCACAAAAATTAGTAGACTTTCTCTATGTCAAAATCAAAAAACAATAGGAAATCAGGAAAACAACTCCATTTGCAATAGCCTCAAAATTAAAAAATAACCAACCTAGGAATGAGCCTACCAAAGATGTAAAAATATCTTTGCAGTAAAAACTATAAAAATTTGAAAAAAATCAAAGAGGACACTAGAAAATGGAAAGACCTCTCATGTTCATGGATAGGTAGAATCAATATTATGAAAATTGCCCTACTGCCAAAAATGACATATAAATTCAATCAATCCCCATCAGTTCTTTACTGAGATAAAGAAAAATAACCTACATATTCATATGAAACAACAAAAGTCCTGGAATAGCCTAAAGCAATTCTAGGCAAAAAAAAAAGTAATGAGGGTGGTATCACAGTATCAGACCTCAAGCTCTACTACAGAGCTATAATAACAAAAACAGCTTGGTATTGGCACAAAAATAGAACCAAAGATCAATGGAATAGATTAGAAGACTTAGAAATAAAAACATACACTTATGGTTACCTGATATTTGATAAGGGAGCCAAAGACATACAGTGGAAAAAAATGGCTTTTTCAATAGTTGGTTCTGTGAAAACTGGGCATCCATATGCAGAAAACTAAAAGTGGATCCCTGTTTGTCACTATGCACTAACATCAATTCAAACTGGATCGAAGATATCAACATCAGACCCAAAACTTTGACACTACTACAAGAGGGTAAGAGAAACATTAGAACTTATAGGTATAGGCAGAAACTTCTTGAAAGGAGTCCCAGGGGTGCAACAGATAGGAGAGAAACTTGACAAATGGGACGACATCAAAATAAAAAGTTTCTGCATCCGTAAGGACATAGTTACTAAACTAGAAAGACAGCCAACAGACTGGGAGAAGATTTTTACCAGCAATACATCAAAGACCTAATATCCTATAAATATAAGGAGCTAGAGAAACTAACCCTTCCTAAACCTAATAAGCCAATCACTAAATGGGCAAAGGAGCCAAGAAGAGATGTCCCAGAGAAGAAGTAAGAATGGTAAAGAAACACATAAGGAAACACTCATCATCTTTGTCCATAAAGAAAACACAAATCAAAACTCTGAGATTCCATTTCACCCGTTAGATTGCCCAACATTGTGAATTCACACACACACACACACACACACACACACACACACACACATATCAAAATGAACTCCAAGATAGGAAAACAGAGGATCTCTCTTTTTTTTGGGGGGGGGGGGGTCTGGTCTGGGCCTGGGCGCTGTCCCTCAGCTCTTCAGCTCAAGGCTAGCGCTCTACCACTTGAGCCACAGCGCCACTTCTGGCTTTTTTCTTTTTGCTTATGTGGTGCTGAGGAATCGAACCCAGGGCCTCATGCATGCAAGGCAAGCACTCTACCACTGAGCCACCTTCCCAGCCCCAGGATCTCTCTCTTTTAAAAAAATATTTTTGATGGTTCTCTCTTTTCTCTATGTATAGTGTATTTGCATGTATGTCTTCAGGAGAGTTGTGGGGGGATACAACATTCAAGGGGAAAAGGGTTAATGCAGCAATGGAGCTCACCGGACACTGATGAAAGTGAACTATACAACTCGTGAGTGGAGACAGGAGGGAGGGACTGGGAGAAAGGGAGGGAAGGGAAGACACTGTAAAAAAAGAAATGTTCTCATCACCTGACTCCAGTAATATAATCCCTCTGTAATCACCTTTATAATAACAATAAAGTGAATTAATAAAAGAAAAGAAGAGACTGCAAAGAGTTTCCTTCCTCTTCTCGGCTCTCAATCACATGGGGAAACAGCGCAGCAAGAAGACCCTCAACTGTAGCCTGAAGAGAGAGTGTCCTCACCGGAACCTGACCATGCTGACACATTCATCTTGAACTTGACAGACTCCAGGGCTATGAGAAATAGCATTTCTTTTTATTGGTATGTTTAGAAAAAAATCTCAGGGACAGCACCCAGGCCCTGGGTTCAAGCCCCAGGATCAGCACCTAATTAAAAAAAAAAATCAATGGAACTAGGACTCATATCTGTAATCCCAGCTGCTCATGACTGAGATCTTGTATTTTAGTTCAAAGCCTGCCTTGGCAGACAAATTTGTGAGATTTGTATCTCCAATTACACAACAAAAAGCTGGAACTGGAGGTGTAACTCTGGTGGGAGAGTGCCAGCCATCAGCAAAAAAGCTCAGTGAGAGGAGGAGGCCCTGTTACTGGTATAAAAAATCCAGTGAATATTGTAACATACATCCGTTTAGATAGAAATGAAGATGAAATAGATCTATATCATTAGTCTGGGAAGATTACCAAAACCCATTCTACTTTAGAAAATGATTTTAAAGAAAGAAAGAATGAGTGGGGGGATAAAGAAAAATGAAAAATAGAAGTCATAAATATGTACTCCTTTTTGGCTACACTCCTGTAAGCGCTATTACCATTATCCTCGCCTCAGAGAGTTATAACTGGAGTGGCTTGTTCAAGAATCACCACATACCAAGGTCACATCTGTTTCCACTCATTTCATCTGCCTCTTCTGGCTCTTGCTCCATTGCCCATGCATGTGTATGAATGTGTTTTTGGCTTCTATTTTCCTCAGGTGGGTACGTGCAGGCTTTGGAAGTGACTAAGGAAATCTCAGATTCAACAGCCTTCAGGTCAAGTTCCCCTTCAGAAGAGACCTATGATGATGTGGAGTATCCTAAGACAGACGTGTAAGTACCTGCAGTCATACAGCTCGACAATGCCAATGTGGTAGGACTATCAACTATAGCAAGTCAATGGCCTTTCTGTCCTTTCTCCCACAGACCAAAGCTGGACTTTTCAAGCTCATTTGCCTCTGAGAGTGGTACGTAGAGGAACAGCAATCTCTTCATTTCAAAAAGGGAACTGAGGACTGAGGACTGAGACCTGTAATGATGCACACAATGTATGAGTCAGGTTTTGAGCCTTGGGTTCAGACCTTTAATCCAGCATTGAGCTAAAGTCAAGCTATGAAGAAAGAGATTCCTCCAAACACATTTGGTTTCCTTTTGTACTTCCAGCACAATGTCTCATGTTTAAAAAAGACTCCAAGCCCGGTGCCAGTGGCTCACGCCTGTAATCCTACCTACTCAGGGGGCTGAGATCTGAGGATGGAGGTTCAAAGCCAACCTGGGCAGGAAAGTCTGTGAGACTCTAATCTCCAATAAACCACCAGAAAACTGGAAGTGGTGCTTTGGCTCAAGCGGTGGAGCACTAGCCTTGAGCTAAAGAGCTCAGGGACAGTGCCCAATCCCAGAGTTCAAGCCCAACGACCCATACACACACACACACACACAAAGACTCCAGTTGCTGCCTACTAAATATTGGAAAGGTGGAGGGGAAATGAAGGAATCTGTTGATAAACTTTCTTTTACTAAGTCAGATCAGACTTTGATTCAGAAATGAGTCATGTCATTCCTACACAGCTCTATAAAGGTTTAAGTTTTAAGCATATGTATGAAAACATACACATTTTAATAAAAACTATTGAAAGGAATGTACTAACATGTATTCAAATGCACTGTTTTGTTTGTTTGTTTTTTAGGTGTTCATCTAAAATCAGGTTTAGTAATAGAAGCCTGAGGTAGTCTTAGTCCAGGGCTTGGGCAGCTGAAGCAGTAGAATCGAGCAAGACCTTGTCTCAAAACAAAACAAACAAGCAAACAAAAATTATTGTTATTAGGACTGAACATAGTTTTCTTTATTTACTTTCAGAAGAAAATAGTGAAGAAATGTATGAAGATATCTATAAAACAAAGAGCAATCACCCCAAAATAGAGTGAGTTTCTTTTTTCTTGGCTTTGTGTATGCTCATGGTATTTTCATGTGTTAGGTGTGGCAGAGTTTAGGAAATGACCCTGACCCTGCGCCTGTCCTTTAGGATGGCCTCACATAGACTGGCCATAGGATACTAGAACTCTATGTTGTGATCCTTAGGTTATTTAGAAGTCTATATTGCTTTCTCTTTCGAGACCCTATTTCCCATAGCAGACAATTTTGCTATTGCAGTAGAAAATAAGTGAGAGGAAGAAAGTAACTATTAGTGAAACTTTCTTTAATTCTATGTTTACATTTCCTGGGTCAAGTGAATGACTATAACTTATCTTTGTCTTTACAAGTTAGGGGCACAAGTTCCTGGGATGTGGGCATTATTTAACATCTAGTAATTCACTGTTATCAAGAACTGAACAAAATTGTTCAGGGGCACATTATTTGTCACATTGTGGGAAGGAAAACCAACAAGGGTCAAAAGTAAGAAGAACAAAAAGTAAGAAGAACAAGGGTAGAAGGGAAAAAGATCCTAGCCTGGGCATGGGAGTGCAGTAATGAATCTGTTAATCTCCCTCTTTCACACCAATGAAACAAACCCAGAAAGACATCAGGAAGGATCTTGATCATCAACTAGGCATTGTTTTGCCACAGCCCTGTAATATTCAATAAACTTAAAATCAGTGATATAATTATAAACCACCCTAATCCATTTCTCCTCTAAAAAGAAGAAAGTATTCCACAGACTACCAAAATACACATCTTGGAGGTATATGAAAACTTGCATTGCTGTATAATTAGATCCTCTGTGTCTGGCTGGTGTGCGCTACTTTCTATTAGAATCTAAACAAAGAAAGGGGTAGTTGTTGGAAAGACATTTTTTTGAGTTTCTTTGAGTGGGGTATGATCTGGAAATCCAACTGAAGCCTTCCATATCTCTAGTATTCTCTCAAATTTCATGGTATTTATCCTCTGATTCCTCTTAGTTTAGATGGAAAAGAAACACTTAAAAGACTCCAACATTTCTTCAAAAAAGAAAAGGATAAACTTAAAATGAAGAAAACCAAATCAAAAGAAAATATAAGGTAAAAAGAACCCCATTTTATCTCTCTTTCTTGGAGGGGATTACACCTGGGCTGATGTTCCTCTCTTAACAGTGAAGGAAATTCTGGGAACTAAAACCCCAGGCCTGGAGTGAACCACAGCCATAAACTCCAATGAGAGAATGACATGTCCCTTTTGAAAAACCTGATATGGACAAATTCATCAATGAGAGTAGAGGGAAAACCTTAACCTAGCAAGTTCCAGATTGAAAATGTTGGTACCTGTTCATGCATTATGCTATTAATGATGTCCTTTTATGCTTGCTTGGCACCACGAGTCCCAGCAGTATTATCTGTATACAATGCCATCTTGAATTTGTCTCTTTCACAGACAGCAATATGTGGAGGGGGAGATGAGGTGTACTGCTGAATGGTTTATGTATCTCAAAGTCTTAGACCTGGAACCAGGCCCTCCAAGATAGCCTTGATAACTGCTAATCTTTAGTGAACACACACACATACATACACACAGTGAATATATAACCTGAGTTCTAGATTCAAGGGTCACTTACGCTGTTTATTCAGATTGCTACCATAGCAAACCACTTCTATTTGCACTCTCAAGGTAGCCATTCCATCCCGCATACCCTGGCAGACTACTGACAGCTCATGCTGAGCTATTGGTACAAATCATACAGTTAGGATCTGTGTATCTATATGCTGGTCAGGGATGGTAAAAATCATTTTCTGAGACTATCAGCTATATTGAGATGGAATTATGCTACTCTACCTTGAGGTTCTTTTTTAATTATAAATCTTTAAGATGTTGCAACTTGCAGTCTGCTTGTTAGAGCTAGATTCATCAAGGGAGCCCACCCTCTGTGGGAGCCATGCTCTCCCATTGTTTATATATATATATATATATATATATATATATATATATATATATATATATATATATTAATATAATTGTATTGTTATTATCAAGGTGTTCTACAAAGAGGTTAAAATTCCCTAAGTCAGGTAATGAGTACAATTCTTCTTGAACAATGTTTACCTCTTCTTTCACTTTCCCCCAGTTTCCCCCTCCTGTCCCTGCCCACAGTTGCATAGTTCATTTTTCACAGTGTGTATTGAATGCCACAATGGCATTTGTTCACCCTTCCTTTCTCTATTTCTCCAAGCTACTTCAAGGCAGAAATTATGTCTGAACCTCTTACATACTCAACCCAAAGGTTTGGTTCATGACAGCTGTTCCAATAATACCTATAAGACTGAATTTAAATTAACACTTAAAACATGTAGTTATTTTTTTCTTTGTCTACCGGTCCACAGTTCCTTCCATGTGATCTTCTTAGCTGTAAGATCAAAAGAGCAAAAGCAATCTTGATGGACCACATATATTTTCCCTCCTAACAGCTGACCATCTTACCTGGGCTAGATTTCTCTCCCTCAGTATTTCCCTGAAATTACCACATGGACAGGGTGTAGTATATGCAGAGTGTCTCGGTTAATTAGGGTGTAGTATATGCAGAGTGTCCCGGTTAATTCATGTGTAGCTTCTTCTGTCCCATCAATCCTTATGCACATTGGTTGTATTTGATGGGCCTCTTAGAAGACCAACAGACTGAAGCAGGATTCTCTAGAAAGACAAGGTCAGGAAGCAGGGAAGCTTGAAGTAAATAATTGGGAAATGGAGTCCCAGGCAGACCATGGGACCAAAACAGCTCACTTTGAACAACGCTGCAGGCTTGAATGCCTTGAGGCATTCATCTGGATTCAGACCCCCAGCCATCGACATGTTAGTTGGTATGTCTCAGCCAGTCTTTCTGAACATGATTTTTTCCTTTAACCTTTTCGTGTTTTTGTCAATCAACAGGGCGTTTTCCATTTCCCTGCCTGACTTGGGTAAGTAACATTTACCTGTGGTTGACCTTTGAGTCTTAGTATATTCCACAGCACTGGTATATTCAGTGACAAGGAAAGAAGAAAAATCCTCTAAACCTTCTCATAGCCAATGAAAAATAGGTCCATCAAAATCAGGAAAGCACTTATACAGTGATATTCCTTCCTTTGGGTACAATAGGAAGCATTTCTTAGGTGCTACCATGTACCAGACTGTAGGGTAGATGTATTTCCCTTAAAATCATGGAGAAACAGATGCAAACCTCCATTGTAGAGAGGCTGTAAGAGCCACACTCAAGCTTTAGTGATCTGGGGTTTGTATCCAAGTCTCTCTGAGTATGAAATCCATGCACTTTGCATTATACCACATTCCTTTTGGTTAATTTGATATCCAGATCAGTTTATTAAGGTGTAATAAATTGAATTTGAGCAGAATGTAGTGGCTCATGCCTGTAATCCCAGCTGGAAATGGAGAAAATACTAGTTTGAAGTCAACCAGGGAGAGAGAGAGACTAGGATGCCTCACTGTTTTTTTTCAATCACCCAGCTGAATTTCTTTCCAAGAGAACCTTTCTGCTCCAGCCTCTCAGGCTTGAGGATACACTTGTACAATTAGGTAATTGTGTATTCGTTTGGAAAACCAGCAATTGCATAAAGCATACCTAACAATCATGATTTTGACTCTATCTCCACTCTAGGTCTTAAGTCTCAGGAAGTTATTATCTATGATGATGTGGACACAAGTAAAAAAGAGCCAAAGTAAGTAAGTTTACTGTTCTAGTCATACCTGCTGACATTTGATGTTTCCTGACACCTCAGTAAATACTATCAGAGATGGAATTCAGAGTGTATAGTCATCTGCTATGGAGGGAAGACAATGACTCTCATAGGTGGTCCCACGGTCCTAGTGGCCCTAAAGGCCCTGGAGATTTGGAATCTGTTCTTGTTTCTTACCTTTGGATCTAGAGAACTGAAAATCTGTTTAACACAATTATTTAATGAATTCCTCATACCTGAAAAAATTCAGGAGAGCAATGACTATTTGATAGACTCTGTGTTTTCAAAAGTTACATATCTATAATTTGATAAAAGAGAAAAGAGAGAGAGAGAAGAGAGAAAGGACCCCTCTCTGGCTATTTGTCTTCCTTTTCCTCTCACCCAAATGGCTGAGGATAAAGATCGACCACTCATCTTCATCCATCCTACTCACTCACTGCAACTACACTTTTGTTCCTGTCAAATCAGAGAGCTAAATTTTGGTAAAGTCACTAATAGCCCTTTGTTAAATCCAGTGGAAAATTTCAAATGATCAACCTGAGCTTCTCTAAAATATCTTAAAATTCTGGTCATGCTATCCTCAAAAGAAAATTACCAATGTTTCCCTATGTTTCTATATTACTACTATTTCTCATTCCTTCTTTTTGCCTGCTCTCTGTGTGAAAGAGAGTCGATGTGTGTGTATATGTGTGTGTATGTAAGTGTCTGTGTGAGTGAGCAAGAGAGAGAGAAGGAGAGAGACCTATTTCTACACTTATATCTTAAAACTGTTCCTGAGACTTCTGTAATGATACTATTTTTTTCAGTACTAGGAATTGAGTTCACAGATCATACATGCTGGGCAAGCACTCTATGGCCTCTTATTTTTATTTTATTTTGCAGTAGGGTCTCTCTAAGTCACAGTCTGGCCTCAAATGTGTAATATTTTTGCTTTTGCAAGAAGCAATTTCATTTCAAGCAACTATCTCTAAGAAAAAAAGAAACAAATCTATGCACAAAATACCTATTTCAGGATGTTTATAAAATAAGAACCTAAATGCCCAAATATATAGTAAAATTATAAGCACATTACAGCAGATTACTCAATAAGGCCATTTAAATATATGCTAAATATATAGTGAATCATTTCCAGTGACCTGGAGAATACTTAGACTACAATGACAATTTAAAAATAGCAAAGTATGAAATTGTTATGTACAATATAATCTCAATTCAGCTCTTAAAAGTATTTGGAAAAAACATTTAGAAGTTGAATATCATTGAAAGACTATGCTTGTTTTGTCTCCTGTTTCTTTCTGCTGCCCCCAATTTTTTAAACACTCAGGGTATGCTACTTTACACTCAATGAAGAAAGTCAACCGGAGCCAGTCATTTGTCATATCTATTCCCTGCTCTAATGACAGTAGCTCCTTCTTGACACAATGTGCCTAGTGCTGAGTTTGTGATGAATATAATTGGAATCTATGTCCTGATTCCACCTTCTGGGAGCTTAGAGAGAGGAAATACATGAACCCAGAAGTTAGGAGTCATTGCTGAGCTTCTGATGGGCTCAAAGGTAACAGATGTTGAAAACACAGAGGTCAGCTATCCCTAGACAAGTCTGAGAAGGTTTCTTAGAAGCACTCATTCCCTTGGCTGCAGCCATGCTGGAAAATACTGAGTCCCTGGCAATCCTGTTGGACACTTGTGACCACAATCTGCAGGGAACAGTGACACACTGTGAATCATCCACCAAATTGCTTAAAATGAAAGTCTCTGAGTTCACCATTTTCCCAGTTGAGAGCTACTGATATGTTTGGGTGCCCTCACGACAGATACATTGATGGTTAATAAAATATTCTCCTTTTTATGCTTATGTCAATGAAGGATGTTCTCATAGCTTTGTGAAGAAACGTTCTGAAGTAGAAGGTAATCTGTGAAGGACCACAGACTTTGGAGTCAGACACCTACATCCAATGCTATTAGCCAGTGTGACCATCCATTTCCTTCTTTGTAAGACATTACAGATCACTACTTTGCAGGATCAATGCAGTCATTGTTATGAAAACTGAATGAGATAAATTTAGTAAGATGCCTAGCATAAGACAGATGCTCACAAAGATGCTCAAATACATTTTAAAAAATTGGCTCCCTTATAATTGCCTTTCTCTTCCCCATGTCCTCTTTTGTCCAGATCCCCTAATGCCAAATACTAGTTGGCTTAGCCCTGACTCATGGTGTTCAGTAGTAGACATAAAGAAAGAGGCTTATGGAAGAGAAGAAATGTGATTACAAGTAGGTTAATCTGGTTTCAAATTTAGATCACTACAGATTAGGTGTGAGCAGACTACAGCCTGTGAGCCAAATATGGCCTGCTATTCATTCTTGTAAATAATGTCACATGAATAGAGCTGAGCTAGGAACTTAGTGACTCATTCTTGTAATCCTAGCTACTCAGTTGGTTAACAGCTGGTGAATCTGGTTCAAAACCAGCCCAGGCAGTCCATGAGACCCCATCTCCAAAATAGCCAGCAAGAAGCTGAATGGGAGGCCTGGTTCCTGTAGTAGAATGCCATTTGAGCAAGCAAGCCAGGCAAATGCAAGACCTTGAGTTCAAACCCCAATATTAAACAAAAGAAAAAGAAAGAGACCAAAGTATCATTGAACAGTTGCCACGGAGATGATACAGTGGCAAAGCCTAAAATATTTACTACATGATTTTTCCCTCTATTATCAAAATATAATTCTAAATGGCTTTTTGATATTTAGTGAAAAGAGTTATCGGGAAAGTATTTGTGATCCTATCAATGTTTAATAGATCACTTCTAACTTAGTTTGCTCAAAATAATTTTCTTCTCAGCAATGAAGATAAACTGAAAACTTGGAAGCCGAAGTTTTTTAATCCAAAGGGGAAAAAAGAGAAGGAAGATGCCAAAGGAACAGAAAGGTAGGAGTACAGGTGCACAGGAGTCCTTACAACTGCTGTGCTGCAATTCCCGCCTCTGTGAAATCTACAGCAAGTCATGAAATCTGACTCAAACTCATCATCGACAAAATGAGAGTAAATCTTCCTCACAGTGCAGCAGCTAATCTTTGAACTATAAAAGACAAGGATAACCTTCAGCTCCACACATTTACCTTCATCCTCATCCTTTCCACTTTTGGGGGAAGAGGAATGATGGTGAATGGAAAACTTCTAGGCTCCTATCAGACTATAAGAATTTTTCCCCTAAAAGATAGAACACCACTTAAAACTTGCTCAAATGGCCGAGAAGAGGAGAAACTAAATATCATGTAAGATTGATTTCCTTAAAGTACAATATAATTCTAGTTATAACTATACTGAATTTACTTTTTTAAAAACGCTTTATTTGCCAGGCACTGTTGGCTCATGCCTGCAATCCTAGCTACTCAGATGACTGAGGTATGGAGGATTTTTGCTTTGAGGCCAGCAGGATGGGAAAGTTCCCTAGGCTCCATCTCCAAAATAACCAGCAAAAGCTGACCTGGAAGCATGCCTCATGTGGTAGAACATCTGCATAGCAAGTGTGAAGCTCTGACTTCAAATTCCAGAGCCATCAATAAAAAGTATAAAGGCTTCTTCAATTCACATTCTAACCTTCATTCACAGAATTCAGGCCCACTGCCTGGATTTTGCTGACTTGGGTGTTAGCCAATCTCTGTGCTCCACTCTCCTCAGATGCTAAGCTGTGGATCCAAGGGAATTATTTGAGCAAATGTGTTGGGGAAACCCTTAGTAAACAGTCAATGAGCCATGAACAGTGTTGTCTGTCTGCTCTGGGAAACCTGTTTAGAAAAGACTTACTGGGGCATGGCAAAAGAAGTCAGACAAGGGTCTCCACCAAATCTAAACACAGAGCAAGACACAAGATGACCATTCTCTTAAGTTTATTTTCTTTGGTTTTAGACCTGATGTAATTTGTTTTTCTCTGGTTGAAAAGATATATAGACTAGAAAAGCAGGGTTTTGTTTTTTTTTTTTTTTACATTTAACTTCCTGTTTTTACATAGGTTTACCTCACATAGCAAAACAGAGGGGGAAAGTTATCAGTAAAAGTTTTGATTCTTCCCCAACAGAGCCTTCAGCACATAGATGCTTATGAATATGAATTTCTAGGAAATAAAATTTCTAGTACTTTTTATGTCTTTAAACAAACTGACATAATAGGGCATGTTTATGCCCAACTGATTAAATGTGAAAATGTGGTCCCAAGGCTATTGTTAGTCCTGTTGATTGATGAAACAGTTTCCTTTAAAATGGTTTCTTTCTCTACCAGGAAGAAATACTTTCTATACTATTTCACTCCTTTGTGTGTGTGTGTGTGTGTGTGTGTGTGTGTGTGTGTGTGTGTGTACAAGGCTTCACTTGGCTTTTTTACTCAAGGCTGGTCCTCTACCACCTGAGTCACAGCTTCACTTCTGGCTTTAAAAAGTTATTTGAGCCGGGCGCTGGTGGCTCACGCCTGTAATCCTAGCTACTCAGGAGGCTGAGATCTGAGGATCGCGGTTTAAAGCCAGCCCGGGCAGGAGAGACCGTGAGACTCCTATCTCCAATAAACCACCAGAAAACCGGAAGTGGCGCTGTAGCTCAAGTGGTAGAGCGCTCGCCTTGAGCTGAAGAGCTGAGGGACAACGCCCAGGCCCAGAGTTCAAGTCCCACGACCGACAAAAAAGAAAAAAAAAGAAAAAAAGTTATTTGATGGTAACATCAGAGGGGTTACAGTTACATAAGTCAGGCAAAGAGTACATTTCCTTTTAGACAGTGTCACCCCTGTCCTCACTCTCTCCCACTCTGGCTCTTTGCTGCTTAATTGGAGCTAAGAATCTCCTAGATTTTTTTCTGCTGAGGCTGGCTTGAAGCCACAATCCTCAGATCTTCACCTCCGAGTAGTTAGGATTACAAGCATGAGCCACCAGCACCTAGCTAAATGTTTTTCTTAATAAAAGATGGTGGCAATCAGGCCATGCGATCAGGCCTAGATGGCCTTAGTAGGTGATATCTGTATAGAGAAAAGGGCAGCTCTTAAGCTGGAAAGAAAACATAGGTTGTTGAGGACAATTATTAAAAGTTTATGTGAAAAAGTAACTCTGCTACACTGCTGGTGGGAATTTCAACTAAGGCAACCACTGAGGGAATCAGTACTGAGAGTCCTTAAAAACTAACAGTGTGAATCTAGCTTTCCACCCCACCAGACCACTTAGGCATACAGACAAAGAAAAGTAAAGTGATATGCAAGAGAGATACCTGCAGAACTATGCTCACTGAAGAGCTATTCATAGTAGCAATTAGTATACTAACAACCAAACTGTGGCATCAGCAGAGGTGCCCAACAACCAATAAATGAATGATTAACACGTGGTACATATATGACACAGAATATTACTCAGCCATAATGAAAAATGGAATTACATCATTTGGAAGAGAATGAATGGAACTCAAGCTCATCATGTTAAATTAAATGAGCTAAACTCAAAATGGCAAATATGTTTTTACTCTGTGGATTATAGCTCTAAAAGACATATACATACGCATCTACAAATACATAAATATATGTTTGTCTGGGCATACACACATGCGTATAACATGATTGCAGTTGTTTCACTGTTGGGGAAGAGGGAAAGAGAATGATGGGGGAATAATATTGGAATACACTGTATATAGATGGCAGAAAGAATCTAATTGGAAGCTGTTGAACAATAGCAAGTTAGGGGGAAAAGTTAAAGAAAGCAAGGAGTTCTATTTAGCTAAATTATAATATACGCATGTGTGAAATACCATGGTACCCTTTGCATCATTAGCATATGCAAAAACAAAAAAAGAATGACAGGAAACTAAAACAGTCTCTGAGGGGTAGGGTAGCTGCAGGCCTGGGGGGCATGGTGTATTTACATGCAACTATGCATGTATGCAATAGACTAATGGGTGAATTTGACCAGGGTGCCCTGTATACATGTACGGAAATGTCACGATGAAATCCTCCTTATACAACAAATAGATGTTAACATTACTTTAAAAAAATACTTTAAAAAGTAATAAAAGCTCATGTAGCCTACTAACAGGGTTGGATTTTCCCTAAAGGCAGCTGAGGGGTACTAGAAGGTTTTACGCAGGCAATATTATGATTAATTACATTTTAGAAAGGCACCCTGGGAAGCAGGTTGTAGAGGGAGGTTTTAAGGAGAGGCAAGATGATGGTATTTTGAGCAAAAAGTATTCAAAGGAAGAGATGCAGGAGGCACATTGTAATAAAATAGGCGGGCAGACTGGGTTGACAGTTTTCCTTCTGTCCATAGACAGAATGATGAAGAAGCAAAACGCATCTCACATTCCAAATCCTTCAGAAAATGGGTAGTTCATTGTGTTCATAGACTTGTAATTCCCTGTTATGGTTGAAGGGTTGTTAACACAAAGGGCAAGCCCCTTACCAACTGTTGCTGGATACCATTAAACCATCTGAAGAATTACATATTTCCTTACACTTTCCTTCAGTAGATTTTTGTTTTTATAGTTCTAGACCTGATTCTGAAAAGCTCGTCTCTTTCTCCCTTTTCATTCTTTCCTTTACCTTTCCTTCCTTCTCTCCCTACCACTCTTTTCTCCTCCCCTTCCCTTTCCCACCTTCCCTCCCCTTTTCTTCCTTTTCCCCCCTTGCTTATAAAACTAAGGTTTGAAATCAAATCCTTGCACTTACAAGGCAGGTGCTCTGCCCCTTGAACTATGCCCCAGCCTTTTTTGCTTTATTTTTTTTTCATTCATGCTTCTGTCCAGGTCTGGTCTCACACCACAATCCTCCCATCTATACCTCACACAGAGCTGGGTTGACAGATGTGAGCCATAGCACCCAGCTTATTTTTGAGATAGAATCTTACTAACTCTTGCCTGGGCTAGCCTCAAGTTGGGATCCTCAGATTCTCCTATCTCTGCCTCCCAAGTTGCTTGGTTTATAGGCATGAGCCATCATACCCGTCTCAGTGTTTCTTGTTTACCTTAAATTGTTTAATTAATTTTTTAATGTTTTAAATTCTTAGCTGAACATATTTGTGAGGTATACTGTAACATCTACTATAACATATATGTATATGAGGTAAAATGATCAGCTCAGAGTACAATCATATCTATCACCGCATTTCCTGGTATCAGGAGCAGATCTTCTCTGCCAGCTGTTTCAGAATATATAATTAATTGCTGTCAATTACATTTTACCTACTCCTAGAAGTCATTCCTGCTCTCCACCTGTACTTCTTGTACCCATGAGCTGTCCTCTATCAACCGGATTTAATCCTAAGTTACCATAATATCAAAAAACAGTTATTTTCAGTGGTGAAATGCATGCTTAGATCTGTGAGGCCCTGGATCTGACCCTAGCCAACTGGGGAAAAAAAGCACATACATGTATACACTAAATGATAAGGAAAAGTGATTTTTTTTATTAGTAATATATTACATGTACTTTAATTATATATAGACATCTCACATTCTATAAATATATTCATATATTGAAATATACACTGGAATATACATATACATCTCTCACTCACTCAAATACATATATATGTATTTGCAGCAATTTATGCATCTATCTATTTATATATTGGCCACTCCTGGAGGTTAAACTTAAAAAAGTGATTTTTAGCTGTTTTCACAATCTGCTCTAGTGGGTATAAATAAATGCACAACATAGATATATAACTTTATATAACTATTCACATATAAATTTGTATCACTATTTATCTATTATCACTATTTAACATTTTATTATAGCACATTTAACTCTCTTGGCATTTTTCTTATCAGTTTTCCTTCTAGAAATTTCTTCAGAACCAAGAAGCAAAACTTAGAAAATAAAATGGAAAGAGAAGAAAAACTTTTTAGAGAAAGATTTCAGGTATGTTGCCCTATAAAAATGAAAATGAACAATATTAACAGCTTGGAACTTCTACCTTTTTTTGTGAAAATACCGTACAGAGGGGTGACAATTACATGTGCAAGGTAATGAGTACATTTCTGATCAAGCATTGTTGTCTCCTCCTTTGTTTCCCCTTCCCATCTCTTCCCATCTCCTACCTCCCTACTCCCACCACCCCAGCCAAAGTTGTAAAGTTCATTTTTTGACATAACAACTTGTACATCTCATTGTTGCAATGGGTCCACCTGTATCCCTATTTAAACAAATTATACCAACATCAAATACAAAGAAAGCAGGGGTTATACCATGGGGGAGGGACATACAAAGCAACAAAGAAATCATCTTATAAATATGTTAGAAACAATCACAAGAAAGAAAAAAACATTTGAATACTTATCTTGGGTTTTTTTCAACTTTCTTTTTTTTAATTTTTATTTATTTTTTATTGTCAAAATACTGTACAGAGGGGTTACAATTACATGGGCAAGATAATGAGTACATTTCTTATCAAGCATTGTAGCCTCCTTCTTTGTTTCCCCTTCCCATCCCTTCCCATCCTCCCCCTGGCCCCCCACCTAATCCTCCCGCCCCCCCCCCCAAAGTTGTAAAGTTCGTTTTTGACATAACAAATTGTACTTCTCATTGTTGCAACAGGTCCACCTGTATCCTTATTTAAACGACTTGTTTTTCTCTTCCCCTCCACAAATTCTTGGGGGGGTTATTTCACCTAACATCAACTTATCTGAGCTTTTGTGCTTGTCTCAGACATATACTAGTTATTGCAAATAAGGAAAACCATGGGACCTATGTTTCTTTGGGCCTGGCTTACTTCACTTAATATAATTTTTTTCAAGTCTTTCCATTTCCTAACAAATGGGGCAATGTCATTCTTTCTGATGGAGGCATAGAATTCCATTATATATACCACATTTTCTTGATCCATTCATCTACTGAGGGGCATCTGGGTTGGTTCCATATCTTAGCTATGGTAAATAATGCTGCAATAAACATAGTTGTGCTGGGAGTTTTAGTATGGTCTTGTTCGTGATCATTTGGGTAAATGCTCCAAAGTGGGATTGCTGGGTCATAGGGGAGCTCTATGTGGAGTCTTTTGAGGAAACTCCATACTACTTTCCAAAGTGGTTGAACAAGTTTACACTCCCACCAACAATGTAGTAAGGTTCCCTTCTGTCCACATCCCCTCCAGCATCTGTTGTTATTAGAGTAATTGATTATAGCCATTCTAACTGGGGTAGGTGGACTCTCAATGTTGTTTTGATTAGCAGTTCTTTTATGGCTAGGGAGGTTGAGCATTTCTTCATGGGTCTATTGGCCATCCTTCTTTCCTCTTCAGAGAAGTTTCTCTTTAAGTCTTTAGCCCACATATTTATTGGGCAGTTGTTTCTTTGAGAATTTGTTGTTGGGGGATTTAATTTTTTGAGTTCCAGGTATATTTTAGATTTGAGACCTTGTCCATTGTATGGCCAGTGAAGATCTTCTCCCAATCCATGGGCTTTCTATTGATCTTGCTAACTATGTCCTTTGCCATGCAGAAGCTCTGCAATTTCATGCAATCCCATTTGTCCAACCTTTCTTTGATTTGTTGTGTTTCTGGGCCTCTTTTAAGAAAATTTCTGCCTATGCCAAGAAGACCTAGCATTTCTCCTATTCCTTCCTGTAATGTTTTCACAGTGTCTGCTTTGACTCCAAGGTCTTTGATCCATTTGGAGTTGATTCTGGTGCAAGGTGATATATAAGGATCTAGCTTTAGTTTTCTACAAGTATTAACTAATTTTGCCAGCACCATTTACTGAAGAAGCTGTCTTTCTTCCATTCTATTTTTTAGCTCCCTTATTGAAGATTAGATGGCTATAGGTCTGTAGGTTCATTTCTGGGTTTTCAATTCTATTCCATTGGTCCTGAAGTCTGTTCTTGTGCCATTACCAAGCTGTTTTGATTACTATGGCTTTGTAGTAGAGTTGAAATTTGATATTGATATTCCTCCAGCACTATTCTTTCTGTTAAGGATCATTTTTGCTATTTGGGGTCTTGTATTGTTCCATATGAATTTTTGGGTTGCCTCTTCTATTTCCTTGAAGAATGAGGTTGGAATGTTGATAGGTATCCCATTGAATTTGTAGGTAGTCTTAGGAAGTATTGCTATTTTCACGATGTTGATTCTTCCAATCCAGGAGCATGGGAAGTTTTTCCACTTTCTAAGTTCTTGGAACTTCCATCTTTAAAAACTGAGTCTCTAAGAGAGATGTGATCTTTGACTAGAAAAAGTTGACATT
Organism: Dipodomys spectabilis; assembly: GCF_019054845.1. NCBI lineage: Eukaryota > Metazoa > Chordata > Mammalia > Rodentia > Heteromyidae > Dipodomys > Dipodomys spectabilis. Next base: position 1,412,965 of record NW_024870684.1, read on the forward strand.
CCAGATTAATTTTTTATATTTGCATATTTGTATGCTTTTTGTATATGTTTGTATATTTGTATATTTCTAAGCTATTCTGTGTGGCTTTGTTCCAATGTCATTTCTCCTTCCCTAGATCATCTGGATAAAAAACCCTCTCAGCACATTTTTATACATCTACAGTACATAATTTTTTTTGGTTGGTTGTGGGGCTTAAACTCAGGGCCTGGGTACTGTCCCTGAGCCTCTTTGTGCTCAAGGATAGCACTCTACCACTTGAGCCACAGTGCCACTTCTGGTTTTATGAGTGGTTAATTGGAGATAATGGTCTCAAGGGGACTTTTATGCCCAGGCAGAAAAGATCCTGAGATCGTCAGGTCTTATCCTCCTGAGTAGCTAGGATTACAGGCATGAGCCACAGACACCCAGCTAATACATAAATCTTCTAACACTGATTGGTTACATTATGGTAGATACATATATGTATTTCCTGAAGCAAGTTTAGATCCCTTTGGAAGGTGATCCTATCTTATGTAAGTTGCTCCTCAATTCCCAGCATAGAACTATGAAATGTTCGGTGAATGAATGACAAAATAAACAAACATGAAAGATATTTGAATGAATGAATAAAGCAGCATCTGAAACATTTTGACAACTTATTGTCATGAAGGGTCCTGGGAGCACTTTTCCACAAAGTTCAAATGATCCTTTGTGATTTCATGTATTGTCAAAGTGAGAAACATGGTTAGCAACACCCACGTGCACTGAAGTCTCCCACAAATAAAATCCAGGCTCCCTAACATGGCCTAGAAAGCTCTTCCTGTCATCTTCCTGGATGTATCTCCTGACGCTCTGTCCTTGCACTTTCTGCTTTGGCAGCAAACTGCAAACTGCTCATCATTTTGTCCTAAGATGACTTTCCACTTTGGGTCCTGCTATCTCCCTTGTCTAGGCAGTTGCCTAGAGAAAGGCTTGACTTGTTCATCTATCAGGACTCAGCATCATCTCTTCCAGGAATACTTACCGAAACCTCCCTAATTTTAAAAACAAACTCTTCTATTCAGAAAAATACCTAAGCCATCTGTAGCTTATTACAATTACATATTTATCCTATGAAACTATGAGTTCCAAAGGGAGAGGATTATCTTATTGATCCTCAGAGCAGAATACCCTACCTAACACTGAAAGCATCCCAAACTATTTCTGAATGGAACTAAAATAGGAATGCACATTGAGCTCTGGGGTTGGGGATTTAGCTCAGTGGAAGAGTGCTTGCCTGGTAAGTGCAAGGTCCTGAGTTCAGTCCTCAACCACACAAAAAGGAAGGAAGGAAGGAAGGAAGGAAGGAAGGAAGGAAGGAAGGAAGGAAGGAAGGAAAGAAGGAAGGAAGGAAGGGAGGGAGGGAGGGAGGGGGGGAGGGAGGGAGGGAGGGAATGAGGGAGGGAGGGAGGGAGGGAGGAAAGAGCAAGCCAGCTAGTGCTGGTGGCTCACAATCCTAGCTGCTCAGGAGATTGAGATCTGAACACTATGGTTCAAAGCCAGCCCAGGCAGAAAAGAAAGTCTGTAAGATTCTTCTTACCTCCAATTAACCACCAGAAAACTGGAAGTGAAGCTATTACTCAAAGTGGTAGAGTGCTAGCCTTGAGCAAAAGAGTTCAGGGACACTGCTCAGGTCCTGAGTTCAAGCCTCATAACTGAACAACAACAACAAAAAGAAACAAATAAGAAAAAAAATTCTAAGGCAACTAGCAAAAAAACCTCTGATGGTAAGTCTTACTTTGGTCATGGCTGATTAGCTTTACTATATTTAGGAAATTATGATCTGAAATTATCTACTGCAATTTGTGATGTTATTTGATTAGGTAAAACCCAACAGGATAGCAATTGATTGTTGCAAAGATCCCTACTATATCCCATCTATCTTATATGGGACAGAAATTCTATTTTCTCTATATCTGTATGATTCTATTCTTCACTACCAGCCGTGGGTTTCCAGTTTCACTAGAAAAACTATGCCATTTCAATAATTTTTACTTAGTTCACTTTACAAAATATTGGGTATCTCATTGACGCCTGGCACAGATGAACAGATGAATAGATGTATAGATGAATACGACGTTTTGTATTTTCATTTTCTAGGACGTTATGTTTATTAAGTGCTATATGACATGTATATTCATAGTAGAATCAAACAGTAAATTGTACATAGCAGTCATAAAAGTATGTGGAGTGGATAAGAGATATTTCAAATAGAAAAGACAGCATGAGCAAAAGCACAAAAAGAGAGTGGTCCATTCTAGGACTGCCCATGGCTTCAGGAAGCTTAAATACAGGATACAGATCGAGGAACAGGAATGATAGCCTGCAAAGTACCGTAAATGTCAAGCTATGAAGTGTGGGTCTTATTCTAAAAGCAGTGAAAAGTTTTCACAACTTATTAACTAGGAAGGTGACATAATTATATTTGTATTTTAAGAAATCATAGAGATTCACAGTATACCAAGGTCTGGAGAGAATAAAAAGGCCAGTTATTATGAAGGTATTATAACCAGGCACTGGTGGCTAACCCTGCTAGTTTCTCAGGAGGCTGAGATTTAAAGATCATGGTTTGAAGCCAACCCAGGCTACAAAGTCTGTGAAACTCTCATCTTAATCACAGAAAAAGCCCCAAGTGGTCCTGTGGCTCAAATAGTAAAGTGCTAGCCTTGAACAAAATGGCTCAGGGACAGCTCTCAGGCTCCAAGTTCAAATCCTATGACAAACAAAAATTTTAAAAAAGAAGTTATTATTTGGTAGGTGAAAGACTATACTTGGTATAAAGTGATCTTATATCATCCAAATTCAGGGTAATTCTGAGATTGGAAGGAAAGGCTATTTATCATATATTAGTTATAAACAGTGTTTTAGGCAAAGGGGGATATATGGACACTCTATTTTGGTGAAAAAAAGCACCTGTAATCTTAGCTTAATATTTTCAGACCAACAATTTGTTAGAAGGTAAAATACATCATGCAAATAGGCAGACAACTAGCCTCTCTCTCTCTCTCTCTCTCTCTCTCTCTCTCTCTCTCTCTCTCTCTCTCTCTCTCTCTCTCTCTCTCTCTCCACACACACACACACACACACTCCTGTGGGATTAGAAATCCAACTTCCTATCATTTACAAACGCCAGCCTCTCACTGAAGTAGGAATGAGAATTACCCCCCCCCATGTCCCCAATTCCTACCACTTTTAAGTACATATACTACAGTGCATTGTGCTATAATGCACAAACATACACAACTAGGAAGGTACACATACACAACTACAAATGGTAGATATATAAGAATATTATAAACTCCATGGCACAGAAACAGGGCTTGTTGTTAACATCTTTCCAGGGTTTAGAAGTAACTATGACTGTAATAGCACATTTCCACATCTTCTATCTGGCAGGATTCATTCCGCTATGACTAGACAGTGAATGTAAAAAACATAGTGCAAATATCATCAGGCCAAACAAATGTAAGAGTATAGTGCTTTACTCTTAAATGTCTTTCCTTGCAGAGTCTATGTTCCTGTTATTTTCAATGCTCCTCCAAGTATTGGTCAATATCTAGCACATTGACTTTATATTGAGGTTACTATACTATATCCTCCACTAATTTTGTCATAATGAAAAAGAGTAACAATGATGGAAGGATTTTCTTACCAGTAATTTCTCGTTGTAGTATGACAAAGAGATTGTAGTCATCAACAGAGCAGTAGCATGTTCCAGTAACTCAAGAAATGGAATATTCGATTTGCCAATAACTTCTGGAGAACAACTAGAGGTCATCGATACCACGGAGCAAAATATGGTGATATGCCGCAATTCTAAAGGCAAATGTAAGTGTGTTGGCTTTCTGCCCATAAAATTTCCAATCACTATTAAAAGAAAAAAAATTAAGCATTTTCTGTGAAGACTTCAGATTAAGTGACTTTTATCCCTACAGATGGATATGTGCTCATTGAACATCTACAGTTCCAGTAAGTTGATTTTTATACTTCAAATCATTCATTCTTAGTACTTAATATGGTGGTGTGCAGCTATTAGTCTGAGGGCAAGATTATTCAATTTATTAAAAACTATGCATGTGGTGTCTGATCTCTCCTATAAAGACTGCCTTGAAAGAGACATTTTTGTGTCTCCTTAGTACCAAGCTGACAAAGCATATTTTAAAGGAGCATATAATACTAAACTGGGTAAGAATTTCTCCAGAAATCTCTTGCACTGTTCCATTAGCCTCTGTTTAAAAAAAAATATTTTTCTTTTATCCCCAGGCACCAAGGTTGGTCACGTTAGGAAGATCAAGGTCAAGTGTGAAGGACAAAGGCCTGAATAGGCGTAAAGGGCTCCAGGACTGAGCCCTTCCTCAAGAACTTTGCTTCTTGTCAAACTTTGCTGCTTGTCAAAGCAGACTTTGATGAAACTTTGTTGGGAACTCGGAGAAGGAAAACAAAGGCAGCATCTTCCTGGAGACAGCAGCTTTTCTTCTCTGAGTTTATCTTTCAATGTCTATTTTTACTGCCAGTTCAAGAGAATGTGAAAGACTATGCATTAGCCATTGAGCACTTGCTTAATGAGCCATATCCAAAGTTGGAAATTGTGCATTATAGCACCCAGTCAGATGTGCAGATGGTTAGTTGGCTCCTAATATTAGTTCACAAGCATTTGTAATGCTACATGTTGTACATTTAAAATCTGGCATCCAAAAAAAAAATCTGGCATCCATTCTGCATAGTAAATAATGTAACTATGTTCTTTTACTCAAATACTAAGTACAATTTTAAAATAAATGTGTTATTTTTCCTTTTTTAAGAAAAAAATCAGATTAAATACTGTTCAACCTGAGTTTCCTTTGGGAAGTTTGTCAAAAAAGAAATTATTCTTCAAGTAATTCTTTTTTTTGGGGGGGGGGGGGGAGCAGTGAACTCTGGTCCTGGGCACTGTCCCTCAGCTCTTCAGCTGAAGGTTAGCACTCTGTACCACTTGAGCCATAGCACCACTTCCAGCTTTTTGCTTATGTGGTGCTGAGGAATTGAACCCAGGGTCTCATGTATGCAAGTCAAGCACTCTACCATTGAGCTACCTTCCCAGCCCTTCAATTAATTCTTAACTATTCCTATTATCATTTTAAGACAAATCTACATATATTGAACAATTTTTAGCAAAACTATACATGCTGCACAACTTTAAAACACCATTACCCAAAACAGGAAAACTTCATTTATGTATGCCCCAAAAGTTATTCAAATAGAATTTAATTTATATGAAAACAAATGGAAACTAAAACAGTTGTGATGCTCTATTTTTAAAATTATGTGTACTGTGGATTGATAAATAAATTATATATATGCATTCAACTGTTTTAAGATTTCAATGGCTTTATCTCCACTGAGTAACTGAAGTAGTTTGCCCTATTTAAACAGAGTGATCTGGCCCTCAAGGAAAGAAAAGAATTTGTTTCCATGGCCTTATCCTTCATATGCTGAGACTACTTTTTAACATTATATTTTTATTTTCTATTTCATGTTCCATCTGGCATTTGCCAAGAAAGACCTGTCTTCAAGACAGGAATCAAAGAACAGAGTTTAAGAGAAGAAAGTAGGTAGAGATTATTTTATTACAGATGCCATAAGTAAGTAGTGAATGGAATGGCCAGAGGATCAAGAAACGCATTAGAGATGATGATACTGAAATTCCAGCACAGAGCTGGAAAATGCATCTTCTGTCTAGTGACTAGTGGCCTCTAAATACTATAAATGACAGCTAGCCCACGGCCAGCAAGGAATAGGAGCCTTGTCCTCTAGCAGCACAGAACTAAATTCTGCCAAAAACCTGAATAAACTGGTAGCAGATTCTCCCACAGAGGCCTGGTCTATCAACTATTTTGTTTTCACTTGGTATGACTTGAAGTAGAAAACAATAACAACAACAATAAAACTAAGTCCACCGGATTTGTGACTGTATGATAATAAATTTGTGGTGTTTTTATTGAGTAGTTAAGAAAATTCTGTGAAGTTGTTTAGAAAAACCCAATCATACCCACTGGACTTCGGAAGAATAAGATCATACATGTGTGTTGAGTCCTTATCTCTGTAGTCATAGCTACAACAGCAAAGTCATGTGATAACTAACGTTGAACTCTACAGTGTGGAGTGTCTCAGAAGGCGGGAACAGAGAAGATGATGTGAGCTCTCCAGTGAGTCTCTTTCTACAGCAGCTTGCTCGAGAACTGTCAGTTGACACACAGCATAATAGTTCAATGACTGAAGAGAAACACAAAACAGCTTTCAAATGAACCAGACTTTAATTTGATTTTGTGACAAAAGCATATAGGTGATCAGACCCTGTGTTTGTTGCTGATGAGTCCCATACAGTCCAAACACTGCAAAAACCCTCTAGCTGTGAACTGTCTAGATGACAATACCCTATTTCCTCCCCACCCTTCATTTAACACGCCCAAAGGTACATAACAAACAAAACTGAAATTTGAGTATATGTTTATTAAAGCACTGGAAGTCTTCTTCGCTTCCCCCCCAAAACGGATTATAAAAAGTGGTCCCAATTTCCAAAAATTAATCTTAGCCAGGTGGCAGTATAGTGGCTCACACCTGCAATCCTAGCTACTTAGGAAGGTGATATCTGAAGATTGCAATTTGAAGCCATCCTGAGCAAGAAAGTTTGTGCAACTCTTACCTCCAATTAATCACCAAAAAGTGGAGCTGTTGCTCAAGTGGTAAAGCACTATCCTTGAGCAAAACAGTTCAGGGACAGTGCCTAAGCCTGGAGTTCAAGCCCAGGATTGGCACACACATATGAAAAAAAAAAACACATTAAAAAAATCCAGTGTGTTAATGTTCTGGCCTCTGACATTTATATTTTTTCAAAGACCTGTTAAAAATAAATATGTGACATTTTGTGGGACAAATAAATAACTACTATTCAACCATACATTATGATTGTCATAGTTAAAACCTAATAGCTTTCAACTTTCAGTTTTATTTGTGGAACTCAAAATCCACTGCATAATATTTATACACCCATGATAAAGAACACATCACACCTTCTAAAACTGTATCAAGATACTCTTCTTCATATTCTATCCACAACTTCATTAAACAATCAAAACAGTATACAGCCATAGGTGCTTGTCAACAGGCTTGACACAACACTGTATTTTTGGTACATTAAGGCAGCTTCAACCAATGTTCAAAGAAATTCTAAAAAACAATATTTGTCCAACACAAAAGACATGTATGATGAATACTGGGTGCTTTGGAGAAATGTAGTTTGTCTCTTAAAGCAAAAACACCATGATTTGTGAGACTGTGGTCTTCAACATTCTTAGCACTGTTCTTACCATGTAAGATTCATCAAAAAAGTCAGGACACTCATCCTACCAGTATCAAAGATACATATTATAAAAGGAAGGGGTTTATCTTAAATACGTGGATATAAACCCCTATTTAAACATGGGCCTTTTACACAGTCTCTCAGACACATCTGTGAGGTAGGTTATTATCCATGTTTTGTACAAGAGAAAGGTTATGTGGGCTGTGCCACAAAAACAGCCCAACAGAGAATTTCATTCCAACTAAATTTGTCCTTAGTTTCCATCATTGCTCTCTTTAATAACTTTTAAAATATTTTAAATGCTCTTCACTGCATTCATTTTAAAAGCATGAGAAGGCAGTCAAATATTTACTCAGGTAACTTTAAAAGTGTGACGACATAAAAGACAGAAAATGCATTTAGTGGTGATAAATGTGAGGTTTGGCCAAAGGAACTTGAATACAGACAGGCAGAAAAAAGCAACTCACAGAGGGTACAGGTAAGGAGAAGTAAGAGGAATCAGAAAAAAAAGGAAACACCATTCCAACAAATTTATTATTCCTGCTTCTATAATCCAAGAAGGCACAGTTAAGTGTTTTTATTTTTAGAATGGTGGATCTACTTCTTGCCCATTCTACAAGTGATCATATCTAGAAAATGCACCGCCACCCCTTTATAACAAAACTTACTTAAAAAGGACTTCTGTGAAAAAAAATTATATTTAATAGCAGGAAAAAAATGAACCCAACTCTCTTACCTAGAATATTTGTTTCTTCTTAAAATTTTAAATGAACACATAGTAGTAAAGCCCAAATAATAATACTAATAAAACCTGTATAAACTTGTCAAAACTTGTATTTGTTCCAAATCTCTTCATGCTGGGATATTCTACAAGTACTTAATTCTTCTCTTTGAAGGAATATTGTACTCTAGGATTTCCTTAATTGCACTTGAGTCTTGATTGAAATCTACCTACCCTGCTTGTCCATATAATCAGGAGTTACTTCCACAAAATCAAAACTGCTTTTAATTATAAACCAGAGTTCCCCAAAGTCACGCAGTCAGGGCTGCAAACTCACACTGCTGTGCAGAGCTAGCAGTAAGTACTCACCCTGTTTCACAGCATTAACACCCTAAGACCAAACCTGATTCTTACCAGGTTATGGCTAAAGAAGTCTATTGGAAAGTTACTCTGGTCTAGACTGTGAGTCTTGTTCTTCATGCTATCATGTCCAACTTTAAGGGAAAAAGACTAGAAAGGATGCTAGTATCTTTTCTAAGGAGGACATCACATTTATAGCTCACTAAACGTGTCACATTTCAGTTTTAAAAGCCAATAATGATTACATAATTCACACACAAACACTCATGAAAAAAAGTATTACGTCATTTTTGTACAAAATTTACAAAAACATCTGTCATTAGACAAGTCCAATTTAAACAATAGTCCAAAGTATGATCATTTAAATAGGGACTGAGACTAATTTTCCTTTGTACAATGAGACTGTGCTATAAGAATCATATAGATAAGCACTGGGGATACAGCTTAGTAGAGCACTTGCCTAGCAGGCACAAGGCTTCAATCCTCAGCACCACATTTTTTTGTTTTAAATCACATAAAATTACAGGAAGAATCGTATCTCAAAGATTTTTCAGTATTTTAAGCACCCTTAATAACTTAGAAGTAAATTTAAAATCAATATGTTCGTCATAAATATTTCAGGTAATTATATCTTATTAATGCAATCGACTGATTCCTACGACTAAGAAGTACATAGTTAAGACTACTAGTGTCACTCAAAGACTTGAAAGCAATCACCTGTGCTTACTCCCATACCCTGACAACACAGGCGTGACACTTATGCAGACTGCTCTGCTCCAGCGTCAGATGAGACACATGAAGACCAACTCACCACTACTGAATACTCTTCTATGGCACGCAAGCTTTATGCCAAGCTTTCTGGTCCTGCTTGCTCGTAAAATATGCATTTTCTGGTTACTTCACAAGGTTACTGTTATAGTTCAAAGAAGGGTCTCTGTATCTAACACTAAAAATAAAAAAAGACACAAACACTCTCATTGGTACAAACCAGTCATGTGTTGCTGTATGCCCAGTATTTAATTGTTTGGTATTTCTGGATGGTATTGCCATTTGCATTCCAGAGGGCAGCAGGAAAGAAAATGTTCAGTAAAGAAATAGTCAAGTCTACGCCTTTGAAATGCCTCATCAAACCAAAATGGAATACCCAGAGTCGTAAAAAATCCTATCAATAAGTGAACATTAGCACAACCCATAGGAAAGGTAGAAAATTTAGAACATTCAAGCTCAAAGGTGCTTTAGAAGTCTTCTGCTCTCTTGTTATCATTTTAAAATTTCTCAAAAATGAGGCCTCCTGAGTACAAAGATTCTAAGTATGTACCACCATGCAGAGTAGTATTTTTAAAAAACAGTAAATTAATCTTATTGAAATCAGAGTTAGACAAAGGCATATGGTTTTCCCTTATCACAAAAAAGGACTTGCAAAGTCTTTTAGGTTTATAACCTTGTCCTCCACAAGGGAGTAGCATGCAGCATTTTCCAAATTTACTCTGTGGAAGCTCCTTTTACTTTGGGGAATGCTTTTTGATGGAAAACATTTCCACAACATACCTAATTAAAGCCCAGGGTACAGTTTCACCAAGGCAACTCAGGATCTGAAAGGAGGAAACTGCTCTTAGCTCACCTTTAACTGCCTGACCCACAGTTAAACAATCTAGGAGACTGGCATGTGGAAATGCCACATCCTTCCTTCCCTGTGCCTACAAGGGATGGAAAGCCTGCTATCATAATGTTGTATCCAGCTTCTGTAGTGCCTGCCAACCAGTCTGCTGTATCGCCTAGAGCCATAAGATTCCTATGCCTTTTACAACAGATGCAGAAAAGAAAATAAACCTGTGAACTTAGGTTCTCCTAAAGTTTATCAGGTATCTATCAACCCAGATGTTCTTTACTACTGGCAAGAATCAGGAAATAGTAAATAATTTTTAGACTCTAAAAAAAAAATCATAATCAGTCTGATAAGAGAGAGTTTTGATATCTGGTTTTCTGGACAAATGAAGGATTCTGCATTTTGTATTTCTTCTTGCTGTCTACCTTCAAAACTATGTTTTGTTATTGAAGGTAAAGAATCCATTTGGAGCTTTATTTCTAAAGCTATCCCACTCATAACTAGGCAAATATTGTAAGGTTATCTTGTTTTTCTTCCCCCCTAGAAAAGATACAGACATGTTTGGAGAAGCTAAAATTATACTGCATTGTTAACATACATGAGACTTTAAGGACAGCTAATCCTAATTAATCCTATTAAAAGAACTACTAAAAAGTATCCACTGGTGCCACAAGATGGCAGTGTTTTAAAGGTTAAGCTTTAAACCCTCTCAAACTGCAACTCCGCCCTCTCCCTCAAACTGGTAAGATTCCTATTATTGTAGTTTTAAGAAGTTGGACTTAACATGTATCAAACATCATTTTCAAAAGGATCCACAAAACAGTTGTATGTGACTCAATAAAAACTCCTGGCTCAAGAATTCTTAAAAGTTAGACATATCTTCCATAATACTCTCATTCACTTCTTGATTTAAAACAAAACAACAAACTTTTGGCAAAGTGAAACCTGTCAAGGCAATGTCCTTATTTTGTTTTCAAGAACTTAATATTTCCTAGGCTAAGTCAGGTCAATAATCTCATTAGCTACAGCATAAATAAAACAAAGGAATAAATACAAATTAGATAAATTACATATTAATTTTTAAATTAAATACTTTTACTGAAATCAGATATAATCCATGAGCTATTATCTACCCTGCTATATATAGTTTTCTCTTTTTTTTAATCTTAAAAGATTTGCACAAAGTAAAACAAAAAGAATGGTTTGGTTTTTCAGTTAAAATCTGTTTGGTTTTGAGATTTCAGGGAAATCTCACGATAAAAGCACTGATGTGTGAATACATATATACATACATAATATATATGTAAACGCATATATTTACTCCAGGAGAGAATATTTCATGTTTAAGTCTTTCTTACCCTATCTGGCTCAACATTGGAGGTCATAGCCATCTGAGTTTAGAAGTATACACATACTTGCAGAGCCAATACAGTTTTCTGAATGGCTAATAACCACGAAAGTGAATCACAGATTAAAACGCTACATCAGGCTGGGCATGGGTGGCTCATACCTGTAATCCAAGCTACTCAGGAGGTTGAGATCTATGGATCCTAGCTTAAAGCCAGCCCAGGCAGGAAAGTCTGTGAGACTCTTATCTCCAATGAATCACCAAAAAAGCTAGAATGGGAGCTGTGGCTCAAGTGGTAGAGCGCTAGCCTTGAGTTAAAACAAAAACAAACAAACAAAAAAAAAACAGGGACAGTGCCCAAGCTCTGAGTTCAAGCCCCAGGACCTTCACACACACAGAAACAAAACAAAACAAAGCAAAACTGTCAAACAATCACCGAAGATAAAACAATAAACAAAGACACTGGTTCCAGGTGAGAGGTGGGAAGAAGTGTGTTGGTAGCCATTTTAAACTTCAAATGGAGAGTTGGTACAGATACCATAGGACCCAAGCCAATCTGCCCCCTCAAACTCCAAACTCACAGAGAAGATAAAAGCATTCACTGTTAAGGGATTGTTGATATATTACTTTCTACTATCTTTGCTTGTGTTGTTTATCTTTCTGGTGGTAGGGAATGAACCTTGTACATGTTAGCTTAATAGCATTGCGCTACCCTCTGCTCCAGGTTCTATAGTATACTGTTTTATCATTTAGGATAAAATGCAAAAAAACAAAAAAAAAAATCTGAGAAAAGCAGGTTTTGGAGATCTGCTTTCAACTTACATACACTTCTGGAAAAGGTAATGAATGCTGCCATCCAAATGAAGTAGAACCTGGAAGTCTGTTATGATCTACATGATTCGGAGAAATCTCAAGCTAAAGCCCTGAGGCATTCACAGCTGTTTCTATGGAACCTGGAACCTGAACAAGACCACAGCTGATTCTGGTAAACACCAGGCAGTATTTGTACAAAGTTTAGAATTTGGTTTCAGGGGTTTTGGATAACTTTTAAATAATATTTTGGTACTGGTTATTTTGTATTTTGAGCTTGTGCAAGACAATTGGAAGCATAAACACATCTTAAAAAAACCTTGGGAAATTTAGGAAGCAAAATGTATTAATGTACACTAAAAAAGTGAAGTGAGAAGGTATTGCCAAACCACCCTGAGGTCAGATGGTTCATCAGTGAGATGCGTTCATCAGGTGTAGTGAACTCACAACTGTGAATTAACAGGCTTCTCCAATGTTCACCCATTAACGATAATGCCTATGCGAAGTTATGATAGGCACAATAGAATTAAATTGTCGACTCTTTTGTTTTCAGTAATTTCAGTGACGTTGCATGTCCCCTGAAATACTCATGTCTCTCAATATCTGTAGATTATGTAATATCCAGAAGTGAGATAACAATTTAAAGGATAAATCTGATTTTCACAGTGCAGTAACAGAAAGACAGAAACCAATGGAAGATTATCAGCGGGCTAATGCAGTGATCAAACTGGCACACATTTCAAAAAAGTCCATGGTGTGACTGCCCAGGCGAGGGGCAACGGAGGACAAAGTGCTTCCAGTCAAAGAGCCAGTGAGAGAGCCAGAAAGAGAATGGTTCTCCGCAGTTGTGGAATCAAAGCTGGATCTTGGTCTGTGTAAGCCGGCAGCGGAACAGGAACGCTGAGGTGTAGAGGAACCAGACCTTTGCTCCACCACCTCATCTGAAACAGGCCAAAGAACAGTGCATATGAACAGTGTGTTTGCCCACATCCTGCTCATGAAACGTATGAAGTAAATGCATCTGAACAAGACCATCCATTTGCTTCCATTTGCAAGTAGAGGGGTTGCTACTTCTTCCCTGGCACAATCCTAACAGATGATCCTCATCAGAACTCCTTCACGGAGGCAGTGTGGCCCCTAAAACCTTCTCAGAGAAGGCAGCTATCATGGAACTATCATGGCTGTATGTGAAGAAGCATATCTCATGCATGTATGTATGTACGTATGGATGTATGTATCATGTTGTTGACATTTGGGTTAAAGTTCAATGACTTTAAAAAGGAGAAGACCTACCCACCATTTCTTTGAGATGGTCTTAACACCTGGTTCCACTAGTGCCAAGCTTTATCTTCTCAGACCTCATGCCTGCTTAGCTTCCTTACCATCAATGCTTTTAAAATCCAAAAGATAACTCCGGTTGTCGACCAGGTAAAGCTGTAAGCTCATTTTCACATAATTGCCAGTCACTGGATTTTTTCTTCTTACTCGAAGATGGTATGCATTCACTACCTAAGACAGGAAAACAGTGCACCATTACAAACTATACCTTGTCTTTCTTACTGAAAAACCAAGCAACTGAAGGTACTGTAGGAATTTCTGATTCTTTTTTAGTTGTTGGTGGCAGCATTACAGCTAGTTTACTTGTAGCATTTACTTAATCCTACTAATGTTACTGTTGGTAAACTCAGAGATGACACAGTACCTGACCTTCACTCCAGATGCATGGTAAATATTGGGAATAATCTTAGTGGTCTAGCTTGTGCTTGAATACTCTCACTGATTAATAAGGGGAGGAAGGAAGGAAGAAAGGGGACTAACATGCTAATGGCACAGGTGTCAAATTAATTCGTAAGTCCATGAGGAAGACAGTATTTGCCTTTTAAAGCAGCTCAGATAAAAAAGATTCTGGGTTTTCAAAACATCTATCAATTTAGTTTCATTTTATTTTTCAGTAAATAGAAAGCCACTGACATCTTTTAAAATAAAACTACATCAGAAAAGGCAGATTTTTTTTTTTTGCTTTAAGAAAACATTATTTTATTTATTCATTGAAAGTAATGAAAAAAGTGAGTGGTTTCCCACACATGTCAAAATAAAAACATGATTAGTTAGAATTTTTCTTCTTCATCTGAAAAAAGGTCCAGAGTCCTCAAGAACCAGAATGAAAGGATATTTGTCACTTTTTTTTTTTTTGCTTATGTGGTGCTGAGGAATCGAACCCAGGGCCTCAGGCATGCAAGGCAAGCGCTCTACCACTGAGCCACCTTCCCAGCCCATGAAAGGATATTTGTAATAAAAAAAAAAAAGGTCCCCACATCAATTCAAATAGAATTGAAATGAAAATGAATGAATGAAGTTAAATGTGGGCTGATAGTAAGGAAAATATTGCTTAACAAAGGGCTAAAAGCACAAGATAGTGTGTTTTCAGCATGGAGAAAAGTGTTGTCTGAACAAAATGGCCTGAAGACCACTAGCTATCACAGCCACCTATCCTCTCCTCTGCCACAGACAAAGCAAAAAGAGAAGAGGAGGAGAAAAGACTTCCTGAAAAGAAAATGAAAAAAAAAAAAAAAACAACACTAGCTTGGAAGACTCTGCAGCTTTTGTTTCTAGGAAGCACAAAGAAACAGGCTATTTTTCTCACATAATTTCAAGCTGGTTACTTTTTGTTCCTAGGCTGTAAAAGCTATTCTCTATTTCAAAAGATCTAACTCTCCAACATCCAACAGCTCTTCATCAGGACACATTTGTTTTTTATGTGTATGTTATTAGAAAGAATGAGGTTTAAGGAGTCAGCTAGATCAAGCCGACTAAATCTGTATCTTAATCAAAACCAATTTTTTTTTTTTTGTCGGTCATAGGGCTTAAACTCTGAGCCTTGAGTGCTGTCCCTGCGCTCTTCAGCTCAAGGCTAGCGCTCTACCACTTGAGCCACAGGACCACTTACGGTTTTCTCCTGGTTATTGGAGATAAGAGTCTCGTGGACTTTCCTGCCCAGGCTTGCTTTGAACCACAGTCCTCAGATCGCAGCCTCCTGAGTAGCTAGGATTGCAGGCGTGAGCCACCGGTACCCGGCTCAAACCAACTTTTTACTGATGTTTTTGAAACTCAGCCACCCAGACAACTTACTACATAGGAAAATGTCTTCAACAAGTGACTACAATCTCCTACCTTCCATTCAAAATCCAGCTGTTTCATAGCTCGGTAAACTTCAGCCATGATGTCATATGGCTTGCTCTGACTTCGGATCCCAAGGTGCCACTTGGCTTTTTTCACAGCTAAGGATTTGGGCTTTGTTGTATTGAGAGCATCCAGGGGACACCGTGCTTTGGGGCTGTCTGCTATTAGAGGTGGCATTCTTTCTGGATGAGGCTTCAGGCCTGGGGGAATATGCATGGCACTGTCATCCATAAAGGAGCCAGTTGGAGGACTAGAGGCCAGGTAGAATTCACTGGCTTGGTTCATGATTCTCCGATTGTCAATGATAAGATGGTAGGCCACAGCAAGCTGATCTTGAGGGTCACCGCTATATAGACTGTTCATTACTTCTGATTCTGTACATTCAAACTTTTCACACACTTCTTTTATAGCCTCATCATCAATGACATTAGCATCGTAAGAGGGGTCTTCAGGAAATAGGTAAGTGGGCAAATCTTGTTTAAACCATTCATGCTCTCTAAGGGGAAAAAACACAACACACTGTTTTAAGAACATGTTTTGACAAGCCCCAAATAATTTAGATATGGGGGAAAATATAACATTCCCAAAAGATCTGCTCTCTAGTCTCAACAGATATGTGACCCTGGGCAAGTTCATCCCTCCCTTTCAGTAACCCACCATTATTCAGAACTTGGGCAAGCTGACGCATCATGCAAAATGAACAACATGAGCTTCAGGAAAGCAACTATCTGTATCTGTTGCCAAAAAGAAAAGATTCCAACATCAAATACAGTGAAAGCAGGGGTTATACCGTGGGGGAGGGACATACAAAGCAACAAAGAAATAATCTTATAAATGTGTTAGAAACAATCACATGAAAGAAAAAAATTGAATACATATCTTAGGGTTCATTTCCCTAACATCAACTTATCGTATTTGATGTTGGTATAATTTGTGGAGGGGAAGGGAAAAAACAAATTGTTTAAATAGGGATACAGGTGGACCCATTGCTACAATGAGATGTACAAGTCATTATGTTGAAAACGAACTTTACAACTTTGGTGGGGGGGAGTGGGGAGGAGGATTAGGTCGGGGGGCAGGGGGAGCAGGGGGAAGATGGGAAGGGGAAACAGAGGAGGCTGCAATGCTTGATAAGAAATGTACTCATTATCTTGCCTATGTAATTGCAACCCCTCTGTACAGTATTTTCACAATAAAAAAAATAATATAACCTTGAACTTGAAAAAAAAAAGATTCAAGGTATCAAGCAAAAACAAAAAACATAAAACAAAAAAAAAAACCTAGAACTTTATAATTTGTATTTGCCTCCTAAGGTTTCAGAATTTCCTAATACTTAATGACTTTTTAATGAAGCTGGTGTTGGTAATAATGACAATGATTTTTTTTGATAGTGTATAATACAATAAATCGCCACTTGGAGAAATCTGCATAGATCGATAATGCATGGTATGTCTGAATCAAACATATGTCAGAGAT
Source organism: Dipodomys spectabilis (assembly GCF_019054845.1). NCBI lineage: Eukaryota > Metazoa > Chordata > Mammalia > Rodentia > Heteromyidae > Dipodomys > Dipodomys spectabilis. The sequence continues at coordinate 1,429,823 of NW_024870684.1, forward strand.
CCACTCAATACGTAGGACAGACCAATTGGTTATAGTGTAGTGGAATTCAAAAACTCATTGAAACTGGGTGCCAGTGGCTCAATCCTATAATCCTAAATACTCAAGAGGCTAAGATCTAAGGATTGTGGTTCAAAGCTAGCCAAAGAAGGAAAGTTCATGAAACTCTTAGATTTTCTACCAAAAAGCTAGAAATGGAACTGTGACTCAACTAGTAGAGTGCTAGCCTCACACAAAAGAGCTCATGAACAGTGCCCTGAGTTCAAGCACTAGGAATGTCGCATGTATACATACACAAAAGCTTGTTGATATCTTTTCTCATTAGACACTGAAAACTAGTTTGTTAACCTTTGTTTCATAATAGAGGACAATATTACCATTATCTGAAAGACTTAAAATACTATTTTTCCAAACACTTATGTGAATATTTTTCAAGCAAAAAAGGAATGGATTACTGATACATGCTTCTCTATTGAAGTACTTTGAAAAGATTATGCTAAATGAAAGAAGCCAGACACAAGAAGTCATAAACTTTATGAAGTCATTTATATAAAGTGTCTAGAATAGCCACTTCTAGACATCTGTGTGTCTATTTCTAGACACACAGCTGGGGTGCCCATTGTATAGCACCACACCCAACTGAGCTTCTTTATGTTAAGTTGAATATTTGAAGTTTCTGATATTCAACTTTTTCAGACCTGAAAAAATGATAACTACATATAATAACCCCTATAAAGATAAAGTAACTAAAAAGCAAAGGTGTTAATAGGCCCATAAACTGAAGAACCAGAACTCACACACAGCCACTAAACTTCAGACTTGTCACTTTTAATAACAATACCATTAATCACTATCACTAGGCTTAAAGAACCAGAGAGAGCAAAAAGTTCTGTTTTCCATGAACACAATATATCTCTTGTTACCTGTTATATTTCCAGAATTTACCAGAGAATCTTTCAAAGAGCAGATGTAAAATATATAGATAAAAGCAAAAATGATTAAGTAAACAAATAAATAGGGAAGTTCTTTACTAACCTCCAATTGCTTACTTTAAGATAAACAATTGTGGGCCTGGGAAGGTGGCTCAGTGGTAGAGCGCTTGCCTTGCATGCATGAGGCCCTGGGTTCGATTCCTCAGCACCACATATGCAAAAAGAAAAAAGCCAGAAGTGGTGCTGTGGCTCAAGTGGTAGAGCGCTAGCCTTGAGCTGAAGAGCTGAAGGACAGCACCCAGGCCCAGAGTTCAGGCCCCACGATTGGACCCAAAAAAAAAAAAAAAAAAAAGATAATTGTCAGACAGTTTGAGCATCCCTAATTTAAACTTTCTTGAGCAGCACACTGTAGTGGATACTGAGCAATTCAGATTTCAGCTTTCTGGATAAAGAATTTTTTACTGGTAAAAACATCTACTAAACACTGAAATTGGAAACATTCTTGCTTTTCAGGTAATTATTAATATTTAACTTATACAAAGCTGTAGGACAGTAGTTATAACATTATACATATAATTGTATATATATATATACACACACACAATAGCATGTGTGTATACATACAACTGTGTGTGTATATATACAACGGTAGGATATATGTGATTATATGATATGTATTATACTGTATATATGATTAAATTTTACATATTGTATGATGTATATTAGATATGCATTGCATGTATATGTCTGTGTATATGTGTGCCTGTGTATGACCAAACAGGTCTAGCAGTTTAACTGTAAACAGCATAGGTTTTTAATTCAGTCAAGTTTTGAACTGATCCCCAATTTGGCCCTTTATTAGTTATGTAATTTTCAACCAACAAACATTAAATATTTGAAGCTCCTTTATACAAATACTTAAAAGATAATTGATTTTTTTAAGAATCAAATTTTTATCAAACATTATATATTTTGATATGAATGTTTGATCCTGAATCTAAAGGAATTTATAGCTTAAGAGGGGCAAATGAACACATAACTAAATCACAATGTAACATAAGCTTCAGTTTCATGCTTGGTACATGATAATAAATATACTTATCTATTAAAAATCAATATAGTAAGTCAATATAGTAAGGTAGCTTAGTATATAGAAATTGTTCAGTAAATTATAACCCTTTTGCCTATGAAGCCATATTTTATCAAATTAAGAATTTTCAAAACTTGAAAAGCTGAATATATACTAATGAAAATAGTAGAAAGTATAAGTTCAAATTTTTACATATTACATAGAGAAATAAGTGATACTATTTTATACCCTCTGTTTATGAGCAAATAAACTCTATAGACTTATCTGCATTTTTCTTTCTAAAGTCTATAAATATGCAAACAATTGTTTCTAAATAATGTAACCAACCCTTTTCACTATTCTAAATTTATAATGCTCATGAAAGCAAGCTCAAGTACATCAGCATGTTTCATTTTTGTAGGGAGGAAAATCCAATTAGGAGAACTATTTATTCTAAAGAACTGTGAACACAAGGATCTTTTTTTTTTCCTCCTGTGAAGTTCATTTCCATAACTAAATCTGGTGGGTATAATTTACACTTCTACATTTTTAAACATGAGACCTGGAACAGTGAAGAAGCGGAGAAAGAAAGCAATAAATACATAGATGCAAAAGGAATTGTCAGTCCTTGCTTGCAAAAGCTCTAGAGCAGTCCCATAAACTAGCATCTTAGCCATTTTACATGTCCCAAGGATCACAGGTCTCAAAATAGTCATTCTGATTTAGGAAGGAAAGGGGAAAGGCTCTGAAAAGAGCTTAAAAGAATTGCTTGGTGCTGAGGTGTAGCTCAGCCATAGAAAGCTTGCCTAGCATGTACAAGCTTGAATCCATAGCACACAAAAAAAGTAAAATAAAACAAAAAGAATGTGCTTGTTAGCCAACATGTATGAACTCTAAGATAAGAACAAAACCATGAACCACGAAACAAGCAATGCCAATGTGCTACATCAAGGTCATGTTCAAAGCAGCACCAGCGACCCTACTGGACAGTTTCTCATATAAGACGGGATCTTTCACAGTAAATCCACTAGTGGCTACAGGATTTTTTTAAAAAGTAGCAAAACTTTTTATTATTTCATGAAGTACCCATAAATACATGCCTTCTATTTTTCCATTTAGGATTTCCTCATATATTTTTCTGAGCACTTAATATATTCTTAGACCTTGTAACACCATAAATAGGAAGGTGAGTGAGACAAAATCTATCATAATTCATAGCACATCAGTCATAGCACAGAGAGGTGAAAGTTACTCTGGAAAACACCCAGATCTAGGAGGGGAATGAAATAAAAAGGCATAACAGATGCTGACATCACAGAAGTAGAAGCTCCCACAATGCCTGGAGGACCTCAAGTGATTTCAAAGGGAGGTACCGTGTGAACGGAACTAGGAAGAATGAATGGGAAAGCTACCGGGTCAAAAAAGGCAAGAAAGGCATGAGGGCTAATAATATGAAGGAAAACACAAAACCAAAAGTCAACGTTACCTCTGAGAAACAAGCGCAAGTGCAATGTGGGGACCAGGGTGGGAAAGGCAGAAAATGAGACATCAGGAATGCAGGGCCTTCCTATACAGAATCTCCTACCTTGCCTCGATACTGTCACTGATAAGTTTCAGCACCAATGCAGTATTTAGAAGGCAAGGGACAAGATTAGGTTTGCAAAATAAAGCCAATAAAATTATGTTCTCTAAGCCCCCATCCCCCCCAACCCTACCCCTTGTCCCTGAGACAGGTTCTCTATGTAGCCTAGGCTGGTCTGGGACTCACTGTGTCCTCAAGCTCTCCTGCCTCAGTTTCCCAAGTGCTATGATTATAAGCATGCACTACCATACCTACTCATCTTTAAAACACATAGAAAGTATTATAAAGCCTGGCATAAAGCAAGTGCTCAAGCAGCATCACTATTATTACAATGAGAGAATGTGCAAAATAGGAGCAAAACCAATAATCACCTTATGTCTTTGATAGTTGCACGTTTCAGGGGGTCAACCTGTAGCATATGCATCAGGAGAGTGGCCACAGAGCGGTTGAGATACTCTGGAATATAAAACACACCTCCTCGGATCTTCTTAAACAATGTAGGCACATGCTCATCATCAAAAGGGAGGGTGCCACAAAGAAGGGCATACAAGATCACACCACAGCTCCAGATATCAACCTCAGGACCTGCATACAATCTAAACAAAGACAATACAAACTCAAAATGCAAGCATCATTTTTTTCTCATCTGCATGTACCTTGTGCATACATACATAAAATATATATGTGTGTGAGCACATCCATATATGTGTATATGCATATATTTGCATAGGGAGAGAGGGAGGGAAAAGTAAAGGAGGGAAGAGGGAAGGAGGGGGAGCAAAGAGGTAATATGGATGCAGTATATTTTGATCTTCAAAGACTAATGAGGTATGTGGCTATTTCTAACACTCAATTGGTTTATCCAATTACTACACAAGTTTTCCAAGAGAATCTACCATTTGTGTTTGTTTCCAAGCTCACTTCATTGTTAAGTTACTAATTAAAAAATTATGACATTCTAAAGTAGCTTTAAAAAAAAACAAACAGAACCATAAATTTGAAAAACAAACAAACAAAACAGTACTATAGTATATAGCACACATCATGTAAATCTTACCGGTTATGTATCTGTTTGAAACTCTAATTAGTACTATGTGGGTACTATTTACCTCTATCACAGTATCGGGGTGCCTACTCCTTCCATTCTAATGCTTGCTAGCTCATAGTACTAAACTTAGCTTGGCTCCACATAACCTGGGACATCTTGCCCCACCTTTTTCCTCTTTTATACAGCAACAAAGCTACCCCAGTATCATATTACAAAACTCAAGGCTACTTCTGAAGTAACAGAACGAATTTCTACAACTCCAGCAAAAAGAATAGAATCTGTTTTTACAAAAATTCCTGTCCCTGGCTGGGTGTGGTGGTATATGTCTGTAACCTCAGCTACTCAGGAGGCAGAGACCCAGAAGGACTCCAGCTGGAGGCCAGCTCAAGCAAAAAGTTGGTGAGAAGGCATCTGAACAAACAAGGTGGACACGGCAGTGTATACCTTGTAAGTCCAGCTAAATGGAAAGCACAAGGAGAAGGGATCATAATCCAAATCCACCCAGGGGAAAAAAAAATGAAACCCTATCTGAAAAATAACTAGAGCAAAAAGGCCTGAGGGTGTGGCTCAAGTCATAGAGCGAGTGTACAGCAAGTGTAAGGCCCCTGAGTTCAAACCCCAGAGCTGTGAAAAATAATAACTAAATGAATGAAAACATAAATAAGTACTTCCCCTCGCATTATTCGCTATATTGCCAAGATCCCTTGCAAGGACTGATGTTTATGTCCTCCAAACATCCATGAATTAAAATGCTAACCCCCTGAATGATGATAATAGGAGGTAAGGACTTCCAGGAAATTAGGTCATAGGAGTAAACCTTTCAAAAATGGGCTTCAAAGGGATCACCCCCTGAACAATCTCACAGGAGCTCTGAGTGAGGAGCAGAGGACCACAAGGAATAGGCCCTGTCACACACACACACACCAAACCTGCCAGCGCCTTGATCTTGGATTCCCAGCCCTGGGAACTGTGGGACATAAATTTCCAGTGTTCCTTAGCCACTCTGGCTACGGTGGTATCATTACAGCAGCCCAGACAGACAAAGTAATTCCAACGGTACCCTTCCAGTATTTTCTCTTAGAGATTCTGACCATGCAGAAAATTAACCTCTCCCCTGCAATCCACATAAACATGTTCAAATAGCACCACTGAGTAAATTATATGAACAAATACAGAATCCACTTTGTATGGGATTTTTTTTGCTGTTGTTTGCTTGTTTTTGTGCCAGTACTGGACCTTTAACTCAGGACCTGGGCACTATTTCTTAGTTTTTTTGCTCTAGTTTGGCACTCTAGCACTTGAACCACACCTCCACTTCTGGCTTTTTAGTGATTGGCTGGAGGTAAAGAGTCTCATGAACCTGACTGCCTGGGTTGGCTTCAAACTATGATCCTCAGATCTCAGCCTCCTGAGTAGCTAGGATTATAGGTATGAGCCATCAGTATCCAGTTTTCCACTTGTACAGTTTAACTTCATTTTTCTTCTTCCTTCCTCCTTCCCCTTCCCGCTATTCTGAGTAATGGAACAAAAGGACTTCTGAATACTAAGGCAAGGACTCTTAAGAGTCCACAACTCTAGCCCTAATTGAATACACTGAAACAATATTATCCTCCAAAATTTCATTCTTCCAAGGATAAAAATATAAAACACTCTATACTGTATAAAATGTAGAAATATTATTGAAGGATCGTGTCTGATAAATGACACTAGCTTATCCTTAGCAAGTGCTTATCTGCCCTTTTCTGAAATGAGAAGCAGATGTTACATCCAGATCTGATCCAGTTATTTTTAACAGAACAAAGTTCATAAAGAAATTTACAGCAATATCTTCATAAAATGTAAAAAAAAACACCTTAAATCATTGCCCCTATAATTGAAAAATACATGAATAGTTTCTACCACATTTAAAAGCTTTCCTTTCAAAGAGAATACCATGTAAGTAAACATTACCAGACTGAGCATAAAATGACGATCAACTCCCTGTTATTACCTGCCAGAGATGACTTCAGGGGCTGCGTAATTTGGAGATCCGCAACTCGTTCGTAGGAACTCACCATCTGACATCATATTAGACAGTCCTGAAAGCACAAGTATTATTTACCTGCTGTGAGATATTTCAACTACAGATCCAAACATGATGTGAACTTGCAAGCGCTCCATAAAAATCATATCTTAATGATTAACAGCCCCACAGAAAGCATTTGTTAGTTGGAAAGACAGTATTTCAAAGCACACACACTATCACACAACAGCCACAGAACATCGCATGACCGGAGTTAAAATCCCTTTCTAAATAAAAATGTTGATTCACTTCACAATGAGTTTAGTCTAAATTATGCTGCTTGCAAAATGAAACCATTAAAATATTATTTACAGAATATTATTATTCTACAGTTGAAAGAATAAAACTGAAGTTACCACTTTTGACACTATGCTTTTGGAAACCTTTCTTTTTTTAACGTATTTTTTATTGTAAAGATACTATACAGGGGGGTTACAGTTACATGAGTAAGGTAATAAGTACATTTCCTATCGAGCATTGCTATCCCCTCCTTTGTTTTTCCTCTACCATCCTTTCCCGCCCCACCTCCCCAACTCCTCCCTCCCCACCACCCACCAAAGCTGTAAAGTTCATTTTCAACAGTGTCCTGTGCATCTCATTGTTACAATGGGTGGGTCAACCTGTATCCTTATTTCAACATTTTGTTATTTCCCTTCCCCTCCCCAAACCAGAAAAATGTATATACAAGATACAGGGCACTGGAATCAAATACAGTGAAAACAGGGCTCATACCATCGGGGAAGAACATACAAAAGAAATGAAAAAAAATCACACAGTACATTATAAGTACATTTAAAACAAAAGCAAGAAAAAAAAGCCTCTTGTGTCCCTATCTTGGGGTTCATTTCACTTAGCATTATCTTATATGGTCATATGTACATAGTTTTTGACCATTTCTGCTTGTCCTAGACATATACTAGTTATTGCAAATAAGGGAAACCATGGGACCTATGTTTCTTTGGGCCTGGCTTACTTCACTTAATATAATTTTTTCCAAGCCTTTCCATTTCCTAACAAATGGGGCAATATAATTCTTTCTCATGGAGGCATAGAATTCCATTGTATATATACCACATTTTCTTGATCCATTCAACTACTGAGGGGCATCTGGGTTGGTTCCATATCTTAGCTATGGTAAATAAGGCTGCAACAAACATAGTTGTGCTGGTAGCTTTAGTATAGTCTTGTTTGTGATCATTTGGGTAAATGCCCCAAAGTGGGATTGCTGGGTCATAGGGGAGCTCTATGTGGAATCTTTTGAGGGACCTCCATACTGCTTTCCAAAGTGGTTGAACAAGTTTATGCTTCCACCAACAATGCAGTAGGGTTCACTTTTGGCCACATCCCCTCCAGCATTTGTTGTTATTAGAGTTCTTGATTATAGCCATTCTAACTGGGGTGAGATGGTATCTCAATGTTGTTTTGATTTGCATTTCTTTTTCGGCTAGAGAAGTTGAGCATTTCTTTATGTGTCTATTGGCCATTCTTATTTCCTCTTCAGAGAAGTTTCTCTTTAAGTCTTTTGGAAGCTTTTCTGTGTGTGTGTGTGTGTGTGTGTGTGTGTGTGTGTGTGTGTGTGTGTGTGTGTGTGTGTGTGTGTGTGTGTGTGTGTGTGTTTAAAGTCTTTTGGAAGCTTTTCTGTGTGTGTGTGTGTGTGTGTGTGTGTGTGTGTGTGTGTGTGTGTGTGTGTGTGTTTATGCCGGTATGGACTTAAACTCAGGATCCCACACTCTCAGCTTTCTTCTTCATGGCTAACGCTCTAATACTTGAGCCACACCTCAGTCTGGCATTTGGCTGGTTAATTATATGTGGATGTGGCACACTTTCCTGTTGGCTTGCTTCAAACTTCCATCCATCAGGCCTCCACCACCTGAAAAGCTAGTTTTACAAGTATGAGCCACAGGCACTGGGCACTTTCTTAAAACAAACAACAACAACAACAACCAAAAAACCACTCGTAATTAGACAGATGGCCCCAACTCATAGCAAATTATTTTCCTTTTTTTTTATAAAAAAAAAAAAGGCTAATCTTGAACTCATGCCTACAAAGGATCTTCCTACCTCAGCTTTTACTTTGGAAAGCTTTAGTTCAACTGAAAATATCTAGAGTTTCATAATTTACAAAGGAAATAGTAAAGCTAGTTTCCTGGTTTCATCTAAACTAAAAACAAAATCTAGAAAAACTCTGAGCAACAATGAACCTTTGCACTTTGTCATCTCTCTGTAAGAGCTCAGGGACCAAGCTTCATCACCACTCCCCTACTTTGGTATCTCTTCCATGTGTGTTTACGTCCCAGAAACTGTTTGATGCATAAAAAAAAATAATACATTTTTTCTCATCTTCTACCCCTGAGAAATTTCCCACCCAGATTTATGGGATCCCCATGAACCCATTCAAAGAGATCACAAAGGTTTTGTTTTTTTTTCAAAGGTGAATGCCGATTTTCTATGCACTCTTCATTTGCATTTATCAGAGAAAGTACCCACGTTTCCACCAGATTTTCAAAGGAGTATTGCTTCCACTCCTTCCACAGTTCAGTCTCATGTTCTTAGGAAGAAACGCAGAGTGGATGGATGCACCTTGACATAGCCCTCTCCCTACTTTCTAGATGTGTCTGAATTTCCCAATGTATCTAAATGAATACAACAAGCTACTATGAAGACAAAAACGAATCCCTTCTCAAGGCACAGGATTCACAGGATGAAATTAGAAGTTCTTAGTTCTATGAGAGTTGTTACTGACATTACTCTGAAAGACAGCCATGCATCACTGACCAAGGCTGGAGTTGACATACCAAAATCAGCTATCTTGGCGTTCATATGTGCATCCAACAGCACATTCTCTGGCTTCAGGTCTCGGTGTACAACCATGTGCCTATGACAATAGTCTACAGCAGACAGAATCTGTTGAAAGAGCCGCCTGGCTTCCATTTCCTCAACCTATGAAGTGAAAAACAAAACTGCATTAGGAATATTTGGGACATCTACTTAGGGAGAGTTGTAGTTCCATATCCACTCTAAAAATAACTAAGCAGGCTAATTAGAATGGGATAATTGCAATTCTCAGCAAATAAAACAATCGAACCAAAAATCTGTCAAAGCTCAACATGTCACTTGACAGGTTTTGCTTTGCTGCTAGGATACAATGCTTAATATATTTTTAGCAATTTATGAACATGTTATTATACAATTTCTATACATATTTACTTTTATTTCTACAAGAATATTAAGCCATGTAAGTAAAAATTTTAATAATAAACATAATAAAAGTAAATACAATAATAAATAAAATGTAAACATAATAATGACACTAATTCTTATGAAAACAAAACAAATACTAAGTTAAAGCAAGGTCACATAGGATTTCTTCCCCAATTTGAATAGTTCCCAATTTTGAATATTTATATTATGGTTCCAAATAAGTGAATATTATTGTAGAGGGAATATTAAAAGTACAAAGGCTGGCTACACATTGACATTTAACTTTTAATTAGTATTATTTGATGTGTACAATGTTTTAGGGAATCATAAGAAAACTAAAACATAACTTCTGTGAAAGGTTTTTTTTGTTTGTTTGTTTTTGTTTTTTTGGTCGTGAGGCCTGAACTCTGGGCCTGGGCGCTGTCCCTCAGCTCTTCAGCTCAAGGCTACCACTCTTCCACTTGAGCCATAGCGCCACTTCCGGCTTTTTCTGTTTATGTGGTGCTGAGGAATCCAACCCAGGGCCTCATGCATGCAAGGCAAGCACTCTACCACTGAGCCACTTTCCCAGCCCTTTCTGTGAAAGTTTTAAGGAAAGAAAATAATGGAAATTTCCACTGCATCTTATAGAACAGATATTCAAAAGTGTAGGAAGCATTCTGACACCTAAGTGTAATGTATTCACCAAGATGAGTAACTTGAAAGATATACTTTTCAAGAAAAGAAAAATAAAAATTTTCTAACACTATGTATGTGGAGTTGGGAATTAAAGTAACCTTTGTGGTTGGTTCCTAACACATTTCTCTCTTAAGAGTCTCACTTAAGATGCCAACTCTCCCAGGGGTAACTCACCCGTCCATGTTTACAGATGTAGTCAAATAATTCACCACCAGATACGTATTCCATCACCATGAAAAAGTCTGTTGGCGTGCTGATCACCTGGTATCTTTTTTATATTTTTGGTAAATGAGAAAGGGTTAATTAAAAAAATATCACTTCCACCAAAATCAATTTTGTACTCTACTCCTGATGAAATTTCATATGCACGTTTATAGTATTTTAAGATGGTAGCAAAATAATCACAGGGCCAATAACATGTACCATTATGGAAGTATTCCTTCTTCATGCTCACCATTTCAATAAATCAGTTCTTAAAAAAGAAAAAGTCCCAGCAACCTCCACTCTGCCAGATCTCATCACTAGTTCATCACTGGCTCCATTATACTTGATATTCATCAGTAAAGGGACAGCTTGAGATTCTTCCCTTGCTTAGCAGTAAGACACCAGATTCTCCTGGCTTTCTTCTAGTGACATTGAGTCTTCATTTGTATTTTCCTCTGCTAACCTCTCCTCATGTCCAGACATATGAACATCACAGTGCCTCGGAGCTCAGTTCTAGGACTTCTCTCTTTTCTATATTCACATTCTTGGTATTCTTTCTATCTATACCTCTCCCCAGAACTCCATATCCAGATATTCAGTCCCCATGTGTATCTCTATTGAGCTAGCTAATAAGCATCTCAACTTCCTATCAGAAAATCTGATGCATGTGTCCACCATTAGCATCCACCTCCCACCGACTGCTCCTATAACCTTTGCACTTCACTTACTGTCCACTCTATCCTTTCATTTGCCTAGGCCAAGTTCCGTGGCCTCATTCCTGAATTCTATCATCTCACTACCAACAAATTATTTGCAAGTGAACACTGCTGACCCTAACTTGCATGTCTACACAGGCCATGCTCACTGCCCAACCTCTCTACACAATGCCACATTTCATCCAGATTACTGCCAGTGATTCCCACTTCTTTCCCTATTTCAGTACTTGCAGGGCTACAATCTAACTGTAAGTCTGACAGGTAGCTTCCAGTGACTTCCCAGCTCTGTCAAGAATAAAGCCACAACCCTCACAATGTTCTGTATCAGCCCATGTCTTGTGTCTTCCTTACTTATCCAATCCTTAAACCCACCCTGCTCCCTGGCCTGCAGAGATTTCTATTTTCGTCTTTGTACTATGCTATTCCTCCTCCCATGTTTACTATTCTTCCCCACATAAATGCATAGCATGTTCCCTTACCTCTTCCCTCATCTCATACATGATGTCATTTACAAATATGGGATTTGTTGCCTATTTCAACACAGACTTTTGTTGCCTTTTTCACACACTCACACACACACACACACACACACACACACACAACCTCCTTATTTTGTTCTCTGATATATCAATATCTAAATGGTGTCATTTCTTAAGTGAAACACAACCTCCATATTTTGTTCTCTGATACATCAATATCTAAATAGTGTCATTTCTTAAGAGAATGGATCAATAATCTGCCTGGTCTTGTTTTGCTCCATTCCCCTACACATGCCTTGTGCACCAGCCACACTAGACTGTTCCCAATATACTATATTCTTCACACTCATTGTTTTGTTCTTTTGTATCCTCCTGGAACCAGTAGGACTTTTAACCAAATGTCACCTCTTTGTGTGTACCTTGAATAAACATTAAGCACTTACTATTGTGCTAAATCATGGAGAGAGGAGGATACTGTGACACCTCCATTTGCATGTCTGATGGGATTCCCCCACTTAACACAGCCCAAACCAGCATCCTTCATGTTTGACACAGCCCCATTATCCTTCTCTTCCATCCTCCCATTTTATTACCTGGGAGCTCAAGCCAAAACCCCAAATTCTAATTGTTCAAGCAGGAAACATCAACTCACTTCCTTTGTTTTCCTTCTTTCCAACTCTTCAGAAATTTCATCAGTTCTAAATACCAAATAGTTCTAAAATATATAGTGAATGTTTCATTTCTCTCCATTCAATACAGGAGTGGCTAATAGAAATTTCCACAATGGCAGAATGTTATATATCTGCTCATCCAACACAATATTCATTAAGCACTCATACTACCCAACACTCCCAATGCGGCTCCTGTGAGTAGAGAACTAAGCTGTTCATTCTAGTTAATTTAAATTTAAATAGCCACTCATGGCAAGTGGATCTACATTAGACAGAACAAATCTAGGCTATCACTTTGGTGAAAGCCTCTATAACCTCTCAGCTAGATGAAAGAAATGGCTTCCTAACCAGTCTCTGCTTCTTTTTCTGCCTCCATACTTGCTCTACCCTGGAGCATACCACAGCACTCTTCCCTGCACTCCAGAAGTTTTCTACATAGATCAAGATCCAAAGTCCTAAGCAAGGCCTGCAAGCATTGGAATACGTGTCTCTTGTCTACTCTTTGACCTCATGAACGACCTGCCTGCTTCCCTTACTCCACTCTTGGCACAATGGCACTCACAACAGCAATCTTTCTTTCCCCAGGACACTCAACATCTGTCCCATTGTCTTGTCTTCACATGGCTGAATTGTTATCATCCTGTGAGGGCTTCCCTACAACCTTATCCAAGTCACAGGCAATGACAATACCACATTTCATTCTCTAGCACTTACCACTGCTCCAAATCATCTTGCTAATTTGCTTACTTGCTGTGTATCAGACAGTAAGATTTGAGAATATTTAGCATAGAGATGACTAATGATGCTATGGTAGTGCAGATATCAGCAAGAAAAGACTGACTAAGATGCTTACACTAGCTTGCTGTGCTGAGATACAGTATTGCACAGACAGTAGGATACAACAGGACCTCTAAGAGGAAGTTTCATACTGTGCCTTGGAAACCAAGGGATTACAGCATTCAAGGTAGGGGTGTCTAGTGATTAAAAAGCTGAATACACACACACACACACACTCTCTCTCTCTCATATAGGGGAGACTCCAATGGTATAATTTTATAAACAATTAACTTAGAGTTTAACAAAATAAAGAGCAGGAAACTGGAACATGTGTTGTTGGGGGTGGGCAGGGGATCAAGGGGAGAGGGGTAGACCAAAAAAGAGAGGAAAGATGGTCAAATATAGTCATAACATTCAATGTATATGCATGCAAGTGGAACTAGGTTAACGGAGGGGATACGTGGGTTGGTAGAGATGGGGGTGGCAGTGATGCATGGCACCCACAAACTGATACAGTGAACTGAAGCTTCTTTGTATGGTTACTGAAGGATAACAAAAAATAAAATAACAAAGCTATCTAGAGACTTAATTTATAAAAAAAAAAAAAATGAGTGAGTAGTCAGACAAAAACATGTTATCCAAAGTAGGAAGTATTCATCTTATTAACGATTAAAATCCAATTTTTCTAAGACCTCTGGAGGAAAAAAAAACAAAGACCAAAATCAATTCAACAAGGTCTAGCTCATAAGACAGTCAGTACTATTTACTCATTTTAATCACATGCATCAATGAGGCTTAGGCTAGGGCTGTACATATGTGTGTGTGTATATATATATAATATATATTCTATTATATATATTAGTTAACAGAGAAATCACTCAGTAAACATTAACACTCTTGATATTTACTGTTTAAATTTTCTGGATTTTGTTTTCTGTTCCTGGGGCTTGAACTCCTGAGGGCCTTGGCTTTCCCCCTGAGATTCTTTGGGCTCAAGGCTATAGCCCTCTACCCCTTGAGCCACAGCACCACTTGTGGCTTTTTCTGAGTAGTTTATTAGAGGTAAGAGTCTGATAGACTTTCCTGCCTGGGCTGGCTTCAAACCATGATCCTCAGATCTCAGCCTCCATAGTAGCTAGGATTACAGGCGTGAGCCACTGGTGCCAAGCTTTGGATAATTCTTGGGGCCTACTTTGTGATAAGAAACTGCTCTTGGCAGTTAGTCAGACTGCACAAAACAAGCAATACCACTCTTAAAGAGTGAGTCAGAATCTCCCCTCTCTTCCCCTCGCCTCTTCTACTCTCCTCTCTTCTCCTATTTTGTCTCTCTCTTTTTCTTTCTCTCTCTCATGGCCCACCTCTGTTCCCCTCTGTTCCACTCCTGGCATAACGCTACTTGCAACAGCAATCTTCCTTTCCACAGGACACCCAACATCTTTTCCACTGCTTTGAGGTTACTCTTCACCTTGCCTTGCAAAAACTGTCTGTTCTTCAAATGGCTGAATTGTTATCATCCTGTGAGGCCTTCCCCACAACCTAATCCAAGTCACACTGAAATTACTTAAATTACTGCCATTATTAGAGGCTATGTCAATAAGCTACTTCAGCAGCAATAAAACATGTGTGCTATTCTTTTGTAATTTCAGATCTACAATTATGAAAGGTAATGTGGATGAACCAACCAAATTCAAGGCTAAAAGCCAAAAGGTTTCAACATCTACTTCACCTGTGCCAATTACTTTCTGTCTGACCAACCCAGCATGTTCTTTAACTCCTAAAGAAAATAATTCTACATTAGAATGAGACAATGAAAACAAAAATTAGAAAACAAAAAAAGAGAAATGAAGACAACACTGAAAATGTAACATCCTTATGACAACTTAAACTGCCTATGGACAAAAGTATAATCCGTTTTCAAGAGTGAAACAAGAAGACACCCAAATGTGGTCTTTCAGGATTAGAGGTCTTAAAGTACTGCCACAAGGCATTCAGCAGATGCAGAGGTATCCTGTCCTCCTCTGTTCTCTCTCTGATATAGGAAACTTCTCAGAATGTGCATTTCCATTTTCTCTTCTCATGGAAGTATACACTCAATAGTGAATAGGTTTAGCTTAGAAGTCATTAAGTAGGAGGAAATCATTACTACCATGGAGTCCAGTAAGACATGAACTGTTTCAGTTAGCAAAAACCCCTTTGGAATCATGAAAAAGGATTAGACTCAGTTTTCCAGTTCCTGCTTTGAGGAGAGTGTTCATCACAAACTGGGCATTCCGCCAAGGCCAACACATTTAATCCTTAAATAACAAAATGAGGTATCTCATTTTAAAGTTAAGGAAACAAAGGAGAGGAGAGATGAGTCACCAAACACAAAGGTCATAGTTTATGGTAATTTTTAAAACCTTTATACACAAATTCTGGGATCACGTAGCACTTAAGTCCTAGATGACTACTATGCAATCTCAGTGGGGTTTTTTTTTTAATGTTTATGACTGAGCGAATTTCACTTAACATGTAAAGATTATGGTGAACACTGAATTACTGTAAGACAAAGGTTTCATCCAGTTATAGGAGATGTGAGTCATGGCAGGTTACTCAGTAGCATTCCAAACCAAAACCCCAGCCAGCTCAGGAGCTAATGGCATAATCATGCTGCTGCTACCATGGCATTACACAGGTCCCATTACTGAGCACACCAATTTGCAATAGTTTACTAACAATGAATAGATGATCCAGTACTAGGAATAATTGTACAAGGCCTTTATTGAAGGACCTCAAGATATGGATTCAATGGAAACCATTTACTATCAGTTGATACAATAGAAACTAATGATAGTAACCTTAATTCCTCTTTGCACATAGTTTACCACATTCACAGGTTCTAGGTATGAAGACAAAGCATTTTGGGGGGACCACTTTTCAGCTCCACACAGCTGTAACCAGCCTCTTCATCAGATAAACAATGGAACTCCTCAGGGTTATCAAACTGTTACCCATTCCACACTGACAAAGATTGGATTAAAGATAAATTTAAATGAATAAAGGAAGCCTTAAAGACACTGCTTCTTTATACTATACTTACACAGATTTTTCTCTGCAATAATAGTACTTGATAAATACATACCAATCTCTTCCTGTTATTTCTACTATCAAGCTCACTAACAATGACTCGGCTTTTACAAAGTACTTTAATGAGGTTTGTACCTAATTGTCTCTTAATGAGTAATAAATGTTAAAAATAATTGAGTAAAAAGCAAAGATCTACAAATTTGGGTTTTTTTTTCCTTTGCAAGGAATTTAGATAACTTTTAGTTTTGTAAGGTTTTTAACTGCCAGAGTAGAGATGGATAGCATAACATCTGATGTCAAAGCTGCACTCAACTCTTAGCATAAGGCCTTGGACAAGCTTCTTATACTTATTAGGGCCTCAGTCTCCTTGATCTATAAAATATGCATGCCTACCTTACAGGCTTATTATGAAGATACAATTCTCAAAGTAAAAAAAGACTTGGGAGCTCAGTAAGTAAAACTAATATTTATAAAACTGATACTCACTTTCCAAACAAAAACTAAAGATAACACCAAACACTATGGTGAAAATGAACGGTACGGACTGGGAAAGTGGCTCAGTGGTAGAGCACTTGCCTTGCATGCTAAAGGCCCTGGGTTCTATTCCTCAGCACCATGTAAGAAAAAAGCCGGAAGTGGCGCTATGGCTCAAGTGGTAGAGCGCTAGCCTTGAGCTGAAGAGCTGAGGGACAGCGCCCAGGCCCAGAGTTCAGGCCCCACGACCGGACCCAAAAAAAAAAAAAATGAACCGTACAACTTGTGGGTGGTATGGGAAGGAAAAACTGGGAGAGAGTGAGAGGAAGGATGGCACTGTCCAAAAGAAAATGTACTGTTTGCCTGACTTACGTGATTGTCACCCCTCTGTACATCATTTTATAATAGCAATAAGACATTTTAAAAAAACACAAAGAGACAATTTTCAGTGTGCAATTACATTTTCTTAATAAATACTAAACTGAAAATTTACGCTTTAAAAGAATACTTCCACATATTTAATACATAAATTGTCTATGAACCTAATCAATTATAAGTTGTCATTCAATTTAACTTAGCTTATTTATTTCTCTGAAGATTTAGTCATGTTTTAAGTTTGTTAATTTATTTTGAAAAATAGATTTGCCTTAGCAAAGGCTTTCATGACAGTATGACTTTCATTTCTACAAGTAATATTCTGTGGGGGGGTAATCATTAATAGTAATTTTCTACTTTTGTTTTAAAACAACATCCCAGGAGGCTGAGATCTTAGGATCAAAGTTCAGAGCCAGCCCAGGCAGGAAAGTCTGACTCCTCTCTCCTATTAACCAACAAAGAGTCAGAAGTGAAGATGTGGCACAAGTGTTAAAATGCTAGTCTTAGTTGAAAAAGCCCAAGGACAGTGCCTAGACCCTGAGTCCAAGCCCCAGTATGGCACAAAATAATAATAGTAAGAGTAATGATAATAATACCCTGGAATACATTAATGATAACTGACTAGAAAAATAAATTGCAAAAACCAACCAAGCTAGGAATATCATATGCCTCAATGACCCTCAGGTTGAGCACTGGAGTCTACACCCACAGCTACATCCATGACTTGAAAACAGAACTGACAGTGAAATCGTGACCTCTTACTCTAAACCAAGAAGGTGCAAAGAAGGATGGGTGGAGGTCAGATGAATTAACACTAGATACATAAAAAACGGTATTTCCATAAGGCTCACTCAAGATAAATTCTGATTTGTGAAATCTCTTACAGACCACTCTTCTGTATTATTAACTATCAAATACTTACAGTTTGATAATATGAGGATGACGAAAGAGTTTTAAGTTTTGGATTTCTCGCTTTATTTTTCCAACAACATCCAAACTGCGAATTTTCTGTCTATTTAAAATCTTAACTGCAACTTTATGGCCTGTCAACTGATGTTCTCCAACTAAAGGAGGGAAAGAAAAATACAAAATACTGTCAGATCAACATGATTATTTCTTCATGCATCCCATCCCCAGAAACTGGATTTTTCTACTCATACAAGCCACTGGCATGTCAGGTGATGCACAGGGTTAAAGGTCTCTCCTCCTCTCAAGTGAGCACTAGCCTTGAGAGAAACACAGAGTTCAGAGACAGAGCCCAGGCCCTGAGTTCAAGCCCTAGGGCCATCACCAAAAAAAAAAAAAAAAGGAAGAGAAACTTGAGTTACAGAAAAGCGAAAGAACTCATCCAAGGTCATGCAAAGGTGGTTTGGGTATAGTAGCACTGAATCTGACCAAACCACATGTCTATCTTGTGAACTACACGTTTAACCACACAATGTTCCAGCAGTCAGAGCAATCCCAATATGAAATGAAGGACAGTTGAGAATTGAGTTTTGTGCAGAGGGGGATTATATTTATCTAAATTACTTTCTCAAGCACTGAACTATCTCAAATGCTTAAATGAAGCTCGCAAGGTACTTTCCCAACATATTTCCAAACTTGAGAAATCAAGTTAGAGTAACACCATTTCACCAACATTCTAAAATGCTTCCCAGGCCTTCAGAAAACACACACACACACACACACACACACACACACACACACTGATTTCAGGAACTTGACAGGCATTGAAAAGCACCTGAATGCCTGACTGGTTTGCTACACACTTTAGGAATTCAGTTAATACCCAAACCTTTTCCTGGACAGCCTAACAGATATTCTTCTCTCTTTAAATCCCACAAGCTTCAAGGAAAGCACTGTGATCTCATCTCAATACAATAAGAAGAATTTAATCCCAATCCCCAGATAATGAAAATTAGAGGCTACCAGCATTCTTCCCAAATCAAAAATTAAGACAAAGGGACTCTAACAATAAGTTTCTATGTGTCAACCTCATTGCATTAAGAAAGGCCTGAGAGATTAGTAGAGACCCCTTTGAGTATGTCTATCATGGTGTTTCCAGAGACAATTAGACCAGGTGAGCTCTGCCTATCAATGGACTGACTAACCCATTGATAGATTTATAATATATCAATGTCATTAGGAGGAGGGGGTGTTGGAGGAAGTGGATCACTGTTAGTGTGTGTCCATGTGTCTTGCTCTAGTCATTTTTTGTGTTCCTCTTTTTCCTGACATGATGTCAACTGTTCCATGCCACCGGCCATGATGGACTAACACATCTGAAACCATGAGCCAAAATAAATCATTCCTCCCTCCTCCTCGCTGTTCTTGGGTATTTTGGTCACAGTAAAGTAATAGAGACTCCCACATCCAAACAGAGGGATCTCCTATTTTTTTTTAATAACATGTAATTAATGTGCAAGCAGAAAAAAGAGAGAGAGTGAATTTGACTCAGATATTACAATAGTAGTATTTCATATGAAATTTCTGCTTGAATAACTTACATAACATCTTCATACAGGAAGAAAATAATCACTGTGAAAAGTGCTTAGCAATTAGGGAAAATGGAATTTCTCTGTGGAACCCTGGTAAGTTTATTTGGTAAGTGTGGGAAATCTAAAGAAGTCAAATGCATTGAGAACTATCTCTCTTTTGACTAAGTTACACTAGCCTCTTTTGTCTAGTAATTATTTGCATGAATTTATATGTGGCTGTAATTAATTAGAGATAAATAATTCCCTAATCTCTTTTCAACTAAAAGCCAAATGTTTTTAAATAGCTTAAGAAATACAGATTGAAGAGCAAAGATTTCTCGTACATGTTACAGACATAAACTTCCCTTTACACAAATCCAAAGAAATTAAAAGGGAAACTTCAAAGTTTTAATCCTATTTATTTATTCAATCTAAAACCACCTGCTAAGTACCTTAAATATGCAAAGATTTTGTTCATCAGAAACTCATGAAGAGAGAGTTTTAATAGGCTTCCAAGTATCAGTGAAGGGAGAGGATTACAGCATAAAATAACTGGACTAAGTTGTTGATGCTATTTAGTCAGTTTGGAGGCTGTCAGGGATACCTTGCCCGTAAAGGGTAAATGAGGAAGAATATAATAAAGTGAGGATGGACAAACTTGCCTTAGCTTATCATGCACACACATGAATATCCAGGTTATCACCTCTTTTGTCAACTATTTAATGAACTATCTACTTACAGTAAAACATTATACTAAGTTTAGTGCTTAGTAAGTGGTAAAGTTCTGTCCCTTCGTAGCGGTCTCTCAGTGCTTACTGTACTATTCATTCCCAGACTTGACCCAAGAGCATAGCTAACCAACAAACAGACTGAAAGCCAGCATCACTTCTAAATAGATGTGGCTATACATGCTCTGGCCAATGAAGTGGAAGCAGAAAAATGTCCCTGGCAGCTTATCATCCCTTTCTTCATCCTAAAGCCTGGAACCTCAAGTTCAGTGTTCTGAACCCTAAGCTCAGAGGCAATGACCTTGGTTATTAAATGATATAGAAGGTCTCCAGCATAACAGTCTGAACCACCTGCTCAGAAATTTACAGAAAAATATTCCAATTTTATCCAAGCCTTTTTTATGAAGGATTCTGTCATTCACAACTGAATCTAAGTAACAAATTATTCAAAATAAAACTCACTTCAAAACCCTAAATTTGCTGAGTAACCACATATACGTTCATGGAAAGAAATGCTTAATCATATATAGAATTAAGGAGCTCTACAAAAGTATCATCCATTAGAGATCTCCTTTTGGCTTTCCTAAATTCTAGCCTAAATACACAGAATGCTGTCTAAAGCTATGTAACCCTGGGGAGGAAAATTCACACCCACCCAAATTGTGCCTGTTGTTAAGTTTACATTTAATGACATGGAAAGCGGTTACACAGAAGGAATGCAACTCTCTTATATTGTTCTTGGCAACAGAATTGGGAATATCTGATAGAAATTCTTTCCACTAACAATGTCATCTGTTCTAGGAAGCTTTTCCTTAACCCCTTATTCCCTGCTATGGCCCATACTGAACATTCTTTTCTTTTCCTTCCTTCCTTCCTTTCGTTCTCTCTTTCTTTCTTTCCCTTCCTTCCTTCCTTTCTCCCTTTCCTTCCTTTCCTTCCATCCAACTACTATTCCTAAACACACCTTTTTCACAGAATAGTATCACTGACATTTACTTGACTCAGTTCATATCTCGATCTTAGATGAGCATCTTATGCTAGGTTCCTGTAGTCTTTGTCTATTGTCAGGAACAGAGCTGTTGACAATAGTAAGCCAGGAAAATGTGGAATCAAATGGCTCTAAACTTGCTCGTCGTTTCTCAGCCCCTACACAAAGGACTGAGACATGAATATAGGCAGCAGCAAGTCTTCACAATCAGCACTCTGAACTACATCTGGCCAAGACTCCAATGAGACATCCATCCATTTGTCAGGATTATCATAAGACAAATCCTTACACTAAGTAATAGGATGGACTAGACCAAGCCAAATTCCCTTCTAACTCTATGAACTCTCTAATTATATCTCCAAGGCTCATTCCAGGCTAGTGGCTATAAATCTTCACAGACACTCCTACTTGAATTGGTTAAAATTTTTCTGAATGTTTTCCAGCTTTCACATTTTTCACAGATGCACAAAGTACAGAATTTTATACAGCTGTATCACAAAGGCATGAACATGACTGTTTTCATGAAGATTATAAATTTTGCTTATGGCTGGCTGGTAGCTACCTTTCCAGTATCATTTTTAACCATATTTTAAATGCCATAGTTCAGTCATTTAGAGCTACAAGGATCCTCCCATAAAGATAGTGCTTTCTCTCATTACCTGGGCCCATACATATCTAGTTATTGATATGAATTTAGTAAGCTTAAATGGGATTTGATTCCAAAGAATAAACAAATGCTGTTAAATACCATTTAGATCCCCTTTCTCTGATATTTCAACTCTCTCAGTCTCATTTGTTCTTAAAAAATCTACTCAAACATTTTCTAGGCAGCTTCTACCTCTACTCATTGCAGTAGCTCAAACATCTGGATGGAATGCCCTTTCAATGTGCCTTAACTAACTTCAAGTGCTCCTGTCATTATTTCATTGCTGTTAACATCCAGCCAGACAGCTCCCTCAGAGCAGGGTCTGTGTCTCAATGATCCTGGATCTACAGCATGGGGCTCAGTGCGTGCAGTGTAACTGATGCTCAGGACCTACTGTCTACACTATCGATGAGATGCAAGGCAATATAAACATCTAAGGTGCATAATTTACTAGTACTACTGTTTTAGAATTTGAAAAGATATTCAAATTGGATGTGGTAATTGCTCTCAGACTGGAAACAAACCACATGCATCTATCAAGGAGAGACATTATGGATGCATTCCAAGATCCCTCAGAATTCCAGGAACTCCTAAATATGGGAATGCACTCATAAAACAAGTATGACCATCATAATCAGGGCTACAATGAAACTCTAGTCCTTTTGGAAGAAACTATATATCTCACAGGAAAACAAAGTTAGAGAAAATGAGATGGACGTGATGGAGAAACAAGTGGAACAGTACTTGATGCTGTCTGGCATCAAGGTGATATGAACTGACACCACTACGTAACACAACACCATAACATACCCACCAGAACAGCTGTAATTAAAAAATGAAGACAGGGCTGGGAAGGTAGCTCAGTGGTAGAATGCTTGCCTTGCATGCATGAGGCCCACATAAGCAGCACCACATAAGCAGAAAAGGCTGGAAATGGCGCTGTGGCTCAAGGGGTACAGCACTAGCCGTGAGCTGAAGAGCTGAGGGACAGTGTCCAGGCCCAGAGTTCAGGCCCCACAACTGGACCAAAAAAAAAAAAGAAGAAGAAGATCGAAGAAAGAAGAAGAGGAAGAAGAGGAGGAAGAAGAAGAGGAGGAGGAGGAGGAGGAGGAGGAGGAGGAGGAGGAGGAGGAGGAGGAGGAGGAGGAGGAGGAGGAGGAGGAGGAGGAGGAGGAGGAGGAGGAGGAGGAGGAGGAGGAGGAGGAGGAGGAGGAGGAGGAGGAGGAGGAGGAGGAGGAGGAGGAGGAGGAAGAGGAGGAAGAGGAAGAAGAGGAAGAAGAAGAAGAAGAAGAAGAAGAAGAAGAAGAAGAAGAAGAAGAAGACAATATTAAAATACTGGTGAGAATACAGTATCCTGGGGGGCTTCTTAAGACTATACCTGGGGAGGGAAGCTGGTTACAATGGCAAATGGATGAAAGCTCATAGTAACGACTAAATATGAACGCGTATACATTCTATGAATCAGTGACTCTAATCCTAAGGAGCTAACCAATAAAAATGCATAAAGTTCTCAGGTCTTTGTAAGGATTTATCAATGCTTTTGGTCCAACTTTAGGCTGTAAAAATAATTTAAAAAATAAAAATAAAAAGTGTGTTGTAAAAGAACTAGCCTGAGTGGGTAGGAGGAATCTCTAAGGCAGGATAAAAGACCAGAAAATTCTAGGGCCTTGGAGATAAACCATTTGAGGGGAAGAAATTAAAATAACAACAGGATACTCAGACAGGCAAACACCAATGAGTGCCTAGGACATACTAGGCACTTAGTGATGTGTACATACACACATACCACTATGTACACATACACATGATAATATACATATCTGTATATGTGTATAAGCTTATTAAACATGTCACATTTCTTAAACCTTCCAAAATAGAGAAACTTGAGGCTCACAGAATTTAAGCAACCTACTCAAAATGCATATAGGAAATTAACACTGGAACTGAAACTCAAAGCTACTTTTTGCTATCTGAAAATCAATTTGCAAGGGAAAAGGGTTTCTTCTCTTCCCATTTCCTAAGAATCCTACTACCTCTGGTAAATAGATTGGGACTAACACTTGGACTAAAAAAAAAAAACAAACTACCAAAACCGATGGTTATAAATAAAAGGTTATTCATAAAAAATAGGATTCTTTGGGTTCTAACAAATCTTTTATATTAAAGAAGACAATTTCTATCCAAGTGTTCAAAGCTTATTGCCTATAATCCTAGCTACTCAAGAGGCTGAAGTCTTAGAATTGGGGTTCAAAGCCAACCAAATCAGGCAAATCTGAGACACTCTTATCTTCAATTAACCAGCAAAAAGCTAGAGGTGGAAGAGTGCCTCTGTTTTGAACCCTAACTCTCACTAGGTACAAATCTTAACCCAGAGTGGATCATAGACCTAACAAAGACCTGCAACTAGAAGAAAACATATAGGAAACCCCTCAAGACCATGATTTGAGAGTTTTATCTCCCAAAGTACAAAAGACAAAAGGAAAAATGAATCATCTAACTAAAAACTTTCTGCATATCAAATATAACAATCAGGAGAATGAACAGCCAACCTACAGAATGAGAGAAAATATTTGACAAAGAGTTAATATTCAGAATACATAAGGAACTAAAAAAAATAAAAACAGACAATTTAAAAATGAGTTCATCATTCAAATAAACATTTCTCAAGAAAAAATACAAGTAGACAAATATGGAAGATAATCTCAACCACCAGGTAATATGGCCTAAAACAATGTTATAAATGGTAGATAAATTCAGGTTAACTCCAGAAAAAGCAACATGAAATAGTAGTATAGAGATACTCATTATGTATTTAGCATATGGACACTACAGTATATACTATAGAGATAAGATAGGATTATATATAGAATATATATATATATACAAACATATATATACACTCACATGCATATTTTTATAAATGATATTGATATGTACTAGGATCTAATAATCGTATTAAGAGTTGCTATTTGTGTTGTCATGAAGTAGATGAGATCATAGCCAAATCACAAATCAGAACTTAACAACTATATTGTCTGTTTGGGCTGTAAGTGAAAATTAGGAATATGAAATTCAATAGAGACAAATGACCAATCTAACACTTACATTAAAAACAAAACACAAACATGAATGCAGGAAAAATGGAACTGTCCATAGCACTTTCTGAGAGGAGTTTTAGATGATCACAGGGATAGGAATTATATAGTACCAGTGCTTAAAGGTACAAGTAGTAGTCAGCCTACCAAGCCTGAGGCCTTGAGATCAATAAAACAGCAATAAAAACAGTGTTTCAGTGTGGAAAACAGAGGTGCATAGATCATATTACCTGGTGACTGTAAAAGTAGTATAGCTCTGCTATACTATGGTTTAAGCCAGATTTTGAATACTGGGTTCAGTTCTTGGTACCAGAATTGGGGGGAAAAATGTAGCTAATTGTAATTAATTCAGAGAAAACCTTTATAGTTAGAAGGGCCTTGGAAGTATGGTATGTCAATAATGGTTGAGAAAAGATGATGTATTTTCCACAAGAGGAGAAAACATATTTTAGGTCTGAGACTTACACAGTAGTGTGCCCGGGCTGAGATTTACCTCTTTTAGGCTTCCTGATATAGCTGGGATGATAGGTGTGCTCCACCAGGCCCAGCTCTTTCCACTGAGTCCAGTCTCACTTTCTGCCCAGAATTTGTCAATCTCAATCTCCCACAGCGCTGTGATGACAAGCAAGCTACTGGGCCCAGATATGGGTTGAAAAGGAGTCTCCTAAATTTTGATGCCTGGGGCTAGGTTCAAGCCATGATCCTGATCCTGATCCTCTTGTTCTCAGACCTTCAAGTAGTTAGGATTAGAGGCATGAACCACTGGCCCCTGACTAAGCAACCTGAATAACTAATGTGTCTGATCCCCAGTGAAGGTCATAGTTCCATACCAGCCTTGCTCTATAACTGAACACAGTTTTCCCTACTTGATTATTTCCATTCATTGTCTATACCCCCTTTGACCTGTCACTCACTCACTGCTTGATTCCATCCCTTCACTGTGGTTCATCTCTCAGAACTCGTGCTAAGCATAAGAGGGTAAGAATGCAAGTGAACACTGTTATTGTGTTAAATCAAGAGAGACTGGTGACTGAAAGGTAAAGGAGTCTCAGCTTTGGGTTAAGACATAGAGGCCAGTTTACCACCATGACCTCTGCGATTGTTCTAATTCCCAGAATCTTCAGCTGTAAACTAACTATAATGGTATTTACCTCCTTGAGTTCTGGGAATTAAATAAGAAACATTTATAAGTATGTTATCGGTACTTACTTAATCATGATCAGAAAGAAAAAAAAAGACTTTTGCTTCCTCGTTAGGACTATCTTTCAGAGAACTGTAAAGAACTTTCAGGGAAAGGAAATGTGGAGAAAAGCAAGGAGGCTGTGTTTTGTTTGAGAATGGACAAAAAAAGAAAGGAGCCTTGTTGTTTTGGCAGAAGTCTGGGGATGGCAGGAGTTAGAAAGTAAGTGCATCAGATCATTCCTGACTCCTACAGTTAATGCTTTTAATACAGATGAGTGTAAGCCAACAGACTGGGCCATCTTTCAAGACTCAGCTATGTATGTACAGTATCCCTTGGCTTGCCACCGCTTAGGTATTGCTGTAGTATCCTCTCAATGTTTTTAGTTTGCTTTTTAATTATCTCCCATGTACAAAAGTTACATGTATTCTAAGAAATCTTTTTGTGAGTCCTTAGCTGGCTTTTAGCATCTATGAATTCAACCAACAAGTCCTTTTTTGGTTTGTTTTTGTTTTTGCTGGTCATGGGGCTTGAACCCAGAGGCCTGAGTGCTGTTCTGAGCTCATCTTGTTCAAGGCTAGCACTCTACTACTTGAGCCACAGCTCCACTTCTGGCTTTTTCTATGATAAGTTGGAGATAAGAGTCTCATGGATTTTCTGCCCAGGCTGGCTTTAAACCATGATCCTCAGATCCCAGCCTCCTTAGTAGCTAGGAATACAGGCATGAGCTACTGGCGACCAGCTACAGTTCTTTTTTTAATTTTATTGTAAAGATGCTGTATAGAGGGATTACAGTTACATGAGTAAGGTCCTGAGTACATATCTTGTCAAGCAAAGGAGAGGGGAACAGTTCTCGACCAGTTCTTTTTTAAGAGAACATCTTACTATATTTTATCCATTCTTTAGTTGTCAGGCATCTTAGGTGAGTCCACAGTTTGGTTATTGTGAACAGAGATCTAACAGTCAAATCTGACTGCCTTATAGCTAATTTATAATTCAGAAACTCAGAGGTATTGAATGAGAACCTATTGCCATTATGTTTTTAAAAGTATATACAATGCATTAAGACTCTTGATGAAATTACTTCATAAATTAGTACATTAGTTAACAAGTAATTAACAAGAGATATAGCAAATTTTGCTAAATTCTTTACTCTTATAATAAAAGAATTACTAAAACTTTTTTAAAGGCATCACTAAGGAAATAAAGTGAAAATTTATCGGAAATAAAGTGAAAATTTATCAGAAGCAAGCACCGTCAAACATAAGACACCACTTAAGCAGAATACTGTTCCCTTAAAGGGGTGAAGGATTCTATTATTAGCAGAGATAAAAACTGCCTGAAATTCTTTCCTTAATAACACCATACTAAAAATAAAACAGTTTACCACATTTCAAAATAAACATGTAGGGCTGAGGATGTAACTCAGTGATAGGACACTTGCCTAACATGCACAAGACCCAGGGTTCAATGCCGGCACTAAAGAAATGAAAACAAAACAAAAACAAACAAACAAAAAATGTTGTTTTACACATATATTTAAGTGGCTTAAATAATAGATTAAAAACATAAGACATATAAAAAATAATACTTTCATATTTGCATTAATGGACTAGGTAAGTTTGTTCTCATCTTGACAACATTCAATATCATGAGGTACTTACTGATTATCTCTCATGAGACTTAAGATTGGATCTCTCTCCTAAGTCAAATTATCTGCTTGACTTCAAAAATTAACTTTCCTGTAAAGTGTTTTCCCTATCTTCAAGGAAGGTGCAGGTATCTCAGAATAAATGGAATGGCACTGTCATGAGGAAGCAGTTCTAAGTGCTGTCAGGAGAGCTCACAGGTGCTTCAAGGTTAGTGAACATTTTGGAAAATGAACATTTTGAAATGTTTTTACCAAAAAAAAAAAGGGGGGGGGGGAAGAAAAGAAAAGGTATCAAAAAAAAATAAGCTAAAGCAGTGCTGTGTTACAGGAAAGGAAGAGACATCCTAAGGAACTGATTTAAGATATAAATACCTTAATACCTGAAAAAAAAACAAACCATAAGCAATTTTCTAATTTACATAGCTTCATTAAGGGAAAGTTTGGTGGAGACATATTTTAGCTCAAAGTGCATCCTCTGCACTTAAAAAAAATAGCTTTGATGATTTTGGTTCTACTATAAGTAGCTTGGCCTTTAAAAAGATCCAGACATACAAGATGCCAACCACAGTTCACACTTTCCCTTCCAAGCTCCCACCTCCTTCCACCAAGAGCAACTCTGAGCTCTTCTCCCCCACAGGAGCTATAGCTTATATGCACATATATGTTTGCAAACTGGCATTGGGAATGGTATACAGGACAGAGTGAAGAGTGAGCAGTGAACTTGTAAAATCGTTAATTTTTTTTTTTATTTTTGGTCAGTCATGGGGCCTGAACTCTGAGCCTGGGGCACTGTCCCTCAGCTCTTCGGCTCAAGGCTACCACTCTACCACTTGAGCCACAGCACCACTTCCAGTTTTTTCTGCTTAGGTTGTGCTGAGGAATTAAACCCAGGGCCTCATGCATACAAGGCAAGCGCTCTACCACTGAGCTACCTTCCCAGCCCTTTACTTCATTTCTTGAAAGCCAAGTTTGCAGGTACTTCAGGTAATGCCATTCCATATGAAAGAAAGAAAGAGAGAGATAAAATAAAGAGAGATGGGCTGGGAAGTTGGCTCAGTGGTAGAGCGCTTGCCTTGCATGCCTGAGGCCCTTGGTTCTA
Organism: Dipodomys spectabilis; assembly: GCF_019054845.1. Taxonomy (NCBI): domain Eukaryota; kingdom Metazoa; phylum Chordata; class Mammalia; order Rodentia; family Heteromyidae; genus Dipodomys; species Dipodomys spectabilis. The sequence goes on from NW_024870684.1 coordinate 1,459,018, forward strand.
TTCCTCAGCACCACATAAGCAAAAAGAAAAAAGCCGGAAGTGGCATTGTGGCTCAAGTGGTAGGGCACTAGCCTTGAGCTGAAGAGCTGAGGGACAGCGCCCAGGCCCAGAGTTCGGGCCCCACGACGGGACCAAAAAAAAAAAAGAAAGAGAGATAAGAAAAAGAGAGAAAGAGAAAGGAGAGAGAGATAAAGAAGGAGGGAAAGAGGAAAGGAGGGAGGGAATCTAGCTTCCTTGGTAGGATTTTGCTAGCTAGAAAGCAACTTGGTTGCATGGCAGCTCTTCCTGTACAACAGAGTGATAAAGGAACAGAATTTCATCAACCACACCTATTAGTCTTCACCTTGAAAGTGCAAACCTCTTTTGAAATTAACTGACATTATATCAGAAACAGAATTGTTAGTCACTCTTTACATAACACATACAACAGATTGATTCCAGAATCTGTCACCTTTAGACAGATTAGGTTAGAACCAACTAAGTCTAGCTATAAGAATTCCAAACACCACCAGGGGCCAGGGGGCCCATGACTGTAATTCAAGCAACTGAGGAGGCCAAGATGTGAGGATTGTGGTTCAAAGCCAGCCAGGGAAGACAAATTGGAGAGACTCTTTCCCTCCAATTAGCCACCAAAAAATTAGCCTCCTCCGGAAGTGGAGGCATAGCTCAAGTTGTGGAGCCCCAGCTAAGAAAATGCAAGCCTAGCAATCTCAAAGCTCTGAGTTCAAGCCCCAGTACTGCCAAAACTAAAAGAAAATTTTAAAATGCATCATCAACTAAATATAAAAATTAAAACAATATGACAACTGCAAGAAAATACTGTAAACCATAAGGGGTATGACTCAGGGCTTACACACTATCAACACCACTTTTCCAGCTTTTTCTGTTTATGTGTTACTAAGGAATTGAACCCAGTGCTTCATGCCTGCTAGACAAGCACTCTACCACTATGCCACATTCCCAGCCCAACAATTTCTTAAACTATGATACTAAGCATAGTCCTTAAAAAAAAAAAAAAAAAAGGATGGTGGAGAATGATGAATGAGGTGATACTGATCAAGATGTATTATAAACTGATTTGTTGGATGGTAACTTCATTGTACAACTACATAAAGATAAAATAATATTTTTTTTTAAAGTGACAAATTGGGCCAGGCGCTGGTGGCTCACACCTGTAATCCTAGCTACTCACGAGGCTGAGAGCTGAGTATCCTGGTTCAAAGTCAGCCAGGGCAGGAAGGTCCATGAGGCTTTTATCTCCAATAAACCACTCAGAAAACCAGAAGTGGTGCTGTGACTCAAGTGTTAGAGCGCTAGCCTTAAGCTAAAGAGCTCAGGGACAGCACCCAGGCACAAGTTCAACACCCATATCCACCAAAAAAAAAAAAAAGGACTTGTATCTGGAATCTACAAAAAATAAAATTCTTTTAACTCAACAAACATTCCATTTATCTATTTATTTATTTATTTATTGTTGGTTGTGGGGCCTGAACTCTGGGCCTGGGCACAGTCTCTCAGCTCTTCAGCTCAAGGCTAGCACTCTACCACTTGAGCCACAGCGCCACTGCCCGCTTTTTCTGCTTATATGGTACGGAGGAATCAAACCCAGGGCCTCATGCATGCAAGGCATGCACTCTACCACTGAGCCACCTTTCCAGCCCCAAACATTCCATTTTTAATAGCTGTAAGGCCAGGTAGTTTATTCTGGCTGATAGGGAGGCTGGGAGGTGTAAGGATAAGGTGCCAGCATCTGTTTAGCTTCTGGAGAGAATCTCAAGCTACTTGAACTCATGGCAGAAAGCAGAACAAGCAAAATACAAAGGGCAGATGTTTTTGAGTGGAGCAACTTACCCCACGGCAGACTTAACATACTAACCCACAATAACTAACCCCCTCCCATGAGAAAGGCCTTAATTACCCTTACCTGATCTAATTAATTCACAAAAGTCCCACCACTCATTGCAGTACCCATGAACCAAATTTCACCATAACTCAATCCAATCAGAAAATGAACAAAGAGCCCATCTCTCTGCTTCCTCTCCCATAAAGTGAGGTGCTAAATTCTACCACATCTTCCTGCCATGACAGCTAAAGGATTACAGACTGAAATTGTAAGCCAATAAATCTTTCCTCTGCTTATTTTCTCATGCATTTTGTCATGGAGGAAAAAAAAAAAATCTAACAAGAAGTATCTGCATAAACCAGCCGGGGCAGTAAAGTTTTCAAAACTCTTCTCTCCAATTAACAACCAAAAAAACTATAGTGGAGCTGTGGCTCAAGTGGTAGAACACTAGCCTTGAGCACAGAAAGCTTAGGGACAGTGTGCAGGCCCAGAATTTAAGCCCCAGGTAGATCTGGCACAAACGAAACAACAAAACTTAAAGCAATATTCATCAGTAGTGGACAACGTGCATGTTTATACAATGAAATATTATTCAACTAGAAAAACAAACTAAGTAATGGCACATGATATGTCAAGGATGAACCTCAAAGTCATTATTGAAGAAGCTGGGCTGAAGAGACTACATATTGAATGACCCCAATTATAGGAATCAAGAAAGAACATATTTATGTAAATTAGACATAGATTACTGATTTTCTAGGATTAACTAAGTGGATATGAGAGTCATTCTACAACTGATCTGTAATGATTCTTCCAGTTGTTGGTAAAGTTGCTAAAAAACGTTGAATTGTACCCTAAAATGATGAATTTTGTGATGGAAAAATATACCCCCAAAATTTTGTCTCACTTGTCCCTGGAAGAACTAAAGAAGTTTAGATTGTAGCAATGTCTATAATTTGTATTTAAAAATATTATACTGACTCTAATGTTACATAGGAAGACACAGTATCTCTTATGGAGGATTTAAAATAGTGTCAGCTCCCCCAGAATGAAGTTCTCTAAGGAAAGGATTTCTCATATATCAAAGTTTCTTCTGTTACTTTGTATTTCAAGAAGCTGGTGCCTGGACACAGCTTGAGAGTATAAGGAAAAGAGATTTAAATGTTTTCTTCTGACAATGGGATGATTGATCCTAGGGGTACTTTATGTTGCATTGAGATTGCAGTACAAGAATTTAAAAGATAAATACATCTGACCTGGTTTGAAAGGATGTAGAGTTAAAGCCTAAATGCAAAGGTGCTGTTCGCTTGAGCAACTATATAATGCCCTCACAATAGTTCTCGGTAACTCTACTAAACCAAGTAACATTACAGGCACTAATCCAATCCCTGAATCTTCCTGGACTCCCTCTCTAAACATATCCTCCTAATGATGCATTGTTTATAAGATCTTTCAGAAATAATCCAGACTTCATGGCCTTCATAAGACTCCAAAGAATTTTACAAACTTTATGACTTTATACAAATACTACAGTCTGGGAGGCCATGTCTGATCACCTTACAACTGCCAATCTCATAAAGGTCGCTACTCTTCCCTTTTCTCAACGGCATATAACATAAATCTCACACATAATTCTGATTATTCTGTCTCCTCCTACTAGAAAGGAAGTCCTACAAAAGTTCTGGGTTTGTTCCTGCCTGAGTCCACACTGCCTAGAATTGTGCCTAGCACTTTGTCAGTAATTTCTGTTCAAACAAATGGTTAGTAGGTAGGAAGAAAGAAGAAAGTAAGTTCTGACCCTGGCCACAGGACAAGTCTCCGTATTCCAGTAGTTCTACTTGAGGTTAAAATTTGAAGTTGACAAGCATAAAATTTCTGGACTTGTCTGCCCAAACATTTATTCAGGGGAGGGGAGGGGCGAAAAAAAACCACCAAAGATCTGTATTTCACTTGTTCAATTTTCAACAAAGTTTTCTCTCTTTTTTTGGTCAGTTAGCTGTAGTTCTGGAGAGAACAGGTTAATTACATCTGGTGACTCTTATTAACAAATACAAAACCAAAGAAAAGTTTAATACTTAACTAGCAAGGAGTACAGTATAAAATTTCAAAGGTAGCCTGTTTTCTTGCAGCCAAAAAAAAAAGGGATCCTGTCTCCAGGCAAACAGACCTCAGCAATATATGCCTCAGCAAGCAGTTTTGACTTCAACTCCCTAAATCCCAGCGCCAGCACCAAGGGACATTTACATATTCCTCCCCTAGAAGCTTCTTTTCTTTTTTTGCACATACATTGATCGTTCTGTCGTTTGCAATACTCTGAGGCCCAATCCGGCCCCATTCTGGCACGAAACAGTCCAGCAGAGGACCCACGATCACTGGGCTCCCTGGGTATCCTCAAAACAGCTCCACCAACAAATCAGGGGCAGGAAAGAACCTGGGCATAGTCACACCTCTGAGCAAGGCTCGAGTTGGAGGACATTTTAGACTTCATCCCGGACCAACCACTTCTGTGACCTTGGGGTGTGTTACTAAACCACGCGGGGGGTCCACATTCTCTCACCTTCAAGGTGAGGGTCAGGTTTTGGCTACGCTGCTGCAGAGATTAAATGCGATCGTAACGCTCCCAACAAGGGCACTTGGCACAAACCGACAGTCATCCACCCCCCAGCAGCGTGCACTATCTCCATCCTACACCTCAGGCCCCAGGGCCCCGCCGACCCCGTTCCACGCTCCTTGCTCGTCACAGCCGGGGTGTGGAGAAGGGAGAGGCGCCGTGCTCCGTCCCCCAGCGAAGGCGCAGGTGGGCGCTGCACCTGCACCCCGGGACGCGCGGTGCGCCTCGCCCGGCCCCGCGCCCCCCCCCCTCTTCGCCCCCCATCACCCCGCCCCGGGCACCTCGCCCGGCCCCGGGCTCGCGCGCTCGGGCTGGGGGGTGGGGGGTCGCTCCACCTGCCGCCCGCCGAGCCCCGCGCGCACTCAACTCTTCACTTTGCCGAAGGTGCCGACGCCCAGCGTGTCCCCCAGCACGTAGTGCCCGATCTTCACCCGCCCGTCGTGCTTCTGCTTCTCGGCCATCTTCGGCGCGCGCCGCCCGGCTCCGCCACCGGCTCCGCGCGGGCTCCACCGCCGTCTACCCACAGTGCAGCGGGCCGGGGGCGCGGGGAGCCGGGCGGAGGACCGGGGGAGGCTGGCGAGCGGGGCGGGGCGGAGCGGGGGCGCGTGGGGAGGGAGAGGTGGGGGAGGGAGGGGCGGGCACGCAGTGGGAGTGGAGGACGCGGGGCGGGGCGCAGGCGGGGCGGGGCGCGGAGGAGTGGGGGGCGGGGCTCGAGGGTGGCGGGGGTTCGGGGCGGGGAACGCTCTGGGGGTGGGGGAGGGGAGCGTTGGGGGTCCGATTGCAAGTGGGCTGGGCGGGGCGCGGGGTCCCGGGACTCCGTGGGAGTCCGTGGCCCAGGAGCTCCAGGGAGCAGGCCCGGGGGTGGGGGGCGAGCGGGGACGCCGACGTGAGCCCGCTCCCGAGCGGGACAAACCAGGTGTGCAGGGAAGGGTGGCTCGTGGCAGGTGCAGCGAGGCGGTGCGGGACCCCGGGGTAGCCGTGGGCTGGGGCGCTGGTGGAATATGGGGTGAGCCTGGGCAGAGGTGGGAGGAGGATTGGAGACAAGTAGGCCAGCCGCGCGCGGGGAGGGAGGTGGAGGCCGAAACGTGGGCCTGCCGCCAGGGCGGGTGCAGGCGGTGGGCAGGGCCCTCCCTGGGCAAAGGGCGCTCCCCGGGGAAGCCTCGCGGGTTCCTCGGGTCTCCGGTCCTGGCTGAGAGGTCTGTGCTCTCCAGCTCGCCTGCTTACTTTGTAACTCTTAGATATTTTGTCCTGTAGCTAGAAGAGGTCTCCATTTTAACCAGCTGAACAAAGTTACCGGTAAATCACAGCCCCACTCCCTAAGTGCATTGTCGTACATGCTTGTATAAATACACCGGAGAGACCTGACGATCGAGCTGCGCCGGGGTGGGGGCCGTGGGGAAAGAAACGGGAGGTTTAATGTGCAAATAGGAGCAAAATACCTACGGGGCAAAGACGTGGTGGGGCCAAGGGGCAGGGGAGAGGTGCAGAGTACAAGGATTACAAGCAGAAGTGAAAAGCATGATATGGGCAGTTCAGATGCTTGATGCTCAGGCAAAGTAGTAGAGACAGCCAAGAATTGGGTGAGGAAGAAACCCATCCCTGCCTCTCTCCCCTGCCATACTTGTCTCCTTTTTCCTTAACTGTCTCCCTTCTTTAGTATTCTGTCCTTTCATGCCTGAAGACTATTTTCTTCAACCTATGAAAAAGAAAGACCACGTGTATATGAGCTAAATTGGTTTGATTTAATCATTCCCCAATGTATATATATATATATATATATTCAAAACGAGCCAGGTGCTGGCGGCTCTCACACCTATACTACTAGCTACTCAGGAGGCTGAGATCTGAGGAACGCGGTTTGACACCAGCCCAGGCTGGAACGTCCGTGAGACTCTTAACTGCTCATCAAAAGCCAGAAGTGGTGCTGTGACTCAAGTGGTAGAGCACTAGCTTTGAGCAAAAGAAGCTCAGGGACCGTGGCCCAGGCCCAGTCCCAGAGTTCAAGCCGCATGACCAGCCAAAAATTAAAAATAAAAACATGTTGCAAAAGATTCACATATGCAATTTTGCCACTGAAAAATAAATAACTTTTTTTATAAAAAGATTGTTTGCTGTTCAGGATTTATTATTCAGGATTAGTCAAAATTTATAACATTAAGGGTGCCAAAAGTTTCAGAATCACAAACGTAAATCCTCAAACATAAATCCCCACTTCCCTCTGTTGACATGTAAAGAGAGAAATGTATTAGAAAGAATGGAACGTGACAAAGCCTTGTTTTCTGAGAAGTATTAAATATACAAATGACAAATATACATTCATTCTTGGGTACACATCAAGACAATCTGATGAGAGATGATCTTGCCTTATAAATGATAGACCTCACAGCTGTTGAACACAGGCTATTTTTGTTCAATCTTTGGATCACCTTTCTTGCTGACAGGAAGTATCATTTAAGAATCATTCCACCAAGCTGGCAATTCAGAGAAGGAAGCTAACGTTGAACTTGCACATGTTCAAGGTCCACCCCTTCAGTATTCCTTCAAGTACAGAAACAAAACGTTCATTCTGCTTTTGAAATAGTGGTGTCTGTCTGTCTCTTGTTCTATCCCAGTATACTAGAGATGTTGAAGAGTTCTCCCTTTAACTCAATGCTGTGGGTTACATGAGACCAAGTATAAATTGATATTTTAAAGCATGTTGCATGGACTTCACTATTCTTTGATAATTACAAGTTAAATTATTTTACACTTCATACCTTCTGAGGAGGATCCTTATATAAATGCTAATTAACTACTTTGTACCTTCATTTTTATGCCAATCGTATGATAGTTTATTGGTGAAAGAAGTTCATTTAAACATAATTATTTGTCATAAAAGAAACTTGCAATCCCTCTCCATTTAGTACATAATAAAATTCAGCGTTTCCCTTTCTAATTTGCCCAAGGCTATTAAGCTAAGTGGTAGAGCCAGACTCCTATCTGGTTCTGACTTGTTCTTTTCTTTCTATTACTCCACAGTTGAATCTACAAAAGAGCATATGGTGCTCTAAGACAGTTTAAGATGTTCACCCAGCCTTGTTCTCACATTTTTTGAAATTTTTTGTGTAGGCCAATAATATACCCTTTTAATTTAGTTTTGTGCTGTTTCCTCAGCTGTGATTTAAAGAGAAGACTGAATGCTTAGATGAGTGAGATGAATGGGAAAGGACAAGTCATAGTTCAGAATCTGGCTTATGTTGGCTTTAACCTCATCCTACTCAGAAGTACAAAACCCAACAGTTAACAGCTCCTTAAGAGCCACACTCCCTTGGCCATTTTACCAAGAATATTGGTAAATACTATCGTCCCCATTTTATTATTTTTCCAGTGGTGTTTTAGGGTCTGTGGTTATTTAGCATCAATCTCAAATGAGAGGTAACTCTTCAGTTCATAGCCCTTGTCCAACTATACTTGCTGTATCTATTTTTTATATTAATTCCCTTCAAATATAGTAAAGCATGGTCTGAGTCAGAGACTGATGGAATTCTGCTAAACCATGGTACTAGCACCCTGTTGTCAACAACTAGTTCCTTCCAGTCTGCGCTAAGAGTAACTTTCTTTGCAAATTCACTTGGCCACCCTGTTTAAAAAGGTGCTTTCATGCCAGGCAACAGTGGCTCACACCTGTAATCCTAGCTACTTAGGAGGCTGAGATCTGAGGATCGCAGTTCAAAGCCAGCCCGGAGAAGGAAAGTTCATGAGACTTTTATCTCCAATAAACCACCAGAAAACAAGAAGTGGTGCTGTGGCTCAAGTGGTAAAGCACTAGCCTTGAGCAGAAGAACTGAGGGACAGTGCCCAAGCCCAGACCGACCAAAAAAAAAAAAAGAAAGAAAGAGGGACTGCTTTCATTTCACCCAGCCTCTCTGCTCTGCCCTGCAACTACCCAACTCTCCAGACCTATTTCCAAAGCAACCATCTTCCAACATGCTATGCAATTTACATGCTTATTTGTTTGTTTTGTCTGTCTCTTCCAAGTAGACTATAGGCTTCATAAAAGGAGGAAGTTTTACTCTCCATTGTGTTCATTGACCAATCCCTGGCTTGCAGAACAGTGCCTAGCAAATTATAGGCATTCACATGGCACCTCAAGCTTAGTCTAAGGTACTTCTTTAAAGAAAGAAATGCAAAATTGGAAGGTATATAAAAGTTCATACTTATTATAAATGAAAAACACAATTAGCTTGGTTTATTCTAAACAGAATAGAGTAAGTCACCTTGTGTTGATATGCTGTTGAAAAATGAAGTTGCTTTGTCTATTTAATATGCCAAGCCATGTTAGATTTAGTTGAACCATTTATGATCCTAAGAGTTTGGAGAGCAAAAACCATATTTAAAATAAAAGATCCTGAGCTTGGGTCCTTCTTTGCTACTCAGTAGTTGTGTCCCTAAGGAGTTCATTTCACTTTTCATGGGTAAAACTATTTGAGTTGACCTAGCTATATTTAAAATTCTTTTTTAGTTTTTAACATATTCCACTCCCAAATCTCACTCCCCATTTTGGAGCAGTAAAGCAAGAAGATCAGAAAGTTACTACCAAGTATCAAGCTATAGTATCTCAACAAAGGGTTTGATTCTGGCATGTTCTTTTCTGTGTTCTCTTTACCTCTTGGCATTTATTATCATTGGTTTCTAAGGCTGAGAGACTACTATTGCCTGGCCCAACTTCTTTAAAAAGATACTATGAGAATACCAAAAATCCTTGGGAGGAAATCTAATATATAACTCAGAGACATTATTTTTAGCAGGTACCCTAGTAACAAATGTCATATGTAACATAATCTATTTTCATTTTGTAGCTGAGTACATTTCCAAATTGCTTCAATATGAGTCAACATTATAATTTTCAGTGTGGATGAGAAAGAAAACACAGCACATTTTTGGATCAGGCTCCTTTCATGAGCAGATGAATTAATTGGAATAACAAAGGTTGTTTGCTTTGCTGGGTAAACATTGGGGAACTCACAGCATTCTTAGAACCTTGCTTTCATGAGTGTGTTGACAGCTCATCTGAAGGAAAGCTCAAACACACTTTCATATCCATGAAGTCAGTTAGCCCCACACAGGACCAGCCTCCCAGCATGGATTCAGCGACTCTCCAGGCTGAATACTTCCAAACTGTTGAGATTTGAGTAAGGAGATGCCAATGTCACCTTGAATTGGCTATCATCTCTGATATGCCTCTACTTTAGAATTCAAACAACCCCTGACAAAACTAACTAACTAGGCCTTGAGTTCAGGGCCTAATGCTGAACCTGGGTCCTTTTGTTCAAGGCTAGTGCTCAGCCATTTGAGTCACAACTTCACTTCTAGCTTTTTGCTGGTTAGTTGGAGATGATAATCTCACAGACTTTCCTGCCTGGATTGGCTTCGAACCTTGATCCTCAGATCTCAGCCTCCTGAGCAGCATGGATTATAGGTGTGAGCCACCCTTACCTGGCATAGAAGCCTTTTAAAAAATACTGTTAGCGGGTTGAGAAAGTGGCTCAGTGGTAGAGTGCTTGCTTTGCATGCATGAGGCCCTGGGTTCCATTTCTCAGCACCACATAAGCAGAAAAACCTGGAAGTGGTGTTGTGGCTCACATGGTAGAGCGCTAGCCTTGAGCTGAAGAGCTGAGGGACAGTGCCCAGGCCCAGAGTTCAGTCCCCATGACTGACAAAAAATAAAAAATTAAAAAAAATATATATAGTTATTGTAGAGATGATATGCAGAGGGGTTACAGTTACATGGGTCAGGTAATATGTACATTTCTTTTTGAACCATGCTTCCCCTTCCCTCTTTCTCCGTTTTTCCCTCCCTACCCACAAGATGTACAGTTCATTTTCCACATAGTATCGAGTGAGTACCACTGTGGCATTTGTTCACCCTTTGTTCCACCTTTTCTGTGATCTCCCTTTCCCTCTCTAATACAAACAAAGAGGCCTTTTTAGTACACTTTTAATTACCTCAAGTGGGGGTTAACATTCTAGCTGTTGGCTCAGTCCTGTGAACCTTAGCTAAAAAGCTTCAGCATTTAGCTAAAAAACTTCAGCATGATTAATGAAAACAATATAAATAATGTGATTCCAAAAGTTCCAAATGTTCTACAAATAGTAAGATAACCCATCAAGATAAAAGATCTTAAAAATAGCCAGCAAATTCAATTCTTTTTAATGGAAAGGTGACCTTGGACAATATGACCTCTGAGGCTTCTTAATTCTTAAGATTCTGACTTTTATGAAATTAGAATGTATTAATAATAGAATTAATAGACTGTGTTGTTTTACGTATTCCTTAGTAAACTTTTCACATTCAGACTTTAAAATGCAATGAAACTAGCTAGTCTACTACTTAAAGGTTCTCCGATTTTCTATGTATGTTCTTCCTTTGTTCTAGGTACCTACATTATTGCTTGGGGAGTCTAATAATAAAGTGTCCCATCTATCACTCATACTTTAGTATCTGTTAATGAAAAACTATGTTATTAAAGGTAGTAAGGCTTTTTCACTCGTACTGTAGTTGGTATAGAGCTACTTCAATAAAGTGATCAGTAGAAGAAAGAAACTGGGCTGAACTCCAAATTCAGAAAAGAAAAAAAGAAAGTAAGGACTTGCAGCCAGTGAAGTGGGTGGGGTATGCCAATGGATGGCAGATTGCCAAAAAGGTAAGTAAATTCTTTGCTAGACTTACCTAACAAGATCCTTGTTGAAGGCAGGCATTGGTGGAAGGAAGGGCGGGGAATTTGGTTCCACAGCAAGAGTGGAAGACTCTAACTAAACTGACGTAGCAAAATTCTTGCTAAAACTGGACTCTTGAGTCCATGTCCCAAGATGGAGGAGCCAGAGGAGGGACAGACTAGAGACAGGTAAAAGAAAGAATCTTTGTTATATTCTAGCAGAAGTGCCAGAAAATGAACTGCCAAATAAATGTATACTATGTGCTATAACATAATGTTAGCTGCAGGTGCTGTGAAGAGAACTAAAGCAGGGTCAGTGAATATAGAGACTAGTGGGAGAGAAGGAGGGTTAGATGAGCATTTGAAGAAGGGTTGGATTAACAGAGGAAGAGGAGGAAGGCTGCGTCTGACACTGAAGGACCCTTAAAATCTGCCTTTTTGCATGGGTTCTTGGACCTTGATTAGGCTTTTCCTTAGAACTCAGAAACAGTGAGTACAACCTGAAAACTCTTAGGCTACAAAATAAAACTCGAAGTCCCACTAATCTCTAGCCTCATCTCTCTTTCCCAAACTCTAGTCATATTCAACTTCTTTCTCACTGTGACCTTCTCTAGCTTGCAACAGGGCATTGCGCTTTCACTTCTGCTGTTATCCTGGACTCCCTTATAAGCAAATCAATCAATCCTCAGCACATTTTGCCTAACAAATGCCTCTACATCTTTTCAAACTTAACTTCTCCGTGAAGCCTTTCATCGGCCACCCACATACATGTCACATACATTCACACACTGTCTACCTTGTATTCAATTAAATCAGTCATTGAACCAATCATGTCTCATTCACCATTTGACTGTTATTTGCTCCTTGAGTGCAAGTTCTGTAAATGCATCAGGCACTTAAGACATGGGTGTCCAATTAATGAATCACGAATGATTACTATCTCAGCTCTGGAGTAGCTTTCTTTGAATTTCCCTGTCATCTTCCTAGGGACTATTAAGGATTTCTTTTTATTAAATCCTTGTGATGTGTTAGCACTGTGTGGTGCTATATCATAGTATTTGTTCATGACATTGGTTTTGGTGACTGTGTCTCTGCCTGAAATATTTAAGAGCATGGGTTATCTTTGTGTCTGTAGCACCTGGATACTCCATAAGTGTTTTAAGCATATGGATTTATAATTAAAGAGTGAAGCCATCCACCCTGGAATCATACCCAACTCTTTCCCCCTTCATAAAGAATTTCCCAGTCATTCCTGGACTCTGGCAATCTGTTGAGTTGCAGCTGTATTGCTTTCATGTTGTTATTTGATTCCAGGACAGTTCTTAAGAGTGACAATGATAAAAACTTAGGAATAAGAAAAACCTTTATTCACTATAGCCCATAGTTCTACAATAGAGCTGTACTGTATGTGGTATGAATGCTATCCAGATCTTACTTTCAGAACTCTGGCAAGTACCAAAGTGTCAGATTGCATCAAGCCCTTTTCCTAGCATGCCTGGTTCTCCCTCCTCCTTGTTTCTCCTCAACAGGTGAACCTTTCTGGGATACTAGGATACAATGAAAATCAAAGTAGGCAAGAAAATCTACCTCGAGTCTTTGAGGAAATTATTGTAAAAGCAGTTGGAAGAGTTGTAAAAGCAACACCTTACTTCAACGAATCTGATATGATTCATTTTGTTAAACAATTAATACACTGCTGCATTTATGCTATTGTTAGTGTATAATATCAATCTCTTCCCCACTGAGAATGATGCTTATAGTTGTTCTTTCCATATTTGATAAATGAACAAAGGAAGGGAGAAATGTTATTTTCTCTGTGAAGAGGGTAATCAGATTATGCTTTTTAGATAAAATCAGTCCCCACATTTGCTCTGTGGCTGTTTATAACCAGAAACAAATTTATATAAGTTAGAGGAAGGTAAATTTGTCCTCCATAACTAAATTCTAAGTAAAATAATAACTTCAAAAATGATGCTTTTTTTCCCACCCAGGCCCTGAGTTCAAGCTCCATGACAAAAAAAAAAAGACACATGTAAGGTAACCCCTCTGTACATCACCTTGACAATAAAATTTTTTAAAAAATCCTTGTTGCCAGGTTCCAGTAAGTAGCTCGTGACTATAATCCTGTCTATTTGAGAAGCTAAGAGATGAGGATCACGGTTTGATGCTAGCTCAAGCTGGAAAGTCAGTGAGATGCTTATTTCTAGTTTACCACCAAAAAGCTGGAAGTAGAGCAATGGCTCAAGTGGTAGAGCACCAGTCATAAGTGAAAAAGCTCAGAAACAAGCACCCAGGCCTTGAGTTCAAGCCCCAGTACCAGCCCTAAATAATTAGTAAGTAAAGCAAGGTAAAGTAAAATGAATAATGTTTGTCTTCCTCAGCCTGTGCTAGCTTAGAAACACAGAAATGCTGCAGACCCCGAGTCTACTCAACACAAGTAGCCCCTATGGCTTTCCATCCCAGTGTTCCTGGGCACTGCTTGTCCAGCTGGCGCCCTCTGCTGGTAACATAAGCGTCAACATCCACACGAAGGGATATTTTTGAATTTGCTTCCTTCTAGTTAGTGGCTACGACTCCAAAGATGGAAAAGGTGATTTTGTTCCTTTATTTGACATCTACTCACAATGTGGGACTACGGCAAATGTCCCAGGAAATAAACTGAGCAAGGAACATGGTTGGCAGCAGTTACTCCTGTGACTGAGAAACCACTTCCAGTGCCTATGTCCCATGTCTGCCTCTGACTACTTAGGTAATTCCTGCAGTCTCGGAGAATAGCTTTGAGGTGGATTTTATTTGCCTGTGTGTGTGTGTGTGTGTGTGTGTGTGTGTGTGTGTGTGTGTGTGTGTGTGTGTTATTATCCTGGTGCCCCGGGAAGATTTGCCTACTGTGGAAGAAAAGGGAGGAGGGAAAACAAGGCATGTTGGGAAGAGTTCTTCATGCAAATTTGATGCTTTGCTACTTGTCAGAGTTCTGAACATGAGAATTGGATAGCATTTCTACCACAGTCCTGCTGTTACATATTTTTATTATATTTGATCCACCTCAACACTCGCAGATTATTTAATAAATTGTATAGAATTTCAAGCACAACACCTACAGGCATAAATTGGAGAAATAATAAAAATAACTACATGTAATAAGAAAAAGTATCACATCATGAGTTTTTCTAGGAAACAGAGTCAAAGGTATATTCAATTCTAATCTCAAAAGTGGGTCGTTAAAAATTCCAAGAGAAAAGTAATTACCCTTATGTACCTGCCTATATTTTAGAATGTGTATTTAAACCTTTTAAGACTTTCTCAAATGTCATTCAAGAAAGAGTGAAATAGACTAGGAGATTGTTTTAGTTTGTCTACTGATTCTGATTCATTCACTCATTATGAAACTTCCATCTAGGTATTTTGACATAATTTTTCATTGGTTAATTATTACTTGGTATACTTTTGAAACATAAGAGTAATTGCCTTTTAGTAGGTTACATGCTAATTTTTTAGAACATAATTCAAGACTAAGTATTTTTGTTGTTGTTGTTTATGGAAAGTCTTAATATGTAGCCCAGGTTGAACTGGAAGTTGTTGTATAGCTCATGTTAGCCTTGAACTTGCTACCCTCCTGCCTCAGACAATGGAGTGCTGAGATTACTGGCACCACACTCCACTTTATGGACTTTTTTTTATTGTCAGGGTGATGTACAGAGAGGTTACAGTTACATAAGTAAGGCAATAAGTACATTTCTTGTCAAATTTGTTACCTCTTCCCTCATTTTTCTCCTACTTTCCCTCCCCCCACCCATCCACTTTATGGATTTTTAAACATCTAGCCAGCTAGATACCAAAGAAATATCCCAGAAACAATGCTCTCAAGATTTTTACTTTCTCAAGAAGACATATACCATTAAATAATTTTAAAATGCATTTCTTATTGTATAGACATATACATACACACATATTCTTTTTATAAAGGAAAACATGTACACATATTCCTTTAATAAAAGAAAGCAATTGGATCTGAACTCAGAATCTCACATTTGCTAGACTGGTGCTCTACCAATTAAGCAACATCTGCAGCCTTGTTTTGGGCTGGTTACTTTTTATTGAGTCTTGCAGTCTTTTCTGCCTGGACTGGTCTCAAACCACCATTCTTCAGATCTCTACCTCCAGAGCAGCTAGGATTATAGATATGATCCACTTGTGTTCAGCTTAGTGGTTACTTGATTTTTGCTGCCTCTTATTATTGAATATATAATATATAAATTCCCTTGTAAATATAGGTTTGTGAAAAAAGTGTGATTATCTAAGCTTTCTGCTCTTTATTCCTCCATTCTATAATCTAAGCATAACTTCTTGGGGTCCATAGGGCAAAGGCTAAAGCAAGTGGTAATTGTAAAACTCTGGAAGGCATGGAATAATTTTGGGAGAGACTTACTCCTGTCTTTCCTAAATGCTATGTTTTCCAGACACTAGTAGTGTGAGTGATGGTCAACAGAGCAGGTGGGTGAATATGGCTGAAATATGTTTTATACATGTGTGAAAATGGAGCTGTGAAGCCTGTCAAGACAGAGCTGGGCAAGGAGAGAGGTTGAGAGAGAATGAAAGAGGGCGAGAATCTAATCAAGGTATCTTGTATGCCCATGTGGACACTGTCTTTTGTACAACTAATTTAATGCTAATAAGATCATGGGAAAAATAAAGAGTATGCTTCTAAGTGCCACCATTGGTCTAAAATATTCCTTGAATCCAAACTGTGGAAACCAGTAGCTAACTTTTACTCCTGTCCCTTACTTTGCATGTTAGTTGAACCAGTAAATTCCATTCTTCATACTTACAAGTTCTCTATTCCTTCTCTATCTCTATCAAGAAGGCTTGCTCAACTCCAATAGTCTAAAATTCATTCTAGGTGCTCACCTTAGTGACCTTCACACTTTCTCTCTGCAGAGGGTTTCCCAAGTATCATTGCTCACTCCTTTTCTTCATGAAAGAGAGTGCCATGAATGTTTGTTCTTAGTCTTGTCATGTGTATTGAGAGGTACCAGATTAGGAGATAGTTGGACTGGTATGGGGAGGAAGGAACAGCTTTTATGAACTGGAGAAATGAATTCCTGGTTTGGCTAAAAGCACATTCTACACTTTACTTCCTCTTCAATAAATGGAACCTTTTAATGGATATAAGCCAAAGGTTTTATGAATAGTCCCTTTTTCCCATCTGTTAGGAACATTTTTTCAAATGTAAATTAAAAATAAATCCCTAAAAATTGTGTATGTTCCCACTCTGCTGTGAGAAGCTCAGTTTTACTGGATTTTTGTTTTGTTTTGTGTCAGTCACAGGGCTTGAACTCTGGGCCTAGGCAGTGTCCCTGAACTCTTCAGCTCAAGGCAAACACTCTACCACTTGAGCTACAGTGCGACTTCTGGCCTTCTGGTGGTTAATTGAAGAGTCTCACGAACTTTTCTGCCCAGGCTGGCATTGATCTCAGTCTCCTGAGTAGCTAGGATTACAGGCATGAGCCACTGGCCCCTGGCTTTATTGCTTTTTTTGTCATGAATCTTAGAGATAGGTTTGTATCTGATAGAATACTTTTAAGTCAGGGGCTGGGAAGGTGGCTCAGTGGTAGAGCGCTTGCCTTGCATGTATGAGGCCCTGGGTTTGATTCCTCAGCACCACATAAGCAAAAAGAATAAAAGCTGGAAGTGGCGCTGTGGCTCAAGTGGTAGAGTACTAGCCTTGAGCTGAAGAGCTGAGGGACTGCGCCCAGGCCCAGAGTTAAAGCCCCATGACAGGACCCCCCCCCCCAAAAAAAAAGAATACTTTTAAGTCAATCTTCAGATAAAATCAATATCTTCTTATTGTATTGCAAATATTTCTTAGCATTAAGCAAAAACTTTGAAATTTCAAATGTTAACCATTTATTATCACTTTATTATTTATTCAAGTATACATCCATGATCCTCAATTAAAGTCTTGTAAATACTCGTTGCAAATCTGGCATTTGAGGAGACAAATCAGTTTTGCTTTGCCATTTTGGATAATTCATTTGCTCTCTACATTTTATTCAACCTTTTTAAATTTTTCTTTATTTTATTTTATTTTTTTGGTGCAGGTCCTAGGGCTTGGACTGAGGCCTGGGCACTGTCCCTGAGCTTCTTTGGCTCAAAGCTAGCATTCCAAGACAGTGCCACTTGCAGCTTTTTCTGAGTAGTTTATTAGAGATGAGTCACACAAACTTTTCTGCTTGGGTTGGCTTTGAACTGCAATCCTCAGATCTTAGCCTCCTGAGTAACTAGGATTATGGATGTGAGCCATTGGTATCTGGCTTAGCCTATTTTTATTAAAGCCAGTATAACCTAAACAAATTCTTGACTCAAAAAAATCAGATACATGTGAGTCTTCAAGTTTTATCTTGAATAGTTAAATTTCTTGTAGTTAAGATAATACACACATGGAAACTTCATGGACAAATTCAGTTTTCCTTTTGTGTAAGCTACATAATGATCCTTTCTACTTAGTCTTTCTAAGACCAGCTACAGAATTGAAAAGCTGTTGTTTGGAGAGTAAGGGGAATGGTAGAGATGATCTCTCTGTATTATTTCTGGATGACTTGCAAAAATCCAATTTTGTCTGAACTTCATTTTGAAATATTTCATTACTTTTCTGTGAAATTTAAATCGTGAAAAAAGACACAATAAGCCCAGTGAGTTTAACAATAATTTTATAGATATTACAATGTTTATTATATGCAATGAATGATAATAAAAAACAGTTCATATTCTACTTTTTTTTTTCCCTTGGAATTACCAGCCACTTTCTCATTCCTTTATATTGTTGTCTGCTATTTACTACCAAAGCACTGTATTATGTAGCCTATTCAAAATCTTTTTAAGTGTGCTGGTAGAGTAACAGCTCTCCTGGCAGGCTCATAAATACATAATGTCAATCTCTGAAGGTTTTCCCACTAAGCAAATCACAAAAGAAATAAATATAAGGAGAACCTGATTCATGAACTGAATTTCATCAGAATAGGAAATGAATAGTGAACACCCCAGTGGTATTTCCTAAATGTATGACAACTGTTGGTATAGATTTCTCTCTCTCTCTCTCTCTCTCTCTCTCACACACACACACACACACACACACACACACACACACACAGCTTATCTGCAAGAAAATAGTATATATCAAAATCAAAAGTTTTTAACTATATTTAAAGTAAAATAACCACTGAATGAAGCAAAAGTGAAATGTCTGAGGTGGTAAAACAAAAGTCAGGGTGGAGAAAAGGAAAACAGTTCTTCCATGTTATAGAATATAAACAACTGCAGCACTTAAGAGCAAACAATAAGAACGATGCATTCTGATCACTTATGCATGCATTCACTTTATTGTCTAGCAAAGATTGACCAAATGCCCAGTTGTGCCAGAGTATTTACTATGCCTCAGATATAAAATAATAAATATAATGCTCTCTTCAGAAATAAGTAATCAGGAAAGCATAGTGACAGATTAGACAATAGAAATTAGTACAAAAAATGAAGGGAGACTCTAAGAAGATGAAATATGCTTCAGTTTGATTCTTCCCTAGGTGCAATTAGTGTGTTTAATTTCCTTCTCTATACTTACACTTTGGCTGCCAAAACAATCATATGCTTTGTCAGTGGCTATACAAAGAAATACTTAAAACATACTTAAATTTATATTATTTTATTATTTAATTATTTTTGTAACCCAGGGATATAGCTTAGCTGTGTGTGTGTATGTGTGTGTGTGTGTGTGTGTGTGTGTGTACGTGTGTGTGTGTGTGTGTGTACGTGTGTGTGTGTGTGTGTGTGTGTACATGTGCATGCCAGTCCTGGGGTGAACCCTGGGCCAGGGTGCTATCCCTGAGTTTTTGTGCTCAATGCTAGTGTTCTACAACTTGAGTCACAACTCTCCTTCCAGTGATTAATTGGAGATAAGAATCTCATGGACTTTCCTGCTCAGGCTGATTTTGATCCTCTGTCTTCAGATCTCAGACTCCTGAGTAGGTAGGTGTGAACCACCAGCACCTGGCTTGTGGCTTAGATTTTTTTAATCCATAAATGTAGTAGCTTTATATTTTCTAACTAGTATTTACTCTCCCATACCCTTCCCCATATCATAGGAGAAATAATCTGTACTACATTGACAGAGGGCTTGGCTATGGGAATTTCTTTGACCAATAGAATGTGAACCAATGTGATAGACACTACCCATCCTTACTTAGTTATAAATGTGCATGCCTAATTTCAATTGGCCTCCAGATCTTCTGACCTCAACCCAAAGTAGAATTTTCCTTGAACAGGCCCATGGAGCCCAGCATACTGCTGACAACTCACAGGACTAGGTACAGGAAATACATCTTTTGTACAATGTTATACATTTTTTTAAAAAACTAGTATTGATGCTGGAGCTGAACTCAGGGCCCAGACCGTTTCTCTTAGCCTTTTCAGTCAAGAATGGCACTCTACCACTTGAGCCACAGCACCACTTCCAGCTTTTTGCTAATTGGGGAATAAATGTCTTGCTTGGGCTAGCTTCAAACTGCAAGCCTCAGCTCTTAACTTCCTGATTAGCTAGGATAACATATATGAACTACTGGTGCTGGGATTCAATGTTATATTTTTTTTGAAAATTAACATGTAATCATTATACAAATTTGCCCTATCCATGTGGTATTTATTAGTATAAGCCAGGTTTTGAGGTTGTTTAGTATTACAGCAAACATTGATAAATGTGAATTAACTTTAGAAAGCCTGAAGCAATATAAACAAAAGGCAGAATATTTGCATTGACTTTCAAACTAAGAAGAAGCCATGCTGTACAGACTGAGTAATACATTCCACTTATATCATCCTTGATATGGCCACCTTTTCATCTTTTAGAGTCGAAATGTGTGTACCGGATACAATCAATTAGGAACCAGGAAAGAAGCAATAGATATGTCTACACATCTATATGTTTGTATAATTAATAGTTATGTGTATGTCATGAGTCCCCTGTCACTTTTTCCTGTAAAATCTTTGCCCTTATTATTATTCAATGCAGAAAGTTTCACAAGAAAAATTGACTCTCAACCTAAGCGAGTAGAATTTCAGGCTTATTCAATGTTTGAAAAGCATCTCTCTCTGTACCAATGATCATAGGAAGTGTTGTGTTATAATAGTAATGCAACAATTATAATCATTGTATTACAATGATTGTTATTGTATTGTATTGATGTATTACAATGTTGTATCATGCAATGTTATATGATTACAATATCATAGATAAGAGTAGTCATAAAAAAAGAGCAATACCAGATATATTTTCCCAATATGTACAAGGTTCTACTTGTAACATTGACAACAGTTTCCTCCTCAGTAATGTGAATTAGTAGTTTTGGGGTGTGTGTGTGTGTGTGTGTGTGTGTGTGTGTGTGTGTGTGTAGTTTTTACAGTGCTGGGGATTAAACCCAGGCCTATGCATACTCACTGAGTGTTTTACGATTTAGTTTCATTCCTTAGCCCTCATGTGTTCTGATCTTCTCATTATACAGCATGCACAATATTATGGATATTTGTCTATCCCAAAGTGACCTACCCCTTTTAAGAATCAATTATGATCTGCAAGATTTGTATATGTGAGTAGAGAGATGGTAATCATATAAACCCAAATGGTGCAGTGCCATTCCCTATGTGAGTCTTTTTATATACTCTAGAAGCATTCAAGAAAGCGTATTTTTATAGGTTGAGAAATCGTTTCTGAGCACCAGTGGGATATAAACTACACAAAGACACATATTGGCTCATTCCTCAACTATCTGCTATTTGTCATCTAAATGAAAATTATTTTTACAGCTGATTTTTCCAGCAGTTTTTCACTGTACCCTGCAGATGGATTAATGTGGTTTTTTTCATCCTGTTGACACCTTATTATAAATAAGTCCATTTCGTGGGAAGCTTATAGTGTTTCTCCCCTGCTTATATTAAAAAAAAAAAAGTTAAGCTCCAATTTTAGTCAAAAGGAGTACCTGTAATTGCCCCTCCAGGAGACCTGCAATCCTATACCAGCTTCAGCCTGAGCATCAGGGGGGGGAAGAGATACAACCATCTAAAATACAAACAAAAGTTACCCCCTATAATCCCCAAATCAAAAAGAAAATAGCTGTTTGGGATATAATACACAGATTTATTTGCATTCCTTTGCCTATTCCAAGTGCCAAGGGCCTCCAAACAAGGGAAGCTGTGGTTGCACAACTGGCAATCTATTTTTATTTTATAAGAATAAAAAAACCCACAGGTGATTGTGAACCAGTTGGTCTGAATTCACACTTATAGCACACGGATAATGAATGATTTCTTCCATGCTCTCTAGGTACTAAATAGAAGCATTTATCATAAATCCATCTACACTCAGTGTGTCAGGCTGAGAAGTGAAGCTACAAAACCGAAAAACAAAAAGCAAGTGCCTCTGGGAGAGGTCATTTTGCCCATTCATTCCTTGGCTTGCTCCTTTGCCCTTTTCTTCCTGTCTTTATTCATTCATTTAATCATACATATTTATTGAGTTCTTCCTGTGAAGTAGGCACTGTTCTAATTTCTGGGAATCCAGGAGTAAATAAATAAACATAAGAGGAGCTCCAAAGACAAACCCAGATCCTTCTCAAATTTACTCATCCATTTATTCATGGTTATTTTCAACACCAAGTACAATGAAAAGCGTCAAACAGACACAGATTTAATTTGCACTCAACAGCTGGGTGATCTCCGGCCCATTGTTTAAATCCTTAGGGCCTCAATTTTCGTATTTCCTGTCTACCTCAAAGAATGGTACTGGATTACAAAAGATCAGCATAAAACATCCTGACATTTTGATCTTCTCCATCCCCACCGCACATCTCTCTGTTCCTCACATATGGAAGCTCCCAGGGGGATATTAGGGGTAGAATTTTATTCTCTAGGCCTAGTTGTGGCTGAGCACCTAGGTAACTGGAAAATGTCATTCTGCATCTGGAACATTTAATTCTGAATAATTATAACTAATGTTTCATATATACCAAGCACTGTCTGGATACTATAAATGCCTGAATCCATCCTCACACACTGTGAGGATAGGAGTTACACCCATCCTCTCAGCTGCAGATTGTTACCATGCCTCCGCAGATAGGGATAAGCAAGATAAGATTCCAACCTAGGCAGCTGACACCTCTAAATCCTGTGTATGTGTGTGTGAGCACGTGCGTGAGTGTGTGTATGTGTGAGTGCGTGCCTCTGTGTGTATGTGTTCTTTTTCTTTTGGTCTATTTATTTTTCCATTTTGGTTTGGTTTTGTATCGGTGCTAGATGTTGAACTCAAGCCCTTGCCCTCTCAAGCCATACCTCCGGTTCCAACTTTTTTTTTTTTTTTTGCTGGTTAATTGGAGACAAGAATCTCACAGGTTTGGGGCAGGGTGGCTTCAAACTGCAATCCTCAGATCTCAACCTCCTGAGTAGCTAGAGAAAAAAGAGAGACAGGCACAGAGAGACAGAGAGAGAGAGACAGGTTGTGTGTCCCTAAAACCTTCAGACAAGGCCGCATCTCTTAAAGATTTCTCCTATCAGGCTGCAATGCTGGTAAGAAATGTACTCATTATCCTGCCCATGTAACTAACTCCTCTGTACAGTATGTTCACAAATAAAATTAAATTAAATTAAAAAAAAAAAAAAGTTCAGAGGAATAAAATTACTTAATCTCAAAAAAAAAAAAAAAGATTTCTCCTATCATTCAATAGAGCCAAGTTCTTTAACACCTTTGGTGGGGGAGGGGGGCATTGCAGATCTAGGAATAGTACTTTTTTTTTTTTTTCTAGTGGTTGCTGGAGCAGCCAGCTCTGCCTGGGCCCTGGCAAAGTTGATATTTGTCTAAGTTGAAACCATTCCACCTTCCAGCTCTGCCTTTCATTGTATCCTCCCATCCCAGGATTCCCTTTGCACTGCAGCCCCTCTGGACCCTACCAGAAGCCAGTTCCAGGACATCTGAAACCTGGGAGCGGGGGGTGGGGGGGATGGGGGGGTGAACTTATGGTCTTATAGACTATAGCCAAGCCTGGAGGGGGAGGGTGGAAGAGGGTGCTGAACTTCCTTCCATCCCCTCCTCCTCTGAGTAAGTCCTGAGGTGCAGCATGTTCTGCTAATTTGAGCACTGTCTTTTGATTCCAATAACCAGTCCCACTGTGCAGCCATTAACCTGTACCAGCTTCACTTCGGCTTTGCCTCTTTTCTTGTTGTACTATTTTTTGTCCTTCATGTATCTTCCCTGGGACTATACTCCATAAAAGAAAAATGCATATGCCCTCTGCTTTGGGCTCTGCTTGGAGGAGATGCAGGCCAAGATAGAAGTAAAGTGGAGGCTTGAAGTCATCCGCTGGTCATTTCAGATCAGTCTCTTCACAGATCAAGGTGGATCTGTGAAGTACAGAAGAACAATCCTACTGCCAAGTGACAAGGAAGATGAGCTGTCAACATTGTCCCACCATCAGAGTAGGTTTCTCTGATAAGCTCGCTAACCATAGGCTCACTTTCCAATTCTCCCAGCTATCAATTTCACAACATCTGAATCCTCATACTTCCCACCCTCATCTTGTCACTTCAGTTCACAACCTCTCTTTATATTTCATGGAGAAAGTAGAAGCCATCAGATGGGCACTTCCTTATAAGGTTATCTCTATATCAAAAGTCTGTCTCAGTGTCATTTCTCCTCCCCTCTCCCATTTCCTCTAATGAAGTGTCCTTTCTCTAGTTCCATCCAACTCCACCCTCTAGATCTCATTTCCTCGGTCCTCCTCCGGCAGGTTCCTTGTCTTCTCCTCCTCCTCTCAGCTACAATCTTTCTCACCCTAGGATCATTCTCATCTGAATTCAAAACCTTCTCTCATCTTTGAATGGCCTCCTTAGCCTCCCATTATCTTCTAACAGCTTCTCCATGTCTGATTTCACTTTCCAGTCAAATATATCAAAAGAAAAAATGATATTAAAAGAAGTCTGATCCAGAGAGACAAAACTCATGTATTTTTTTCTTATATGTGGAAAACAGAACTAATTTATAAATGTATAAGCAAACATATTGGGGTTATAGGCAAGTGTACACAAATGTATAATCTGAAATATAGTATTCGCAGGAGAGACTTCAAATGATGTAGTTCTCCAGAAAGACTAGTTCACAGTCCAACAAAATAAATACCAGGAAACTGGTACTTAAAAGGGGGAGGATTGGGATCAAGGGAAAGGGGGTTAGATGAAGAAAGAAGAGAAAAATGCAGCTATAAAATTGAACACATATCCTACAAAATTAAGAAAATTGAGGGGATGAGTAGGTTGGGAGAGATGGGGGAGAATAATGAAAGTGATGGTATCCTTTAAGATATATCATATTTAGACTGCTTTGCCGAAACTACTTAAAGATACAAATATAATTTTTTTAAAAGTATCTAAAGAGAAAGTTGATCCAACTTTCTCACCTGCTAGTCTCTCCTTAACTCACTGGAATCGGGTCTCTGCCTCCACCATTCACTGAAACTGTTCTTACTGGAGTTATGAATGATTTCTCTGTTGCTTAGGCTAACAATCATGTTTATGGTTAGTTTTGACTCAACTAAAGGAACGATCAGCACCAGTAAGCAATCTCCCATTCCCTGGTTTCTTTCTAACCCTGCCCACATTGTGGCTGCTTCCCTCTCTCTATGCATTTCTCTTCTTTCTGGAGATTCATATTGTCGATTCTCATGTAGGCACTCTCCTGTACACTCACGAATTCAAGTTATACCACTGGCAGATGACTCACCAATGTATGTCATCAACCATGACTTCTCCTCTTACCTTCCCCTGGTCTCCCCCTCACCCCCTGTTGATACTTACTAACTTACCTTAGAATTTCAAATACACCTTGATCATTGCTGCACCCCACCCTTGGCCCTAACTTCACTTTCTTAAGGTGTTTCATGCTTCAATGATGAGACTTCACTCTCAATTACATAAGCAAAAGCACAGTAAAAAAAAAAAAAAAAAAAAAAAAACCTTTTACCCAGTTCTTCACGATATACTGCTAGATATTTAAAAAAATATTTAATTAACTTAGTATTAAATCTGTTTGAAAACATTTTTGCCATAGTAGAGGTAGTAGCCCCAGACTGCATCTATGTCAGTAACTCCTTCATAGGCTGCTCCAATTTCAGTTCACTCACCAACCTGAAGGACATCTCTCATTCCTCAATTTCCTTTTGTTTCCCTGTAGCCTGAAATGTTTGAATGGATCTCTCTGTCTGTCTGTCCATCTATGTTTTAGAGTGAAATTAAGGCTTGTTCAGCCTCGACTCCACACCTCTCATGTTTTTACATCTTCCCCCTTTCTAGTTTATTTTCTTTTGCTCAGTTGGGGTAGGTTGGAGCTATCTGTTGGTATAGCTTACTTGTGTGCCCTCTGGTCCTGTTGTGTTTGATCCCAGACACAATATCTCTATCTGACAATTGATTGCTATTGGAACTACCCAACTTTATGACTCGATGGATCTAACAAGTCTAACAATCCCAAGTCATAATGGGTGGATGTCAATATCTGGTCACTTGGTGTCTTGTGATCACTCATTTCATAGCCACGGGGACCCAGTGGCTCTGGCTGAAAAGGCTTTTCAAGAGGCATGTGACGCTTTGCTGCAGACACAGTGTCTTTGGTCTGGAAGCCCGCCCAAGGGCTGTATTGTGACTCTGTATTAAGAGCTTGCCACAAACTACACTATAATTTTCACCACTCATACTTCCAACAACACAGGGCCTGCCAAACTGTATGGCCTAAGAGGTGGAGCTGCTTGCACCACAGCCTGAATCTGCTGTAGACCTTTTCCTGATTCAGGTCCACCCAAAGACAAGAGTTTTATGATACCCAGGATATGAGCAGTATTCCTTGGTGTGCAATGTGTCGCCTTCAGAACCCCCAAAAAAGTCTACCAAATGTGCTCCCATCTTTATGGAAAGAGATAGATGCAGGGTGTTTGTTTGCTACTTTTTCTTTTGGAAGAATGTTATGAAATGTGCTTGACCACTGGAGCCCTAAAATTTTTACCAAGATGTCAGATCCCTGAATTATAGTATGGGCTTATCCCTTTCATCTGGATTGTACATGCCTTACCAAGTGTGAGAACCACTTCCAGCTCATCTTGCCAAACCTATACAATGTCATCACTGTAATAGGTCAGTAAGATGTTTTACAGAGCATCCAGAAAGGCCAATTCTCTTTGGAATGTTAAGGCAACAGGTAAGTTAACATAACCCTGGAGGCAAAGCTACAACTTTTTTATACATTTCATGTGTTGTGACCAAACCTTTCTCTTGATGGGGGTAGGAAGAATGCATCCTATAAGTGAATGGCCATTCACCTTGGATCTTCAACAATACAGAGATCGTGTCCATCATAATAACTGCAATTCAGGCTATTGCATGACTGAGTATGAGCAGGAGGAAGGGATCTGTTGTCATTCTCTAAAAAAATCCATCATTTGGCTTCTGTAAGAAGCCAGACTGAGTGGGCCCATGAAAGTATGGTAGAGACCTCTGTCCTTGAGATCCTTAAGAATTTATCCTGGTCCATTCTATCCTTTCTCTGATATAATGTTGGAACTACAGCTATTGAAGATGGGCATAGGGAAGTTTCAGAGAACTCTATGTGGCCTTTCCTACTATCACATTTCCTAGTTCATTGGCCAGGGTTACTCCAGTGCCAAGTGTGTCAATCTAAATTATACTTTCAATCTTGGGAAAATAGTCCCAGGACAGTTTGGTAGACCTAGGATAATGATCTTAAGCCAGATTTTGACCAAGAATTCACTTTTACATTGAATACTCAGAGAGTTATGATGACACGGGGTTTCTAGGGAATTATAATTAGATTGTCCTCTGAAAACTATACTGTGTGTGTGTATGTGTGTGTGTGTGTGTGTGTGTGTGTGTGTGTGTGTGAGTGCACACACACACAAGTTCATGTGTGAAGAGAGGAGAAACAGAGGAGGAAGAGGAGACAGAGAGGAGACAAGAGGATAGGAGAAGAGAAGAAAGGAGAGTAGAGAAAGATGGATTTTTTTAGGGGATTGTCCCATGTGCTAGTAGAAACTGGCAATCTGGCATTCCCAGAATCTGCAAACAAGCTAGTAGGCCAAAGACCCACTGAAAAGGAGGTACTATACTTTAAATCTAAATCCAATTGAGAAGATGATTTCCTTTTTCTTCTGGAAGATCTACCTTTTTTTTTTCTTTTTTATCCTTCAACCGATTATAAGAGACCTGATGGCTGGGTGCCGGTGGCTCACACCTGTAATCCTAGCTAGTCAGGAGGCTGAGGTCTGAGGATAGCGGTTCAAAGCCAGCCTGGGCAGGAAAGATCATGAGACTCCTATCTCCAATGAACCACTAGAAAACCAGAGCACTGTGGCTCAAGTGGTAGAGCACTTGCCTTGAGCTGAAGAGCTGAGGGACAGCACCCAGGCCCAGAGTTCAAACCCCATGACCGACCAAAAAAAAAAAAAGAGAGACTTGATTACATCAAGAAGAGTAATCTGATTTATTGATTCTAACTTACATTGCATTCATCTCTAAAAGTACTAAAAAAAAAACCAGGAACAACTAGATTAGTATTTACCCAGATATCCATATACCATATCCTGGCCAAGATGATACACAAAATTAAAATTAACCACCACATTTCTCATGTCAAATTTTGAAACCTATCCAAGAGTTTTCTAAATGTACTAAATGTACTAAATGTAACTAACTAAGTATAATTCTTTTCATAGTAGATGTAAAGATGGAAATGAGTAGATTTTTTGGTCAAATCTCTTTGGAATAAGTCTCTTTGAAAATGACTGGAAACCCATTGCAACAATGAGATGTACAAGACGTTATGTTGAAAACGAACTTCACAACTTTGGGGGGAAGGTTGGGAAGGGATGGGAAGGGGAAACAAAGGAGGAGGCAGCAATGCTTGATAAGAAATGCACTCATTATCTTGCCCATGTCATTGTAACCCTTCTGTACGGTATTTTCACAATAAATTTTTTTTTTAATTTAAAAAAAGAAAATGACTGGGAAAATTTGAGTGTGTTATGTGGTGATGTTTCAGGATCACCTCTTCTCCGATCATGTGTTAGTTATCAGTGTCTTACCTCTTAATTCCAAGTGGAATCTTCACTGCTTATAGCATAGTAACAGATTTCTGAAAAGTGTGTCTCTTCTGAAGAGAGCAAAATGCTAAGCTTTCTCAGTAGCTGCTGCAGGAAGAACAGTGTAGTAAGAAGGAGGAAAGGAGCTGCTTTTGTTTCTGGTGACTGTGCAGCAGGTCAGTGGTTCTACCCAGCTGTCCTCCAAGAGTGGACAGCTCTAACCTGGTCTGATACTCATCACCACCCCCAAAGCTCTTTCCACACAGACCTTATACTCTACAAGCCTCCTGTACACACCAGCACCCATCTTCTAGTACTTATCCCTACTTGTCTGCCAGAGGCATATCTCCTATATTCCCACAGGGCGTGTGATCTCATTACAGATACGGTGTTGTCCAGACCTCCCACCTACATGGTACGTGCACCTCCTCTGTGAGCCTGTCCTTCCCATCAGAGATGGATCTCCTCACTTTTTTAGACACTGGAACAACTCTAACACCAGCAAGCATCTCTGACGTTCAGTGGGTGCAACTTTATTTTCCCTCACATATCTGAACACCAGCAGTCAGGAGACAACTCCCCATTTGTAGGTGTGTCCATCCTTGGGTGTTTTCTTCTTTTGTGATCTTTAATGATAGCCTAATTGTTATTTCCTGAACTTCTCACTTTTAATGATGTCATCACATGGTTTCCGTCTCCTAATTGGACCCATAGTGAGAGAGAATAGGAATGGTCCCAGAACACTTGGATGAGTATGATTTGGGATTTCTTTTGGTTATGCCAGTGTATGAGTGCTAGTGTGTGAGTGCTAGTGTGTGTGTCTGTGTGTGTGTGTGTCTGTGTGTGTGTCTGTGTGTGGGTGTGTGTGTCTGTGTGTGTGTGTGTGTGTCTGTGTGTTGATCATATTGCTCATGGGAAATAGGATACTAACACACGTGGCATGTGAGGGCCTCATAGTTTATTGGGTTATGGTTAACTGTGAAGTGCCAGGTGAAGTAGTGTCTTAGAAACTCAAGTGGCTGCTATGCCTGAGCAGTGTGGCAGAATATTAAGTACAGGAACCATGTTAGGGAATGGATTCATCTGAGAGTATGTCAGCACTTACAGAGAGAATGAGACAAATTCAGCTTCGTCTATTATCTGTGAAAGTGGCTTTCTCTATCACCATCTGTGTGTGTGTGTGTGTATTTGTTGCATATATCTTACTGGTTGTGGTTCACTTGGGGCCTGGAAGGTTGCTTTCTGCATGCCTAGTGACTGAGGACCAGTTCTAGTTCTGGAAATCAGAGAGGTTCTCATTATCCAGTGGACTGCAACTGCACCTTCTCTAATCACGTCTGGAGGTGTGTACTTACTTGTCCCTCCTTAACTCCTCTTTCTTAGCCCTAAGTATAGCTATATCTCTTTACCTTCATATCATAGCTTGGCAGTTCTGTATAGTGAACTTCCCCTGTTTAAATTATTCTGTGGTTTTGGGGTCTTCATGTGATCCAGAATGAAACAAATAAAGCTCAGGTCTCACATTTAGCACAAGTCTTAAATTTGTTTGAAACAACATTCCAAACCTGCCATCTACACATTCTTGCTTCACTGATTAAAGACATAATGCAGTCCTTTCTTTCGGCTGTCCATTTATTTGCTTCAGGGATGTTGTGTTTTATTAACCAACTGTACAACTCTGTGGGATAAGGCCTCTTGAATGTCATACCAACTTTTCCCATCCTTGTTGTCATTGTGAAGTCTTGCCTGACTTCTGGTAGCCAAGCACTTCATTAGCCTCATTCCTTTTTCTATCAACTAGCCAAGTTCTTTTCTTTCTTTGCTCAGCCCTGGCCTTTACAGAAGAACCACTACTAAGGTAGTGATCCTGGTGCCTTTCTCACTAGAGAAGCCATTGTTTTCTTCTATCGCTCTAAAAGTGAGTTTGCATTGTCCTTTGGGTATTATGAAAAGTGTGAAATCTAGTTTCTAATTAGAAGTCCCTAAGTCAGAAAACTCTCCCTTAGTCCATTTTGGATTCTGGGCACCATTGATAACATGTTCTCAAAATCTGATCCCTTAGGTCCTCCTTGACTCCATCTGGAACATGCTAATTCTTATAGCTCAGGAAAGAGTTCTCAGGCTCAACAGGAAAACTGCTAGATTATTGAGTGTCCACATCAGCTTTCTACTACTGCAATACATACATGAGACAATTTATAAAGGGTAATGGTTTATTTTGACATATGTGTTTGGAAGTTTCAGCCCATGGTTTGTTGATTGTATCTCTGTAGGGCCAATCACAAGGCGGCAGTCATGGCAGGAGTGTATGGAGGAACAAGATGTTCATCTAGGGTTGGAAAACAAGGAAGAGGGTCCCACAAATCCCCTTCAAGGCACACCCTCCAGTGGCCTAAATCCCTCAGCTAGACCTCACTTCTTAAATGTTTTACCATCTCCCACTAGAACTACAAGCTAAGGACTAGGCCTCTGACACATGGAGCTTTGGGAGACATTTAAGATGTAAAATCTAACAGTCTGTCATTCCACTGTTGACTTGGGCAGAATGGACCATTGTACTATGTTGATCTCGCCAGTGTCTTCTTCCAGGGAGCCAGTGCTAGCTCTTAGCAAGGAGAAGCAGGCCATTTCTGAAGACTCTGAAATGTTAAATAAATTAAAGAGCATCTACTCAGATACCTCTATCTCTTGGCCAGGGTCCCACATTGTCATAAGGTACTAAAGAGGCTCTGGGGCCTTTGAGATTAACGTTGAGTCATTCACAGTTCATCTCTTTCTTATTCCTTATTGGAATATAAAGAGAAGCCAAGAGGAGGAGGGGCAAAGGATATTTCACATATGGGAATAGCGTCCCTTATATTAAGTTTCCTGTAATACAACACAGAAACCCTAAGGAAAAATAGTAGGAGAGCCAAAAAATGGACTCACCTGCCTTATTTCTGCAATCAATGAAGGAAGAATGAGTAAACTGGGAGAGGGGGAAGAGGGAGTGGGGGGCTAGGAATGTTCTCACCAACAAATTTTGGATTCCTTGATCAGTTTTTTTTTTACATATGCCAAAGGTCAAACTGGACTTTGTTTCATTCTGGGTCCAATGGGGACCCAGAAACCACACAACGATTTAGACAGGGGAAATTCAATATGAAGAACTATCAAGCTATCATATAACCGCCTAAATATACTTAAAGGTAACTACTTTAAGGTATGTTAAATCCGTCAAAAGGTGGCTGAATCTAGTCAGGGAGAGGAACAGACTAAGACTATTTAGGAAAGAATAGATCATGAATGTGCGCATGCATTTAATGTAGCAAACAGAACTAAGGGCAGGATGTTCAGTGAAGTCAGGGTCCCCTCCTGGACTTCAAAGGATGGTTATAAAGACTACACAACACTGCAATAGGAATTGATTTCAATAAGTTAAATGAAAAACATCAGACTATGAATTTATTTGTAAACATACTAGGAACTAGTATGCTAACATGTGAAAAGTAAGTGCACTAATGTTAGAAAATGGGGAGTGCCCTCCTTTATGTTCCAAATATACTGTAATTTGATGCTTTAAGAAATGGTTTTGGGCTGGGGGTTTAGCCCAGCGGAAGGGTGCCCCCACCAGCACGCGCAAGGCCCTGGGTTCGGTCCTCAGCCCTGGAAAAAAAAAAAAGCTACAAAAAAATGGTTTTGCTGAGCACTGATGGCTCACGCCTGTAATCCTAGTTACTTAGGAGGCTGAGATCTGAGGATCACAGTTCAAAGTCAGCCCAGGCAAGAAAGTCTTTGAGACACTTGTCTCCAATTAGCCACCAGAAAACTGGAAGTGAAGCTGTGGCTCAAAGTGGTAGAGTGCTAGCCTTGAGCAAAAGAGCTGGTAGAAGCACCCAGGCCCTGAGTTCAAGCCCTTCAACAGACAAAGAAAATGGTTTTCAGCAAAATGCCAACAGATCAGTGCCTCTGTAAAGTGAGAATCTTGATAATACCTCTTTGTTGTGAAAATTAAATAAGATATAAATGAATTTGAGTCTTTAGTACAACAATACTTGGACCAAGTAAGTTTTTTCCCAATAGGACTTCAGCTTTACTTGTGTATGATAATCTTTTTTGGGGGGTGGGTGAGGGAGGGAGGTAGTGCCTATGCTAAAGTCCTGGGTACTGTCCCTGAACTTCATTTGCTTAAGCCACAGCTCTACTTCTGGCTTTTTTTTTTTTTTTTTTTTGGTCGGTGGTGGGGCTTGAACTCTGGGCTTGGGCGCTATCCCTCAGCTCTTCAGCTCAAGGCGAGCACTCTACTGCTTGAGCCAAAGTACCACTTCCAGTTTTCTAGTGGTTTATTGGAGTCTCACAGACTTTTCTTGCCCGGGCTGGCTTTGAACCGTGCTCCTCAGATCTCAGCCTCCTGAGAAGCTAGGATTATAGGCATGAGCCACCGGCGCCCAGCTCTCTGAGGTAAAAGTCTCAATGACTTTTCTGCTTAGTCTGGCTTCAAAGTTTAGTCCTCAGATCTCAGCCTCCTGAGTAGCTAGGATTATAGGCGTGAGCCACTAATGCCGGACTATGTGCATGGTAATTTATAATGCTGTATTCATGGGCACGATTCATTATGCATGTATAAGGCAGTCCACAAGTGTAGTGACTATTAAAAAGCATCGTACATTACTGATATGTTTGAACAAAAGCCACAGGTGAAAAGGTTATAACTTAGAAAGTCCTGCAATGGATGTACAAAGAAAATTCTTTGATGAAACCGAACATAGAACACTTTAATGCAAAACAACAGCAACAATCACAATAAAACCCCAGTGTGATGTGTTGGCAACTGTGAAGGATGGAAATGAGATCTGGAATCTTAATTTTTCTCCACTTGAAACAAATCCCTTCCCTCTTTGGGTTATGAAATGAGACAGTCATTCAAGCTACTGTTAAAAGCCTTTCCAGCTCTAAGAGTCGATGATTCTATGCATCAAAGGGGAATATATTTTTACTGATGTATCTTCTTTCTGTGGCCAAGATGGACACTCGAATTTGTTTTACAGCCTGTGAATTACAGAGCAAAATAGTTCAGATTTTATCTCATATCCTCCTAGATGCAAACAAAAAAAATCTAGAAGTCAGGATAATAAAGCCTCAGGGAAAAATTTAAACAGTCTCCTGAGCTTTATAAATGGAAATTTTATTAGCCTCC
This sequence comes from Dipodomys spectabilis, assembly GCF_019054845.1. Classification (NCBI taxonomy): domain Eukaryota; kingdom Metazoa; phylum Chordata; class Mammalia; order Rodentia; family Heteromyidae; genus Dipodomys; species Dipodomys spectabilis. The sequence continues at coordinate 1,492,517 of NW_024870684.1, forward strand.
ATGAGCTCTCAGTCCTGTTTTCATCTTGATACCTTTCTGTTGGGATGAATCCATTTGCTTGGCCTAGAATACTACTGTACTTCTTTCCTTGTATGTCTATGTTTCAGAAATTTGAGCATTTCAGTTACCAGACAGGAAGAATTCGTTCCGTAACAGGAAGTTCTAGGCCAAAAGCCCAACTCTAGGGATTCTGTGAAGTCCAGCCACTTGTTTTAATATGGCGAATAAAGGGCCAAGCAGTGGAGAAAGATTTGTTATGCAGCACAGATCCCCACAGGAAGCAGCAAATAGGCTCTTTAGCCCATCTTTGGATGCAAACATGAGCTTTAGGTTTGAATAGAGGAAGAATTTGGGCTGGGGGCAAGAGACGTGTAAAATTCAGTAGACTGGTCAAAGATGTGGTCCAGTCAGTCGATTGTTATCTCAGGATGGACCCGCAACATCCGGTCATGACGGGAAAGGCATTCTTGTCCAGGGATGGTTTCAGCTCTTGACACAAGAGGTTAGCTATCAATCCTGCCCTTCCTGGATCCTAGCTTGCTGCAATTTGACTGTAGAGAATGACCCAGAACATGTACAAAATGGAATCCGGATGCCAGGCTTTTCTCCTGTTTTTAATTACTCTTTAAACATTTGCAGGCCCAAGAGAGGAGTCAGTGTTACATACCTTTTATAACATTCCACTACTGTTGGTTAGATCATTGTAGTCCTTAGAATGTATCCTTAGGATTTAATGTAATGGTGAAATGTAAAATGCTTACCCTGAATCCAGCATTTGAACTAATGCATTATAGAACTTCCTTAACAAGCACAGTAACTGAAAGGCAGCTAAAACTCTCATTTAAGAGAAAGGGATCTAATTTTACTTGCCCATGGTAGCATCTGTAAATAAGTAGTAAAAATCTGACTCTAACTCTTAAACTATAACAATATCAAGGTGAATTGAATGAACCATCAGTCACTTCACACATACTCTCTTCCAAAGAAACTTCAAAGTTAAGACTTCAAAGGTTAAGAAATGTTCTGAAACATTGGCCTTGTTTTCTTATGCTATCTACCCTGTTAGAGTATCAGAAAAAAATGTAGGAGCCTGAATAACAGCTGATTATTCCAGAAGAATGACCTAGAAAGAATGCTCAATGACAGAAATCAAAATTTCTGTGTGATTGTCTTGGATTATATTCCTTGACTTCTTCTCTGTAGTTTAGAGCAGTAGACAAAACGTTTTCTCAAGATCCAACAATAAAATGTCTTGTTTATTACAATAGTACCAACTCAGTACATGAATGGAGAAACTGAATCATAAATATTAGCATTTAAAAAAACCTTTCTCTTTTTAAAGGTTAAGAAAGTATATCATTCTTGTAGGAGATTGAGAGAAAATCTGTAACAACTTCTTCTCTTCCTCCCTCCACTCCTCTTCATTATTCTCCTCCTCCTCCTCCTCCTTCTCTCCCTCCTCTTCATCCTTTTCCTCCCCCATCCTTTTCTTCCTCCTCCAAACTCTCTTTCTACCTTAGTCTCCCTAGTGCTAACACTACAAATGTAGTGTTATCACACCTGGATAACCATTTCTTATGAATCTTTCCCAGTAAAGCCATGAGAAAATGCTAAGTCACTGGAGCATCTGATTTTTGCCCTGGGGTCCTGGATGATGTTTTCTTCCTGTTCTGTGGTTGACCCACATGCCCTTCTCTTTGCCCTTGGTGAGCTCATTCCTACTTCCCTTCCGGGTATCACTGGTCACATGTAGGGATGGAAAAGGGTCTTCCTTCTACCATTCAGAAGTTTATACTTGGCTCACAAGGAACTTTATAAACATTCCTCCTCTTGGGTGGAATGAAATGTATTTGATAGTGACTAAGTATCCTACTTGAAACAATCATTTTGTCAGGTCTCGACTTGACCTCTACGTTAACTCATGTTTGTTAAATATTCCCTATGATTTTAACCCATAGACATTAAGGATGATAAGCTGGCCCTGGTATCACATGCTACTCTGGAGAGTGAGGGAAGGCGGGAGATCAGCCTGGGCTACATAGCAACGCCTTCAACCGACAAGCCACCTAAGAACAGGGCGACGAGGCAGAGATATTAGTGATCTTTCCCTTCTTTCTTCTTTAGGTTTAGACACTCTCATGCTATGTTTTGCATTGTCTCACTTAAAGTTGGCTTTCTACTTTCTCAGCAGCATTAGGACCAACAACCAGTACCTTTGGATGTTTCTCAGAACATTTTTTTCTTTGTAGAACTTAGTACAGAGTCAGCACCCAACTGATGTTTATTTGAATGAATGAATACATTGGTGAGACATCGCTGTTAAATAGAGATAACAGTTAACATTACATAAGAAAATTGTAGAACAGCATGTATTTAAATATACCCACATAGGGCTGGGAATGTGGCTCAGTGGTAGAGTGCTTGCCTAGCACACATGAAGCCCTGGATTCCATTCCCCAGTACCACATAAGCAGAAAAAGCTGGAAGTGGCACTGTGGCTCAAGTGGTAGAGTGCTAGCATTGAGCAAAAGAAGCTCAAGGACAGTGCCCAAGCCCTGAGTTCAAGCTGCAGGACTGGCAAAAATAAATAAATAAATAAATGTATTACATTTGCATGTAGTTTTTAGGTGTTATGATTTACTAATTGGGATGTGTAATTTTGGCAAATTATAATCCTACTTTTGTCAAGAAACACTTCTTACTGAAGACTGAGATCCAGACTTATGCTAATGAAATTATATAGAACACTAAGGATCTGAATCTCTAGTTATCTACACCTGCATCTGCACCTATCTCTCTCTATATTTGTACATGTACATATATGTATACACGCATATAACCCATGCATATGTGTATGTATAAGCATACACACGCCAATGCATGTATATGTATACACATGTACAATATGTGTTGACATGGGCACACATACAAATGTGTTCATATGTGTACATATGTGGGCATGAACATGTGTGTGCATATAGGCAAATCCATGTACATTCCTATACATATGCACGTGTGCTCATGCACACATATATGTACAGATTGTATTGTGTGCACATGAGTATACATAAGTACATGTGTGCACATGCATGTTTATACATGTATGTATGCACGTGCGTACAAGTGCACACCGTGTGCATGTGTGCACATGTGTATACATGTGAATGTGTACATGTGGGTGTGTATGCATATGTTGCAAACATACAAATGCAAGTGTATGCGTGTATGTATGCATGTGTGCACACATGTGTACATTTGTGTGATTGTGCACACGTGCATTCACATGCGTGTGTGTGCACGTGTGTTCATTCACACACATGCGCACACATAAGTATGCACATGTGTTCATGTACGCATGTGTGCATATGCATTCGTTGCCTTGTGTGCACATGTGCTTTTTCATGCATGTGTGCATATCTGTGTGTACATGTTGCATGTCTGTATGCACATATGTGTGCATATATGTGTGCCTGCATGTGTGCATATATGTGCATTGTGTGAATACATATGCACCCATATGCATACATGTATTCATATACATGTATATGCATATGTGCATATGTATATGTGTATGTGTATGTAGACATGTGTATGCATACATGTGTGTGCGCCCGTGTATGCATGCATATGTGTTTGTGTGCATATTTATATGTGTGTATGCATGTATGTCTACATAAGTATACATAGAGAGATGTACAAATTCATGCACTTTTTCTACTCTCTCAATCAATTTCTTTGGATATGTTATCACTATACATTATGATAAAGAAGAGCATAGGTATAACTTAAGAAGTCATTATTAAATATGAGTACCTAAACAATCACAGGATTTTCTAGGTGTTATGTACTTAGTCAATTCTCTCAGTTCAACTCTCTGCTTAGATAACCACCAGGACTACAGGTGCACTCACTACTCTATCCATCTGTGAATGCAGAGCTCAGTGTTGCACAGGCACATGCAACAGCCCTATGATTACACATGCCAATGTTTTTACAAACATAACTCATTTAAAATTATCAGCTATGACTCTCGGGTCAAAATACTATCAAATCTTAGTTTGAAACTAGGAGTTTCCTTAATTGTTTCGTTAAATTATATAATACTAATGTCTTCTCAGAAATTGTTTTTGAACTTCTTTTTTCAGTACTAGGATTTGATCTCTGGGTTTTGAGCTTGCTAAGCAAGTGCTCTAACTCCTGAGCCTCACCCCCAGCCCTTTTTGGTTTAGTTGTTTTTGAGATAGGGTCTTACACTTTTTGCTGGGCTTGGACTGTAAACTTCCTATTTTGGCCTCTTATGTAGCTGCGATCACAAGTGTATAAAGGTGGGGTTTTGTTTGTTTGTTTTATAAATAGACCATTTCAGTCTTCAATTTTCACATGGAATTTCAGTATCAGTTCAATATAAAATCTCACCTTATCAAGTTGGGAACTGAGGATCCCAAAGTCACATAGCTACTTAGTGGTGAAGCTGAGATCCAAATTGCTGGTCTAATTCAAATCTTTGCACTATATGACTTTTTCAAGAAAGTCAGAAGTATTTTATGTGGACAAGAAAGAATTTCCATAACCTGTATGCCAAAAGTGGGGAGAAAGGTATGATGTTATGTAAATGCTCAAAAGGACAGAAAAAGAAATCCATCAATATCAGAAGAGTAATTTTATGTATTTTAGATTTTAGAAAGTTAATTTTAGTATTTGTTGACCTCCTTCATTAACTCAGCATCCATTTTGATGTGTGTGTGGTGGTGGGGGTAATCTGTTATTAACAAAGCACTGAACTAAATATCAAGTCATGATCCTCAGGAAATATACAATCAATCTTAGTGTATAACAAGGATGACAGTAGCCAACCCAATGTTACAAATAACACACCTGACATATAAGCACACTGCGAGGAGGAGTTTGTAGAGGAAAAGAGGAGGCAAGTGACCTTTAATAATTGCCTATCTCTGAATATTACTTAGGTAATAATAACACAAGGTTTTCTTGTTTAAAGCAAAGAGGTTGTAAAAAAATCATATGGAAGAGGCAGGAGAGTGTCAGGAACATGTAGATGAAACTCTTTTTTGCTCAGTGAGTGAACAGGCAAGAAGAATCTGCTGAAATGCAGAAAAGCTCTAAGGAAATGATGTCTCCTGCGACAGTGAAGATAAGCAAACCCAAGGCTGTTCCTGCCTGTTGGGGGATCTTGGCTATCATCTTGCATAACCCCAGAGGCACAGATAAGTGAGGAGACGTGCTGGAGACTCGCTGGAGCGCATGTCATCAGTTGGAACAGAGACAGACCTTAATTCTTAGGCCTCTAGATCTCATGCTGCCTTCAGTCAGCACAAAGACAAATCTAGTACCAGCCCTCTAGATACCATAGGCCTTCACTGGCTACTGGCAATACACAGAATGCTGTCTATAGCAGAAATAAAGTTAGAGTACCCTTATCACGTCTCTACAGATGTATACATACAAAAGGCACTAATTGCTTAATGAATGACTAAAATATTAACTTAGTAATCCCAGTTATTTGATGTGAATGGTAAAAATGAAATGACACCGCTGTGCGTGGCCATCTACTTGACATCTTGTCACTTGAAGAGATATTTTAAATTTAACTTGTCTAAAAAAACCCCACCCATCTTCCTTGCTTTGCTCTCGGTCTTTCTCTTCCCTGTTTCTAACAACTTCATCCTCTCACGTTCAAATCCTGAGAGTCATCTTTGAAGTGTCTCTTTTCCTACTGTCACATAATGATTTTTGTCAACAAATTCTGTTAGCTATTCCTTTGAAACAGACCAGAAATCAACCCCCCCTCACCTCCTTTGTTACCCCTAAATTGTAATTCACAGCCATTGCTCATGCATTACCGCAACAGTCTCTATTCTCAAAACAACCAGAATGATTCTTTTAAAGGGTAAGCCAGATCAGCACTCTTCTGACCCTGGTCTAAAATGGAGCTCATCTCACTTAGATCAAGGGCTAAAGGCCTTTAGGGGAACAGATGTTTATAGCACCTTTATTCAGAATAACTAATGATGGAACAATCTAAATATTGCCATATAAGTGTATAAACAAAAATGTTCTATATCCACTCAACAGAATAATATCAATGATTAAAAATGGTAAAGTGCTTGACTCTGGCACTTGACTCTCTCATACCTATCATCATAGCTACTCAAGAGGCTGAGATCTAAGGATCTCAGTTTGAAGCCAGCCCAGGCAGAAAAATTTGTGAGATTCTTATTTCCAATTAACTACCAGAAAAGCTGGAAGTAGAGCTGTGGCTCAAGAGGTAGGGCACTAGCCTTGAGTATAAAAGCTCAAGGGAAGTGTCCAAGGTATGAGTTCAAGCCCCAGGACCAGCACACAAAAAAACAAAAAGCAAAACAAAGAACAAAACCAATAGAACAGCAGTGAATTGCTGATATGTGCTATAACTTGCATAAATGTTGAAAATAGTATGCTAAGTGAAGAAAGCTGTCATAAGGCCTTACATAGCGGTACATGCCTGTCATCCCAGCTACTCAGAAAGTGGTGGTAGGAGGATCATGATCTGAAGCAAGCTGAGAAGCAACTTTAAAAATGGAGTAGAGAAGACTGTGGATGCTGTGGCTCAGTGGTAGGGAGCTTGCCTGGCAAGCATGAGACTCTGAGTTCAAGCTCCAGTAGGAAGATAGAAGGCAATCAGAAAGGGCTGTATGACTCTGTTAGTATGACCTATCCACAATAGCTAAATCCATAGCAACAAAAAAGTGACTACCTAAACCTAGGTCTGGAGGGTGCCTGTTAGGGATTATTAAAATGTTTATAAATTGTAGTGAGGACATACATCTCTGTGAATATACTAAAACGATTGAGTTATACATTATAAATGGGTGGATTTATGGCATGTGAATTCAATTCCTACAAATCTGGTATGTTTAAAGGGAGAAATGAGTAGTAGAGGAGAGACAGACAGGCAGACAGAGATAGAGACAGAGAGGGAGGGAAAGAGATCATATTAAGAGAAACACATATAAAGGCCTCAGACTGGAAAAGAACTTAACATCTACAATATCCCTACAGTGTCTGAGTCAGGTGGGAAATAAACCAGAGAGTTAGATAAAGATCACAGTGTGGATGATTTTTAAGCTTTATCGGGTTCCCCAAAGAAGCTTCAAAGGGATTTAGGCAAGTAAGTAACGCAGTAATAAAACTGCCATTAAAATAAAATGGTTCTGTCTGGCTTGTGTGTGGAGAGTTGACAGTGAGCAAGTATAGAAATAGGGAGAACATCTTAAACATTATAACAGAGGACCTGGAAGGAAGGATAGCTAATGTCAAGACAGAGATGAAGAAGCTCAGCGAAAGCTGGTGAGCGACCAAAGTTGAGCATGAGACAGGGACAGATCCAGACTCCAAGATCTCAGAGCAACACTCCAAGAGGAGAGTGGCTTTGGGTGGTGTCATTCTAGACCTTTTAAATTTGATGTGTTTGAAAATAACCAACTAGACATATACTCTTTATTTGACATGTGGTTTAAACGAGGTTCAAATATTGGCTCTAACGTTTGTTAGCTATATGACATTGAGAAAACTTATTTATTACTTTTCTGATTTCTCCAACTATAAAATAGAGGTAACATAACCGACCATAAGCACCTATTTGCTTATTATACTTGAAGTCACAGACTCTGGGTGCCCATTAGTTTATATTTGGATCCTGACTCCACCCTTGGCTACATTATATAACCTCTTTAAGTCTCATTTTCTTAATGTCCAAATGGGGAAAGTAAGATCTCACATGGTCATTAACTAATGTATGCATCAGAAGAGATATGCAAATGCTTAGGACTGGTGTAAGCAGATGTAAGTGGTTCTAATACTATTATCTCACTGGATTGAATCAAAGATGTAATTCATATTTTTTTAAAAACCAGCATTATACTGGGTGCCAGCAGTTCATGACTGTAATCCTACTACTGAGGAGGCTGATATTTGAGGATCATGGTTCAGAGCTAGCCCAGGTAGGAAAATCCATGAGACTCTTATTTCCAATTAAACAAAACCTGGAAATGGAGCTAGGACACTAGGACACTAGCCTAGAGCAAAAAGCTCAGGAACAGTACCCAGGCCCAGAGTTCGAGGCCCCAGTACTGGCACAAAAACACAAAGCTACCACACACACACACACACACACACACACACACACACACACACACACACACACACACACACCAACATTATTAGATTTTTAAAGAATGTTACTGAAGTTTCCTTACTTGTCCCACCTGAATTTTGTCTTAGTGGAACTCTTCACTTTTATTCCAGTTAGGTTAACCTGGATACACTCTCAGTATGGGAGAATCCACTGAATCGTCCAGCAGCTGGAGATGGAAAGAAAAGGCCAGGGAACATTGCCTGAGGACCAAGGAAATTGAGAAATGAACATCTAAGGGGATTGATACAAGGAAGAGAGACCGGGTGAGTGAATGCAGACTTGGAATTTGGTGGAGATGGTAATGCAGACAGCTAACCCCTGAGAAAATGGAGGGCTGAGTAAGGTCATTCACTTCCCAGTGAAAAAGGCATCAAGAACTCTTCCTGAGGTCTGTGTACGCTGCCTCTTACTCTTTCATGTATTCATTCATTCACTCACTCATTCATTTCTTTTTTGTTGCAGGGAGTAGGGAGACAGTAGTGGGATAGAATGGGAAAGAAGAGAATGAGTAAAACATATGGACAGGGTCAGCAGCTACCTTGTATGGAGAGCAACACAGATAGGGAGACTTGGGATCTAGGCAAGTTTGGAGGAGGAGCATTTCACTACAGACAGCACTCAAGGCAGAGGCCCCACCACATTCTGGCCATCTCCATCCACCAAGACTGAAGGAAATACGAGCTTCCTCTGGACTGAGGAAGAGAATGTATTCTTAACTCACTCTATTAGTGTCTAGGACTGCTGTAACAAATGATCACAGATTGGGTGGCTTAGAACAGCACAAATGTCTTCTCTCACAGGTCTGGGACAATGTGCAACAATAGGATTACTCTCTTTCTGGGGCTGCTTCTGGCTTCTGGTTCCTGGCTATTGCTGGTCATTTCACTCCACTCTCTGCCTCCATCCTCATATGGCCTTTCCTATATCGTGTCTTCTCCCCTTCCATCTCTCACAAGAGTACTTATGGCTCCCTGGGTGATGCAGGATGAGCTCACTAAAGATCTCTTTTCACAAATAAGGCCACACTCCCAGGTCTAGACATTGGGGACCTCTTGGGAGGGACACTATTCGGTCTATTATGTTCAATAAAACATTTTTTCTTCCCTCTTCCCTTCGTTATAAACTTTTATACCTCTCTCATTGTTTTATTCCACATGGAAAGTTTGTCTTTTAAAAGTGTACACGTGTGGTGTGTTTGTGGGTTTGACATCTGTGTGTATACAGAATTGGGACAGATGACAAAAGTCTCTGAGGTGGAGATGTCACATGGCTGTAGCCATTGTTAATGTCATCCCAGGGCAAGCAAGAGGAGGCTGACTTCACCTTGGGCTTTCCATGGCTGAGGAGGTTTAAGTATCCAGAATAATTAGGAATCTCAAAAGACTGAAAATATCCTTCCATTTATCCCTTTCCCCATCCATGCATACATCTACATTTTCGGTGTAAGTTTTTGTGGTGGTAGGATGTACCTGTGATAAATGCAAACCCTTAAGTTCACATACTAATCTTAGACTACTTTAATTTGTACATATGTACAACTCATAAAGCCACAACCCAAACCTAGCACCCAAAGGTTTCTCCCACATCTTCCCAGTTAACGACTCCCTTCTCCAGTTGACCACTAATCTGACTTATCTCATCATAGATTAACTGTTCCCTTGTTAACTTCTTATAAAGCAATAGAGGGCTCAAGATGGAGCTCAGTGGCAGAGCACTTGCCTAGCATCACACAGCATTGGGTTAAATCTGTAGTACTGGGGGAAAACAATACGTATCTTTCCTTCCTTCCTTCCCTCCATCCTTCCTTCCTTCCCTCCATCCTTCCTTCCTTCCTTCCTTCTTCCTTCCCTCCTTCTTTCTTTCTTTTGTTTCTTCCTTTCTTTTATTGCCAGTACCAGTACTTGAACTCAGGGGCTCATACTTGCTAGACAGGTGCTTTACCAGATATGCCATGCCACCAGCCTGTCAGGTTGGTAACTTTTAGCCCTTTTAGTGGGGATACAGTGCTATTTCATTGTGTTTAATTGACATTCCCCTAATGAGCACTTAATCACATTCTTATTGGCCCTATGTGTATCTTCTTTTGTGTAGTGCTTGCTGGAGTTTTCAGCCCCTCCTTGTAAATGTTTTGAGAGTTATCTTTTTCTTGTTGATTTTATGAGTTCTGGATTTAAGTTTTCTCTGTGCATTATGTAGCAACTCTTTGTGTTTCATTAATTACATATTTTAGAGATCGCCACAATGTTTCTGCCAAGGGACAAATAGAACAATTTCTAAGGCTTTACCTAAAATACTTCAAAGTATTTATAGTTCAAAGTCGAGTTAGAGAAAATGTGTTACATCAGTAAGAGTAGCTGTGTTCCAACAAAATTTATTTAGGAGAACTGAAATCTGAATTTCATATACATTTCACATGTCATGAAATATCATTTCTATTCTGATGGTTTTCAACCATATAAAAATGGAAAAGCTATTTTTAGTTCACAGGCTATACAAAGATATGTGTCAGGTTGGATTTAACTCATAGTCCATAGTTTAGAAAGCTCTGGTGTATTTTACAAATACAAGTTGTTAGTCTTAATGGAATTCGAATTTATCCATTTCTTTTATTATTAGCAGTAGTAATAGTAGTAGTTTGTTATTCTCCTATATTAGAAATCTTTGAGCTAGGCACAGTTGATTATGTCTATAATCCTTGTTACCCAGGAAGCTGACATTGGGAGGATCAAGGCTCATAGTCAGCCTGAGCAGATAAGTTTGAAAGACCTTATATGAACCAGTAATAGCTGGGTGCATCAGCACATGCTTGTCATTCCAGACACATGGAGTATACACAGGAGTTAAAACCAGACCCTTAAAAAAATGACGATGACAAAGCAAAAAGGGCTGGAGGCATGGCTCAGCAGTAGAGCACCTAGCAAACACAAGGCTGAGTTCAAACCCCAGTTGCATACACACACACACACACACACACACACACACACACACACATGCACACATGCACGCATACACACACACAGATAACCCTTCCCTTTGCAAGGCCATGAATAACATATTTCTTTCATTTTATTTTAATAGCCTGTTTAAAATTATTATCTTTAAATGATTCTACAAAGGGCTTTTGATTCCGCACATCCATTTATGGATACAATGCATCTTGATCAGGTTACGATTTTACCCCATTTCTCCCAATCCCACCCATCCCCTCAAGTTACCGAATTTCATTTTCACATATGTACATTGAGCATTATGATGCACTAGCTCTCTCTTCCTCTCTTACCTTGTTCCACCGCCCCTCACCCCATCTCAGCTTCGTGGTGTCAAACTGTAAGAGCTTTATTTTTCTCACTCACAGTTATGCTTTACCTGTCTGGATTGAGTTTTGTATATGGTGTGAGGTAGAGGTTTTGTACTTTTGTTTTTATCCACTTACATTGTTACAAGGCTTCTTTTACTTCCTTCTGCTACAATGACTTACCTGCTCTGTGAAGGCTATCCTGATGATCTGATGTTGATTCTTCGGGTCATTTAATCAACAACTATTTTGTGTATGGTGGGGGGAGGTATGGGTACGTGTGTGCATGTGTGTGAGCTTGCCAGTCCTGGGGCTTGAACTCAGGGCAGACACTGTCCCTGAGCTTATTTACTCAATACTACCACTCTACTACTTGGACCACAGCTCCACTTCTGGCTGTTTTTTGTTTTTGTTTTTATTTTTTTGGTAGTTAATTGGAGATAAGCCTGGGCTAGCTTTGAGCCTCAATCCTCAGATATCAGCCTCCTGAGTAGCTAGGATTAAAGGCATGAGCCACTGGCGCCTGACAGCTACTTTGTGAAATCTTAGTATGTACCATGCTATGCATATGTTCTGGTTTGTATCTAAAGGAAATACAAAAAAAAATTATTTTCATTTGAAGAAAACAGGCTTTGAGAATATAATATGATGAAGTATTTTCTTCTTATACTAAAAATGAGTATTATGAGAAAGAGAAGATAGGTCTACTTTGATTATCTCTAGTGTCTAGCATGAATCCTAACACAGAAAAAGTATGCATGGAAATCTTAGGATTACCCAGGTGAGTGAATACGTATACACGCATACACATAAGTAGCGGCTTTCCTTTTGAGTTGGCTAAGTGCTAGTTGTGATTAAATATGCATGTATAAGTGCCCTGAGTATGTACATAAAATATAAATGCATATCAACTCACTGAATATACCTACATGTGCATAGATGCATGTAACACACACAAACTTCCACCTTTTCTCATAGAAACATGAAAAGTCACTTCTTAAACTCTAACCTTTGTTTTCTGTACCTCAGACATAGGTCAAAATTTATTCAGCTTATTGATTAAAATCTAAATGGCCCCTGAATCAGATTCATGGTTTCAAACCCAGCACTTACCAGCTCAGTAATTTTTCACCAGTTGCTTCACCTACAGAAATACAGATAAATAGGTCTTTCTGGATCATCAAAAATCTAGTAACTGTAGGCTATTATTTCATGTATGATTTAAAAATTCTGAGCCCTGGAAGTGGTGCTGTGGCTCAAGTGGTAGAGCGCTAGCCTTGAGCTGAAGAGCTGAGGGACAGCACTGAGGCCCAGAGTTCAGGCCCCACGACTGGACCCAAAAAAAAAAAAAAAAATTCTGAGCCCAGATCCTGGTGGCTCACACCTGTAATCCTAGCCACTCAAAAGGATGAGGTCTGAGAATCATGTTTTGAAGCAAGACTTGGCAGTAAAATCTGTGAGACTCTTATCTCCAGTGAACCACCAAAAAGTGAGAACTGGAGGTCTGGTTCGATCGGTAGAGTGCCAGCCGTGAGCAAAAAAGCTAAGGGACAGCGTCTGTCCTTGAGTACAAGTCCCAGTACTGACATGCATGTGCACACACATTAAATATATACATATGCACACATATAGGTATGTACATACATGCATGCATACAAAGTCTGAATTCCTATTTTACCCATTTCCTAGCCACCGATGACAGTAGTCACTCTGGGAGCCAAAGCATTTTTTCCACATGAACACAAGGTGGCAGTATAGGCCTCCTTTTGAGCTGGCCAAGTGTTGTGCCAGTTCTAACACAGTCTCGGTAGCATCAGGGTTTGCAAGATTCTGCGGCCGATTCTAGATTCTGGGTTTATTGTTTTTGTTTCTTAATGATGAATACTCAATGTCTGAATTATCATGTGAGCTCTTAACTGCCCTAATTTCTAGCTAAAGAAAAGGGTTACTGCTTATAGAAACAAAAAAATGTTGACAGGACTCCAAACACTGCTTAACAGTAACTCTACTGTTATGAGTTCTTAAAACTCTTTTGTAACAACAATAACAACAAAAACCTGCTTGACAAATTATGAACCCAAATCTCTTGTTTCAGAGACAGGAGGTGCAACAATGTTGTTCCCTTGTGAGCCTGTTAGGAAAAAAAAAAAAAAAAAAAACAAGCAAAATATAAAGCCTCTCTGTTTTTGCAGTCCCTGTTAAGTTGCTCTTCAAAACTGCTGTTGAAGAAGTGTTGATTTCTGGGCACTGCCCAGGCTGAGCTTGTGTTGTGATTAGAAAAAAAAACACATCAATCTAGAAATGCAGACATCTGGATGTGGGTGGTGCTTCAGGAATCGCCTCACCTCCCACCTAGGCAAATTCATCTTTGCACAACCCCGTGTCTATTTCTACAATGAATGTAATCATCGCTGCCCTTCTAGTTGGAAATAAGGCGAGTGGATGCATCCAGCATCATAAACTGTAAAGGGTAGGCACTGTATTTGAAGCTATCAAGCATGCCAAACTTTACTCCGTGTGAGCTACTGTTCAAATAATTTCCATTGTTATTCATAGGGAAACCCAGTTCCATCCAGTTAAATGGGGTTGTCCCACTTTTCTCCTCTGTGATGGGGCCCAATGACAGCAATTCCAGCTGCTTTGATGAGCGGTGGGGGAGGGGAGGACTGAGGGGGCACATAAGATAATAGATGTGGAAGGACTTTTAACCTGAAAGTATTCCCATTTGTACATGGTTCCTTTCAGCAAGTAGGATTCCTTGAATTTCACCAACAATCTTAAAATAAACAAAGCATAATTAAATTGTCTTTGTGTATTTGACCGCACTGTGGCTTGAACTCAGGACCTAGGTACTCTTCCTAACTGTTTTGCTCATGGCTGGCACTCTACTACTTGAGCTACACTTCCACTTCAGGCATTTTTACTTTTAAGAGTCTTGAGGATTTTTCTGCCTAGGCTGGCTTGGAACCAGGATTCTCATATCTCAGCTTCCCAAGTAGCTAGGATTACAGGGGGGAGCCACTTAAATTGTAATTTTTTTGTGGATGAGTGTGTCAGCACTGGGGCTTGAATTTAGGGCTTGGGCTCTGTCCCCAGGCGTTCTTCTTCTGGGCTAGGGCTCTGCCACCATAGCCACTGCTCTACTTCCAGCTTTTTGGTGGTTAACTGGAGAAAAAGAAATCTCAAGGGCTTTTCTGCTCAGGCTGACTTTGAACTATGATTCTCAGAGCTCAGCTTCCTGAGCAGCTAATATTACATAAATTGTCATTTCTAAAGTAATTAATTAAAGCCACATCTTTCATTTACTATATGTAGAAAGCCCAAGAAATTGAATGTTTTAAAATGAAACAGAAAGGCTTAAAGGTATTATATTTAGGGAAAGATAAAGTTAAATGGTCTATTTAAATTCAAAAGATAAATGCACTTCCCAATACTATACGTAGGCCAGTTGTCTTGTAGAAACAGTGCTCAATAAAAGCATCTTTTATTTTATTAAGTTTTTCTGTACTGGGAATTGAACCCAGAACTTCTTTATACTCCAGGCAGGTGATTTACCACTGACAACATTCCTCATCTTATTGTGCACCCTTAAAACAAATAACTTTCATTTGACTGTATATTATCCATGAGGTATTTTCAAACGTATTCTTTCAATTATAGATTTTTTTAATACCTCCAGAGATGAAGGAAAAATGTCAGCTCCAATTAAAATTTGAGGAAATGGAGGACCAGACAGGTTACTCAGTTTGTCTCAGGTGAACCAGCAGCTCCAAGACCTTGTCTCAAATTCCTCTCTCCTTCCCGCTGTTACTCAGTGGTACCGAGGGCTCCGCTGGGGTCAGTCCTGTAGCATAATTCAACACTCAGAGCAGTAAGCCTGGGAGCTTTGTTAGTAAATACAGATGTGGAATGCAGTCGTTTTGAAGAATGGGGGATAAACAGGCAAGCCTCAGCCCAAACTTACTTGCCTTCTGAAATTAAGCCCAATGACTTGAGAAATTTGGGCTCTGACTTTTTAGAATATACCACTTTAGGTCAAAGGACTCAGCTACTCTTCCCTTAAATATTTCTGGAGCCAATTTATACCTTTTTCCAAAAAAAAATTTAAAAATGATTTATTATTAGATGTTAAGGATTAAAAAGAAACAAAGACATTCACGAGGTAACCAAGAGCCCTTAGAAATGAAGGCCACAGAAATCTCTTGGGTGGTATCAGTAGTGTAAAAGCAGCATGCTGTTGTTGCCCCACATAATACGTTAATCTTACAAAGGTGTTTATCCTTGCTGATGTAAACTTTTTCCTAAGGGTACTTGGAGTGAACTAGATGTCATTGTAGTTTTTGAATTTTGGTAAGCTATGCTTACTAAAAGGAGTTGTAATTACTTAATTACTTTGAAATGACACCATTTCTGAACTGCCAAGTCTTGTGGTTTCATTGCATCTAATTTGGTGGTAAGATTGTTCAACTTTAAAGTTTAAAGCCCAGAAAAAGAATGAAAACTTAAAAAGTAGAACCCAGAGTCCTTCAGCCTATGTATCTGGTCACCCTATATTATCTCCCCTCATCTAAAGAGTAATATTGTCATGATATTGTGACTATATTTGTCATACTCTGTTCTTTTGAGAGTTATTCAGATAGAATACTTGTTTATCTAGATGAGCATTTGTCAATTAACACTATGACCTTTTAGTTATTAAAAAAAATCCCAGAGTCTTATGAATGGAAATATAAAATTCATATTAAACATCCATTTATTTTCCATTTTATCTACTTTTAGAATGCAGACTTATATCCTTTTTAAGAAGTAGTTGAACTCCGGGCATTGGTGGCTCACATCTATAATCCTACCTACTCAAGAGGCTGAGATCTGAGGATCATCATTCAAAGCCAGCCCAGGCAGGAAAGTCTGTATGACTCTAATCTCCAATTAAATCACCAAAAAAGCCGGAAGTGACATTGTTGCTCAAGTGATAACACTAGCCTTGAGCAAAAGGAACTCAGAGACAGCGTCCAGGCCCAGAATTCAAGCCTCAGGACCAGGAAAAAAAAAAAAAAAGTAGTTGAATTTAGTCCAAAAAAAATCTTAAAGCAAAAACAAGTTCTTAATATTTAAGTTAGCAACGGCTACAGTTAACAATCCTGACTAGTATCTTTTAAAGACGCTAGGGGTAGCTGAGTTAAGATAAAAGTTTACAAAAATTAATTCTTAAGTTGACGAAGGTCAGCTCACACATAAGGAATAACATAGAAAATACCCAGAGAGAAGCCTGGAATTCACTGATCTTCTCTGATTTTGGATTTCATCATTCTTTCTTGGGCTACCTTTGAAGCAAAGCTTCTCCCCACAGACAAGAATCTTTGAGAGGCAAATTATGGCACCGGTGGAAAATAGAATCAGACAGGGTGGCATACAGACGAGTATCAGTGCTCTTCTGTGAGATATAAAAGCTCAAGGACTTTTGACACTCAAAGAGAGAAAGGATGAAAGTGAGCTGAAAATTGAAGCATTTTGCTGTGACTTTAGCTTGGAATACCAAAGACCTGGTCTGGTGAATGTCAAGGATGGTGATTATCATGAAGTGGGTTGGGTAGCAAGGAAAAGATTCCGAAACCCTGAATTCCTTTTAGAACATTATTAATTGTCATTAATTATGAAGTTGGTCTTGTTTTGTGTCCACTCTTTGAACATGGGCAGAGATTGTGTCTCTCCTTGAAAAACAGTTGACCTAAAAGACTTGATTTCTTAGATGCCCTGGCTTTTACCTACTGTTGGCTGAATTCAAATGCTGCTCTATCTGACTAGAAGCTGGGTGCTTTGGCATCAGAGCTGCCATGGAGAATCAATTTCTCTGGCTTCCAGAACATGAGCCAGTCCCAGTAGTAGCTTACTTCAACAGATATTAAACCATGAGCAATGCCAGTGTGTTGAGCAAACCTAATCTCTCTTGCATTTCAGAGATGGTGTAAGCCTGATCATTTATATGGCTAACTAGTTTTGTTAACCATAACGCCAAATCAAACCTAGATAAGTGTTACAAGAGTGTTATAAGCAAATGTTGAGGTTCTGTGCAGGGTCAAAAAAGGACACAGAGGAGGTGGCATTTTAGAGGAAACTAGATTTGGCAAGAATAATTTGCTGGCTAGGGAAGATGGGAAGGATGTGCAGAATAGGCAAAAGTGTAGATGAGCAGAAGTCTTGAGATGACAGCAATGTGGAAGAAAGGGTTGGTGGTTGGATATAAGGTTATTAAATCCCCTATCAAGTCACTGCATGAAGATACACAATCCATACAATGTGCCAGAAAGCTTCAATTAGTTACATTTCTGGATCACACACAAACATTAATTGCCCACTATAGGCCCAACTCCACACTAGGCACTATAGAAGAAGATACAAGGACATTAAATTAAACTGCTTGAAACTCATGCTCCTCCCCCCCCCCCCCCCCCATGTTCTCTCTGCCTTGGAATTCCTGGTGCTGGCACAGATACCCTGCAGGCTCCAGCTGGATTAGCAGAGGGACTGGAGGTTTGGGGATTTCTACATCTCAGTCAATGGCTCATACTTACACAGCACTTCTTATGTACCGGACTCCAGCATGGGAGCTTACATGGATCAAGCAATTCTATCTCCATTGATATTATATTGGGGTGAAATACTTGTCTCCAGTTTACATGTGGGGAAACAGAGGCACAGATCTTAGGCCGAGGGATCTGGGTGCAAAATCGGTCAGCCTTTCACACTTCTCTATCCTTGGAATCTAGCAGTGCCCGACACTGAATCCTAAGGTTTTGTTGTTTTGTTTGTTTGTTTTAATCTTTTTAAAAACTGCATTTTCAGAATAATCCTGTTGGGAGTCTCAACAAAGCCTTGAAACCCAAAATTTGAAAATCAAAAATTTGAAAATGAGAGGGTTTTTTTTTGTTGTTGTTCTGTTTTGCTTTTTTGTTGTTGTTGTTGTTGTTGTTCTATTTCAAGGCCAGTGAGGGGGAGAAAATGTTTCTTTTTCTTTACAGTTTTTTTTTTTTCTTTCTTTCTCCGTTTTTATTTCTGAACGCTAGGGGCTCCCGGATTCTCTAGTTTGAGAGTAACTTTTCGTTTTAGGTTTTTTTTTTTTTTCTAGTAGGGGGTGGGGGGAAAAATGTGGCCTTAATTATCCTACGTTTTAGGCAGCTTAAGGGAAGGGCTGTGCTTTCGGAATGGCTTCAGAGCCAAGTAAGAAGGTCCCTCCTACCCACCCCTCCCCTCCCGCCCCGCCACCCCCAACCCCCAACCCCACCCCGCCTCTTTTTAAAGGAGCTCGTGAAATAAAAGTGCAGAAAACAAACCCAGCGATCGCAGCCGCAGCCGCAGCCACAGCAGCTGAGGCCGAAGGAGGAGGAGCAGGAGGAGGAGCAGGAGGAGGTAGATTTGTAGGACCGGCGCAGCCAAGTTGCCAGGGCGCAGCAGACTCTCTCGCCGGGCGGTGCGCAGCTCCATTCATTAAGTAGCCGGGCGCGGGGGAGAAGGGTGTCCGGGCGCCTGCGCTGCTGCCCACTGGCTCCGGCGCGCACGCGGACACACGCGGGGGTCCCCCGCAGCGCGTCCCGGGCGGCGCAAAACTCTGCAGAAAGTTCCTGCTGGGCGGCAGCTTGGGGCTCCTATCCCCCCCTTACCCCCCTTCAACCACCGCCTGGACTTTTCCAACGATTTTGGGGGGTTGAGAGAGGAGAGGGAAAGCGGAGGGGCCCAACGGGGAAAAGCGAAGAACACCAGCGTCTGCGATCGGAAACAGGCAACGCGGCTGCACCCGAGCCCCGCCACCCCGCCGCCCCGCCACCCCGCCGCCCCGCCACCCCGCCACCCCGCCACGGTCCCGGGCCGCGGCGGCCGGGCGCGACTCGGGCGCGTGAGTGCTGCGCGTGTGCGTGTGTGGCGATCGCGGTCTCGGGGCGTTCTTCGCGGGGCCCGGAGGCTCGCGCCGCAGCCAGCGCCATGCAGAACTACAAGTACGACAAGGCGATCGTCCCCGAGAGCAAGAACGGCGGCAGCCCCGCGCTCAACAACAACCCCAGGAAGAGCGGCAGCAAGCGCGTGCTGCTCATCTGCCTCGACCTCTTCTGCCTCTTCATGGGTGAGCCTCGGCCCCCTGGTCCCCCCGGCCTCTTGGTCTCCGATCGCTCCCCAACTTTGTCCCGGCCCGGAGTCCCTGCGGCGGGGCTCGCGCTACGCTGTCAACTCGGGTTCTTCCTCCTCCCCCCCCCCCCTCCCCGGCCCCGAAATCTTCCTTCCCTGCGGCTCTGGACACGGGGTCCCCGCCCCCTTTCTCCTCGGACCCCCAACTTCCCCCTTAGCTTCCCTGCCCCTACGGCGAGTGTGTGTTTGGACGCGTTCGCGGGCAGCTGGAAACCAGCTTCCACGCCGAGATCCCTGGCACAACCCCGCGCAAGGGGTGGGTTCCATCTTTGAGGACCCCCCCTCCTTCCTTGCACACACACACACGCACACACACACCCGATCTGGAAGCAGAGTGTAACCTGGCCGTCCTGCTGCGCTTGCAGGTCCACTGGGTGATGGTGGGGATCTCGTCCCGGAGCCCAGCTGCCTTGGCCCGGCGGCTGCACGTAAACATCCAGCCCTTCCGCCACGGCAGCCCGGCCCGGGCCAGGCCGGACTCGCAAGCTGTCTTTTCTGTACTTGCTGCTCTCGGATCCTGTCCCCCATTCTCCCATCTTCCCTCCCCCCTCCCCCCTCCCCCGCAACACACACACACACCCCTAACTTTGGGACAGTGTTCTTCCCGGCTGGAGTGCTGGGTACCACCGAGTCAGCAAGCACTTCTTAGGCGCCTACTGTGTGCCAAGGTGGGAGGTGGCTTCACGGGCGTCTGGATTTGACTAGCCCTCTCGCCAAGCCTGTGCAGGATGAGGATGAGGAGCCCCAGTGTGTGTGTGTGCGTGTGTGTGTGTGTGTGTGTGTGTGTGTACCTGAGGACACTGAAGAAAAGCTGCGATTGTGCCTGATGACCACAATTGAATTGCACGCCCCCAGAAAGTTCTTGCCAGAGCCCACTTCTGTCCAGCAAAGTAGTGAGAAGCCTGGAAAGGCAGTGGGAGTTGGAGTGGGAGGGTGAGGATTTATTGAATTCGGGGAGGGCCAGGGGAAACTATAGACGCCAATCTACAGGACTTCAAAGCTGAAGTCCTGTGGAAGTCGCATATTATTATTATTATTTTTTAAAGTGGAGCATGGTGTCATGGAAAGCACACAAACTTGTCACCAGAACACAGGACACTCTGCCACTTGGTGGGTGTCCCGCAGGAGTGTCTCTGTGGCCTCAGTCTCCTCCTCAGTTGAGTGAGTGGGTTCAAGTAGATGCTCTCCAAAGGCCCCTTCCTGCATTAAGAACTCGGATTTGGTCCAGGAGCTGTTCTGCCAACTCTGCTAACTGAAGAAACATCTGTGTTCCTAGTTCAGTGGCCTTAAAATAGAACTCCTGCTTGGAAAGACTTAAGTCCCTTTGAAATGGATTTGTCCATGCAGATTGTGCAGACCTGAGACTCAGGCTGGAGTTACACTTGCCTGGGTGGAAGACTCCTCCTTAAGCAATGTCCACAGTGATGCAGGGTGAACTGTCCTTCGCCTGACTGCCCACTGAAAAGTTTGAGAACCAGAGAAAGATGGGCTTCTTAAAGAGTCTAAGAATGGCACCCTTCAGATAAGGAGAGGCCACTGAAGGTGAAGTCCTGGAAGGGAAGAAAGAATGGATCCTATTCCCTGCTGTCTTAATATGAATTCAACTTTAGGATGCTATGTAAAAGAATTGTCACTGGGGGGCCTGCCTTCCTGGTGGTGACTTACTTATCAAGCACAGTAGGGTAGATTCGTGCTTGAGGTCTTGTAATGAAGCTGTTGAATTTTTTAAAGACCCCCGCTTCCACTTTCTCAAGTCCTGGGGGAGACTACAAGAAAACATAAACAAGTGGAAGCTATTTGCTATGAACTTGCCTGAGCTCCCCAGTGCTTACTTAGGTGAATTGCTGGAGGGAGGGGTTAGAGGGCCAAGCTCTTTCTAGGCTGCTAGTGTAGACTACCTCCTGCCTCCTACTCGATTCATGCAGCAGTTAGGGCATGCCTGACAGCTTTGGTACAAATTCATTGTTCTCCCTTTTACTTACCCTCCTGATTTCAAAGATGGTGTGTTCCTTTTTTTTTTTTTTTTTTTAATAAGGTGTGAAAGAATTTTCAAAGGGACATAACCATCAGCTATAGTTAAGTCAAGGACATAGCAAACTCAGAGTATTCTGTTTTACATTCAAGGTGAAAGCCAGGTGTGTGTGTATATGTGTGTGTGTGGGGGGGGGGGGGAATTGTACCTAGGCTTTTCATTTGCTCCAACTATTCCCATGTGTCTCCAGATCTAACCTCCTAACCTGTTGATTGTGCTTGTTCATTGTTGGTCTTATATTTGAACCCATGATTTTGTTTTCCTCAAAAATCAGATACCAAGACCGTAAGAGGCCCATGACTACCTTGCATAAGGAGTATCTGTCTTGCCATTAATATTGCAACATCGAGGTCATTTTCAAAGTCACGTATGGACTGGTGTCTCCCTTAAGCACAAAACCACATTATGGTATCACTAATTATGTGCCTCCTAATAACTTTAATAGAGAAAACTATCTGTAAGATAAACAGATACCTTAGAATAATTATGTAACCGAAGTCCATTTGCTTTCCAAATGAAGAATTACTAACACAACATATGATTTTAATATTCTACACACTACAGTTCCCCCCCAAAATGTTTCTACTTGGTTCACTTTTTGCCTAAGATTGTTATCATCATTTAATTTTTATATAACTTATTGATCATAGGGTCTGGATTATAGACTACTAATACATTAAGAAGGAAGACAGTTTTCTGTTTATGTCCCCACAAAAATATATACCAAGCTTCATCTCCTAGATTCTGGAAAAAGTAAAAGCTGGTGTGCTATCTAAGTTTTATGTAGATGGAAACAGGCAAGTAGTGTAACTTGTTTCACATACTTGTGGCATGTTAAAGTCTAGGAAAAACTAAAAATTAAAATTCCACCCTTGTTTGAAGGCCAAATGAATCTGACATCAGAGCACACCATTGGTTACTTAACCTCTAATTAAATAGCTATCTTTGTCAGTTGATTGCTTTTACATTAAAAATGATAAATCTTTGCATGGTAATTTTTTCCAGATTTTTTTCTTATTTTGTGTTTAAATCAAATGTCCATACTCCTTATCCCCTCTTGTTCTTTCTGTTTGTTCTGGTGTGGTATGTGTGGTTTTTGTGAGAGAGACAGAGACAGTCCCAAGGCTGAAATAGAGAACCACTTGCTCTGTTAGCATTTTCAGAAAAAAATTAATTTATATATTTTTCATTTTAACTCTATGAAGATATCTCCGTCTGATAGGCCAGAAAACTAAGTCTCAAGGAATTGAAGAGTAGATCACATTAAAACAGTATGAAGTTTATTTCTAATTCTCAGTCTTGTGTAGTAGAGTCCTTTTTCTCATCTGAAGAATCTTGAAACTCACATCCTCCTCAGACAATTCTGAAGCTCAGTTAGCAGAGCATTCTGCCTCTCCACAAGATTGGTGTGCAGAAAGTTTGGCCTGTCCACATTTCTCAGTTATCTAGTCATGCCAACGCAGGTAGATAAAGTAAATCAGACTCTTCTGACCAGTGATCACAGAATTTGGGTGGTTATCTGACACGCTGTTTAATTTTGTTGTTCTAGAATGTTTGGGGATATTTGTTTTTTGACTAGCAATCAAATAGATAAGAATGTGTTTTAGTACTGGTTGCATATATGAGATACATAGGAGTCACTGTGTACTAATGTTAACTATTTAATCATGAGCGTGAGAGTAATATGATGATAGACAAGAGAATGGGATACTAGGGAGTTAGAAGCTTCAGATTCCAGATTAAACAATGTCATGGTTTCATGGTTGTGGACAAGTTAGTGTTCTGTGAGTTTCTGTTTCTCCACCAGCAAAATGGCTAGTTGAGTAGGATTATATGCAAAATCTCAGGCAAGCAAAAAGCAGGTATTGAAGCAAAGCCAGGTATAGAAGAAGTATATATGTCTCTTAAGCACGTAGCTTGCTGAATTCTTCACTGTACATTAGCTCTGGGGACCATCTCAAAAAAGGAGTCCAGAGGTATGAGTTCTAAATCTTGTGTTGATGTGTTAGGGCTATGTGATTTGGAAAAAATTCACTTGACCTTCCTGAGCTTTGACTTTTTTTTTCATTGCCATTGAGAGGGACTCAATTGGCTCTGACTCCTAACTCTGACTTCTTTGTGAGTCTATACTGATAGGTTTCATGATGTAGAGGCTCAGTCATTGCTTCTTTGAGACCATTTGTCATTAATCAAATTGTTATATGTTTGACCAAAGAATTAATGTTAATTAGCCTAAGTTGGTGTTAATTCTGGTGGGAAGGTAAGCATTGTTTTCATAAGAGTTAATCCAATATACTTAGGAACTGGCCAGATTTCCCTGGCCAGATGTGTCTTTTCACTCACTTCTGAAATTGGTAGTAATCTTATAAGCAAACATGTAAGCAAGCAAAACAGGTGGCTCCCTACCCCCACTTTTTTTTGTCAGTTATTTCCTTCATTAAGTATATGTTTTAAATAACCCAATAAAACAGTTTTGGTCTTGATTAAGTAAAGTAACATTAAACCACAGAATATAGAAACAGATTTTCATTAATCAGTTAATAAACATGAAAGCAATGTGCATTTAATAGATAAGCTCTGCTGACTTTTCTGGAGTAGTAGAGAACCTTTATTTCTCCATTGTACAAATTACTAGATTTTTATTATTGTTATTATTATTCCTGTATCTTACAGTGATTGGAATAAATATGAAGGCAATTTGAATTTAATGGATATACTCTGCTGGCTTTTCTTTTTTTTTTTTGTCAGCCATGGGGCTTGAACTCTGGGCCTGGGTGTTGTCCCTCAGCTCTTCAGCTCAAGGCTAGGGCTCAGCCACTTGAATCAAAGAACCACTTCCGGTTTTTTGGTTGTTTATTGCAAATAAGAGTCTCTAAGACTTTCCTGCCGGGGCTGGTTTTGCTCTCAGCCTCTTGAGTAGCTAGGATTACAAGTGTGAGCTACCAGGCCTCTTGTGGTTTTTCTAGGGTGGTGAAAAACCTCTTTCCACATTATATGAATTACTAGGTTGTTTATTGTTGTTGTTATTATTATTATCCCTCCCCAGTTTTTTTCTTCCTTAACAATTTTTTATCTGCAGCTATATTTAAACTATTTAACTATTTGCCTTTGTGAAAGACTGCTAAGGCCAGAGATGAAGGGCCTTTCTATGGGCCTTTCAACTTCTTGCCCTTTTAAATTCTTTCTTTACCCCTTCCTGTGCAGTTGTTTGGTCTGGCCATCCCAGTTGGTGACAGCATGATGCTAATGAATCATAATGAAGGACTCAACCCCAGGTAGCCATATATGTTTATGGAGGAACCCCATCTTGTGGGTCAACTCAGGACGCATTATTTGAAGGAGTAATCACTAATTTGTAGAGGGAAGCATGTCTATTATGTCAGTATTTCATGAGCTGACTTGATAAGGAAACCATCTGGTATGAAATACAGATTTTCAGACTCCCTCCTCGGAAATTCAGGTTGCATAGGCTTTGGACTAGGACCTAGGATTCTGTATTTTATAGAATCTTGGCTGATTCTTATCAGTCTAATTTTACAATCACTGTATTGTTTTAACAGCTGATATCTTAAGGGCAATTGAATTATGTTGTGGGCTTTTTGTCCCTGCACTGAATGTTCTAGCACTTTCTTTATTGTTGTTTGTGGCCAGTGTAGTTGCCTTTTTTGAGTGACATTGAAATTTGTGCATAAGAGAAAGGTGAAATCAGTAAACTATATTCCTAGGTAGAATCTTCAGTAGTTCTCAGTTAGGTTGGCAAAGTATGGTAGGAACAATCTGAGATTTGGATTTACTTATATCTGCATTTGCCTGTTGATATAAAGTACACACTCCACAGGAACAATTTAGACAAAAATCATTCACCTTTCCAAGGTTCAGTCTCCTAAACACACTGAGAGCAGCTCTATGCTGCAAAACTGACATGAAAGACTGAATCCAAAGCACTTTCAGAAGTTCCAAAGAACTTTGTTATCACCAGGCAGTATTATTATTCATAATGATCATCTTTTCCATGCCTTTCTAGTTTCCTTGACCCCACACTTCTGTGAAATCTCTTCCCTTTGCTAGCCAGAGAGTTTCCGGAAATATATTAAAAGGTAAAAATCTTCGGAGAAGCCAAAGAAGAAAAGCAGGCAGAGTGGACACAAATGTTTTCTGTTAGCTGGAGAAACAAGGACAGGTTCTGACCCCATGTGGGAAGGTCAGAGGGCAGGAGCCACAGTGCCCTTTGGTGGCTGTAATTCTCCTTTAAAAGGAAATGGGCCATATTGTCTTAAGAGCAAGACTGGCCATATTGTCTTAAGAGGAAGACATATCTACCTTAGGAAGGGTAGGGAGAAGTTGGACAAATGGTCTGTTTTAGGGCCAGCTCTTACAAGTGTTTTGTGACAGCCAGGAGAAAGATCTGACTACCTAAAAGACAACAATATTTGGAAATGATCAACATGCTTCTTATGCAGGACATTTTCCATGTTTGCTTAGAAAAGGAACTATACTTCTTGTCCTGTTTATTTACTCAGGCCAGGCCAGTCAGATGCTATAGGCTCTAGGTATGTGTGTGTGTGTGTGTGTGTGTGTGTGTGTGTGTGTGTGTGTGTCTGTCTGTCTGTGCCAGTATTGGGCCTTGAACTCAGGGCCTGGGCTCTATTCCTGAGATTTTTTTTTGCTCAAGGCTGGTATTCTACCACTAAAGCCGTAGCTCTACTTCTAAGTTTTGGAGATAATAATCTCATAGACTTCCTTGCCTGGGCTGGCTTTGAACAATGATCTTCAGAATCAGCCTCCTGAATAACTAAGATTACAGATGTGAGCCAGTAGTACCCAGCTAAGATGCCTTTTATAAAATGGGTACTAGAGTTCAACGAGGTTAAGTAACTTGCACAAAGGAACCTAGTTAGTAATTAGGCATCACCAGAGCTCATGAAGTTTACCTTGCTGTCCACTGTTCATTGCTATCAATATGAAATTTCACCCCTTTTTATTTCATTCAATTTCATTTCAGTTTTATTGGGTCCAAATATATATATTATATTAGTATGCTAATATATATTTATATATACACATATCTATCCTATATGTAGATACTAATAAATATATAGAACATATACATAGATAAGACACAATATAGGATGCAGATAGCACTCTTCAAGATCATATTGGCCAGTGGAGTTGACTGAATTCTACAGAAATAAGTGTGATGATTAAGCCTCTCTGTGAACATAATACAGAAAATACCACTGGGTTAATTCTTCATTGCTTGGATTTGGAGAATTTATACAATTTTTATTATCAAAAATATAAAGTTAATTTTTTCAGACAGGCGCTAGTGGCTCACACCTGGAATCCTAGTTACATAGGAGGCCGAGCGAGGTCTGTGGATAACAGCTCAAAGCCAACTCAGACAGAAAAGTTGGGAAGACTGTATGTCTAATTAACGAACAAAAAAATCTAGACTGGAGAGGTGCCTCAAGTTGTAGAGCATCAGCTGTCGGTGAAAAAGCTGAAAGTAGGAGGGCCCGAGTTCAATGCATCACACACAGAGAAAAAAATTATACCAAAGTTTCGTGTTTGCTTACATTCCAGCGAGGAAAATAAGCTTTTTGTGAATGAGCAAAGAAAGGGGGAAAGTTTAAGAGGAAAAGAACAGGCTCTGCCAGGAGGGGATAGAGTGTGCTCACCATTACCATTTGTGACTCAGGATGATAGATGCACGGTGACCGTGAGGACAGGCCTGGTATAGTGCATGGCACAAGACCCTCAACTAGTGGCCATTACTGTTATCTTCATCATCATCATCATCATCATCATCATCATCATCATCATGTTCTGACCAGTGAATGCCCTTGTTCACAGATGAGGACTCAATGTCCAGATTGGTTAGCACTTGTCCCTTGATAGTGACGGAGCAGGATCTAGAACCAAGGCCTTGCTTTATGTCACTTGCTTTTCTGATGTCTGCTTGTGGGTTAGAAGTTTCCTATCATTGATGAGGTGCAGCTCCCTGGAGAGCTGTCTTCTCTTTCTTTGTCAGAGGAAAGAGGAACAAGACCAGTTTTCATTTTAATCCACATCACAGGATGCTGGGTGAATGGGTGAGGCCAGTGATGCACAGGGCAAATCTGAAGGACTAGGCAGATTTTGAAATATTCCTTTTCTCCAAATAGGCCCTTGTTCTAGAAAGTGTTTATGGCTCAAGATCTCTGATGACTCAACAGAAGAGAAAAAGAAAGAACCCGTGTCTTCAGATTTTGCATTTTAAAAGCTTTTCAACCACTCCAGGTAGACATTATTCTCTTCAGCTGAGGACAAAACTGAGTCCAGGATGAAATCATTTTTGTTGTTGTTGTTGTTTAAATCAAGATTATGCACTATATGTCTTGCTAGGGAAGGAAGATTCTAGAAGGTTCTTGTGACATTATTCTTTCCTCAGTTCCAAGTGAAATTATAAATCGTGATCTACATGAAAATCCCCAACCACCCACAACATAGGTTGGAAACCTTTGAAAAAGCTTGTTGATTTCTGTGATCTCTCAAAGTATATATTGCAGTCAGAGTTCTGGTGGTGTGTTCCTGAGGTTTGTCACAAATTAACCAAATTATATAGCTAGAGAGTTTTGCCGAGAAATGCAGATCAGCATAAGCACCTCATCATAATGAGTAGTGTGCTTTGGTTCCTGTTTATGTATCCCTGAAGGGCATAATACATATGACTACATTGATACGAAGGAAGCCATTCTCGTTGATGTTCTTTTTATATTGTATATCTGGACCTCCAAATTAGTTTGCAGTATCAATCAGTATAATTTCTAGAGAGTCTGTTTTAATGAAGTCTGGGTTTGTACCTGTCTTTCAAGGGTAAGTCTTATTTTCTGCAGATGTTCGGGCACACCTACTAATGTGCCAGGCCCTTGTCACCAGAGTTGCTTGTGAGGAATTGCTAGGCTGGTAGAATAGCCTATCAAGTCTGATTTGATACCTGAGCCTCATTGAGAGGCTTTGGCAGCACAGTGTAGGTGATCACTGGGTTTGAGGGTAGGGAACCTGGGAGCAGGGTGAGAACTAAATGTTGTATGCTGAGGACAGACATGGAGGAGAAGACCATGGGAAAGATATGGTGGATACTTGCTGATCTCCTAGGTGGGAGCCTGGGAAGAATGGTGGAACCACCCCTTCACAAACATTGTAAATGTGTGATTTGCCATTTGTAGACTTAAGAAATACGTGTTGTATATACATGTATATGTGTAGTTGTATGATGCCTCAGTAGGCAGTATTCCTCTCTGCCCTCTAGAATTAAAAAAAAATTTCTGAAATAGAAACCCTCTCAGTTTGCAGAACGTTTTTCTTGGGTTTTAATGAACATTAAAAAACAACTACATAGAGATATAATTCACACACATACACACAGTCCATCTGTTTAAGGTACAAAGTGTACTGTAGTCATTCCCCCAACTAATTTTAGAATATTTTCATCACTGCAGAAAGGAAATGTAGTTCAATGATCACTCTTCATTCCCATCTACCTCACACATCTCATAGCAACTACTGATTTTTTTTTCTTTCTAGATTTGCTTATTCTGGACATTTTAGGAAAATGTCAACCTATAATGCATGATCTGTCTTCTCTGACTGGCTTCTTATACCTAATGCTTGTGAAGTTTATTTATAGTATATGTTAGTATTTTATTCATTTTTATTGCAAAATAATATTCCATTGTATGGATATACCACATTCAGTTTATACCTTTTTCATGTAATATGATCTTTGGCTCATTACTTGTTTTGCTATTAGGAATAGGACTAGTCCAGTTATAAACATTCATGATTTTAATTTCCTTGGGCATATATATTTTGGAGTGGAATTACTAAATTATCTGATGACTCTGTTTAACTTTTTCAGAAATTGCCAAGCTATTTCCTATAGTAGTTTTACTATTTTAGAAATTATTAATTAAATTATGTAAGAACCAAAACCACAGAAGCGTCACCAAAGATCTTAAGAATTAACATATTCATGAAACCACACTAGTGTCCCTTGGTTTGTTTCTAGAAAAGTAACCAAGTTTTGAATCAGTTAACCTGTTAAAACTGAGTTTGCAGAGACGATAAGCTGACTAAGACATAGAGTCTTGTGGTCAGCTAAACCTGCTCACCCACAGAGTAACTTTCCCACAGAACCACAAAGCCATGGGTGACTTGAAGACTCTCATTTCAGCAAAATGAAAAACAGGTCTTCAGTGAGCCTTAAAACTGTTCCAAGTGTAGATCTAAAGGTGGTGTCAATGGCCCACACCTGTAATACTACTTGGGAGGCTGAAATAGGGAGGATTGAAGTTCAAGGCCTGCCTGGGCAGAAAAGTTTGTGAGACCCTAGACACTGGTTGCGTGTTCCTGTCATCCCAGCATCATGAGAATTGTAAATAGGTGGATTGAGGTCTAGTCCTGGGCCTGGACAGGAAGGGAGAGCCTATCTAAGAAAACATCAGGCCAAAAAAGGCCTGGAGATTTGGCGTAGCAGCAGAGGATCTGCATGGCACACATGAAGCCTTGAACTCAAACCCCAGTTCCAACAGAAAGCATTGCAAATACTCCAAATGTTTACTAAGGCCATGCAATAGAAACACATCTATTCAGTTTCTGTTAAGTTATTTTTTTTGGGGGGTGGGTCCGGTCGTGGGCCTGAACTCTGGGCCTGGGCGCTGTCCTTCAGCTCTTCAGCTCAAGGCTAGCACTCTACCACTTGAGCCACAGCGCCACCTCAGGCTTTTTTCTTTTTTCTTATGTGGTGCTGAGGAATCGAACCCAGGGCCTCAGGCATGCAAGGCAAGCGCTATACCACTGAGCCACCTTCCCAGCCCCAGTTTCTGTTAAGCTTGAATATATTGGTATACACCTCATATAGTTTGCATACACCATTCTTTCTCCTGGATATTTACCATACCAGAAATTAAAATCACTATGTATCCTTTAAACTCATGTGCTACATACCAGGGGTTATTAAAAAGGAAAAGACATAAGCACGAATCTTTAGAAATTAGTTGGAATATCAAGCTAAAATGCTCTAAAAATCAATTTATAAGTGTGTGAAATATTGGACTACAGCTGTTAGCGGAAATTGAAGGAAAGATACCATTATTATTAGTTGCTTTACAAGATAGCCCAGTCTTTCTAGTAGCAAAATGAGGTCAAGGATAATAACTTCATTTTGCAGTGTAGAGAGTTAAGACTGAGATTTAGACTCAAGCCTGTTCAAATGATGATAGTTATTTATATTTATTGATTTCTAGCTATGTGCCTCTCACTATTCATATATTCTCTCCTTCTCTGGTTTAATCCTCTAAGGAGTCTGTAAAGTGCTGATCATTGTTATCTCATTTGACAGAGAGAAGAGAGGTAAAAGTCACTTAATAAGTTTGGGCAGCAAGTAAGTTTGAGGGCTGGAGTCGTAAGTTGGATTAGTGAGACATTATTATTATTGTTGTTGTTGTTGTTGTTTTGTGCTGCTTCTGGGGCACTGGACCTTCCTGAGTACTGTCCCTGAACATTTGTTACTCAAGGATGGTACTTTACCAGTTTGAGCCACAGCTCTACTTTCAGCTTTTTTGCTGGTCAATTGAAGATAAGAGTCTCACAGACTTTCCTGCCAGAGGTAGCTTTGACCTGCATTCCTCAGACCTCAGCCTCATGATTAGATAGGATTACAGGTATGAGCCATAGGTACCTGGCTCGTGAGGCCATTCCTCACCTCTAGTCTGTCCTGCTTATGTCTCTTAACTGCTTTTGAAGCCCTGGCAGCATGGGAAGAGACAGTTGTTTAGACTGAGCTATACTTCTGATCCTACTCTTGAGTTCTCTGAACTGGAAAGGGTCTGTTGGGGTATTCTAAAATATCTAATGTATACTAAACTTTGAGTAATGATTAGCTGTCCAAGACCAACTCAGAATATCCATGCCAGCTAGACTAAAACTTTGGCATTCTAGATTTATGATTTGATTTATTGCAGTTTACTGAGGGTCTGGGGAGTTTTGTTTATATTAATCAAGTAATACAATTGGCATTCTCTGCTTTGTTTTAAAAAGTGGACAGATGATCTAAAAATATAGTTTACTTTGCAAGTAAAGATGTTTTCCAGAGGGCACAGTGGGGTACGAAGGTAATTAGAAGGATCTTCATTGGTGAAAAGGTTAAGACATCCTCTAATAGACAAACATCTCTGAATTCATAAGGAAGGAAGACCACTGGTCTTGGAGTCCAATGAGAAGGCTTCCTAAGGAAGGAGAGCCTTGACTAGGCCTTTAGTCACTCCCATCAGACAGCAGTAATGGGTCACTTCTGGGCTCAATCTGATGTAGTGTGGTTTGCTATGACCTTTGAGTCACATTGAGAAATGTGGTTGTGGGAGCAGCTTGCTCATTAAGTGTAGTAGCTAGAACTTCTACTAGTAACCTCTTCCCCACAAATGACCCACATTGTTGTAAAGTTAGCAACCACTGACAGGAAGTGGCAGAAATGCTTCTCAGCCACACAGCAGATTTCATTAGACACTTGCCCAAAGGAGCAGTTTTGGTCAATTTGGCCTCTGAAGGTTTCCAGGGAGGAACTGGCTATTACATTCATCTCAGGTTGCAATGGTGTCATCTTGCCCTTAATGCCTGTGTTGATTAGATGCACAGCATGTTTCTTTCGCAGTCACTGTGCATACTGTGCTGAGGAAGAGACCTCTAAATACTGAGATTTTTAAAAAGTATCTCCTACCTGGGTACCAGTGGCTCACACCTGTAATTCCTAGTTACTCAGGAGCCTCACAGCTGAAGGTGGTGGTTTGAAGCTATCCTTGGCAGGAAAGTTTGTGAGACTCTTATCTCCAATTAACCACCCCAAACCCAGAAGTGGAGGTGTTCTTCAAGTGATAGAATGCCAGCCTTGAGCAAAAAAGTTAAGGGACAGTGCCCAAACTCTGAGTTTAAGCCCCAGAACTGGCATGCACGTGCACACGCACGCACACTTCCAAAGATTTTTACCAAGTTATGACAAGTCTTTTAGTGGGTTTCTCACTGAAATCTGCTTAGGAAATACAGTCCAGTGAAACACGGAGGGGGGCTGGGCGGCTCTGACCTTTGTGCAGGAGAGCTTTGAAAGGTCTATGCTAAAGGCATTATGTGACTACAGAACTCCCAGGGACTGTTGGGAGACTGAAATAGATGTGTTGGATCAAAGTATTCAAAATCTAGGCTGGGCTCTTAATCCCAGGGGAAAATAAGCTGTCTTTGGTTTTAGGTTTAATTTTCCCAAGTCCATTGCTAGAGCGGAGGAAACTTTAATTATGATTGTTGCCTTAAACCAGTAGCTTGCAATTGTGCTTGTCCCAGCTGTGAAGCCAAGGGTTTATTGCCCACTGATAATCTCTTAAATTGAATAATTCCACCAAATGACAATGTAGGCATCCAGAAATTTGAATTTTAATGTTGTGGCTTTCCTCAGTTTTTCTTATTGTAGTCCTCCCTAGCCCCCCAGCCCTACCTCTAGACAAACAAAACACCCAAACCACCACACCCAGAATAGCGGTCTCCTCCTCATCAGCTGGAGAAACACTGGAAAGAAGACACTGCTGTATAATCAATCAGACACACTCACAAATCTCAGCAAATCTTACAAGCAGAAGGGATTATGTCCCTCTGACTGATATTGTAGATGAAGCAGTCACCTGTCAGAAAAAAATTGATTGGCTTTGGTACAGAAAAGGACATTAATCATGGACAAAATCAGACCAACACCTACATTCTTTTTCTTCAAGAATGAAGACTGGCGTCTGAATTTCCACTGAGTGTTATTTTCAATAACAAACATATGCAGAAAGCAAGCCAGCCAGACTGTTTTCCAGAGAAATGTGCAGGCCTTGTAAAAATGTTCAGGTTTGAAATGAGGTTTAAAGCCTGCTGCCCATTTCAGTATTTCCTGTGTCTTTGTAAATTCTGAAGAGTTTTACAGGTTAGACTCCAAACCTTTAGACTGGAAGAAGGGCATGAACTTTTCTGAATTCTTCTTATATGGCAGGCAGTGAGCTAAGGCGCTTCATGCATTATTAACTTACTTGAATTTCACAACAACTCTGTGAAGGAAAAGGTTAGAGTTCATTTCAGTTTTCTCCAAAAAAAAAAAAAAAAGCTTCTCAGCAGTACAGGTCTTTACTGCTATTGGTGGGTGGTGACACATTACATTAATAATTCAACTCGTTTCTAACAGAGATCATTTACTCTGTGTGGAGCTGGTCCCTGGATCCTGTGTCCACTTTTATTACAAATACGCCAAAGTGACTCTCAAGTTGAAATCAGTGAGGCCTCAGAAGGGAAGGGAAGAAGAAATAGTAAGAGAACACTGCCAGTTTCATACAGAGGTAGGATGACTTTCCTACAGAGAAACAGTGGCTTCAGACTGTGTTGTTAATCCTCCTTCTTATCAGTCTTCTCCAAAGGAGTTAAAAAGCCAGGGAATGAAACGGTTGAGTGAAGCAGTCTGCACTTTGGAATAGGGCCCTGTGTGTTTCCCAGGCTATTATTGTAGGGTTCCTATTCAGACTGGATTTCAATAGTGACGTGATTAGCATGAAACCAAGTGTATAAAGTAGCTCTTTTTCCCCCTGGTTCCTAAAAGAAGTTTTGTGGCATTTCTCTTTCTGACAGAATTGGCATGAAGCTTTGACAAACACAGACCCATGGAAAAGCTAAATAGGACTGAGAGCAGACCTATTTTGTACATATCCTTTGCGCTTAAAATGTAGAGCAGTGGAGCTGCTGTCAAGAGGCTCCTCAGACCATAGGAATCATAATAACAAGACTCTTCCTGCACTGAGGCTGTGGATGAATGGGACATACCCACAGAGCCATTGGGAAAGTGAATCCCTAGCTGTGGGCCTTTTCTCTTTTGTCAGAGAGTCATAGAGAACATTTCTGAAAGTCAGTTGTGCATCTTCTGACTCCCTCAGCGTTGACTGATATAAATCCAAAGTGCCTGCCCTCAAGCGACCGGAGAGAAGACAAGAAGGTAGATACACAAACATTCAATGGGGAAAGAAGTCATAGCCAGGTGTCTTTAGCTGATAATTAAATAGAATGATAAAAATAAAACCAAAGAGTGCACGAGACAGTTTGTTGCTGTCCTGGGCTTAGGTCCCAGATTTGCTATATTAGTTGGATGACATTGGGCAAATTGATGCCTCTTTACAAGTGATAAAAATAGGGGTGATTAGTTTCCTACCTTCCTCAAACAGCCATTGACAACAAATGTCATGGTATCCCCTCTGACTGGGAAGATATTTTGGAACCGTAAACTCCTGTTTGCCAAATGATTATACTATTTTGCATTTGACAGGTGCTTTCTTCAATCCGTTCTGCCCATTTTTTTACTCCATGTTGAATGTGAGTACTTGCTATCAGGCAGACCTGAAAAGAAATTCTTTTTTCAGATGTTATTTTTTGGCTGATAGTTTCTCCACCCCCATATAGCCTTACCCAAGAGTCATTTCCCAAAACTGAACAGGACTTCCATCTCCCCTTAGTGACCACAGAATACATGGCTGAGTATATTAAAGCCCCCTTAGAATCTGACTCCAACCAACGCTTTTATCCCCTGTCTTTTCTACTTCTCATTTTCTTGCTGCCTGTCCACTTCCTTCCCTCTCTACATACCAAAAAAAAAATTCTACTAAAAAGTATATTAGAAAGTACAGACATAAAACAGAAAGAAAAATAGAATTTTTGTTGCCCTATAATCTCATAACCTTGAGGTAGCCATTGGCACAGCAGTTCTTCTTTCTATAAATAGCTGAATTATTGTTAACTATAATTATAAAGCTTGTGCTGGGTGCTTAACACCTACTCCCTGTAACTCAGTGTGATGAAATGGAAAAAAAAAAAACTTGCTAGAGTTTGCACAGCCCATAATAAAGTATTAAGGAGATTTGGGAGTATATAACTCACTAAAGAACACCTAGGTATTTTAATTTTAATTTTGCATTACTCACATGACTTTTTTGATCTTGATCAACAAACTAAATGTTGTGTTGACTATGGTGTTTCTTTTTACCTGTTGGAAATCTCTTTTAAAATGATCTATATATGGATCTTTGGTATATTGGTGTGGTCTCACTTCTCAGCATCATGAGTGGGCCAAGGCTAAAATACCCAAGTGTTTGGTTCAGAAGAGGAAAAAAGCAAACATCATAGAATATCTGTTGTGATCCTGATGTTTTGTATGTTTTATTCAAACTCCATATGATTCCCTAGTGTAATTGGTCATGTGACTGAGGGATAAAGTGTTAACTATTAAAAATTAACCTTAGTCCTTCATTTCCTGTTTCAAAGCTCAAGTGTCATTAATATTCAGTCAAGGGCACAGCCCTCTCTAAACCATTCATTTGGGGATAACCCCAAACCTCTGCTTAATATTTCCAGTGAGAATAGATTTATTTCTTGAAAGGAGTTCTGCTCAAAAGATTACACTGACATAAAAGCAGCCATCTATAATTTTAACCTAGCATCAAGTATTTGGCATAGTGTATAAGTAGTTAATCGCATTAATGCTAATAGTATCAATCAATTTACAATTAGAAGTTCCTGAATAAGTTGTGGCATTGAGTCATTTCAAAGAACAGTCACCATATGCCTGTTCATGTGCCAGTCAGTATCCGTGCAGGTTTGGGGATCTAATGATGACATGAATGTGGTCCCTGCCCCTATTGTCTCTCTTTGGGAGCAGATTGTGGGCCGATGCATGTCTAGAAATATACCATATCTGTACAACAGCAAGTAGCAGGGTTGATGGGTTTATTAACCCTATGTTGAAGGGTGTTAGAGTCAAGGCTTCTGAAGTGAGTACCATCACAATTGTTTGAATAAACAAATAGGGAAATTGCTATTAGGTGGCACTGCCAAGAATAGGGCTGCAGTGACTAATTCATTTAAGCAGCATGCCTTTTTGGATTTTGATCAGTCCCATGTCAATGGCCACTCTTTAGACAATCTCAGGATGCAGGAATTAGAGGACCAATCATCAAGAATTTTCCCTTTTCCATCTTTATTTTGTAGATGGACAACTAGGCTCAGAGAAGTTAACTGTCTTAGGAAAATGTAGACTCCAGAAAAAATAAAACTCAAAGAGGTTTGAGTTCAAATCCAGAAAGCAAACAAAAAACTAACATACTTTGAAACACTTTCTGTGGTATAACCCAGATATTGGCCCCATGTGTAGTATAAGCCCCATTAGTAGTCTACAAAGCCTTTCAAACCTTAATATAACTTTCCAAAGCACAGATATATAGATATAGATAGATAGATAGATATAGATATACATATACATATACATATACATGTATACATATATATTTGTGTGTGTGTGTGTGTGTGTGTGTGTGTGTGTATGTGTGTGTGCACTAGTCCTGGGACTTGAACTCAAGATCTTGGTGTTGTCCCTGAACTTCTTTTGCTCAAAGCTAGCTCTCCTACTTGAGCCACAGCTCTACTAATGGCTTTTTTTTGGCGGGGGTGGGGGGGAGTGATGTTTATTGGAGATAAGAGTCTCACAGATTTTCCCTGCCTGGACTGTCTTTAATCCATGATCCTTAGATTTCATCCCCCTAAGAAGCTAGGATTACAGGTTTGAGCTACCAACATCTAGGCACAGTTTATTCTTTAATTTTTTTAAAATATGATTATTTTCAAAGGGATCAGCCCTCAGTCATCCCTTTGTATTCTACTTCTCAGACATATCTATTTTTAAGAGTTTGTGGTTCTTGCCAGTCATGTTTTGAGCGAACAGATGTTCTTTTTGACATCTACCTTATGGGAATTTGATTTCAAGATACAGAGAAGCCACATTTTAAGAGGTTGTATTAGAAAGCCAGCAACTGCAAGTGGATACATGTCCCCAGAAAACTTGCAGCCTTGAATACACTTAGTACTGTTAGGAAACTGAACCATGAGAGTGGTAAAGAAAGAACAGAAAACAATCTCAACACACCAGATCAACTCTAATGGAGAGTTGAGAAGGGACACCACGGTGACCTGAGAAAAGCCAGGAGACAAGAGGCATGACGTGATAGTGGCAGAGGTCCAGGGGGCCTAAATAGGATCATGGTCGGGGGGCAGGGTCACAGGGAGCTAAAAGTTCAAAGGTCCTTGGGAATTCATAGTATAGGTCCGGGAACCTATTGCCCAAGTCCCTGCCCCTGCTTCTAGGAATTCAGGCAGGCCTATCACCTGTAGGTGGGAGAGGGACTTCACCTCTTGAGTTTTCGGAAAGTCCCTATCATCCACCAAGATGCCAAGATGGCACCAATTAGACCCAGTATCCACATTTTACCTTCATATTGGTCTTATTGCTTTCTGGAAAGAGTGTAGAGATGTCTGAATGCTGGTCTTCATTCCTACTCTTCCACCTTCTTGTTTTTCAGTGGGAAGAAAATCATTATTAAAGGTGATTTCTGCCTATCCCACTGCCTCACCTCTTCAACTTGGGATACTTTTACCACCTGATCTCATGCCATTCAAACTCTAATGTTAGTGACCTTAAGTCACTTACACTCTATCTGGTTTACATTTCCTTACCGGAGTAAGGGGAACTTGCTTTCGATGGTCTTGAAGATGCACAATAGTGCCTCAGGGGTAAAGGAAGGCTGCACTTCTGGCTTAGTGCTTGGGTGCTGGAGGTCTTCCCTGTTGAACTGCTGAATGCTATCACAAGGTGCTGTCTAGAACAGATGATGACATTCCCATAGTGTGTATTTCCACAACAACATTAACTATAGTCATAAAAATTTTAAGCCTTAGGAGGCAGAGTGCCAGCTGGGTGTGGTGTGACAACTGTAATCTCAGCTTTGAGAGGCAGAAATCATGAATGCTAGGTCAATTTGGCCTACATATTGAGACCCTGTCTCCATTAGATAGATAGATAGATAGATAGATAGATAGATAGATAGATAGATAGATAGATA
The DNA here is from genome assembly GCF_019054845.1 of Dipodomys spectabilis. NCBI lineage: Eukaryota > Metazoa > Chordata > Mammalia > Rodentia > Heteromyidae > Dipodomys > Dipodomys spectabilis. The sequence goes on from NW_024870684.1 coordinate 1,531,204, forward strand.
GCATTAGATAGATAGATAGATAAATAGATTGATAAGCAAAGAAATATAGGCAGTATGCCACAATGGGAGGATGTGTTTTAGACAATTCTGAGTTCAGACATGGTTCTGACATTTGAAAAGCAACTCTGGAGTCCTTCCAGAGAATCATATAGCAGCTGTGCTAGGGTAGCTACCTTTCCATCTGTGCTTGTTGAAGGTGTTTTCCAGTTGGGGGCGGGGTGGGGTGGTGAGAAGCATGTTGGAAATTGGTCTCTGCATTCCAGGGTTCTGATGCAAAACCTGTCTGAGAGATTGAGCAGAGCATATTAACCAATATCATTTAGAGTTGATTAAAACTATCATCTTAATTAAACACAAGAGAACAAGAAGTTCTCAGTCTTCTGGTAGCAATTAAAGACTAAAGAGTCGATTTGAAGTTGTTTTTGCAACTCTTAAAATAATACTCCACCCCTCCCTCCCATGAAAAGAGTTTCTTAGCTAGAGACATGGCCTCACATTGAGGTTTGTGAAAGCTGTTAAGGACCACAAACCTGCTGGCAAGTCTTCTGTGGCCTAGGCTGCACAGTTCTCAAAAGCTAAGGGTTCAAGCTCAGGATACAACTGATTGAGAAAGAGAGCCCAAACAAAGGGTCTTTTGAGGCAGGAAACTGGGCTTTGGCTTCAGCACAGAGCAGTGTGGGACTGGAAAAGTGCCCTGGGACTTGCCTGAGGAAAGAGGGACTATGCAATCCATGGAGGAAGTATAAAGTTTCTCCATATAGCGAGGGGTTATATTTCAAACCCCTCAAAAGTTGGTTTCAGAAGCTATTGTCTTCCTTCTGTCAGCCTGACCAACAAGCATATAATATGTGAACTTGACAATATTGTATGTCCTTGAGTAGAAAAGGGAAATAACCCCTGGGGTCTATAGACTTTACCTTTCTAGTAAGGATGTCTGACCTAAAGGCCAATGTTGGGTTTTTGTTTGCTTGATTATTTGTTTATTTGTATGCTTTTTGAAACAAACTCCAAAAGTACCTGTAGTAATTAGGATATTCAACTACACACATTTTTGTACAACATGTATTCAGCACTTGCTGGTGGCTAGCGTGATGTAGTTATGAAGTTAAAAAGATACAGTTCCCATTCGAGATGACTAGACAATAAGAATGACAAGTAAAACGGGCAGATTTCTGAATGAGTACTTCCCAATGTAAGTACTCATGTTCGCTTCTCCCAAGTTGGTGTTTAATTTCTGCCTTCCCTGATCTAAAATGTCTCATGTTTATCTCCACAGATGTTCTAAAGGGCAGCAAAGTGACCGGTCAAGCAGCCTAGCAGGGGATATGGAAGAAAATTCCATTATGTTACTCAATGAAGGAAAATCATTTAAATGCTGGTAGATTGTAGTCTCTCTCTCTCTCTCTCTCTTTCTCTCTCTCTCTCTACTATATATACATACACATATATATATATATATATATATATTTAATAAGCAAAAAGTACCACGATCAAAGGGGAGGAAAAAAAACCCCAAAAGAAACACTTGTCAAGTCTTTCTAAAGTTTGGAGGCCAGGGAACAATAAGAATAAGGAAGAAAAAGGGATGGGTTTGGCAGAATCATGGACAACAGAGCTTAGCCTGAACTATCTGAGCACCGAAGCAGAAGAGCAGAAGCTGTGGTCACATAATTGAAAATTAATTCCTTTGAACAGATGGGGCTTACTGCCCCCAAGTATGTATCAATAACCAGCAAGTGAAAGCGAAATACAAGCTGGGCTGTTTAAGCTGTGTCCTCACAGCTCTGCAGTACAGAAGGTTGATTAAAGAAGGGATCACTTGAGGCTTCTTGCCATGGGGTGCAGGCAGTTGACTTTGTGCACATGTGTTCCCTCTATATTCCTCTTGTGTGCACGTCTGTGTGTGCATTTCCCATTTACTAGGACATATCCAGTCATATTGGATTAGGATCTACCTTAACATCTTCACTCCACTGTTTTGTAAAGACTCTACAAATGAGTCCATTCTCTGAGGTCCTGACAGTTGGAACTTCTATATATGAGGTGGGTCAGGGGACACAATTTAACTCATAACTGCTTCTCACATATGTGAGAAAATTGGGAGTTCAAGCCTGGTAGCTTGAGATTTGAATTTAGACCTGCCTGGCTCTGCCAAGGTACATTTTACTTCACATCCTTGTTTCTTACTCACAAATTGCAAAGACCATGAGCAAGAAGGGGGGAAAAGCCCTATCTACTTTGGTTCAAGCTTGATTCATCTGAGAGAGTGTTTGATGTTTATTAGTGGTTGCATTTAGTTTGACTAGTTGAAACTTGCACCAAGATAAGTACGTAGCTAGAATGTTTTTTTTTTATTGCTATAAAGCTTAAAGCCTGGTGGCTCAGACTGTTCCATTCTTATTTGGAAGATCTTAGGTACTAGAGTGACCTATAGGCTGTTTGGCAGCCCAGTAAGTCCCTGGTAATTGGACCAACATTCCATAGCAAACTTAGTCAATGTTAGCTGTTGTTTGTTAATTTTTTCTTATTTTTGTGTCTTTATAAAATAGATGTCTTTTAGTTTTTGTTTTCTTCCTCTTGCATAAGAAAGAGACCGTGGCCAACTACATATATATTGTATGTACAAACACAACCCAGTAGCCCTAGGAGAAGCTAGAATGAAGATAAGCAATAAACAGTGAAAGTAGCCAGCTGTCCCTGCTCCTTAGGATGCCCATGTTCACGAGGTAGATGAAAGAAGATCCTGCCGGAGCTGCTGAGCATAGGTGTTGATGGTGTTGGCTCATCTTGGAGGTTTGGGAATGGCACGAGTATCAGTTCCAGCTCAGGCTGAAAGCAAAGCCTGAGAGGGATGCCCCTGGGTAAATCACCAATCCTTTCTTAGTTATATGACCTCATTTTACAGGTGGCCTTGAGAAGCATCCCACTTGCTCAGTGACAAAAGGACTAAAACAAGAAGTGGATCAGAGCCGATGCTATGTTCAATTGCACATACACACCCCAATATCAATTTTAAAAAGCTAAAGGCTTATAAACGTCCATAGTACATGTTTAGTATCTATATGTGAAGTAAATAATGAATCTTGTCCTGGGCCAAGATAACACTGGTCCCTGCCCTCACCTAAGGGACATGATCCTGTCCCATACTTATGAAAGTAACAATGCTAAGCCTTTTCTGTGTGCCACGCATTGTGCTTACAGAGCATCTTCACACTTGTCCCTGGGAGAGGTCAGGTGACTTGTTGGAGGTGAGAACCGCACCCTGGGAGCCACACCAGGCCACCATTTGCCTGCAGAGAGAGTGTCTCCTGTAGCCATTTATTTCTGATGTTGACCTAGGTATACACTGGAATCAGTGTTCAGATCACCTGTGAGAGTCTGCTTAGAGCGACTTCAGCAGTCAGGCTAGAGAAGTGAGTGAAGTCAAGACCCAGCCAGCCCTAGACACTCCTGGACAGCAGGCAGTGTTTATTTGAACTGTGCTCTCTAGAATCTGGTGTGGCTTGGTGCCCCAGAAAGGCCTTCATCCCCTTCATTCCAGGAGGATGGGGTATGTCTGAGAATGCAAGAAGCAGTTCCTTAAGCAGGTGGCAGGAGCCAGCTGACTGAAGTTCTGTGGGTACCTTCTTCCACATGGCCACCCGAGTGACCTCTCTACACATGGCCTGGGGGGCCGCCCCCTCCTCAGACATTTTCATAATTGAGTCTCCACCAAGTATGGTGTACTGCAGAGAGGGTAGCTATTAAACATTGCCCCTCCCAGCTAGGAACTCAGTCTTGCTAAAATTGCAAACTGTATATACAAAACAGATTTTTAGAACTGATTAGAGATGATTGAAGCCAGCATTTCTTGAAGAATCATCTAGATCGCTCATGTTGTACTGGGTTGTTCACCTTTCAAGTGAAAGTAGACAGTGAACTGGTTCACTGGTTTGGTGGGGGAGGATAGGGAGTTCCTGCTGAACTTGCTATAGGAAATAACTAACAAGTCCCTCTCCTCCCTTTACCAGAGAAGAAAGTTCAGAGAAAAAGGGCACTTTGTTAAGTCCATGAAGGAACTCTCCAGACAGGATTCTTCCACCTGCTCAGAGACTGGCAGCTTCACTCCTTACCCTGTCTGCAAACCAGGCATATTTTCCTCCTGTATCTAGAAGCCATGTGTTGCTCAGGCTTTTCTCTGTTCTGAGATAGGTCTCTGATGTCTGGTATCTGGAATCATCCCATTTCTTTCTTGAAAGCTTTACAAAAGCTTAGTATAACTAGGTACATGGTAGGTGCACACTAAAATACCTGTGATTCAATGTGGAAAGTTTTTTGTTTTGGCTCTTTGTGGGGTTTTGGTGCTTGGGATTAGCACATACCATTTGGTATGCCTCTATTTTGCTTGTTTGCTTTTGTTTGTTTTTGAAGTCTCACTACCTTTTCCTTGGGCTGGCCTGGAAGATTATCTTCCTTCCTCTACCTCCAAAGTACCTGGGGTTCTACCATGTACTACCATGCGTGGCTTCAGTGTATTTATTTGGGGTATGCATATGCAAATTATATGATATGTATATGATATAGTGATTTTCAAACTAGTTTTTAATTCCAAAGTGAAAATTTTTTACTTTCTAGAGCAGTTATTCTCAGATCAACTAGAAATAACATAACCTGAATGTCATTAAAAGTAAGAATTCTTGCACAGACGGTGATAGAGGTCTTGCCTAGCATGAGTAAAGCCCTGATCTCCAGAACTACAAAAGGAAAAAAAATTCTCAGTCCCTCCCTGTAAATTCTGATAGAGTGTTTGAGTAGATCTGGGCAGGACCTAGAAATTTATTTTTTTATTTACTTCCTTGATTATTTTCTTTGACTGAATTTGAGAATCATCACATAAACCATAACCTTGTTCAATCCCAATTTTACTCTTTAAGGCAGACATAAAAATAAGCACCAGCCTCAAGTCTGGAATATTAACACAAACAAACAAATAACAACAAAAACCCAGTATGCATAACAGTTGAAAGGGTCTATCTAGAGCGATTGGCTGCTGTACCCTGTGTTGGATTGTGAGAGGCAATGGAAAGAAATGATTTGCAAGCCTAATTAGACCTGCACCCCAGTTCTCAAACCTGCAGTTCTAAGCCCCCTGCTAATTGGCAGTCCCTTAATAGATTAGAATTTGGCATGAGGTTTGCATGTTATTATAAACCACACACAGAAAGACCCAGTGGCTGAGGAACTCCTGCCAAGCCCCCGGGTTTTTGTGAGGCTTTTGAAGTGCTCTGGTCTTTCAGTATTTTGTATAGTCAGGGTACTGAAAGGCATCACACAATTTCTTTAGATGGGATTTGTGAAGGGCAAGTTTGTTGAATAATTAATTCCCTGAGACCCATTCTTGATAGACAAGCAGCAGTCCACATATCCATCCTGCTCTCAGCACTACTTAGAATATGATAGAGAGATTCTTTCTTATTGATACTGTCCTGTTCCTACAACCCCCCCTTACCCTTTTGTGCTTGGTGGGGGAAGGGAAAGAGGAGGAATTGGTGTGCACCTGCTACCAGGAAATCCCTGGGGCTGCCTTTCAAGACTGCCGACCTGTTCTGCAGATGAAGCAGCTCAGGTCCTGAGAGTTCCCTAGCCAGGTGTCACACTGTCAAGACTTGGCAGGGGTGGGAGAGACTTGTATTTTGGTCTACTGATTTCACATTGCCACACAACCAAAGCAAACCAAACCTGGAAAACCATTTTTTTTTTAAATTTTTTCTCCTTGGTTCCCCAGTGATTGAAGGGATCGTGGCATGGTTTTCTTTGATTTACACTTGTTTTCATCTTTGGATAATGTACTGTAAGTTTTCCCCTCCCCATTTCACATTCTGTATCTCATTCTGAGGTAAGCAAACCAGGACAGAGTATAGCACCTTGCAGAGGGATGGCTGGAGTCCTTGGCTTTGAATGCAGTTGCAAAGGGCACACTCCGCCCCTCAGTCACGGATTCCGCATCTTTGAGCAGTTCTAGGGACCTTGTTCATCCCTCTTGTCCTGTCAATTAGGTTCCACGTGGAGATTCTCCCATTTCCTTTCAAGTTCATTCACTTCCACCGAGAGGGAGCGGTAGCAGAGTATGTTTTCACAAAACATACCAGGCAGCTCTCATGGCAATAACCATGGTGAAGGAGAATAACGTTATTTGGCGTTGTGCCCTTTAAAAAAAAAAGTGTGTGTGTGGTGGTGGTGGTGGGGTGTTGGTGGGAGGAGCAAGAACAGCAAAGAACAGTGTGGGCTTTGTAATGTGCTGCAATGGAGGGGTCACATGGGCAGGGTGGTGAGGGGAGGAGTAGAGAAGGCCTGGACACCACTCCCCCTTCTTTAGGCCGTGCTACCCTCTTTGCCTACTCTGCCTGATTCACACATCTTGAGCAGTTGTGAAAGGGAAGTTAGGGAGTTTTTATGTTTTGATTTGGAAGAATGACTAGACATTCTGTCCCTCTGTAGGGAAGCTGGCTCCTTGCTGCTTTGCCAGGATTAAGAACCTGGTTTCCAGAACCATGGGAGAAACAGCCCAGGAGGAGCTACCCTTTTTCTCTCAACAGCTGAAAAATGCATCTCAGAGCTGTGGCTTCCTGGAGAGCTTTGGCAAGAGTTTTGTTCGCCCTGGAACAATAGGGTTCCTATAGCAAGCCACCTAGGAGGTACTGTCTGCAGCCAGCTCTCCCTGGGGCATCTAAATGCTTATGTTTTGTTTGTTCCCTTCCTAATAGGGAGAGGGAGGCACTGCCAAAGCAACTGAAGGTGGCTGCAGAGCACCTGAATTGCTACCTGTCCTAGATAAGATCCTCCCCTGGTTCCAGTCAAACACCCAAAGGTATAAACCATGATGGCCATAGATGTCTGGAAAGCCAGCCTGACTCCACATTATTCCCTAATGCTGCAGGATCTTGTCTGAGCCTTAGTTCTTGCTTTTGTAAGCAGCTCCCACTGCTTCCCTGAGAAGGGCTATTGGGAGACATACAGGGGTGCCCCTTGGAGAAGTATCCACTTGGCAGGAGTACCTAGTGTTCCTTCTTGTAGCTCCTTCCCTCTATTTGTGCTGATGCCTGCTATTTTAACAGAGCCCAGAACTTTGAAAGCTGAATATAAGGTTGGGCATGTTTCTGGTGCTGTTCTTTATAAATGATCATCGTTGAATTCTGCATCTCCCCTTGTAAACTGAACAGTGATGTGCACCTCACTTGGCTAGGACTGGGGTAGGTGGTGAGACACATCTGTTTTATGCAGCAGCCCTGGAAACAAAGGCTTTTGTTTCCATACCCCTAATATTAGAAAGGTCCATGAAACACTTGATCAAACTACTTTGCTTATATTGCACATGAAGAAATGGAGACAGTGGAAGTAAAAGTGTGGCCCTGTGATCACAAGGTTGGGGGTCAGCAGAATTGAAACTATGACACACAAGATACTATTAGCAATGGCTGTTGATGATTTAATTTTTTTTTTTTTCTTGGACTGTCATGAGGCTTGAACTCAGGGCCTGGGCACTGTCCCTGAGCTTTTCTACCCAAGACTAGTACTCTACCACTTTGAGCCATATTGCCATTTCTGGTTTTCTGGTAGTTAATTGGAGACAAGAGTCATGGACTTTCCTGCCTGGGCTGGCTTTGAATTGTGATCTCAGCCTCCTGAGTAGCTAGGATTACAGGCGCAAGCCACCAGTGCTGGGCGATGATTTGATTTTTTAACAGTGTTGGCCACATAGTCCTGTAGTCAGTTGTATAATGGTATTACTATCATGCATTTCTTCCACTTGAACCAAACTCTAGCACTGAATTATTTCACTTTCTGAAATATTGTCAGAAAAGACCGTCTCAGACCCCTGGAGACTCTCACCCTCTGGAGGACCAAGGTTGACTAATTCGCTTAAACCAGATGCAAAGTGGACCAACTCTACTAGAGCTATTTGGCTCCATTTTTTTTTTTTTTCATTGCATAGTAATCTCAGCGAGGTTTAAGTAGAAACTCTTATCCCAAGTAAGGAAATTCTTCTGGACTTTAAGACAGTTTATTTAAACTCCTAGGTGATTTCCTTACTAGCAACTAATTTTTTTTTATCATCTGTGTTTTAGGAACTACATAAGCACCTTCAAACTTATCTTCTTTTCTTTCTTCTTCCTCCCATTGATAAAGACCAGGTAGGGGAGCAGTAGTTTTGTTACCTTCTTAGAAAGAATACATTTCAGTTATGGATCTTTTCCTCCTTTCTCCCCTTGATTCTCCCCCCTTCCTCTCCTATTCCCTCCCCCCCTTTTTTCCTGAGTACCTCTTTGGCATTCAGATAACAGCAAAGAAGCTTTGAGATAGATTTACTAGACTAGTCAATAAACAAGTATTGCACACCTGTTACTGCCGAGTCATGTGCCGATAGATGTGTTCATGATTCCAGTTTTGTACTGCCACTATGCAAGTTCCTGTCACCTCCTTAAAGCATTGTTCGAGGGCAGAGACCACGTCGTAATTATTTCTGAATTTACTTATTCACAGAGCCTTTTCCTCCCTCCTTCCTTGCCCACCCAGAATCGTTTTGAAAACTCAAAAGTCAGCGAGGCAAGAACCAAGCCTTCGATATCTGGAAAAGAACTTTGAGTCCTTGCTTTAATAAGGTGTTCTCTGCCATGCCATTCACTCCCTGGATACTTCTAAAATGACAATGTAACCTGTAAGTACAGCACCCAGAGAGGAAATCAACAGCAAATTAAAAAGTGATTAGTGAGCTTTTAGGCAGAGAAGGTCAAAGGGATTATTTTGGACTTCAAACTTTTCAGCTTTCAGGGCTATATTCAGTTACAAAATTACATCTCTGAATTATTTGTGCAGGTGGCAGCTGTCAGATTTGAAGAAGGTTTCTGTATTTTACAAAAGGAACATTGACAGGGCTGGGAATGGGGACTGGGCTCCTGGGGTAAGAGTTGCCTTCTCCACAGGACTCCAGCTTGCCCAGTGCAAGTCTTTGACAGTCTTTGCTGAGCTGATACAACCCTGTCCAGGTTAGTCCAGTGACCTTATTGAGGAATCCAGTTAAACCACTTGCCTTGGCATCATGTAAACAAGAGAATGGTAGATTTTTTTCCCCTTCTTCTCAGCATTGGAAGGGAGACGATCTAAGTTTTGTTAAATGTCTAACCTATGAAATTTCATCCTCGTCCCTCTTGTGAGTGGATATTGGTGTCTCTTTTAATAGTTGAGGTTCAGAGCAGTTAAGCAACTTGCTGCAGATCACATAGATTATAAGTGGCAAAACTGGTTTTTCAAATTCAGGTCTGAGTTACTTTCTTAAGATCTCTAATCTTTCTCTTACTTGGCACTTTTCTTTTGGATAGTGCTTCCCCAGAGGATCTTAGCAGATGGCTGAGGGATGCTGAAATGGATCCTTTAGCCCTCAGAGCAGCTGGATCACTGGGGGTGACTTCCTCTACCTCTCAAGAGCCCGATAGAGTATTTTTCTAATAGTTTCAATACCAGAAAAAGGCTGAGAAACTGTCAGGATGAAGGATTTTGAAGGCCATCCCAACCTAACCACCTATCCTTCATTCATGTGGCAATATGTTGTTTGGAGAGAATAGGTTAGGATATAACTGGTTAGGAGAAATAATGAGATAAACAGGTCAGTTCATAGAGGGTACCTGGTGGGGAGACAGATCTTCTGAATTCTGGGTTGTTTCCTAAACATTTGTTCAATATACCTTTGTTGAGCACCCATAGCAGCCACTATATGCTAGAAAATTTTCTTTGTGCTGGGGATACAGAGATGAATAACATGAATCCTTTCCTGAAATGACTCAGCTAGTGAGTGCAGCAGGCTTACAAGAAAGGAATAATTGCACGAAGTGATTATATCTAAGATGTCATGAGGTTTCAAACATTATATCTTATTATTGTATGAGCCTAACACCATTATAAATAAGGTTTGTGATGTCAGCAAGTAGCTGATGGGTTTTAATTCCATTCACTTGGCTTTAACTCTTTAGGATTAATGAGCTTCTAGAGGAGGAGGCGGTTTTTGTTGTTGTTGTTGTTTTTCTTTTAGGTAACTACTGCTTTTAAAAATAGAACTCAGATAATACTACTTTGTAACACCTAGACAGGTTTTAAGTTATGTCTGCCTAGGTCCTCTGAAGCATAACCTTGTAATTTGTCAGGATACATATTGTTTATCTAGCCAGTAAGCAGGAATTCCTGCTAGCCCATTCGACTCATGGGCATCTGTGCCGAAGCTTTTGTAGGTGCACAACACTTGTCTTCAGATCCTTCTTCCTGCTACTTACTGGCTGATCATGAGCAATTCATGTAGCTTCTGAGCTTCCACTTGTTCAGCTATGCCCTGCACTTCTGACTTGATGTAATCCTTAGCCTTATAATTGAAAACATAAAGGACTCATCTTTGCTTAAGAATAAGACACATACATAAACACAGCACACACAAATTCATATATCTCATGTGGCCACTACTTACTATAGAAGGTAGTGATGGGCTGGGAAGGTGGCTCAGTGGTAGAGTGCTTGCCTTGCATGCCTGAGGCCCTGGGTTCGATTCCTTAGCACCACATAAGCAAAAAAGAAAAAAGCCGGAAGTGGGGCTGTGGCTCAATTGGTAGAGCGCTAGTCTTGAGCTGAAGAGCTGAGGGACAGCACCCAAGCCCAGAGTTCAGGCCCCACGACCAGACCCTCCCCCCCCCCCCCCCAAAAAAAAAAAGTTGGCAGCTAAATGAGATGTCAGCTAATACACAGTGTCAGGGACACAATGAATATTGGTGGTCCCTGGAGAGCGTGTGTAAAGTCAGAGGAATGCAGCCATGTTCCATGGCCCTTACTATTACATGCAGTGAAGTGCGCTTAAGAAGCTAGAAATTGGGCAGGTAATGAGTGCTTGCCTAGCATGCATGAAGCCCTTGGTTTGATTCTTCAGTACCACATAAACAGAAAAGACCAGAACTGGCACTGTGGCTCAAGTGGTAGAATGCTAGACTTGAGCAAAAGAAGCTCAGGAACAGTGCCCAGGCCCTGAGTTCAAGCCCCAAGTCTGGCAGAAAAAAGAAGAAGAACAAGAAGCAGCAGCAGCAACAGCTAGAAATCTCAACCTTATTTGAGACTGCCTATTATTAAATTTAATATGGATGTTGTAGACATTACCTTGCAGAATGTCAAATGTGATGTGTACTTGAGAGCTCTGAATTGCTAGTACACATAGTAGGAGTCTTTCAGTGCCCTAGCTCCTACAGCCATACTGTGAAGGAATACTGGGTTCAGAAGAAAGACAGACGCCCAGGCTGGATCTGTGGACGTTAGGGTTAGACAGTTCCATCTGATGTCCTGTTTACTCTTATCAGTAAAGTAGACACACAGAAATTACAGCCTGCGGAACCCTTGGTTCTCAGCTATATGCTAGCAGTTAACTTAAAGGATTGTTTTGAGAATCGAATCAGTTAATACAGTCAAAGCTCTCAACATGCATTTACATTACATAAATGTAAACATATTCCCATTCGTATTTTAAGAAGCCGTTGAGAGGACAGAGGTATTGGAAAGTACTTCGCTTCACCTAAGGCAGAGGGATTGCAGTTCCTATTTGTCTGGGGGTTGGACTGCATTTTACTGGAAATAAAATACCTCATTTGCGACATATATGAGAATGACAAAAGAAGTATGTGAGGAGCTCTCTCAGTGGAAGGAAGGAATGAACCATTAATGGCTGGTCAGTTTGTTTTATTAGCAGGTAAATGTGTCAGCCCTTTAAAATCCAAGGTCAAAACACCCAGCCTTGGAGGTTTTAAGAAAGCTGTTGTTAATTAATTTAAAGAAAAAGGGGTTTGGGATCTAGCCCAGGAGCTACACAGCCCTTGACTACCATGTACAAGGCCCAGAGTTCCATCCCAGTACTGGAAAGAAAGGAAAAAGAGGGGAAGTTGGATTGGGAGGGAGAACCTAAGAGTTCCCAAATATGAGAAGTCAAATGCAGGGTAGCCACTTGCTCACCTTTGTGTTTCTATTCCTTAATTCTGGTGCCCAATAATCAATACAGATTGTTGACCTCACCTAAAGACCATGCACTTGAGATCAGGAAACACAGTCATCAAAACTAGATCTACAGTCAGTTCTTCATTTCTACTGTATAGTTGCTTTTAGTTCCAACAGTCTTTTTTTTTTTAAATGAAGAAAGGGCTTGAACTTTCTAGCATTGAAGAATGAGCATTTGTCAGGGAAAACCTCTAGACCTAGAATATTCCAGGTTCATACCAGCCAACAGCAAGTGTTTTTCATGGCAGCCTATTTGAAAGGTGAAGAAATGCCTTCATAGTAAACTTAGTTTGTCCCATCTGGATTATGTCCAGTTGAAAAATCTGGACAAATATCATAAACCAAGGAGAGTTTGCACACTTCGAAGACCAGTAGCAATTAATTACTTTAAATAGAAACACAGTCACTTACAAGCAACATAAATATTTGTATGTTGAACCTCTAAGTAACAGTTAGGTTGACCATTCTGACCTTAAGTGATTAAAAAAAAAAGCAACCTCAATTGATCATATTTTAACAAGGAATACATTTATAAAAGAAAGGGTCAGGTCAGGGAGGAAAGAGCAGACCTGGATTCAAATTCCAATGACCCATTTACTCAGTGGAGATGCTTGGTTACAGATCTTCTGGTCTCTATTTTCCATGGAGTATAAATAAAAATAATAACTTTTCATCATTACTGTGGAGATTAGATAAAATGATTTCCAAAATAGGCTCTAAACCTCCTTAAAAGTAGAACTGAAATGTCTTCTGTCTGTATTTCAGATTGTGACATTTGCTAACGGTATGTTTCAGACATGCTACTTGACATTTCCAATTCTCAGTTATCATTATTTATAAAAATAGGTAGAATGGCCCCCACTTGTGACTCTGTACAGTAATAAGATGCATGAAGTTCTTGACCCAGAGTCTTTCTAGCTTTTTTGCCATGGGCAGTTATGCTATTCCATCTACATCTGATACGTATTCTATGTCCCTTATTATTTTGTGGGTAGATATATAGGCTTTCAGTAGATGTTGCTTTCATTATTACTCTCAAAGATCCTAATCTTTGCTTATTATAAGATAACTACAGATTGGTTTAAGTGGAAAATTGGACAACTTTTGACAAAGACACTGGAAGAACTTGGTATACAGGAAAGGTGGGATACCCTGCTAGGCCACCCCTATCCCCACCATCCCATATTCTGAATTTTGGTCATGTGAACAGTGCTGTCATTTCTCCTTCATCTTCCCACTCCCACTCTCCTCACTTCACCAAGGGTTTTCCAAAAAGTACTTTGAGAGGAAGAGCCTGTGTTTAATTTTGTACAAATATGAGCCATGGCTGCAGGGAGCAGGCTTTGGGGCTAGGTCACTCTGCTAACACTTCCCACATGATTTGATCAATGGGTGGGCCACGAAAACTTATCCTGTGTTTTTTTACACCCCACCCCCAAACCACCCAACCTGCCTAACTGTTAGTTTTTCAAAGCCAGTGAAGTTTCAAAGGGCTGAACCCAACACAGGGGCCTTTCTTCTTGCTTTCATTTTTTGCCCATTAAGTGTTTGTCAGTGAGTTCGTGTTTCGCCTCCTCTGTAGCCATTTATACATCCCAAGAGGTCCCTAGAGGTTTAGGAAGTTAATTGATCCTTGATTAAAAGGAGGAGAAATGCTTAAGTCTGTACTAGAATCACTACTTTATTCTTGGCTATGTGTTGCCAAAAGCTTGTAATGCATATTTTATTATCAATAAATCTAAATTCCAGGATATTGGTTTCAGAGTTTTGATTAAATTAGATACGTGTGTATCTAATTAGCATGTGTGTGGTACATGGTGAATGTTTGGTGAACATTAGTGGCCTTGACTGTTCCAAAAGGATTCCCCCCCCACCCCTGCCCTGAGGAGTCCATGGACTTACTGAGCTTCCAATAATTTAATAATTCTCCTAGGTGCTTCATTCTCTCTGTCAAGTGATTCATTTTAGAAAACACCCAAGCTTTAAGTGTCAGGTTATTTGAACCTCATCCAAACCCACCGTTTACTTGCATAGTGACTCTAGAAAGTTACTTTAATCCCTTTGAACCAAAGCATGGCTTAACATATTAGTCTTTGTTGTTGGTAGTGGTGGTAGTTGTGGGGCTTGAACTTGGAGCTGGGTGCTGTCTCTGAGCTTTTCATTCAAGGCTAGCACTCTACTCCTTTAAGCCACACTGCACCACTTTGGGTTTTCTGGTAGTTAATTGGAGATAGGAGTCTCAGGAACTTCAATGCTTGGACTGGCTTTGAACCACAATCCTCAAATCTTTTTCCTGAGTAGCTAGGATTATAGGCATGAGCCACTGTCTGGCCGGCTAACATTAGTTCTTATGACTTTTTCTCTATGAGCATTAAGAGATAGGACTTAGTCTTTTTCATGTCAGTATCCCTCCCAGTCAATGCCTAGAACATAGTAGGTAGCCAGGTTATTGGATGGATCATAATAGTTTAGAGATCTTGACACAATTTGGGTACATAATAGTTGTTTAGTAAATGCTAGCTGTTAGTCTTTGTGTTGTTGTACCCTTTTTGCCATTCATTGCTTGGCTATCTCTTCTGTCATTGTAGCAAAATTTAACATTCATTTCTATAATAGATGTCAGCTTTGTGACCACTAGTACTGAAACCCTTAAACGGAAATGATTTTTTTTTTCATAGAGGTATATAGTCTGTGGGTCCCAGAAACTTCCCTTATTCATGGAAAGTTCAATCCAAGCCTTCTATCCCCTCCCCCCATGGGCTACCTTTAGTGTCCCTGGAAGAGTTGTCTGCTTTCATTACCCTCTGCACAAATGTCTGTTATCACAGGAGTGACATTTCAGTGTACCCGTGCTGCGACATCTGCACAACTCTGTGATCTTCAAGGCTGGGGTTATGATGTCTTTGCCTGTAGCATCTGTCTGTTGCTAGTTTTCTAGCGAGAAAATAGTAAATGTGTAGGATGGTATGTAAGATGGATCTATAAAATGGAGATCCTGCTTTGGATCTTTTTTCTCTGTGCTGTGCAGACGAAAAGCAAGGTCCTTTGTTTCTTGAGCTGCCCAGTTAGGGTAATGTTTGTGAATTTTTATGGCGGGAGGGAAATCTGAGGTTAGACTCTCCCTGGAGCAAAGTCAAAATTTGACTGGCACCCATCCTACCCCCTCCCCCACCCCTAATAATACCACAAGTTAGTAGGGAAGACAGAAAAAGCCATTGGGTTTCTAAATGCTATCTACATGCCTTTCAAGAAAATAAACAAGAGTGTTCAGATTCAATTTCTTGTCTGTTTGTGGTCATCAGCCACATAATCAGAATCGGAAACTCTCCCCAAGTCATAGGCAAAGAAAGAAGAAAAAGGATTTGGATCATTCCCAGTTTCAAGAGGGCACAGAACTGGCCAGACAGATTTTCTTTCCTAAGCCATCACTGTGGGACCTTTTTCTCTTCCCTCAGAACATTTAGTGAGTATCCACAGTGTCTCTTAGCCTCTTTTTGCCCAGTGATGCTTCCTTGAATTTCTTCCAAGCTTCAGACACTGATGGACGATTTGAGCCTTCCTGAACTGGATTATAAGCTCCTTGAGAGCAAGGCTTGGGTCATCTTTGTTTGCTTGTACTTAGAAGAATGTATTAAAGAGTGAATAATGTTTGTTGAATAAACAAATGAATAAGTATACCAAAGTCTTAGATCATCCCAACAATACTGAAATTAGGCCTCTTCTCACAGAAAGATAAGAAAGGAATCTTGGGGAGATGTGAAATGAGTTAAGTCAAATCGTTGTGGAGCAGAACTGAGATCATTAGCCAAGTTCTAACTCTAAAGCTCTTTTATATGTATTTTATTGTCCTTAGAAACATATGTTTTACAGGCCTATCCTGTGAACACTATTAAATATAGAAGCCGGAGGCCTGAGTGTTACACAAATGTCAGGCACCCAAAGTCTGTTCCTCTCCTGAGTTTATTAGCCACCCATTGGCCCCCAGTACCTCAGAGACTACAGCCCAGCTCCGACTCAAAGCTCAACAATTTTTTTTTATCACAATTCATGGAACTTTAAAAGCAGACTATTAATATCATAGAGTTTGGCTTCTCTTATACTTTTCATAGCCAACTTGGTTGCATTTTGAAATGTTTAGGCTGTGAAATTGAAGATGATTTTGGCCCAGAGGATGTCTCTTCTAGGCCCCTAACCTCAAAGATCACCAGACTTCTGTCCCTTCAAAGCAGAACCCTGATTCATGGCTTCCCTGCCCCCTCTACTCCAATGGTGGGGGCAGAGTTTCAAAAGCCAGTGGTTATTGCCTTTTAGGTCCCCTCTGTGTTTACTTTGAGAAGGTCAGGCACAATGCTGTGGTGTGTTGCTGTTCTTTCTTTTCAAAGCACCAGTATGAATTTGATAAAGTAAATTGTTGTTCTAGCAGGAAGCAGTTAGGGGGTCACAAAATAAATAGCCGTAGAATTCAAATAAATCCAAAGAATAAAACCAAATAAATCCATGTGCGTAGGAACAGTGATAGATAAATACACTTTTTAGAAAGTGAGCATTTTTATCGCTGCTGGTCTGGACCAAAGTAATTGAAAAATTGTGGAGTTCATGGTACATTTTTTTTTTTTAAGAGGCAGTCTGGGGTTTTGAGCAACGTGACATGAATTTAATTCTTTTCAAAAAACATGAAAATGGAATTTTATCTTTTATGGAAGCACTTATCTTGGTTCCCTCCCCCCCCCCCCACACACACACAAGCTAATGAATTTCATATTTGTTGGAAACCAATTTCAAAAGTGAAATGAGAGATTTAGGTACTTTCATGGAGAGAAAACTAAAAAGCCCTGAAATGAGTAAAACATTCTAAGTCTCTGTTCTTTTTCTCTTAAAGATAGGAGAGGGCTTGAATGAGCCTTTCAAACGACCTCCAAGGATTATTTCAAGACTCAATGCAAAAAAAAACATGGATAAAAATTTTAACACTTTGTTGGTTCACCAATTTTCAGATCTTTCCTGTTCTTGAGATTTAGTAAAATATCAAGTGGCATCATTGGAGCCTGTTGTTGACCTTAAATATTAGGGAAGCAAGCAGGTTAGGGAATAGCCTGAACCAGATTTCTTGAGGGCAGAGACTGCAGTGGGGGAGAGGGGGTGCAGAGGGAGGTAAACAGGGCTTGCAGCAAGCTGTAGAGGAGAGGTTCAGGTCCAGTGAGCTTCTGCAATCAGCCTTAGAGACCTCATCTTTCCCTGGGTAATGGGGAGCTGTTGAAGGCTCCTTAGCAAAGCAGTAGCAAGCTCATCCTTCAGGAAGTAAACTGGTGGATATATGCAAGAGGCCTTGGAGACTAAGAAACCTATTAGGAGGTTTTTATCGAAGTGTCTGGGCATGTGCCTTTTTTTGCTTTATGGTTCAGAGGGACATCTGGGCAGGCAATGAAATCCATTAGCCATTAGGCCTTTCGGGAGAATGGCATCTGAGCTGGCTGGGCCACTGATCACCAGCTGCAGCTGAACAGGCTGCCTGGTGCTCCCTCTGCCCTTGGGCTCCCAGCCAGGTCTGCAGGCCACAGGGCTCAGCTTGGTTCTGCTCAGTCTTGTCCATGACTGATCAGTGAAAGTGGTACTGCACTGGGTGTCTTATATGCATTCATCTAGTAACTAAGTGCCACAACTGATTTTACTATAGGGAAAGAGGATCACGGAGATGAACTGAGAAAAGGGATCATGCCACTAGGAAGTGGTGGATCCAGGATTCTACTCTGGTTATCTGACTGAAGGCCTGCCCTACTCTACTCCACGCAGCCTGGCCCAAAGATGGGCTTCTCCCAGAGAAATGCTTAGGACCTAACAAATGAGTGTCTTTGGGCTGGGAAGGTGGCTCAGTGGTAGAGGGCTTGCCTTGCATGCCTGAGGCCATGGGTTCAATTCCTCAGCACCACATAAGCAAAAAGAAAAAAGCCGGAAGTGGCGCTGTGGCTCAAGTGGTAGAGCGCTAGCCTTGAGCTGAAGAGCTGAGGGACAGCGCCCAGGCCCAGAGTTCAGGCCCCATGACCAGACCCAAAAAAAAAACCAACCAAACAAACAAACAAATGAGCGTCTTTGAAGATATAAGGGGCCATACGAGTCAGTATTCCAAACTATGACAGTTACTGGATTTTCATTTTTCCCTTCCTCTTACCTCCTGGGCAAGAATAAAGCATGATACCACTCTCCGCCCAGGCCATGGCAGGATGGAATGGCGATGCCAGCAGTAAAGGCTGTAGGTGACTACAAATGGAAGGAATTCCTCTGACTGTCAGTGTTATTTGGGGTGGTCTTTGCTGTAGGCTTTCCTTCCCTAGCTTCCTTGCATTGACGTTTTCCTGTTTCCTCTTCCCCTGGTTCCAGCGGCCCTGCCCTTCCTCATCATTGAGACCAGCACCATCAAGCCTTACCGCCGAGGGTTTTACTGCAATGACGAGAGCATCAAGTACCCTCTGAAAGTCAATGAGACCATAAATGACGCCGTGCTCTGCGCCGTGGGCATTGTCATCGCCATTCTTGCCGTAAGTGTCTGAGAGCTGCCAGACTGATCCTATCTGATTCCCTTCTGTGTTCTGAAATCTCAGCCAGCAGAGAGTGGTACCAAGTGGCCAGTAATTACTCCAAGCAGAAACCAACAAAGCAGCAGGCTTGTCCCGAGTAGAAATGGATCAGACATTATTGATTAAAACCATTTACTTACAGATAAGCAGTGCTCTTCTCAAATATCCTCACAACAATCCACTGAAGTCTAAATATTGTTCCTCTCTTTCTTCTAGAATTTAAGAAACAAGGTCCATAGGGTAAGACTATTTTTTGCCTAAGATCACTTAGTTAACAAGTTGTAGAGTTGAGATCTGAACCTCTACTGTGCTATAAAGTTGAGCCCCCAACATGAGAAATACGTTGTTAGCTCTTCCAGGTATTATCTGTGTTTTTGCCAGTCCTTGGCTGAGCTTCAATGACAATAACCATGCCACTAATGTCCTATGGCATATTGTGCTGTGCCCAGTGGCTGTGGTGGCAAAGGAAATGAGACTTGGAATCCAGAGAAATGGGTTCTAGACCTGCCCCTCCACAGGTCTTTGACACATGCCTGTCTTACTTCACAGTGTTGTAATAAAATGCAAAAGGCTCATGAATATTGAAATATGCAAAACTCTTAATTGCTCAGCAAACCACTCACATGCAGGTATAAAAGTCCAGATTGAAATGCCCAGGGCTTCCCTTCACAGGGTTCAGCCCTCACTGAGGATATTGCAAGCCTGTTCTGTGGACTTCGATGTTCAGAATTATTCTGAGCCATGGAAGCCTATTGAGAATTTGGGTGTGGCCTACCTGGGTCTTCTGTGGAAGGTCACCACCCTCTTTTAGTGTATCTATTTGAGGCACAAGAGGGGTGGGTAGTTGAAAGCTGAACTGGTCACTTATGAGCCTTCCGTTTTCACAGCTGTCCTTTCTAGCCCTACAGTATTTTCTAAGTTTGTTCACTGCCCTTAAACCCCTGCCATGTGGGTGAAAGGGCAGAGAACAAACTTAGAAAATTCTCCCTTGTAGATGTGTAGATTGCCTTTCTGTAGAGCAGTGCCTGGACATTTCTCTTTAGCCTGCATTAGGAGTAAGGCAGTTAATATTAAGAACACTAGATATGGCCAGGCTCCTACCTGGAATCCCAGTTATTTGAGAGGCATAGACAGGAAAATCATGGTTCAAGACTAGCCTAAGAAAAAAGTTAGCAAACCCTATCTCAAAGAACAAATCAGTATAGGTAGAAGAGTATAAGTAGAAGGATTGAGGTCTGAGGCTAGCACAAAAGTAAAAATCACAGGACCTTTTTCTAAGAAAATAACTAAAACCAAAAGGGCTAGAGATGTGGTCTAAGTGGTAGAGTTCTTATAAGAGGTACTGAGTTTAAACTCCAGTACTAAGAAAAACCAAACAAACAAAAATACTAAACATGAGATGTGCACTATTATCCTTATTATATAGATGGAAAAATCTAAAACACAAGGGGAATAACTGACATGCTCAGAGTGTACAGCTCATAAAAACTGGGGATCAAGCCTATGCCTGGTTTATTTCAAAACCCCCTTTTCATCTTGCAGCCTTATGTTTCAGGATGACTAACCTATCCAGATGAATTGCTCAAGGGGATAGGCAGTTAGCTTATCTTCCCTACTCTGGGCCACATCTTAGCTGAAAGTATGTGAACCACACTGCATGTAGCTATTTTTTTTCTTTTTTTCCTGACTTGCTCGCTCTGGGGGTTACTTATAAACTTTGAGACCCTCTTTGTTTTTTAATAACATCGTAAACCAGGCACACAGTCAACAGTTTGAATTTGGGGAGCTAGAAGGAGAGGTAGTAGAATTCTTTCCAACCTTTTAAAGAAAAACAGTTCATTTGGCAACTGTCGTTCTTAAAGGTGGACTAAAGAACTTTGTGTGGGGAAAAAAAAACTGAAAAGTGAAGTCTAATTTTACTATTTGCTCAAAATTGAGAGTTACAGGATTGAGTTCTCTAGGAAAAATGTTTTTTTCTAACAAAGGCATTTGTTGTGGGAGGCAAATAATTGCACAGTATCTTGTGCTAAGGTTTGGACAGGTGTTTTTGGCAGCCAGAAGATCCCTTAGTTGAATACATGAAGGAGCACAATTTAACCTAGGAGTACAGTAAGGGGAGAAGAGCCTGGGGACAAGTTGGCCATCCTCTGCTCTCTCTCCACATGGCATTATTCCTGGCTTGCCTGACAGCCTCCAGGTACAGCCTGGTGGATTAAGCACCATTCTCAAAGTGAATTTGGTGAATTGTTGGTCTCTGTAATCCTCACTTATTTCATTTGTGAAATGGGAACGGTGTTAACCATCCCACAAGGACATGGTTTGTAGGGATCAAAGTAAGTGAGGTGTGGAAACACAGGCTGCAGCAGTGAGCTACATAGAACAAGCAGATCTTAATGACAGGAGTGGTTCTGGGTCTCTCCTTTGGCACCGGGATGAGCAAAGGAAATGTTACAGGGGTTCCTTTGAGAGCTGTGCTTTTCTCCTAATCCTTCCTTCCATCAGGTGCACTCAGGGTTCAACAGCTCTGCCCGGCTGCCTATCCAGGCCAGTATGTGTCCCCTACAGAGGTGCCAGCAAATCTGTTGTTCTCAAGAGCTTAGTTCCCACCTCTTTCTGCATGTCATGTTGATGTTTTAATTAAAATGCTCCCTGAATGCTGAGGTTTTCTTGAAACAGTCGTGGGGCTGGTTAAGGAACCATGTTGCTTTTTTCCACCCATACAAGGTCAGCAAAATAGGTTTAGCTGCAGCCTTACTAATTCAGGGAATCCAGTCACAAAAATATACCACAATCTTGCAGTCTTTGAGTTGTAGGCCTGGAAATTTTGTAGACCATGTTCACCGAAATGAAAATTCCCAAGAACTCATTATTCTTACTGTCTAGGGTTAGTTTCAGATAAGAGTCATCTGCTCTGAGCTCGTCTGCTATTGACTGAGTCTCGTTCATTGAGCCTCAGTAGTCTCATCAGTTAAATGGAGAGAGTATGTCTACTTGTTAGAGCATACATATATCAACTAACTCAGCTCCTGATACAATAAATATTGATTCTTTTCGTTACAAATCAACATGAAGAGTCAAAAAAAAAAAAATTGAGTCAACTTAGCCATGACTGTATCTGACAAGAATAAAGTCAGGAAGAAACCCAGCCCCTGGCTATATGGGTGTTATTCTCTCCCCTGACATCCAAAGCCTCTTAGTTTCCTTTGCTGTAGAACTTTTACTGAAATGCAATGACAGCTAGGGGCGTGTGCTACTGAGGTTGATTAGTCTGCTCACCTGCCATAGCTACTGAGCAGACCACGAGTACTGCTTCATGGGAAAACATAAAACAGAGACCTCTCTTGGTCTCTGAATACCTCACTGGTTGCTCAATGTGTAGATGCTCTGCACTTTGCCAATCACAACATCACCATATCTCCCATTTTCCCATCTGGACTGGCTGCCGTGAAGAGCCTGGCTGCCTTCACCCAGAATCAGCAGGTGACAGAGCTGGAAATTGTATCCATTTGCTACTGGCTTCCCTGGGCTTTCTTCTGCTGAATTTCAGGGTTTTTTTCTGCTGAATTTCAGGTTCCTTTGAAATGGCAAGAGAAGCCCTTGGTCCAGTTTGGACAGTCCCCACAACAAAGAAATGGAGTGAAGGTGAAGGAGAGCAGGGCGGCTTAGAGATGCAAATCATCAAAAGTTATAGAGAAAGCAGGCACCTTTCTGTGGCAGAACTTATGGAAAAACCTGGTCATTTTGACCAGTTTTTCAGATGTATCTCAGGTTTTGGAATTATAGCATAATAGGAATTCCTTCCAAATCCACAAAGCAATGGTTCCTAGCCCTGCCTTTGCAAAGGCTTAATGACTCTAACAGCGGTGAGATTAGCAGTTTACAGTAAAATAGCCTCTCCTATCTAGGCCGCTTTTTGCTTGCACCTTGAGCTATCTTAGAAAGTGTGTTATGGGGCGAAGATTTTCATATAGCAAAAATCCCCAATATTTTTTAATAAACATAGGCTTAGTGCTTGCCTTAGCCAGATACCAAAAGGAGTTTACCAAGGTTCTTAATCTGTAGGAATTGACACATGAGCAAATCCTCTCTAGCCTTGGAGGAGCTGCTTCCCTTCCAAGACCCCACTAGAATCTACCCCTGTAATAATATTCCGAAGTGAAGAAACAGCTTAGACCTTGGCATCATCTGACTCAAGTTCATGTCCCAGCTTCTGTGCTCCCTTGTTTTTATTTCTTTTTTAACGTGTCCTAGCAAACCACTAAACCCTTAAGAGCTACAGTTTCTTGTTTAAACTGGTGGCCATGGGCTTGTGCTATTCTTCAGATAAAGTGATAATTATGTCTGTGATTCGTGAGAGTCATGCTGGTCATCTGTGTGATGATGTTGCCTCATTCAGAGAGTGACCTTTTTAGGTACCTTCTCCTATGTGTCCCTGGGAGTCATCCTTGGGAGGCGGACTGTGAGAAATGAGAGACCTCTGGGGTTCAAGGAAATTCAGAGATTCTCCCAGAACTGGCAAGTCCAGATCAGAGGTCCTCTGATTCTGAAACCAAGGTTGTTTTTTTTTTAGTAACGGTAACTCTGCAGTCTGACTTCCTTCCATAGCTACTTATCAGGCAGCCCTGGGATGCCAGCTGTGGGGGACACAACAATGATCCCAGGCCAACGGACTCTTCCTCCTCTGGTGCAGTGAACTACCAACACCTGCTCCATCTCAAGTGGGCAAGTTGGCACCTTTAACACACACTGCCTTGTAATGGGGATCCTGTCCAGGTTTTGTCTCCCCAGCTAAAAGGCAAGTTCCTAGGAGACAGAGGCCAAGTTTTCTCCCCTGACACATGGTAGATATTAATTACACACCAAGAAGACATCTTCAGGAAGCTTTTCTTGGATGCTTTCTCTCCCCATCTTCCAAAGGTCCCTAAGAACTCTGGGCCCACCTCTGTCCTTGAGATTCCCATGCTGATGATCTTGCTGTTTATTTGTCTGTTTCACACCTGTCCTGTTAGCTGTACAGGGTAGGAATAGATCTGATTCAATTTGTTATTGCTGTGTCAAACATATTTTGGCCATGGTGCCGAATATATGTTTGTTAAAATCACCAGAGAGGCCTTATGCTATAGGCATAAAATCAAACTCACGAAGGCCAGAAGATGTTCAAGAATCTACAGACCAGGAAAAAGTATCGTATTTGTGTCTCTAAAATCATAACTATTCTCCATGTGGTACATGGGAACACACTCTGTACCACATGCAAATTTCTTGCTGGAGAGACAAGAAGAAGAGCTCAATACCTCCAGGACTTGTTTATTCAGTATCAGGCTTCAGTTTGCCCACATCTGGACTTCATTAGTTCTCCCCCCATCGACTCCTACCCCCATCTCTCTTTATCTACAAGAGCTCTGCCAAGAAAACAAGGTTCCCCAACATTGCTCCTCATTAAAGGTTAGTCAAGTTTTCAACTCCGCAAAAAAGTGAAGCCATGCTGGCCCAGCAGTGCGTTAGTGGGAGACCCAGTCCCTGAGTTTACAATCCGCTCCATCTGTGCAATTACCAAGACCACCAACAGAGAGGGGCCACATTAATCCTTCAGTTATGCTGTCCTCTGATCAGATGGCTGCAGAGTTCTTCAGAGACCTTTCTGTCTCTGGGGGATGGAGGCAGGGGGCATTCATTTGTGATTTCACAAACATGTGCTGCTGTGTGCTATCTAGGATTTTATTTATTCTCTGTCCCCATCATTCTGTAATCCCCAGAAGACAAGACTGACAGCAGGTGTTTTCTAATTACAGCCCTTAGGGTCCATGATTATGCAAAATGTATGTACCACAAAGGTGACAATAGTCTCCATCTTGAGAGGTAATTTTCAGGTGGCTGAGGAATCCATCTGTGCTTCACAGTGTGTACCAGGGATGAGTAGAGAACTTATAGGAACTATCTGATGGAGAAGAAGCGTATTAGTCTTATCTTCACTCCTCTTCTGCAGCTGCTGGAGGTAGACATTTACAGGGCAAGCAACTCACCAAAGCAAAGTGATTAGTCCAAGGTTACTATGTTGAATGCAGTGGAAAGCAGTAATGGAAACTCAGGTCTGTCCAGCTTTTAAAAACCCAGCGTTTTAATGGACATTTATTAAAAGCCTACAATGGGCTCAGTGTTATGTGGAGTGATCTTTATTTAGCTAGCTATAAAAGCTTTTAGTTCCCGGGCTTGGAAAGATGCATGTATGAAGACAAAGTGTCCAGGCTGCCAGACAAATGACCTCCTAAGATGACCAGGGTGCAGCAGTGGTGGTATGTGCTTTGGGTAGAAAGTGGCAGCCTGCTGTGCATAATTAGATGCTTGGTGAGTTCTTGTCTGTGTCACTGGAATATGGTGGTAGGTGCCATGGCTCTAAGCTGATGTATACAACACAGGTCTTGACCTTGCAGCTCATCGTATACAGGAGAAGTAATACAAATACACGACTGACTACACTTAGACTCTCTTGAGTGATTATCCAGAAAGTAAGTTAAGTGTCAGAGCAGTGTGCAGCCACAGATTTTAGGGAAGAGAGAGCTTCGAAGACAAAAACATGTCAAAACTTCCTATCCCTAGGATTTAGAAATAACCAGAGAGAAATGGTTCTCCATCATCAAGTGCTATAGATGGTGTGACGTGGGAATAAAGTTAAGGCTAGGCTATTTCCAACTCCAAAGACCACAGTGGAGATGGCTGCTGCTGCGTCCTCATTATCATCACCATCATTGTCCTTGTGTAGAGAGAATTTGCCCATGTAATTATTACAACAACCCTTAAACACATACTGGAATCAGCCGCATGTTTACAGAAAAGGAAACAGACTTAGAAAGCTCAGTTGTCTGAGACTAAGAAATGGAAGAACCAGACCTCTCCCTACCCAGCATTTACTTCGGTCACCACTTGAACTCTTCCCTGAGGGAGGGGTGGAGTTTTCCTCAGAGATTAGACATTCCAGGCCCAGGGGATTGATGCAACTAAAGGGAAAACTTTGCAACTCTGGTGTGTGGAAATGCACCACAGACTTGTTTGGCTGGAGAAGGAGGCCAAGACAGCTGACAAAGTTCAGGTATGAAAATGAGATCGAGGAAAGATTGTGGAGGTCTTTGCGTGCTGAGGAATGCTGATGAATTAGTTGCTAAACACCGACGGAACTATTTATTGGTTGATTGGTGGATTGTTTGATTGTATTACTAGAAATTGAGCCCAAGGCCTGGAATGTGATGCGCAAGAGCTCTACCACGTGAGCCATGTCTAGCCTTTGTAATTTGTTTGTATTTCATTGTTTGTGAGATCACTTTTACTTGGCCTATCTTCAATGGTTCTTCTACCTTCAACCTCCCCAATGAGGTTATTATAAATCATCATTTGAGTTTGGTCTTGTGAAGGAATGGATGTAGCCTGAACAATGCTGGTGGCAACGTAAGGGGAATAGAGTGGGGGGAAAGATGGAGATGAGAGACTTTGCTGTAGAAGAATGGACAGAATTTGATGACAGGAGGAGGAGGAGTCTAAGATTTCAGGTCTTTGGTTATACCTGGTACAGAAATAAGAGGAAGCTGGGTACCAGCAGCTCATGCCTGTAATCTAACTAATTACTCAGGAGGGTGGGGCCTGGAAGATTGAGTTTTAAAGCCAGCCTGGACAGAAAAGTCTCTAAGACTGCTCCAGGAGTGTGGCTCAAGGTGAGTAGAGCACCTTAAAGTAAGAAGACAGAGAGACAGAGTCAGAGGTAGGAGAGAGAAGCAAAGTTTGGGGTGGGAATAGAAATAATCTAGATATAATCTTAGGTTTGATTTGTTTGACATGTGTATGGCAGAAGCATTGTGTCTATTTGGGAGATGCAGCAGAAGACTGGAACAGAACTGGGAGGAGAGCTGTCCTTTGCAGAGGTCATCTTATTGGAGCTGGTAATTAAGGCTATTCAAGCAGCTAAAGTCACTGCAGAAAATCACTGATCCAACTCTAGGGAAGACCCCTATTTACTGAGTAGAAGCCAGATGTGGAATCAAAAATGTGGGAAAAAAATGTTTAGAACTAGGGGGGAAAAAAGGATGATGTCTCAAGAAAACCTGGCATCTATATCACATCAACCAGGAGTGAGAGGTTGGCCATGGACAGTGCTACGAAAAGAACTGCCAGGAGACTCTTGTGCACCCTGATAGACCTGGTCTAGTTTTCTAGGCCTGTGGCCATGCAGTAATGATGCCTCCTGCTTCAAATTATCTTCTTCATAAAGCCTGTGGGCACTGTGGATTCCAACCATAAATAGCTTCCGTGGCTTCTTTGCCAGCCATATCTGAGATGTCAGTCTTCTACCCATAGAGTCCAGTACCTCTACTGGTGACCTTGGACGGATTTATGTTACCTTGTTACCTTGTCCAGGCAGAGAGTGACTGATCTTCTGCCAAAATGCTGAAGATAGCCAAGTGAGAGAAGAACCAAAGGTTAAATTCTTAATCACTTCTTCCTGCTTAATAAAGAGACTTCACTTCATTGCAGCTGTTGAAGCTTCAGAAAATAGATCGCTACACTTCTGTTTCCATCCTTAGGATCAGGATCCAGATAGGCGCATATATATATAATATATTATATATAATAATGTATTATATAATATAACATGTTATATAATATATTATATATTGTATATTTCTTTTCCCTTGGGACTCTGAATAAAAATGATTCTAATGCCTTATAGGATTACAGATGGGGGAGCTTATGCTCTAGGCACTGTCTGCCTGTCTCTGGGGATCCAGATACTGCTCCCTGCTGGGCTTAGAATAAGGAATTAGAACAATGAGACAAGGAGGTGGGCTTCAGGAACAGTGTTGTCAAGCTGTCATGACTGTTTTTGATGGAAGGTGGCAATGTGACCTTCACCACTCATTATGAAGAGTTGGTAATAACGGAACAGTTGATAGGATATTATGAGAAGGAAACAACACATGGTTGTAAAAGTGCTTTGTGCACTGTAGAGTGCTATGCAAATATTTTTATTAAGGCAGAACGGAACATAGGGAAGTCTATCCTTCCAGACTCACTAGGGAAAGATGAATCTTAGTCTCCGAAAGAGAGTTTGTTGGGATACAAGTTTTCCTGAGGTAATATATAAATAGTGTGGGATGTTTAAAATGAGATAAAACAATAAAGTGTGGCCCTTTCTGCCTTAGGTTTCTTTCCTTCTGTTATTCTGAGACATCGTCAGTGAAATGAGCAAACCAGCATCATCCCCACACAAGTTTTCTGCTTCTACACGGAGGGGTTTATTTCCCAAGTCTTCAATGTGGAATGTGCTCTTCCAAGGAGATCTTGGAAGAGATACTTGCTACAAAGTGTATGTTAGAATTTTGTTTTTCCTTTCTCCAATGGAAAGATTTGTTTTTTTAATCCACAGACTTTTTTTCAAGTTCCAGCCATTTTATGTGTCACCTATAGATTTCCCTGCAGTCCCACCACAGCAATATTATTAATCTGATATTATAGATAGAGGGGGGTAGGCCAGAGATGCACCTCGGCCTAGACAGGTGAAATCACTTGACTTAAGTTAATAGCTGGAATCTGATTTTTTTTTTTTTTTTTTTTTTATGGCCTTCAGCTGGATGCTTCTTTCTCTGTCTTATTTTCTATCCTTTCCAAAAAGTCAATCCAAATGTTTCTCCAAACGTTTTCTCTCCAGAACAGAGAAATATTGTGTAAATAGGTAGGCAGTTGCACTGTCTTTCCACCAGGAAGGGCAAGGAGACACCCCCCCCCCCCCAACCCCCCAGAGCACTGCGGCTGCTCACTAGCTCGGAGGCTAGGACTGTCCCCTTGTAGCTTAATTGCCATGCTTTCCTCTTTATGAGTTTCCAGACCCTGTGCCAAGCTCTTTAGAAAGCAGGTAGGGGAGAATTCTCTGCTTGCCTGGCAGCCTGCCATCACCCCCAGATCTGTCGCCAGCTGTTTCAGAGGGGGATCAACGTGGAAGGCATTTTTCTCAGCAGTGAAATTTACATATCAGAACCGTGCTGACTGAGGCAGAACTGCAGGCCCAGGGGGTGCGGAGGACACAGCCTTTGGAGGGGGCTGGAGAGGGAAAAGCTCATTTTATGGCCCAGGAATGAAAACATTGTGTGTAATGAATAAAGTCCGAAAGTAGTAAATCTGGGACTCCGGATCGAGGGGTGTAACTTGTGGGAGAACAATTCAGGACCTTGCCTCTCTTTTAGAGGTGCGGCTTTTGGGCTGTCTCTCAGCGCCTGAATCTCATTAAATGGCCTTTAAGGGTTAGGATTACAAGAAGCCAAGTCCGGCTGGTTCATAATGATGATTTATGGCTGTGTGGTCGACTCCTCGACCCTTCTGTACAAGGAGATGGAGAAAATACATAATTTGCTGCTCATTAACTCCAAAATCTGTCAAGGTTGCCCCAGAAGTCATGTGGTCCTGGAGTCATGTGTCTGCTAAATGGCTTCAGGCTGGAAAATACACAATTGCTATTCTACCATAAAATTTTAAAAAAAAGGTTTTACTAACAATGGTGAACCTGAGTGACAGAGTATCTGGACTCTGCTCATAACTGTCACTTCCTAGCTTTTTCCTTGTTGTCCTTCTGTTCTCCCCAGCTTTGGAATCCAAGTATAGAACTGGCTTATCAATTCTACATGAGACTAATAATGCATACATGAACTATAAAAAATATCCTTTTTTGTGTATGTGTGTGAGCCAGTGTTAGGGCTTGAACTCAAGGCCTAGCACTGTCTCTTAGCTTTTTCGCTCAAGGCTGGTCCTCTACCACTTCAACTGCAGCCCTGCTTTTTCTTTTTAGTGGTTAATTAGAGATAAGAGTCTCACGGACTTTCCTGCCAGAACATCCTAAGGTCAACACCAGCCATGTGAGGTATCATAAAGTGTTCTTTTTAACTCTTTATCTTCCCTTACAAAGAAGGGAGGATTTCAATTCACCTTGTATTATTTAAAGGTGACATTACTGATGGTGGCTATTTTAGAGGGAGGGAGATTAAGGGTTTAAGAGTCATTGCATTATAATCAAACCCTTTCTTATAGACTGAAACAGAGATAACTCACCTGCACGTTTCCAGTAAGTTCTTATAAGACACTAATTTGCAATAGAAACCCATGCATTCTTTATCAGCATCAAATGGGGTATGTGGATTGATGCTAAAGCCAGTGCTTAGTTTCATCTAAGGCAGTGTCCTGGTTTTGAGAACAATCCTGGTTTTTAGGAGCAATCCAGAGGCAAGCCCTGGGTCTGCTCCTTGCCTGCAGTGTTATTCACAAATAACTAACTACCTGTGCTGTTTACATCTTACCTTGGCTTGATTGGGAAGCTAGTGGTGGAGGTGGAATAAATGTCATTTGCAATTATGAAGTAATAAATCATGTCGTCTGGGGCCATGATTTTGCAAATAGAGAATGTGATTTGTCCCCAGTTCACTCAATGAGTTGAGGACTCAAACTGGCCACTTGACTCCTATTTTCAGTGTTCTTCCTCCTGCATATAAAAACATGTGAATATGATTTATAAATACAGAATAAGGAAGAGCAGGAGAACACGTGGTGATTGTGGTAGTAAACATCTGGAACCTGTTAGCCTGTAAGGTTACATAGGGTGAAAGTATAAACAGGTTCAAAAGGGGAATTAGAGCATGAATGGTAGGAAAGAATGCTGGGTGGGGCATCAGTACACCTGGGTCTAATCTTCAGATGTGAGTTATTTTGGATCTCAGTTTCTCCTGTATATAATGGCCTCTTTCATTTCTGACTTGCTGTGCTTCCCGGGTTTTAATCTCTGCAATGTGTTAGCAAAGGGCCCTTGGTAATGTTTAGGGGATATTTCCAATTTTGCAAGGAGGCAACTCTGAGGACTCCTCCCCTGCTCCCTGCCATTCACTTTCAGTGACAGTCCCTGTGTACCTGTGCAGGGTTAGACATTAGACCTGCTCTCTCAAGGAATGACAGAGCCAGGATATTTTGCTTTTTGACCACAGCTTTCTTCTGTGAATCATACTTGACAAGATCTCGGAAAACCAAGTGGGGTACTTAGAAAGGCATCACATTTACCAGCTCAGGTACCTCGGTCCTCATTGGTGATGGTAGGAGCTGTTCTCATTCCTGTACCTGCTTGTCCCTGGACCCAGTTGGTGATTCCATCCTACACACCATGCTTCTCTAACTTTTCTCCCTTGAGGACCTTTGTCAGGGCCCCTGCCTTGATGTCTTCCCCCTCCGTAAAGTAGTAATAGAGCCTCCAAAAAGATGTGTCCGGATGTGTCCATCTATTGCTTCCCTTGTGGTCACAAACACATTGTCTACTCGCTGAAAGTGGCTCCTCATCCTCCCTGGAAGGAAGTGTGAAAGGGACCCTTGTGGTAAGTGATGAGCTTACCATCGCTGTCTCTGGGCTGTGGTTGTAACCAGGAAGTCGCCCCAACTGCTGCATCGTGGAGTTAAGGAAGGCAGACAGTGTGGTATTGCATCACCACAGCCAAGGAGGTGTGTACATGGAGTTTATGTGTGTGTGTAGACATGTATACACATATATACGTGTAGACGTCATCCACATTCACCTTCCAAGCAGCAACTGGCCCTGAGCTTAATGGATAACCATTAGGCCACTAGTACACATGATGAGCTAGGACAAGGATCTGACCAAGTGAGACTCCATCTCTGACCTTCAGGACTCGAGGAAACAGCACAGACTGACTTGGAAAATGCCAAACTTTGCAGGTAGCATACTAAATATTTCTCCGTTTTTAGACAAGTCTCATTATTTTCATTTTTGAGGCAAATCTCATTATTTAGTCCAGGCTGTTCAAACTTGTTATCTTCCTGCTTCAGCCTCCCGAGTATCTTGGGTTGCAAGTATAAACCACTGGCACGTGGTTGTTCATCTGCATTTCTCAGTAGCTAAGGGCTTATTTGTGTCTCATATATATAAACTCCATGTACATTTTTTCTTGTTCCAAGGGTATTGCAGGGCTATGTTAGGCTTTCTTAAAGAAAAGAAATGATGAGGCTGGGAAGGTGGCTCAGTGGTAGAGCGCTTGCCTCGCATGTGTAAGGCCCTGGGTTCAATTCCTCAGCACCACATAAGCAGAAAAAGTTGGAAGTGGCGCTGTGGCTCAAGTAGTAGAGCGTTAGCCTTGAGCTGAAGAGCTGAGGGATAGTGCCCAGGCCCAGAGTTCAGGCCCCACGACTAACACATACACACACACAAAAAGGAAATGATGACTGTGTTTATTCTCTCTTGGCTTATTCCTTCCTTGCGTATTTGTGTCTTCATATTTCTTGCATAGAAAATTGGGATTTTGTAAGATTATAACCTGGACTTAAATACTGAATATTTACCTGTGTCGCTTAAGTGTCCTTTGCAACATTAGTTATGACAGTGGGTGGTAATCCTGCCTAATTTCTTTATTGGTTTCTTTTCAGATTATCACAGGGGAATTCTACCGGATCTACTACCTGAAGGAGAAGTCCAGGTCGACCATTCAGAATCCCTACGTGGCTGCCCTCTACAAGCAAGTGGGCTGCTTCCTCTTTGGCTGTGCCATCAGCCAGTCCTTCACAGACATTGCCAAAGTGTCCATCGGGCGCCTGCGTCCTCACTTCCTGAGTGTCTGCAACCCTGATTTTAACCAGATCAACTGCTCTGAGGGCTACATTCAGAACTACAGGTGCAGAGGCGAAGACAGCAAAGTGCAGGAAGCTCGGTGAGATGCCACTTCCTCATGGCCATAATAGGGCAGTTCAGTGAGCGCTGACGGAGCACCTACGAGGTGTCAGGCTTAGTGCTGGGCTCTAATTTAGATGAGGTATAGGCCCTCTTCTCGAAGAATTCACGAGACAGCTATCTAAATAAAGCCTTATGGCATAGCACTGGTAAGTCCAGTCACCCACCCATTCTTTTGTTTACGTATGCATGCCTCCAAAACATTACCAAGTAGAATGCTTAAATGAGGAATACACAGTGGCTGTTGTCAAGGTCACAGTGTAGAGAGGGAAGGCAGACAGATGAGGGAATATCAGGGATGTGAATATGGCCTTTTCATGGCATGCTCTTGCTCTTACAGGAAGTCCTTCTTCTCTGGCCACGCCTCCTTCTCCATGTACACTATGCTGTATCTGGTGGTAAGTACTTGCTTTCTGGTGCCAACACAGTCTAGTCACAGCTTGAGTCCCTTAGAATAGTTAAGAGTAGATTTCACTGTGAAATCCTTGCAGAAGAGGTCAATGATGAAAGCTGCTTTTCATTCTGAGTTCTGCCATTGGCTTAGCAGACCTGTTTTTGCTTTCCAGGCCTTTTCTGTCTTTCGAATGAAAATAG
Source organism: Dipodomys spectabilis (assembly GCF_019054845.1). Taxonomy (NCBI): domain Eukaryota; kingdom Metazoa; phylum Chordata; class Mammalia; order Rodentia; family Heteromyidae; genus Dipodomys; species Dipodomys spectabilis. Next base: position 1,564,174 of record NW_024870684.1, read on the forward strand.
TATATATCATGCTGATTGATAAGGATCGTGAAATTAGAAAGTGACATTTGGGCCTTTATGGTACTTGCACTGCTTTCTGAAAAATTCATGTACTCAGTGATCCTTAGGATAGCCTTGTGTTATGAATAATAGCCTGAGTGTTGTGGGAAAAGATGACTACTTAGCGCTCAGAGAATCTGAGTGAACTGAATAGATTTGTATAAGCAGCAGAACTGCTGCTCAGATGGAAGACTGCAGATCCAATTCCTACAGTGTTCACCCTAGCAGTTCTCTCTACTCTTCTGATGAAAGGATGTTAAGGATAATAATCATCTGGACACTGAGAGTGATTTTGAGTCTTGAAAAACACATCCCTAAGGGACACTTGTCCTTGTCCCTGTTGCTTGGATGCAGAGACCAAGAGCCACAGACATTAAGGAGCATATTTGAGTTCCTTCAGCTAGTAGAGGAACATGATTTGAATTCACAGGTTGCGCTTTCTGTGGCTGTGTCTGCTCTGATTTCCTGGAGTTGCTTTGACAGTGCAGATGGAGAGCCCTCCTCCCCTCCAGCTGCCTGACAGACAGTGGGTTAGTGTGTTTTTCTTTGTCAGTTAAACCTGGTCGTCCCTGCCTTTCCTCTCTCCTTGAATTAGGTCCATGTGCCAAAGCACTTCCTGTGTTTGCTGCTTCTGCAGAGTTCAGAGCTGGAAGGTGTGGAGAGGTCAGACATAGCTCAGAAGAGCATAAGCTGTTTGGAAAAAGAACGTTTTCATTGCAACTCATTTAAAAAACATAATTAGGAATTGGAAAAACCAACAGAGAGGTTGTTTTGTTTTGCTTTTTCCCCAGTCCTTTCCAAGTTTGGAGGCCTCTGGCTTCCTGTTGGTTACCTAGGGCGCAAAGCTAAAAGGTGGGCCTCAACCTATACGAGCATTCTGCCTGGGTCCTATGTTGTATTTACTCGCCAGTAGTACCTCATTTGATTTTTTTTTTTTTTTTGGTTTTGCTCTTAGGAATGATAATTTAGAAAAGATATTTAGATTCCTGCCCAGGGCTGGAAGCAATTTTACAAGAGTAATTTCAGTGTTTTATAAAAATGCTTTAAAGAGTTGGGTATGTGGTTTTTTTTCCATGTCCTTTTATTTTAGTCCAAGAGATAAATATCAGATGGGGGGAGGGGTGTCAAGTGCACACATGCGCACGCATGCACATTTCTACTAGAGCTTGAACTCAAGGCCTGAGTGCTGTCCCTTAGCTTTTCCACTCAAGCTTTTTGGTGATTAATCGGAGATAAGTCTCACAAACTTTTCCCAGGCTGGCTTTGAACTGAGCTCCTCAGATCTCAGCCTCCTAAATAGCTTCAAGCCACTGGCACCCAGCAATACTGGATTTTTTTTTTTTTTTTTTTTTTGTCATAGGGCTTGAACTCTGTCCCTCAGCTCTTTAGCTCAAGGATAGCGCTCTACCACTTGAGCCACAGCACCACTTCTGGTTTTCTGGTGGTTTATTGGAGATAGGAATTTCATAGTCTTTCTTGCCAGGGCTGGCTTTGAACCACGATCCTCAGTTCTCAGCCTCCTGAGTAGCTAGGATTACAAGCATGAGCCACCAGCGCCTGCCAATACTGGATATTTTTATAGCCAACATTGGGAAGGATGTCCTTTACAGTGAAGATGCTAAAATGTTTGGGGTTTCTGACATGTACCAGGTCCTGTGTACAGCTACCACCAAGTCATTTCTTCTTCCAGTAGCCAGATGAGATGGGTTTTTATTATCCTGCTTCTGGAAACAAATGAACTTGGATGAAAGATATTCAATAACAACATAATACAGCCAGTATCTCCAGGTCTGCTGTGGATTTTTTTCAGTATGCTGAGCTAGTATTGTTAGTCAATCAACAGACAAGCCTTCCTCTACAGGATACACTTAGGGAATATAAGCTTTTAATTTCAATCGAAAAAGACTTGACTTTCTTCAGATCTGCTCTAGTGGTTGAAATGTCCCCTCTACCTCTCCCAACCCTACCCACCTCACACCATCGCTTCCTTTTCCAACTATAAATTGCAACGAAGAATCTCTGCAAATGAGTGAGTAGGGAGTATATTTTATTAGAGGTTTATCTGTGCTTCTGAGAGAGGATTGCGAAATGGAAGGATTGGGAAAGAGGGAAAAAAGAGAGAGAGGGAGAGTCGTCTTAATTTTTCATCTCCTAGATGTATCATTGCCCACACACAAACTCCAGCTCTGTTTAGACATATACCACATGCTCTTTGGAACTCTTGCAAGCATATACTCATTCAACATTCCACTTGTAAATGACCTGCATATACAGACTTATACACCTAGCTCTGTTTTTACCTCTAAGGTGATCTTTCCCTAAAACAATATGCATCAAAAGACAAAAAAGGATATTGGTACTCTTTTCCAAGGATTTTCTTCATATATGTGTCTGCATGTGTGTGTGAGAGAGGGAGAAAGAGAGAGAGAGAGAGAGAGAAAGAGAGAGAGAGAGAGAGAGAAAGGTATTACCCAGAAATCTTCACTGCTTTAAAGGTGTTATTTGCAAAGTGTTCTGAAGAAAGTTTGCTGCCTAGGAGAAGGTGAGAAATCTTGCAGTCAGTCAGAGAATCCCTTGGCTCCTCCACCCCAGTGCTTTCATGTTGTGCTAAGGGAAGTTCTGAATGAAGTTGGGCAAATATAGTGTGGTCTTCCCCAGCACGTTTGCTAAGGTGACCCGTGATTCACAGCTTTCCTGGAGTGTGGGGAGGGATTGCATTTGATCTAGCTAAGTGTAGCACTGACAACTTTTGCCCTCAGAATCAGACATGTGTGAAATAAGATTTGGATTACGAGCTGCGGGGCATGAGAGGGCACTTCACTAAGGAGTCTCAGGGTACTCCTCTGTACAGTAGAGACAATCATGTCTGTTTGTCATGGTGGTTTTTCTCTGTATCCCACTTTCTCCAGCTATCAGATGAAACAGTGAGATTTGATGGTGTCTGCTTATCTCTCAATCTCTGTGGTACTGTTTGAAAAGGAAGATGGGAAGCCACAGGGGACACACATATGCCTGTATTACCATTGAGTTCAAAGGCAGTGGCCAACCAGAAGTACTAGCCATCCCCACTCTAGGCCGTTTGGCCACAGTGGCCATCTGCAGCTTCTACAGCTGTAAAGGGCACTGAAGACTGGGCTTGGATTTACAAAATAGGTGGCTTGGAAAAACCACCCCAAACACTAAATTAGCTCTGGGCACAGCAGCTTAAAGATGAGGTTATGCTTGTTAGAGATTAATGTTAATTCTAATAAGAAAAACCTTGCAGCATATGTAAGTATAAACTGGATTTTGTACCTCTGACCCCAGCCTACTTCCCAGGGGACCACTTCATGCCAGAGAACCACATCTGGATTGGATGTACAACTACTTGTTCCGAGATCAAGAGTGATGTGGCTGTCTGGGTAAAATGTCAATATCAAGGCAGGCATCAACTTACCTGGTGTCTCTTCTTTGGGGCCAGGTTCTCTTACTACCTCCAAGGCTGCTAAACTGAATCAGACTTGGGCCCTGCCTCAAGGAACTCACTGAGGAGTGAGTTTTCAATGAACATTCAGCACTCAGCAAGTATTTAATGAGGGCTCTATACACCAAACAGGAGCAGCAAGGGAAAATGGACATAAGCAAGGCATGATCACTGTTTCTGGGGAATTTAGATATAGGCTCAAGTAGACAGTGGTGGTATTACCTTGTGAACAAAAGGGTGGGGAGGAATGTTAGATGCTGGATGCTTAGAACAATAGCATCCAAGCTAGCCTACAACTGAGGGAGGCAGAGCCAGGGAAGGATTCCAGTAGGGTCCGGCATGTGAAGACAGGAGAGATGGAAGAACTACCCATGTGTCTGTGAAAAGAAGACAGTTACATTCAGTACTGCTTTGGTAGCTAAAAGAAGCAGGGAAGGCACACTTGAGAGTTGTTCATTGACCTTCAGGATCATTAGTCTTTGCTTATATATCATTTTGCAACTCAGATTAGGCCACAACAGGTTGCAGTCAAGGCCTTGCCCAAAGCAGGGCTTTCTCTTTAGAAGTCTGCACTTTTTCTTGTTGCCTTTGTTTCAGTCTGTGACCATCCTGATGAAAATGACAGCCCATCCTCCACATTGATCCTTTCTGTCCAACCTCCTATGTAGCCATGCCCCTCCCCCAGTGTCTAAGGATCTGATATATTTGCTTGTTTGTCTGCCCCATCTAAAGTGTAAGTTTGCCCCATCTAAAGTGTAAGTTCAACAGGGCAAAGATTTCTTTTTGTCTCGTGGTTCCCAAAACAGTATGGATGAATGCGTACATGAATGAATAAATGCTTACAAAATGTGTGACCAGAGGAGCCTGTTGCTATGTCCTTGCTCCTGAAGAAACCAGAACAAGAGACCACTACTGTGGGTGTAAAAGAGAGGTTTTTTTTTGCCTCCAGAGACTAGGAAGTTCTGTAGGTAGATAATAAACACAAAAGGGAAAATTTTGCAAATAATTCCTGGCTATGTGTTCCTGTGGCTTCTTCTAGCCTTGATCTTTTCATCTGTAAAGTGGACATGCTGATATCTACCTAATAAGAATACTGTGAGTAACATAAGGTAAAACATCTAACATAGTGGCTAGAATAGTATCGGCAAAAGGATTAGTTTTCTGTAAAGGAAGAAAAAGAAGTCAAATAAGAATTCTTGTTCTGTTCTCACAAAGTGGTTACATAACTCTACAGTGAAAAATTGTAGGTGGACATTGTGTCGCCTGCCACCAGGCATAGATGGGAGCCAGGGCCAGAAGGGAGCCATGGAGGAGACTGAGAGAGGGGAAAAAAATCTCTCAGGAATGGTGTGGGTGATCTGGACCAGCTTCCAGGAAGGAGGGTAGGCAGGGACATAGAGTGGACAAAAGCCTCCTTTTCCGTCTTAGCCCACCTGTCCCAAGAGCAATGGAAATGAGTGAGAAGACAGTGCAGACCTGTTTCACTAGTATGCAAATCATGTAATGAAACACAAATGACTAAGCAAGAATGAGAGTCACACACACACACACACACACACACACACACACACACACACACACACATATCTAACTTAACTAGTTCAGAGCAGCAGTAAGCTGCTCTGAATTTAGTCTAAGGAGGTTTTGTTGGAATTCCAATGTTTCAAAACCCCAGTAAGGGCCAAGTAAGAGACGAGAGCTTGTTTATGGAGCAGTTTCTGTATGGCAAGGACTCTCATATACAACATTTTGAGACAGGGGAGGAAGACATCTACCTTTTTATTGAAATCATTGTTACCTACACAGTTCTATTTTAACAACTGGAAGACAAACTCTTTGAAGAGAAAAGGGCTATAAGATTATTATTATTTCTTTTTTTTGTGACAAAACTTACTTTATTCATGTGTCCTTTGGAGTATTGAATATAATAGATGTTTGCAACATTTTTTAAAGATAAAATTGCCAGGCTCTGGTGGCTCATGCCTATAGTCCTAGCTACTCAAGAGGCTAAAATCTCACGATCAAGATTCAAAACCAGTAGCCAGGCTTCAGTGGCTGATGCCTGTCATCCATGCTACTTTAGGAGGCTGAGATCTGAGGATTGTGGTTCAAAGCCAGCCCCAGCAGAAAACTGAGAGACTCTTATCTCCAGTAAACCACTCAGAAAAAAAAAAACGGAAGTGGCACTGTGGCTCAAGTGGTAGAGTGCTCGCTGAGGGATAGCGCCCAGGCCCTGAGTTCAAGCCCCATGACCAATGAGAAAAAAAAAGAAAAGAAAAGAAAAAGATTCCAAACCAGCCTTGGTAACAAAGTTTATAAATAGACTCCTATTTCCAATTAATTACCAGAAAGCTGTAATGGAGCTGTGGCTCAAGTGGTAGAGCATTGGTCTTATGGGAGCTAAGGGACAGTACCCAAGTTCAAGCCCCAGTACAACACAATGAACAAAACAGGAACATAATATTAAAATAATAAAAAATAATAAAATAAACCTTTATAATCTGTTGTGAGAAAATAGAAAGCCAGAGAAGTGGAGTGACTTGTCCATGGCTATAAGCTGGTGTACAGCCAAAAGGATTCTAACCTAGTTTCTGAGACAGGGTGAAACACATCTCTACAGTGGCCCAAAGAGAAGTCGACACAGATAGGACAGGGTGTCAGGAGCAGACTGTGACTATGAGAGGTCAGGGTGACTTAGGTTTTCTGCTTTTGTCTAGCTTGGTCACCAGCCTTGCCTGCCCTGCACCTTTAGATGCCTGGGGCCTCCTGTTGAAACCTCTCTCATACTGAGTAGGTTGGTCTTCCCCTGGTCTTGGGAAGGACTGGAACCTGCCAAAGTTATTGTCTGCAGACTCCAGAGTATTCTGGGATCCTCTTGAGGCCCCTGTGTCCCTGCTGGAGCAATAGAGGAGCCTGCCTGATTCCCTCTCGGCAGTGAACCAGTATATACAGAAAGGATTAGCAGATTCTCCCCTCTGCCTCAAAGTCTACTTACTGCCACTGCGTCAGATGGCCACTGGGTCAAAGGCCATTGCACAACCTCCTTCTTTAGTAATGTACTTGACATGACGAAATTGCCATAGTTCTAAGTAAAGTACACTGATCAAGGGAGAGGGGTCATCTCAGCTGTGGGTGCCAGCATCCATCTTGACCCAAGGCATTGCTCCATGGATTATGGGGGAGCAACTGCATGTATCTGCCCGTTTCCATTCCCAGTGTGATTACTTCCCAAAGGAATTCTTTCCCATGGCCCCTACTCCTTTCTCATTCATAAGTACTCCCTCCCTCCCTTCCTGGTGCTATTCTGATGCCTCCTGTTCCTGTGGGAGGGTTTTCCTTCATGGAGCTCCTAGCCTGAAGAATCTGAGTCAGTAGCTTGAAGTGGGCCTTGTCCGGTTGGGAGACCCACCCTTCCTTTGCCCGACCCTGGTCTCTGAGGCCTGCAACCTAAAAGTCTACATGCCTTGAGTTGGAGGAAGGGCAGGGGAGTTTTGAACAAGTATTGTCTGACAACCTGAGCTTTTTTAAATGAGAAAAATAGGAAAACATTGCAGCTACTTTAAGAGAGGTGTCATAAAACAAAATGATTGGCTTACTGAGTCACACATTGTCCTGTGTCTTCTCCGGCATCAACCAATCCCCACCATAGCCTCTGATAGTCATGATACCTCTTTTTACGGTTGAGGAAACTGAGACACACAGAGAGTTTTCTGATTAAAACCTGTGTCTGTTATCCACTTCACTCCCCTCTAACTGCCAGGAGTAGCTACAGGAATTGGGCATAGACGGGTCCTTCCTGAGCTGAGTTGGAGCTAGACCAGCATCCTCACTAAAAGTAAGGAATTATTGGATCCATGTCAACAGTTTTCTAGGAGATATTTCATCAGAAAGAAGAATGTAGCCTTAGGTCTATAGCTCCAGATTCTCTGTTGCTTTTAGTGACCCAGCTATGCTCTTAAAAAAAACAAAAAACAATTAGTTTTTATAGTACCCCCGTGCCTTGCTTAAAAACTATCAAGTTTTTCGCCATTACCTGCAGCAATATTTTCCAATGTGATTCATTAGGTAGGTATACTGTAAAAGTAGTGAATATGTTTAAAGACCATGATTGTTTTTACAGAATAAATTAAGTAAGTAATTAAGAATAGGCTTGGTAAACAAGTCTTTTTATCCCAAGTAGTTGAGGATTCCGTCGTGGACACTGCTCTTACAGAGTTCAGAGTTCTTCTGGAATCTTCTGTTCCCTCAGATCTGGTCCTTGGCATGTTTCTCCTGCTCACTGAAAGGAAGGTGTTCATTTGTCTCAGGAAGGGCAGGGTCCTGACACTTGTCTGTCTTGGAGCAGGAGCCCCTCCCTCTGCTCTTTCCCTTTTTCCTAGCCTCTCCCAGTACTTTGATTTGTAGTCGGAAGTTCCCCCTGTCCCCTTGCTGCTTCCCCCTCATTTCCCAAGTTCCCACAGGAACCTGCCAAGTAGGTTGTGCCCAGAGGTTAGAAAGGAAACTCTCCCAAGATAACTCAGAGGGGACAATACCCAGTTGACGTCATTTCAACTTCTTGCCTACAGACAGAGGTGATTGGATTTTTTTTCTTCTTCTTCTTCCTTTTTTCATCAGGTTACTCTTAGACTCCACCCCATGCAAGTGTCTATCAGCCTCTACTTGGGAGTTCTCTGGCATTGTCTGGCTGGTGTGTGTGTGTTTCCTTACTAATTCAAAAGCCAGAGAGGGTGACTTTGAAACTTGCCCTTCAAGGTGTTGCTTCTTCTTGAGTATGCCAGTATTAGGGCTCTCACTTGGCTTTTTTGCTCCAGGCTGCTATTCTACTTCAGCCATAGTTCTACTGCTGGGCTGTATATCTGGTAGCTAATTGGAGTTAAGAGTCTCATGGATGTTTCTGCCCAGGTTGACTTTGAACCATGATCCTCATATGTAAGCCTCCTGAGTGGTTATGATTACAGGCATGAGCCACCAGTACTTGGCAACATGGCTTTCTTTTGAAACAGGAGCATCGCATGGTGAATATCTCAGTATCTCCCCTTCGTTGTTGTCTATATTAGTTCTGTGTAATGGTGAGCAGCAGGTCCTGTGGAGATGGTGGGTCTATAAACCCCATAGAGACTCACAAAGGTATCGAGTGGGTTATCAATTACAAAGCAAAGCTTTTACTGCTCTTGGTTACTCCAGCATAATCCTAGTCAATAAGTTAAAAATTATTATAAAGTGCCTGCATACTATGTGCCAAAAGAGTATGAAAACCATTTTATGTCTTATTGTCTTTCCCAACTCTCTCCAGTTTGAATTCTAAGGCAAATTCTGTTTCCCTGGGGGTTGATATGAAAACTAAACCATGGCATTTAACTGACTGGGGGTGGGGGAAGGAGGGTGGTGGTCATGTCCAAAATGGATGCCATTATATCCACACCATGCCACCTAGGGTCTGGATGGTTCCACCCAGCAAAAGTGAGGAACGTTGTCTGTATGGTGTCCATGACTGAGGAGTTATTTAGTGTCTGTCCATTTTGTCTCCTCCCTCCAGCTATACCTGCAGGCTCGCTTTACCTGGAAAGGCGCCCGCCTGCTCCGGCCCCTCCTACAGTTCACCTTGCTCATGATGGCCTTCTACACAGGACTGTCCCGCATATCTGACCACAAGCACCATCCCGGTGATGTACTGGCAGGATTTGTTCAAGGAGCCCTAGTGGCCTGCTGCATAGTAAGTAGCCTCTTGTCCTCCACATGAAAGCAAAGGAACTGTTGCTTGTTAAAAGTTTCCAGCTGGGTGACTAAATCCGGAGCTCCTCATTCCTGCTCTCTTCCCAGTGTCCGAAGAACCATCCTTCCCCCTCTTTGCCCCCTCCCCCAAAAAAACACTCCCTACCCCATCCCTGCTCAGTAACTAGAACAACTCCTCCTTCCTTCCAGCCTGTGCATATTCTACGGGCTCTGAAATTCTCTTCACAAACACTGGAGGTTTGGGTACATAGAATTTTATGAGTGGAAGAGACCTTAGGTATTGTCCAGATTATCTGCATTATGAGGACGGTCAAGCCAAAATATTGCCCAAGGTCACCTATGAAGTGATTGGCAAAGTTGGAGTCTCTTGATTCACAGACACAAAACAGTTGAGCTGTTCTGCGTCTTAGAAAATGTCCCCCTATCCGTGTGACCCCTGGGGCTTGTGGTCAGTGCTGGCTAGAGCAGCGTTGCTGAAGACTAAACTCTCCCCAGACCAAAAGCCTCATTCAGTTCACGAGGGACTTGGCTAGGGACTGTTATCCCTAAAAATGAATATACTCCCCTTTTGTCATTCTTCCTGAAGCCTCTTAGTAAGCACAATAAAGATAGGACATTCTATCTCTCAGAGCCTCCTTCAGTAAACTCTGCTTCTCCTGCCCAAGGAACATTTTGGTAGGCTTCTTCAGCAACCATAACTAGGCACCTATTTGAATATTATATTGTGTCTTCCTAGGCCCGCCTCAGGAGTTCTCCCAGGCCAGCCAGAGGCCCTGAAAATAGTGGCAATACACATGGAGGTTGTATTGTCCTTCCTCCTTCCCAGTAAGGATCACAAACAACAGAGAGATCTAAACCCTCTGATTGCCAGCCCTCATTTCTAAACCTGGATGTGGTCTCTACTCCTCTGTCATAATACCTGCCCCTCCATGTTGCATTGTCGACCATGTGCATGTATTACTCCCCCTGTCTTACCACAGCTTCTCAGGGACCTGAGCTCTGGGGGAGCGAGTATGTGCTTGACAAGCAAAAAAAAAAAAAAAAAAAAAAAGTCATGACTTAATCTAACCTTTTTTAGGGTCCCTGTAGGGAGCATTCTCTTGAAGACCTAGGGATCAATAAGCCTCAGCCCTTGCTCCCAAGGAAATTCCATTCAGGCTGCATATACAACCAGGCCAAGTACACAAAGTACAGCATTGAAGGACTGTATAGACCCTAGGACTAGGAGCTTCAGGGAGTGGGCAGGGCTTAATAGTATATAGCCCTGTGAGGCAGAGAGTGCGCCCAGAAGCTCAGAGTGGACAAACAGAGGAAAGCAGAACCTGAGTAGCCTGCAGCCTTGAAGGGGAAGCCAAACAGACTACTGTCCTGATAACTATCAAGACTGCTTATCTTCATCTCTTGCTTTTTTCTTTCTTTCTTCCTCCTCCCCTCCTTCTCTTCCCTTCCTCCCTTTTTTCCTTTTCTCTCTTCCTTCTTTCCTTTCTCTTTTCTTTATGTCTATCTATCTAACTGAAGAGAGAAGGGAGAAAAAATTAGGGGAGCAAACCGTTCATGAAAACAGCTGTCCGTGTCAAGCTTGTCCTCTGGTGCCTGGCTCTTTAATGTGGAGTGACAGTAAGGGTGGACCCTTGCGTGGAAGGGTAACCCTTTGCTGCCTGTGTCCTTCCTTCATTGCTTTGTGCTCAGCAGGAGGGCAGCCCTTGCAGGCCTGCTACTGAGTTTCCTTCGCCATGGCGCCACTGCCCTAATTGGAGTCTCCTGTACTCCCAATTAAAAAAATTAAAAGGTGTGGGGATCATTCCCAGCCTTCCCCTCTTTTATATTCTAGAGCACTGGCCATGAACAATTAGACAGACTATTCCAGAGCACCAAGGCTTATTTTTTAAGAAGGGAAGTGAGAGGGTCTGACTTTTATCCTGTTTGGCTCTTGTCAATAGTAGCATGGGCACAGGAATTTGATCCTGCTTTGTGAAGCACCTACTGTCTGCTGGCCCCTTGCTAGGTCCTTTGTAACCTTTGTCTTCTTTTAGCTCCATCACGGCATCTCATAGATGAGGTAACTCAGACTCAGGGACAGGATTTAAGTCAGCCAAGGCCAAAGAGCAAGTAGACAGCTACTCCCAGGATTGAAATGATTCCACCATGTCCTGTGTGCTTGGCAGGAAGAGGTGGTCACTAAGCCAGGCCATCCAGACTTAAATGAAGGCATCAGCTGCATAGACAGCTGCTTCGAGGGTGTCATTTAAGTGTATCGCTGGGACCTTCCCAACCTTTGGGCTGATCCAGTCCTCATTTTGAGTCTCAAAACCTGTGTGTACAAAGTTGAGATAATTTCGGATGAGCTGATGAATATCTTTCCCTATCTTTTGCCCCATATTGCTGAGAACAGTATGGACTGGAACTCACTTATAATTTTTCTCTAAAGACTTAACACTCAGCCTTGTGCACAGCAACACCTCATGGTCCCAGTTGGTTTGGAATCACAACACGGAATGATCCAGTTTCCTTAAACTATTTGAGAGGCAGAATGCCTGGAGGCTGCGTCGGCTCTGCAGAGAGAGGGGAAGGCAGAATATCTTTTCCCGTTGAGGAATGCCTAGATTCAATTGCCTGGTGAAGCTCAGGCCTCTGGGTTAAACCAGAGATGATGGTTCAGGGGGAGATATGTGACCAAGAAGCTATCTTTTGAGGATGCTCCTTCCCAGAAAGGGGAGCTGTAAGAAGGATGGAAGTTCTCTGCCTCTACTTTTCAGCTTGATCAGCATCTGGATCATCTTGTGCTCCCTGCCACAGCCTCTATCCTCTGTTGTGCTAGTGTCACGTGGCAGAGGATGGCTATCCCCAGGGAAAGCCACATGTTCCTTTGTTCTGTAGATGTGGCTGTATTGAATGGTTCTTGAATCACAGAAACATCCTGTGAGGTCAAGAAGTTGGAGAAAGGCTAAGTATGGAATGTTACAAAAAAAAAAAAAGCCACAGGGTACCAACATACCCAGTACCCACCCACTTCCTGCTCTGCCCGTAAACCTCTTGAGCTGCTCCTTGGTGGCCTCCTGTTGCCGGAGCAGAGCTTGGCATAGAGTACAGTGTAGCTTCACTTCATCTCTAGTAAAACTTTGTGTATTAGTTGCCTGTGGCTGCAGTCATAAATTGCCATCAATTCAGTTGTTTAGAGCCAGATCATCTTTGTTTTCTGATGCTTTTTAAGTCAGAACTGGGAAATGGATCTCACAGGTGTTGGCAAGGCTGTGTTCCAGGTAGAGGCTATTGGGTGAATCCATTGCCTATGCCTTTTGCAACTTTCTGGTGTTACCAGCATTCCTTAGCTCATGACCCCTTTACCATCTTCAAATCCAGCAGCATAGAATCTTCAGACCTTTCATACTGCTCTGGTCTCCATTTTTATTGTCACAACCCTTGTGATTCTGATCCCTCTGCCTCCTCCTAAAGGTTCTGTGATTACATTGATAGCCCAAGGTCATCTGTCTGTCTTAAGATCCTTAATATCTGCAGAGTCTGGTTTGTCAAATAAAAACCTTGCAAGTACTAGAGAGTAAGATGTTCCCATCTCTGAGGAGCCATTGCTCAACTCACCACACATTCCCTAGACCCTGAACCCAGGATTGTCCAACATTCTTCTAATGTTCCCAAGGACATTAGAACTTCTTTCATGGTTTTTTGGCATATTCTGACAGTTCCCTGCTCATACATCTCTTACCCCAACTAGATTGTGGATACATCAATAACAAAATCCATAGCTTAATTTTCTGTTTAGTCTCTGTGCCCGTAAGGTGGCCAACATACATCAAGTGCTTGATAAGCACTGGGGAAATCATGAACGATGAGTTGTCTGTGGCTTCAATGAGATACTTCCCCTCTGAGCCTAGTTTCCTCATCTACTTGTAATTAGAGGCTCTCCATTTCCATGACCTTTCAGCATAGAGATTTTAGCACTGACTTTATAGAGTTGAGATAGGCCTGTGTTCTCTGGTGGGAACATCTCCCTGCAAAGCATGTCAGAGTGCCCTGTCTTTGGGGATCAAGTACTGCCCTTAAAGCCTGCCCTGGAGTTGCTTCAGTCCCTGTAGAACCTTGAGCAACTAGCTATGACAGTCCAATGCTTCCCCTCCCCCCCCCCCCCCCCCCCCCCCCCCCCGTCTGTGGAGGCTAGTGTTGTCATAGTGAGCAGACTTGTCTAGACAAAAGTCACGTGCTCAAGGGGAGCAGGTCCAGTTTCCTCTCCCATTGCTCACTAATTGAACCCCTTCCAGAAGAGGAAGACAGAGGAACGTGATGAGACAGAAAGCTTACACCATCGACTCAGCACAAAGGCACGGGTGCTTGAGGCCTGACAGAGCTGTGCACCTACCAGTGCGCAGACATGGCCATTCCATGATCCACAGCCCAGACAGACTCAGAAGTATCTAGACATCCAGCCTTTCTCATTTGCAGAATTCAGAACTCCAGGCACACGGGCTGGCAGAGACAGATACAAATACAGGCATTTGTTGGCCCTCATAGCTCTCTTACCACCTGTATACCCCTAAAATCACCCTATCAAAGATGCACACTCTACAGTTGGACTCACCCAGCCACTGGACATCAGTTCATTTCCTGTCTACTAACAACCTGCATAACCTCCTTGCTGGTCTGCTAACAGATGGGGGAAAAAAAAAGGAGGTTCTGGGAGGGGTCAAAGGAGGGCTAGGCTGCCATGGCTGTGGGCTCTGGAGAGGAAGCAGCTGCCCCTGAAGTTCATAAACACACAGCAGTCTTTCCTGGTTTTCCTCTTCCCTGGGGTGGGGCCCTGCTCACTGTTGCTCTTTGTGCATTTCTATCTTCCTCCAGGATGCTGGGAAGGGCAAGGGTATTCTTTGTTTCTGCCCCAGGGTGGTGACCTTGGGAAGAGAGACCAAAGAATGCTAGTGTGAGGAAGAGTTCAACCATGACAAGCCTTGCAAGAGGAAATGGGATTTGCAGAGAAGGTGGAATGCGCCCAGCTCACAGAGGCAGAGGCAGAACCCTATTCCTTGTCTCTTGATTTGTGCTGAGAACTACTGGGTCTCATCTGTACCCTTTGAGTGGCTGATTCCAGTGAAATAGATAAACCAGCTCCCTAATATGGCCCTGCAAAAGCCTAATTGTGAGCTGTGAGGAGGAGGGCCTCATCATCCAGGTAGTGAGGAACACAGATGTGGTAAGAATTAGAAAAACTGGAAGAGGTGATCCCTGAAATTTTCTGTAAGATGCAAAAGATACCAGTGGGAATTCATGCAAAAGGAAGAGCACAGAGACTAGGAGATGAAAGAGAAAGAACATAGGATTGTTGTAAGGTGAATCATCTCAGAAGCCACATTTTAAAATATAGAATATTAGAATCTTTATTATACAGTTAACAGGCTGCAGGCCACCAGTTGTTACAAAGGCCTGTAGCACACAAATACACATAACACAGCTAGGACACATGCTAAAGAGGAAAGAAATAACAAGAACAATACCAACAAACCAATTCAGCTCCAGTGGAGAGCTGAATTGGGACACCATGATGACTAGAGTCGGCCCAGGAGACAGGACACAGGACACGATCACAGAGACACACGTGGTATGGAGTTCTGGCGGCTAGGCTGGTCCAGGCCTCAATAGGTCTGCACAGGGGGCAGCTCCTCAGGAAATCCCCATTCCCAAGCACTAGACTGACAGATTCGGTAACCTATCCACCAAGTGCCTGCCCCATTACCTGGGAGGCAGGTGATGGGCTGAGGTGAGGGGGGAGGGGGAGGGGGAGGTTCCTTTCCCCAGCATGAAGACAAGATGCCAGACCCTACCATCCACCATGTGGCCAAAATGGCACCGGCCAGACCTGGCCTCCTTACTTCAGGATAGTTTCTCAGGACTGCAACTGGTGAAATTTGATGGATAGTGGGGGGAAGTGAGCTCAGTGAATGACAGTCACCTGCTCTCTTTTGGCTTCAGAATTGGGAAAATCCTGGGAGTGAGACCCTTGCCTTTGTCCATTCCCTGTCATCTATGAGGACCCAGTTTCTGAGTTCAGGCTCCTGCACTCTGGACCTAACACACCACTGCGGTCATATAGCCCACTGTGGGCCTCCTTCTCTTCTTGGTTTCACCTACCATATCTTCCTAGCAGGTACCTCACAAGGTACAGATCCCTGCTCCTCTTCAGCAGGGCCCAGCTTTTCTCTCATGCTCCACAAATTCTCTTCTTCTGGTTCTGGCACGAACTTCCTCAGTGGCAGTGATATTCTCTCTTCCTGATGGTGGGTGGATGACATAGGATTTGAATGGACTCTGGTAGGTCTGCAATATGCTTCCACTTATATCATTTAAACTCTACAGTAACTATAGAGTAGTTTATTTTTTATAACATTTGCACACAAATACAAGGCATCTGGAATCCTAAAACTGTTTCATTTTGTGTCGGTTCAGGACCACACAAGAGTGTGAATTAGCCTGGGTCACAGAGTAACAGCAATATGGGAACTAGATCCTGCTGCATGACCCGTATGACACTATTCCTTTGTGTCTCCTCTCATATGCACCCTGGAATTACAGCATGGACTCTGTCAAACCCACCAAGCCAACAACCACTGAAAGCCCTTTACTGAGGTCAAAAAATTTGTGATTCCCACCAGCTCCCAAGTAGTCAAAAGTCCAGCCTGCCAAAGATGGTTTTTCCTTAGACGGCACTTATAGAACCTGGGCATAAGGGAGATTCCGTTCCCAGAGCTTGCTTTCCCCCTCAAAATTCTTCTTTCCTTAATCTGTGAGATTGTTCAGTATGATATATCAGGGAGCCAAAAAGGAATTCCAAAGGGCAAAGTGGACTGGAGTGAAGGCAGAGGGAACAGCAGCTGTGGTCTGTTCAGGCACATGGGGGCTGGACCAGATTTACACAAGGTTGTAATTTCTGGGCTTTGAGCACCAAGATGACTCAACACAAACCATGCCCTTGAGTAACTTGTCATCTAGAAGGGAAACATGACATCGCATTTAAAGCACCATGCATCAAAGCCTATGGCCTTACCCTGGAATGGAAGGTCATTAAAATTTCAGTATGGGAACCAAAGAGAATAGGAAGTTATCTGTGGGGATGCTAAGGGTACTGAAGGTTACATAGTGTGTGATACAATAATGCAATGACAGAGGGAGACTTGAGCCAGTTTGTTCATCTCTGTAGACTCCTAACCTTAGTCCACATAGCAAAACCTTATATCATACCTGGAATGTTTGATAAGATGTAGATCTCAAGCTACACTCCCGGTTAATCTGTCATGGGTCTAGGAATGTGCTTTGACAAGAACCACACAGGCAATTCTGAAACAGGTGGTTTGTGGTCTACACTCGGAGAAAATACCAGAAGAAATAGCTCAGTTTCCTTCTACTTCTGAGATTCTAAAATTCCCTGGCTTTTCTAGTGCTAGTGTCTAAGCTCAGTGGGAGATTATGCAAATCTCATGTCTGAGTACAGGATGCCTATCTTCAAGGAGTCCACTTACACACTCTCAAGCACTCCAGAAACATTTAAAGATAATTTGCTTGTCATAATCAGCCCTTAACAAAATGACAGTCAAAATTTGCTGACTTAGCTAGCCATTTACCCCAGCAGAAGTAAAAACCTGACTTCCAGCCAGCTTCTTTTCTTTCTGGCTCACCACAAGGCTCATGACAGCATCAGCCTCTTGAAACTCAGGGCCAGGCAGCATCCCAGCAGCCCTTGAGGTTGGCTAGTATCTCTTTAGCAGGTGAATGTTGAAGATAAGTCATCAGAAGCATCTTTTTTCTTTCAATTCACTGACTCACTCTCCAAAAGAGCCCAGAAATTGCAGGTCTGCGAAAGCAGATCCTATGTGTGTTAGGGGAAAATCCCATCATAGATCCAGCCAAATCTGTGTTGGCTCGTTCACGTTCTCAGTCATTCTGCTCTGGTCTCCAGCTTGGCCTTGAACTTGTGCTGGGATTGTAGGTATGTGTCACCATGCCCAGCATGTCTGTTCTTTGGCTGGTTCTCTCTCCTTTTTCTTCTCTTTCCATATGTGGGGTGGAGATTTTAGAAGAGATTTTATTTTATTATTTTATTGCTAGGCCTTGAACACATGAGCCAGTGGCATCTGTTCCCATAGGTCTGTCTTAATTTAAAGAGCAAAGGCTTTTACCAGTACTGCGTGGTTGGGGCGTGGCGTGGGAAGAGGAAAGGGTGGGTGGAGCAGGGATGCGAATAGAAGATGGCAAGTAATGGTGCTAGAACAGTAATGTCAGCTACTCTACCTTTTACAAAGAGACTCCCTGTATATGGTTTATCTCCTCACTTCAGAATAGAGTCCCTCTGGCATCGTTTATGTGTAGTCTCACTCTTAAAGAAGGAGAAACCTTCTCCAGAGAGTTTGCCTAAATCAGATATTGCATCTGGCCACAGAAGAACTTGACAGTCTTCTGGGGTCACAACCACTTTCCCCAAGACACTGTCACAGGAAGCCAAAATACTAGAAAGTGGAAGAAAGCTGAACTATCATTTTCCCCCTAGCCTAATTATCCCAATGGTGAGAGTTTTTTCTCTCTTTTTTATTTTTTTGGCCGGTCCTGGGGTTTGAACTCTGGGCCCTGGGCACTGTCCCTCAGCTCTTCAGCTCTTGAGCCACAGCGCCACTGCTGGTTTTCTGGTGGTTTATTGGAGATAAGAGCCTCATGGACTTCCCTGCCTGGCTGACTTTGAACCGTGATCCTCAGGTCTCAGCCTCCCGAGTTGCTAGGATTACAGGTGTGAGCCACTGGGGCCTGGCTGGTGAGAGTTTTTATGGGAACCAGCGTAAAGATTTGTAGACTAGAAAACAGAACTGGCAAGAAAAACATTACTTCCTCCTGAAACTCAACCACCACCACTACCTCTTTGTTCCCCATGCTCCTGCCACCTCTGTCTGCTATAGTCCTATCTGGAGCATTTCAGAATCCATCTCTTCCTGTCTTCATGGTGGGTTGGTGATTGAGAACTATGCTCAGAGCCCAGGTAAGTCCACCTTCAGGCTTTCTGAACTCTCCTTGACTCCATTTCCAGTTTAGATTCATACACTACCTTAAATACAAGTCTTTCCAACAGGATGCTTCTTGTTAAGTCTTGACAATGATTCCTAGGGCCAAAGGGATGATGTTTGACTTGCTAATATGGCCAAGGGAGGCTTCTCCAGACCGGGCCCTCTGCTGTCCATCTCTATGGATCGCTCTGTCCTTGCCATACTTGGTACCCACAATTTCCAAACATTCTGTCATCTCATGCCTCAGTCTATGCACAAGCTGCTCCCCCAGCCTGTATCCGTATATTTGGTCTTCACCACCTGGCTAGCTCCTCAACCTTCAAAGCTAAGTTCATGTATCTATCTTTTGAGGCAAAACCTTATAAGGCCCGCTCCCACTCCCTCAGTCTGGGTTAGGTGCCACCCTCTCCAGGCTTCTTTAACACTGGCTTCCTGTTAGTGTGTTCCTTAAAACAGATTCCTGATTGGCTTTTACCCAGCTCTCTCCCTAACTAGCTTCGAAGCTCCTGGAGGGCAATGAACTCTGCTTTATGGATGTATATTCCTTTTTATATTCTTGGGGCTTAGCACACAGCAAGGATTTAATCCATGTTTACTGATTGTGTTTATTCTTTATACAAAAGAAGCCCATTTATAGAACTTAAGGATTCAGAAAAATAAAATGAATAGCAAATGTAACCTGGCACTTTAATTTAGAATTCCTCTTGGTATTTGGGTCAGGTTTTATTATTTGTTGAGACTGTGTTTATTGTCTAGTATACTCTTTCACTCAGCAGAGAAGAGTGGTGGAGTAGGTCTGTGGGCTGGAAATGAGTTTGTTTCATGGACCTGGATAGCTGGGAATCTGTGTGGAACCTTCCCAACCTGGGCCTCTGGATTCCCTTTCTGGGTGAAGATCATCTTCTGTAGAAAGTAGAACTGTTCCAAAACAAGACATTTTTGCTTTTCCTAGCTCTTTTGTGTGTGTGTGTGTGTGTGTGTGTGTGTGTGTGTGTGTATTCTACTATTCAAGCATCAGGAAGACCAAGTCCTGTTTGAATCTTGAACAGACTTATTTTTCATGATCCCCCAATGTAAATGCATAGCCTCCAGCCACTGTGGACTCGGAGAACAGCTAGGGGTGAGGTTTTCCTGGGCCTGGCTCAACTTTTCATCTTATCACTTGGCTATGTGCATGTGGTGTTTGACTATGTAGTTCATCTGATACCTGTAGGTGCTTTTTATGCCCATAAAGACGGAGGCCAGAGAGCTTGTTTCCAAGTAAGGGAGAGAAAATGAGAAATTCAACAACTAGCATTTGGGCAATTCCTAGTGTATTTGGGGCCAACCTAAGTGTATAAGTTTGATATGAGGCCATAAGCTCTGGAGCTCTATCTTCAAGAACCCACCCACCGAGGCGGTGTAGCCAATCAAAGCTTTAGAGACCTGAGAAAGACTTATCCTAGGCCCAGGAATTACTCTTGTGTCCAGAACATTAGAGGAAAACCTACCTTTTGTTGACATAAGTATAAGATAAGAAGGGCTTAGAGACAATTCTTGAGACAATTATTGCCTTTGACCTTCATATTATGCCAAATCTAATGTGGATTAGATATGAGCCCAGACAACTAGAGAGAAGATAAGCCAGTAGAAACTGGGATAGATGGTTCAGAATCTTGAAGGTGGAGGTGTTTCTTTACAGGGTGCCTTGCTATGTTTGTGGGTGGAATTAGGTCTGGGACACATTCTCTGGGAGGTCAAGGATGTGAGAGTGAGGATCATGTTTTCAGAATCTCTGCTAAACAGGAATAAGTGGAGATGAGAACCAGTGATGGGGGGGAGGGGGTATCCATCCATCTTCCTGAGAAACAAAGCAGAAAATGAAAGGAAGGGTAATTTTCAGGTAGAGAAGAGGCCATTGTCCACCCCTGCACCTTGTCAGATGATAACAATGGGTTCAGTACAGTAAGAAGTAAAGCCACTGGGAAGATAAGGTAAAGTGTGGAGAAAGGCTGGGTTGAGTTGAAAAGTTTCAGTATCAAGCACGTTGAACTTTAATCCTATCTGTTAGCATTTCTTTATAATGGGAGCAGTTGGGTGCTCTTTCTTCCCGCTTGTAAGGGACTCTCTAGCAGGGGAGACCCAGAGCTTGCTGGCAAGTGATATTCAGGCACTTGCTTTTTTTGTTTTCAAGTTTGACTGTGGTTAGGAGAGCTGGCTTCTCATAGCACAGATTCCTCCCCCTATCCCCACCATCCCTCAGACCTCCTTAGGGAGGGAAGGGAGAGAAGGTTTAGTGTTTTTTTCTTGTGCCAAGATGGTACTTTGAATGGCTTTCAAGTTGCCAGTATATTAAGGTGTTATAGTTTCCTGGCTACTATTTCATTTTCTTTTAATAACATAAAAATAACTTAGCCTTCTTTACTTTTTTTTAAAACAAAAAGAAAAATAAATAAACATTGGAGTAGGTATACATATACAAAATCGAAAAATCCATAGAGAACATTTGGCCTCTATCACAGCTATCTTCTGCTCCTAGCTTAAGTGAGATCACCAGCTCTTGCTGTGACTTCTAGGACACCTTGTTGACCTCTCTGTTGCTTCAGAAAGGACACTGAAAGAGAGAGAGAAAGAAATGGGCTCAACAAGTAATCCGAGACTTTACTGTAGTCAAGGCTGGCTGCTAGAGCCTTAGTGCAATGGAAGTCTTATTAAGAACTCCATTTTCTTCTTGAGAAGATAGCCAGAATGAAGTCACAGTGCCCTCATTATTGTCTGTCTGTGATACAACTACTTTTCAGTTCAGAACGATGAAAGATGAGGGACAGTGAGACTCTTTCCCACTCTGTCCACTTCCACCTCCATCCAGTGCTAGGCATCAAAGCTAGGAACCTTGTGCATGCTGGGTAAGCACTCTACTGGGAGTCACATCTCCACTCAGAAACTTTGAAAGTGTTTTATTCCCTGGCTGGAACCCAGCCATGTATTTCCTGTAAAGTTACATGACTGGCAGCTGCCATTTATGATTAGTTAATACAAACTTCCTATTGCTAAAGGGCTCCAAGGGATAGCTCCACCTATTTATCTTGCTGTCTAATACAAAGCATATGTTTTTCCTGACTCCAGTAGCTCTTCAGGTTCTTGAACCTGTCAGCATAGACTTTGAGACAGCAACCCTCTCTGCACCATCCTCCACACTGGCAAGTGGGTGTGTGTCCAGTAAATGTGTTTCAGTGATTCTGAGAAAGATTCACAAGGTCACAGGCCAGTGAGGAGGAAGAAGACTGGGAATAAGGACGGGAGATTTTTTTTTCCCCCTTGACATTTGCTCCGAGTTAGTTGCTGACTCCTCAGTAACAAGACCCTGACTTGTTGACCCCCATTCCATGGTGGATAGATATCACAAGGTTGCCTGGAAAAACTGGTTACCACTGCTTCCTTGCCTCAGCTCCTGCTGATAGGCATTCTTACTGGCTGATCTTTTTAGTTACACCCTGGATTCCTTTGTGAGGAAAGGGAAAGTAATGCGGATTGACAGCTGACTAATTATGACTGGAACTGTGACTTCCCTTGCTAGGAGCTTATCTTCTGTTGCTCTAGTGATACTGAGAAATAAGGAAGTGTGGGCTACAGGTAGAGCTTGGAACCCATGTCACTGTCCTCCAGGCCTCAGTTTCCCTATTTGCTCAATAAGAGTGAGACTGTGTGCTCTCTGTGGTCCTTACCTGTTCAAAGATCTGTCATTTGAGGCCCCCTTTCCCTCATATTTCTATCCCTCCCCACTTCCCTCTGCCTGTCCCCAGGCCCTGGATGAGTGTTACTCATTTGGATCTCTGATTTATGCTCCTAGGTGTTCTTCGTGTCAGACCTCTTCAAGACCAAGACAACACTGTCACTGCCTCCTGCTGCCATCAGGAAGGATATCCTGTCACCCGTGGATGTCATTGACAGGAACAATCACCACAACATGGTGTAGGTGCTGCTGCCTCCGGAGCTGTCTTTGTAAAATGACTGCTGACAGCAAGTTCCTGCTGCTCGCCAATCTCATCAGACAGTAGAATGTAGGGAAAACCTCTGTGCCCAATTGATTTTTTTTTAATTATTTTTAATGCAACAAACAAAGAAAAGTCTTAACCTTGTGGCCTTCCAAAATAGGTAGTCTTCACCTATGTGGAAACAAGCAAACAAAAACCCAGCAAACTTAACACCAAGTGCCGGAGTCCTGGATGTGCAATTGGTTTTTAAGAGTTCATGTTCTCTGGGGGTCATGGGCTTGTTCAGGGCCATATGCTCACCTGATTGAGCAGAGTCTGCTGGTCAGTCACCTTGTAGGACCTGAGTAATCCCAGGCCTGGGAGGAAAGCTCAAATTTTTATTGTAAGCACAGGATGCCAGAAACAGCACTGAATCCAGAGCATCCATCGCCAGGGAGGGCATCCCCTCTTATAGCCTCTGTCCATCCCAGAACCACAGCGGGCATCCCCTCTTACATCCCTCTGCCCATCCGGTTCTGTTCTCTACTGTGACTTTGGTTCAGGAAGTTTTGTTTTGGTCTTGGAATATAAGAGATGAACCACGTTGCACAGTCATGTGATCAGATCCTGAATCCAGATTCCACCCCCCCCCCCCCCGCCCCCTTCCTGGTCCTTAGGCCTTTATCCTCTTTCCCCAGCTCACAAATCAACACTTTAAAGATTAGGAGACTCTTTGTGGAAGAGTGAGCTTCACAAACAGCACAATTTCAGAGGAAATGGAGACTACAGGTCCTCATTTGCTTCTTTTGACGCATCATCCTGTGATTCGGGGAAAGCTGATTTACAGGATGCTGAATACATCAATCACTGGGCACTTTCACACTTAGAAATGGTTAGACTTCAGTTATTGCTGTCTCCTTTGAAATCCTTGCTATGTACCTACCAGGATTCCCTGTGAGGTCCAGGGATGAGCAAAGGCATGGTCTGCCTCCGGCTGATGGAAAGCAGCCGCTGTTCAAGAAACAGGGAAGGGAAAAGGGGAAGAAAGAGAATCACACCACCCTTCTGGGTACTCCAAGTCAGAAGGAGCCAGAGTTAGCAGCTGAGCTGATGCTGGCCTGCCAGAGAGGCTACCCTTGACAATAATGGAGTGGAGAAGGTCTTTTTGGGAATTGCTCTTGTTAAGCTGTGTAAAACACTATTGTCTTGGGGTTGACCCCTGGGGCAGTTCTTGGTGGGTTCTGCTGGGCAGAACACATGGTTTAAAGCTCTGAACAGAGTCGTCCTCATCCTCTATCCGTAAGTGTCCTTCAAGCAAGGTCCCACTGTGGGCGGTAGTAAGGGGCCCTCTTTACTGAACTACCAAGGAAAGGAGGAAAGAAGAAATGCAAATCTCTTGGTCTTGGATGCAAATCTCTCAAAGGGCTACATGAACCCTATGACAGACCACGTGCACATCCCACCACAGACTCCGTCCTTTCATTTCAACGTATAGCAAGCTATGATTTTTATATATAAATATTATATAAATAATGTATAAAACCTTAAAAGTTAACTATGTAAAATATTATTTCTGAAACAATTTTAGCTATATCCACTATGATTATAAACTGTGTCTCGACCTGTGTCATTTACTTTAGCTGCTTCAAAAAGCACCGAGTTAATTTTGTTGTTTTTTTTTTTTTAATCTCAACTAAAATATCATAGTTCTGTGGTAGCTATCATTTTACAACAAGAGAAATAACTGCAACTAGAGAAAAGTGTATAAAAAAACATTAAATTGTCAGTATTTTTGTAAGGCTCCATTTTTGTAAAGAGAATAATATTCAAAAGACTTTTGTAGCATACAAAGTGAAAACTTGTATCTGCGAAACTATACTTGTATTAAATGTGCTTTTTAAAATAAAAGCTCATAACACAACTAACTAAGGCACTAGACGCCTGGAGTGTTGCAGGGATGTTTGTGTGGAGAGGTGGGTAAGAAGAGGCCTCTCCCAGTGGGCTTGCCTGGGCTCAGGGTGTTTGGGCAGCGCCTCCAGATTGTCTCAGTGGAAGCCTGGTGTCTGTGATGGAGATACTGATGTCTGAGCTGCGCTTTCATCTCTGATTGCCTGTTTGCAGAGTGAGGCTCTGGCTCTGCTTTCAACTAGGCTCTTCTAAAGAGCTTTTGTATTCTAAAGGGCTTTTCTCATGGGGGACGTAGGAGCTGGAAGCCCCCCCCCCCAAAAAAAAAGAATAAAAGGAGATAAGGAGTCATGCTGTAGATAAGGTGTGCTTGGGGAGCTTATGGGGAGCCCTTCACATCAAAGGAAGGGTTCATTTGGCTCCTGTGTTTCTTCCCTGGATGTTTTCTTGCCTAGAAGAAAAATGGGAACTGGAAAGTTACATGGGCAGCGGACCTATATCCCATCCAGTTCTGCCTGTGTGTTTCTGTTTACCCCTACAGAAGTTCTCAGATTAAGGAACAGGGAATGCTACTGAATTTGTAGATGAAGTGACTTTTCTAAGATTTTTATTCAAGAAGTTGCTGGGCAGTTCTATCATGAGTTGCTGCTATTAGCAAAGTGTGGAGATTAGAAACATTACACATTAGCTTCTCAAAGCCACCTGCCCTTCTAGGTTGTGGCCCTCCTTCTCCATCTTCTAAGACAACAGTCAGGCTGAGCCCTTCTCTACCTTCTCTTTGATTCTTCCTCCTTTTCTATAGGTAAAGGTCTGGGTGATTGCCTGGACCCTTGCATTATCTAAGATATTCCTTCTATGTTAGTCAGCTGATTAGCAAACTTAATTCTATCTGCTATTACATTCCTGTTTGACATACAACAGTGTCCAGATCCTAGGAATTTTGCACATGGACATCTTTAGGGCACCATCTGTTAATCTATATGGTTCAAACAACAACAAATACAGTGATGGTTCAGGTATAGTATGACATTCACAGACACTCAAAAAGACAGAGGCTCCAAGTCCAGCCCGGGAAGTTCCTTCCCATTTGATTCAAAGGCCTGGAGTCCAACTGTGTGACTCATAGATCAGAAGTTGCTTTCTTGCCACCAAGGTTTGTCTGCTATTCTTCGTCCCTCCCCCCTCCCCTGCCCTTGCCCAGCAACTTTCCAGCCCTTCTGTGGTGATGTACCTGAGGCTCTCAGGATGCTGCTTGGGGAGACCCTCAATGCCACAATCCACATTTTCATGTCAAATCTGAAGAACAAATAAAGGTCCAAAGAGAGGGGTTGGGGGAGGAGAGGTACACAGGAGTGGAAGAACTGGTGGTGGCAGACTCCACACTCCTGACAGTCATCTCCCTTCCCCCACCCCCCGGTACCCTCATCTTTCTGTGTTGCTTTTCCAAAACTGCTTGACTAGTGAACTAGCCTCAAGAAGAAACAGCCATGGGAAAGATGGCCCTGATGTCAATACCCATGCACCTATGACAAGCAGCCTCATGACTCAGGATAGTGCATGGGCTTTGGGACTTGGGCCCAGGTTACATTCTCTGTTCTGTCACTTACTGGCTATGAGTTGAGCCTTTGGACACTTTTTTTTCTTTAATGTCTCTGAGCTCTGGATTGTTTGTTGTTCTACATTTCTTTGCTCGTGCCATTCTCTCGGCTTTGACCCTTGATTCTCAAAAGTAGATACATAACTATGTATGGCTGGACAACAGAAGCAGGAACCCCCTCTCCCTTACCACACATACACACACTAGACCTCTAGAACCTGAATCTTCTATGAACAAGACCCCCAGATCACATGTACATATGGATTCCCATTCTCATGTGCACAGTAAAGTTTGAAAAGGACTCCAGCTCTTTGACTCCTTACGCTGCAGATTCTGGTCAGGTGTGCACATACCTGGCCACACCCCTAGAGGTGACACTCTTGCTTGACAGATGTCAGTAACCAGCTCACCTTATGGGCTAAAATTATGTAAGTAAAGATCCACATCAACCGAGTTCAAGCCCCACAACTGAAAAAATAAAAAAAGGGAGGGGGGGAACCATATCAAGACCATAAGATGCTCTGGAACAAGAGCAAGACTTCCTTCCTCACTGCCTTGTCCTACCTTCCTGTCTGGCATTGAGTAGTTCCTGATACTTGTTGATTCAATCAGCATTTAGGTCAGAAAGTCACATGACTTGATAACTACCCAATTGACCAGACTGCAGAGACATAAAAATCAGCAAAACTTTTTCTTCTTTTCAAGTTAGGACATACTCCGACCCTCACCCCCAGCCCCGGTGTGGAAATAAAAAACTTACCAGCCCACAGTCTGGGTAAGATTTTCTTCTCCTAGTTGGAATGAATTCATATATTCATTAGCTTATTCACAAATATTTCCAAGGGACTGTTCATATGTAAGCATTGACATGGGAACTTCATGTGATTTGCTTCATTTAAATCCCCCCCCCCCCATAGAGAGAATGATCTGATTGTTTCTATTCTACTGAAACAAGAACTGAGACTCAATTAAAAATCTTGTCAGGCTAGATGTGAAGATCTACCTACAATCCTTCACTAGGGAAGCTAAGAAAGGAGGATCATGAGTTTGAGTCTAGGCCTGACTACATAGTGAAACTCCATCTCATCAAAACCAAACAGAACCTTGTGGACCTGAATTCAGATCCCTTCCAGTAATGACAAGTATGTAGGATATTTAATATACTTAAAACATACCATCACATTTGGACCCTCCTATGTCATCAAAAAGAGAGCAGTGAATAAAAATTTAAAAATCCCAGATAGATGAATAGCAGTATCCAGAATGCTTTGGTTGTTTTAAATCCAAAACAGGGTAGAAGTAATAAGAAAAAATGAGACAATCTAATTTTAAAACTTTAAACAGAGGTTATACAAGTGGGAGATGATAGATTCTCAACTTGTTAGTTGTGAAATATCACAATGCATCTAATACTGTTATAAATGAGAGACAATAGTTGAGGTGATATAGATCGGAACTTTGGAGATCTTTTCCAGTACCTAATGAAGCTGATATTATCTTCTAAAAATTGTACTTTCAAAACATACCCAACAAGATATATGCATGCTCAGCAAAAGGCATCTACAAGAATGCATGTAGCAGTGCTATCTAAAACTGGAAACAATCTAAATTCTCATCAACACAGCAGATAATTAAATAGTGGAACTTGCTGTTCACACAAGGAATATTACTGAGCAATGAAAATGAACAGACCAGCATACTTAAAACTCCATGAGTGAGTTACACAAAACACCTGTGGAAAGAATGAACCCAGATATAAAAAGAATACAAACTATGCATTCCATTTTATAAAATGATAGCAAGCAAAGTTATTCTATGGTGATAGAACTTAGGTCTGTGATTACTTTTGTGGCATATGCTGACTGGGAGAAGACCACTTAAGTGCCAATCACTGAATGTAAATTTATTAAGCTATACACCTGTGGTCTGTATTCTTGTCTACTTGTCATATTTAAACTGCAAATGGAAGAATAAAATAGCTTATTTAAAAAGACAAAAAATGTTTTTTTGTATCTTTTGAGATACAGGGTCTTATAGTTCAGACTCAAACTTGTGTTCCTCCTGCTTCCGACTTCTGTGTTCTGGAATTACAGGCATGAGCCATCAGAGCCATCTAAAAAAAAATTTTTTTTTTTTTGTAATACCAAAGCGGGGGTGGGAAGAGACTAACAACATCAGCATTTTGTTTTCGGAATAGCTTTCAAATTCAGCATTTCTTTCAACCCACGGACCTCCAAGTTATGCCAGTCTCATGAACTTCTTTCCCATCTTCTTGGCACAGCCTCTTCCTCAGGTCTCCATGCCTCTATTTATCCCCTCCTAAGATTTACTCCCTGCAAGGGCAAGGAAAGTTTCTAAAGAACAAACCTGTACATAACCATGCCAGTCACTTGCTCAGGGAAGAAAATCCTTAGTATAGTATTTGTTTACTTAGCTTTGTTTGTTGTTGGTGTTTGTTTGTTTTGAGACAGGGTCTGTTGTGAAGTCCAGGCTAGCCTGAACCTCTGCCTCTATTTCCCAAGTGATAGGATGACAGGCCTGGGCCATCATCTTCAATTAATCCTTACTTTTAAGTTTCACTTTATTTTGAAAGTATACTATTATACAAAAAGAAAGCATGATAACCATATGTTAACCACATTTTTAATAGATAAGCATTTTGCCCCATTTTTTCCTGATGAAATATTATTTTGAAATATAACTGTTGTGGCATGAATTTGGCCCAATCATTCCATTCTACACAGATGTCCCCAGATAAAGACTATTCTGCATTCTGGCATTTGGATTTCAGGTTTTCTACTTGTACTCATGGACATGTGTATATCCATGAGCAAAAAACAGAACTGTTTCTGAGTTTTAACTGTGTTGAAGTATCCATACTATAAAAATAGTATTTTTAAATCAGCAATAACCATTCAATATTGCATTTTCAGTTTAAACACAGCAACACAAATCTAGAATGCTCATTGCAAGCATTCTGTGGCATCATTGTATATAAGTACACCATCATTTAATATTGAAGTACATTGTTCTTTTTTAATACCATATAACAAACAATGAACTAGTGGATACTGTGTTTTTCTTCTTGCTCAAGTAAGAATTTTAGACTTACTATACTTTGGAATGGAATCAGTAGGCAGTATGTGGTATCCAAAATATGTGTATCAAGTTCATACTTTTGGCCTCAGTGTATGAGATTGCCAGTTGATTTCTATCCTCCATTTTAGTATTGTCAGACTTTTAAATTTTAACAGTATGATCATTATGAACAAGTAAAGCCCTTTGGGCTTTAATTTTGGCGTTTAATGCTAAATATCTTGAGTGTGTGTGGTTTGTAATGTTTTATTGTGATCTTATCTACATCAGGGCTGGTGTTTTCTGTGGGAGCCCAAATGCCTTAATCTCTAGAAAGCAGTTTTGTGTTTGCACCTGACAGATTGAAGTCCCAGGTCTCTCATTGGCCTGGGCTAGAGAAATCTAATTATGGCATTCTCTTTCAAAACCCTCTACAGATAACTTTCAGTGGGCTGGTGCTAATGTGTCATGCCTGTAATCCAAGCTACTCAGGAGGCTGAGATCTAAGGATAAAAGACTGAAGCCAACTGGGACAGAAAAGTCCATGCGACTCTTATCTCTAATTAACTAGCAGAAAACTATGAAGCTCAAGTGGTAGAGTGTCGGCCTTGAGTGAAAAAGCTAAGGAAAGGCCTTGAGTTCAAGCCCCAGATTGTCATAAACAAACAAAATCTTCAGAAGGTGGTTCAACCTCCTTAGCAGACATATAAGACTACATGATCTTCCCTCTGTTTACTTCAACTCTAACTTCAGCCTTAACACAATACCTTGTTTTTTAAATACTCCATTTTCATTTCAGATGGATGGAATTCTCTGCTCTGACCTATATATTAATGGTAAGGGGGCAACTGTTACATTCTACCAGTGTTTCTTTTCTCCCTTGCTTGTTTTAGTTTTAGTTTTCTAAAGGAAGTTTTGCCTGGGATTGCTTCTCTAATTGGTTTCCATGTACTTCCCTTCCCTCTTATCTCCTAAAGTGGGCCATGCTGAACTATCTTCAGGGTCCTACTGCCCTGCATATGTGGTTACATCTTTCAGTAGTTTTCATGGACAGGTCTACCTCTGCCTTCCTGGGAAAGCTGAGCCCTAAGGTTAGATTGGCTAGTTTTACTATCCTTCCATTATCTCCTTGTTCCACAGTTGACTGCTTGTGTGTCTTATATATCTCATTTATTGGCTGTGAACATGTGAAGGCAAGCCAATATCTTATCCCATATATATCAAATATATATATATATCATTATATATATGTGTACACACATATTTTTGTTTATTTTAGTGCCAATCCTGCACTGTCCCTGAGCTTTTTAGGTTGTTGTTGTTCAAGGCTAGCACTCTACTCATGTGAGCCACAGCTCCACTTCCAGCTTTCTGGTAGTTAATTGGAGATAAGAATATCATACACTCTTCTGCCTGGACTGGCTTTTAGCCATGATCATCAGATCTCAGCCTCCTGAGTAGCTAGGATTACAATCATGAGCCACCTTCCTGGCCTTCCCCTTTATTTTCCCTCTTAGGATGGAGCACACAGTAGGCCTTTGATAAATGTTCAACTAAACAGATACATAGAGTTCTTTTTTTATTTGATATGGGAAAGCCTATGCGTGTTTAATTCGATGTGAACATTTGGATATGCATGTCCAAATCCATGTGTGTATGTTCATATCCACTCTGTTTCTTTTGCGTGGGTGACACAGACCATTAGGTGTCACTTGTGGAGACACTTCAATGTTTGCGGTGAGTGTGGACAGGAGAAGTGAAGGATAATTGCCACTTTGGTGACCAAACTGTGGAATATGTGGTCCAAGCAGCTCCCAGACAGAAATTCTTACTATGGGAAGTATCTGTTATGAAGGGCAGCATCTGCTGTAGCTGAGGGAATGTCACACTGCTTTTGGGTAGGAGGTATTGGAAGGAGGGGTAGAAAGACATTGGACCTAAATAGGACAGCAATGGTTCCTATGGGTTTCATCTTTTTAAAAGCTAACTGGGGCTTGTATGCTAAATTTTCACTTTTCCTTTTTTTTTTTTTTTTTTAATTCTTTGAGGTCAGAGCTTGCCACACACACTAGCCTCTTTCTATCTTGTTAAGCCTCTGCCTTCTCTGTCTGGTGTCCTTTCCTCTCATTCTCTGACATGAGTGGGCAATCAAACATCCTCTGCTGGTACTTTCATGAACCCTCTTTTTCATTCTGCTGATTTCATGGGAAGCTGTCTGGCGTCCACCCTTTTTAGCAGAGGACTTTTGTGACCATGACATCATCGCCCCTGCACAGTTGGGAGACAGCCCCTAGCATGAATTAAGACATCATCAAGGGAAATGAGTGATGATCCCCCAAGGAGACAAACTCATGATGTCATCACTAGTAACAGCAAAGGAAATGAGGGAAAACTGAAGTAAGAGTGCAACCTGTGTTGGTTACTGCTTTAGGCATTCATTCAGTGATGGTCACTGAGTCCTAAGCTATGAGTTAGACATCATCCACACCCCAAGGAATTAACGTCACAGAAGAGAGCTGGATATGTAGACAAACAGAAAGACAAAGGCAAGTCCGGGATGCTAGAGAAAACCCAGAGGAGAGGACTCCAAAGGACAGAAAGGCCAGGGAAGGAGCAGATCACTCTGATGCAGAGCATGGGCGTAGAGTTAAATACACAAGATCTTAAATCTTAACTCTGCCCCATTCACTACCTCAGCCTCTCACGAATGGAGCATTCATTTCTTCAGCTGGATATTGAGCATGACATACCCACCCAGAAATGTTGAAATGATTAAATGACTTGAGTTTTGGGCATAGAGTCTGACTCCTGGCCAACACTTAATTGGAAGACATTTTGTTATACATTTTATGTAATTGATGCCAAATTCTCAATTTTGAAGCAACAAGTAAGAGTTGGATCCATGAAGAAAAGGAAGCCTAGTTTCCAGGCAAGGAACACAAGCAAGCCCCAAATTCTGACACATTTCCTGAATGTGTCACTCGTGATGTGGTTGAGGGAAAGGGCTCTCATGCAAGAGAAGAAGGCAAAGTCAGAGACGTACACAGAGGTCATGTCACACAGTCACACGCTACACCTTCCTGTGAAGCCTAGAATAGTTTTGCAAGTTCATTTTTGGAGATAGAAAAAGGATAATAACATGATTTGATTGTTTTAAAATTATTTTGTGACACCTGGCAGGAAGAATCAAATTTGTAAAAATAATGTAAGCTAGTAATTTACTTCTAGCAATTTATCAGAAGTGGATAATCAGAGATGAAAATAAAAATTATGTACAGTGTACATTGACACTGGGTATGGCTAGGGTAATGTTGTCAATCCAGTAATCCTAACTAGTTACGAAGAAGAAATTGGGGGATCATAGTTTGAGGCCAGCCCAGGAAGCCAACTTTGTAAGACTTATCTTAATCAATGGCTGAGAATAGTGGACGCACAAGTAGGAGGATCACAGCCCAGGTTGGCCCAGACATCACATGAAAAACTCGACCTCAAAAAGGCAAAAAGGAGTTGGGAATGTGGCTAAAGAGACTAAGCAATCTGCTTGGCAAATGTGAGGCCCTAAGTTCAATCCCTAGTACTGTCAAAAAAAAGGGATATGAAAATCTGTCTTATAAATGCAAAACAAAATAAATACCAAGTAATCAGAAAAATGAGGTAATGGTGATGCATCGATATATTCATTGACAAGATAGTTTATAGTGAATGTGCTCAACCCTATCTCTATGCATAGCAATGCATTAATCATAAAATACCAACCCCCCCAAAAGTGAAAGCTTAAATACATTGATTCAGTTCGAATTCATACCTTGTCTTCATACAAGGAAATACGTGTGTGCCTAACCAAACTAATTCGGAGAAATTTTACTCAGTCCCACAAGACAACACTGAACCATAGCTAATATTGCATAACACATATTGGTGATTGCCATGCTCTTTTTGAGTTTGCACTACCTATATTTTGCAAATGAATATATAACTTTTACAATTTAGAAATAATTTTACCGTTTTCATTGTATTTGATTTTTGGTGCCTTGCATCTGTCTATATTTTTCTAATTTGGGGAGGGGAAGGAAAAAAACAAAAGGCTTGAATAGGGATACAGGTTGACCCATTGTAACAATGAGATGTACAAGACACTATGTTGAAAACAAACTTTACAACTTGGGGGTGGGGTGGGAGGGAGTAGGGGGGAGTAATTGGGGAGGTGGGGAAGGAAGGGATGGTAGGGGAAAAAACCAAGGAGGAGGCATCAATGCTCTATAGGAAATGTACTCATTACCTTACTCATGTAATTTCTCTGTACATTATTTTTACAATAAAAATATGTAATAAATAAATTAAAATAAATTTTAAAAATAGAAATAATTTTAAAACGATCAGCTCTAGTAGGAACTGTACAGAATAGATGAAACAAGGCTCCTATGAGAGAAACAGAAGGCTAGGAGAGTGCTGTAATACTGGCGAGAAATGATGCCGAGTTTAGCCACACTCTGGGGAAGTAAGATGGTGAGGCAGGCATTGATTCAGAAAAAAACAAAGAATAAAAAAATAAAGCAAAGAAAATAGAACTGAAAAAGGTCTGCATCTGTTGGGTATGGGTGAAGACAGAGAGAAGAAATCAAACATGAGGCCCACATTTCTGACCTGGGCTATCTAATAAGGGTGTGTGCTGATCTCTGAGAGAGGGAGTAATGGAGGATGAACTATAGATGAATCCTGCTTTGAATATGTTGAACTTGAGAAGCACTAAGATGGGGAAATCCAGTAAATGATGGCCAGACAAATAGATTCCCAGTTTATTCACT
Organism: Dipodomys spectabilis; assembly: GCF_019054845.1. NCBI lineage: Eukaryota > Metazoa > Chordata > Mammalia > Rodentia > Heteromyidae > Dipodomys > Dipodomys spectabilis. The sequence continues at coordinate 1,597,794 of NW_024870684.1, forward strand.
AAACAAATATTTATTGAGCATCTCCTATGTACCAAATAGCCTGGCTATTAAGACAGCAATGTACAAAACAGTAGCACTGGTTGAGAATGTAGCTCAGTGGTAAAGTGCTCACCTAGCATGCATGAAGTTCAATTCCTCACTACCACATACAAGAAAAGCCAGAGGGGGGAGGGGGGGGTATGGTTGGGTGGGGGGGAGGGGGGAGGCTGGGAAGGGAGGTCAAGGGTTAACAAAGGAGGAGGCTGCAATGCTTGGTAAGAAATGTATGCATTATCCTGCCCATGTAATTGTAACCCCTCTGTACAGTATGTTCTCAAATAAAATAAAATTAAATTAAAAAAAAAAAAAAAAAAGAAAAGCCAGAAGTGGTGCTGTGGCTCAAGTGGTAGAGTGCTAACCTTGAGCAAAAGAAGCTCAGGGACAACATCCAGGCCCTGAATTCAAGTCCCAAGACTGGCAAAAACAAAAAACAAACAAAACAAAACAAAAAACAAACAGTAGTACTTACATTATAAAAGCAAATGGGGGCTAGAAGCTTTAACCCAGAATAAACATCTGGGCTAGAGAAAAACTGTCCAGTCAATACACAGTGTGTGTGTGTGTGTGTGTGTGTGTGTGTGTGTGTATTCATACTTCTTGGCTTATTGTTCTTTACTCAAGGCAGACTGTAGAAGCTCTGATCATCCTTGGCTTTTTGTGTTGGAGCTGACCATAAAGAAATTCTCTGACCAGTCCTGTGCCTCACTAGGTCATAAGAATTTCCTCTTTCTGCAAGGATCCTGCCCCATATTCTGGAGGGAAGAAAGCGTCAGAGGCCCAGAACAATGCTGAAGCAGACAAGCTTCATATCCTTTTTGTCCAATCATGTTTAAACAATGTCCTTTTCATCCAATCATGTTTGGACAATGTCCTTTTTGTCCAATCCCATTTTGTCTATGTATTCAGTCATCACGCCTGGGCAATGAAATCATCATAAAACTCTAAAGCACAGGATTTGGGGCATCCAGAGAGCCAAATACTGGGGGTTCCTAGAGGCCAGAGCATCCAGAAGGGTGGAATTGTTTCCCTGAGTTCTGTGAGGTGCTAGAGAAAAGTAATAAATTCAGATGTGGCTCTTGCGGGAACCTCTGTTTACAGCTGGTCCATCAGATGGACCAGAGGCCCAGGCTCAAGACTGAGTATGAAAATGGATGCCATCTTGGGGGCTGAGTCCTTAACCTATGCAACCTCCCATTGTGTCCAGTTAGATAATGTCAGAGCTGAATGTACTTATAGGACGCACCAGACATCCAGCCCACTGCAAAATTGCTTGCTTGCTGGTAGGTGAGGAGAGATCCCTGCAGCTTTTGAGGTCACACAAGTCTGCTGTGTTGATGATGGTAATGAGAGAGGAAATTATGGATTGTTTTCTCCAGCACAAGTGGAAGCCTAGGCCTTTAAGACTGTAGCCCTCATTCTAATGACAGCATAGTATTTCTCTTATTATTGTCCCTCATCCCCCAATTAGGATGTGTCATAAGGATCTGGGTCATTGTTTCATTCTTTGTTAGAACCTCATCTCCAAGAACAGAGTCAGGCACACAGTAAATAAGCAATAACTTTTGAACTACTTTCAAACAAATGTTGAACAAAGCTAAATAGCTTAAGAAGTAAACAATGAAGAACAATGCTTAGAATTGGGCATGGCAGTACATGCCTGAAATCCCAGGTATCCTGACATACCATGGTGGTAGGTAGATCAGAGTCGAAGTCTAGCCCCAGGTAATAGTGTAAGACCCATCTGAAAGATAAAGACAAAAGAGAAGGTTGGGGGCATGACAGGGTATTTGCAAGTGGGAGGCCCTGAGTTCAAATCCCAGTACCATCAACAAATAAACATACAACCTCCCAAACAAAACCCATTTAGTAGTTACTTGGCATTGCTATGTACTTGAAGTAGTAGGATTACAAAAGTGAACTATATTTTAGTTCTTTGGTTTACAATCTCATGAGAGTTAGACATAGACCATGATTATAAGGAGTGAGTACAAACAAAGCAGAGGTTGGAGTTTGTGTGAGGAAGAACCTGAAGACTTGATATTCTTTCAGAGGATGCATCCTGGGATTCTTACTGCCCAAACTGGACCTTTGGGGTTCCGTGGCCAGCTTCATATTCAGGTTCAAGGACTTGACTGATGAATTAAAAATGGGATAGGAGAGGGGTCCACTTTGAGATCTACACTAAACTGAATTTTGTATATTTCTAGTTTGTCCTGCACATTCAGAGAATTGATAGGTGCTTAATAAAAAGTTGAATGAACCAAAACCCATCTCAGTGTGAACTAAAATTCACAGTTTGCATGTGTATGCAGTGGAATCTCACTCAGTCTTGAAAATGGCTCTAATGCCTACTACAACTAGAAGGAACATTGAGGATATTATACAAAATGAATCAATAAAAGACAAATATGAGATGGTTTTACTCATTTATATGAGTAAAGAAAGGAGATGTGAAACTCACAGAGAACAGAAAACAGAATGGTAGTTGTTCAGAATCAGAGAGAGAAGGGACTGGAAACTTATTTTACAGAATTGGAGTTTCAGCTTTGTGAGATGAATGTAAATATTGTCAGTACTGCTGAACTGAACACTTACAAATAGTTAAGGCAGTAACTGTACATTGTGTGTATTTTACCACATTGGAAAATAACAAAAAACAAAAATTGTAACAATCATAAATTAAAAATTCAGCTTGTAGTCAGGTGCTAGTAGCCATACCTGTAATCCTAGCTACTCAGGAGACTGAGATTTGAGTGGTTCAAAGCCAGCCTAGGTAGGAAAGTCCATGAGTCTCTTATTTCCAGTTAATACCAGGAAGCCATAAGTGGAGCTGTGGCCTAAGGGATAGAGTACCAACCTTGAGTTGAAAAAGCTACAGGACAGCACCCTGGCCTTGAGTTCAAGCTCCAGGACCAGACAGTGTATGTGGCTGGTGACTCTACTACACCTGGACTTGTTTTGTTTTGTAATCTTATGAAATTGAAGAATAGAAAAACATTTCAGGAGGCTGTCTGCATTCACTGGCTTTCTAATGAAGACTCCCAATTTGACCTCTCCAAAAAAAAAAATCTGTTTCTAGACATCCTACCTTCTGATTCTCTCACAAATGTATGATAGGATGAGCAATAAAAAATTTCACATCATGTAGTCTACACTATTAGGCAAAGATTCTGGGGTGTGTTGTATGTGTGTGTGGAGGGGATAAGTTAAAAGATAATATAAGATCCAAGAATAAAAAGAACTCTGTAAAAATTCAGTAGCCAAAGAAGAGCTTTATCCTGTATTTCTTAAGGGAACACTTCCTGAAAGATATTTGAATCTAACTAGACACACTTTAAAGATGGATTAAGCACTTTTATTTTAAAACGTCGATGTTTACAGGTCACCATAATTGTTTATGCAAATATGCAGAACACGCAGAAGCTGGCCCTGTGGCAGGGCCATGTCGTGCTCACAAACATACTCACCATTCTTGGGCCTGAGGACAGTGACAATTTCAGCTATAACTTGAAAATATGACTCAGAGTTTATCATATTCCAAATTCCTTTCCTCTGTAAGTGGAGACCATTGGCCTAGGCAACCCTTCATGAATTAGTTATCCTGAACTCAGGAACTGAGAAATGGGCTGGTGAGCTGGAGGAGGATATGAAACCAGAAGAGATGTTTGATCTTGCTTAGGTTAAGGTTTGCTTTTGTTTTCGCTTTAAAGATGGCAGAAATGATAGAATGTCGGTATGCTGAGAATGACCCAGATAGGGGGAAAGTGATATTGCGGGAGGCAAACAGGCAGTGCTACAGGCCAAAGGGATGCAAGTATGAGGAGCATGCAGAAGCTGAGTCTGTGGCAGGATGGTGTCAGTGCTTACAAGCACACTCACCATTCACGGGGCTGAGGGTGAACTGCACTTGTAGGGGCAGGAAGGCTGCAGATTGGGTGGATGGGGATGGCTGGTGAACTTTCTGTTCTGATTGGATTGACTTCCTCAATAAAGCAGGAGCAAAGTTAGTAGGCAAAATAAACTAGAGGAAGGAAGTGATGGGGGTCCAGAAAGAGAGCAAAAACATGTAAAATACATGTTTACAACAGCAGGGAAGAATCCACCAGATAAGTGCAGCTTGACTTTTGGCATCAAGAACCCACTCAGACTTGTTGTCAAGAATGTGTTAGGACATGTTCGTGAGGCTGTGTGCTTTTCAGCTGCAGGTTGAGGGTAGACAGAAGTTGTATTTGACAGATGTCTCCAGAGACTCAAAGATATGAAGTGGCAAAGGTGAGGATAATGAGCCAGGAAGTATGGTGTGGGACAAGGGTGGCCTGGGGCTGGTTATGGCTCTTTTTTTTGTTTTTTGTTTTTGTTTTTGCCAGTCCTGGGGCTTGAACTCAAGACCTGGGCACTATCCCTGAGCTTCTTTTGCTCAAGGCTAGTACTCTGTACCACTTGAGCCTCCATGCCACTTCTGGCTTTTCCTGTTTATGTGGTACTGAGGAATCGAACCCAGCCAGGGCTTCACTTATGCAAGGCAAGCACTCTACCACTAAGTCACATTCCCAGCCCTAGAGCTCCTTTTTGAATCCTTGACTTGTTATTGCAGCAACGCAATGATTTTGCTTGTAAATTCCACTATACATTCCCCCCAGCCCTTCTGATTCTCCTACCAATGCTCCTCTTTCTTAATCTCAGCATCATTTTTCATGGTGTCCTAGTGATGCTGCTTTCTTTGAGTGTAGCATTGCTTTTGGAGTGAAGGTGGGTTGCAAGTCCCCTCTGCCCTGGCTTTGCTGTGGATTTGGGTCCCAGTTTCCTGGCTGGCTGGCAACATATGAACAAGGAATTGGGGCGGGAAGGATGAGGGTGAGGAGAAGGGAGGAGGAAGAGAAGGCTGGCATCAGAAGCCAGGGCTGGCCTCTTTCTGCCTAGCACAGCCTCTCTCATTAAATGGATAAGAGGAGAAAAAAAAAAGAGTTGAAAACCTTGTTCTTGGCAGTCTTTTTGTTTTGGTGTTGCTTGATTACATTTTTTAAAGAATGGTTTGTTAGGAATCTTTATTTTATTTGTCTATTTTTGGTGGTCCTGGGATCAAGTTTAAGCCCCTGCAGCATTACAAATAAACAAATAAGTAAGTAGATAAATAAAATCTTACCCTTTGTAGGCAGGTACTCTCCCATCTGAGCCACTACATCAGATTTTGTTTGTTTGTTTGTTTGAAACACGGTCTCACCTCAAACTGGGTCAGCTTCTGGGTCAGCTTTCCCAGTGTTGGCATTTGCAGGTGTGGCCTGCAGCATTTGGCTGTGCACAGTCTTTTACATATTTCGTGGACAGCTGTGCCTTGGGAGTATTGACTTCCACAGGCAAATAGCTCTAGCCTTGGCCTTATCGCATGTCTTTAGTTGACCTGCTCATATGCCTTTCTGCCCGAGTGGCAGAGCAATGAGCAGAACCACCGGGACCTTGTTGCTGCCTGGGGAATGTGAAGAATTTCTACCCTCTGCCTCACTTTCTCCTGGAGAGCATGTCATCAGAGGGTCTGGATCACATTATTCCCAAAGACCAGAATGTTAAAGAGAAGCTACTTGGTAAAGCAACTGGAGGTTTTCAGGATAAGAGTGGAAGGGGTAAAGCCAGGTCAGGACAGCAGCATTAAAGGCATGGGCCTGCTTGAGCTTAGTTAGCACCTCTTAAATCTGGGTGAAGAGTGACGAGCAGACAGAATTATGAATTGGAGGTGGAAAAATGAGTCTCCCTAAATATTTCTTTATGCCAGGAACCCCCAGTGACCTAGTGAATAAGATGCATGACAGTGCTCAGAATTGATGAAGTTCATCTGACTTGTCTTCAGCATGAACTGAAGATGTCCCCCTGAGGGTTTGGCTTCTACAAAAAAATACTTTGGAGGAGGGTTCCACTGCAGACAGAGGCTCTGGAATAGATTCCAGGAGGTTGGGAGATTCCAGCCACTTACGATATTGACTACGTGACTCTCCCAAAGTCAGTTCCCCTCTCTAGACCTTGGTCATCATTTATTCATTCACACACTCACTAATTCATTTATAATCAATTCTGTTATTCATTAAAATGTTTCTTGAGCTCCTTCTGTAGGCCTGAGGGGTGAGGTACTTCTCAGAAGGTCAGTGCAGAGGTGGTGAGTACACATGAAACTACTCTGAGGTATGAACAAAGTTCCTCTACTTATTAGGCCCACACTTAGCCCTTTGGAGCCTATACAGACATTTCAAAATCTCCTCCTTTGTTTGGATATTTGTAGCCTCATGTCAGTACACCCAAGCCTGCAAGCTGAGCACAGGCAAGTGTACCCTCTCAGGATTCTTTTTCCCCTAGGTGATTGCTCTTCCCTGCTGAGTTAGCTACTGCCCCAAGTGCCAAGACTGAGACATAAGGATCCAGCAGAAGGCCAAAGCAGAGAAGCCATTTCATCCCCAAGTTAGGACATACACAATTATCACAGGCATGAGCAAAAGCTCCCTATACTGGGCACCTGAGGGTTTCTCACTGTGATTAGAAGGAAGAGTGAGTAGTATATTAAGGGATTTGAAGAGAGATGACATTACAACTTGAACGTGTCCCTTAAATTCATGTGTTGGAAACTTAATTCCTCTCTTAGAACTACAGTCTGGCGTGTATATACTAAGAGACTATGGGAATGAATAAAGAAATAATAAATGAAAACCTGAAAAAAAAGAACTAAGGAGACAGTCCAACAGGCAGTTGCAGCAAATCCTGAATATTTCCCCCTCCAGTAGAAGTTTAACATAATATTCTCTTCTCATCTTATGGCCTAGGCAGGACTCAGGAAGAAAACTTTCAGAAAGAACTTAATGTCCAGTGGAAGTTTCTCACCAATGATCAAAAGCCAGTCAACTCACACTGTTATAATTATCTCCTTTCCTCTCCTCTCCCCTCCCCTCTGCTCCCCTCCCTTCCCCTCTTTTCCTCTCCTCCCCTCCCCTCCTCTTCTCTCCTCTCCTCTCCTCTCCTCCCCTCCCATCTCCTCCCCTCCCCTCTCCTCCCCTCTCCTTCTCTCTTTTCCTCTCCTCTCCTCTCCTTTCCTCTATCCTCCCTTCCTTCACCCTCTCCTCTCTTCCCATTTCTTCTCTTCTCTTTTTAAATGTTCTCTTCTCCTTTCTGATTTCATATGATGTCATATTTTTCCCACGCGGCTTAATTACAGAACCTAGAAGACTGAATGAACTTAGCATCTGATACATTCTAGGTTCTCTATAGAAATACTTAGTTCGCAGATAGTTTGCCTGGACCAGTGAACTTCTACTTCCCTTTACTAGTTTTGCTTGTTCTTTAATTAGACAACTACAGCTCTTCTTGGGTTTCCCCTCTGACTGACTCATTTCTGGACCCTAACGTGACCCTTCCCCCTTCCTCTGTGTGACTTCTCAACTCTTGAAAGTATGCATATCATTTCCATGTTTACTGTGGCTGTTTTCTCCTTGTGTTCAGATACAACTTGCTGTGAGCATCTGAGGATGGGACGTGTGCATCTGTACATGAGGTAGTGTCACCCAGGAGCTGCCAGGAGGAAGGGTTTAGTATTTTCTCCTGAACGTGGATAAACAGCTGTTACTGAAGAGGATGAGTCAGGGAGGAGGCGATGGAGAAATCCTCTATTCTCATCATCCCACTTGGAGATTAACTGCCTTTGAGCAAGGTTCCTTCTGCGTTTATCACATACCTGGTGAGAATGAAGGAGGAAAAGAATGGAGGCAAGGAGGAAAGAGGAAACAAGATGTGAAACTCTCAGTCATGAAGCAATTCGAACACCAGTTTTAAGTCAGTGCTGTCTCACTTCATCGCACTTGGTATCACACAGGGAAGAAAATGTCTTCCTCTTATCCTGGAAAGGGAGGAATTAAAGGCTCAGAAAGGTGCAGCAGCTCACGTATACTTCAGTGCATACAGTGTACACAGAATACACAAAACAGACTTCCATCTCCAACCACTAAGCAGTCAGTCACGGGCACAGACAAGTGTGAGAATTAAGTGCTCTATATGAAAAGCTAGAACAGTCAAATTCATTCCTTGAATCACAAGAATAACAAAGTCAGGCCTTGAGAAGTTCTTTGATGACTTTGGGCTTCAGTTTCCTCATCAGTAATAAAAGGATGGACTCAGAATGCTAACTCCTCTCTTGAGGGCTGGAACGTAGCCTGACTGTGGAATTCCTTGTCCATCATGTTAGCCATTTTAAAATGATAGATGCTTCCTGAAGGAGCCATGTCTTTTTAACTGGAATCGTCAAGGTCAGGCCACATAAACTTGTTTGGGGCTTTTGGTGGGATATGTCTTAACTGATTGGGGTGAAGAGTTCACCAAGAAGTTGGAGGACTGACTTTTCAGCTCTAAGCTGGTAGAGCTGGGGCCAGACATGATTTGAGGTTGTCTTTTAATGGCTCCGCTCTTAAACAGCTAACAGAGAGGCCTTGGCCAGAGTCCCACCATACTCCCTGCAGAATAAAAGATGACTGAGCAAGAAATCAAGATGCTGCTTTGGTCACCAAGAAACTGTGTCAAATTTCTGGGGCTTTCCTATGCTTTAATGTACTGGCTACCTGGCAGGATTTCAGTGGTGTGTGTGTGTGTGTGTGTGTGTGTGTGTGTGTGTGTGTGGCAAAGATACTTCATTTTTATTATTATTTATTTTTATCCACAAGTGGTTGTACAAGGGCTTCATTCAATGTGTTAGTTTGTGAATCCTACCCACCTTGATCAGTGTTATCCCTCTGTCATTCTTCCCTGTCCCTCCCAAACCTACTCATCATCTCAATTTTCCCAGTTCAGTCTTCACATATAAATTGAATATTATAAGTGCATTCTATATTTAAAACATATAGGACGGTAACAATTTTTGAAATGTTTGCTCCTCAGAGTCTAGCTAAGAGTTGTTTAGAAATCTGTATTTTCTTACTCTTTGTTCATTTAAACATGCTTTATGAATAATAGCATAAGCTATCTATGGATGCTGGATGCCATTCCTAAGCTACTAGTCTCTAGCCCTGTGTTCTTCTCATCCACAAATTACTAAATACTATTCATGCCCAAGCACTGTTGGGGATACCAAGCAGAAAAAGAAATAAGGTAATACTCTTTTGTTTATGACCCTCACTTTGTAGTGGTGAGCACAGACAGTAACCCAGCAAGCACATATTTAATATATTCCCAGGTCACCTGGTCTTCAAATCAGCCTTTGCCCAGCAGGTACCATAAACCCATTTTACATATGCAAGAATAGTGACATACAGGATTTAAAGTCAGCTTGTGGATATTGAGGTATTTTTTATTGTGTTACGTCCTTATTGTGCCTGTCACTGTGAGAGGTGGGGTTCTCCTCTCTCTAAGGCCAATAACTTGAGAAGAAGGAGAATGATGGAGGGAGTGATCCTGGACAAGATGCATTATACTTGTAAATCGATATGTTGATGTAAAACCCCCTTGAATAATTACTTAAAGATAACTCAAAATAAAAGAATAAATGCCTAATAAAAATACCGAAAGAACCAATATGGCATCAAGGTGACAGGTGGAAGATGGAAGATGGAAAGCTGTCACCCAAATCCCAGAGGTCACAGGTACAAAGCTTATATGATGTTTCTGGGGAGCTAAAAGTTAACTACAGCCAAGTTGGCACTGCAATGGCCATTAATTCTTTCAGGAATCCACTTCTTTGACATGTCTTCAATGTGACGTGTAGGCTATAGGAACTCCAGGTGTTCCTGTAAACCTAAGTCAAGATTGCTGAGGAGGTCAGATGGCTGGTTTTGTTCTGTACTGTTTGTCCTTACTCTGCCTTTCAGCAAGGCTGACATTATAGGATAACTATTTGGGAAGTGAGTCAAAACAGAAAGTGTGAAAAACACACGGAGCCTCCAAGATATGTCTTTTGCACATGCCCCTTCCTTCTAAATTCACTTCATATTCTAACTTTTAATCTTCTTCTTAATGAGAGCCTTACCATATTTTGTCAACCTAGAGTCTGATGTTTAGGACTGGCCCTCACTGAATTTTGGGGTCTGGTATATTACAAATGCCTTCAGAAACCTGTAGAAGAGATAAACATAAAAACAAATTGTCTTCATATTCTGAGTTAGGACCTACAATAGAGGTATAATGACCTAATGACCTCCACCACCAATACCCTATTTTATAGAGGAAGAGTATTAAAGTTAAATGAGCTTTTAAGGGTAGAACATAGGCTTAGAGTCCTGGAAAGAAAAGAACATGACACTAGAGAGGCAGTGTCAGAGATACAAGACCATGTAAGGACACAAGGTAAAGGTGGTAGACTGAAAGCTTAGGAGGTAAGCTTTCATCAGAAACTGAATTTACAGACACCATGTGCGTGGACTTCCAGGCTCCAGGACTGGACAAAATGAATTTCTAAGTTCTAAGCCAACCAGACTGGGCAATTTGTTATGGGCTTCCATGTGAATGAATCCAAGGGGCTGTACAGGACAGATGGGTTTGAGGATGGGATAAGAATTCTTGGCAGAGGAATTTCAGCCAAGATATAGAGACTTGAGAGAATACAAAAGAGGGGTAGAATCATAACTAATAGGTGAGCTCCTGTGGAGTATGAAGGCTGAAGGGAAATGGCTAGATGAAGAGGGACAGGTAGATGAGAAAAATCCACAAATGGTGTGGTAAACAAGGTTGGGGGGTTTTACTTAGTAGGTTTAGGGTGTCCTGAGCTGCCTTTCAACAGGGGAGAGTTGAAGTCAGAAAAGTGACTGTGCAGGGAAGATGGATAAGAGGAAAAGAGACAGATGAGTAGTGCAGGAGCCCAGGTAAGAAAGGATATGGTTCTGAAATAGGCCTGGGGAGAAGACAGGGACTAAAATGAGAGAAGGGAAGCCAAGAGGTAAAGAGACAGTCGCATGTGGGTTGTTCATCTGTTACTTGAGTAGATAGATGGTGCTTGGAGTATTTTGAATATGTCTAAAGTGACTGGATGCAAACATCCATGAATTTAGCCTATTTGTGAGGAAAGGTACTTGGGATTCATATTTCAAAGAACTATCAGGTAGAAGCATGCCATGGTCCTAGATCTGCAGGCTTGATCAACTTCATTCTCTGCTCTTTGGGACCCAGCCAGCATGTAGAAACAGGATGGTCAGAGGCAGGGAGGATGCATTAGCAAAATCATATTTCTTACGAAGACATTGGTTTTGTCTACAACTTCCTTTTTAGTATTTAAACTTGAAACTTAGGCCTGAGAGGTTACAATGTCTTGATGGAGTCATGGTCAAACCTGGGTCACAAAAGACACCTTTGTCTTGACCCAAGTCTTGGTCCTCAGCTGACTTGCTGTGTTGTCTTTAGGTAAATCATTTACCTTTTCTATGTCTTGGTCTTGACTTCTGCAAAATGAACCACTTGGATTAAACACCCTTTTTGTGGTAATATTTCAGGCCATTAACATTTAATCAATTTGGATAAAAACTGCATAGAAATTAAGACATGTGGGAAGATGAATGCCTCATTTCCACGGATGAGTCCTGAAATATCAAGCTCTAGCTACCTGCCATTTCAACACAGGCTGGACCCATAAACTCATGGACAATTCTAGAAGGAAGTGGATATTTGGAAAGCATACAGTTTAATTCCTTTATCCTACATTTGAAATGACTGAGAAATGTAAAAACAAACAACAAACAAACAAACAACAAAAAAACCCCTATGATCCAAGGTCTTGCAGCTAACTAATGCAGAAGCAAAACTTGAACTCAGGATTCCAGACTAGAGCCACAGAGGGCATAGTGCCAAAGAATGGGCACCATACTGCTTCAAAGACATCCAGATAGTGGTCTTGTGCAAGGTAGAGCCCTGCTCTGGTCCCGATTTTGGCAGTCACACTTTGTCTCATTGGATAGAAGGCCTCCTGTTTCGTTTAGATACTTGGCACACTCTTTTCTCCTTTATACCTGCTTGGCAAAAGTGTATTGATTCTTCAAAGCTCTGACGGTGTATTTTTCCCCTTGTGCCTGTCTCTTTGGCTGTATTTAACAAACACACTGTCTAGGAATGGTTTCTTACCTGTCTCTCCATCACTGATCCAGTAAAAATGGGAAGTATGTCTTACGGACTTCTGGAAGGTCTAACATCTTACACAGATGGTGAGTTAATGGCCACAGAATGGACAAATACAATGGATGAGTGACAAGATGAATATAAACTAAGGTCTTGGAGAATAAAGACTCAAACACAAAAGGCCTAAGGAAGCCATGTCCCTAGAGGTGTAAATGAGACTAGGATTTTTCTCTCATCTTGTTATTTCTTGGATTTAGGGGTCATTACCCTCATTCAGGACAGCTCCTCTAAGCTGTGAGCAGGAAATGCCTTCGTATCAGGCCCAATGGCCCATATTGAAGACATAATCCTTTGGCCCATGACTCACCGATGGATTCCAGAAGGCAGAGTGTGGGTGGCCTTCCTCTATCAATCAAGGGTTGGGCGTCCCTGCCTGTGATTGGAGCTCTTTGCCACCCAAGCTTATAGGTCTTTCAGATCCAGCCTGTATGGAGACCTCTGACCATCAGGCCTGCTCAATTTCTAACCACCCACCTGGAGACGTGGGAAGCATCCATAAAAAAGCCCAGCTTTTATGGCTACTGACACCCCCTAGAGTATGGTCATTCTGATTATTTAGTATTTATGAGACACCCCTCATGCAGTGGGATCAAGGGCAAGGCAATTTGGCAGTGTTGACACAAACGGATGTTTCTATATAACCCCCCAAAGGTGCTCCCTCCTCTCCCTGAGATCCATTTAATTTGTAGCCACAATCAGGAGCTCCTAGAGGCCAGGGCAAAAGTCACCTTCTACATCCTGTGTAATATTAACCCAGGCATGTCCAAGGGAGCCTCACTTAACCAAACCCCAACACAGGACAACCTTCCATGAACCCAGATTTTGTGGTTTGCCCTTGTATTGATTTGTTCTCTGAGAGATGTTGCTGTGCAAAGTCCTTCCTTCCTTCCTTTGTTGTCACTCAGAAAAATATTTAGAATTTAGAGTTTATGCCAGCCGCTGTGTTTGTCCTTGACAGCATAGCGATAGATAATACATGTGTCCATAGACAACTCAGATCTGTGGAGATGATGGCCATGGAAAACAACAACAAACTATTATTACAGATGATATGCAAGAGTTAACTTTCTAGGAGCGTGGAGGCCTAAGACGGAGGTAGTCAACCCTCATCCCTGGGCTGGAACAGGTAAGGAAGAATCTGCAGGAAGAAAAAGCTCAAGATGGCACTTGATGGATGGAGACAATTTTAGGATGCTTGAGTGTGGACCTTACTGCAGAGGGAGGTGCTGAGCAAAAGGGTGGGAGGGCTGAAATGGTGTGTTCTATTCAAGGAACCCAAACCCTGCCAACAGGCTGGCACCTCTGTGAGGGCAGGCTGGAGCGGGATGGTTTAGAATGGGAGGAGTTCTGCTCATCAGCCATTCTTCGCAGAGTACTCTCTGCCTACATTTGAGTGACATCACATCTGTGAAGCAGCTCCCATCTCTTTGGAAACTGTCCCTTGTCACTTGCAAGGGCTCATCTGTCTTCATCAGTTCTTTAATCTCAGGGCTCCAGCTTCACTATTCTTCTAACACTGGATCCCCCTTCTGAGGAGTTTACCTGGTCCATGGTGAGATGATACTGCACCAGAATTCTCTCCTGAACCCCAGAGATGGACAGAGACCCAGTGCCTTGTAGACATTCTACCTGAAAGAGGCAGCCATCTGCTTCCCAAACCTGTGCTCATTCTGCAGTTCCTATGCTCACAAAAAGCATTCATATCAAGCCACTCAATGTATCCTCAACATGTGCCCCTAGACAACCCAGACTTGTGGAGGCGATAGGCATGCAAAACAACAACAACAACATATTACAGATGACAGGCAAGAGTTGTTTCCAGTAGAGTGGAGGCCTAAGAATCGGGGGAGAAGTAGTCAACCCTCATCCCTGGGCTGGGGCAGGTTAAGAAGACTCTACAAGAAGAAAAGCTCAAGATGGTACTTGGTGGAAGTTTTTCTAGGCCTCTCACTCTCCCTCAAAAGTCACATCAGGTTTATAAACCATTGATTCATTCATTTATTCAGCATTTTCCTCCTCCTCCTCTTCTTCCTGCTCCTCCTCCTCTTCTTCCTCCTCCTCTTCCTTCTTCTCTGGAGCTTTATCTGGCAGCAAGTGATATAGCAATGAATGAAACAGAGTCCTGGCCTTTAAGGATTTCATAGACAAATAAGAAGCAAGCCACATGCATAGGTGACTGTCACTCTGAGTGTACACTGCAGCTTTAAAGGGCTGTGGGAAGCTTGACAAAAGAGAGTGGATCAGGGGAAGGAGGGCCAGCCTCAAACAATAAGGAGGTGTTGGCAGAGGTAAGGGAAAGGGAATTCCAGAAGGAAGGAGTAACATGAGAGGAGGTGGGGGAGTGACCAGTAATTGTATTATGTAGTTTTAGCTGTAAACCAGGACAGAACTTCTGGAGTGAAAGAAAGGAAAAAAAAACAACAACAAAGGAAGGCAGAAGTAGTTGGAGAGAAGACAAGGAGTTTGGTTATGCAGGGCCTTGCATTCCCCGATAAAGAGTTTGGACACGTCCCAAGGGAAAAGGCATTCAATCGAACAGTAGACCGACTTAATTGCACAGGAAGATTGTGCATGGCAGCAGGTAGGAGAGGAGAGTGGGCAGCTACAATGAGAAGCCAGGAGAGAAGTACTGGGCCCCAGCCAGGGCAGGTGCTCTAGGCATGGAGAGGAAGTGACACTGGGCAGGTATTTCCTAAGTACAGCCAGCTGCCTTTGCTCATTAGTTGCACATGGGTATGACACCAAGACAGAATGAAATCCTAGCTGATTGACAGGTGACTATTGGTCATTAATTGAGAACACAGAGTGGAAGCTGCCTTAGAAAAATAAGACAGTGCCTCCATTTTAAAACCAGTTTTGACCCCAAGATGCTTGATAAGTGTCAAAGATTTTGATTTCACATAAGGACAGGACAGTTGCTCCTGGATAGGGACTTTGATCTCTCTGGGTCAAATCCCCATGTTTAAAGTTTGCAGTGTCCCAGTACAAAACAGCTGACCGTCAACGTGGACCGACTGCTGGGGTTGAAGTCAGAGCAAACACCACACGGTGGCTCCTCCACTTTGTTACCTTTGCCTAAGACTGCCTGGAGCCTGGTAGGTCTTCTGCTCTCTCCAATCTCCTGTGGGGAATGCTGGGCTGTTTGAGCTCCACAACAAATCCCTGTCTATACCAGAGGTGGGGTGTGGACTTGATGAACTCTGCCTCCATTCCCTGCCACCTCCACATCCACCTCCATGTGTTTCTCATTTCAGGGTCAACGGAGGGGGCTGCTGTGGTTGGTAGATTTATCATCATTCTGTCCTCCCCCAACGCCAGCCTCTAGCAAAGCTTGTTGTCTTAAGGGGAAAGGGGCTTTAACAAAAAAAGTGCAGTTCTTAAGGATAAAGAGAGTTTAGGGATATGTTTAGATATTTGTTTTTTGGGGCTTTTTTGGGTCCAGTCGTGGGCCTGAACTCTGGGCCTGGGCGCTGTCCCTCAGCTCTTCAACTCAATGCTAGCGCTCTACCATTTGAGTCACGGCGCCACTTCCGTTTTTTTTCTTTTTGCTTATGTGGTGCTGGGGAATCAAACCCAGGGCCTCATGCATGCAAGGCAAGCGCTCTACCACTGAGCCACCTTCCCAGCCCATGTTTAGATATTTGTGTCCTTGTCCTTCCTTCCTTCCTTCCTTCCTTCCTTCCTTCCTTCCTTCCTTCCTTCCTTCCTTCCTTCCTTCCTTCCTTCCTTCCTTCCTTCCTTCCATCTTTCTTTCTTTCTTTCTCTTTCTTTCCTTCCTTTTTTCTTGCTTCCTGTTGCTTTGTTTTGTTTTCAACTATATATATGTCGTTGAAATATATATATATGGGAAGAGCAACACCTCTGGCATTTTGGGGGAGCAAGTACCACAAGGCTGGCATGGTTAGCAGTATGGTACCATGGAGTCACCCATCCTGAGCCCCTTGTCCTTGCCAGTCAGGGAATGGTGGCTGCTGTGGTTTTAATTTGTACTGCTTGTTAAGTGGATGTGTCAGTACTTTTGTGGCAAAGCATCCTTGTTCCTAGAAGATCCAATTCACAGCAAGCAGGGCAAACCTGGCAGCAGTTTGGACTGCTGCCTCCTGTTCACAAGGGTCATGTACATGTTCACCAGCTTACTCAGCAGGGCCCTAGAAGCCCATGTCTTACAGAAGGCCCTCT
Organism: Dipodomys spectabilis; assembly: GCF_019054845.1. Lineage (NCBI taxonomy): Eukaryota > Metazoa > Chordata > Mammalia > Rodentia > Heteromyidae > Dipodomys > Dipodomys spectabilis. The sequence continues at coordinate 1,614,132 of NW_024870684.1, forward strand.
AACCTGATCATTTTTCATTTATAATCCAACAATAGGTTTCCTTCTGTGCTCTGATAAACAGGTGATCATTCATGAGTGATTATCAAGGATGGGTGGGTAGAGGTTCCAGAATGTTTTGAATGTTTCCTTTTAGGGTCATAACCATGAAGACATATTTGTGACTAATGAACTCTTGTGATAAAATATGGGAAAGGTAGCAGGACATAAATAGCAAAGGAAACCAAGATTAATGTGGAAATGTCTCTGAGATATCAGAGTAGGAAGGAGCCAAGAGGGCTCCTTAGAGAAGGAGCTGGAAGTCAGGAGAGGAGTGAAGAGGAGGTAGTGGGGTCAACTGCCTGACATGGACCCAGCCTCTGCCACCACCTAGCTGTGGGATCTGAGGCAGCTTATCTCCCACTTCCAAGCTCAGTTGCCCCAATTCAATAGTATGGTACGAATAGCATGAGCCACACCACTGTGAATGTGAGAGCTATGCAGAGTTGAACAGAACCTGGGACTTTAAAGAGCTCTGTTGATGGTGGTATAATAATGATGGCTCACAGAAACCACATGCTTACGATGGGCAAGGCTTTATTTTAAGTGATTTAACCCATGAGGTCAGTGTAATCTTGAAATTGACATGGCATGAGAACACAAGTTTGGAAGGTGTAAGTAAATGCCCAAAGCCACCCAGCTACTAAGTGGTAGAATGGAAATTCAAACTTCTGCCCTAGATGTTTGAATTATCTTTCTTAGGCTATATGATTTTATGCATAATTATAATTGATGTTAATACTCTATCGTGATAAGGGGAGGATATGAGCCTTTATCAGCCAAGAGAGGAAAGATAAATAACAACAGTTACTTTAAAATTCCCAGGTGCCAAGAAGTTAAATAACTTATACCAGTGCCACTTAGTTAACTTTCATGTTTGGCTTGGAAATGATGTATTATCACCCGGATTATAGAAACAAAGAAATCAAGGGCCAGAAATATTTCACAACTAAGATAAAATCCAAGTCCGTCTGAGCCCAAAGTTAATCCTCTCTCTGCATTATCCTGTAGCCTATAGGAAATCTATTCCAGGCCAAGTTATAGGGTTCATATGACAACCCAGAGCCTGATCTACAAGGGGTGAGTAAAATCCTATGAGGCTCCTCCTTATCTCCATCAGGGAAGGGGGATGACGTTCAAGTTCACAAGATACGGGGTCCAACACACATAGCAGCTCAGACTCCCAAAGGAAGTCAAGAGGGCATTAGGAAAAATACTGCTGGGGCTGGATGTCCATGAAGTGCAGCGGAAACATCATTGAACAAGGAAGATGGATAAGAGAGCCTATATTTAAAACTGGCTCAAGGTAGGGAAGGAAGAGATCAGCTTAATTTTAGAAAGCCTAAGACGCCAAGGATCCTGATGTTGGAGACATGGAAACTTGGGGTGAAGATTATTTGCCATTTCTTACCCAGTGGCCTCCATAGAAGCTGGGGCTGATCCAGCTTGAAGGCTGTCAGAGTAGAAACTATGGCTTTGAATTCAAGTAGATCTAGGGGTGAGCTGAATTTGGGTCAGTGATGTGAGTGAGTGAGTGTGTGTGTGTGTGTGTGTGTGTGTGTGTGTGTGTGTGTGTGTGCACACCAATCCTGAGGTTTGAATTCAGGGTCTGCATGTTTTCCCTAAGCATTTTTGCTCAAGGTTAGTGCTCTACCACTTGAGCCTCAGCAATCCTTCTGGATTTTTGGTGGTTAATTAGAAATAAGAATTTCACAAACTTTCCTGCTTGGGCTGGTTTCCAACCCTGATCCTCAGATCTCAGCCTCCTGAGAAGCTAGGATTACAGGCATGAGTCACCAATGCTCAGCTCTGTTTTATCATTCTTAATCTTGATTTCTTTGTGTTATAAAATACTACAATTATATCTGACTGAACTTATTGTGATTGCTATTAAGAAGGAAATGAGAAGACACTATAAGGGCCCAATAAATTGTTTGGCCCATGTAAACTCACATTTAATGTTCACTGAATGACTCCTCAGGAGGAGGTAAGATGTTTGTATGTTTATAAGGAAGTCTTCACTGAATCAAATAGTGTTAGGTTGCTTTAATTTCTTCTTCTTCCTCTCTCTCTCTCTCTCTCTCTCTCTCTTTCTCTCTCCGACAGTACTGGAGTTTGAACTCAAGGCCTTAAACTAGCTAGAAAGGCAGTCTAACATTTGAGCCATACTTCCAGTGCTTTTTTGCTTTATTTTTCAGGTAAGACCTCTAGTTTTTTCCTAGTCTGGTTTCAGAACATGATTCTCCTACCTATGCCTAACTCAGAGCTGGGATCGTGACCATAGGTGTGCCAAAGTAGACTTAGTCCCCCAGACATATCCACTTTTATATATACCTACTTCTAGATTTTATTATTTTTCTCCAGTATATATGTATGTTGCATTCTTTACATGAAATTAAAAAATGTATTGTGACATATTTCAAGGCATAAGAATAACATCAGAGCCAGGCACCAGTGGCTCATGGCCTATAATCCTAGTTATTCAGACAGGTGAGATCTGAGGATTGCGATTTGAAGCCAGCCTGGACAGGAAAGTCCATGAGTCTCTTATCTCCAATAAAAAAATTGTAAAAAAAAAATAGAATAGAATAAAAAACAAACCTGGAAGTGGAGCTGTGGCTCAAATGGTAGAGCACTAACCTTGAACAATAGAAGCTCAAGGACATAACCCAGGCCTTGAATCCAAGCCCCAGAACCAGCATAAAAAAATAAACAAATAATAAAAAGAATAGCATCAGAAACATCCAAATAGCTATTAGTTTGAAAAATGACACATTTCCATAGCCAAGCTGAAATGCCTTATGTATTTCCAGTGTACCTTCAACCTTCACTCTTATCTTCTCTCTCTCTCTCTCTCTCTCATAATGCAGGGGCTTGAACTTAGGGCCTCATGCTTGATAAGCAGGCACTCTACCACTGAGCTATATCTTTAGCCCTTTTATACACTGGTTATTATTTAAATAGGGTCTCATTTCCTGCTTAGGTACACAGCTGGACTTTACCTTCACTTCATAGCTGGGATAACAAACTCATGCCAGCTTTTACCACTGAGATAGAGTCTCAAGGTGTTTTCTGTCTAGGATTTTTCTTGAGCAATGATCCTCCTGATCTCAGCCTCCTAATGGTTAGGATTACAGCCCTAGACCACTGTGCCTGGATTCTTCTGCTCTTTTAATTACCCTGTGGCAATTGAGATTCCTCAACTAGAAAGTGATCCACAACCCCAAACCGCACTTCCCATTCTTTATATACTCACTCATATAATTTCAATGCCTGGAGTGGAACTTGCTGGGGGAAGGTCCCAATGAGTCATGTGAACTCTGTCTCTCTCAGGTCCTTCCCCTCCACTTTGGTTCCATTCTCACTCCCCACACAGTAGCAAGATAGTGCCCAGCAGCACCAGGCCTGTGTTCTCCAAGTTCATCAAGAGAGAGAGAAAAAAAAAGTTTGTCACACCCTCCCCCCCAGTAGTTCCCACAAGCCCTTTGATTATATTAACCACAGTATCACGCCAATCATGACAAATCTACTGTGCATTTTTCATCTGGAATCTATCAGGATCCTTTTGATGCTCGTTTATAGCGTCTATATTCAGAAAACAAACCTCGGGGGATATGTACCTTTTCTGTAAGGCAATTCCTGGCTGGAAAAAGTGAGAAGATAACAGGGCTAATGTTTTCTGAGTACTGCAGTGTTCTGAGCACCTTATTCGGTCTTCCCAGTGACGTCTGTGAGGTAAGTATGATGCTCACTTTATACTTGGGGAGAAAAGAAACTTGGATAAAGAGCTTTGAGCTCACATAGTCTGTGTGTGTCTGTGGGGTGTGTGAATGTGGGGCGGGGGGACCTGAATCGAGCCCTGGCTTACTCATTGTAATTATGTGAATGCCATCAGTCCAATAGTGACAGAGCCAGGCTATACAACAGGCCTGAGTTTACCTCACCAGGCTGTTGTAAAATGTAACATTAAAGCATGTGGTCCATTGAAGTGAGTTCTAAATCACTTGAACTTATTAGTATAACCTAAACACATCTCCTTCAAGTCCCCAAGACCAATGGAGGGGACAAGTTTGGTGGTTGATCCAGTAATTCTGGTATAAATAGATTAATAAGGAAAGAATAGGACAAGTCAACCCCATCCCCAAAAATATGTTTCTGAAAGGACATCATGATTGCTCAAATTTTTAAGAATAATATAAAACTTCTTTTTTCTTTTTAGAAAGTGCATCTATTCAGGGAAAACTAAGTGTTGGGAGGCACCTACAAAGTATAATAGAAAGAACTAGAATCCTGCGTGGACAGGTTTTGGATCAAACCTGCCTCTGACCCTCCAGTAGGACTTAAGGCATAACTCAGTCTCCTTACAGGCCTCTCTCTCCTCCAGTGACATGGATTAGGTCATTTTCCATCCTCAGAGTTTTCATCTACAGAAAAATTGGGGGTAGAGACAGTTAGGAGATGATGATATCCCTCTCTTCCCCCCCCCAGATTACGTAAGTGTCAACTTGAGAGTCTCAGAAAGAAAAGAAAAGCTCCCGTTGGTTCCAGAGCTTGTGCCTGTGGGCTGAGGAGGAGCTGAGGAATACGGAGCTTGGGACTTTCCTGTTTCTGGAAATGCTGTTAGCTTTGGTTATTCCCCAGCCAACGCTGCAAGACTCCTACAAGATGCTGCTTGCAGGATGTGAAGAATATGAATTGTTAGCAAGAGACTTCAAGGTCTTGCCAACTGGCTTTATGAAGAGTGATCACTCCAGCATAAAGAAGCTGCTCATGAGAAACCCAGCCTCCTTCAGTTAGTGGTAGGCAGCGTGTGCATAGATGCAGTGTCCGGAGGGATCAAAGCCTAGACTGAAGTCCCGGGCATCCAGTACAGCTGTCAGTGACCTAGACTACTTCTCCCTTGTCCTCTTTTTTTTTTTCACCATGAGGGTAGGACTATGTGCACTTTTGGGGCTTTCCAGCTCAGACAAAGGACATTCAAGGAGATTAAAACATGGATGGAGGGCAGGACCACTATGCCGAGTTCTGATCCAGTTCTGTCCCTTAAGTGATGTATGTAAACTCTGTGCTCCCAGTTTCCTCCTCTGTAAAATGAAGGTTCTTACAGGTCTTACCACCTGAGGTTTTGTGGCAGTTAACTATAATAAGGTGAAAACAATGCCTGGTTTAAAGTGTATGGAACATGTCTAAACCATCTTGGTGACTACTATAGTGACAGGTATTCAGAAATCTCACTTCATTTTCCTCTGTTCTCCGTACTGAGGAAAGGAGGGGACCAGCAGACCCTCTGTCATTGGGATTCCAGGCCTGCAAGGCTGGGGAGATGTTTTATGTCTAAATTTGCCTATTTGGAATCCTACAGGAGATGCCCTGTGCTGAGGATACCTCCCTGGGATCAAAGTCTTAGACTCAGAAATCTGGTAGCAGGAAAGAAAGAGAGAAAAAGGAGAGACAGAGGAGTCAGAGTAGGATGAGTTCAGGGTCAGACAGGGCTAGGTGAACATGAAGTCTTGGCTGTTGTAGTTTGATTATGGTTGGAGTAGGTCTCAAGCTGGGTCCTCAGTGTGGCAAAGAGGGGAGATGGCGGAACCTTTAAGAGGTAGAGCTTAAGCCAGTGGCTCATGGTTGTCATTCTAGCTACTCAGGAGGCTGAGATCCAAAGGATTGTGGTTCCAAACTAGCCTGGGCAAAAAAAGCCCAGAGTTTCCATCTCTAAAAAACCAGCAAAAGAAAAGAATGAGAGAGAGAGAGAGAGACAGAGACAGACAGACAGACAGACAGACAGACAGACAGACAGAAAGACAGACAGGCAAGCAGATGGAGGGGGAACATGGAGCCTAAGTTAAGTTGTTAGGGATTCCATCTCGTGGGATCTTGGTTAGTTATGAAGAAAGGGCTGCTGTAAAAGAGTATACAAAGCTGGGTGCTGGTGGCTCATGCCTGAAATTCTAGCTACTCAGGAGTGGGTCATAATTGGAAGCTAGCTCCAGCAGGAAAATCTGTGAGATTTGAATTTCCACTTAACCACCAAAAAGTCACGAGTGGACCTGTAGCTCAAGTGGCAGAGTGCTAGCTTTTAGGGAAAATAAAAGCTCAGGGACAGTGCGTAGGCCCCAAGTACAAGAACCAGGAGTGGCACTAAAAAAAGTGCTGGCCTTTTCCTGTGCTTGGATTCCAGTTTCACAACATGATCTCCCTCTTCCATCTCTCTCTGCTCCCATCATGAAGCCATTCACCACGCTGTGACCTAGGTAGGTGGCTCTTGCCAGAGCTACTGCCATACTGTTTGGACTTTCACATTTCCAAATGAGGAGCTACATAGATGAAAGTTTCTTTACAAATTACTCCAGGCCTCAGTATGCAGTTACAGCAACTGAATTGGAGGCATGCACTGACTGTGTTGCTTTTTTGCTGAGGAAGCCTTGGGTGAGTGGTTGAGTTCACTTGCTCTTCATACTGCTTGTGAGAATGATGGTGTTTGGAGAGTGCGAAGAACATCACACAGTGAGAATCACAGAACACGTCAGTACCAGGAGGATACTGAGTTGCTGGGGTTGAATCTGAATCAGGCTTGGCAGCCACAGGACAAATGTAAGGGTGTAGGTTTTTGTTGTTGTTCTTGTTGTTGTAGGTGATGGTAGTGTATACGCATCCATCTATGTGTTTCAAAGGAGATAGGAAGGGAAAAGAAGAAAAGTTACTTTTTTTCTTTTCTTTCTTCTTTCTTACCTCCCTCCCTCTCTCCTTCCTTCCTTCCCTCCTTTCCTTCCCTCCTTTCCTTCCTTCCTTCCCTCCCTCTCTCCCTTCCTTCTCTCCTTTCCTCCCTCCCTCCCTCTCTTTCTTTCCTTCCTTCCTTTCTTTCATTCTTTCTTTCTCTCTCCTTCCTTCCTTCCTTCCTATGTAGAAAATGTCATACATGCTAAGCAAGAGTTCTGTAGCTGAGCTATATATACTGCAGACTCTGCAATTTCTTGAGGGTTGGGAAGGCCTTTCCTTAATGAGACAAATCTCTTTAACTCACATGCCATCTCAGGATGGTTCAGGCCTGCCTCCCCTCCTACCCCGATGCCTGCAGAGTCCTTAGCTACTCACCCACCTCCAACCTCCTCTGCTTTCATCCTTCACTGCATCGTGATCAGAGCCCTCTGTCTTCTGTGGATGTCACCACCTTCATGATAGAGAATACAGCCCTGAACACAGGTCCTCACATTACTCCTGCCAGTCCACCATCCTCCCCTTTGACTCTGTTCTGTGTCCCCAAGATGCTGATCCATGTCTGGTGTGTCACTGTTTCCATTTATGTTACTGTCCCAGTTGGATTCAGCCAACAAGAGGAGGAAAGGAGGAGGAAGTGACCAGAGCTTTTATCTCCCTCTTCCCTCCTGCCTTGTCACCATGGCATCCCTGGGCATTCTTGTGCCAGAACCAACTCTGCTTCTTCCCCCCACCCTCAACCCACAGAGTTCAGAATGGCAATAACCATTTTGTCAATTTTTGACATAAATCGTGTGCTCAATATGCAGAGCATGAGTGGATTCTGTTATGCAGATAATCGTTGCACAATACTGTACTTCCCCCCCCCCCCCGCCCCTTGTCACACACAGCAGTAATGGGGAGGGGGTGGGAGGCTTGAAATTCTATCCACTTTTCATGGATGAAGAGAGGGAAAGTTGGAGGGACTTACCCAGAGACCCACAGTGAGTCCAGAGCCCAGAGACAAGTAGAACTCAAGTGTTTGGGTCACTCCTTCATTAGGTGCCTTTTCTCTTCGAAGTCTGTGATTCAGCCTTGGCCCCTTCTCTTGCTCTGGGAAGGACCTGGAAGGCTTCAGAAGGTAGAATCCAGGGATTTAATGGCCTCAGCTCTGGTCACTTTCCCTGAAAAATGTCTGAGTCACCTTTGGGATTTTCCAGGCCGAAAGCTCCTGGAGGGTGAAGCAAACAAAAAACTCCATGACATCACAAATTCTGAAAGCATTTACAGGTATAAGTTCTGCTGGCCTGATCAGACATCTGAGAAATGAGGGAATTAAAGGGAGGAGGGCGGGAAGTGACTGTTATAGGGAAATGCATCCTCATGCTTCCAGTAGCAACAATAACGATACTTCCACAGATTTGTAGTAAGTGTCTCTGCTGTGACACTGGGCAGGCTGTACTTTGAGGAGGGCATGTGCTACTGTGGTCCCCATCAGCACAGTCCCCTTCAGCTCAGTGCCTGATTTCCTGACGAACCCCACACTGGCTATTTACATGGATATAACTGGTGTCATCTTTGGCCACCACACAACTCCATTTCACAGGAAAGAAAGCAAGGCTTAAAAATGAACCCCACTTTTAGGAAAGTAAGATCCCAGAGAGGCAGCCTGTGCCTACCCCTCTATCCCTAGCCATCCTGTCTGTGTCTCTGGGGCTTTTATCTCTTAATTGACTGTCACTTGAATGCATGGTGCACTGACCAAGGTGACACTTGTAGATCCAGTTCTTCCAGGAAAACTTCCAGTATAAAAGAGAGGAGGAAATGTTTCCAAGTCAAAGAGCCTCGGGTTCATATTTCTAATCTCTCAGCTAACCTGCTCCGGGAGTTTTTCTAAGTTTCTCCACTTCTCTGAGCCTTACAGGCTGTATTGGTGAAACAAGAAGAGTAATAGCAGATATTCCAACCCCACCGATGCAAAGTGTTGCTGTAAGTGTTGCTCAGATCCTTGTTCTTCGCCTTAAAAAAATCATTTGCCTTATTACTATGTACAAAAACAACCTGTGTTATGTCTGATCATTGAATATGTGTTGGCATATAGCAGGGCAGTAACAAATCAACGCTTTTCTTTGTAGGGGTGAGACAAGTATTGGCTGAATCCTAGCTGGTCACCCAGGACTGATTTTCTTGCAAAGCGTTCATGGAGTCCTGACACTTGTCCTAAGCATGGGCACTGGCTTTACGTCATACAATAAATGCCTGAACTTGCTTACCTGCCTTTAATGCCTCGACTTGCTCAATTCTGCTCTCAGGAGATCAAATCCAAATTGTTTAAAGTTCAGTGGAGGAAAGATAATATTGGCTAAGCAGCACCTAAATCAGAATTTATGGGGTGAAGCTGCTATAGGCCAGCCCTCTCCCTCCCCCGCCATGCATTTCTGTCTATTCTGTAGTGATTGATGGAAGTCTGCCCAATGAGGACCAACAGGAATGTCTAGCCTCATGCACTGTATATTCAAGTGACAAGCATCAGTCAATGGTTGTGATCAATGAAGAGATAAAACCCCGGAGACACAGGGATGTCTAGGGTTAGAGCAACAGGCACAGGCTGCCTCTCTGGGACCTTTCTTCTCTAAAAAAAAAATTGATAGATTTGTTAGGCTGAGTTCACTACATTCCAGTGCAGAGGGTCAGTTGTCTGAGCTTAGGGAATGTCCCATACCAGAGAAGGGTCTTAATAGTCCACTGGAGACAAAGGTACATTCTACTCTGTAAATACTACAGAAATTCCTCGGAGATGAAAGATGATTCCACAGACAATATCTTAAGCCTGCAAACTGCATGCAGACCCTGGCTAGCCTGGCTAGCTATCTCCTTAACATTTTAGATTACAGTGACTGCCATGCAAGGCAGTAGAGGCCAGATAATAGGGTTTTTTTGTTATGTTTTGTTTTTTGTTTTTTTCAATTCGTCTTAATTTTTAAAATTCCTTTTTATGAAAAGCACATTTGAAAGCTAGGAGGAGGGCACCGAATCAGAGGGGAACAGGGGAAAAATTACAACAGAGGGCCCATCAGCTGCACTGGACATTGGTGAAAATGAACTAAGCAACTCAAGGGCAGCGTTGGGAGGGAGGGAATGCTAGGGAAAGAGGGAACAGCTAACACTAAGCAAAAGGAAAGCAATGTACCTATTACCCAATGTGGAAGAAATAGCTGTATTGTCAAAACTTATAGATCTCATAAACTTGATAGATCAAGACAATGACAATTTGCCTTATAAAGGGTAAAATGTGTTTGTGACTTTAACTAAGTATCACTATCCTACCCTACTGTGAAATTTGTGAAATTTATGTATTCACATAATCTCAATAAAAATTATTTTAAAAAAGCACAGTTGTACATGCAATCCCAGGAAGGTCACCTCATCAGTGAGTTGGAGGAATACTCATAAAATTATTGGGCACTGGGGAAAATGGTACATAAAGTACATAGATATTTAAGTAGCATCATTGACCACGGTCTAACAACAACAACAATATCAACAACAAAGCAATGGAGAAAGACCCTTAATTCTGTCTTGCATTTTTCCTGGAAGACATTCTGAGATCATCTGGTTTATCCTCTGTCTGCCTCTACTGTCTCTACTATATATTGGACAGATGAACACCCCACTTCTGAATATCTAATGTAGCTAGTGTTCATCAGTCACAATCAAATGTTAAATAAAATAAATACCAGAAACTGATATCTAAAAGATGGGGAATGGTTAATCTGGGGCGGGGAGATGTAGATGAATGAAAAGAAAAACAAAAGTGGGGAGAAGAATGCAGTTACAAAATTGAGAAAATTAAGGGGAAGAATTGGGTTGGGAGGGATGGGAGAGAAAAATGAAAGGGATGACATAGATCAAGATGCATTGTATTCATAGCTTTTCTCTTGAATGTCAAATTCCTTGTACAACTACTTAAAGATAATAAAAAGATAAGTGAAAAAATAGGGCGACTCTTATATGTCAATCCATATATTAATTGTACATTGCCTCTCCCCCTCTGATAGGTCTTACATAGTTTGAATCTGTCATGACTTTTCCAAGGTCAAATAACCAGTAAGTTATGGAGCAGGAATTTGAACTTAAGCCTGTCCTAGGGCAGACCTCCTGTATTCACCTACCCCACCACACTTTCCTTTTATACTGATTGAAAAGCTTCTTGAATATCTATGCAGATGTCATAATTCTGCCCTTCGTGGCTGCTGGGGACAGGCTTGCTTTCTTTTCTACAGATTTATCAGCCTGGCAGATGCTAAGAGACATTTTTGCTTTCTAAGTCTTCTCTCTGAAAAGTGGAGACTTTGTGGTTGCTTTATCCCTTTCAGAGGATCTGACTGTCAGGTAGTTGGGTAGTTGCTATTCCCATCATCTGCCTCCTGACCAACATCATAGGTAGGCAGGAAGAGCAAGGGACTTGATAGCTAAAAACATGGACTCTGTTTTAGTTCTGGGTTTGACAACTGTATGTCTTTTCTTGGCTCCAATAATATATGACTACTTCATAGGCTTACTACTCACTTCTTAAGATTGTTTGCAGAATACAGCATCTGATATTAAGGAAGCAAGATTTCTTTAGAAGAAAATGGATAAAGTAGATGAATGCCCCAAGTGGCATTTCAGATGTCAGTGCAACAAATGAAAGAAAATGAATCCACAATAGAAAATAAAACAGAACCCAGTACACATTCACAGCAAGAGAACAGCTAAGTTAAGGCTGGAATGTCAGTTTAATGGAGAACTATGCAGCATTTGTCTTTCTCCTGGAAAAAAAATGTCTGTGATAGTATACAGTTAAAAGAGCAAATTAAAAACAAAACAAAACACTTTACATCAGAATGATCTTAACTTCCCCAAAGTCAAAGTCATCTTTGGAGGACAAGTTTATGGATTGTGTGGATGTGTGTCTTCATAAAGATAAGCATATATTATTTGAATTTTTATATTTTCCAATGGATCTGGATCATATTGAAATATTAATGCAAAATATGGGCTCATAAAGGGATACAAAAGAGTTCTTTCCCATTAAGTCTTCATTGGCCTAAAGATCAATTAGCATTGTTTCTTTCTCTAATTTTTTTTCAGGGCCAAAGCACCATTTCAGCATCTCTTTCTGCTCACTCATCTCTTTAAGCCTCACTATCTTGATCTGACTGGGTTCAAAGAGGAAGCAAATACAATAGACTACAGCCAGTCTTTAGGAACTGTGTAGGCCCACAAATAGGATGTACTGATAAAACCTTAAAAAAAAAATAAAACCAACCACTTCTGTAGCATCTCACTGAGCATCTCACAGCTCAACAAGAAAGTTACCTCAAAGGTAATAATTTGGTCTTATCATCTACTGTTTAGAGGATTAGCTGTCTTAGACATGCCAGGGCAGGGCAGGTAGCCAGAGGAATGAAGTTGGCCTTAAATACTACTGGTCAATCTGGAGACAAATAGGCCTTATCAACATGGCTCCTTCAGTCAGGAGCTGGAGAGTGTCGTAAGTCACTGGCTCTTGGAAAACCTCTAGCTCCCACTTTCCAGGGAGAGCGGTAGAGGAAAGGGAAGGCCAGGGTGTCTTTTTTAGAGTTGCTTCCAGTCACATGCTCAGAAAGAGTGGCAGGAAAGCTAAGCACCCTGAGATCAAGTGACTCTGCAAATAGCAGGACCTTTGCCTCCTTTCTGTGCTGCTTGCAGCATGAGGAGTTACATTAGAACTATATGAGAAGAAAAGGAATACAAGTCTTATAGCCGGGAGGTGGTGGTGGTGGTGGTGATGGTGGTGGTGGTAAGGAAGGGACAGAGTCTCCTTTATATGACTGAGGAACAGGTATCAAAATCCTGCTCAGGTCATCCAAGCAGCAAGAATGAGAAGCTAAAAGCTAGGGTATTATATATTCCCTGATTGTTCTGGTAGCACATAGGAATAAAGTGGTGGTCACCCATTACAAAATTCTTCCCCATGCTATCAATGTCAATGACACCTACCAGCTATCTGATGTCGCTCTGTGCCAGACTCTGTGAAGAAATGTAGGTACATTTTTCTAAATTCTATTCTGTGAGGGCCTGAATGGCATTCCCCAAAATTGATATATTGCAGTGCTAATTTTCAGTATTTTAAAACATGACTATAATTGGAAGTAAGGCCGTTACAGAGGTCATTAGGTTACAATGAGAACTACAGATGGCCTTAATCCATGTGACTGGGGTCTTAGAAGAGGAGAATGGTGCATAGAAAGAACAGCATGGGAAGACACAGGTGAAAATGACCACCTGCACCCAGGATGGAGGCCTGGGAAAATACCAGGCCTGCCCATAACTTGATGTCAGACTTTCAGCACCAGGGCTATGAGAGCTCGCCTAGTATAGACTCTAAACACCTGCTGTGTAAGCCACCTTATCTGAAGGCATTTGGCTATGGTAAGTATTCTTTTTTTTTTTTTAAATAAGTTTTTTTATTGTGAAAATACCATACAGAGGGGTTACAATTACATGAGCAAGGTAATAAGTACATTTCTTATCAAGCATTGTTGCCTCCTCCTTTGTTTTTCCCCTACCATCCCTGCCCTCCTATCTCCACGACTACACTCCCCCCACCCCCACCAAAGTTGTAAAGTTCGTTTTCTGACACATAGCATCTTGTACATCTCATTGTTGCAATGGGTCCACCTGTATCCCTGTTTTTTCCCTTCCCCTCCCAAATTATACCAACATCAAATACAGTGAAAATAGGGTTATACTGTGGGGGAGGGACATACAAAGCAACAAAAAATTCACCTTATAAATATGTTAGAAACAATAGCAAGCAAGAAAAAAAAAAACACTTGTGTCCTTATCTTGGGGTTCATTTCGCCTAACATCATCTTATCTGGCCTTTTCTGCTTGTCTCAGACATATACTAGTTATTGCAAATAAGGGAAACCGTGGGACCTATGTTTCTTTGGGCCTGGCTTACTTCACTTAATATAATTTTTTCCAAGTCTTTCCATTTCCTAACAAATGGGGAAATGTCATTCTTTCTGATGGAGGCATAGAATTCCATTGTGTATATATACCACATTTTCTTGATCCATTCATCTACTGAGGGGCATCTGGGTTGGTTCCATATCTTAGCTATGGTAAGTATTCTAACATACTACTCCAACCATTGCCCTACTAATAGGAAACACCACTAACAAAGAGGAGGGTAGGTCATTCAAGGTCAAAGTTACTAAGAAGACTTTATTAGAGTCCAATTGTCACTGTCTTTAAAATGTGCCACATAACCTTTGCTCTTAAAAGAAATGAGACCATTTAAGGAACATTGCAAACTGAAGGTGGTTGTTGAATTAACACACCTTAAGGCATCAAATGCTGCTTTTGCTGTGGTAAAAGCAATCCTTTAATAGGAAATTGCAGGTCAGCTCTGGTTTTCTAAAGAGACATTTCCCAGGGATGCTTTGCTCTGTAATCTCAGGGGCCTAATTCTGGGCAAGGGGTGGATCTTTCCCATCCACTAATAATGCAGGTCAGCAACCTGAAACCAGGGCTATGTTTGTGTCCAATTGCCAGAGTATGGGAGTGACCCCAGGCAAGAAGTACAGTCTTTAAGGGCTTTTAAAATGGACTTGATTAACTCTGTTAACTTCTTTGCTAGGACTGGGGCTTGAACTCAAGGTCTCATGCTCTTGCTTAGCTTTTTCTGCTAAAGGCTTGAGCTCTATCACTTAAGCCACACTACCACTTCTGATACTTTTCTTGTTCATTGGAGATGAGAGTCTCTCAGATTTGTCTGCATGGGCTGCCTTCAAACTGGATCCTAAGATCTAAGCTCCCTGATTAGCTAAGGTTATAGGGGTGAACCTCTGGTGCCTGGCTTACTCTGTTAATTTCTGATACCAAGATTTTTATGGGCATTTTAAGTGAGCCTCATTGTTTCCCTATAGACAATTATTTCCCATTACATGTTACCAATTCTAACATAATTTTTGGTCTTTTTTGTCCTCCATCTGTTGTGACTCTTCTCCTAGATCTTAGCTTAGCTATCCTTTTTTTTTTTTTAAATAAACACATAAAATGTATTCATTACATTTTTCTTTTGAAAGAATTCTTTTGCCATTATCCTTTCTTTTGAGAAGCCATCTTAGCTTAAACCAATGTCCTTTTTACAGACTAGGTTAACTCCATTAAAGATGCTTCCCTTCCAGAGCTTCAAACACGGCCTCATATGTTGGCTCTCCACAAATACAGGTGCATAAAGTAATGTATTTCTTAGTGTACTCCCTTGTGCTTTTCTTTTCATGGCATTATACCATACTTTTAAATAGTGTAGTTGGTTAGTATCTATCTCCCTATCTCTGGTTATTAGTCTGTGACCCCACGAAAACAGGAATTTTGCAGCTTGAATATTGCAGTCACTTTCAAAACGCTAGTTGATAAATGAAGGAAAGGAGGCCTGAGTAGTTCTGAATTACTCAAAACATACGGTATTCACATACATTTCCAGGCCTTAGAAGGGCTAGCTCTCATTGCTTTATTCATCCCGCAAACATTTACCTTGTAGTCCTCTCCTGTGCTCGGCAGTGAATTTACAAAATGATTAAGAAATTGTTCTAAATTGGTGCCCTGTAATCCTACCTACTCAGGAGTTTGGGATCAGAGGATCTCAGATCAAAGCTAGGGCAGGAAAGTCCTTGAGACTCTTATCTCCAATTAACTACCAAACAGCTGAAAATGAAGCTGTGGTAGAGTGCTAGCCTTGAATTAAAAAGCTCAAGACTAGCACAAAAATAAACAAATAAATAAGTAAATTACAAAGTTGTCCTGGCCTCCATGTGGTCGCAGTCTGGTGAAGATGGCAGTGTGAAGGTGGTATTGATAATTCAGCGTGACTGGAACTATAATTCCCAGCAGGAGCCCAGTTCTCTCCACAACAGAATGCAATGGATCCAGGCTCCAGTCCCAGAAGGCTGAAGGGAAGCAACTTGCTATGGCAAAAATACTAAAGGCTGAGCAGCCGCAGTGAGGGGAAAGGAAGAAAAGGCCTGGAGTGATGGCCTAGCAGGTGAAAAGACCAGGGCTCACTTGGGAAAGGGCAATTAGGCTGGTTCCAGTTCCGCCTTGTGGAGGGGGTGGAGGGGGAAGCAGAGGGAAGGTGAGCCTGGAAAGGTGGGGTGGACCTCAAAAGGCCTGCAGCCTCTTTGGGAGCCTCTGTGAAAGGAGAGGGAGAGCAGGTTGTCATTCCTATTCACCCAAGGACTCAGCTTTTGTCCCCAGCCTGGGCCCAGATCCTTTGATCCCCAGCAAGGCCATTGTTAGCCCAGCAATGGCTTCTCTGCTTCACAGGGGAAAATGTGGCCTTTGTTCTGAGACTTTTTATCCAAGTCTTGTCCTGGTGGGGACAGGGTGGGAGGGGCTTCATGGTGGAGGATGCAGTCCCTGGCAGCTGAGGGACAAGGGCAGCTCCTGTCTCCTTTCCTCCGCCTTGCGTGGGAAGCACAGAGCTCTCAGAATCCTCTGGCTCAGTACAAACCAGGCTGTGTCGGGAGTGGAAAGGAAATTATGGGCCAACAGACTCAGTTGCTTTATTTTTGGGGGGAAAATGCCTTTGTTAGCATTTCCAGCCTGATTGCAACATACATCACATGTAGGGAGGCCCAATGAAACCTGGGTTTGAATCTTTGCTCACGCACTAGCTGTCTGGGTAGCTCTGGGAGGACATTGCAGCTCTCTGGGTCTCACCCAATGAGAAAAGCCCATAAGAATGGTCTTCTCAGGAAAAGTCTGGAAAAGAACAAGATTTACCCCATAGCACTGCCACAAGATGGATTGATGGGTAGATTGATTGACTCATTCGATAATCATCAATAAGCATCTATCCTGTTGAACACTGTGTTGAAGTGCTAAAAGAACTGCAGAACCAGAGACTTGATGAGGTCCAGTTGGGCCCCACCACTCACCTTACAGGAAACTTACCAGCCAAAAAGGAGCTGGTGTTGTACCTCAGTGGAAGTGTGCATGCCTAGCAGGCATTTGCCCCTTGGTTTATGCATTTAGTCCTTGGTTTGGTCCTCAGAACTGCAATTATATAATTATATAATACATTATATATATAAATTATATGATACATATGTGTATGTATGTTTACATATTTGTGTGTGTATATACTACATATACATACCTGTAAACATGTACTGAAAAGAAGTTTAGACTGAATGTGACAGGGCTTCATCCAATCTTGGGGGGATCATGGAATGTGCTCCCAGAAAACCAGTGCTCCATATTGAGATCTGAAAGACCTAACCAAAGGAGCCAGGAGTGGGGGAGGGTCTGCAAACTGTCCCCTCCTTCGTACAGGGGACAGTTCTCTCCCTGACACCTGCTGGGCATGAGTGGAATTAAGAAGCTCTCCTTCGTCTCCCAGGCAAGTTAGCTGAAAGGAAGTGAATTCTGGGAACTGGTTTCCAGGGACCTGGAAACTGATGGAGACACATACAAGGGAATGGACACGGGGTGAGCTGTGATATTTTCTGTGTGCCTTCATGAGAAGCACCAGGCTGGGCTGAGACTATGTTACCCCCAGTGCTGAAACTTTGGGTTCCCTTGACAAGGCTTCAGAAGGAGGGGTCATCGCCTAGACTTTAGTGCTTTATGCAAGGAGAAAAAATAAATGAGTCTGTAACTGGATCGAAGCAGCAAGGGGGCGGCCAGAACTGGGAGGATGAAGGATAGCTGGAAGGCTTTTCAGGTTTTCCAGGGGGAGGAGTCAGCCTCTACCCCTCAGCTGACTGAGCCCCCTTTCTCAGACAGGTGGGCGGAGCCACTCTGGGTACCTAGGTCTGCTTTGCTTGTCTGAATTGGGTACCATCTAGGAACCGGGGACATTTACAGAGTGTGTCAAGGCTAAGCCATGTGGTAACCCTCTGTGCTGGGAGTTATTTTATGCACACACACACCCTCCCTCCATTTTGCAGATGAGGTAGCAAAGGCCTAGCAAAGCAAACCAACTTGCCTAAGGCCACTTAGCCAAGAAGGATGGAAAGGAGGGTCACTATCCAGTCTTGCATGGATTTAAATCCATATTCTTCCCTTTCAAGCAGGCTGGTAGGTAACTTTTGGACACTATCTTCCTCTGAGTTTTCTACCTGTATTAATAAGAATAAGTACTCCTGTGTGTGGTATGTTTTACAAAGCACAGGTCAACATGCCATTTCATGGAGTCTTCATTGAGGCTGCCCTGTGAGGCAGAGTTAGGAGCTATAAGGAACCTCAGAGCGGCAGTAAATCCCTTACTGCCACAGAGCAAGGAAGTCAGGGAGCAAGGGGAAGCTGCATTCTCCACCCTTGTCTTGGGGCCCAGGTAAGCTCCTTAGATATCCATCCATCTTCAGAGCCTGAAACTCAAGAATCTCAAACACACACAAGTGCAGTCTTCCCTCTGTTTCTGATTTTTGATAAACCAACAGCCAAAAATCCTCTTTTCTGAGATCTTCTTTGTCTAAGGAGTGTGGTCAGCCTTGTGGATCTTTATTTATTTATTTATTTTTTACTGGTGCTCCTACAAAGAATGTGCATATAATATGAAACATGTGTGGTTATCTGCTGGTGAACCTCCACCCTGTGCCTCTCCCTGCACAGCTGGGAGCTCTTGCCCTGAGCAGAGAGGGGATGGAGCCAGGCAATGCTAGAAAGGTTCCAGCCTGACAACCTAACTCCAGCAGACAGAGCTGGGCCCTGGGTCCTCCCTTTTGGAGGCTCTGCTGCACTGTTTAAGTAGGAAATGAGGAAGACCAGACTTAAAGTCAGGAGTGTTGGAAATGAAGCTGGCAACATACATAGCATGTGTGTCATTTGTACCATGTAGTAAGTTGGAGTGAAGGTTGGGAGTGTGGTTCAAGTCATAGGGCACCTGCCTAGCAAACAAAAGGCTCCAAATGCAAAACCAGGTACTGCCAATAAAGTAAAAAAGTACACACACACACACACACACACACACACACACACACACGAGTGAATAAGAGAAGTACCATCCTGCCTCTTTCTCATTACAGTGGTTATACTATAATGTTTGTTGGAGGAAAGAATAAGTAAATTGTGATGGGGGAGGGCTTCACATTGTGTGTGTCTCTGGAGAATTCTGGAGCTAAAGAATTGCTATGCCATTCTTGTTGTTCTTGAGAGATAAAATTGTTTGGTACAGTGTTTCATGAACTTGAGCCTGTGTTAGCACCACCTGGAAGGGTTAGTTGGATCCCTAGGTTTCTGATTCTGGTGAGTTAGGAGAGTGGCTGGAGAATTTCCATCTTTACAAGTGTTTGGCTGCTGTCATGCTTCTGGATTAGGATCACATTTTGGGAACTGCTGGTCTGTAAGAGGAAGGATGGAAAGGTAAGTGGGGCTTGTGAGCAGGTAAGGTAGGAAATGAGTATGGACTCTGCTCAGAGCTCTCTTCCTAAAACTCAAACTTGGAGACAGGACTAAGAGCCTTTAGTGCCTGTCCAAGGTCTTCACTTACTTTAAGATCAAGACTCAGATGCCTCTCCGGACATGCAAGGAACTCTCTGGTCAGGCTCTACCTTTATCCCTTCATCTTAAGTCACTTCTCTCCTAGATTCTTTACCCTCAGGACAATGAGCTTCTCATTCTTTTCTATAGATTGGGGCCCTTTTTCCTCCTTCCCTGTTTTTGTTAATGGCTACTTGTCTGTTTTCGTCACCTGTCTCTTAAACCTAGAAGTTTCTTTCTTTTCTGAAAAGACCCATCAACTTTCAGTTCCTTGACAATCCCTGATTAAGTTCTTACTCCCTTTTCTGTACTGATCCAACCCTATAGCCACATCTCTTCTCATGACTTCATCTTACCACTCTGAAGATCTCTTGTCTCCTTAAGCCTGGGATCTTCTTGAGACGGGGAGTTTTAGTCTTACCCATCATTCCATTTGGGGACAGAACCTAGTGCCTGGTTTGTAGTAGCACTGGACAAGTGCTAAGCACAGAGTGGCTTGATGGTGCATCAGTTAAGAGGTTGCAAGGTGAAACAAAGAAGAGGAGGATAATCCATCGCAGGTTATTCAGTCATGCACCAGTCCTGGGGAGACACCATGCTGGGTGAATAAGGATGTAACTCTGAAGAATGGAGGAAACAGCTTTGGCTCTCATGGAATTTATTGTCTGAAGGAATAGAAGATAGGCACTCACTGGTTAACATCAGCTGTGATAAGGTAAGCTGGGGAAGCACTGGGTAAAAAAGGAAGTCAAGGTAGTGAAACCTAATTTGACTGGAGTTGGAGGCAAGGGTCAAGGAGCTAATGTCTAAACTGAGGTGTGCAGGACACAGATGGGTGAGGAGCAGAGCTTGGCTTATTTGAGGAACTGAAATAATCATGGCAGAGTCCACAGTCCAGGTGGCCTGGACTGGGGCTTTGAAGTGAGGCCAAATTTGGAACAGGTGGGGTTGGGGGCCTCAGGATGACACAGGGGAAGTACAAAGCCAGATGGTCTCTTCTGAGAGAGGTGAGAAAGAAAAACAGCAGAGCAGGAAAATGTAGAAGATGAGAGTGATAACCTTGTGGTGAGGTCTCAGGTGTGATCTCCCGGGAAGACCCGGTGATGTCCTCAGGACAGGAAGTCATTCCTTGGAAACACAGTAGTCAAGGATGGGGGAAGATGAGGGAAGGAAAAGGAAGAAGGAGCCTTGGGGGTGAAGGATGACTAGAAGGAAGGCAGCAAAGGGCCAGTGGTCCAGCCTGGCACATCTTTGAAGAGAGCCACATCTGTCCTTGACCACCCACCACCAAGCCCTGCAAGGCCTCACAAATGGCCTCAACAATCCTACAGGCCAGACAAGATTCCCATTTTCTAAAGGGGAAAGCCGGCACAGGCAGACCTGGGAACTACAGAAGTTGGTCGCAGAGCCCAGTGGAATGGTGGTTTGTTTTCCTGTGAGAGCTGACCTTTCCCCTGCTTTCAGAGTTCTCCAATGGAATGATGGGTAAGACTAAGCTACTTTTCTAGGGATGAACAATACAGCTTACTCCTTGGCAGGCATTTCAGTTTCTAACAAAAAAATCAAGATTCCCTCCCAATTTAGCACTTAAAAACATCATCAACACAGAAACCACCAGTGCTCTCCTTTCTGAGTGGCTGTGAGTGGCCATCTCTTCGGACACCTTGTAAGGATCATGAATAGATGGTAAACATGACAGGAAATCTCATTTAGACCTGGGCACCAATGACACAAATACATTAATAGGTAGGGATATTGAAGCTCAGCAACCTAAAGCCCCTGACCTGAGTTCACATTGTGAGGTTGGTAGAGCTGGAATCCAATCCCCAGGTCTGTTTGATCTCAAATGAACAGAATAAACAATACTAGTTGGCAGGGCAAAGCTTAGAAACTAGAGCCTCTACCTGAGGGTCAATATTCTGTGGGAAAACATGATTTAGGAACATGATATATTCCTTTATGCTCTCCTACCTTTATATATCCAGATCTCCCTCCTGCATTTGCCTATTTCCTCTCCTCGCAGCTCCTGTTCATTCCTCATGAACCCTGACAGTGCTGTTGAGGATCCCTATCTGGGTCAGGAACTCCTCTTCCAACTTCCCATATTACACCTGCTAAGGAGTACAGAACTTTGCACCATCTCTCTGAATGAATGTTTTTCTAGGTGATCCAAGTGATCCAAACTCTAACCAACAACGGTGTGTGTGTGTTTCATTATTGTTGTTGTTTGTTTTATAATTCTGACTCTTTGATGACTAGTACAGTATGGTACTCAGAAGATTGGTGGATTCTTGTAGTCTAAATGAACAGATGAAAGAATGCATCTTATCCTCAGATTCATTTCTCCATAGTTGGTCTATGACTCCCACCCTCTACCTTAGTCCTGAGAAGATTGAGAACATGAAGAGACAGGGCCAAACAACACCAAAGTAAGCAACAGCCAAGCTACTGCCCTCTGTCCCACAATACAGATCTGTTATCAGGACTCTTGTTTACTCTCTTAAGATCAGCCCTGGAATTGGAGCAGATGGTTAGCTGTCTGCCAAAATCTATTCTGCTAATATTTTCTTTCTTTCTTTTTTTTTTCAGTTATGGAGTTTGAACTCTGATCCTGAACACTGTCCCTCAGTTCTTCAGCTCAAGGCTAGCACTCTATCACTTGAACTACTGTACCACTTCTGGTTTTCTGAGTGGTTTATTGGAAATAAGAGTCTTTTTCCTACTCCGGTTGGCTTTGAACTGCGATCCTCAGATCTCAGCCTCCTGAGTAGCTAGGATTACAAGTGTGAGCCACCAGCACCCAGCCTCTGTTATTATTTTCTAATTTAAATAAATAGGGAGAGCAATAAATATGCCCCTTAAAATACATTTCCTTGGCTCTTCAAGGTGTGGCAGTTAACTTAGTTTTGTTCAGTGTGACAGAGGAAAGGGGGAAGGAAGAAAATAACTCATACAAGGGCTAGTTCTTTCCTTCCTTCCTTCTCTCCTTCCTTCCTTTTTTCTCTTCCTTTTAAAATGTACAATATACTGGGCATGGGTGTCTCATGCCTATAATCTTTGCTACTCAGGAGGCTGAGATGGGAAGATCATAGTTCAAAGCTAGCTAGGGCAGACAAACCCATGAGACTCTCATCTTTAATTATCCAGCAAAAAGTGGGAAGCATAGTTCCTTTGAATATACACATAGATATCTCTCAAGTTCCCAGTGTAGGATGGCTATCCACATTTCTCAGATGAGGTTGCTGAAGATCAGAGGGGCCAGATGAGCCATCTGACAAAGAGCCAGGCCGCCCTTAGAACTGTGGCGGAGAAACTGAGGTATGAGCTGAGGTTCACCAGAGCCCTACAGCAGAATTCTAATATCTGTTCTTTCACCTTTTCTCCTCCCACGTTCTGAATCAAGACTTCCCACAATTCGGATAGATAGACTAAGGAAGTACTTTCATTCCATTTTATAGATGAAAGAGGTTTGGAGGTTTGGAGAACTGGTGGATGTCTTAGGGTCACAAAGACAAGGCAGTTTCAACTTCCCATGCCTTGGTAACATTTTCTCTAGTCATTTCCCATGTGAAAGACAGATCTTGGGAAAGACAGGGAAGATATAGCCATCCTGGTAGAAGCCAGGTGTCACAGGGGCAGAGAGAAGTTAAGTGCCTTGATTGAAGGGACTATACTGACAGGAAAAGTAAGAATCTCGGCTTCTCAATCCCTTGTGCATTGCTCCTCCTCCTCGTTCCTCCCCAAATTCCTCAGCCACAAGCAATTCCAGCTTACATCACTTCCAGCCATATCAGCTCCAGACTGGAAATGAGTCTGTCTTATCTGCTGCAATACTTTATTGACTAGAACAGTGTCTGATTCAATAAGCATTTATTGGCTAAACGAGGGGTGGTCTATTTCATTCTCTCCCCTTCCCATCTTTCTTCTTGCTTCCCACAGTCGCTCACTGAAGACTCCCCACTCATATGCCTACCTTGGTGCTGTGGTATGGATGAAGCAGGCCTGGTCCCTGCCCTCTAAGTGGAAAAAGGAAGATGGGACATACTGATGGATACTCTAGCTAAGGACCTAAGCACCAGTTACAATGTGCTTCAAGGTTGATGTATATTTCTCAGAACCCATGGATGGCCAGGTGTGGAAAACAAAGATAAGCATGATAGAATCTGTATTTTCAATCAACCACAGTTGAGAAGAGTCATGTGACAATGGTGTTCATAGGGAAGATGTGTGAGTCATCATGGAGCTCAGAGGATGGAGAAGAAGGAGCCATGGACTTGCTTTGACATTTGCGCTCAATCTTTAACCCAGCCAGGGATGCTCATCTTCATGTGTCATGCACCATTGCTTTGAGGAAATAATTTTTTTTAAATGTTATCTCAGAATCTTTATGACTAACTTGTGGAACCCATACAATGGACTCCATTTGTCTGTTGAAGGACCTGAGGCTCAGAGAAGTGAAGTAACTTACCCAACATAGCTGGCAGAGTTCAGGGCAAACCCAGCTTCTAGAGCCCATGATTCTTTCAAGAGAGCTCACTACCTCTACAAAGAACACAAGAGAGAGAGTGACAAGTGACATGTGATGATACACCATCTACTTTTAGCTCCTACATTGGACAAAGGCCCAGAAACTGTCCCACCGTGTCACATCTGCTCAAGCGTGTGGGTGATCTATGGTGCTTAGGCTTAATCCAGTAGGAGGATTTAGTAACATGGACTTCCTGGCCTCTTGGTGGGAGAGCTGGGTAATCCTCCGAAGGCCTGTTGTTCTGGCTCCATCCCTCAGCCACACTGAGCAGAGTGGAGCTCTGAGCCCCACTTGTGGGCTTTTGAGTGTAGAATGGCAGCAGTCACGGAGGTTTTGCTGCACATGCACTGAGCTTCGCTCAAGCTTAGGTGGGGCATGGGGCAAAGCTGTCTGTCCCAGGCAGTGAAGCGTGCAAAAGCAGGTGGGACTCTTTGAAGCCTTTGAAAGAAAGGGGAAGGAAAGGACACGGATATTGAGTGAACACACTGGGCCGAAGGTTTCACATACATCGAAGAGGAAACTTTTACCCAGAGACCGAAAGGCCTTGAAGCAAGCCACGAAGGCCAGTGTCAACGAGACAGTCACCTCCTTGCCATTTTTCTTGCTAGAATAGCAATGACACAGGAGAAAGCATTCTGCCAGCTAGGGTGTGTGTGTGTGTGTGTGTGTGTGTGTGTGTGTGTGTGTGTGTGTGTGTGTGTGTGTGTGTGTGTGTGTGTGTGTGTGTGTGTGTGTGTGTGTGTGTGTGTGTGTGTGTGTGCGCACATGCACATGCCTGGCTGCTGTTCCTTAGCTTTTTCAAGCTGACATTCTACCACTTGAGACACTCCTTCACGTCTAGCTTTTTGCTGGTTAGTTGGAGATACAAGTGTCATGGACTTTCCTGTCCAAGCTAGCTTCAAACCTTCATCCTCAGATCATAGTCTTATGAGTAGCTAGGAGTAGCCACTGGAGTCTGCCTTATGCAGAGAGAGGAAGTGATTCAGTCATTGGTACACTAGAGACATAAATTTAGGTCCTGGACTCTAGGAGACAGAGACAGAGAGAGACAGAGAGAGAGAGAGAGAGAGAGAGAGAGAGAGAGTGCTCTGAGGCCACTAACCCTCACAAGGAGGCTGAGGTTGGGAAGACCCAAGCCAAACACTGAGTCAAGAGCAGATGGGCTGAGCAGGGTTTAGAAAGCCACTCTCACAGAGCTGCTTAGAGCTCCTGCTCTCTCTAGAGGCGCCAGTCAGCTCCTGGCTCTGGAGGGCAGACACCATTGCTTGGAGAGAAAGGCCTCTTTCTCTTAGGAAGCTGCATCTTTCAGAGCTGTGACCATCCAGGCCCCAGCCATAGAATTGGACTGCACCAAGCAATAAACAGTTCTCACAGATGGGGAGACACTTTGACACAGTTTAATTTGGCATAATTATAAGTTCCATCAACTCAATACATTTTTTTAAATTGAGTACATTGTTGTTTCAGCAATTTTTTTTTTGCTGACAGTGTTTTTTTTTAAATCATGTTTTTTAATGGTGATTTTTTTTTCAGATTTTCCTTCCCCTGGGGCTAGTTCCTTTCCACATTCACACACTTCAGTGACAGGCATATCCTGGGGCTACGTTTTCCCCTCTTGTTAGCTTATGTTGTGGAGAGAGAGAGAAGCCCCAATTATATGGTAGGATTCTATAGGAAGAGAAGTCAGAGGAAGGCTGGTGAGGGAGGGAGGTGAAGCCTCCTCCTTCAATGGGGTGACATCAGCCTCCTGATCAGGATTGTGTCTGCCTGGGACCTGGGCGCATGTGCATGCGCACGCGTGCGCGCGCGCGCACACACACACACACACACACACACACACACACACACACACACACACACACTGCATGATCTTCCCCATTTGGACACCGAATCCCCAATCTGACAGTTGATACTTGTGTGACATTGGTCCAGGTACTTGACTTTGCCTTTTCTTGTGATCAACTGGGCTTATTTTCCAAACAAGATTCCTGGAAGAAGCATCTTACTGTGTCAAGGGCTATCAACTCACCCCATCAATAAACGTGGCATTTTCTAATACCAGTTATATCAAAACAGTGGTGGTGGCATTGGTATACATGCAATCAAGCCAAGAATAATGCAGTGCGAATATTACAGCAATTCTAACTATGAAGTCAAAGGGACTGTCAACGGCTCACCCATGTTTATGGTTAACCAGAGGACTTCAAAAACATATAAGGTTTGTTCTAGCCTACTGTGAATCTATCCATTTTCTTTCATTGTCTTTTGCCTAGACAGCTAACTGTTTCTCCTGTAAAATGCAGAAAGTGTTGACTGGTTGTGCACCATGGTGGGAGGATGTATTTAAGCCACTCCAGGATTGGTAGTGAGTTACAAGAACCTGTGAAGAAAAAAACAACAACAACTGGTGATTTGGACTTTGTTAGATTCAAATATTCTGCTCAGTGAAAGATCTATCACAGACTGGGAGAAAATACCTGTAAAACAAATGTCTCAAAAAAAAATATCCAAAATATACCAAGAGAGCATATAAAGTTAGCAATAAGAAAAATAATTCTAATTATAAATGAGCAAAATGTCTAGACAGATGCCTCAACAAATAAGATATACAAAAGTCAAATAATCATATGGGAAGATAATTTGTCATTAGGGAGTTGCAAGCTAAAACAACAACAAGATATCATCATACAACATTTGGAATAGCCAGAATCCAAAACATAGATATCATCAAATGCTGACAAGCAATAGGAAGTTTCATTTATTGCTTGTGGGAATGCAAAATACTATCATCATGTTAGAAGACATTATGCCCAATTGTTTTTTTTTTCACTGAGATGGTATCTCATGAACATTTTATCCAGGCTGGCCTTCAGTCCTGATCCTCCCCATCTCTGCCTCCTGAGTAAATAGGATCATAAGTGTAAGCTTCTGTGTCTGTCAGTAGTATTGGATTATAGTACAAAGTGTAAAAAATATCTGTGAGTTTATTTATGCTGGCATAAATAAATAATTGAAGAGATAAATCATGTTCCCATGCAAATAAATTCCAAATAATGTGCTAGGTACCAGTGGTTCACGCCTGTAATTCTAGTAACTCAGGAAGCAGTTCAAAGCCAGCCCAGGCACAAAAGTCCATGAGACTCTTACCTCCAATAAACGACTCAGAAAACTGGAAGTGGCACCGTGGCTCAGAGTGCTAGCCTTGAGCTGAAGAGCTGAGGGACAGCAGTCAGGCCCAGAGTTCAAGCCCCACCACTGACAAACAAAGTTCCAAATAATTTCTGTAGCTCTTCTGCTCTCAAGAAGATGGAGCATGGTTTCCTACACCTTAAGTGTGGACCATGCAGCGACCTCCTTCCTGAGGATATAGTTTGGAAAGAAAGAAAAAAAAGAAGAACTTTACAGTGGGAAAATTCAGCAAACTTGTCCTCAGTTTTCTCAAGAAAATACTTCCCCAGCTTCCTCAGCCAGAGGCTCAAGGTCAACATGAACCACTTGGTTCATGAACCAAGTCATGTTAATATTTATAGTATGTATATCACCCTCTACCTCCTCCAGTGCTCTGTGTCTCACTATGCCTGGAAACTCTATGTGACATATACTTGATATAATGTAATCTGGGTAGTATTGCTCCTCTCAAACCCAAACTCCAGGCTATGAGTGTATCAGATCAAGCCTAATTAGGGTAGAGATACTCCACAGAGTACTTGACTAGTGTTTGGTAAAGCTGTCAAGGGAAGGGGAAACAAGGACAGTTTGACAAACAGTCCTAGGCTGGAAGAATCTGGAAAGGCATGGTAACTAAATGTAGATATGGTACTCCATTCCTGGGACAAATAAGGACATTTGTAAAACTAAGGATATCTGAAGCAAGCTTTGACTTCAGCTATTTATATCAACATCAGATCATTAACTGTAATGCATTTACCATATTCTTATGTACTGTTAAAACTTGGTAAAAACTGGGTGGTAAATAACTGAGAACTCTTCACTATCCTTGCAGGGTTCCCCCCCCCCCGTAAGTCTAAAAGTATTTTAAAGTACAAAGTTTATGATTATGATTATTATTTTGTGCCAGTACTGGAACTTGAACTCAGGGCTTTTGCTTTATCACTCAAGGCTAGCACTCCACCATTTGAGCCATATCTCCATTTTTGGCTTTTCCCTGGCTAATCAAAGAGCAGAGTCTACAGACTTCGTTGCTGAGGCTGGTATTGAATCCTGAGTAGCTAGGATTAGAGGCATATGCTCTGGATACCCAGCTACAAAGTTTATTTTTAAAGTAAGATAATACCATAAAAATCACTTGGAGTATAGCTGGTATGCAATGACAATAAATGATTATAATAATTAGATATTTTTGATTCAAGTAAGTCCTGCACCAAAACAGTACTCAAAGAAACATCCTTAGAAGGCTGCTCCTCCAGAAGCTGAAATTCCAAGGACGTGGTATTGGTTGTTGCCAAGGTTTCAGAGAAGGGGACCATTATTCTTCAAAAGACAGGGAAAGATCTCCACATTTGAAAGGGTGGGGGGAGCAGAGTCAAACAATAATGAACAGTTACTGAGCTCTGAGCTATATGAAAAGTGCTTTCTTTATCTGTCCTCAGTGCTTACCATCTTTGAGTCTTCCAGCAACTCTGACACATGGATCCTATTCTTCCCCTGAGTAAAAGGAAAACTGAGGTATAGAGAAGTTAAACCCTGCTCCCAACAAGGTATATAGCTGTTGGAGGAGAGAGAGGCCTGAAGAAGTTTGGCCCAGCCACAATGGTCTCTTTGAGGCATTACCATGCAATATGACACTGCCCTAGGACCCCTTAGTACTTATTAATATTTTTAAGTACCTTAGATGGGTGGCCTGACACATTTTTATTTGGGTAGAAAGCAAGAAAGGAAATGAGTATTTGGTCTAGATCAATGTAGTGCAAAAAAGTGATGGTAGATGGAGGAGGCTAAGACAGAGAATTTTTTTGAGAAATAGAAAAGATCACTGGATGGGTAACAAGGCCTAGTTAAATGGGAGGAATAAGTTCTATAGTACAGTAGGCTTGATTATAGTTCAAACAGCTTATATATTTTATAAAGAACTAAAAGAAGGGTTTATGGACCCCAAATACAAAGGAGTAGTCAATGTTTAAGGAAATGCTAATAACCCTGAAGTGAGTCAGTTGCTGGTGGCTCACACCTGTAATCCTAGCTATCTGGGAGGCTAATATCTGAGGATCACAGTTTGAAGCCATCCTGGACAGAAAAATCATAAGACTCTGATCTCCAATTAACTACTCAAACAACCAACCAAAAAAGCCAAAAGTGAAGCTGTGGCTCAAGCAATAGCCTTGAGCAAAAATAGCTCAGGGACAGTGCACAGGCCCTGAGTTCAAGCCCCTGAACTGGCATCAATCAATAACTCTGACTTAATCATTACACATTATCTAAAAGTATTAAATTACAGACTGTACTCTATAAATATGTATAGTTAGTATGCATAATAAAGAAGAAAAAAGAGATCATAGGCTGACTTTGGACTACAAGGGCTGGTGAGAACTTGACAACTTTGCCTAGATCACTGAAGAGCAGGACAAAGGGGTGGGTGGGGCCTGTTCTTACTGGATAACATGATTATTATTACTATTTGTCAGCCCCTTCCTGCCCCCTACCTACTCACTCCCCACTCAAATACCCCGGTGACTCCTTCAATCTGGGCCACTTCCTCAAGGGAAACAGGATGTCTTCTACACACACTCCAGCCGGTTCTCTGGGGGATTTGGGTGGGAAGAGGCTGCTTCATGGATGAACATGGAGCTAGGCACAGGAGAGGAAGCCACGTTTCCGGGAGTTGAGGAAACTGCCATTTCCTCCCCAGCAGGAAGTGGCCTTGGCTATTTATTCTCAGCTCTCCCGGTTTCGGCTTTGGCCTGTGGAGCAATGGAAATCACAGCCTGGCAGTGTCTCTGCCTTGCCTCCTGCAGTTTCACAATCTCCCAGTCAAAATAAACTGCCTCCTTAGTTCTCTAGAGCATGGCTAAGGTGATAATTGAGAGAGACAGACAGACAGAGACAGAGACAGAGGGGGGGACAGAGGAGAGACAGAGACAGAGACCAGTGGCACAAAGACACCAAGCATCCTTTAAAATGTATGGCTGGGATTGGGTGCTAGCTCCTCCTGAAATGACATAACTGAAACATTATGAAGACAAACCAGCGGATTCATTGATGGTATCTCAAGTTGCTAGTCACTCTGTGAAAGAATTTGAACAGACTTGGATAGGGGACGAGAGTTGATACTTGAAGAAAATGTAGGTAAGTTTTCAGAGGGAAAGCTGCATGCTTCAGCAGGAAAGGAGCTAGAGAAGGAATGAGAACATAGACTCCATATGACGGCTCTAATGAGAAGGCTACATCAGAAACTTTAATCTCCTCCTTTGTGGTTCTCTCTACCTCACTTCTCAAAGTCCAGTTGAATTCTTCTCTGGCTCTCTGGTTCAGAGCCTGAGTGATTCATTTCTTCCCTCTCCTGTCCATCCCTTCATTCTATCCACAAAAGCTTGTTAAATACTTAGGTGAGGTCTGGAAGAGACTGCTTGGGATGCAGCAAGGAGTGGAGTGGTTAACATTCAGATAACAAACAAGGAAGCACAGGCACTCGAGGTCCTTTTACATTATGATGAGGACAGTGGAGGAAATAACCATGTGTTGTGGCCAAAAGTGGTTATGGGAAGAAGGATTGGGTTAGATGACAGAGCTGGAGGCCCATGCAAAGGTCATGTGTGAATGGTTCCTAACCCCCTAACTGATAAAACAGAGCTCTTTTAACCCACACCTAGATCTTTTGCCTTCCTACAATTCACCCCACTGGAGTCACATTCATTGTGGCCTAAAACACGATGACTCTAAGGCCCTCCCCACCTGTGAGAGTTCCAGCTCCTGCGTTTGCTTGCCCAACTCGACTCCTTTAGGCCTCACTGGCTTCTGCTCTAACGAGAGCCTAAGGGTCAGAGACTCAGCTGATTGCTGACCCCAATCCCACATCGATCTTCACAAAGAGAGGCTGCACGAAACTGATGCTTACCAAAGTACAGCCATGTACAGGGTAGGAGGGGCAATGGATCCCTAAGGTCTCTCTATCCCCCCACTCCTTTGCTTTTGGAGGCAGATAGCATACTGAAGAGAAATGGTTCACTCATTACCAAAGAAAAAAAAGTGCATGTGGGGGAGTGCTTGCTGTATGCTAAACTGGGTCTAGCAGACATTAGCAGTATCCTGGCCAATGAAAATGTAAACCTGACTCTATTACTTATTGATCTTAGAGGTTAGTGGTCTTTAATACAAAGGTAGGATGTCCAGATGCAAATCCAAGGGCGCTGGCAGGCATTTGAATCACCCAGAGACCTTCTGTGACAAGTTACAGCAAAACTAACCCATGTGGGCTTATGTAGTAAAGTGGGTTTATTGGCTCCCTGTAAGCATGAGGTTGAAAGGTAGGGAGGCTTCAGATGTGGTGCAGTGAGGCTTCCATCCTGAGTCTCTTTGATGCTCTTGGCACCTTCTTCCACCTGGGATGGTGGAAGTCAGGCACCTTTCTTACTGTGGCTTTTCTTAAGGTTACAAGTTGGCTGCCAGCAGGTACATGGGCTGAACATTCCCACTTAAATTCTGGGATGTCAGAGAGCCAGAACATCACCCCCACAACCTCAAAATGCAAGCTTGAGCACCAGCTGACCACCTCTCCTCACATCTGCCCAACATCTTCCGTGAACTTCATGCAAAGCTACGAAGACCAATTCCTATCAGCCAGTTATGAAACCTCTTTTTTTTTTTTTTTTTACCTTGTCCCCAGGGATTTCTGTCCTTGGTCCCATCAGTCGATGTCTCCCCTTTGGGGACAGTTTGTCATGTTTTCTTGTCCACAAATATTGACAAAAGAACAAGGGTTAGCTTAATACACTCAGATGAGGAAGAACAACAACAAAACGAACGAACAACTCACTTGCTCAATTGTGCAGGAATGCTTTCCTGGACCGAGTGCAGCGTGGATTTTCTTCCCCCTTCCTTCCCAAGTCCAGAGCCCCAGGGAAACCTCATGCTTATCGATGCCACTCCAAAAGGATTTCACCAAAATTAGTGCCTTGAGTGTTTTCTCCGAGAGCTGTGCTTGTGTACAGTATACATAACACTCAGCTTGGAGAGGACATAGGATTTTTTTTCCTGGTTCAAAGTGAGTCCATTTTCAGAGGAGTTCCAGAACTTTGGTGGGATGGGGGAAGGGAGTGGATCTTATACTTTCTCAGTTTTTCAGTTATGTTTCTATACTGGGGTGATAGAAATCGATGAGGCTGGGGTTTTAAAACCTGGGTTTTAATCTCATCTCTGTCACTCATTAGCTAACAGATGGGTCATCACTCAAAACAGGCCAGACATGAAATAAAAACTATAACAACACTTCCAAAAATAAAAAAAAAGAAAGGAAAAAAGAGTAATGGATACAGAGAAGCAGATTGTGTGTTCTGTGCAAGGAAATGAAAGTAGAAGGCATGGAATCCCATCTTGCTTGGGGAGGAAGGGAGAAAATCATGGACAGCTTCCTGGAAGAAGGTTAGAAGCTTAGAGCCTCTACCAAGAAGCATTAGGAGGAAAAATCAGTAGCTTTCAGTGAAAGGACAGCAGGGAGGTGGTGTTCCAGGCAGAAGGAAGTGCCTACAAAGTCCTAGAGGCAAACATGGAATGGAGTGATCAGGCAGTAGAGGAGCCCAAGCAGGCTTAGAGCTGAGTGAAGACTCTATAAATCACTTCAATTTCTGGGAGGATAAGGGGAGCCATGGAGGGGAAAGGCATGGCATATACTCATTTTGAGACATTTGTATGAGGAATAGGCTGAAGGGAACAGATCAAAGAGCAGGACAAAAGAGCAGAGCCTGACCCATCATATAGGGGAGAGAAGCCTGGTAAAGGCTATGTAGTTGCCATGAAATATGCATGTATGGAGTCCAGGGATACTAGGCATGTGCTACTTGAGCACACAGAAAAAGAGAATATTCTGAGCCATGTGCTGGGATTCATTATTTTATCTCATAACATCCTTGTGAGGTAGGGGTAGAACGAGATGTTTAGTAGCTTGTCCACAGCCAGCAGTGGTAGTGACAGAGTTTGGTGCTGTCTGTCTTCAAACCTAAGATAGTAGTGACTAGATTTTTTTTTCTACCATGGAACCATGCTGCTTTTCAAAGTCAAATGTAGCAAGTTATTGAGAATTATATTTAACTTAAGAGCATAAAATGTTATGAGTTCTGAATAATTTAAGCAAGGTGATAATCAGAGATAATGAGAAGAAAGTTGTAGACTGGCATCGTTTGGATTATAACGAATATCTCTCTCCATTTATCAAAACTCACTGAGATGAAGATAGCAAATCTGATTATGGCACATTGTATACATGAATAAACATATCACAATGAATGTCACCCCCTTGTACAACTAATATGTGTTGATAAAATTGTTAAAGCCAAGTTATGGAAACAGCCCAGATGCCCAGATGAGTGAATTAATAAAATGTGGTGTATATATATATATACATATATATATATACACAATGAACTTTTGCTTATTTATTAGGAAGAATAAAATTATGTCATTTACAGGGACATGGATGAACATAGAACAAGTCATGCTAAGTGAGGTAAGCCAAACTTAGGGTGACAAAAGACATTTTCTATCAAATGTGGAAGCTGGATCTAAAGTGTAACTGGACATGATAACCTATACAGAACTCTAGGCATTCACACACAGCCAGATTAAAGGAGGACACCCTTAGGGAAGAAACACAAAGATGTAAATTCTCTGAGCATTTTAAATACTATTTATTGAAACAAACTCCAAGTTATGGAAATATGTTTTTGTCTGCTGCTGTTATTGTTGTTGTTGTTGGTGGTGGTGGTGGTGATGGTGGTATTTGACTTTGCTTTGGTATTTTTTTTGTTTTTGGGGTGGTAAAGAGGGGTACAGAAAGAGAGGGGGGAAAGAGTGAACCGATGCAATCATGGTATTCAGTATCCACTATGTGGATAACTGGTGATGGAAGGAAGAAACTGGGGGAAAGTAAAAGGAGCGATACTGTCCATGAAAAGAAACGTACTCATTACCTGGCTTATGAAGTCATAGGCCCTTGGACAACACATTAATAGCAACAATAAATTATTTTTTAAAATAAAATGTGAGCCTTAAAAAAAATCCTCAACCACCACGCTCTCAGGGATTCTGACAAAGTCAATTGTAGCTGTCATGAGGAAGTCTCCTTCCTCATCAGAATACCTACACTTCTTCCTCCCTCCCTCCCTCCCTCCCTTCCTCCCTCCTTCCCTCCCTCCCTCCCTCCTTCCCTCCCTTCCTCCCTCCCTCCCTCCCTCCCTTCCTCCCTGCTTCCCTCCCTCCCTCCCTCCCTCCCTTCCTCCCTCCCTCCCTCCCTTCCTTCCTTCCTTCCTTCGTTCCTTCGTTCCTTCGTTCCTTCCTTCCTTCCTTCCTTCCTTCCTTCCTTCCTTCCTTCCTTCCTTCCTTCCTTCCTTCCTTCCCTCCCTCCCTCCCTTCTTCCTTCCCTCCCTTCTTGCCTTCCTTCCTTATTGTCTTCCTTCCTTCTTGTCTTCCTTCTTTTCTTCCTTCCCTCCCTTCCTCTCTCCCTCCCTCCCTCCCTCCCTCCCTCCCTCCCTTCTTTCTTTCTTTCTCTTCTTTTTCTTTCTTCTAGTAGAGCTTGAACTCAGGACCTTTCACCCTCACCATTTTTGTTCAGGGCTGGCAATCTATCAGTTGATTCGCACCTCCATTTCCTGCTCATTACCCTCTTACCCATACCTCTTTGCAAATTCACTTGCCCCACTGGCCTGGCTGCTGCTGAGGGCACAGTCTGAGTTCTATTTCATCGTGGAATTCTTAGTGTTTATCTGGGGATAATATGCTTATTAAATATTGGGTAAATGAATGACAGAAGCAAAATCACAATGGGCCAAATGATAGGATCTGTTTGATGGCTAGGCTTCATAAGACAGAAAAATGCCTAGTTGATGACTTCCATTTCACTTTACCTATTTCTACTGTTGTTGTAGTTGCATACCTTAGTGCAAACATAGTGTTTTGCACATGCTAAGCACACACATACACTACCATTGAGCCACACATCCAGCTCCTTTATGTCAAGTCTTCTTCCTTCTCTTATCCCGTGAAAGGGTAAAGTCTAGGTATGGGTACCTCTTCCCCCATGGAGCCAAGCCAGTGAGCCTGTGGATGTATTCAGTGGATCTTCTCCCTTAGCTGTGCTCCAGATTCACAGTAGAAATCACAAGTTCTTTCCAGCCTGGCTTTAATCATCACTACCTTGAGTCTTCAAGCTCTCTGCCCTATCTCAAACCAGTGCTTATAGGACCCTCTTTCTTCACAAGAAATGGTGTAATTTTCATAAACATGGGTTATGTTTTCTTTTATACATGTGAGATACTAACTAATCTACTACTTGACAAGATGGGCCAGAAGCAGAGAGAGGCTGTGGACAATAGTATCTTTTTACTGTTTTGTTTTTTTAATTTCTGAGGAGTTGTTCTCCCAAAATATTCCTAATGTTTTATTTACTTCAGCATTGGGTTAATTTTAGTTAGGATGTGATTCTCATCTGGGTCACATCCTGGCTAGTTATTTGTGACTTGCTTGAATGGCTCTGACTCTTCCAGAGAAGAGGCAGGGACTGGAAGCTGTCAATTCTCGTGGGTAATAGACAGAGATGAGGGACCCATGGCGTGGCTGGTAATATTCCCCCCGGAAAGCCCGCACGTCCTATTCTTCAGCACTATAGACAATGTCAGAAGCAAAGCAAACCTAATTCAGATTTTATCATTGATCTATTTCGGGGACTGATGTGTCTCATAGTTTCCAACATCTGAGTGATTTTGTGACTATTATCAATCCAGACACTGGATGATTAAAACCACCAGTGCTGGGAATTTTCTCATTTCAGGAAATTTTGGTAGTGAGGTATGCTGGAACTTTACCAGCCACTGGACACAGAGGGGAGGAAGTCCAGATAGAGGGCAGGAAAGGACTGTGGGAATGGCTGGAGTCAGTGCAAGCAATCAGATTGCATGTCCTGCCTCCCTGCCTCCTTTGGTAAAGCAGACAAGAGAACCGAACTGGAGAGTGCCATGCTTGGCATGCAGCAGGGGTCCGGATGCAAAGTCTCCTTCCTTTTTTTCTTTTCTTTCCTCAGAAGTCCAGTCAGTGTCTATGGGGATGGTTGACATGAGGTTTATGTCTAGTCCTTACTAGGTCTGGTTTGGGGGATGGGGTTGTTACTGTCCAATAAACCAGAGCCTGTAACTCAGGGGATTATTAGGGGCTAGCCAAGGTCAAGCAGCTCATCCCTATGGTCTGCATGTAGAACTGGACTTTCATCTTAACTTGGGTCAGGAAGGATGCTCTTATAGCTGGAGACTCAGCCTAGATAATATTGCTTCTGAATGAGTTCTGAGGACCTTGGTGGAAACGGAATGACTTCCAAGGGTCCATATGTGTCACAACTCATGGCGACTGGAGACAAGAGAATAATGGACACCAGACCAGGGGTCCTGAAGTATTCTGCCAGCTCCAGGTATCCTGGGTCCATTTTAAATTGGGTACAGGGGCATGCATGCAGAGAGTGAGGTCACAATTTCCTTGAAATCACAAACACCAATCATGTGGTATATTCCCACTCACGTGATAGATAACTCCTTTATCTTAAGAAGCAGGTATAAACAGCAAATAACACTGTTCGCATAGAGTTTTGTCTATCCCCAAGTTCCCAGAAAGTTTGGTGTGTGGAATTAGCCTACACCCAGTATAGAAATCTGAATTCCCATCAAGCCAGGACCAATTGACCATTTTGAAAAACTCTCAGCATTCTGAGAGTTCTTGGGAGGAGGCATCCCAGCCTCCCAATGCTTTCAGGTCTCACAGCTTGGCCTTTGGGGGTTCTCACACATATGATCAGAGTAATTTTTTGTTGTTACTAAAATGTTATTCACTCTTTCACTGGGTTGATGTCTGAATTGAGGGTGTAAAATCAACACCGGCTAAAGCTCTTAGTGTTTTAATTTGAGTCAACTTAGTATCGAACTGTGGTTGTCATTGTCTTATTTACCACCACAGGTGCACAAGGAACACAAAAGTTGGTTTTACTTAAGAAGGCTTTTAATGAGGCATTAAAGATAATAAAAATGATTACATCTTTTCAATGATTTGTGTGAGGAAATGGGACGTATGTTTTAACTGCTGCTGTTGTCTTATCAAGTACCACAATAGCCTTTAGGAGGAGTCTGAGAGCAATGGTTCAGGTTGGAAGTTGAACCTAAAAAAAACATGGAAAGAGTGATTTAGACACATGATTATTCAGCTCTGGTAGGTAGAAGACTACTAGACAGAGAGAGGGAGAGAGAAAGAGAGGAAGAGAGAGGCCATTGGAGTTTCCATGTAAAGGACAAGTGGCAGAATTTCCTGCCAATAATAAAACCTAAGTGTTCAATGGAAACAGAATTTTGAAAAAGATATCTTTACTGTAAGATGAAGCTTTAGTATATTTCTGCTGCTATAATTAAATGACACAGACGCAGAAATTTTAAAATAATAGAAATAAATTTGTCAAAGTTCTAGAGGTCAAGAAATCAAAGTTAAGTCATCAGCAAATTCCATAATCTGGTGAGTGCTGCTCTCTGCATTTCAAGATGTGTTAGAAACAGCTCAGGATTGGGGTAGCACGTAAGAACAGGGGTACTAACTTGAAAGGAACTTGGCAAGTCAAAAATTTACTTCAGAAAGATGGGCCATCAGCCAAAACAGCTGGCACACTGAGCAGACAGCCTGCTCCCTTTTTAATCCCTAATCTAGCAGACTCTGCCCCTCTGCTCACATTGGCTGAGCTTAGGTTCACAATCTGCAAAATGATTCCGATTAATTAACAGTATGCAACTAAAACTCAAGGAGTGTCTAAGAGGTTGCCTCAATTACAGTGCTCAGGAAAAGGATGTATGTAGCTAGGATGCAATTAGCAAGGGCCAAGCTACTTGGTCAAAGCAGAACCCTTCAGAAAAACAATTCTCTCAAAAGTAACAGAAAGGACACTTTTCTCATCTGGAATGCTGTGTTCTCCTGTAGGGAAAGGCAGAAAGGTGCTGTAGTTTGATCTTAAGTATCCCACAATGGTCTATGTGCTAAACATGTGGTGCTCAGCCCCAAACACTATTATGTGGTGTGAAACTTTAAAGAGAGGCAGGACATAGTGGGAGGTTTTTAGGTCATTGGAGATGTTCCCTTGAAGATTTAGGGGCTCTCTTGTTACTTAGATGAAAGGAGTTATTATTGCTATTAAAAACTAATAAATATGTACAAAACTTCTAAATGCTAATCTGTAATTTCACTAAATGTGATCCATATGAACAAAAGCTCTTTAAGAGTCTGTAGTTGTTTTAAGATTGTGAAGAAACCAAATTGAGCATTTCAAGTCTTCTTTCTGACATTAACCAAAGGCAGGATCTTGGACAAGTTACTTAAAACATTTGTGTGGTTTTCTACCTTTGCTTATAAAACAGAGGTTATAAAAAATAAAACAGAGGTTATTATAAATGTATTTGTAAAGATTGTGAGGACTATGGATTAACATATTCAAAGCACTTCCTGGCAACTAACAAGTGCCGTATCAGAATTATGTGATTGTAGTTATTGTCATATAGCAGCAAAACATAATGCTGTCCTCATTTCCCCATCTATGAAGCTTCTCAGAGCAGGGTCTACGATTGATCTCTGGATCTTAGCATAATGCTTAGAATAGATTTAGGCAGTCATAAAGCTCTATGGATGAATGAACAAGAAACTGGAAGAAGGCAAGGTAGAGCCAGACGCATTTCTACTACAGTTATGAACCAGGAGGTTCAATTTTCACATAGCCAAAAATAAGACTAGGAGGGACAGGGTGCTGCTAACAAGAACTGGACTGAGAAAGGAGTAGGAAGGGATGAGAGAGGAAGTCTCATAGTTCCTGTAGGCTTACCATGAGAAGTCTGGGACCCAGTGAGTAGGTATGCCAGGCTGTGTGGACTCAGGGTGTAGAACAGCCCCACCTGCTGTTGGGGCTGGGTAACGTACTATGCCTGATTCTACCTTGGCTAATAACGGATATCACTGTCTATGGCTGGGCTGTGTGAGAATAAGACTTAGAAAAGTTAAGGCTGAAGTGCTAGACTGAGTCTCTACTAATTTTTCATAGCTACATTTTACATGAGTAGGGGTGTATTTTGATCATCTCGTCTCTGTAAATTCTTATTTTGAGATATTTTGATATGTAGGAAAGAAAGTTTAAAAATGTTATTTGGTATGTGTTTTGGGCCAGGCACTTTATTTTCTTTCCTCCTTTGTGGAAATTGCTGTATTTTACATTTTGCATATGAGGAAGCTGAGGCTGAGATGTGTATATAACATCTCCCTTTGCTAGTCAAAAGGAGCT
This sequence comes from Dipodomys spectabilis, assembly GCF_019054845.1. NCBI lineage: Eukaryota > Metazoa > Chordata > Mammalia > Rodentia > Heteromyidae > Dipodomys > Dipodomys spectabilis. Next base: position 1,653,419 of record NW_024870684.1, read on the forward strand.
GATATTTGAGCTTAAGTCTGTGCAAATGTCAAATCTGTATTATTTGAAAAAACAAAGTCTCTCTTTTTTTATTATACAAATAATATATACTTACTGTCCCAAATGAGAAAAATGCTGAGAAATGAAATATGAAAATTACCCATAAGTTCTATCAGTCACTGTAGTAACTATGATCATCTTTGTATATCTTTTCAGACTTTTTTCTATATGATTATTTCTAATAGTTTTTCTATTCAACCATATATCACAAACAACTTTTTTTTTTTTTTGGTAGTCGTGGGGCCTGAACTCTGGGCCTGGGCACTGTCCCTTAGTTCTTCAGCTCAAGGCTAATGCTCTACCACTCAAGCCAAAGGGCCACTTCCAGCTTTTTCTGCTTATGTAGTGCTGAGGAATCAAACCCAGGGCTTCATACATGCAAGGCAAGCACTCTACCACTGAGCCACCTTCCCAGCCCCCGCAAACATCTTCTTGAGTCTACAAATATATATCCAAACCATTAAAAAACTGCATGGAATTTCTTTATATGAATTTACTATTTATTTAACCAATCCCTTGTTGTTAAATATTTAGCTTATATCTAGTTTTCTACTCATATAAAAAATGTTACAATAAACTTCCATATAGCCTAATCCTGTGTGTATCTCACTTCCTTAGGATAAATTTCTAGAAGTTGGGAATGATGATTGAAAGTACATCTTGGTTTTAAAGACATCTTAATATAGTAGATTGTAAAACTGCCTCTTTCAAGAAACTTGAACAATTTTAATTCTTGCCAACAGCATGTGAATATTCCCGACTCCGTGTCCCTTCAATGAGAAATGAATTTAAAAAGATATTTTACTTTTGGATAGCCAAACATAATCTATTTATTCAGTAAATCCATCCTCTTCCTTCTTGATCCAGTTGCAGTAATTCTCTGTACTGAGATACAAAATATTTGCTATGTTAGTCAACAAAGTGACAGCCTCCATTTCTACTTCAGCTAGATAGGTGAGGGTAGCCAAGGAGCCAAGTAGAAGGGAAGAGGTGAATTTCAGATGGAGTATGACTACGAAGTGGGACAAAGGAGTAGAGAAGGCTTGGGTGCTAGGAGTGATCTTCACCCATAGTTTCTGGATACAGTGGCCTAACTGCATAAGACACACAGGCCGAGGTGTACATGCTTCCTGGGGAGTTGTGGTCAGTATTCCAACCACAGAGTTGGTGTTTCATCCTTTAGGGCTGGAAAGCAGTAGTGGGTTTTCAGCAGGACATGGATATGTAAGCTCTTTGAACAGATATAGAAGCAGAGAAAATCCCAAATATAGGAAACATTCAGGAATTTACAAAGTAATGCAAGAGAGAAACTGATAAAGGCCACATAACTTAAGGAGCATAACTGGCAATCAACTTTAATGAGGTCTTAGTGTGAGTTGTCCTTGAACAGTATATGATATACATTTACTTCTGTCTTGAGCTCCTAAGATCCTTTCTTGGTATCCACTGAGGTCTCCTGTGGAGTCTGCTCCTAGAGTAGAATTCAGGCTCTAATTAAGGAGACCTGTGGTATCAAGTAGGCTGGGTGTGAGTTCTCCTCTCATGATGTAAAACCTGGCTGCTTCCAGGTTTTACTGAGATTTTTCCCTTCACCTCTTCTCAGTCTCTTTTTGTTCATGGGTGGCTTAAGGCCTCAAGGGTAGAGCTAAACTACTTATTAAAAGAGTCTCTGGCTGGGAGGAGAGAGCTAGAGGAAAGTGATTTCAGTATACATAATTGAGGGGAAGGGGTGAAGGTTCATTTGGGAAGGTGAAGGTGCAAAGAATGATTGAGTAAGAATCTGGTAGGATACAGAGCAAGGTTGAATGACGTGTGGAGGAAGCGGATAAGGACAAATGGAAGACTACAGGCAAGGTTGCATGCTGAGCTCCTTTCACATGGTGCCATGTATGAGCTTCAGACATGGTGGATTAGGGGAAGCATAAAGAGCATTGGACTAAAATTTAACCATATTGTAGTATAATATTTTAAACAATAGTATATTTAAATATAATAATATTTACTATAATATTTTAATTTAATAAATAAGAATGTAAGATTTAGAGTGTTTTAGACAAAGAAGCAGAAAAGTCATGCAAGAAAAGTACATGTTCAGTAAAAAACATAAACAAAATGAAAAACAAACAAAAAACCCTAGATAAGTAGATTTAAACCACTGGAGTTAGTAGCCTATAGTGGCTGGAAACACATAGCTTTTCGTTGCTGTTAAACTTCAAACATCCCATCCATTCCTATGGATGGATATAGGCATAAGGAGAGAAGTAACTGAATATGTGAGCCTAATAGAGTTAAGACTCAGGAAGGAGACGCTGGATGGGGGTTGATGAAATTGTGTACATTAAAACAGGCTCTCTTGAAACTTAGAAAAGACTGTTTCTTTCTTGATATTGCAAGTTGCCATCTAAGTGGTTTACTGTGAGCATCTTTATGACTCTCCTTTGTATTTCTCCCCTGACAGCACGGTGGGTTTCTATCTAAGCAAAGCAAAACCAAACTCAGAATTCAGAAGAAAATTAATCTTAAGCTGAGTCAATCATAGGAAACTGGTTGGGCAATAGTCATGTTGTCTAAATTTCCCACTGGGATAGTTTAAATAGGCAATTGTTCAAACTTTGATGAGAAAGCTCTCTTAGTTTTGCCTCCACATTCATCCTATAAAATTCTTGCATTCCTCTCCTTTGGTAGAGCCCCACAAAGAGTCTGGGATTCAAAATTGCCGTATCTGTGAATTGTTATTTGCCAAACAAACTCTTTGAAATATTTATGTGTCTTAGTTTATCTTTTGAAACTAGGTAGGGTGCCTACCAAGGATGGGGTAATACAACCTGCCCTTGGCAGCTAAGTACCCAGACACACAGGAAGAGGCACCTTTCCCTGATCCAAATAAAGATACCACATGTACCAGTGGTGGTCTTGCCCTGATCAGGAGCTAAATCTCATGAATGATATTCTTGGATGATCTTATTTATTATTCAAGGCAACCTCATGGTTCAGTGTGGGGAGTGTTGATTATGCTTTTCAATTTGAGTGGAAGAAATGGAAGGCCATAGAGTTTCACTGATTTACTAAGGTAGTTAGTTGTTAAATACAGAGTTTTTATTGTGGTCCTTCTACCACACCTATCAGCAGCATTTCTTTCCTCTAGACTCCTGCTACTCCAAGCAAACAACTCTGTGACTCAAGGGGGCTACCTAGCTATTATTCTAAGATAAGCTCAGAAAAAGGACCATAGTGGAGCAGTAGCATCCAGTGGAAAAATTTTCTTCTTGGAAATGCAGAACTGAGCTTTGGGTGGTGCCCATAGAGGGCGTTCTCACTGAACATCTGACCCTATCTGCCTCAAATTCAGCACAAACCCTTCTTTAGCCATCATGGGCTTTATCCTTACATGGTGAAGTGAAGATTGACAAGAAGGTGGGTGGAGATGGGGTGGGTTTGCAAAATATTAATGAATGTAATCTGTGCCTTTTCCCTGACCTAGGTTGGCCAGCTGCACTGGGCTGAAATTCCACATTCCATTGTTTTCCTTCTAAGAAAACAGACTGGCTCTATTTATCCCTGTGTAGGCTTGTTAAGAGAATTTGCAAGCCAGATGGATTTGCTGTTTACTGTCTCCTTTAGTTCAAGGGGGAAAAATATTATTTCTGAAGGCCATCAGCACTATGATCAGAATGGTTTCTCAGCAGTTGTCCACATGCATTCTGGTCAGTCTGCTGGCTCAATAGAACATTCATGCTTTCAATTCATCTGTAGGCATATCTCATGCACACCAGACTCAGTGCTCAGTTATGGGGTTTACTTCCCAATTTCTTTTTCTACCAACTACCCTTCCTTGTCAGCCTGTACGTTCCAGTGACTAGGCTCTTGCTCACTACTGGGCAATGCCATCCATACCACTATTCTGACCCACAGATGGTAAGATAGAGGTGTGCATCCCCCCCCCCCCCACCTCATGGCAACCTCCAGGAATTTGGAACTGAAACAATAAGAGAGATGTGGTTTTGTTTTAGTCAAGTTTAGGTAGAAAGGGAAGAATGAAACAAATTCTAGAGAGAAGCAAAGATTGCAGAGTACAGTTAGAGACCTGCCTCTCATTCAAGACTCTACTAGAGACTCAATTCTGTTTCTTTGTTCAAGTTTCAGGACATGCTCTTACATTATTAGCATGAAGTGCTATGTATGCTTTGCTCAAATTATTTCTAGTTAATATTCCTTTCTGACACTGAAGTTAAATGGTTCTCAGATTGTGATGCCTGGACTGGCCTAACTATCTTCCTGGAGGAACTTGTTAGAAATACAAATTGCATCCCCATCCTGGAATTACTAAATAAAGATGAGGCCTAAAAATATGTGTTTTGAGAAATCTTTGATATCTCGAGGGTTTTTTGTTGGTGGTGGCAGTGGTGTTAGTATTTTATTTGATCAGTTGTGGAGCTTAAACTCAGGGCCTGGGCACTGTCCCTGAGCTTTTCTGCTCAAGGCTAGCACTCTACCACTTTGAACCATAACTCTACTTCTGGTTTTCTGGTGGTTAATTGAAGATAGAGTCTATGCACTTTTCTATCTGGACTGGCTTAGAACCATGATTCTCAGATCTCAGCCTCCTGAGTAGCTAGGATTACAGGCATGAGCCACCAGCTCCAAGCCCAGATATCTCTGATTATGATTGCCTTAGCTATATCTAATAGTGGATAGAATGGGCAATGATGGACCTGGATTTGTACCCAGCATTCATAAACTAATGATGTGATTGTGGGTGTCATGTCACCTGCTGAAGACTTCAGCCTTCTCTGGGGTGACATGGAGGATTTTATGTGTATGTATGTATATATATATATGTATATATATATATATAAAACATATAATATAATATATATATAGTTTTATATGTAATATCACAGTTATATGAAAGAACATTTCTCTGGGTATTTGAAAAATTATGTTACATTTTTACCTCTGTAAACTTTGTTCTGACATAGGAGAAACACCTTGACCCAGTTATTCAGGTACAACCTGAAATTTCAAAACACTGACTGTTGCTAGCTCATTTACCTAGATCTTAGTCCTGGGACCCAGTTCTTCTCGGTAGTCACTGGATGTCTGGGATTTGCACCTAATATATCTGAAATTCATTTTGACTTGTCTGGTTTTGCTGATCTGTTTTTCTACTAGGTGGTAACAATAAAACAAGGAAATCAGAAGGGGAAGATAATACAGCCGAGAATTCAATGTGTATACTACAAAATTAAGAAGAGCAAGGGAGGGGTGATTTGGAAGGAATGAGTGAGAAAGTTGAAAGGGGTGACGTTGATCAAGATGCGTAGTATTTGTAAATTGCTTTGTTAAATGGCAACTCTTTCATACAACCATATAGAGATAATAACTTGAAAAAGTACAACCAATTCATAAAAAACAAGGAAATCAAAAGTTCATGATTCCATTTATTAATTTACTCATGCTTTCATTAATCTACACAACACTACAGTTGTCCTGCATACCATGACACTTGCTATGCATTTATAGTCAAAGCCCTGGGTCTTCTTTTTTTCATGAAGTGTTGGCAGGTAACAATCTGAGAAAAGATAGAAGAGTCTAAGCATGGTAATAGTCAGAGATGTTTTGTGGAAGCAAAATGCAGAAGTTAGAAAGTGTGAGGCTAGACAGTCAAGGCTGGCAATAGAATGAAAAAGCTAAAAGACTATATCTGCTTTGGTTTCAATAACATACAATTTGGTAATTAATGGCAGTGAATATTTTGCAAGGATCCCTCGGTTCTTCAGGTCATATTTAAGCCCATCATTGGATGGAAGAACCTCCAGCAGGTATATCTATTTGCTAAATACTCTTCATGTTATTCATATGAAACAAGGGGTGGGCTGGTTAACTCTCATTAATAAGGAATCTTGTGTTTGCTACTGCTTGACAATGGCATCTGTCCAGCCTCAAGTGACCTGGTATCCATAAATCCTAACTAACTTTGGGATGGGTCTCCACCCAGTTCTTGGCTTTCTTGTCACCAGGGCTTCCAGTTAGATGCAAAATGGGGCAAAAAAATAAGAAGAAGATTGATCTTCTCCCCAGACAGTTCTTTAGGAAATTCTTCCAGTTGGACAGTCCCTCAGACATACCCTGTAGTGGAGTCTCTGTCAAGAATTTCAGATACAAAAGTGACGTGGATAGCCTGGATAGCGTCTGTGTTAAATCCTGCCTCCTATTTGAAGGATGTTTTTGCTATTTGCGTCAATTCCAAGCTGCCTTAATGAAAGTCAAGTTGTGCCTTTCTGGTTCCCAGTCCTTCTGTAAGAAAAACAAAAATAATGACTAACATGTTATACAGGGTAGATAACATTCTTAACCTGGTTTGACCCTTGTCACTACCCCTGAGGAGTAGTCACTAGCATTTCATCTCCATTAAACAGATGAGGAATAATCTGAGAGATGGTACCTAAACTTGTTTTTAACCCCAGTTTCTGGATTTTTATGCTCATTCCATTATACCAGGCTGTTTAAAAGGAAAATGGTTGCTACTAGCACATGGGATTGCAAAGAACTTCCTGGGAGAGCTTGGAAATATGGAGAAAAGTTAATCTTCTCCAAGCTAAAGTTTTAGGATATGCACAAGAGGATTAGGGAGGAGACAGGATGGCTCCCAAGTCTGTGAGAATCAGCTGAGCATAATCCAACTATAGATCGTAAACATATCTGAAGAAGGAAAAATGCAGGATCACAGAGAGATGTTCTGGTCCTTCGTTCATGCTGCATCCTAAGGATCACATGAAGCTATATTATTTAAGTATTATTAGAGTTTGTTCATCTAGCTCTTCTTGTACTGATCCCTAGCTTGCATAGAAACCTTCAGAGTAAGAGACATCACAAACTGTGTGGCTCATAGGAAGAGAATATACTCGCTGGACCCATAGGAAGATTTCACTTGTATTCCAAGGGGGCTTCTTAATCTTAGTGTACAGTGGCACACTAGTAACATTGCATAGGAGAGGAGGATCAGCTCTTGGGGATAAGGAAAGAAAGTTTCTGAGCCTGTGGAATTTCAAGGTATATCCAGTTCAGTAAAGAAGTGAAAGAAATACTTTCCTGAAAACCTCTTGGAAGATGAATGGCACCATGCCTGGCTTTCCCAGTGCATTTTCTTTGCCTCAAAGACTCAAGTCTGAATCTGAGCCCACGGCCATTCCTACAGTTCTTGGCTTTGTTCTTGCTAGAGGTCAAGTGGTGCCTATATACCCAGACTTTACAATCGTTCCTATCCACAACCATTTTTTTTGCCACCCAATGAAATGGAGACTATCACAGAGGGAGAGTGAGTACTCTTTAAGCACTGAATTTTGCAGGAGAGACAGACTGGTACAAGGAGTTATTTGAGTAATTTCAATCTTTTTTCTGTGCTTCTTAAATGCATCAATCAGTATATGAAACATTATATATCTGTATATATAAAATTTCTTTTTTAAAACAAAAACTGGCAACAATAGGTGAAAACATGGAGTCTAAATAAATTATTGCTACATGTCATTGAGCTAGTAAATGGCAGGGCAGTGATTTCATTCCCCATAAGCTACTGGAAAGACTATTACTGAAGTCCAAATAGATAAACATATAGAGAATGAGGTAGAAGATTTTTCTCCTGTAATTTCCATTCATTATGAGGTAGAAGATTTTTCTCCTGTAATTTCCATTCATTTCCTGATTATGCCCTAGAAACTCAAAAAAAAAAAAGAGGCCTCTCTGCAATTTGAAGGACACTAACTTCTTCATAGATAGGAGAGTCGGACACATACATGGATTTGATCTGAAAAGATCTTGACATTTGGAATGCCCCGTCACAGGAATGGCATTTTGAAAAATCTTCCTGGCTGCAGTGTGGAGTTTGGCCCAGATCTGGTCTTTTTGGAGGCAGAAAACCCAGGAGAACAGCAAAGAGGTCTTGGTTTAATTTATCCAGAAATGGGGAAGTCTTTACCAGGAAAGACATCATGAGGGTGGATAGGAGACATTAGAGGGAAGGCAAATATACTCTGATTGCTGAAGAATAAGCAAAGCAAAGCAATTTTGACTTGGTTGCTAGATAAACCTTTTCACAAGCTGGTCTCCTGGAAAGGACCCTGAAGATACAGCTAACCAAACAACCACCCCTTCTGGGCCAGGGCTCCCCACCAGGTGAATGCTTTGCCATATTTCTGATTCCAGGAACTGGCTAGAATAACACTTATGCAATGGAAGTACGTGAGGCTCACCCCCCAAGAGCCAGGCTGGTGGAGAACTTGGCAAGTTTGGAGCCTTCTGCCGAGTGGAAAGTCCTGCTATTCTGCTTCAGTGAACTTCTCTTGGGCAGCTGACTTCAGGGGAAATTAGAGCAGGTTTCATGGAAGGCTGTGTGAGCTGGGGGATGAGCAGGCAGGGATTCTATCACCCTTTATGGTACTTCTATGGTAGATCAAGAGAAAATACTGTTGCCCTCCCAAAGCAGTGGCTTTGGAATAAGGAGTAAAGAACTCAGTTTTCAGTACTATATGACCCTAGCCCAGTCATTTAACCTCTTTGAGCCTCAGTAGCCTTATATGTCAAATGGGGATATACCTTGTAGTCCCCTACTAGGGATGTTGCATTACTAAGCTGTTATGAGTAAACACTGATAGCAAAGTACTATTAGTGCTCACCTAGCACTTTGTAGAAGGGGTAGTTGCTGGTTGAAAAATCATGACTTTAGCAAATTCAATTCCCAAGAGGTTCAGGCATGGTGGTGGGGGGGGGGGCGGGGGAAGGGGTAGCCAGGAGAGAGTCCATCTATCAAATCAAAGAACAAGTAAAGAGTCAAGTTAAAACAATGAAGACACACCTGTTTTAGGCATCTAGAGACCTAAGGTGAGTTATGGTGGCTGGCTATTTGTAAACCAAATACATGCAAATCACTTCAGTCCCAAAAATCTCAGGAAAGTTTCTAATTTGAAGGTAGTTCAGTGGGTGTGTTTTTGTAAAATCAAGGCTGCTACTGTTTATAACATAGTGCCATGGAGCTCTTAGAGGAAAGATAATTTTCCTGTGCATCTTCAAGGCTTTGTTAGGCTGAATTGTTTGTTGAATCTCCTATAGTGCTTTTAGGTTGTCCTTGCATTCAGCACACATTCTCTCATTTGAGGCATTTAGAATTGTAAAGGTTAAAGTCAGCGGTGTTAGGAAGGTGGCTTAGTGGTAGAGTGCTTGCTTTGCCTGCAGGAGGCCCTGGGTTTGATTTCTTGGTACCACATACACAGAAAACACCGGAAGTGGCGCTGTGGCTCAAGTGGTAGAGTGCCAGCCTTGAGCTGAAGAGCTGAGGGACAGCGCCCAGGCCCAGAGTTCAGACCCCCACGACCGACCAAAAAAAGAAAAAAAAAAGGTTAAGGTCAAATCACTGTTCTGCAGGTAAGGCAACTGAGGCTCGGAGGGGGGGGGGATTCTGTGGGTTGCTGAAATCGCACAGCTGGGAAGCAATGATTTCAACCACTCAGGCAGCATTTCTTCTCCTCAGCCAGGAGCTTTCTCTACTTTGAGCCCCAACTTGTACACACATGTAAAGGGCATGGGCAGAAAGAACCCCACCGAATGTGGATTTGTGCCTGAGTGCAAATATTTGGGATAAATATTCAAGACAAGGAGAATCCCTTCCCTTGCTCTCCACCCAATGTGTGTGGGAGGGAATTGTGGGTTACAACCACAACTATTAGAATATTAATAACTTGTTCTTCAGAGAACAGCCTACATGCGCTCCCACCCAACTCACCACCAAGTCCTTGGTTTTAAACAAAGGGTTCTAGCAAGGGTTAGCCAAGGCATTCCTTATAGCCCTCCTCCACCAGCCTCTCCCAGACTTCCTACTCCTTCATCAGGGCCCTACATCATTGACTGGGAGCTTCTTGGAGCCATGCACTACTTCCTCAATCCATTCAGAAACAGGTAACTCCCACAATTAATTTAGGTCACCAATTGGCCCATTGGTTTTTCAAATTATTGTGACCGCATAATTCATGTATATCTTGCTTTACCGAACGCAAGTGCACTATAAAGCAGTTTCCCCATTGATCCTCACAGGGATGGTATAGTTTTGAATTTTGGTGCTTTTGTGTCAGGCAGGTAGGGCTGCTTGATGAAGGCTCTCTGAGAAGGTGATGCTGGAAATGACATCTGAGTGGACAGAAGGAACTAGCTAGTAAGTCGCAAAGGAAGCACATTCCTGAAGGGAGCAGTTGGTTCCAAGGTCCTGAGATGGGAATGCGGTGGCATGTTCAGCATGCAGTGGCAAGAGAACAGAGCTTGGCTCAGGGAGTGGGGGTGGGGCATGTCAAGGAGGCCTGAGAGGCAGCGCAGGCAATGGCAGAGGGCTGTGATTTGCTCCTGTGGTGAGTGTAGATTACTCCTCACTCACTAAGACACTAGATAGTGAAAAATTGTGCAAGGTAGAAGCTACATCCCAAGCCTAGGCCATATTTTTCCAGGACCATTTCTGTTAGGATGAGAGAAACACTCAAGTATGTGAATGTCTATGTGGCTGTATTATTTTCTTGATTTCTGTATGCACGAAGACCAAGACTCCAAGTTTCTTGTTTGGCCTCGATTGTTCTCTCTTCCCTTCTCCTCTCCTTTCCTCCCCTCTCTTCCATTCCTTTCTTCTCTCCTCCCATCCTCTTCTCTCCCCTCCTCTCCTCTTCTGTTTCTTTCTGTTTGTTTTGAGACAGAATTTGTGTAAGCTAGGCTGGTCTGGAACTCATCATAATTCTGAGATTACATGTACTGGGATTGTATGTGTGTACTACCAGGCCTAATTTAGAATACAGATTTCTTGCTGGGTGCTGGTGGCTCATGTCTGTAATCCTAGCTACTCAGGAAACTGAGATCTGAGGATCATAGTTTGAAGCCAGCCCAGGCAGAAAAGTCTGTGAGACTCTTATCTCCAATTAACTACCAAAAAGCCAAAGGTAGAGCTGTGGCTCAAGTGGTAGAATGCTAGCCTTGAGCAACAAAGCTAAGGGATAGCACCTAAGCCCTGATCTCAAACCCCAGGACTGTCACAAAAAAAGAAAGAAAAGTAAAAAGATAAGGAAAAAAGCTCATATAGCTATAAAGCTCATATAGCTCATAGAGCTCAATAGCTATGTGCATATGGCCATATAAAATGATGCTTATTGAAATGAACTCCAAGAAATGGAAACAGGAAGTTTTTCTAGTACACTGTTTGCAGTTATTTCTTTTGTTTTTCTTTCTTTTCTTCCTGCCTACCCCCTTTGGTTTATTCCCAGTTGTCACAGTTTTCATTTCTTTCTTTTTTTCTTTTTCTTTTTGGGTCTTGTCGTGGGGCCTGAACTCTGGGCCTGGGCGCTGTCCCCCAGCTCTTCAGCTCAAGGCTAGCGCTCTACCACTTGAGCCACAGTGCCACTTCTGGCTTTTTTCTGCTTATGTGGTGCTGAGGAATCGAACCCAGGGTCTCATGCTTGCAAGGCAAGCACTATACCACTGAGCCAACTTCCCAGCTGGTTTTCCATTTCTATAACCTTTGCCTGGTATATAAGTTTATCTGATTTGGGCAAAGGAAGGGGAATAATAGAAACTGTGGGACAAAGGGTAAAATAATGCAACAGTGATACTCACTAGACACTATGTTGGAAATGAACTTTACAATTTTGGGGTGGGGAGGAGTCAGGGGTGAGGAATAGAAGAAAATGAGGGAGCAGGTAACACTGTTCAAAAAGAAATGTACTCATTACCTTACTTATGTAACTGCAATCCCTTTACAATTATCTTTACAAATAAAAAAAGAAAAGAAAAAGATAAAGATCAAAAAGAATGTAACCATGAGATAATTAAATTGCAGAGTCTGAGTGAAGGCCCGAGACAAGGAAGCAGTGCTATTAGGTCTCATCACCTTGATCACAGAGGTAAAAGAGGCAAAAGAAGCTGTGAGACAGCTGGACCTGACACCAGACACTAGGTCTTTTTCCAAGTGTCCTGTCCCCATACCGCGATAGCCACAGCCCTCACGTTTCTAGTGTGTCCAGACACAGTATGACCAGTGCACAGCTTGCTTGGCGCTGTTAGACTTCTTCTCCAGCAAACAGACCTCAGGGAAGACAAAGGGGAAGCCATAAACCTTATTTCCTTGGTCATTAAGCTGACAAGGGGCTGAATTATCTATGATGAAAAATACCACTGGTTTGCTTGGGCCCCAGAGCTTATTATAATCGGACAATCGTTTTTAAAACTCTAGTTCATAGGCTAGTGCATGCAGCTCATATAGTAATAAAAGGTACGTCCTAGAAACATGCGAAGTGTCTCCCCTGTGGTCTCCAAGCCCAACTGCATCCCTGCATTGTTGTAAAAGGGAAACTCTCGGGTCACCTCTTTTTCATAGCATGGTTCCCATTAATTATGTATAGCCAACTCTGTGCTGTTGCTTCTGCTTCAATTTCTGTGCCAGGTTTGACCCATGATCTTGGTAACCAACCACCAGGGCACCCCCACAACCCCACATTCTGGTGCAGTCTGTGCCTTGAATAGACGCAACGCTGTCCCCAGAGGCATTCTTCTTGGGGGGTCTTCAGAATCTGGAGCTCACACAAAGTGTAATGTGTTCTACATTCATCCATGTTGTTGCAAATTATGGATTTTTATCTTGATTATCTTATTATTGTTGTTGTTGTTGTTGTTGTTACTATTATTATTTTAGGACAGGATCTTGTTATATAACCCACGCTAACCTCAAACTCATGATATTCCTGCCTCATCCACCACTTGGGCTGGGATTGTAGGTATGAACCACTAGGCCTAGCTTTCACTTTATGCATTTTAAAGCCTGTGTGAATACAAACCCAGAGCTTTTTCTTCATCTATTCATTGGCTTATGATCACTTAAGTTGTATCCATATCTTGGTTATTGTGAATAGTGCTATATACTGAAGAGTAGATACTAAAATGTTCTTATCACCTATGTGATAGCCTGATTCAATCATTTTCCAGTGCTTGTGGCAAAATGTCAACTTGTACCCCATAGATATATACAAGTATTATTTGTCAACTAAAGAATTGGCCACCTCATTGGTGTCATACAGCAGGGCATGTCTCTAGCTCTGAGTGCTCACCCAACATGGACACATACATTTTCAACACTTGCAGGTCACCTGGCTGTGCACAGCCTCCTTTCCCTATGCCCCTCCCTCTTTCCCTTCCTGTCATCTAATTCCTTTTTTTTTTTAAATTTCCTTCTAATAACATATATTGTCCCAAATGTAAAGGCTTGTGTGTATGGAGGAATTCATTAAAAAACTAAGTTCCATTCTCAGGCTGTCTGAAGATCTCTTACTGCTGTCAAGGAGATTTGGGGGCCTTTAATGGGAGGAGAATTTGATCCTAAAACTCCTTGTTAAGATAAAGACCTGGCTGGTTTATTAACTCTATCCAGCTGGGGTACAGCCTCACAGAGAAATAATTAAACACTCTCTGCTAAAGAACAGTCAGAGTCTCAGGGAAAACATGGCCTGGATCTCTTGGAAAAAGGGAATGGGATGATTCCCCACCTTCTTTAAGAATTATTTCATGACAGCCTACAACTGGTGGGTCTTTCCTCTCTGGAAGAACACTCTTCTATTCCTTCCACATGTCCAAAGGACCTGGTCTTAAAATACATCTTCATTCATTAGAGTCCATTCACTGAACATAGACTTTGTGCCAGACACTTTGCTAGGCTTGGAGTGGGGGGCCAGAGTATTGTCTGGAAGACATACAGCTTATGAATATCATTTATAGATAAAGAGACTGAGGCCTAGAGAGAAGCAATGAGTCCAGAATAAAAGATCCAAGCAGCATGCACCCTGTTCTCACTCCCATAAAATGTCTCCTCAACCAAGCAGGCCTGACTCCTTTCCACTTCCCCTGGTCTCCCTGAGGAGGCCTCCCTGACTCCCTTCCCAGTGGCCCTACCTGTGGCTGGCCCCTCAGTGTAAACTGCTAATCTGAAAGCCCTTGAAAGTAGAACCAGGCCGATAACTTCTTGTTTGTGACTTTGGGAGCCAGCCTGGCATCTTAGCACCTGATGTCCTGCCAGCCTGCATTGCTTCATTCAGAAATATCTGAAGATATATTTAAATACAAATTCCAATTCTCAGGCTCAATGCCTCACAACTTGGCAGTAATTTAGTAATTGAGTAATTCATAGTAATATTTAGTAATAACAGTGACCTTTACTGAGACTGCTAGTTTGAGAAATAGTTTCTTTTCTAAAAAAATTTATTTTATTGTAAAGATGCTGTACAGAGGGGTTACAGTTACATGAGTAAGGTAATGAGCACATTTCTTCTTGAGCATTGTTATCCCGTCCTCTCCTACTATCCCTTCCCTTCCTTACCTCCCCCACTCCTATCTCCTGAAATTGTAAAGTTCATTTCCATCAGCCATGTTCAATTGCTGCCATGATTGCCTTGACAATATTATCATTATTATTATTATAGGCAAGGAACTCAAAACTCAGGAGTTTCTTAAGTTTTATCAGACAGTAGAATGGAGACTGGACTATTGGATGCTATTTTTGTGACTATTCTATTACATTGCACTGTCTGCACAAATAAAAATCAGAATGTGACATAAAGTGCAGATAGACTATTTTCATTTCCTTTGCTTTTTAATATCCAACATGAGTAGGTTGATATATTTCTTATTATACTCCTTTAGACTATTTTATGCATATCATAGATGTAATTGTAATCACACTTTGCACTAATGTTTATGTTATAAGCATCTTGTCTTCATAACTATAGTTTTAAATGGTGACTTAATATTGTACTGAATGGATATATCAGAACTACGTTTTCTGCTAATAGGAATATATCTTGGGACACCAATCTTTCTCAGTTAACTCTTATGTTTAAAGATATAGTTGCTGAAATTGAATTGTTAGATGGAATGGAGTAGCTCATATGACCTATTTGCTTTCCTGAAGGGCTAAACCTATTTGTAATATCTTGACCAAAGTAGGTGCTCAAATTAACGGCATCCTTGCCAACATTATATATTATTATTTTTGTTTTTATGAGCATATTAGGAAAATATGGTAAACTATGTTCATGTAAATATATATCTCTTGACTCAAGTTATAATTTTCTCAAACATAGGTTTGATGTCTGTTGATTTCCCCGCCCTCCCCCCTTCATGATTTTGTTTTGTGTGAAGGTACTTTGTTTTCAAAGCAAAAACAAATGCATGTTAGAAGTGAAGTGTTTGATTAGCAGAACTAGAAGCTTTTGAGTCTGGGAGAAAGGTCATCCCTTGCTGTCCATGTAGGGGAGGTAAGAGTCTATCTCAATGCTGTCTGACTTTCTATCTTCTGGTGAATATTTTCTTGTTCTTTTTTTATTTCATGAATAGAATATGTTCATTACAGAAAAGATAAAGACAAAAGAGACCCAAATCATTTATATTTCTACTATTGAGAGTGATAAATCCTTTAACAATGTAGTTATATTAATGTACTCCTTACATACAAAGCATTATATAACACATGAACACCCAAATATAATGTCTATTTTCAGCTTGTTTCTCCCAACAATATATTTCTCCTTCCTTCCTTCCTTCCTTCCTTCCTTCCTTCCTTCCTTCCTTCCTCCCTTCTTTTCTTCTTTCCTCTTTCCCTGCTTCCTTCCCACCTTTTCTTCTTCTCTCCTCTCCCTCCTCTTTGTCTTCTGGTTAAATTCCTTTCATTTTGCAGTTGCTTGCACTTTCTAAATAAGAATTGCTTAAGAGTCTTGTGACCTTGGGTCACATTATCAATGGCCTAGGGAAATCCCCTATGTAAGTCTGAATCAAATGACATAGCTGGCTTTATTTCAGTACCTCTTTTATCTAATGTATTAGCTTCTATGTTTTTTGTTTGTTTTGACAAATAGAGGGGAGCTTGGCTAGAAACAGGATACATCTCATACTCTTGCAGTCATAATAGGGTCTGTGGAGAAAAACCCACCCAAGTGAACAGGTTTTGTTTGTTTGTTTTTCTAGATAAATGCTGGATTTACCAGCTTAGCGCACATTTCCCTTTGTAGGTTAGCTGCCTCAGGCATTTCATTGCAGTACTATGAAGCTAACTAAAACATATGAATAGTATTACTTAAAACCATGGGTAAACTCACTGAGAATAAGTGTACATAGGAAAGAAAAGTGTCACGAGGACTAACCCTGCCAGTATGTCCAAGCAGCACAGAGAAGAGCCCGTTACCAGTGAGAACATCAAATGGCTAGAGAGTCAAGCTTCATACTGAGTAGTCAAGATGGAAATCCAATAAACTCTGTGGGTATGTCTCTGAAGTCAACCACTTAGCAATTCCCAATGGTAGAGAACAGAGATCTTCTCCTGGAGACATAAAATAAAGATGGCTTGGCAGAGTCTCCCTCTTGGGAGACTCTGTGCACTTGGACAGCAAGCTAGGCCTCAAGTTTGAGCGTTTGCCTCAAACTTGCCTCACTTGTTGGCAGAACCAGAGGACACGCCCATCACTCCACCTGGTGCAGTACTCAGGGTTCTCAAGGGAGCAAGAAAGGTCTGGTAATTAAGAAAGATTCCTTTCCTGAGCTGCAGCAGGTCACAGTGACTGTCAGGGTTCAAAGATGGATAGCTTAATAAAGACCACCTGAGAAGGCAATTGACCAACCACGAAAAAGCAATCACTGCCACCCATCCACCCACCACTGGCAGAGTCTCCAGCCAAAGTCCGGGTGAGGAAGCTGGATTGCTTGGAATGGCCTCTCCCAAGTATCAGTGGGCTTCATTTTGTACTTATGAACTATCCTAAAGCCTATGGAGGCTTTCTTCATTCACAATGCTCTCTTCCTGGTTACTGTTAGGTTTTTAAAAAGAGGTAGCCGAGTAAGAACCACACCATGCATGTGGTAATCAGGTAAGGGGTAGGTTTATTCATTGTTCAGGCTGGCACCAGGCCATGTTGGCCCTCCACGTGGAGGGGACAGGCCTGGAAAAGACCTGGGAAAGAGACCTGGGAAAAAGCTGGGAAAGAGAGCTGGGAAAGAGCTGGGAAAGAGAGCTGGGAGAGAGCTGGGAAAGAGAGCGTCTGGGCCTGGGCTAGGCCTTATCTAGGGTATGGGTGGAGCAAGGTGTGGCCACATCAAATTCAGATGTGACCTCAGCGGATGCAGATGTGACCTCTTCCAGGTGTGCCAGTTGCCTAGGTAACACAGGTACTGGGTGGAGACTTTGCTGCAAGGAGGGTGGAGTCTGCTTGCCATCCAGGAGCAGACCTACTATTACTCAACGTGCTAGAGCACTAGCCTTGAGCAGAAGTGCTCAGGGATAGTGCCCAGGCCTTGAGTTCAAACCTCCATGAATACTAACTGGTAAAAGCCATCCCAGCAATGAACACCTAGACTTATCCAGTCTGGGGAACAAGGGAACATGGAGAGGAGTAAGAGGAGATGATGTCACATCAGGCACTTTGTGCCTGCCCTTTCAAAATTAACCTGGGAGGTTAATTTTGGGAGGTCAGTAGAAGTAAGAAGGCTGCACATCTGGTGTCCATATCTGTCTTCCTATTAACTGGACAGGAATTTATATTCTTGCTTGTCTTACCTGACTTCTCCTCTACCTAGTCACCAGATGTCAGAAGTAGCTAGGGACATTTCTACCAACATTTTTCAGCCCCAACTCCTTCCTCTTGCCATTTATTTGCTCTCTAGTATTGTTTTTTTTCCAGCCCCTCAATGCCTCATGAGACTTTTCCAGACTTCATCTAAGGACTCATGCCACCAAGGGACTGCTCGCTGCCTTCTCTGGGAGGGGACCAAATTCCAGCCTTTTACCCCTATTGTCGACATTCCTTGTTAGCAGGACGTAGCCAGAGAGAATCTGTGCCCTATTTCATGATTATTAAAAGGCTGGAATGTAAGGTCCACTCCTGGATGGCAAGAAGACTCCACCCTCCTCACAGCAAAGTCTCCACCCAGTACCTGCATTACCTAGGCAACTGCCACACCTGGAAGAGGTCACATCTGCATCTGCTGAGGTCACATCTAAATTTGATGTGGCCACACCTTTCTCTGCCCATACCCTAGATAAGGCCTAGCCCAGGCCCAGATGCTCTTTCCCAGCTCTTTTTTTTTTTTTTTTAATTGTGAAAATACTGTATAGAGAGGTTACAATTACATGGGCAAGATAATGAGTACATTTCTTATCAAGCATTGTAGCCTCCTCCTTTGTTTCCCCTTCCCATCCCCTCCTCCCCCCGCCCCCCACCCAACCCTCCCCCCCCAAAGTTGTAAAGTTCGTTTTCGACATAACGACTTATACGCCTCATTGTTGCAATGGGTCCACCTGTATCCCTAGTTAAACAATTTTTTTCCCCTTCCCCTCCACAAATGATAACAATATCAAATACAGTGAAAGCAGGGGTTATACCATGGGGGAGGGATATACAAAGCAACAAAGAAATCATCTTATAAATGTGTTAGAAACAACCGCATAAAAGAAAAAAACATTTGAATACATATCTTAGGGTTCATTTCCCTAACATCAACTTATCTGACCTTTTCTGCTTGTCTCAGACATATACTAGTAATTGCAAATAAGGGAAACCATGGGACCTATGTTTCTTTGGGCCTGGCTTACTTCACTTAATATAATTTTTTTCCAAGTCTTTCCATTTCCTAACAAATGGGGCAATGTCATTCTTTCTGATGGAGGCATAGAATTCCATTGTGTATATATACCACATTTTCTTGATCCATTCATCTACTGAGGGGCATCTGGGTTAGTTCCATATCTTAGCTATGGTAAACAAGACTCAATAAACATAGTTGTGCTGGTAGCTTTAGTGTGATCTGTTTGTGAACATTTGGGTAAATGCCCAAAAGTGGGATTGCTGGGTCATAGGGGAGCTCTATCCCACCTCTTTTCCATTCCTTTCCCAGCTCTCTTTCCCAGCTCTTTCCCACCTCTTTCCCAGCTCTCTTTCTCAGCTCTCTTTCCCAGCTCTTTTTCCCAGCTCTTTCCCATGTCTTTTCCCAAGCTGCATGGAGGGCCAACATGGCCTGGTGCCAACCGGAACGATGAATAAACCTACCCCTTACCTGAATACCACTTGCGTGGTGTGGTTCTTATTCGGCAAACTCTTTTTAAAAACCTAACAGTTACTTGATGAATAAGTAGAGATGAATACAATCTACTTGATGAATAAGTAGAGGAATACAATCTGGTTCACTCATTCTGAGGAATTTAGAATATCACAGTATATGTGACTCCATTCAAGTGCCAAATCTTGCATTAAAAAGTTCAAATATATTTGCATATGAATGTTTGTAAAGATATGGTGATTTAGAGCCCAGTATAGAGTGAATGCCCAATAATTTTAAGATTATTTTCAAATAGTTGTACAAGGAGGCTTCAATTTATATGTACACTGCATCATGAGCGTAGTCACTTTTCATTATTTTCCTTCTCTACCACCTACCCCTCCCTCCACACTTTTCATCAAGTTTCCCAGCAACCTTTCGTTATTGGTATATTGAGTATTATGACTATACTTGGTAACCACTATTCTTTACATTCATCCTTTCTCCCTTTACTCTACCCCCCACCCACTGTATTTAGAGGAGTTTCACCATAAAATCTTTCTCTTGAACGTATAATATTTTAATCAATTTGATTTTATACATACACACTCACACACATATATGCATATGACCTGTCTGTGTTTACATTTGAAAAGTATAGCAAGTCATTGAGAAAGGACCCAGAACAAAAACCTAGGTGACTCTTGGCTCAAAACAGTTCACTCTACCAGGATCTTAGTTTGTTCACCTGTCAAAAATGGGGTAGGATTAAATTTCTTTTGAGATGTTTTAGATATAGGATTAGAACAAGTATAACAGGCTCTTTTTTTAAAAAAATTGCTTTCTAAAATGCTACTGCATGCTCCAATATCCTCTTTCCTGGTAGTACGAGGACTTCAAAAAAGGAATTCAAGGTAGATCTACCACATGCAATATACCACACTCTTTCTGCAGCTCCTTCCTTGTTCCATATCTTCTCACCTCAGTTTTGCAGAGATGGAGCTTGGTGGGATTTGGCTGAGTAATTTTCTGGTTACTGCGTTCAGGTCGTTTTCAATGGCAGCCCAACAGTGGCAGGGTGGAAAGTGCATAGTTCCTTTGTCTGTGTCAGCCTGTGCAGACAGCAGTGCATATGGCCGCTGTCTAGAGTTTCCATATGCTTTGAGCCAAATGGATGATGGATCTGTGGGACCCACTCCAGAATGAAAGATGGAAATGTGCCCTTTCCACTGGCTACTTCCTGAAAGAGAACTTAGTATATATTTCTTTAGGTAGGGGAGGTTGCTGCTTCAGAGCATCTAGTGCAGAATTTTTGTAAGACCCAGAGATGCTCCTGGGACTCCTCATTCACCCTCCGTATTCTGGCCCAGGTTTTCTCCTTAACAAGATAGTAAAAGTGCGGGTCTGCCTTCAATCTCTTCCCAACTCATTTCCTACCAAGCAGGAGAGTCACCTTTTGCGGGGAGCAGATAAAAATAAAGGAGAAATGAAAACACCCCAAACAAATTGTCCTCCTGGAGCTCCCACTGACCTTAGCATGAATACAGACCCCCCCCACCCCACCCCCACCTGAAAATCCAGGTGGTATGGCCTTCTACCTCTTTCATTCTTCTATCAAATCCCACCACTGTCTTTTTACTCCTGAATTCCATTCACTCTCCATTTCCTGAGTTTGCCACATTCCTGGCCTTCTCTGGGATTTTTGCCTAAATGTTTACTCTTGGCTCAGGGTTCTTTCTTTTTGTCTCCTTCCCACCCCTTTTGATGAGGCTCACTTAGGGAGTCCTTTCCTGGTCATTGCAAAGTGGAAGCTCTCATTTATTATTATGGTTATTAGTATTAAACTCAGCTCTTTATTCATTAGGGTATACAAATATTTTATTTATGTGGGTTTTCTTGTGCTTTCTCCACCATTCCCCACTAAACGGCAAATTCCAGGAAAAGAATATTGATCATTTCTGTGTTCTTTACTATTGTGTATGTCTACCTCCATGCTAAGCACGTAGGAAATGCTCAATTAGTGCCCGATAAACACCCAGTCTGACATCAGCTCCCACCCAACTGATGTGTCAAAGTAAAGGGAAAACAGAAGTCACAGCAGCCACATCAACATTGAAATTGCTTTTCAGCCAGGACAGGAATAAAGGAACAGTTCAGAATTTATGTACCTCTCAGGTGGGTGCCTAGGCGAATTTTGGTCACCTCCACATTTTGACAGAAGGCACCTGGAATGACAAGAATGCCCAGAGACTCAAGATAAATGTCAAGACGTTACCCAATGCTTGTTTTACGGCTATTACCACTGGGTTTACAAATTCTTTCCTTTATCTTTTATCAGTCATGTAACTTGAATCAAGCAGCCCTGGCCTTCTCTTTCTAAAATCCATAGGAGCTTTCACTAATAATTTTAATTGTCTTCCAATGATTTGAGAGCATTTTGCCAACCGAAGCTCCCACTTTCCCTTTGCAATGCTCATTCAGAGCTGTATGACCTGTGCCTGCCTCCCTGATCGCAATTCCTTAGACTGCAAGTCAAGTTCTTTTTTTTACCGTTTCTGGGTTGGAACTGATCAACACCAATTATATCAGTCCTCAAGTTCCCCTTGCATGCCGCTTTCTTCCTTACCCTGGCCGGCAATCTTCCTTTACCCATTTTCCCACTGACTGAGGAACTCAATCTTGAGGACTCGGTTCAAATATCATCTTCTTTCTTTGATGCTTGTCCTCATCCTCCCCAGCAAAATTAAAAGCACGTGCTGTGTGCATGCACAGCACAGCCTTTGTTACTCAGCACGGCTCTTATCGGCTTCCAACCCTTTTTCTTTTAGTAGACTGGTACCTTGGGGGTCGATGAAGGTATCCAATCCATCTTATATCTCTACTTCTTAACAGTGTTTGTCACATGTCAGAATTAGTTAAATAAATACATTAATAAAGGAAGTTCTCTTGTAGAATTTCAGTGTATGGAAACTTCTAGTCTGGGAAATCCATATGCACATACTTGTTTGGATATCTTCTCTTGGAAGTTTTCTCTGTGATTCCTGGTTCAGGGAGACCATCTTGGTTTTGTGTCTTTTAGGATTAGATGGTGTACTGTTGCGCATGTTAAAGACAACCTAGAAGCTAACAGAAGTCCCATGGGAGAAATTGAAATAGTAGTGTGGGCACACCTTCAAATACTTTGCTTACTCTTCTACCCACCTGTAGAGCTGATTGTTAGGGCTAATTCATTCATTCACCAACTTACTCATTCATCCTTTTACTTACTATGCATTCATTGTTCTCCTGTTCTATCAAACTATGCTGGTGCTATGGGTTCAGAGATGTAAGACTCATCAATGGTCCTGCTGCCTGTCATCAAGGAGAAAGGCAGGCAAGCAGATAGTCAGACAGACAGTGAAATGCTCTGATGGGAATGTATGTGCACACAGAGGCATGGCTACAAAAGGAAAGGAAGGCTGTGATCCAGTTAAGGCTAAGGCTGTGGCAATCTTCCAAATGAAGGGGCTCTTTAGGATGACTTTTTATTGATGAGTATAGCTATACTCAAAGCTGGTGCTCTATCACTTGAACCACAGCTCTACTTCCAGCTTTCTGGTGATTAATTGGAGATAAGAATCTCATGAACTTTCCTGCCAGGGCTAGCTTTAAATTGTGATCTTCAGATCTCAATCTCCTGAGTAGTTAGGATTGCAGTATAGGCTTTAGCCTCTGGCATCTGGCAGAATCTACATTTGTAAGATCCTCTTTATTAGAAAAGAGATGACTGGCCTCCACCTCTGAGTTTCAGAGTCAGCAGATGAGAATTTGCCTTTTTTAGAAGTTCCTGGGTGCTGCTGCTGCTGCTGCTGCACACCATCCTTTGAGGACCCTTGGGGTAGAGTAGAGTGGGTGGCTAATTTCTAAGCAGTGAGCTGGGACAGGTGGCCAGAAGTCTTGAAGGGCTTTTACTGGAGGAGTTTGGATCACTGTGGGCCTTCCCACATCTCTGGGATGGGAAGATGTTTACTGAAGCTTGTGGAAGACAGGCTATTTGGGAATATGACAGAGTCCCACCTATATTCCAGGTGGGACTGATGAATTCTGAACCCAGTCAGGGGTAGTAGGGACGGCTTTGAGATAAATTTGAGGATCTACATCTATAGGAATCAGCAAGCCCTGACTGTGAGGTAGGAATCACAAGCCTCCCTCCACACAAGACTGGGGCACTGCCCTGTGCCCTATTCAGCTTTCTATGCTTTGTTGCCTTTTGCTGCCCAGAAAGATGGCCCACTTTATTTCCCAAGTCTGCCTCTGGCCTTGCCAGACAGGTTTCAGCCTGCTGCGTTTGAAGAAAGGGGTGCAGTAAACCATTCAGCAACAGGATTTATTAATGGGAGGCATGTAATTACTGCCAGACACAGCAATCTGAAGAGTTTATGGCTGAAGCGTTTGGTGTCATTCATTAAAAACAGAGTGGGCTCTTGGCATGGACGTGGTCACCCTGTGACCAGACCTGTCTATTTTCTGTGGAACTCACTCCCCCAACCTTTTCTACCCCCCTGAGTCTGCAATTGGAGTCTGGCTGAAGAGGCAAAAAGGGTGATAAATCATGCACTGGGGCAGTGGAACTGGACTGGCTGTGAGGCCAGACCTTATTGAGACCCCTTGGAAGAGAAGATCCTCGTTCCAGAGCAGGCTCATGGGGGCTCATGAGGGGGATGGTGTGTTCCATCTGGTTTTGTCTCCTGGCTCTCTGCTTCCCTAGAAACACACTGGCAGACTGCTTAATCAAGCAACCTTCTCTAAGGTCTTTCGACTTTGCAGCTCACCAGCACCTTCTCAGACATTACGATGCAGGCAGCAGAGGTTTAAGCTTCAGTGCTTGATAGGTAGGAAACAGAGGCCCAGAGAAGCTTGGTGAGTCTTTCAAATTCTCCCCTAGGTGCAGAAACAAGTGTGTACCGAGTCTTGCAAAGCTAAATCTTGCCTCTCCACAAGGCAGCCCGGCTGTCCCAGCTCTGTGATGACGAGGTAGGTTTGTTTGAAGCATGGACCTGGCTGTGAGAGGAACTGGCTCTCACAGACCTGGAGTTTAAATCCAGGATTTCTCAGGAGTTATCAGTCCTCTGTGTTTGAGAGCTCTGGACTCAAGTGACCAGATAGGATGTTGGGAGAGGGAAATGTTACCTCCTTCATAGGCTGCTGTCAGGGTTCAGTGGCTTTGCAGGGCTTGGAGCCATTCCCTTCTTCCCTTCCCCCTCAATTTGTGACCTTCTCTGGGCCTTCCAGAGAGCTCTGCACAAACCAGGGCTGGATGTTCAGATGAGATAATGGAGGGAATATGCTTTGGAAAAATCCTTGCACGCTATTCAAATGTGAGGTAATAATAGGAAAATGGATCTGCCATCATTCTGCCAAGAAACCAGTAACGTTTAAGACAAAAAACAGATCCAAAGTCTAGAATCTTCATCACTGTGATTGGTTTTGAACAGAGGAACTTTTCTGTCCTTTTAGAGATCTATCTCAAAGGTTATTTTGAGGACTAGCGAGAACACCCATAAAACACAACAAGGAACCTGCAGCAGGCCATGTGTATCTGGCAGGTTTTGTGCTAAGATGTTACTCCATTCAACTGTCTGCTTTTCCAGGGACCTGAGTATCTGATTTATTTAGCCTCAAAGTCTAGCTTTAAACTCAATTGGGTTCTGTTAGATTCAGGGTCATTGAAAGCAGAGCTTATGTTTTATTCATTTAAAAACATTTTTTTTTCAGAGCCAATCATCATGCCTGACATAGAGTAGATGCATAGTAAATTCAAGATGGATTAAAATTAAGCTCTGTGAAAAATAAAGCAGACTTACGGAATGGCTACACTGGGGAACCAGGTCTCCAGGTAAGACAACTCTGGGGTTGAGAACCTGAATAGATGTTGATCAAATGACAGGCTGGCTTCAAGGGGTTGAGGAGAGAAATGTGGCTTCTCAAACACCTTTTGGGTTGGGTGGGAGCCTCAGTTGGCTGCAAGGGTGGGGCAGGGGAGGTTTGCCACACAGCTCACAGGAAGAAATGAGTCTGACGAGAGGAAGCAACTCCAATGCATGTGAAATCTCCTTCCTCTCTTGGCATCTGAGGGAACAGATGTGGCAGCAGTGTGTGTGTGTGTTGGAAGGAAAATAGGCTTTGCAGTCAAATGCGTCTGTGTGTGGATCGTCTCCGTGCAAGCCAGGGCGATGGTATATTGAATCTGATGTTTTCTTCCTCTTCGGCATCTCCACTTCCTCAGCTGAAGAAATGGATTCATGATTCTTTACCTTACAGAGTTGTTGTGTTTATCAAAAGAGTGTTTTATAAGCAATAAAAGAGCCATTTATGAAGCACCTGCTCTCTCCTAGGCACAGAGCCCAGTAGCTGTGTGGGTTTAATTAGAAATTCCCTAGTCGTGCTATAAGGTAATCATTATCATCTCCAGCTTCCACTGCAGAGTTGAGGAAACTGAAATCAGAGGTGTGGAGTAATTTGCTCAAGCGATCGACCCAGAATTCCAACCAGGTTCTTCTAATGCATACTATACTGGATACAAAAGTGATGCGGCGTCTCATGGATCTCAGTCAAGCCTAAAGCTCCCACAGCAGCAATTTTTCTTCAGTGTTACCACTTTTTCTCCACTCACCTGTGTGTGTGTGTGTGTGTGTGTGTATGTGTGTGTGTGTGTGTGTGTGTGTACTGGGGCTTAAATTCAGAACCTGGGCTATGTTTCTCAGCTTTTTTGCTCAAGGTTGGCTCTCTACCACTTGAGAGTCACAGCTCTATGTCTGGCTTTTGGGTGGTTAGTTGGAGATAAGAGCGTCACAGACTTTCCCACCTTGGCTGTCTTCAACATGCAATCCTTAGATCTCTGCCTCCTGAGTAGCTAGGATTACAGACATGAGCCATTGGCACCAGGCTTAAACTCCCCTCTTTAAAGAGTCCATCTTTTGCCCCATGCAATGCTAGCAAGGTCCTAAAGGTTCGAAAGGAGGAGGAAATTTTAGCTTTGAGACTCATTGTTCCCCAGCAGAAAATTCAGGCAAACAACATTGGAAGGTGTTGCTGGTGAAATGGACACTGCTGAATGCTTCTATATTTGGACATTGGTTCAGGCATCAGGAACAAGCTGTATCTTTTTTTTTTTTTTGCGGTCTGCATTAGGATTGGGGGAGGACACAAGTATCTAATAGAAAAAAAGGTCCTCCTTTCAGTCTCTCCATCTGAAAGAAAGCCTTGTGGGCTTAAAAAGTAATAGGTGTTCAGTCTTGAATATTTGGCGGTTTTACTTAGAACCACCCAGGAAGCTATCAATGTTTTATGTCTCCTCTCCTGTTTATGGCACTTTGGCATTGTAGTTGACAAAAAAACAATCAGATTAAGTCATGAAACACTTGGTTTTCATACCATCCTCAGAGACTGGGGCAATAAAAACTCAAGTTTTGGTTTGATTTTTATAAAAACTCAAGTTTTGGTTTGATTTTTCAGCCGTGCCTCTTACCCATGTGGCTTTGGATCAGCCATTAAATACTTCTGACCTCAAGCTCTCCATGTGTAATACAAAGGCCATAATGCCTGCTTTTTAAGGCCGCCATGCTTGCCCAGTGCCTGATACTACTTGGCAGACATTCATTAAATGTCTTTTCCTTTTATTTTTTCCTTCTGTATCTCAAAGTAACAAATTCTTTAGCTAGATAGAGAGGTGGGCATAAATGATGGTATATATACACATGTATGTTTATATATATGTGTATGTATGTGTGTGTAGATAGTTGTATCTACACACACACACACACACACACACACACACACACACACACACACACAATTCAGGTGTGCCCAGCTCATTGTCAGGGACTGTCAGCCACCGTTGAAGATTTAAGCCAATGCCCATTATGTCATTGTGAAGCCTGCAAAAGTGATTACTAATGTTACTTTTCCAGTTCACCGCAGAGCAGAGGGAAGAGGGTTTCACACTGCTGGCGTTTTGTTGGAGCACGACGATACAAATCACAGATGGCTTCCTCAGCAGATGTGGCCCATAGCACTGTACTGTTGGTTTACAAGGGATTTAATGAAAACCTGGCACCTCTCCAGGTTTGAATCAATCCTCTGGGGTTCTCAGCTAATGCACATACAGACCAATCTGCAAATGTCCAGCCTATAGATGGCATGAGGAACACTGAGGTAACAGATTTTTACCTGGGAAACCAAAGCAAATCTATCTGCTTGAGTCCACGGGCTTGGGGCTTGGGAGCTGGACCAGTCCTGTGAAGCGGAAGTTGGTAGGGGGAGAATTGCTGTATTTGGAGGATGTGCAGGAAGACTGCTGCCCAGATGAGGTGATCTGGGTTCAGGCTAGGAGGATGCCTTTCCCAGCTGCTTGGGGCTGACAGAGGGTTTTTTCCCCACATTGTCAAGAATTAGACTAAAAGAACTGAGCAGGAGTTGTCAGTAGGGGTTATAGACTCAATTGGATTTTTTTTTTTTTTTTTTTTTTGTCGGTCGTGGGGCTTGAACTCTGGGCCTGGGCGCTGTCCCTCAGCTCTTCAGCTCAAGGCGAGCGCTCTACCACTTGAGCTACAGCGCCACTTCCGGTTTTCTGGTGGTTTATTGGAGATAGGAGTCTCACGGTCTCTCCTGCCTGGGCTGGCTTTGAACCGCGATCCTCAGATCTCAGCCTCCTGAGTAGCTAGGATTACAGGCGTGAGCCACCAGCGCCCGGCTTCAATTGGATTTTTTCTGTTGTCTCTGCTTGAAAAGCTCTGACCCTTTGGTCAGCTTGCTGTCTGTCATTTCTTTTATGTTGGTCTTGATATCCTCTCTTGGAGATGAGTTCCTTGCTGTTCTTCTTGCAAAAACAAAAACAAAAACAAAACAACCCTCCAAGCATTTTGCCCTGTGGTATCTGAACTGCATCTATGTTGTCTAAACAGATCATGGTTTTGTTTATCTATTTTCTGTTTTGGTCACTTAGTGTAACCTAAGCTTATTGAAAGTAGGAACTCTGTTCATCTCATTGACCAAGATAGCCCTCTTGATTATGAGGACTAGGCACAGGGTTCACATTCAATAAAAGTATTATTGTACAATTGGATAGAATTTTGGAGCCAGAAAAAAATGAGGACTTTCACCTTAACACCACTATTTACAACCTTTATACATATCTAAATGAGTCTCAGATACTTCATCTGTGAAAATGGACAAAATAAGAATAGAGTAGTGATTTATGCAGTAGTATTCAGCATGCAAGCATTATTATTCAATCATGGAACAATTGCTACCAATCAATGTTTGCTAATATTTCTGTTTAGTATTGACTCCCTAGCATATGCTGTGTCCCATAGACAATACTATCTTACATAGTTCTCCACAAACCATGTGAGATGTTATTCCCATTTTAGACTAGGAAACATAGACTAGGGAGATTTAGGGGCTTGGACAAGCTTACATAGCTTCTCAGTGACAGAGGCAGTATTAATTCAATATCTATTTTAAAGCCATAATTTCCCCCCACAATTTCAGGCTGATTCCTATTAATACTCACTCTGGCTAAATAACCATAAGGAAGCCACATTTTCTGTCCCGTGGGGGCTCTGTTTTAGGCAAAAAGACACATGTAAGAGTAAAGTGAACAGTAATAAAAGTGAAGGATTTTTAAAATGCTGCTTTGAAGCTGACAAAGCCTGGCTTGATATTTACAACTTATTCAACTTTTAAAATTATCCAGGTAATATAAATAATTTATACAAGTCAGTAAGGAAAAGACCACTCTGTGGGAAAAGTGATAGAATATAGAAAGGTAATTGGAATAGCCAATCATCACATGCAAAGATGCTTGCTATTAGAAGCAGTCTGGGAAATTCAAATGAGAACAAAAAGATACCATTTCCCATTCATCAGATTGGCAAAAATAATACAGAAACCCAAATGTTAATGAGAATAAGGAAATAAGAACTGTCTATCTGTCTAATGGGGGTTTAAACTGATGAAACATCCATCAGTAGAACCATTGACAATCCTAGCAGGAGGAAATTCCACGCTTGTGGAATCAGGTTTGTCTATGGTGGGAGCATATGTCACATATGGGATTAAAAAAAATAAGATGGAAGCCAGAAGTGGCGCTGTGGCTCTAGTGGTAGAGCACTAGCTTTGAGCTGAAGAACTGAGGGACAGAGCTTAGGCCCAGAGTTCAGACCCCACAACCGACAAAAAAAAGTAAAAAAAAAAAAAAGATGGATAATAATGTTAATTTTAAGCCAGGTGCTGGTGCCTCATACTTGTAATCCTAGCCACTAGCTGAGATCTGAAGATTGTAAAGTTCACCTAGGTAGAAAAATCCTCAACTCTTACCTCCAATTAAACAGCAAATCAGTGGAGGTGTGGTTCAAGTAGTAGAGTGCTAGCCTTGAGCAGAAAAAGCTAAGCATGAGTATCAGGCTATGAATTTAAGTCTCAAAACTGGTGCACGCACATGTGTGCGCGCACACACACACACAATTGTTAGTTTTCAGCACTCTACAAAATGGTGAAATGTTGCAAACAATCGAAAAGCACATTCATAAGGGTATGGATAAATGAATAGGTCATTTGTAGATGCAACATTAAACAGGGATGAAAGAATCAATTAGATGTGCACTTAGCAACATGTATACATTATAGAAATGTCCTATTGAATAAATGAGATCAAACTGCAGGAATGGCCCAGGTATCAGTCATGTAGACCTAAAAAGCATGCAGTACGATGTTGCATGCTTCAAATGAGATCTCAGTACAATAAGATCTGTTCTAGAACAGATTGCTGCCAAGTGGTGGCAATCATCTCTGAAAGGAGGAAAACACAGTCCAGGAAGCTTACAGAAGGACTTCTACTGAGTTTTCAACTGAATTTTCTTTAAGTTTTTTTTTTTTTTTAATTCACCTAATGCAAATGTTGCAAGCCATTAGCATTGTCAGAACCAGGTGGAGGTTCAATGTGTTTGTTACATTTGTCTTTGAATGATTCTGTGTCTTTGGAGTAAATTATAAAGCCATCAAACTCCTAATTAGCCTGAAGTTTCTTTCATTAACCATATACAATTTGATTCCCATCAAGGCCCTGGAGGTGGCAGAGAAATGGAAGATTGATTGTATGATTGGTTTCAATCCTTGCCTCTCCTGGCACCTGCCCTGGGTTGTGTTGATGGGGTTGCTGAGCAGGTGGAAAAAAGGCTAGTAGGTTTTTATTAGGATGAATTCAGGGAGAACCAGGAGCTCCTGGATGCTGAAGGTGGGGAAAATGCTGAAGAAACTGAGGTGAAGAAAAGTTATTTAGACCTAGAACCTTGCCCTGCTCCCTGAGCCCCATTCAGAGCAAAAGCAAGGATGTGTGAGGAGCAGGAGCCTGGACAGTGGATTTGGACATACCTAGGTCAGATCCTAACTCTGCCATTTAGAATCTGTGAGGTCTTAGGTGGCTGTCTACCTTTATGATCTGGGGTTCCTGTTGCCTCTCTTGGTGTGTCACTGGAAGGAACAAAACAAATGCATAGAAAGAAATTAGTGGGGCCATCAGTGTCTAACTCTTGGTGTTTACTCCACAGCAAATGACTATAATATGATCAGCAGCATCTTTCCAAGTCGTTTCAACCACTCTTCAGTCACTTGTTTTACTGCCCTCTCCTTCCCACTCCCTCCAAACAAGACAGTTTCCCATGAGCAACTGAGCATCCAGTTTATTGGTGTTCAAGAACTATCTCTGGGTTTTCCACTGAAGTCTACCCATAACAGAGGAAACATCACCAACATGTCTCTAGAGTTCAGGCTGAGGTCTCTTTGATTGTTGGGGCACACTTACATTATAAACAAAGCATTACATATTTATAGCAAGTGTTGTATATTTACATGTATCTATAGCTGGTAGTGGTATATCTAGGGCAAGCCTGTATTATCTATGGCTTGTATGACATACCAAGCACCGACTTTGTGTTAGGCATGCATCAAGTGTTTTAGTATACTAAGCAGTTTAATCACCAGCACAGTTCTCTAATATATCCATAATTATGGTTGAGGTAGACGGGGATCTAGAGGAGCAGAAACTCATCTGAGTTCACACAGCTGGCAAGTTCACACTCCTGAGGAGTGGGTGCCTTGGAAAGGCTGTCCGTTTGGGAGCGGTCATGGCCGGTCTGAGAGCCAGGCTTCCAATCCTTACTCCAGGGCTCTGTTCATTCCAAAAGGTTCTTCTTCACTGGGACTCCATTGAAAGAAAAATGACTGCCCGTTCTACTAGGCTCATTCTGAAAAGATCATTTTCCTATCCCCCTTAAAAAAAGACAAGCACCCAGCTTCCTGTCCTCTGGCCTTTTCCCGGACCCTTTGCACTCATTCTTCTTAATCATGCATGTTCTGTGTGGTTGGTGAGTTGCAACTTTATCAGATTTTAGCAATGTGAAAACCCAAGCAGGCAGCAGAGGCTGTAGACTAAGGGCAAGCACTCACATTCATTAGCAGAAGGACAGGGACTCTTTTGTCTGTTTCCAGCTATTTGCATGCTATTCTCTTCACACACAAGCACAGAGTTAGCAATGCTTTGTGCACAGGGTGGAATGTTGGGGGAGGGCTACAATCCATTAGTGGGTCTTGAATCCAATTTAGATGGTAGATGTCAGCATGTAAGGCGTGCTTTTGAATCAAAGTGGGTAGTACACTCATCATGAAGGCAGATATTGTTTTGTAAGTGTACACACACCAACAGTGATACACACATGTATGCTTGTTCTGAGTGATGTTATAAAATTAAAATCTTATTGTGGATCATACTTCAAGCAATTCAAAAGCTACTGGTCTAAGATGAGGGTTGGCAAAGGCCTCCTTTGGAGGACAACATTTGTTGGAGCATAGCCATACTCACTTGTGTGTGTATTGTATCTGGTTGTTCCCATGACATGATAGCAGAGGTCAGTAGCTGTGACACCCTGCCTGGCCTGCAAAGCCTAAAATATTTACTGTTTCAGTCCTGTACCGAGAGTCCCTTACCTTTGCTATTCTCTTCTGGTCTAGGATACTAAGGAAAAGAACTTGCATGTCAAAAAAGTATCCATTATGTATAGTCTCCAGAATTTCTATCTATAGTTCCTCCAGTGACCATCTGAGTTATAGCTCTCACCTACGGACCCATACAAATGTATACATAACAAGAGAACTGTCGGTATAACAACAGAAGTATAGATCTAACTAAAGTAACGACTGCTTAAAAAGCAGAAGTATTAAGATGAGATACCCTCCAGCATATAGCCATCAGGGTGACCTCTCCATCCTAAGAAAATATTTTGAAGTTTAACCTCATTGCATGCAACCAGACATTTCCTTGCACAAATTTTTCAAGTGAAACATTTCAATCCGGCATTCATCTTGGGGGCCACGTGTCTTATCCAAGTTAAATATTTCCAGAAAATAAATGTCTAGACACCGTCTCATATAAATTAAGCACTAGATTTTTTTTTTTTAAAAAAGACTCCTAGCAGACCTCCTTTTTAGTATGGGGGGTGAGTGTGATGTGACTCCTATGAAAGGTGCGAGGTACAGCTTCATGTGCCTAAGTCAGGGTTCATGCAGGTGGCTAATGAACATGGTACAATCCTGAGTGAGCAGTGTGTGTGTATGTGTGTGTGTGTGCGCACGCGCATGTGCATGTGCATGCACATGTTTGCCTCTGGGCATGTGGGTAGGTGTGGGCAGCTCAGAGCGAACAAGGCTCAGGGTATATACTTCAGAGGAGTCCCTTTCTTTGGGATTCCCATTTATAAGTGTTAGATGATACCAAAAAAATGTGTCTGTTTACATGTAGCTCAGAGGGACTGTTAGAGTGTCTAGTCCTCTTCAGGAATAACCTGACAAGGAAACTATGAAGATAAAATTCATATTTCTTTGATTTTTCACTTTATTGATATTTGCAAGTGTTTTCATATTAATGGCTTATTCACTTTAAATGACTTATTTTTGATTCTTTTGATATGTACATTTTCCTTGACATATATTTCTGTATCCCTGTGATGTGAATTATAATAAGTGTTTTTGCCCCCAGCAAAAAATGAAATTGTGAAGAAAAATCAAACACATTAAAAAATATCAAATGCAGGCACTGGTAGCTGATACTTGAGCTATTCAGGAGGTTGAGATCTGAGGATTGTGGTTCAAAGCCAGCCAGGGCAGAAGTCTGTGAGACTCTTATCTCCAACAAACTTCTCAGAAAAAGCAGAAAGTGGTGCTGTAGCTCAAGAGGTAAAGTGGTAGTCTTGAGCATAAAAAGCTCAGGGACAGTTCCCAGGCCCTAAGTTCAAGTCCCAAGACTGGAAAAAAAGAAAGATCAAACATTTCTAAGGTGCTCTCATTATGTTTTTATACTATCTTGACATTTTATAAAATGTTATAAATATATTTACATAAAATTTATACTCATGCAACTATTCTAATATACATGTTATAAATTAAATTAATGTTATAAATCATTTATACTTTATAAAAATGTAAGGAACCCATATGTATGTTTATCCCTAATGTAAATACTATGAAATATATTTGTACTTTAAATAAATAAATATTATAGTATGTCATATATTTATATATGAAGTATATAAATGCATATATAAATATACAATAAAATAGAAATATAATATTCAATGTTTTGTTTTATTATATATTCTCATTAAGCATTTTTAGTTATATTTATGATAAAGAAAATAATTCCATGAGGGAATTTACATTGAATCATTTGAAATTCTATAAAGAGGTAATTTAAGAAGTAATGATTATATATATTTTCCTTTTCTAGATTTTTTTGCAAAAATCACACACAATGCTTTCCCTATATGTTATACTGGATTTTTTCTTAAAGGCAAAAACTGGGGAAAGATTGAGGAAGCAGGGAAGAAAAAGAAACAAATTTTATATTTCACTGAAATGAATGAAGAAGACTTTTCTTTTCCTTACCCAGAACTCCACAAACTAGAAACAAGCAACTTCTGGGTATGGTACCATTTTCCACTTCTCCACTTAATGACTTTTTAATGGATGTCTTAATGGATTTATGTGCCAGGTACCAGCCTAGGTGCCAGAGAACAGAAACAGGTCTGTGCTCTAAGGGTTCATGCCACACAAAGGGAAAGAAATGAGGACAAGATGCAGAAGATAAACAAGTAAACAAAGCAATTTCAGATACCTGGTATGTTAAGGATGGGGCATTAGTAACAGTAAACCTGAAGGAGTACTTCCTTCATCTGGAGGAAGGCATTTTCCAAAGGTCTGAAGTCTGTCTTCATACTTTAGGATAGAGTATTGCTACGTAACCTAGCTTGGCCTCAAATTCACAGACCTCTTACTCCTGCCTTTAGAGTGTTGGGATTCAGGCATGTACCACCATGGCTGGATAGAGGTGATCTATGAACTGAGCCCTGACGAGAGAGGAACCTCAACCTTGGAAAGATCTGAGTAAAAGTATTCAAAACAGATGGAGAACATGGGAAACAATTCATCTTGATATCATATATTGTTTGTTTGTTTAAACAGGGTCTCTTGATGATGCTCAAACTTACGATTCTCCTGTTTTTGTCCCCAGAGTTCTGGGATTACAAGCATGTACCACAACATCCAGGTTGAAGTCATATCTTTACCAAAACTTGTGAATCACTATTTTTTAAAGTAGGCTTGAGAGATACTTAGTCACAGGAAAAGGATTGTGGTTTAAAAAAATAGACTTTTAGTAACTGGATATGTCTAAGATGATGCTTGCTTGCTGAGTTAGCAAGCTGGCTGGTCCCAACTGTTGCATAGCCTGTGTGATAGGTTATGTTCTCTAAAGGTAGCCACAATAGTATCTCCTATTTTACGTGCCATTCCTTTGCTATATCCTTGACTTTTACAATTTCAGTTGGGGAGGGAGAGTCTGGTTTCCTGCCCTTGAATCTGAATGGGCTTCTGAGTACATGAGAAGTCATTCTAGTTGACTGTAGAGGCCAAGTTATCAAAGACAGCAGAGCTTTCCCCTGGACTCTGTTGGTACAGTAACTCTTGGAACCCAGCCCCATGTTGTTAGGAAGCACAGGCAGTGGTATGGAGTGATTTCAGGTAGGTCCTTTCCTAATTGACATTCTCATCTGAGTTTCTTACCCTCAGAGTAGCATCAATCCTGGAAGTGTGAGTAAAAGAGACTTTTTATAACCCCTGTGTCCACCTGTCAAGCTACCCTAAACTTTCAGTCTTCTAACTGTAGATCTGAGGCAAAGTAAGTGTTGTAAGCACTCACCCAATTTATGATTCACAGAATCTGTGAATGGAAGGAAGCATTTGACACTATCAGTTTTTAGATACTGTATTTCATAGCCGTGGACAATTTGAACAGATAATTTGTTGTTAGCTATGCACTGACAATCTGATTTCTTCAGGAAGAACATGCCAATTGGTTCTACCAATACTGGGAAAAACAAGTCATCCTGCTGGGATCCTATGTCCTTTACCATCAAGATGAATTGGCAGGCTAGAACTCTTGAGACACAGTACTGGATAAAAAAAGGCAGGTGAGTCTATTGGCACACAGTCTTCTCTATGGAAGTGTCCCTACCCCCTCTATCCATTGGCTCTCATGCTGTCTTCTAGGGTGTCTCCTCTTCCATGTGATCCCTCCTTAGAGCAAAAGATAGGCATGTCTTCATATATTCAAACCAAACTGTTATTTGTCATTCTTTAAAAGTAGGCCATAAACCCCAATTCAAAGGAATCATTTAAACTATTTTTGCCCATATCTCAATGCCCCTATACAAATACATCTTCTCCTACTCTGGTAAAGATTAAACAATCACATTGCAATTTATATCATAGAGATTAATAGTACAGCCTTGAAAAGTATTCCATATGACTCAAATCCTTAACAACTTATGGATCATGAGCACATGATTTACTAGGTAATGCTTCAATTTCCTTACCTCTGTGATGGGGATGATGATAACAGTACGTGTTCAATGGTGATAGTGTGAGAATCACATGAATTGATTTATGCCAGCATTTAAGGTAGCAGCTGACTCAGAGCAATCACCATAGCAAATATATACATATAAAACAAGTATTTATATACGTTTCCTTTATAGGATATACAAATAATAGGTGTGAAACATAGCTACATATGCATATCTATTATATATTACATATATACATATTATATATTACAAACACATAGATAATGTGTAGATGATTGATTGATAGATACAACATACTCATTTCCTTAAAGAGCTACTACCTGTAATATTATTGTCATGTGATTATGTAGATTCTGCATATTCATTAATGTGAGTGAAGCTGATTTTCATCTCAGTTGTTTGATCTTGGAACCAGCGTACTTCTCTGCCTCCTCCAGGCAGGAGACATCCTCTTTCTTTCCTACTCTCAAACTCTCAGACAGGCCTGTTCACTGTGAGAGCCCTACAAATGTGCTTGAGTTTATGAATGGTTAAGAGGTCCAGCTGGAATGTGTCAGTAAGATGTGTAGCCTAAGCCTGAAAATCAGTTTCTTCATCTATGAGCTCTTCAGCCATCCCTAGTCTCAAGTGGCAGACAAGCCCCAGCAATCTAAAATGTCGGCCTCCAAGAGAGAGCCAGGGTCAGAGAAACCTGAATCTGTCATTAAACACGAAGGGAGGGTTAGGGCAACAAGAGCTTTTACTGTGCTGTGACATCATCTGCCTTCCATTTATATGGGTGGAAACGATTTACCAGTGGTCCAGGGAATATGAAGAAAAATCTCTTCATCTTCTCCATACTTTAAGAATGTAAACGACCCCAGGAAATGACTTGGGTGTTGAGGTAATTTCCTAGATGGGTTTGCAGATTTCATCAATTTGAATGTGTCATCCATTTCAAGCAAAGGTAAAGAAACTGGAAACTGGGACATGAATGATTCTGGGAAGCAAGGGGCACAAGGAAGTTATACGTACCACCCATATTCTTAGTAGGAACACTTGACACGTGATATCCGAAGCCTAGGACCAGGTCAGCATGCAGGGACAGGGCAGTCAATGTGGACTATGACAAGAGGAGCTTTCCCTCATGTGGAACAGAGGCTAGCTGTGGTGGCATGTAGCTGTGCAGACTGGAATTCATTGAAATGTTCTTTCCTGATAGACTCTCTCTGCCAGGCAATGCTAAGGTGCTGCTGTGCCTGTTTTGGTGGTGTCTTTCTGAACCTGGTAAGTTGGGCTGATCATTTTTCAAGGCTCACCTGACAGGTCACTTCCTCTGTAATCCTTTTGTCTGCCCTTCAAGGTAGAAGTCACAGCTTTGCCTTCTGGGGCTTTGCTTATTGCTGCTCTGGTGGCTTGAAATGCTTTTCCTATGGCTGCCAATAATTTATCTCTCAAAACCCATCTCTGGAAGCACCCCAGGTTTGAAATCTATGTTTGACTCACCAGACAGAACTAGCTATATTGCAATAATTTTACTGGACAAATATGTCCTGCTCCCATGTTGTTAGACCATGGGAGACCAGGGGTCTCCAGAAGCTCTTCATCTAATATGAGAAAGCAGCATATTAGCAGATTTACTGGACGGAAACTGGCTTCATTTGTTTATTTATTTTTTTAATGCTCTCACTTGACAAATACCTCTTGCACCCACTGTTGCTGGACTATGAGCTCTTTTAAAGCAGAGGGTGTGTGTGTGTATCTCCACATCCTTAGCCCTTAATTTGGGATGTAAATGAGCAGTCACATTTATCATACCACGTTGTAATTAAGCTGCCTGTGTGCCATGGCATATCACTATACATCGTGAGCCATTTGAGGGTGTTGATTTCTTTTCCTTATTCTATGCTGTCTTTTTCCATATGTCTCTCTCTCTCTAGCATTGCTGTTTGCACAGGGTATGTAGAGGACAGTGTTTGCAAGATGATTGAGTCAAGACTCAAAAAATTTGGTTGTCTGCAGTTGGCTTCATTTTTAATTGCAAGCTAAGTGAAACAACTCAATTATGAGTCTATGGTAGAGTCCAAGCAATACCTCACAACAAGTCCTGAGCTTGGGATTTCAGACCTAGAATCTTTACTGTGACCTTGGTCAGTCAAACTCAAATTAGAATCTGTTTTCTTGGAATGGCTTGTCAGGCCAATAACATCTCACATACAGGGTGGTTTTGAAGATTAAATAAGACAGTATACATAAAATGCTTGGCACCTGAGGTGTCTCAACCAATGTTAATTTCCTTTCACTTGGATGGTGTCATAACATGGCTTCAATTTGATTAGTGCCTGTAAAAATTCTGTAGGTCTTCAAGCATTACAGAGTGCAGCTTAGGTCTTTCAGTCAGTTGAATGTTCAATGGTGTCCTTGAAGCCTGACACTGGACCTTGCCAGGAAGGTATTAGCCTACTCTCAACTTAGGCTATTTTGAGATTTGGTGGCTTTGGAAAGGAGATAACAGCTGACTTTTATGCGGATAGAATACGGCTGTGCTCTGGAAGAAAGTATCAAACCTCAGCTAATGCCACTTGGAAAGGACTCTGCATGCTCTGAAGCTGGGCATTCAAAGGTTGTTATTTTTATGCCAACATAAGAGTTTATTCAGGAAGTTGCCAAAGAGAAACCAATCAAATCTCATAGCAATGAACTCTAAGAAAACTGGAAAGTTCTCTAGTTCTTCTGTTTGCCTATATTCTACAGCCATGAAGATGGAAAGAGGATGTATGTGTCTGGATAGTCTAGGTATTGCTATAGTCACAAATTACTTCAGCATTGACTCATTTTGTATGTATGCTTCATGATGACAATGTAAAGCAGTTTTGTATTCTGTATTCTCACTCAGGGATCAAGGTTGATGGACTTTCCACCACAAGAATGTGGCCAGCCATTGTGGCAAAGCAATAAGTCAAGATGAACATGCACATATTCCATTACAAGCAAGTTACACGGTCTTACCAACTTCATGGAATGAGGGCAGGAGATTATACCATCATCTCTGACAAAAAAGCATTAAAATAATCATTGATCCACATGGAATAGAAGAAATGGGTTCAAAAGATACCGAGGAAGTAGAATGAACAGAATTTGGGTAACAATGCATACAAGAAAAATGAAGAGGTCCCAGGTGATGGCTGGTTTCTTATTTGAAGAAGGGCTAAAGCTGGTGTGATTCACTGAAAAAGGTACACTGAGTTTATAGCAGGTTACTCTGCTAAAAAATAAACCAAGGGGAGACATGAAATAAGGATCTGGAGCATGGGTGGGTAATATAAATTAGAGATAACCATTTAATGGTCATCAGCTCAGAAGTGGTAGCCAAAGATAATGAGACTGAAGCTAAGTGGACAGAGTAAAAACTAAATCAGAAAACAAAAGAACAAAATCAAATATTAAGCAACTAGAATAGTTATGCAATAATGACAAAGTGTAAAATGGACACACCAATCTTGAAAAACAATTTTCCATTGTCTACGAAAGATGTACAAACCCTTTCACTCAGAAACACCAGTTCTAGATGTATATCCTAGAAATTTTCAAAGGAAGACAAAAGAAGTTCCTAACAGAATTGATGTGCAAGCAAGAAGTTCAGATGTCCATGAAATGCAGAGAAGCTAAATCAGTTGTGGAGCATTCATGCAATAGGATCTTGCAGCAATAAAAAATAACAAAGGGACTTTAGACACAACATGGATGGGCCTCAAGAACATAACATTAAAGTGGAAAAAGAAAGATGCAAGGAAAACATCCAATGTGATTCTCTTTCTTAAAAAAATATAAAGTCCATATGCTTGCAAAGCTAAATTCATGTGGTAAAACTTAAAAAAAAAAGTGAGGAAACAGTAAACACAAAAGTAAGAATAGCAGTGTCTCTGTATGGAAAGCATAGAGGGTAGAATTCAATAGAACATATGGGTTTCAAAGATGACTACACTAGTATATGTCTTCAAAAGGGCAGAAGGAGAAAGGGTGTAAGTTGATTTCATAATTAATTTCATAATTGATTTCATAACTGTTTTTTTGTTTTTACTTGATATCTTAATACTGTGGCTTTTGTGGCAATAAACTTACATTAAAAAACAAAATAAAAAGGTTTGAACATCAGATATAGTATTGTTTAAATGATTTTACAGTCAGAAAGTAAGAGGATTTATTTATTTATTAAAGAGGATTTATTTCTTTATTAAAGAGGATTTATTTCTTTATTTAGTATTTA
This sequence comes from Dipodomys spectabilis, assembly GCF_019054845.1. Classification (NCBI taxonomy): domain Eukaryota; kingdom Metazoa; phylum Chordata; class Mammalia; order Rodentia; family Heteromyidae; genus Dipodomys; species Dipodomys spectabilis. The sequence goes on from NW_024870684.1 coordinate 1,693,751, forward strand.
TTTATCTATTTTTGAGTCAGAGGCTGACTGTTTAATCAAGGCTTACTTGGAACTCACAATGCCCAAGCTGGCATTGAACTCATAATCTTCTTCCTTCAGCTTCTTAGTGTTAGATTACAGACATGTGCCACCATACCAAGGAACCTTTAAAAGAGACTCACTTAAAAGAAATGTACATATTATATCACCCAATGTGGAAGAAGTAGTAGTATTGCCAAAGCTCATAGAATTCACAAATGCCATGGACCATTATAATGACAATGTGTTTGTGACTTTAAGTATTACTACCCCACCATACTGTGAAATTTGTGAAATTTATATAATCACTTAGTCTCAATAAAAAATTACTTAAAAAAAGAGACACAATTAAGAGCCAAAAATAGCCAAAAGAAAATAAAATCATGGACATTAGAAGAAAGGTAATGACCATGGCTATTGTTTATGAAGTAACTTCTATGTGCTGGTACTTGACTAAGCATATTATAAACTTACCTAATCTTTCAACAATACTGTGAGCAAGGTGTTATTATGTTCCATTAATGCCTGAGAAAGATGAGACTCAAGGAAGTCAAATAATAGTCCAAGGTCTTATCTTTAAACAACCAGGAGAATTTACAATAGAACAGAGTCTCTTTAACCAAGTGTCTATGGTCTTAACCTCGTGTTTTGTTCTCTCTCCCCCAAGGAATGAGGCTTTTCAGGAAAAAAAAAAAAAAAAACACAAGAAAAAACAACTGGCAATATCAAATGTTGCCGGGCAGGGGTGGGGGGGTGGGGGGGGGGGAGGGGCGTTTCAAACAGCGAAAGTGATTCCACTAGATTTGAGAAAACTATTAAAATTCTGTCCTCACATCAGCAATGGCGTAGTGCAATTAGTGAAATTTGATTCTGTTAGATAAAAGTATGATTTTTTTTCAGGCAAAAAATTAAAACATAATAAAGATACCAGAGATGAACATGTCTCCACAAATAAATAAGGATGCCAAAATAACAAGATATTTTGAAATATTTAAAATATATTAATGGAAACTTTCCTTATTTTTATAATTTCTTTGAAAGGAAATAGAATGTTTAAAATAAAAACAGTAATATTGTGAGCTTGTATGGAAAAAACATGTGTGACAATAATTTTATAAAAGACTAGGCATAGCAAACTAAAAGGCTTAAATGACCTTACTTCACACACTTAGTGATATATTAAAGATACATAATGGAAACCCTGATTTAACCAATAAAAATGAAGAAGTTTTATTAAAACACCAAAAGTGGGTGGAAGTCAGATGGGATTTCAGTAAAAAAAAAAAATACCTAAGTTGTTCAGGAAGAGCAGGAAAACAGAGAACAATGAACAAAGAGAAGAGAGTTCAAGCAGAAAACTAGCAACAATATGATAGACTTAGTTACATTAATAGTTATATTAAATGTAAATGGTTTAAATAAAGTCAAGCATTAAAAGTAGAGATTGCCAGGCTAGGTAAAAATGCAAGACATTAACTATTCACTATTCGTGTGTGTGTGTGTGTGTGTGTGTGTGTGTGTGTGTGTGTGTGTGTGTGTGTGTGTGTGTGTGTTGAATGGGAAGACCAAGATCATAGAAATCATAGCTTATGATAGAAAACTTCTCCCCAAATTCAGCAGAATGAAATATTTCTCAGCATCTACACCCCATCCTCAGTGCTAAATTCCAACCTTAAATAGAGAAGGAACTTAGTGAATGCTGGCATCCTTTGTTGAAATATTGCATTTAATAAAGGAGTTGTTGCTGTTTTTCATTTTATTTTTTTAAAATTTTTATTGTCAAGGTGATGTACAGAGGAGTTACAGTTAAGTAAGTAAGGTAGTAATTACATTTCTTGTCTAACTTGTTACCCCTTCCCTCATTTTTCTTCCTGTTTCCCTTCCCCCTCTGCTGTCTCCTCCCTCAAGTTGTACAGATCATTTCCAGTATATTGTCTTGTGAGTATCAGTGTTGCATAGGGTTGCCCTTTGTCCTTTGGCTCACCATTTTGTTGTCCCCCCCCTCCCTTCCCTAGATCAGATAAACATATATTCAATACCTGGGGTACTAAAATCAAATGCAGTGACAACAGGGGATAAAACATAGGCAGGAAAAAAACCACAAAAGTAAAAAGAAATCACGTAGTACATCGAGAACAACAATAAAGTAAAACATTTTGTGTCCATGTCTTGGAGTAGTTAAAGACATTAGTTCCCTGGGCAAGAAAGTCCATGAGACTCCAATTAATTACCAGAAAACCAGAAGTGGATTGGTGGTTCAAAGTGATAAAATGCTAACCTTGAGTTCAAAAGCTCAAGGACAGTGCCCAGGCTTGGAGTTCAAGACCTAATGACTGCCAAAAATAAATAAATAAATAAATAAAGGACATTAGTTCTAGTAATGGTTTTGCTAATGTTGTGAACTCAGCTTCACCTTTCACATGTAAACAATGGGAGTAAGAGAATTTACCATAGCATTATTTTGAAAATGGACTGATCTACCATCTAGAGCATTTGAATCTTCCACCAAAAGTGATACCTAGAATTATCCAGTCAGTGGTGAGTAAGTCTGGTCTGAAAATGCAGAATTAGAGATTCATGGATGGATAGTCATTTGGGGGGGATCTATGTGTGGAAAAATACAGATTAGGCTGTGGACCAGTAGAGAGGCTAAAATATTTCCTCTCATTCTTGTGTTCCCCTGGAGACTGCTGCTACATCTGGCTTAAGTAATCAGGCAGAATTAATTTGTTGGTTTCACCCCCTTGACATCTCTATCTGTCAGTGCAAGCCCCAGACTGCTTGGGTGCAAACTAGCCAAGTGTTAGCCTTCTCCCTAGAGGAGACCCAGAGAATGTGCTAGATCAGGAAGAGGATTTAGGGTGAGTGAAAAAACATTCCATGGTGTCATCTGGAAATGTTTTGGTTTCATTAAATGGTAAAATTTGGGTAAGAACTACCTCTGGATTTTACGACAGCTGTCAAATCTCTCCCTTTGCAAACAGTGACAAAACAAAAAAAGATTGCTTCCACTCCTTTCTCGTAAACAGTGCAAGAACTTAGACAAGTGACCGTGATCATAATTACCATATTATAAATGCAGTTGTGGCTTGGATATGGCTTGAGTGTGTGCCCCAAAGATGGATGTTGGTTTCCAATGCAGTGACAATGAGAGGTAGAACCTTTAAGAGTCAGGGCCTAGTGAGAGGTATTGGGTCGTGAAGTGATGCTCCCAGAAGAGATTAATGTAGCTATCACAGGATTAGTACCTATGATTCCTATAGTTAGTACCTGTAAGAATGAGTTCTTGTAAAAAGAAAGGGCCCAAACCCTGAATCCCTGACTTTTTTCAGCTTTCTGTCTTACCATAGAATCTTACCTATATGACCTCTTGGCATTGTGGTGCCTCTACTATGAACCCTCACAGATGGCCAGACAGATTCACCTACACTCCAACTTAAGCTTCCAAATGTGAGCCATAACCTTTCCTATTCACAAATTACTCAACCTTAGGTATGTTGTCACAACAGAAAGTGGACAAAGAGAGCAGGTAATCCTTTTCTCAGTGAAAGTAATTTTTTTTCAATTGATACTTATAGCAAGTCTTTAGAATAGGAATGGTAGGTATTGCTGCTATTGTTGCTGTTTGGAATAGACAGATATTACTCACCACCTGGATTGACCCCACTTCAGAGATGGTTAGCCTTGAGTTGAAATGCAATTCCTATCCATGTCTTGTGAAGAGACTTGGTAAGTTAGTTGCATTTTCAACCCTTTCTTTGTCTATAATTTGGGACACAGTCATGCCCATCTGTCAGAGGATTATATAAAATGACAAATAGATACCCATATAGCACAAAGCAGGTATTTAGTCAATTCCGATTTCTTCCTCCTTCCCCATTTAGTAGCAGAATGCCCAGTTATTAAAAAGAAAAGTCTTATGTAACATGAAGGAGACAGTTAAAATAATGAGAAAAAAAATGAAAATTGTCTACAGGTTTTCTTAGATTGACTCTTTGAGTGAGGACCAAAGACTAATATTTATCATTCATCATTTGATGTAATTTTAAACCCAAAATAGGAATCTGTGGGTCATTAGTCTTGCTCAAAGGGTCACCCTGACCAAAGCTAAAGCAATTGTTATTTTCAGCTCTGCTGTACACAGGGCTGTCTCCCACACTCTAAGAGCTCCTTCCCCTACCTTACACTCTGTGTCAACATGACTGATGAATTCAATATCCCCCTCTCTCCAGCTGACAGCTCAGAGGGCTGACTCCAATCAGCAGGACCTCCTAGTCGTCTGAGTGAGGCCTCCCCAATCAGAAGCAAAGGCTGCTGCAGACAGACAGACAGGCCTGTAGAGGCTGGTAAGAAAGAACTCCCCAAGGGCCTCTGCCATTCACCCTGTCAGGCTGTGTGTGGGATTCATCAGGACCAACTCTATCTCTCCATCACCCCCATCAATGTACCATAAAGGATTTCGCTTAAGCCTGATTACTCCAAAGACATCAGAAGTCCTTTGGTTTGTGGTTCATCAGTCTGTGGTGGCTCATTATTCTAGAAGCATTTAGGCTTTGAACCAAAAGAGTGGGAAAGTTGTGGGTTTTTTTTTGTTTTATTTTGTTTTGATTTTTGTTTTGTTTTGATGTTTGTTTTGGTACCAAAATGGGACAGAGGTTCACTGGTTTATTGATTTGACCCACAAATGTTTACCCAGGCTGTTTGACTCTGGCAATGAGCTGACAGGAGAATGCTGACTGGTGGGCCTCCTATAAAGAAATCCCACTCAGTGAGATGGACTGTAGACATTCTAACATTAGGACAGTTAATACTGAATTTATACTGACAATGTATGTCAGGAACTTCACCCTACACACCTTGAATGATGACTATACTGCAGAGATGAGTGATGAGGCTTAGAGGAGTTCAGTGACTAATTCAAGAGATATAGCTAGAAAGTAACAGAAATGAGACTCAAACCTATCTAGTTCCAGATCTATGATCTTAACCATTTATGCCTCATTTCCTGTTTTCAGACCTTTTTTTTTTTGTTTGAAGCCATTGGTAAGATAGAAGGAAGATAAGTTGTCTATGAATCCCTTTAAAAACTGTAAAGAAAGCTCTCTATTGTTAAAGAATACAGTCATATTCTTTTGGAGTTATCTGCAATAGTAAACAATGGAGTATTTGATAGATTGATCTCCCCTCCAAGTTTGGAAGGCTTCACAAAGTTGGTGCCTGGGAGCCTCAGGATTCAGAACTATTTTTGCATATGCTTCTACAAGGCTTCTTCAAGTCTCCAGAGCATGGGCAGAACTTGATGATACTTTACTACATGGACATGTGGAGCCAGTCCAGGCAGTGCCTTGAGTTTTTAGTCTAACTCACTACTGAAATGGGTTACATTTAACCAGGTGAAATTGTTTATTTTTTGTATCTATTTTAAGTAAACTTAAGTCTCAAAGAAAGTCCCCCAAGAAGAAGAAAAGACGACTTTTCTTTCCAGAGAAATTTCTCTTGTATCTCTTAGCTATTCACTGTAGAGGTTGAGATTTTCAGATCCAGAAGCCAAGGGTGTGGAGTGTTTAGAGACAGAAGGGATTCATGACAACTATACAGAATGGGAGTCTCTTCTAGCTGAGTCAAATGCACCCGATGACCTACTCACTGTAGAACTTTGTGCATATTTTTTAATGTCTCCCTTTTTATTTCTGCAACTATGAAATGGGGACGAGAAGACCTTTATTTTATAGAGTAATTGTGTAGATCCAACATACTGATTTTATTCCTTCGCTCTTTCATTCATTCAGCAACTGCTACAAACTTGAGATAGAGTAATGAACAGGACAATCACGTCTATGAGAGAATAAGGAAGCTCACAGTCTGTTGTGAAATCAACCTTGACAGAGATAACCATTTAAAGAAGAGTTAGGAGAGGTGTTGTAAGAAAGGCCCGGGGCACAGCTAGGGCTTAAGGCTCCAAGTGTCACTGAATGATAGACTTCAAGGGTCACTGATAAGGGGTAGAATCAAGAGACAGGAAGAGACATCTTGGTTAAGTAAAACAGTGTGCATCTATTTGCAAGGGAGTTTGGCACAATCTAAGAATGGAGAGAAGTATAGGTGAACATATACCCAAATTTTCTAGGGATTGTGTCAGTATAAGTCCAGAATATTCATTAAGACAGCCTTCTTGTACTCCCTAAAGTGTCTCCGTTGGATAAGAAATTCTATATTTCTTGTTAATGTGGCTGGTGGACAACAAACAATGAAGAATGTTGGACTCAATAGTGAGGCTTGGTAGGCAGTATTTAGTCTTTTTTTTTTTTTTTTTAAATTTTTGTCATTCGTGGGGCTTGAACTCTGGGCCTGAGCTCTGTCCCTCATCTCTTCAGCTCAAGGCTAGCACTCTACCACTTGAACTACAGCGCCACTTCTGGATTTTTCTGCTTATGTGGTGCTGAGGAATCGAACCTAGGGCCTCATGCATGCAAGGCAAGCGCTCTACCACTGAGCCACCTTCCCAGCCCCAGTATTTAGCCTCTACTCCAAGCTTCCCAGAATCTTAGAGTACTAGGCATCAATTGGAGGTACACACACACACACACACACACACACACACTCACACACACACACACACCATTCAAGATTTCTATGTAGCTGGGTGCTGGTGGTTCTTGCCTGTAATCCTAGCTACTAAGGAGACTGAGATCTGAAGATCTCGGTTCAAAGCTAGCCTGGGCAAGAGAGACTGTGAGACTCTTATCTCTGACTAACCACCAGAAAACCAGAAGTGGTGCTGTGGCTCAAAGTTGTAGAACTTTAGCCTTGGCAAAAAGAGCTCAGGTACAGTGCCAGGCCCTGAGTTCAAGCCTCACAATCAGTACCACCACCAAAAGATTTCTATGTGACCGCATTATGTTATAGGCTTTAGGGATTTAGAAGAAGGCAGACATCCTTGGGTCTCCAACTTACTGACTTCAGATCTTGGAATTTCTCAGCTTCCATAATCACATTAGTCAATCTTTTATTCTCTCTCTTTCTCTCTCTTTTTTTCTCATCCCTCTGTCTCTGCTTCTGTCTCTGTCCCATTATCTGTCTCTTTCTTTCTTTCTCTCTCTCTTTCTTTCTCTCTCTCTCTTTCTTTCTTTCTTTCTCTTTCTCTCTCCCTCCCTCCCTCCCTCTCTCCCTCCCTCCCTCCCTCCTTCCCTCCCTTCCTTCCTTTCTTCCTTCCTTCCTTCCTTCCTTCCTTCCTTCCTTCCTTCCTTCCTTCCTTCCTCTCTTTCTCTTTCTCTCTCTCTCTCTCTCTCTCTCTCTCTCTCTCACACACACACACACACACACACACACACACACGCACACACACAGAAGCCACCTGTTTCTGCGCTCTTATTGCAGAAACTGGGCTAGGCAATTTATGTCCAGCACCTATGAAGGTGAGTAAAACATGGGCATCTTTTTTGTTCAAATCTCCAACTGGGTGGTTGAAACTCACCCACATTAGAATCACCCGACATTCCAAGGCCACATAAACAGCAATGACAAAGAAAAGTTACAGCCTTATTTTCTCTGACTCTACCACTCATGCTATTTCTCTCCCACTAAACTACATCCTGCTGTACATGTTTTATTCCTCTATTAGACAGCAAGTCCTTTGTGGGCAGAAATCAAGTCAATATTTCCACTACCTGCCCATTTTTAATTCATGTGCTTAACCTAGTACCTGGCACAGGGAAGTGAGCAGGGGATGTAACCTCAAATTACTGTATGAACTGCCTGGGTCATGGCACGTTTCTGCAGGAAAGACTTCAGAGATCTACCCTTGTTTTGCATCTAATTCTACAATGTATTGCTAATTATGATATGATCATGGATCTCGCGGGAATTGTAAGGGCAGTTTGCACAGCAGGTTGGAGAGCCACCTTCTCAGGAAGCCCTTTCCCAATTCCCTCCTGGTACCTTCAGTTTCCATCACCACCTGGGCCTGAGCCAGATGTGCAGTTGGGCCTGAGCAGGGAGGGAGAGAGTGTGAACTGAAGAAGACAGGGAGATCCTGACAGGCTCCCTGGGCCCCTGGTGTGTTGAATGATGGCTATATATAGAAGGAATCTGTAGCAGAATATCTTTTTAATATGCACATGGAATTCATTTATTTAATGAGGAATTTTTTCCTGGAACAGAGAGCTTGCCATCAGAGCTGAGCTATTTTTGAGTAGGATGTGAAGGAAAAACTCAAGGGAATTATTTGCTGTTTGGATTTACGCTTTTCAAATAGGTTGTGATAAAACTTAAAACTATAAGGACAGAAATAAGACCAGAGTTTGCCAAGGACTGAAGGTAGGGCTAAGGATTGGGGCATGGTTTGGATGATGGGAACATTTTATATGGATTATGGTAGGATTTACATGGTTGTGTGTCTTGGCCAAAGTTATAGAACTATTTACCCAACATGAATGAATATTACTATTTGTTAATTCTACCTCAGGGACCCTGCCTTATAAAAAAATATGTCATTAAATGTCTTCTGAAGGAGACAAGGTAAGAATGGAGAAAGAATATTTTAAAACACTTACCTTGGGTGAAGTTCCCTGTAGTTTTTATGTCTTATTTAATACTTGCAAAGAACAATAAATTAGATATCATTATCTGCATTTTACAGGCGATACACCTGGGATTTGGAAAGTCTACAGGCTACACATCAGCTCCTACTGGGCTCCCTGAGGAGATTTCCAAATTCTAGGGAATGGAGGTTAGTAAGAAAGCCTTGGGCACAGATGAAACTGAGTGTTTCCTGCTTAAATAAAATGCTGACAGGTCCATAATTTCTTTCCAAATTGTTCCCCATTTCTGTATTCTTTGGCTGTTTCAAACTGCATCTGGGCAAAGTTCTTAATCAGGTGATAATGGTCTTTAACAAAATTACTTAATTCATTTGGATCTACCTTTCTATCAAGTGAGATTTGATTTGGGAAGACTTAGGAATATGACAGAATCTGGGGTGAGCTCTGCCAGACTTGATATCATTCTTAGATCCTTTTCCCATGCCTGATGTCATTAATCAATCATGATGCCCTGTGAACCCTGATTGCCCTCACAGTTCTTCACAACATGGTCCTCTGGGCACTAATTACACACAGATCAGTAACCCATTTATCATTCGATCTATGGGTCTGGGCCCAGGCCAGGCACATTTAAAAATTGAAGGTGAAATCTCATCCTCTGTACTTACTGGACCTAGAACCCTGAGAGTATTAACGTCTGGATAGAGAAACAAAAATAGAAAGGACAAGAATTAGATAAATTATCATTGGGTTGAGATCTCTGTATTACTCGGTCTATTTTATTCCCAACACACATTTTCTTTAGCTATAAAGTAGTAGTAATAAAATTAATAATAATAATACCTATCCAAAGATGTTGATGTATACTTAAATAAATCAAATGAGACAGCACAAGTATGCAGCAAATGTTGATGTATACTTAAATCAAATGAGGCAGCACACAGAAGAGCATTACCTCCCAGGCTCTGTGCTAAAAACTTTTTCTTTGATCCATGATTTCAGTTTGTCACCTATGCTGACCTCAACTCCATAACCTCCTGCCTCTGACTCCTAAATGCTGGGATTACAAGTAGGTACAACCATACCCTTAGGAGTAGGTACAACTGTAGCCTCTGCTGCGCACTTTTGTATACATTATCTTGTTCATCCCCATTACAAAACAATCCACAAGAAACTTTGAAATCTACAGTATATAAATAATGAGCAATTCATTCAAGTCACATAGTAAATGGTAAAGCTGAGAAATGAATTCAGATCTGACTCAAGACTCCTATTGCTAAGCATAGCTATATAGCCTCTTGCTTTAGGCACAGAACAAACAGTATTTGGTATGGTACATCCTTTATTGCTGGGCTGAGAGGACTAGCAAGAATTCAAGCCAAGACTAGCTCACACAGGAGACTGATGCGGGCACTGGAGAGATACAAGGAATCTAGTATGTTAGGGTGAAGCAAAAGTGGTTGGCAGGAACCACAGGCACTTGTGTTTAGGTGTTACCCTCAGGATCTTGTTAGTCTACATGGTACCTTTATAAAAATTAGAGCAAAATACTACCTTGGGTAAATGTATTATAAAAGTTGCTCTAGGAAGAGAGAGATCAAAAGAATTAAGGCTAAGAGGGTGTGGGTAGAAAAACACATGGGGCCTTTTTCTCTGAGTGAAGGAATGATTACTATATGGTCTGAATCTCAGTGAACATGCAGTCTTTGACTGATGTGGTTTTTTTTCGCCATACAGAATCTACACAGCAATCTAGTTATCCTTAGCCTTGATGGGAGGAGAGGATACAGTCTTGAGGAATTTGGAAACAATTTAAAGGTGAATGTCCAAATAAGGACTGTTGTCAGGTAGATAACACTATCAGGCTGATCCTGAATTGGAACCTAGTCCTTATAATTCCAAACCTAGTGTGGCTGATCACAAGAATCACTTGGAGCTCCTGTGAAAATATTACTAGGACCTTTCTTAGGATAATCTCACTTAGCAAATCTGAGATGGGTACTCTGAAAACAGAAATGTGTAGGATATATAACTTCATCCCACACTCTTACACTGTATTGTAGCTGTCTTTGTTAGCAGCCATGGTAACCATCTGGTCTTCTGGACAGGGCCACGTCTGATTCAATTCCACATCTTTAGCGTATAAATCCAGGTCTGGCACAGATCATGAAAACAGTCAATCAACAAAGAGCTGACCCATCAACTGAGTGACTTCATAGTCAGCCTAAGAATTCTGCCTTAAGCCTGGCTGACTTGGCATATGATGATCCTATCCCCCAAAGTAACCGAGAGTGGCAATATTCCTCCCTGCTTCCTTATCCTTTCCCTATTCCCTCAATACCACCTTTCATCAATCTATCCTGAAAGATACCATCTGGAAGCTGCCTTCTGACATAAGAATAGAAATGGGTGTTCCATACCTACACTAGAACCTGGGCTATGCCTCTAACCCTTTTTCTGAAATTGTACACATTGAGGCACTATTTTCCCCAAAATGGAATGGTTTTATACTATTATTTCTTCCAACTCTGACATGTTTGAATCCTCTGATTGCAGTGGAGAATTTCTGGAGATTTCTGTAAGATGTAAAGGCTTTATTCAAGGTCTTCAAATTGGCATCCTTTAGCCTATTACTTGGAACCAGGCAAGGAACAGCTGCAGTCTTCTTGAGGTCTGCTTTGCTGGTGGGTCTGCTTCACTTCATGGGCATCTTCCAATAGGCTCTGTGTACCCTCTTGGGCATCTCCATAAATCCTGGCTTCCTGATGAGTATGTTGGATAGGAAGCCAGTTGGATGAGGGTTGCCTGGGGCCTGCTGGAAACTAGCAGTTCAAAGGCAAAGGGCTGTTCTGAGTAGGTTTCCAAATGCTCTTACCCTTCCCAGCTTTGAATTCAAGCTCCATCGGAAAAACACAAGTGTCCAGTTCCAAGGGAATGGCTTTTAGTAATAATAATAAGAGAGGCTTGAAGGCTTCTTGGAAATCAGTTTCTATAAAATAGTGTTTTGAGAATTTGAGTGCAAGTCAAGCAGAAACATGGACTGAAATTCTCTCTTTTTATACTCATCTTTTAAACTATTTTATTTTTAAATGTGAAAATAATGTGTGCATATGGTTGAAAAATGCAAACAATACAGAAAAATAATATGCAGTCAAAATAAGTTTTCCTTTCCCCTTCCTCATCCACAGTCCTCCATGCGGGATTTATTTGTGTATATGAGTGTTACTATGATGTGACTGACAAATTAAGAAAAATCCTGTTGTAACAGTTATATAACATAAAATTACCATTTTAACCATTTTTCAGCTTATGGTTAAAAGGCATTTAGTCCATTGGCTTTGCTTGTAACCACTCATCATCCACCTCTCTCCCTTTCAGCTCCAAGTTACCAGCATTTAAGTTTGTTTGTTTGTTTGTTTGTTTTTTTGGGTCCAGTCGTGGAGCCTGAACTCTGGGCCTGGGCGCTGTCCCTCAGCTCTTCAGCTCAAGGCTAGCGCTCTACCACTTGAGCCACAGCGCCACTTCCGGCTTTTTTCTTTTTGCTTATGTGGTGCTGAGGAATTGAACCCAGGGCCTCGAGCATGCAAGGCAAGCGCTCTGCCACTGAGCCACCTTCCCAGCTCCCAGCATTTAAGTTTTTGTCTGTATAAAGTTGAGTCTTCAATGCACTACACCAAAGTAGAATTATATAATATTGGTACTTTTGTTACTTAAGCACTTCTGTACTGAGGATAATTTCTTTGCTTTATTTATTTGTTTGTTTATTGCTCATCTTAGGTCATGAACTCAGGGCTTGGACACTAGCTCTGAGTTTGTTTTGCTCAAGGCTAACATTCTACCACTTGAGCCACAGCTCTACTTCTAGAATTTTTGGTGGTTAATTGGGCATGAGAGTTTTAGAGACTTTCCTGCCCAAGCTGGCTTCAAACCATGATCCTCAGATCTCAGCCTCCCAAATAGCTAGGACTATAGGTGTGAGCCACCAGTGTCTGGCGATAATATCTTTTTGTCTATTTGTTATTTTAGGCAGGTTGCCACCATAGGCCTAATTTATATACTTATATGGTAGTATTTAATATCTGAAACTGAACAAGCATTTATTGATGTTTTACAATGAGAAACAACACAATTGTCCCACTCTTATGATCTTTTTACCCATTCCATCTCCTATCTAATTTATTATATTTAGATTTTCAAGTATGTGTTCTTCTCTAACAAACTTCAGACCCTACGTACACTCAGCTGCCTGCTTGATTCTCCACTGAGCTGTATAATAGACATCTCAGACTTGGAGTGTTCTATACTACCCTCATGGTCTTTAGCGCATTGCCCTTAGGGTTTCCCAATCAATTCCTTCATGAGTTTTCAGTAAACCTCAGCTCATCCTGTACTTGATCAGGTCCCAAGCCATGTAATCATCCTGAAAGAAACCACTGGAAGGAGTGAAGCAGGGAATGGTATGATCCTAAACATTTGGAGTACATTTACTAGAGTAGAATGGAGTCTTGAAGATTTGGGATATGAATGCAATATTCCAAGATAAAGTAGTAGAAGTTTCCCATGAGGCAAAAATTTAGAATAAAAAGAGAGAGAAAGAGAGAGAGAGAGAGAGAGAGAGAGAGAGAGAGAGAGAGAGAGAGAGAGAAAGAGATCTAGGAAATGATAAGATGATAGAATGAGGGGTTGGAGACATGGCTCAGTTGGTCGAGCAGTAGCTAATGAACAAGAGTATCAAGTACTGAATTTGAGTCCCGGTCTAGGATTTTTTTAAAGAGAAAAACAAAGCCAGGAACTGGTGGCTTACACCTGTAATTCTAGCTACTCAGGAGTCTGAGATCAGAGGATCTCGGTTTGATGACAGTCTGAGCAGAAAAATCCCTGTGAGAATCTTATCTCCAATTAACAACAACAAAAAAAAATAAATAAAGTGGAGCTGTGACTCAAAGTTGTAGAGTGTTATCCTTGAGCTCAGGGACAGTGTGTTTCAGGCCCCACAACCACTACTACCTCCACCACCAACACAAACAACAAACAAAAAAATAACATAGAAATGGAAACAAATGTTAATTTTTTCTTTGTTGCTGTTCTTGATTTCTTTTTCTTTTGTTTTATTTGTTCTTGTATCTGTCCTTGGGAGGAAAGTAGAGGTACAGAAATAGTAGAACAAAGGGAGAATAAATGCAGCAGTGATACTCACTAGACACTATGTTGAAAATGAACTATACAACTTGTGGGGGACAGGAGGAAAAAATGGGGAAAGAACCCTTTATTAGACATATAACTGCAACTTTTCTGTACCTCACCTTTATAATAACAATAGAAATGCATAAAGAGAGATGGGATTTAGTAGCCATTTAAAGGGAGGAAAGAGGTATATTTGCTGAGGGTTCTTCCAATGCCGGGGTTCTAGCACTCATGAAAATTTGTTTTGTTTTGTTTTGTTTTAATAAATCTCAGTCAGTGGTGGGAGTGACTTATGAGATTCCACTATAGGTTTCTCCAGTCCTTCATAAGGCTAAATCCCAGCGGAGACCAGGAAGCTTGTGTCTGGTGCTGTTTTAGACAGAATTACTTCCCACTTCCTTCTCAGGAAATCAACTGTGAGTAGGATGTTCTAGAATGATCAGTGAGATCAGCTTCTTGTCAAATTTGACTTAATGTTTTAAAATTGGATTAGCATCCAATTGAAATGGATGTCAACTGCTTGGAATGTATCTTTGGATCTGAGTGATTTTGATATGAACCAAATGTGATGGTCTCATAAAGTTTTTATTTACACGGAACCATGCTGATGCTTCAACTGTGTACCAAATTTAACTCTTCGGAATCCTCTGAAGAAAGGCAAACATTTCAACTGCATTGTCTCTGTGAACTCCTATCTTATCATTGTGTTCCCTTCCTTTTCTTCACTATGATAGGACAGCACAACAATATCCAGGAAAAGGGAAGAAATGAGTATTACCTTATATTGAGCCTCTTCCCTGTGTCAGGCAGGCCTACCAGTCCACAAACTCTGACAATCACATTTAAGATTAGACTTGTTATCTCTGTTTCACATGGTTAGAAGTGTGGTTTCACATGAGTTGGTAAAGAGAAGAAAACGTTCACAACTCAGACCCATTATATTATAGCTGGAGATTTTCTTCTATTATTTCAACCTTACTACAATCTAGATCGCAAAGGCTTGGACAGAACAAATTAAAACAGGCTTAGTAAGAATGAAGGTACTCACCAAAGAGACTGTGGATTGCTTTAAAAAAATAAATTGGGGGGAGGCAAGGGATTGTGGGACAACACCAAGAAAGGGAAGGGTTAACAATGATTGACAAGTAATGTACTCATTGCCTTACTCATGTAACTGTAACCCCTCTGTATAGCATCTTTACAATTAAAAACAGAATAAAACCATGAAAGTAAAAAAAATTAATTGGCCAATGATAAACAGTCTATGCCTAAGAGTGTGTTAAGAAGTATTCTAGCCATAGTCTAAGTTACCGTTAGGAAAATTTATATTATGTTGTTCTGATAAAGAAAGAGTGAGAAACTTTGTGTGCTTTTTTTCACCCCAGTGGTACTAAAGTTTTGAACTCAGGGCCTCATGCTTGATTGGCAGATGCCTGAACCCTTAGTCCTCTATTTACCTTAGTTATTTTAAAGATATGGTCTTGTGTTTTTTCCCTCAAGTGGTCTGGACCACAGTTCTTAGTGGTCTGAGATTTCAGAGCCATGGTGCCTGGTCCAAGAAGAAGTAGCTTTTTAAGTTCAGAAGCAATAATCTCTGTCTCCTTGATTTTCATCCACTAAAACTTCCAAAGAAGCTACTAGGAGAGGAGAGATAGTTGTTCCAGATCCGATTTTAGGTTGATCCATGCATTCTAATATTGCAAACAACAGTTGTGGTGAGTATAACTATTCTTGCTTCCCAGATAAAAAACCTAAAGTAGAGAGAGATTAGGCAACGGTTAAATAATTTATCCAAGGTTCCTTTCTGCTTAACCCAGAGCCATGTACTTTCAGGGAGGTGCTAATGCTTTATGAACAGTTTTTTTTTTTGAAAAAATATGAAAAAGGAAGAAAGTGATCAAGATGCAAGCTCTACCATTGGTATTTCACTTGGCCTGTGCTATTTCCCTGGGTAGGTGGTGAATAACTACTCTTTGATGAAATTTACAGAGGATTCTAAAATAAGCCCTGGGTAAACATGAGCAACACACACAAAAAAAATGATACAAATGATCCCAAATAAGGGAGGTTAGAAGTGCAGACAGGAAATGACATGAGGAGCTTGATTACCACACAGGAAACCATGAATTGGAACATCTGGGCCAGCCAACATGAGACAGGCTCTACCATAAGGACCTTTCTCAGAAGCTACTGGCTCTGCAGTTAAGGTCATGAATGGTCATGGCAGCCAGTTCTGTTGCTACAGAATAAGAGAAGGGAAAGGATATCATCTAAGATCATACTCAAATAAGTGGCAGCACTAGATAAAACCCATGTCTCCTGTCTCTCAGTTGAGGTCTCCTTTTAATGATAGCTCATTGGCTTGGGAGTCAAAGGGACTCAAGCCAAACTCCACCATTCAGACACTGGGTGCCTTTAAGGTGCTATTTAATCTGCTTGAAACCTAGTTATCTTCTCTGGAAAAGTGGGAAAATAGTATGTGTTCTTTAGTGGTATTTTGTAAGATAGATGGAATAAGTACTGGCATCTGATATATAAGGGTTAGGGAAGATAATTTTCTTCATTAAGAGCAGCAAAGTGCCTTAGGGGCATCTGCAATTGCTTTGGGTTATGTTGAGTCCGGCACAATATGCTTGCTTGAGTGTTGGAGGCTCCAGGAGGAAAACAGGCAGTAGGTGTCATAGGAAGAGGTAATTCGATGCAGCTCAGCTTATGATCTCTTCAGATATGGGAACCACAATTCAACCATATCAGGTCTATTACATACAAGGAAGGCTCTGTGCTACTCATGGGGCTCAGAATGCAAAGACTGCATGAGTGCCATTACTATCCACTGGGGCCATCTGTGAAGGAGATAGGACTAGAGCTAGAAACAATCATTTATGTCATCTGGAAATTCTAGGTAAGAGTCAATTTGAACTTTGTACACTAGCTAACATGAATTGCAAGGGTATACTCACTCTGTCTATATAGTAGAACGTTCAAATGAAATTGTTAGCCAAGGCTGTAACATTCCACATAGTCCTGAATTGGCTCTGTAGCTAGTGGATCCTATATAGTTATATTGAGGAGAGGATTGGAGCTTGATCAAGAGCGTAGTTAAAAAGGATTTGAGAGAGCATTGTCTTTGACGTGGGGTGTACTTTGAATACTACTCTCAAAGGAAAGAAAGATGTGACCAGGTCCCATCTTCCTTTATTTAAAACAAGAACTAGATCTTCCCTGTGGCCTCCAAAAGGTGTTGGTAAGGGCCTCTGAAATCATTGGCTCTGATTCCTATCTAGGAAATGGCCAACAGATGTAATCCTGTTGGTTGCTGATGCCAAGGTGAAGGAAAGGCAAAAGCCTTGGGTTAGCCTTTCTCCCAAAATTTTCAGGTCAAAGATTTGTGTGCCTATTTCTGAAGGATAGATATGGATCATGGAGAGAGATTTTAGAGCAACTTAAAAGTTTTACCCAAGTGAATTATTAGGGAGAGATGTGTGAGTCATGAGCTCACATGAGCCAGAATATTAGAAAGATGGATCAGGGCAGGTAAGAGGCATCCAGTTAAAGGGAGGCCCATCATCCACTAACATCAATGTTCCCAGGGATGGGTTTTGTAAATCTGGTAGATTCTATTCTCTATTCCCCAGCTTCTGTCACATGCGTGAACCATGGACCCAACAGTAGTTTATGATGACATCTGGAAAGTAGAGGCTTTGTGGCCCTCCCTTGTCCATTTTGTCTTCTCTCTTTGTCCTTCTCCTAGTCCAAACCTAGAATGTTTTCACAAACTAGAGCTAGTCATTGAGAGAGGAATTGCTGGGGGATAAAGGAAAGAAGAAAGTGCTTTATAATGGACTGTGCTAGACCAGGCAGTCCTAACTAATCAAAGTTGTAAGCTTTGGTTATGACACTGTGTAGTTGACTAGACAATGACTATTTATGACAAAGACTATAAATTCTAATTACTACAGAAAATGTATACTTACTGACTTTACATGACTGCCAAACTTTTCACTATGTAAGAGTAAACAAGGAACCTAGTAGGCCTATCTAAGCGGTATTCCATCCAGGAACACAGGAAGGTCTATGTTCCACTGAGCAGGTTAGAAGGACACTTACAGAACTGCTTTCAGCCATTAGTAAGTACCATTTGAAGTGGATTATTGTGGGTTCCACATAGATGTGAGTCCAGCAACCTTTATCTTTCTTTGTAGGATTTATTTCCCATAACATAATGCCCTCTAGGTTTATCTCTGTGGTTATAAATAACAGAATTTCCTTCTTGTGTAACTCTGAGTAGCATTTAGTTTTGTATATATCAATTACTTTATCCATTCATTAATTGAATGGATCCAAGAATAAAGCCAGATTCAATTTCTTGGCTCCTGTGAATAATGTGGCAACGGACATGGAAATACAAGATTTTTTTCCAACACACCCATTGGTTATATATCCAGTAGTGATTGCTGAAAGTATACTTTTACAATTTTTGAGGTACTTCTGTACTGTTTCAATAATGCACATACTAATATGCAGTCTCTTCCAGTTTCTTTTAAAAAAATCTAGTTCATGAGGTTCTGCAATACTTCGGATGTGTTATAACATGTCCTCACAAGTGTCAGTTGTTGGAATATTTAAGACATAGGGCCTGGTGGGAGACCATTGGGTCATTAGTACTGCTTTTGGGGAGATATTAAGGAAGTTTTCATGCAATTCTGAGATACATATGATGAAAATGAGCTACAAAAAGAGCAAGACTGGCCCCTCCCTTTGTTCTGTTTCCCAATCTCACTGAGCAATCTCTCTCTCTCTCTCTCTCTCTCTCTCTCTCTCTCTCTCTCTCTCTCTCTCTCTCTCTCAAACTCTTGCATGATACCATCTGCTTGAGGTAATACAGCCAAAAGGGTTTTTGCAAAAGCCAACACAATGCTGGTTTGGATTTTCCAGTTCCAAAAAATCAAGTTAAATAAACATGTCTTCTTTATAAAGTGTCTGGCCTCAGGTGTTTCATTACAGTAATGGAAAACAGACTGCTACAGAAATTTAGTGCCAAGAAATGAGGCTATTGGGTGAAGATGAATAACTAAAACTATGGAATTGGCTTTAGAGCAGGCAGTGATTGGATGAATATGGAGGAGCAAGATGGTAAGAATGCTGAAATAAAGTGTGATGGACAATACTGGTGAGGGCACAGAGGACCAGAAGTCTAGGGAAGAGCTACGATACCTTGAAGGCTGAATACGATACTGGGCTCAGGATGCTGATACAAATAAGGAATCTTCTATTTGAAATTGTGTAAAGGCAACTATTATTATCTCATTGCAAAGAACTTGGTAACCTATGATCCTGTCCTTGAGTCTTTTGCAAGACCAAATTTACAAGCAAAGGGATAACTGGTAAAGAAAATATCTAAGCAAGGATTCCAGGATGTTGGCTGGCTACATTTAACTACATGTAGTACAATTTGGCATGAGTTAAAAGTGCAATGAATAATTAAAAGCAAAGGAGGTCACAAGGTTTAGAAAAATTTTGAGCCCGAGTAGGGAGGGAGGTAAGAAAATCTCTGTAAAGGTATGGTCCAGCACTGGCTTACTAGAGATCAGCATGGATAAAAGGAAGCCTTTCTTTTATTTGTTTATTTATTTTTATTTTATTTTTTTGTCAGTCATGGGTCTTGGACTCTGGGCCTGGGCGCTGTCCCTCAGCTCTCCAGTGTAAGGCTAGGGCTCTTCCACTTGAGCCATAGCACTACTTCCAGTTTTTCTGGTGGTTAATTGGAGATAAGAGTCTCACGGACTTTCTTGACGGGATAGATTTGTACCACAATGCTCAGATCTCAGCCTCCTGAGTAGCTAGGATTACAGGCATGAGCCACCGGTACCCAGCAGGAAGCCCTGCTTATGTGAGGGTAAAGATTAGGAGCTATGACTAAATGGGGTAGGGGTGAATCACAGATCCTCCAGTTACTTGGCAAGAATGTTGGTTGTTTTTCCTCTGACTTAGTTTTCTGAGGATGATGGTGAGTGTGTAATACCCATTGAAAGTGTTTGGGGAAGTGAATGGATCCTCAGGACTCTCACTCACTCAATGATTAATCCCTTAATGAATTCATAGTATGAGAACATTATTGGAAGTTGGTGGAAATCATGACTATGCTTTTGCACATGAAAATATTCAGTAAAGCACTTCTAATCTATACCAGGCAAACAAAAGGTATATTCTCTCTCTCTCTCTCTCTCTCTCTCTGTGTCCCCCCTCCCTCTCAACTCTCTCAGCTGTTGTCTGAATCATCAAGGGCTCTATCTGCCTCCAGTCCGACATTCTTTTTTTTTTTTTTTTTTTGTCGGTCGTGGGACTTGAACTCTGGGCCTGGGCGCTGTCCCTCAGCTCTTCAGCTCAAGGCGAGCGCTCTACCACTTGAGCTACAGCGCCACTTCCGGTTTTCTGGTGGTTTATTGGAGATAGGAGTCTCATGGTCTCTCCTGCCCGGGCTGGCTTTGAACCACGATCCTCAGATCTCAGCCTCTTGAGTAGCTAGGATTACAGGCGTGAGCCACCAGCGCCCGGCCAGTCCAACATTCTTAAAAGGTGCCTGTCTCTTCTCCCTAGGTCATTTCGACTTATCCAAGTAGGATGATTAGAAAATCAGTTTAAGTATGAAAACAATGAACTGATATAACTCAAGCCTAAAATGACAACAAGAAAAATCCCTTTTCAGCTACATGGCATGGTGATCTCACTATAGGTGGACTATGATATCCTTAAAACTGTGAAATTTGGAGAGTTAAGCTCTCTTGAACTATTCAACTTCAGGGAATTTTCTCTATGTCCTTTTCTCTCTCTCTTTCTTTCTCTCTCTCTCTCTTTCTCTTTCTTTCTTTCTTTCTTTCTTTCTTTCTTTCTTTCTTTCTTTCTTTCTTTCTTTCTTTCTTTTCTCTCTCTCTCTCTCTCTTTCTTCAAATCTGAACCCTCAGGACTGTTAGGAATACCATAGGACAGCAGGAAAACAGTTGAGGGGGAGAAATCAATGAAAAGAATTCTTATCATAAGGCCCCTCTCTAATTTGGGGAAACAGAAAGCTCTGAATGTTTTCTCAATAAGCACTCCATCAGAAGCCTTCTTATCCTGACAGGCTTTGCTCTTTCATGAACACAGCAAGAATAACCTCTGGATGCTGGCCTGCCATAGTCAAGTATGAAAATGTGAATTCCACGGGTCACTGTTTTTGTAGCCGCCAGATGTGGATGAAAGAGGAAGGGTGTTTTATTGTGTTTGCTCAAGAAACAGAGAAAGGTCTGTCCTGCAATGGGTCTGCTTCTCTCCCACACAAGTGGCCACCATGTGGCCAGAGGACAGCTAGCTAATTTGCAAGATTAAGCTTTTCCAAATATTTGGAATTGGTCTATTCTGTCTTCAGCTAATAAAATAGATTTTTGCTCTGAAATGGATTTAGGAAGTAGGCACAAGAGCTCCTAAGGGCTTGTTGGCAAGTTACCTGTTAACAGGGTCCATCTGTCAAGTGGATGTAGGAGGGGTAAGAACTATGTGGATCATCTCGTACTTGACCTCCCAAGGATGCTTTCCTTCACACAGAGGTTTTGCCAAAGGAATATGATGACCCACACCAGCCTATGCTGAGACAGAGGTTCTGCTAAGGGAATATGGTTATAACCCACACCAGCCTATACTGAGAGATACTAGTAACAAATGCTCTGTTTGTCATACAGGCATACTTAGAGGTACTTTAAGAATAAGTATTTATCAGAAAAGCAAACACTACAAATGGAAAGAGGGATCCATGCTAACTGTAAAGATCTCCATTCAGTTCAATGTTTTATTCATTAATTGGATACTAATGTCCACCATGGACTAGATTCTTGCTAGGCACTGAGGGAAAGATGAAGATACTGTTCCTGCTGTAAAAGAGCTCACAGTTTATTTGAAGAGGCAGAGTTATGGACATCTATATAGAACAGCCCATAAAATATAAGCTGCAAAGGAAGCTTTGAGGAAAGAGGCCAGAGTCTGTCCAGGGGAAAGTTTCACAATGGATAGAGCCCTTGAGTTGGTTGGTAAAGAATGAGAAGAGGGAGTTTCCAGTAGGAAGTGGGCTCAGGGTGAAAGCAGAGGCACTACAGAGGGACTACTATGTTTGGGGAATGACCAATTGTTCATATAGCTGGATTGTGAAGTAGGAGGAAAGAGAGGACTAGCTCAAAGGACGGTGAGGGCCAAGACATTGGGGCACCAGTTGCACAAAAACATAGACCTATAGGTATGATTGCCTCTGTGGTCAATAGAGGGGAGTTGTAAGATACTGAAAACCTTGAGTAGGGGAGCAACACAATCATGCCACAGTGCAAAAGTTGGTTTGGTACTGAGACAATAAATATTCAGTTCAGAGACTGAAGCCTACCTACCAATAGCTGCAGTGTAGGGAGGTTTAATATGATGGGCCAGGGTCTTTCCTTTTCCCTGAAAATCGATCCTCTATCTTTCTTAGCACAGTCTGTGGCCCAGGACTGCTGACTTGTGCAGAAGGCGTTCATAGCTTCCTGTGAATCTAGTTATTTCTGCTCATGGAAACAGAGGTAGAAGATGATATGAGAGAGGAGTGAGGTGACAAGGTGTTTATTCTCCTGGGTCCTTCCCCTGGGAAGACATAGGCTTGTTTTTCCCCTTGATGGGAATCACAGCTCCTGTACGCAGGTTTCTTCACTAGACTGCTTCCTTTTCAATTCTAGTAAGTGGTCCTTTCCTTACCTGCTTGAGTACAAAAGCTTTACTAATTGTCCAATACTTTGTTATTCTATGGGGCCTCTTCTCCTGCCCACACCTTCACAGATCATCTTTTATTAAATCTTCTGTTTCTGTAGTGGCCTTGTCAGGCCACTGCTGCACATGGAGGCACTGGGTATACAAAACACATAGCTCTTTCTGGGGGTAGGCTGCAGGAAGAACTGGCCTTTGAAGTCTAAATTAACTTTCCCAGGTACCAAGAATGTTGAAGATTTACTAAAGTTTGGATTTACAGTGTCCCTCAAAGGCTCACGTGTTAATGGCTGGGTCTCCAGGCTGTAGAGCTGCTGGGAGGTTGTGAAACTCTTAGGAGGTGGAGGCTAGTGAGCAGAAGCTGTGACACTGGTGATACGCCTTTGAAAGGCCTGTTGGGACCCTGGCCCTCTTCTTTCTCTTTGGGTTCCCTACCACCATGAAGTGGACAGCTTCTTCGAATGCATGCCCCTTTGTGAGGCACTGCTTTACCACAAGCCTGGAAGAAACAGGACAACGGACCATGGAACCAATCCCCCCAAACAGTGAGCCAAAATAAAAGTTTCCTCTTCTAAAGTTGATTATCCCAAATATTGCGCCACAGTTTTAGGAAACTGACTAACACAGTCATCCTGGACTGAAAAACCAGAGTAAATGCATGAACGTCTGAATGAAGGAACAGGGTGAATGTAAGGATATGCAGCTGGGTAGAAGGAGGGCGTCCAGAAAGTGAGAAGATAGGCAGAGGGGACAGGAGGCAAAGATACAGTTGGGTTGGGTTGAAGGAGCTTTGATGCCAGCTTTGGAGTTTGTGCTTAGATTTTGAGGAAAAGGGGTAAGAACAGTCATAGCACTGGGAATGGAGGCACATGGTGAGTGACAGGAGCATCGCGGGTGTTTAGCTTGGAGAAAAGTCTTTGGAGAGTGAGCATTGCCTTCAAATATGTGAAGGGTCTGGATAGCAATATGGCAATATGTGCTGTGAGTTCATACTTTTTGGCCTAGTCATTCTGTCTAGGAATTTCTCTAAAGGCAATAATCCAAAATGAGGACAAAACCTTCTGGACCAAAGCATTCATTACCATATTATTTATAATAACCAAGAATTGGAAGCAATCTACATGCCCAGTACCAGAAGAGAGGTTACATAAATTACAATAGACATTTCCAATAGAATATTATGTGGTTGTAAAGATAAAGTATAAAAAATTTAAAGGTGTGAGAACATGCATTTAATATCATGGCCAGTAGAACAAAGGATGTAAAATATCTCTAGTAAATGATCTCAATGACACAGCAACAGTTTGAACTAAATACAATTTTTATGTCAAAAAACTTTATTTGGATTATTGCCATTGACAAGTTTTGGGGTGATTGAAATTTTCTGTTTCAATGACAATTTTTAAATAGGAGTTTGGAGTGGGCAGTATCAGGCATGCATTCTGTATTGTTTGTCACCACCTCTACTATTGAATTTATTGAACACGTATCATGTATTAGGTGTATACTTTTGTTCTAGTTTATCATACCTCTTATTCCTCTCAACTCAGGAAGATGTTTCATTCTTACTCATATTTATCAGTTAAGGGAGCCAAAGTTCAGAGAGTTCATGTAACTTGTCCAAGATTACACACATGTAAGTTTTAGGGATGAGGTTTGAACCCAAGAGACATAATTCTACACTATTACGCCATATTTCTATTTCATCATCTTCATAGAAGCATATCAGAGTTCCCAGTCATCTAGCACTGGCTGGAAATCTTACACAGGAATGGACCCTAGTGTTCAAAACGGCACATTTTTTTGATGATGCTTTGTTGATTTCATTTCAAAAAGTGACAAGTGGGACAAAAGTCCTATGTGCAGGAGGAGAAGTTGTAGAAAATGCAATGTTTTTCAAAAGCTAAGTTGGGTGCTGCTAGTGGCTCATGCCTATAATCTTAGCTACCCAGGAGGATCATGATTTGAAGCCAATGTGGACAGGAAAATTCTGTGAGACTTTTATCTCCAATTAACCACACAAGAGCCAGAAATGGACCTGTTGCTCAAATAGTAGAGCACTAGCTTTAGGAACAAAAGTAAAATCTGTTCAGCCTTGTAATAGAATTTTAAGATTAAGACCTTTCCTTGAGTTAACTGACCATTTTCTTCCTTTGTCACAAATTACTTTCTCGTTCTTCTGCTCTGTTGTATTTTCCAATTGTGGACAGGATCCTAGTTCAACTTGAAAATACAATTCTCTTACAAAGATGTAAGTATCTCACCTACAGAGTCCCCTATGTAAACAGATGGGGAGACAATGGTGAAAACAAACCATGGTGTTCACACTTCACTTCTCTGATCTGCAGCGCAGGTTCATCAGTGTTTTGGGAAGAAAGCCTCAAATCGGGTGGAAAGTAATTCACTAAGCAAAAATAAGTTGGTTTTGAATTCTCAGCAGTACTACAGGATTTTCTATAGGCTCTGGGTGTTAATAAGAGTTAAGTCTTCTCTACAAATCAGGAGAAGATGATAGATAAGATTTATCAAACACCCAGGCCCCCATATACTTTGGACAACTCAGAAGGAAAGGGTTCAGGAGAAGTGGGTAGTGGTCTGCTTTTTTCTTAGTTTGTCTCCTCTATGGTTTTACAGCTCCAGGCAAATTCCAGAGTTGGGGCTTGAAGGATACTCAAGGATTTGATAGGAACAGAGATATTCCAGGTCGAGGCAATTGAACAGACAAAGTTCAATGCACTTTCCTACCCAGAGTGATACTAAACCAAATAATTCTGGCCTCTACTTTTTAACAACTCTATTTTGGGAGAAGAAGAGGCAACAGACATGTTTATTTCCAAGAGATGGAGTTTCACCAAGTTCTTTCTATTTCTGTTTCAAACACCCAGAAACCCACCTGCCTTCTCCTAAGTGTTTTACCCACATAGGTAGACCACATCATAAAAATGCATATTTGAAATAAGAAACCACATTGCTTTAGTCACTTTGACAGCCAGACTTTAAGCTTACAGAAATTACAGCTGAATGTCTTTAAAATCTGGTGAAGGACTTTTATGATCCATTACTTGAATGGCAGATCTAGAATTTTTATACATGGTTTGTTTTTACTCATTGTATAATACATCCACATAAACTTGTTAGAAAAGTGTTTGTTTTATCAAGAAAAAAAGCATGAGCCAGAACATTATTTGGATTGCTAATTGTGAAGCAAGTTACTCACTTTTTAAAAATATATTGGATTTGAAGTAGATTTACTCGCCAATTTGCTCATGTTTCCTGAGCATTTCTTTTGTATCTAGCATTGCACTGGGGTTACAGAAATGTAGGGAATTCTGTTATTCAGGAGCTCACTGTTTGTGAGAAGGCAGACTAGAATACAACTAAATACAACCCACAAAGTGGGTTCATCTCCACAGTAACATACCTAGAAATTTCAGGAAAAAGACAAACAACTTCATAGAGTGTATGTGTGTGTGTGTGTGTGTGTGTGTGTATTACATATACATACATGCATAAATACATGCTATGCAGAGTTCAAGAGGATTTTCTCCTTAGAGAAAAAGAAAGGCATTACTTTATGCCAAGAAAACATCTTTGGTTCTACTATTCTTATAACTAATGTTCCTCCCCTGTGCAGCATGCAAAATCTCCAAGTTTTCATTTCTTTCTACCATTTTCAAGTTAATGTCTATCAAGTTAATTTAGTTAGTGGTATACCATATGTTCAATGAGCATAAGGACCATGTCTGTCTGTCTGTCTCCTTCCTTTCTTTTCTTATCCCTTCCTTCCTTCCTTCCTTCCTTCCTTCTTTCCTTCCTTCCTTCCTTCCTTCCTCTCTCTCTCTCTTTCTCTCTCTTTCTTTCTTTCTTTCTTATAAATCAGAACCAGGGTCAGAGAAGGAGTCCAGTAAATGTTTGCTGAATGGATGAACAAGTATAAACAAAGACAAACAGGAGATAAGGAAATGACATTTCAGGGAATGCAAGGTAGTTTGTTCAAAGTGGCTGGAGGAAGATACAAAGTGGAACATGAAATAGGAAAAAATGTAAGCAAATGTTTGTTCGCTCCTAGCTACCAATTTTCAACTAAAGTTAACCAGACAAGAAATGAAAGTTAGCCAACCATCATTTTATTTATTTCTTTTATTATCTTTCAGTAGTTGTGTAGAGGGGGTTTCATTTCAACCATCAATTTTAAGTAGCCAGTCTGATGATTTCCTCATGTCTCCAACCAATATTTTTTTGTGTGTGCTTCTGTGGTTAGTTATTTTCTACACTAAAGCTAGGTGGAGGAGACCTCTAAGCTGCCTCCTGCTCCTCTTCTTTTTCTTCCTCCTCATTCTCTTCCTCTTCCTTTTTCTCTTCCTCTTCCCCTTCCCTTTCCCTTCCCCCCCCCCCCCCCCCCTCCTCCTCCTCCTCCTCCTCCTCCTCCTCCTCCTCCTCCTCCTCCTCCTCCTCCTCCTCCTCCTCCTCCTCCTCCTCCTCCTCCTCCTCCTCCTCCTCCTCCTCCTCCTCCTCCTCCTCCTCCATTTCCAAGCAAAGTAGAATTTTGGGGATAACAAGACTCTCCACACCTTTCCAAGTGAAGTTTATGTACTGCCTCACAATTCTGAACTTCTGTGCTGTAGGGAAACATGAGAAAACTAAAACACTGGAGGAAGTGACTTGCTGAGTCACCCAGTGATTTGAGTCACTCAAGTGTGACTAGCTCCTTTCTGTCCTACCATCCACCACTATTCATGTCTTTTGTTCAACAAGTCTGTATTTCAGGACTTAGTTTAACATCTAGATGGTAAGCCGGAAAAGTGGATGGATTCTGTTCACATGTATAAAATGGAGTGGTTAAGACCTAGAGCATGACACATAATTATATCAAAGATAATCTCAGAATTCTGGCCTAAGCAGCCATAGATGGTAGGTAGTGCTATCAGTCCATGATAGAAAGGGTAAGAAGATGAGATTGGAGAGTGGACATGTTGGATCTGTCTTAATCATGTTGAATATAAGGAGCCTATATAATATCCTGATGGGTTATGGCCAATACACAGGCCTCAGGGCCAAGGGTCAGGAGTAGTGTAAGACAATGTAAGGAGGCATTCAATCTCAGGATCCCAGAAGTACAGACTAAACACAAGATGATGATGATCTTCTTCAGTTTATACTTTAGGTAACTTTTTGATCGTGTAGTACCTTCAGCCCAAAGTGCAGAGGTTCTAGCTGGAGTTTGGACAAGAGCAACATTGGCGATAGGTAGGCATTTGTATTGTTTAGTTTCCCAGTATTGATTTTCACTTCCTAAGGACATTGGCTTGCATTTTGAGGAATGAGCTTACTCCACTGTGTGTCCTGATAGGACACTGTGAGGGAAATAGGTGCTTGTTTCTCGTAATAGAATCTGAAAGGACTCGGGAAGAACACACTGTAGATATTAGATTTTCAATCTAAAACCCATTGATGTACTCAGTGTAAATCCTGATCTAGTGGTTCTAACCACACAATTAAGCAAAACCTTCAAGGAAGAAAATGATAACTGGATCAAGAAAATGTGATATTTATATATACAATGGAATCTGATGTTTCCATCAGAATGAATGACACTGTCCCATATGTAAGGAAATTAAAAGACTTGGAAAAAATTATATTAAGCAAAGTAAACCAGATCCAAAGAAACATAGGCTGCATGGTTTCTCTCATTTGTAGTCATTAGAATGTGCCCATACATCTACAAGTCAATTCAATGAATATTCAAAGACAAATAATTGCACTTGGACATGTAGCACTCTAAAAATTCACATGGTGAGAATAAAGGAGGATATTTTTAGGAGAGGATCACAAGGGTTAAATAGCTATGTACACACTATTATATAAAATGATGCTTATAGAAATGAACCCTAAGAAATGGAAACGAGAGGTTCTTTTATTGTAGTGTTTGCATTTCTTTTATTTCCTTTTTCTTTGGTTTATTCCCCTTTGTCACTGTTTTTTATTTCTGTACCTTCTGTCTTGTATGGAATTTTATCTGACTTATGGAGGGGAAGGAGAAGCACAGAAATGATGGGACCAAGGGTGAACCAATTCAACAATGATACTCACTAGACCATTGGAAATGAGCTATACAACTAGTGGGGAGAGGAGCTGGGAGGAGAAAAACGGAGAGAATAAGGGAGGGGGTGACATTGTTCAAAAGGAAATGTGCTCATTACCTGACGTATGTAATTGTAACCCCTCTGTACCTACTTCACATTAACAATATACATTTAAAACCTTAAACAAAGTGACTTTAGAATCGCATTCACCCCTTTCATTTATGTTCCATTGGGTGGCCACTACTACATTCTAGGACGTCCAGTCTCCCAGAACGTATGCAAGACATGAGTCATGTGGGTCTGACTTTGGGTCATGTGGGAACAAGGAGCTCTGTTCCTAGAGGGAAGAAATGCAGAATAGATTTGAGCAGTTTAATTTTTTTTACTCAGGCTAATTTGATTTGGGGTTTTTGTTTGCAATGAAAATCTCTTGGGCCTTGTTCTCTGAACCTTTGTTCTTTTTATCATACCGACTCTACAGTTTTTGCAGGACATTCCAGTGTTGTCTTTGTTGAAATGCAAGTAAACTTGACTCGTTATGGGAGAAAGAGGCAAAGTAATACTCTCAGATGAAGCTATGTGCCATTCACTGCTCTAGGCTACTTATATATGTTGTATCCTTTGACCATCAACCTGTCTTTCTTCTTCTTTTTTTAAATTTCCAAGTGGCAGGTGAAGAAATTGATGTATGGGAGAGGTTTTCACAAGGTGGAGGAGCAGATGACAGAGCTGTGGTTTAATCCCTGTTCCCACCCTGTATCTCTGTGATACAGGAACATGAGAGGTTAGGAAAGATGGGCAGTGGTGAAGTGATGGAATAATCACAAATAATATGTGTGTGTCTATGTGTGTGCATATGTATATATAAGTGTCTATATGTGTGTGCTCATTCAGAGATGGAGAGGCTGTTAGAGGAGAGATGGGTGCTGGTACGGCTGGCAAGAGTCCTGGACAGCCCTGTTTATCACAAGCCTCTGGTCAATGTCAAGTGTTCTCTTGATTCCTTTCTGACTGGTATCCTTTCTGCTTGATGAACAATGTGACCTGTAGACCCAGAGCATTCTTTGATCTAGCAAGCTTTGGAGGCTGGTTAAAAAAAAAAAAGGCTAATTGCCCAGGATACTGGGCTTTAAAGTAGAAAGTCACCAAGGTCATACTCACTGTGAGGACCATGGAGAAGCCACTGGAGAAGCTGAGGCAGGAGGTTGGAAGCATAGGATAGTGAGGAAGACAGAAGGAGAGTAAGAAGGCAGTTTGAAAGTGAGCCAAGTTAGATTGCCAGGAAGGAAAGCCCACCCTCCACCACCCAGGCTATCATAAGGCTGCTCAGCTAGCTTATTCCAGAGAAGGAAGGCCCTTTCACATGAATTCTATTGTCTGCTCTCCAAGACCAGAGGAAACT
The DNA here is from genome assembly GCF_019054845.1 of Dipodomys spectabilis. Taxonomy (NCBI): domain Eukaryota; kingdom Metazoa; phylum Chordata; class Mammalia; order Rodentia; family Heteromyidae; genus Dipodomys; species Dipodomys spectabilis. The sequence continues at coordinate 1,723,738 of NW_024870684.1, forward strand.
CATTCCTTCAGGAGCACAATGAAGATATTAGCAGCCAAGGCCAGAGCGGAAGCAAGGAGTCCTTGAGTTCTCTAGGAACCTGCTATGGGGGACTTTTTGGCAGGCATTTTAAGGAGCAGCATTGCAGAAAGAGCTCCTGCTGGATAGCCGGGCCCTGGGAAGAGTGGTGAAGTAAGTGACTGACCAACCCTGCAGTGTTACAGTGTCACTACAAGCTACTGACATATTTACTATGTAATTGGGAGCTTCCAGCCTCCTCCTGCTACACGAATGGGGTCCCTCTTCTAAGTCAGGTAGAGTTGCTCACTTGTCCCTGAACAAAGCCTCCAGCATGGCCATTCCAGGTTCTTTTAGTATCATTCCTTTCCCCATCTCTACTTATCTTCTAGGGGCCTGACAAAAATGTCCTCTTCTGAAAAACCCCTTCTTGATTGCCCCAGGCAGCCATCTTATGACTACTTTCTGCCAAAGCATACTTTTTTTTTTTACCTGTATGACATCTTGCATTTTCCCCCTCACAAATATCCAGTAGTATGCTGGCAAATGATGTGCTGGAATGTTATCTTTGATGGAATCATACATTAAATAATGACATAAATATGACTGCATTGCATATGTTCATGGGTGAAATTCACACGATGGGTTCATGTGATACATTGGTGGATGAAATTCACTGCCTTGATTGGTAGTTTAGGAACTGGGTTGGGGATGGGGTCTCCTTAAGGACTTCAGATGATAAAGTACAATGCTGAGGGAAGTCTGAACCCTGTGCTACGTAGAAGGTGAAAGTGAATGAAATGGGTGGCCCTTTTCTCCACAACCCGAGTCCTTCTTCTACATCCTTTTCTTCTACATCCTCTTCTTTTCTCTGTGGCACACTTCATGCCTCTTTTTTCTTTTCTGTCCTCTTCTCATTCTTTCCCTTCTTTCCAATCTCAGCTAGAAAATGTCAGTGGCTCCAAAGATCTGCTCCAAATTCCCCTTGCAAGTCAGATTGCTGCTGTGTCTTCATAGGATTCTGACTGCTTTCCTAGGAAAGCACTCACTCATTTAACAGTAATGAGAAAAGCCAAAGATTAATTTCTCATTGGTCTCTAGGCTATGTTAAGTGGTGGCTCTGGCTCTTCCTTCTGTGCCTCGTGCCTCTTTAGACCTCTGGGCAGTGTTAGAGCAGAAGTGCTGTCTTGGCATTTAATATCCGTTGAGTAAGTGAACAAACCCCAGAGCACAGGGGTAAAGTGAGTGTGAAAAGGGATGGGTGTTCCATGAAAGTCGTGGGCAGAAACACCATCCATCCTGCAGCAGCCACAGCCTGTGTGTTTGTTACATTCAGCACCCCATAAATGTGTGTTTAATGAAGGAAAGAAGAGGGATTTCCCTGTACTTGGAGTCCCTCAAAAACTAAGTAAGCCTCAGATAGAGCCAAAGCACCTTTCCCTCCTCAGGATCATCATGACCTGTGATAAACATATTGAGAGACCTTTGGATCACAGATTATAAAATAAAAAGAGAATTTCTCCCCCCCCCCATTCCAAACCACACTTCCTTGAGGATGCACTGAATCAGTGAATGGCTAATTGAGCCGCCAGCAGGCCCATTAGAAAGTGGTTGTCAGGGACTCATATTACGTGGGATTAATATTAGGCATCTCTGTCTCAGCCCAATGAAAGGATTCAAGTGTCCTTGAAATTTCAGCGACCTTTCCCCATCAATGGCAACATTGTTCTCCAGGCTTGATGGCTTAATTCATAGGAAATGCTCCACACTTCTCATCATCTCTGCCCACCCCAGCTGGGATGGGGGGGGTTTGCTGAGCATGTGAGCACTGAGCAATAGGTCCCAACGTGTTATATTTCTCTTGCACCAAACCTCTCAGGCTTTGGGAGCCCCTGTTTGTTGTTTCCTGAAGCTCTACAATCTTTTCAGTGGCCTTAGCTGAGAATTAGGAAGCAATTGCACAGGTTCTAGGAGCCTAGCAGGTCTTAAACCTGTCATCAGTGGAAGTCCTCTGATCCAATAGGGCAAAGCTGCTGATACAAAACCATGGAGATTGTGGGCAATAGGAGGACCTGAAGCCAGTCATGTCGTCTGCGCTTAGGGCAAGCATGATGGCTCTAATGGGCTGCTGACATGTTTGTTTCAAATCTTCTCTATGATCTTAAGGGTTTGCTATTTTTCTTCCTCCATCTGGTGGATGAGGGGCTTTGGCTCAGTGCACACAACAATGAAGGAATTGCTGGGGTTCAAATGCAGATCTGACTGGCTGCAAACCATAGGGGTGGGAATGGAGCACACTGAACACCCAGGTGTGTTACTTGGCATTCTAGGAAAATTGCAGGGGGGGTTGCATATGTGTGCAATGAAGCAGATTTGTCTGGCAGTTTGATAGCCAAAGTAGAGAAGTTGAAGATACGTGTAGCTGGGAGTGTGGCTCAAGTGGTAGAGAACTTGCCTATCAAGTGTGAGGCCTTGAGTTCAAACCTTAATGTCACTATATGAGAGAGAAAGAGAGAAAGAGAAAGAATGAGGGGTGAGTGCTTCAGAGAGGTCTGTAGGTTTGAAGGGGATGGTGTAGATAAGGTAGGAAGGAGGTGAGGCCTCTCTGTGAGAGCAGTCATGGGTCTTATTCAAGGTCAATGTGATCTTGACTATGCCTTATGAATAGACCTAAAATGTCAGCAGTCACCTGTTGGATAGGAAAGGAAAACTATACCTTTGGAAGATCCACTGAGGTCTTACCAAGATTCTTTGCCTGAATAAGCTTTAGCTGGACGCTGGAATCTCCTCTGTAGCTCATCTAGGCCCTTCCTTGTAAATCCAGTCTTAGTAAGAATCCTGCCAGGTCATTTTAACAAGAATCATCCTTACCCCTATAATCTGATCACCTTCAATATCAAGTCCAGTTTCTCCTTCTTCAACTGTCTTATCCCCAGTGACACATAATGACCTTTGCCTGCCTTCGGGTAGAATCATCTTAGCTCAGTTCAACTAGAGAGTCTCTAGTACTGTCTTTTAGTAATTTCCCTTTTGCCAACGCCCACTCCATTCCTTGGCTATGCAAAGTTGAGTCCGGGTCCTCCCCACTGAAAAATCTTATTGCAGTAGCTCCTATCCTTTATCAAGAATCATTGAGTATGTTTGCTTTAACAGGCTCAAGAAAAGCAGCTATAAGAATAAGGTACTAGAAGTTGGGGTTTTCAGGTGGAATACTGGACTTAAAAAGTCTCAGAGGAGGGGTCATTTGAAGTGAGGGTAAAGGCCACCATGTAGCACTGTGCAGCTGTATTGAAAAGCGAGAGGCTAATGAAGGCAAAGCTGGTGCTGACTCTTTCCCCTCTTAGATCATCTACTCCATAGAGGAATTGGGTGAATGCAAATTCCCTGTTGTTTGGAAAAGCTAAATATTAACTTTTGCAGATGGAGGAAATGCAAATATCTTTACATCAATGTCTGCTTTTCTTCTGTGACATTAATATTTACCTTGGTGCAGAGCTGGGAAACTCTAAGGCTGCCCATGGTACCTCTCCCCATGGCTTCCTAAGGACTCTGTGTAAGATAGAGGCACAGCTTGTCTCTGAGTACCTTTTCTTTTTCCTTCAGGCACTGCCTTTATCCAATCAGCCCCGGCTTCCTGTACCACAGATCTGAGCTGTAATAGAGCTGGTCTTATTTTATTTTTTATTAAGTTCATGAACTTTAGAGGAAGGAACCTGGAAAAAATGGTCTCATTACCTCAGGAATGAAGGCTCAGCCTTCTTTTAATGCCAGACGTTGGCGTGGCCTTGCTTGTTATAGCCACAAATAATCCGGGTGGAAAATTGGAACAGAGTGGCAAGGCACAAACAGGATGGCTGCTTGGGGTGAAGCAGGTGGTGTGGGGGGAGTGGAGGTCAGTACAAGGTCAATGTCGAATAGCTCCTGGTAGAAACTTTTAGACCTCAGGTATAGCTTGCTGTGTGTACAGATTGATTCTGGAGGACAGAATCTACCAAGGACCCTTCCAGAAGCCAGGAAGATGACAAAAAGCTTGCTTCCGAAGGATTTGACTTTGATTACAACTTGAATGCTTACTAGAAAATGCATGATTGCCTACACATTGCCCAAACCTCTTGTACTGAAGATTTCATATCTGTGGCATGCAGCAAACATCTGCCCCTTTGCCTTATTGAGAGGGTTAAAGGAGAATGCAGAGAAAGTGTCTGGAACAGGGCATATAAAGGGAAAACATGGTCCACATTACAGTTTTTAATGAAATGTCTCCTTGCAGGATGCAGGGCAGTCGTTAACACAGTTAATTGTTCACTGACTAGGATGTTGAAAGGGTGTTGGAATCTCCAAAGGATAGTGGGAGGAAGGCTGGACTTCAGGACCTAAAACTGTTCCAGCATCTGCCAAACTTCTCACAAGATGAGTGTCTTTTAGAACTCTTGTTGAATTATATACATTTCTGGCTTTATCTCATACCTACCAAATAAGAAGTTCCTGGAACTTGTTTTTTGTAATTTTGAGAAATAGTGATTAATTGCTTTATGACTGAATGATTCATTGTAATAAGCTGATTTTTCTTTTATTTATTTATTTATTTATTTTATTGTGAAAACACTGTACAGAGGGGTTACAATTACATGGGCAAGATTTTTCTTGGTATCAGGAAAAACCACGGTGATCTCAAAAACTTTAATTTATTATTTACTTATTATTTGTTTATTTATATTTATTTATTCTTGTGCCAGTACTGGGGCTTGACATTAGGGCCTGGGTGCTGTCCTTTAGCTTTTTTTCACTCAAGGCTAGAGCTCTACCACTTCAACCATAGCTCTACTTCCGGCTTTTTTTGCTGGTTAGTTGGAGATGAGTCTCAGACTTCCCTGCTTAAGCTGGATTTGATCTTAGCTTCCTGAGTAGTTAGGATTACAGGCATGAGCTACTGGCAACTAGCTCTCTGATTTATTTATTTTTTAATGTTTTAATTGACTGCTATTTAGGGGAAGAGTATACTATTAGGCTTTAGGAGAAAGAGACTCACCAATTTTCTCTACCATTGCTTTTACCTTGCCAGCACTTGAAATTTTCTTCCCAGTGTACCTCTAGCAAATCTTGTTCCTTCTTTAAGAGCACTTTGAGAATAACTTCCTTCAGCAACCTTTCAGGACACTTCCAAGTCAGGCTAGGTGCTTCTTCTTCCAAGTTTCCTTTGTGCCTTTGTGATACATCTCATAAGATGAACTGGATCATATTGTGTATCTTTGACTTTCCTTCTGTGCTAGTTTGCTTGTACCAGGGTCAACAGGACTTGCAGTGCCCAGATTGGAATCTCTCTCTCCAGGATAAGAGGGACAGAGCACATGAAGAAAAAGTTTGAGGATGAACATTAACATTGTCCAGAAGGAGATTTGCAGTGAACAGTAGGTATAAAGCAGCGAGTTCATACAAGGACCCCATTCTTTTCCTAACCTGAGCCATTTTGTTTTGCTTTGTTTTGGTGGGTCATGGGGTTTGAACTCCCTGCACTCTTCAGCTCAAGGCTAGCATTCTACCACTTGAGCCACAGCACCACCTCCAGTTTTCTAGTGGTTTATTGGAGATGAGAGTCTCACAGACTTTCTTGCCCAGGCTGGCTTTGAACTGTGATCCTCAGATCTCAGCTTCCTGAGTAAGATTACAAGCGTGAGCCACCAACGCCTGGCTTCTTGGGCCATTTTAATGAGAAAAATCTTTTTTTTTAATCTATGATGTCTCTTGAAATCTTGAAACTTTTTGATTTATGGTTTTTTCATTATGCTTTACTTAGGAAGGCAAAAAGGGGAGACAATTCTAATACTGAAAACAGTATTTCTCATTAAACTGAAATGAGTACGGATTGGCTATGAACATTTTTTGCTGCATGAGTCTACAGCATGAACACATTCTGTGTGGAAAAGGCTTTGGCTACAGGCATATCTTCAAATCATGTCTCTTCCCTCTACTACTGGGTGGTCTTGGGCAACCTACTTATTCCTTCCTCAAGTTTCAGTTTTCCAAGTGTGAAATAGGAAATTAATAGACTTTTTGTTCTTTATTTCTGCCCTTTCAAAGTTCAAAGGGAAAATTAAAAAATAAATACAAGGAGATTTTAAATTATGATTGAGAGATGAGAATATTGGGCTGCTACTTAGATGAAATTTCAAGGAGAAAAATGCCCAGTCCAGAATGTACATACAGAATGGAAATAGTGTCTCAAGGAGGAGAGTTAGTTTGGCAGTAAATCATGGCAGAGGCGGCGGCCGGGGATTGGGGGAAACTCATTAGAAACAGAGTTCAGTCTGCTCTACCTGGATAGTGGTGCACTAAAAGTATGCTTTTTACTTTGGTATTACAAGTAGGCTGGCAAAACTTAGAAGGCGATGTAATATCATGGTATACTAGTCAGCTTGCCATCACTAAAATTAATTGCCTAAGTTATTAAACTGTGAAAAGATTTGTTTTTGTCTCACAGGTTTGGAGGTTTGAATCTTTCATTGGCCCCTTGTGTTGGGCCCAGGGTGAGGCAATTTATCATGGTGGGTGACGGTAGTGAAGCAAAACTGCTCATCTCATCAGACAAGAAGCAAAGGGAATGAGAAAGGGACCAGCATCCCACAATCCCCTTGGAGGACACACATCAGTAGCCTCAAAGACTTCTCATTAGGCTACTCCTCCTGAAAAGTTTCGCTACTTCCCAGTACAGCTACCTTGGGGACTAATCTCTAACAGATCTTTTGAAGCAAGAGTCAGGGGGAGCACATCCAAATCATAGCACATATACCATCACGGAACAGGGGTCAGAAGAGCTCATGCACTGCTTGTGGGAGCATAGGCTTATGCAGTCATTCTGGAGGACAATCTGATTGTACGTGCACAATATAGTTTGCGTATGTCTATGGTACAGCAGTGACACCATGATCTGTGGTAAATTATACCAATCAGCTTAATTTAATCCACCTTCTTTCTGCTTCACTGTGGAACACATAGCTGACTGAACACCAAAAGGTAAAGCATCTATATTTTCGAGATGTGGTTTCGTTCCAATTTTAGTATATGTGCTACCGAAGCGAACACGAGATGTGTTTTCTTCTCAGATCGCTCTGATAACTTGCCCTCCTCTAAGAAAGTTCATGCATGTAACAGGTATCTGACTAATGTCAGTTCTCAAGAGGCAGAGATCTTTCCTATGTTGCTTCTGCTCATTTTGCTAGTCTGCATGATCCATGAAGATTGAAAATGCTGTGATGTATTTTTCAGAAGATATACCGAAGAGCCTAACATCTGTTCCTACCTGGTAAGAAGCTGGACAATGAGCATCTCTTTTGCTAGCTGTGGCTAGCTGTGGCTAGATTTTCAGGTCCCCTCCCTCCATGATAGTGGCCCAGGCTATTGCATCTTGGTGTGTTCACCTAGACCAGAGCAGAAAGAGGCATTTTGGTTTGCCTGGCACTTTCCCAGTTTTAGCACTCTAATTCCTGCATTCCCTAACACTCCAGAGTCCTGGGCAACCAGGATATATGGTAAATGAGAAGATGTATTTACTGTCTTCAATCATCTGAATAGGTTTTATAGAGAAATAGTGGAAGGAAATATACTCTACCTTACAAGGAAGATTTTAGACCATTGAGAACAAAATTAGAGAAAGGAACATTTTGACTCATGAAGAACTTTCCATGCTATTTTTTTGAGGATACTCTTAACCACTGCTATTAATGGTTAAGAGTATTTAATTTGCACTTAATTTATGAAAATATAAAATAACCTTTCCCAGATAATCTTGAGCATTTTTTCAGCTTCAAGATGGTGAAACCATGTGCTAAGTTTTATGTTGTGGTTAGCAACACTCAGAAGTTCAGAGGTGAGGAATTTCAATGGAGGTTTGATCAGTTAAGGACTAATTGTGACTCAATGTCAAAAATACTTTATTGTCATAAGCATACCAGCAGCAGACACAATCTTCACAGTCTGTCCCTGGCTGAAACTCTCACTGACACCTGATAAGGAAGAACCCTAGAAAAGCTTATTTGGCGCCAACTACAATAGCCCTGTACATAGGAATCCTATGTTGAATCTTATAAAGCAGGTGCAGTCTCTTGAGACAGTACAGTTAACTAGGATAGTTACCATTGGACTAAATAATAATAGTCGCTGCTATGGTTGTGTGTGTGTGTGTGTGTGTGTGTAGATGCTATGCTCTAAGCATAGTGCAAATGTTCTCTCTATAGATTCAGATCTATCACGTTGGATGGTAGCCATTCAGGAAGTCATTCATACTTCATTAGCAAACAATCTCATTTGGTTTCAGCTCTGAAACCATACCTGAAGACCTTACCCAACCCCTTCTATTATGCACATTAAATAGGTGAGGATAATGAGGTACAAAGAGAGCAATATTTTTCTTGCTGTATGAACAATGTGAAACTCAAGACTGAAATCGGGAATTCAACTCCATTTACTATAGCCACAAAAGAATTTAAGATACCTAGGAATTAAATTAACAAAAGATGTACACAATATTTAAAGAAAAATTTAAAAATATGAAAAACTACAGCAACTATAAGGTAATGGAATAACCTTCCATGGTCCTGATTGGGCAGGATTATCATCGTGAAAATGGTAGTAGTGCCTCAAGCTATCTACAAATTCAATGCAATACTCAGTAAAATCTTAAAAACATTCTTCAATGATATAGAAGAAGCAATCTGAAAATTCTTGTGGAATAGTCAAAGACCAGAACAGCAAAAACAGTCCTCAGCATGAAGACTGGTACTAGAAAAATATCAATACCCAACTTCAAACTCTGTGATAAAGTCATTGTAATAAACAGTTTGATAATAGTACAAGAATAGGGCAGAAAGCAGGGCAACAGCGGCTTATGCCCGTAATCCTAGCTACAGAGGAGGCTGAGATCTATTTTTATCCACTACTGTTGTAAAGATGGCAAATGGTACAATATGTATATGTACATTCCTCTCTTCACAAACCTAACAAACCAGGTTATATTTACTATATTGTTGCATAATTGGTAATGACCACATCTGTATGTTTTTTAAAAAATAGTGCTAGAGATCAAACCCAGTCCTTGCACATGCTAGGCAAGCATGCCATTCCTGAGTTATACTTCTAGCTCATTTTGTCACATCTTTTTTTGATCATCTCTTTTCATTGTTAAGGTGATGTACAGAGGGGTTACAGTTACATAAGTTAAGGTAATAAGCACATTTGTAAAACTTGTTACCCTCACTTTTCTCTTACTTTCCCTCCCTCACATCACAACCCCAAGTTGTACAAATCATTTTCATTTTGTAATATCTTAATATCATTAATCATTAATTTTCTTTTCTCACTATTTTTGCTTTTATTTTCCCCTTAATTTTATTTATTTATTTTGGGATAAAGATACTTTAAATTTAATTGTGTCCTCTACCATCCTTTAAAAATCTTTGTCTAATGACAAGGATTACCTGGGCTTCTTACCAATAACAAGGACTTCTAGGCCTCTTGAGAAAATATTTGTAGATCCATCTCTTTGTATTACAATTAGATATTTACCGTAAAGTGGATTTCCCAAGGGACAATACAGAGTGTTCAATAGTTGTTTGTTGGATACATGAATGATCAAATAGACTTCTTGGATATCTTACCTTCTAAATCTTTACAATCAATTTGTACATTTGTCAAAGAGGAAAGGTAAAGAAGCAAGGGCAGTATTCTCCTCCCAGAATAATCTCCATCAATTTATTAGAAATCTATTATTATGCAGAAGTCTCATTTACTACAAAGTAATCTGAATGGCATTATCTTCCTGCTATGATTTTTTCCATCTTTTCTAGAAAGTGGACATTAAGCACATTTTGTCAGTGAAAGAGAGGGCTTGGCAGTATCTGTGAATTGAAAAAGTATGTCTCTTTCAAGATGAACTCATCACTTTAAAAATGTTTCCAAGCTGAGTGCCAGTGGCTCACACCTGTAATCCTCACTACTCAGGAGGCCGAGATCTGAGGATCGCAATTCAAAGCCAGCCAGAGCAGGAAAGTCCATGAGACTCTTATCTCCAATGAACCACCAGAAAACTGTAACTGGCACTGTGACTCAAGTGGTAGAGTGCTAGTTTTGAGCTGAAGAGCACAGGGACAGTGCCCAGGCCCAGAGTTCAAGACCCGTGACTGACAAAAAAAAAAGTTTCCAAATTACACTAATAATCAGTAAGAAGTTAATCAGTTTAGAGTTTTTAAAATTCACTTTTGCTGCTTATTTAAAAAACAAAATTTTAATCTTGTGGCATTTCTCCAGTCTTCAATATTGTAGAAATTCCTTATAGTGTTTCTAATGTCTCAGGAAGACACTGAACTTGTCTGAATGAATAGCTCACTGGATTAGCATTCATTCATTCATTCATACATTCATCCATCCTTCCATTTTCGTATCCATCCATTCAGGTGTTGCCTTGGCTGAATATTCACAATATCTCAGATTTTATACAGGATCTTGTGACAATGACAATGAACACAGTTTATATGTGGTAACAAGTTAAACAGTTGGTTATTTTATGATGGAATTAAGCTTAGGCTACTTAAAAAAATAGAGAAGAGACCTCTGCATTTGATTGGGCCAAAAATCCTCCCAAAAGAGATGATCTCTGAGCTATGGCCTTGTAGAGACATGGGCAAAGGCTGGTTCAGAGAAAGAACATTGTCCAATTTCACAGAGGCAAGTGAGTATCGAAGAGACAAATGAAGAACAGAATTGGTGAAAATCTTTACTCTTCCCTAAACCTTTCTTCTCCAATGTAGGATCTCTTAGGCATCATACAAGACAATCCTCTGTCTCTCCTAGACTGGAGCTCCTCTGAAACCAGCAATTATGGGCTCACCAACAACAACATAGTACTGGGATAAGGAACTGTATGGAAACAATATTACCCAAGCCAACCATCTCACAGACTCAAGCAGATTGCTTATGGGCTGGCGAGAAAGAATGAGATATTTTATGAAGTATACTCTGAGGATGCCTGTATTGATCTAAGTCATCATAAGCACATGCCCTGTGTAGTTACACCAGTTAGGTCTGAGTGCTCCTTACCCTAATTATAAAGCTGCCTGGAAATCTAGGATTTATATTTATCCATGGCCATGTACTCATGCCTGTACTCAAGAAGTTTTACCTTTGACTCAGCAGCAGTTTTCATTTAAATAAAGATAAAATTGAAATCAATCCTGTATTTTTAGTCTCTCTGCTTTCTTTGCTATTTACTAATCAGAACTTTTCATTACTGAACCTCAGAAATTAGAGACTCTGAAGCTGTAGAACACAGCTGCATACATCAGTCCATGTGTGTATGACATGACTTCTTCCTTCCCTCCCTTTGTGAAACTATCCCATGTAATGGTTTAATAGGGTTCAGCAAAATAAATGTTTCTCAAGGTGTGGATTCTAAAACTCCTGCTTCAGCTGACCACTGGATTATCATCACACCTAAGAAATTGACCCTTATGCCTTGGAGTAATATTTAAATTCCTCAAATTATGTCAGTAATGTTATATTATTGTTAGCATCTTCAAATCTGGCCCTAAATGAGATCCAACTTTATTTCTTATGGTTCTTGTCATTGAGAACCGTTTTTCTTCTTTGCTTTCTTTCTCTGACTGTTCTCTTTTTCTGGTTCCATTTTCCTGTTGAATTAAAAATAAATACAGAACACAAAGTCTCACATTCTGAATTTCCCTGATGGCTTCTTTGTGGTGTCATTTAACTAAATTTCTACCCCATCCCCCTAGTTGTAGTTATACCCCCTTCTATTTATTTGTTTGAACTAGAATTTAATTCTAAGTCTCAATTAGATCTGAGATTAGATTGTCTCCAAGCATATTCCATCCCCAGTGCTGTAGATTTCCTTGTTGCATCATCAAAGAGAGCCCATAAAACCTGGTTACTCTATTTTTAATGATGCCAATCTAATCAAGGACTCTGAAAATGACCATCTGATATCTCCATTTTACATTTTTCCCTTTAGCCTTTCATCCAGAGGGTTCATCTATGTATATCTTTGCTTGAATCAGTCATTTTATTAGGCTTTGCAAATTGCCACTCCCGTCCCCCCCACCCCAATTCACTCTGTTTTCACATTTATTGGCTAGAATTCTTCAGCAAGGAGCCGTAGACATCTCACAAACTGTAGATATTTGATTGCCTTCAGTCATATTCCCATCAGAACAAAACAGGATGCATACTTCTTTCCTTCAAATGGCAATTTTCAGGGAGCTGTTACCTAGTTAGAACTAACAGAGAATTAACACTGAGAACCTTGAAATGTTGTTGTATTTTTTCCTATTGAGTACCACTCTGAGTACATGGGTTTTGCTTATAGAATGGTTCAATATACTGCATCCATCATGATTTTTGGCTCAGAGTCCTTTTATCACACCCTCAGCAGACTTTGACAGTTTTTCTCCTTCTGGTACAAGAAGTTCTGAGAATTTTCTTGCTCCAGATCTTAGTCGTCATCCATTTCCAGAGGACTCCTGCTTCTTTGTGGGAATGGCATTTACGAGCCACAGCTTGGATGCTATGTAATTGCTTCTAGACCATTTTAGTGTGCAGAGCTAGAAAAAAAGAAAACTTACTGATTAAAAAAAGAATCATGGTTTCAAAGTAATCATTTTCAATTGAAGTATATCAATATATAAATGCAAATTGCAGTTACTCTTGTATCTCTTTCCCGAGAAAATTTTTGTTCCTGACAAAATTAGACTAAACACTTATTTGTTGCTTTTATAATATAGTCCTATTCTCACTCTCAGTCACATTCCAATATAATTTTCTGAGTGGGAGTCAGAGGTGAAGTTTCAGCTGGTATAATGCTCACTAATATTTGTCAGATGCTTATTAAGCAATTAAAATTTAAATGACATATGTTTAAGAGGTTAACTTATTTAATCCTCACTCCAAACGTACGAAACAGCTACTAATATTATTCCCATGACACAACTTGGGTAAACAAGAGATATAATAATTTGCTTAGGTTCAAATGAATATCAGATGGTAAAGCTGGACTTTGAGTGGATGATATTCATAATCATGAGGAAATAGTATCTGGATGAAGGTATCTGTTCAAAGTTATAGAAAAAAAAGAAATTGGGAATATCTCTGTCCAATCCACATCTACTATTTCTTTCTCCTTTAGTGCTGGTTAACACTAGTCCATTTTGTTCTCTGTGCTTTAATTACTGAAGATAGAGTCTTAAGCAATATTTTCAGCTCTTCTTGTACTAATTCACTTGGTCAATTAATAGTTCTGATGCACAATCTGATTCACGTGTAGGTTAAACAGGAAAGGAGGTCTATTTTGGTTGTGATTTTTAGGAAACTGAAATATTCCTGTTTGTATATAGACTTTGTTTTTTTCTCCTTGTTTTTTTTGAGAATAAACACACATTCTAACAGGAAAATATTTTAATAACATACCATACCCCATTTGACTTCATTAAATCTTAGAAATAAGGCTGTTGTTTGAAGATGACTTGGATTCTCCTTGTTTTGATTTTTACATCCAAGTAGCTGGAGAAAGCCCATGAGAAGCACTGACCACAAGAGTACTTAGGAATTGGAGGGTTCTGGTTCCAAGTTGTGCAGTGAGGTAAGTTTCTCAAAACAACTTGAGAGAGTGTAAGAGAACTGTTAATGAGATTGTTCAGGATGGGCAGAATCTTAGCATGAAGGGCGAACAAAGCATTAGCTCAGTATGTGTAGGCACAGACAACAAGAACTAAATAACAGGTAAAAATCAGTATGTAAGTTCAGTCACAAGACAGAATCAGGTGCAAGTTTTGGGTGAGAGGAGCAATTATGCACTATGGTGATAGAGGAGGAAAAAAATCTCATTTGTGATAGTGTGGATTTCCAAAATGGCTGTGCCTTACTATAGCTAGAAGGCATATAGATCACACACTTTTTTCCTGTCTCAGACCCTGCTAGACTAGAATCTTTATTTCAGCAAGATTACCAGGAAAGATTGAGGAACATATTAGTATTGTAGGAGCACAGGAATAGAGGACTTTGTCCATGGTAGCTAAGTGACATAGAGGTATTCCCTCAGGAAAGTTCAAATTTCCCTCTAATTTCACTTTCTTTTAATTCCTTATTTGTAAGAGTCACAGATCACAGGTAAGCTTCCATAGTATTTTAAAAGAATACACTTTATTTTTTTTTCCAGACCTGAGAAATCGAACCCGAGGGCTTCATGCATGCTAGGCCAGTACTCTACTACTAAGCCACATAGCCAGCCCTTCTATAGTATTTAAAAATCGGTATCTTGCTTGTAGGCTGTGTGTTAATATTGCCTCCTCCTCCTCCTCCCTGTCACAGGATTGAGCTCAGCATGGAGAGACTGGAACACTGAGGTACATCTTTGTTGACAGTGCTCCCTTAGTTGTTTTGATTCATGAAAACAAGTCTCCAGTCTATCTGAATCAAAAAGGGCACAAGCCACATGTGGGTGGTGCTTGCCAATGCTTTCTGATTGACCTTCAAAGAAGTAGCTTTCCATGGGGTGAACATTGACCAGTGAGAAGAGGGAGACCAGAAGGAGCTATGCAGATCCATATTTATTTCTTTGTCCTCTATCTGTGGAGTGTTCTGAGCTGCAGTAGTTACACGAAAACCTGTTTGAAAGGTACATCCACTGAAGGAAAGGCATTCCTTCACAGAATGAGCACCTCTTTGTAGGCTATCAGGAAGAGCTCAATTGGTGTGTAACAATGCATACACCACATCAGGACATACTGGCTTTCCACACACACACCTCACTTTTCCTCCTTACACTAGCCTCACCCAGTTTCCCCTCCAGAGTGAACAACTGTCACTTTCATCCTCTACTCAGACTCTTTCTAGTGCCTGGTATCTAAAGTAAATATCAAATACATCATTCAGTTTCATGTGGGAAAATACCATCCATCCTATTTTATAAAATATAGATAAATGATGTACAGAGTTGTCCAAGGCCATATGATTAGGATGTGCCAGAGCTAGAACTTTTATCCTAAGTAAATTACCTCCAAACCCATGGACCTCGTTATTCAGATATTGAACTACGATTTATGGAGCATTAGTTAAAATGTCAGATTTTCCACTCACTCCTTTCAACTATCTTAGGGACTAGGAAGCATCAGCCTTGATTTACAGATAAAGAAACCAAGCCTCAGGAAGTTGTTAGAGTGGCCCATGATCACACTAGGAAGGGGTAGGACTTGGACCCACTCATTGGTCTGCATCATTGTGCAGCAGTTAACAAATCATCCCCAATGCTTGCATGCCTGTGCAAGGGCTCTGTTTCCACATTACTGAGACTTGCTTGTGGCCAAGACTGATTACATAATATACAAACCACTGCCACAGAATGTGCTATGAACAAATATCTCAGAGAAGATGCTCAAAGCATGTTTCAAACAAGCTTCTTAAGTGGATTTCCCTCTCATTTTTTCCTGAAATGCTTCCCACAGAGTTTTTCATGATCATTGCCCAGAACAGGATGACATTATCCCCACTCTATACCCACATACTTAAAAAGAGAAGCAACTAGAATTTTCAAAACACATTGCATGTGTTTGAATGTGATGGTTTCAAATACATATCAATTTGTCTTCCCCTATCCCTCTTCTCATCTCAGTGGATGATAAAGAATTATCTCAACAATCATTGCCTCTCACACTTTCAGCTAAGATCAAGGGTAGGATTTTTCCCAGCAATCACCATTGGTTGGTAAGGTATATCACTGAGTTTTTAATCTGCTGTGTTTCAGATACTTTGCAAAAATGACTCTGACTCCCAAAACAACCCAGCAAGGCAGGGATTATTAATCCATTTTATACTAGAAAAATGGAAGTTTAACAGGATGAAGTAAAATCTCAAGGACATGGAGCTTGTAGATAATGAAGTTGAGACTTGAACCCAAATTGTTTACACTATAAACTCTGCTGCTTTCTGCTCCTGTATGCTGGCCCTCTGGCTTGGCTTTCTTCTACAGGTCTAGTTATCCTGACATTTCCAGGCTGGTCCCATCTCACTGACATTGTTGTTGCTAGTTTTTGATGTAGATTCAGAAAATGACTCACAGTGGCGCTTGAATGGTAGGAACTCAGGTCTGGTTTAATTCTGATGACTTCATTACTCCTTTTTGAGCTGCTCCATGGTTCAATAAATAGGTGTTGAATAAATGAAGGTGCCGTACTAGTTCTTATATATTATACATATGCATATATATTTGATTTGAGTATGCTTTGAACTCAGAACTTTGTGCTTGCTAATATTAGTATACTCACACTCCCAGCCTTGTTGTTGTTGTTGGATATAGTTATGTAGCACATGTTGACCTTGACCTCATGATCCTCCTGCCCTCAGCCTCTGGAGTGCTGGGATTCCAGATGTGTGCCACCACACCCACTTCCCTGTATCCTTGTCATATGAAATAAGCCTGTGATAAATTTCGTGTGCGTATTACTCCAGGGGACCTCATAAATTTGGTCAGTGGCAAAAGCAATCAGCAATTTCCTCTGGGAGTGAGATTTTCTGGCTCTAGGGTATTCATGTTGGGACAGGACCAGGCTCCAGGGTCTGTTTACAGATTTTTTTTTTCTGGTTCCTTATGGAATTGCTGGTCATGGGAGCTGGCAAAACCCTTACTAGATTATTCTTCACCATTTGAGTATTTTCTCTTTTTCTAAAGGCTAATTTAAGGCCCAAGGAAAGGAGTTTGAAAGACTATGAACCCTGGGTGTTACCGAGGACTCTCTTTACTTTGCGTGGAAATTCAATCAAGCCAAGAACTGGGGCTTCTACTTGGGTACTGGCGTTGGGATTTTAGTCATCGGGGAGGCAGGAATACTGTGCCAGCACTTACTGACCGATCTAAAAATGTAGCAGGTCTTTTTTCCCCCCTTTTTCCTTCCACTAGCAATGGAAAAGCATAAGGTCATAAAGTTTTTAGTATTGATAACTGATACTGGAGTTACATGTTAATTATTAACCTTAGAAATCTCAGTTGATCCCAAGCACACCAACAAGGTGAACGGAGCACCAACTACATGTTATTACATCATAATTACTTCAGTGCTAAGTGGATTTATTGAAATCATTAGGACCTGGTCTGAATTCTGTCTCTCACCATGTGAAACTGGGTAATTTTCTAACCCTTAGGATTTGGTTTCTTCATCCCTAAGTATGGATAATAAAATCAAACTTATTTGATTTGGGGATCAAATGATAACTGTAAAGATGGTGGCTGGCATAAGGGAGATGCTTAGTAGTAGACATTATCCTATCACAGGTAAAGCAGCCTCTTCTTGGAAGGATGAGTAAATGGGGCAGCCAGTATCACACAGCCTATTACTGATAGGACACACATGAATTGTAATGACAATTATCATCTGCTTGAGGTAGACCATCTTTGCATAATTACTATATGGGAACCATTGTTCTAAATCCTTTATATGCATTAGGTCATTTACTTTTCCCACAAACCTTTAATGGTAGATACAATTATTATCCCCTTTGTACAAACAAGGAAACTGAGGCA
Source organism: Dipodomys spectabilis (assembly GCF_019054845.1). NCBI lineage: Eukaryota > Metazoa > Chordata > Mammalia > Rodentia > Heteromyidae > Dipodomys > Dipodomys spectabilis. The sequence continues at coordinate 1,741,310 of NW_024870684.1, forward strand.
TGAGAAGATGATTTTCCCAATGTTATTCAGCCAATAATTGGCAAAGTTAGGCTCTAGGGATGTGACAGGGCCCTGAACCAGGAGGCATTCAGCCTCCCAGGAAACTAGGTAACAGGTATTACCTCTTCAAGCTTTTGGGCAAGAACTCCCCTCGTCTCATAAGCGATGAGACATTTGATGTAGATAAGAGGTTGCTGGAGTTAGCTGACTTATAGAGGCACTAGAGAAGCTGATAGCCTGAGTGAAGCAGGAAGATCTTGAAGGCCCCAGAAGACTCTGGAATGTTTCAGTATGTTCTGGAATGGGGCTGTTGTAAGCAGAGCTGAGGAGGTTAGTTTCACTTTGGAAACCTCATCATATATACGTGACATCCTCTATACCTTTAAATGTCAGCAGGCCAATTATGAACCTGCCAACTCACTCAACCTCCTTCCTAGAATATAACTAACCTTTTTTTCCCTCAAGACTTTGCCTGGAAAATATGATTTTTTATTGTGAAAATACTGTACAGAGGGGTGGAAAATATGATTTTTTTTCTTCAAGAAATAGCTCAGATATTCCAGCAGTGACTTCTTAGGTTTGGTGTTTTTGTGTTTTTTTTTTTTTTCTTGTCAAAGTCCCCCAACTTTCAACTTGCCATGTTAGTCTTTGCTCAATACACTGTTACAATGACCTTCTAGTTACTTTCTTTTCTTGTAGACTCTGAGATCCTTGAGGACCTGACTTGTGTTTTGTTCACTTATATGCTATACTCAGTCTGTGCTATTGTGAGAATTTAGCAAGGGTTTGTTGAATGAATGTTTTTGGCTTGTCAACTTGTATTTATTAGGGTCTGTTTGTACCTATGGTCTATGCAGATTTGTCCATCAGAGAATCTAATCTGCACCGATATTCAAATTACTGCACAGTGTTATGTTTTACTATGCACATAGGGTTATTTTTATTATGCATCTAGACCTCCTACTGGAATGAAATAGGGAATAAGTAAGTAAATAAATGGATGCTACTCAAATTTGCCTCGTGTTTAATGGTGGATGAAGTCATTCTGGATGATTATCAATTGGTAATCACTGATTATGGCGTGCTCATCATATAGATACTGAAGGAGGGAGTGATGGCCCAGGGCTGCTCAGTTTACAAGGTGGTTAAGGAGGGCTGAAACCCAGGACAGAACTTAGGGTAAGATAGACCCTGGGCATAATGCCTGCCTGGACCACTGTGGCCCTCTTTGAAATTCAATCTCCACATTTCTAAAATGAGAATATCAATAGAACCTGGGGACAGTTATAGAGATCAAGCAAGTCACGTTAAGTACAAAGACTATGTAAATGCTTGGTGAATACATCAATACACAATTTGACTTGGCAGAAAGCTTCACAACAATTTCCAGGCTGTAAGAAAGCACTAGAATTGCTCTTGATTCCCTGATCTCACTCATTCATTATGCTTTCTACTCATTTACATCTCTCTAGATCTTGCATTTACTGAGATCCTTAGCTCTTGCCACGTGTACTGGATTTCATGATTCTTGGCCTTGCTTTGGACTCTCAATTTCCCTGAGTGCCTTTTCTAAACTGGTCCTTTTGCTGAGTTGGAAAAGCTCTTTTTCCTCTTGCACAACTTCTCTGATTCCAGAGCCATGACACTCCACCTGGCAAGGAGTTCAGCTATGGAGACTGAGCTCAGCCAGGAACACAGAGACCTCACTGCCCTGGCCCAGCAGAGAACACCTTCCTCTGATTATAGGCAATGCACAAGAGAGGATCTGAAGTATTTCAAAGCCAACATTTTTCAGGCATTGGACAATTTCATGGTGAGGTTCATTTCCCCCTCCCATCTGGCCTAGTTCATTGTGATCTGTGGAGTAGCCTTGGGGCCAGAAGGACTGCCAGATTGGGAAATTTTCTGAGAAAAGAGCAATAAAGATGAGGCACTCAGATGTGCTTTCAGCATGAATCACAAGTTACAGGCACCAGAGCCAATACAGAACACATTGCCTTCAGCAATGGAGGTGGACCATGCACCTCTAGGCTGGAGTCATGTGCATTCTCAGCCTGTCACCTCTTTTGAGATTTCTGTACCTGAGATTTTTAGTGCTTGTGTTAGGCATTGCCACTAACTTTTCATTCAACAAATGTTCATTCAACAAAGAACTACTGACCATTCTTGAAACAGATAGATATGATGCTAGAAGGCTGGTTGGGAACAGAGACATGTAAAGTGAGAATTATCATACAGGATGGTAAGAGCTGTGGTTAGGGAAGCAAGATCCAGGTAAAACAATATCCAGGCTTGAGGGGGGTTGGTAAAGATGGGGTGTCACATGTCAGTAAAGCCTTGTCAGGGGAATTTATCTCACAGTTGAGATCTAAGAAATGAGTAGAAGCAGACTAGTAGAATAAGGGAAAGGAAATGGAGTTTCAGAAGGAGGAAGTAATATCTGCAAAGCTCTGGAGGCTAGGGTGAGAAATGGCTTGTTTGGGAAATAAGCACAGCTTCTGAATGGGACTGGGGTATGGGTCAAGATGGTGGAGACAAACGAGAGGGGGTGGAGAATGCACTCTTACTTGTTCCTATTTCCTTTATTCTGCTTCATGTCCAGGCAAGGTTTGCATGAGTAGAATGTGTTCAAGAATGTATGTTTCAAATTACAAATTCATTATACTTCTCAATTTGAAAAATGTTTATGGTTTTAATAGGAGTTTAAAAGCCACTCATTGGAGCTCATATTGCTCAGCTCTGTGGCTCATTCTCTGTTCATGTGGCTGTGTTCCCCAATAGTCTTAGCTCACTTAGTCACAAATAATTAACTCTTGAGTACCAATGTGACTTGGGATGGCATTTCAAGAAATCTCAACTTTGGACCTGTTGCAACAATGAGAAGTACAAAATGTCATGTCAAAACCAGCATTACAATGTCGGTGGGGGGGGGGGGTATGATTGGGTGGGAGGGAGGGGGGAGGCTGGGAAGAGAGGTGAAGGGTAAACAAAGGAGGAGGCTGCAATGCTTGGTAAGAAATGTATGCATTATCCTGCCCATGTAATTGTAACCCCTCTGTACAGTATGTTCTCAAATAAAATAAAATTAAATTAAAAAAAAAAAAAAAGAAATCTCAACTTTAATCTGTGGTCCATTAGACCACACTGACATTTCTAAAGGGCAGAATCAGTGGAGAAGAATAGAAGAGAAAATGACTGGAATGGTCGGAATAGAGGAAGAAAAACTACTTGAAGAGCAAGTTCAATAGTCCATGGTAGAGATAATAGCCATGTGAAGTGGAGCTTTGATGACAAGGATTGATAGGGAGGAACAATCTGGAGAGATTCCTGAAATGGAATGTATAATTACCTCCCTCAGAGTGCTGTTGCCTCATTAATCAGTAAAGGTGATCCCAAGTCCTGACCATTCATGAGTCTCCAGTGTATTTCAAGAGAAATAGATCCACTGAATTAAAATTATTTGTGGCAAGACTCAGGTTCCTAGGTGAATCTTCTGAATAGCCCTGGCTAAGAACTGTCATTCCAGTAACAGTTCCCTGGACTAGAAGAAATTTGATTTTTTTATAACACCAAGAAATCTAGAAAGGGTCAAGTAGACTGCTAGGTGAATTAATGAACTAGTAAGCTCATTCACACTTGGAATTATTACATGATTTATATCTAGATTGATATGCACTATCACCCTAGGTTATAGGGCTGCCATGGGCAAATCAAGAAAAGTAACAACCCTATCTAGAATTTGTAGTAAATTTGATTCCTATCATTCTTTCTATGGCCTTCCCCTAGGTCAATGATGATAGTAACAAAACAGTGCCTTACATAAGCTCATTGTAACTGTGTAGACTATTGTGTTAACATTCATGAGTTCAGTTTTGTCCCATAGGATCATTGGAAGGCATTTGTGTATGTGAAGAGACTGATTAGGAAATGGAAGTGGGTTTCCCAACAACATACAGGACAGGAGACATGGGGGTTACTATCCAAACCCATGATTGTTGGGCTTCATAGTCATAGTTATTTCTCCTCAAAGATTTAATTTTTTTTCTTTTCCTATTTTTTTTTTTATTGTGAAAATACCGTACAGAGAGGTTACAATTACATGGGCAAGGAAAATGAGTACATTTCTTATCAAGCATTGTTGCTTCCTCCTTTGTTTCCCCTTCCCATCCCTTCCCTTCCCATTCCCCCCACGTCCCCACCGCGCACCAAAGTTGTAAAGTTCGTTTTTTTGACATAACGATTTGTGCATCTCATTGTTGCAATGGGTCCACCTGTATCCCTATTTAAACAATTTGTTTTTTCCTTTCCCCTCCACAAATTATACCAATATCAAATACAGTGAAAACGGGTTATACCATGGGGGAGGGACATACAAAGCAACAAAGAATTATCTTATAAATATGTTAGAAACAATAGCAAGAAAGAAGAAACATTTGAGTCCTTATCTTGGGGTTCATTTCACCTAACATCAACTTATCTGAGCTTTTCTGCTTGTCTCAGACATATACTAGTTATTGCAAATAAGGGAAACCATGGGACCTATGTTTCTTTGGGCCTGGCTTCCTTCACTTAATATAATTTTTTCCAAGTCTTTCCATTTCCTAACATATGAAGATTTAATTTTTTAAAGAATAGTTTTAGGTTACAGCATAAATGGAGAGCCCCACCTTCTCCCAGGCAGGAAAAGTCTAGGAGACTCTTATCTTCAGTTAACTACTAAAAAGCCAGAAGTGAAGGTGTGGTTCAAGTGGTAGAGCACTAGCCTTGAGTACAAAAGCTCAGGGATAGCTCCTAGGCCTTGATTTCAAGCCCCAGCACTAGTACAAAAGAAAAAAGAAAAGAAAGAGGAAGCAGAGATATGCTCTTTGTTTCCACACAATCTTCCTCCATTGTCAAAATCTCCTGTCATACTAGAGATTTTGTTAAATTTACAAATCTACATTGATACATTTTAATCACTTAAACCCCATGATGTGCCTTAGTGTTGTACCATTCTATGGGTTTAGATAAATGTACACTGACATAGTGTCATCTGAAATAGTTTTATTGCCTTGAGAATATTTTATGCTCTATCCGTTGTTCTTGACAACCATTGATCTTTTCCCTGTCTATCCTTCTTTGCTAATTCCCCACTGTCTTGAATGCTATAGGTTGCCAATAAGCCTTGATGTTAGATGATGTTAGTCATCCAACATTGTTTGCCATCAGTGTTGATTTGGAAATTTATTATGGGTAGTATTCTTCTTTATATAAACTTTAGAAATAATTTTTTGATATCTACAACATAATGTGCTTGTTTTCTAATTGAGACAATTTTGATCTGTAAATCAAGTTGGAAAGAACTGACATTTTGACAAGATTGATTGTTCCTATCCATGAACGTGGAATGTCTTTCTATTTATTTAGTAATTTTTTACTTAAAAAAAATCAGATTTCTGTATTTTTCTCATATAGAACTGTGAATGTCTTATGGGACTTAGACCTAATTACTAAACTGTTGAAGATACTAATAGGAATGGCATTGAATTTTAAATTTCAGGTTCTACTTGTTCATTGCTGGCATATAGAGAAGTAATTGATTTTTGTATAGTAACCTTGTGTATTACACCTTGTAATTTCTGACTAGTTTCGGGGGGGGGGGTTGTTTTGTCAGTTCTTTCAGAATTTCTATGTAAATAATTATGTTGTCTATGAATGTAAACAATTTTTTCTCATCTTTCCCTTGTTTTTAACTTCTCCTGCCTCTGTAAACTCATTTCTGCACTACGGGGATTTGAACCCAGGCTCTTTTGCTTTCTATGCAAGTGATCTAACACTTGATCTCTCCTTTCCATGTCTTATTGAGTTAGCTGAGACCTCCAGTATTATATTTAAAAGGGATGATGAGAAGGGACAACCTTGTCTTATTCCTGATTTTAATGGCTGTTCATGTATCACCATTAAACATGTGAACTATAGTTTTTTTCCTATGTATTCTTTATCAAATTGAGTAATTTTTCTTCTACTGTTAGTTTATTTAAGTTTTTTTTTTTTTTTGGTCGGTGGTGGGGCTTGAACTCTGGGCTTGGGTGCTATCCCTCAGCTCTTCAGCTCAAAGCAAGTGCTCTACCACTTGAGCCACAGCGCCACTTCTGGTTTTCTAGTGGTTTATTGGAGATAAGAATCTCACAGACTTTCCTGCCCGGGCTGGCTTTGAACCGTGATTCTCAGATCTCAGCCTCCTGAGTAGCTAGGATTATAGCTGTGAGCCTCCCGCACCAGGCTTATTTAGGTTTTTTAAGAGGCTTTCTGTATATCGGTGGATTTCTCTTCCGGCTTATTGATGGGATGGATTAGATTGATGTGATGGATTAGATTGATATTTGGCTGTTGAACCAGCCTTCTGAGATAAGTCTCACTTTCTCGTGGCATTTATTTATTTATTTATTTTAATCCATTGTTGCATTCATTTGGCTAGTATTTTGCTGAGAAATTTTGTACCTATGTTCAGGAAAGGTATTGGTCTGCAGTTTAGTATTTCACACACACACACACACACACACACACACACACACACACACTAAAACAGCCAGGTACTGGTGGTTCGTGCCTGTAATCTTATCTACTCAGGAGGCTGAGATCTAAGAATTGCAGTTGAGATGTTGAGGAAAGAAGATTTTGAAGCCAGCCTGGGCTAATAATGAGATCTTGGGTGACAGTGCTTTGGTGAATGGCAACTTCTTTGTACAACCACTTAAAGATAACAAAAATAATTTTCCAAGAAGAAGAGTGGGAGAAGGAGTAGGCAAGTGAGGGATGGGTGAGAATGTTGAAAGGGGTGACAATGATCAAGATATATTGTATTCGTAAGTGTCTTTGTTAAAAAGCAACTCCTTTGTACTACTTAAGATTATTAAGGTAAAAATTAAATTAAATAATACCATAATGTCAGATCTTACATAAAATTAGAATAATCCATTAGTATAATCAAATTTATAAATTTTAAATAGTCTCAAAATGTCATAATTTTTAGTAAATTTGAAACAAGATCCAAATAAGTTCCACATGCTGTAATTGTGTTTCTTAATGCATATGTTTCTTTTCCATCCTTTTTTTTTCCATTTGTGATTTATTTATTGACATAAAATAGTTTTCTTTTTCTCTTTCCCAGTCTGGACATTGCTGATTGCATCTCTGAGGCACACTATAACATTCCCTCTGTATTCTGTAGTTCTTGAATGGATAGCTATAACTCTATCACTTTCAGGTTTCCTTTTTGTTTTTATTTTGGCAAGAAAACATCACAGGTCGATTGTGTTCTTCCCTAATAAACACATACTCTAGTTACCTGATTGTTTTTGTGATGTAGCAGACATTGATCAACTAGGTCCGTTTTGTAGTTGCAAAATGATCATATTCAAATTCTATCAACCAATTTGTGATTCTTTTTTTGGGGAGGAGTCCAGTCGTGGGGCCTGAGCTCTGGGCCTGGGCGCTGTCCCTCAGCTCTTCAGCTCAAGGCTAGCACTCTACCACTTGAGCCACAGCTCCACTTCTGCCTTTTTTCTTTTTGCTTATGTGGTGCTGAGGAATCGAACCCAGGGCCTCATGCATGAAAGGCAAGCACTCTACCACTGAGCCACCTTCCCAGCCCCAGTGATTCTTCCCTTTAGATTCTCACAAACTCTGCCTAACTAAAAACAAATTGAAATCTGAAAATTTAGTCTAGATCATGTTGAGATGTTAAATGGACTATAAATATTAGAGCAAATATTGAGTCCTCCTCCACTTCAACATTTATAAAAGCTCTTTAATGGTACTCACTTATTTGTTTATAAATCTAGCTGAAGGCAGGACAGAAATGTTATATAGATACAAACATAGACAATGGATCATGACTCCCTGTGACAGTGTTCCTTTTTGCAGTTTGACTTTGTCTTCTTCCCATCCTTGCTTTACTCTTCCCTCTAGGCTGATCGTGAATGTATTCTGACTGATACAGGACACAGAGAAAACCATACGGTGTGATTTTGTGTCACAAGAGGCCATAGATAGAGTTTCTGTGTTCATGATCTTGAAACATTGTTGTCGCATGAAGATGCCCAGATGGGCTCTGGAAGTATGAAAGGCGCTTCCCCCACCCCAAACAAAACAAAACAAAACACTGCAAAACACAGAGGCTCAGAGTCACAGTTTTATGTTCCTCTCAGCTGTTGTTGGACTGCCAGCTGAATCTTGCCCTAAAACTGGGCTCAGGCATGATCATCTAAACCTGGGCTCAACCAGCTCACAGACTCTTGCCACATGAATTGTGATGTTTTAAGGCACTGAGATTCAGGGTAATTTGTTGTATAGCAACAAAGAAAAAGGAAGAAAGCTGTACACATTTCTCACAGGAGAAAACTAAGGTCCAGATAGGGCAAACATCTAAATTAGAGGGTTGTAGAACTTGATGACAATTCAGGTCTTCCTTTTATGTACAAAATTCTTTCTCTGTCTCTATTTTACTAGCTCTCTGAATTCTCTATTATCCTAAAGTAACCTATGAGGCCTCCTGAACCCTCAAGACACACCATGACCTGAGCTACATTTAACAACTCAGCTATTAGCTGGGGTTCTAGAAACTCCCTAAAGGGAATAGAAACTGGAAGACATTAGTAATGTTTCAACTTGGGCTACAATTTTTAATCCCCATTGTCACTCAGGTTTTTGGGAAAAGAAATCTACAAAAATTCTCAAATGGAAATCGCTGTAAAGAAAAGTCTTGCAACATGCATAGGGTTAAAGGCTTAAGAAAATACCCAAGAATAACAAACGCTGTCTGTGTAAATCAAGTAAGCGTTGACTGATTCTATCAATTTGTAAGTCCAAACAACTTCCAGATGGTTCTAATACTAGTAAAAGTATCTTATATTTGATTAGTGACTTTCAGTTGACAAAACAGTTTCACATCTGTGTGCTCATTCCAGCCTCACCGTGGGGCTGGTGGAAGGCAGGACAAGGGTCATTAGCTCCATTTTCTAGATGAGGACATTGAGTCTTATAACAGAGAAGTAACTCACACAAAGCCCTCGACCAAACAATTAGAAAAGCCAAAGTTAACCAAATCTTGTCATTACAATAATTTTTTCTGTCCTATTTCCTTTCTTCTTCTTTTTTTTTTTTTTTTTTTTTAGTCGGTCATGGGGCTTGAACTCTGAGCTCTTCAGCTCAAGGCAAGCACTCTACCACTTGAGCCACAGAATCACTTCTGGTTTTCTAGTGGTTTATTGGAGATAAGAGTCTCACGGACTTTCCTGCCTTGGCTGCTTTGAACCATGACCCTCAGATCTCAGCCTCCTGAGTAGCTAGGATTACAGGCATGAGCCACCGGTGCCCGGCCTATTTTCTTTATTCTTATCTATAGCACTAAAACATTGTCTATCCATTTTCACAACAAAAGGAAAAGAACAACTATTATGGGTCAAGATAGATAAAAGTAGAAAGGGATGGGGTACCATGAAGGCTGTGGAATGACTGATATGGACACATACTCTTACAATAATGGTAACTGATGATATTCGCTGAATGCTAGGTGTTGGATGGATCACAGGATCATAACTTTACGTAACTTACTTGATTCTCACAGAAATCTTTTTTAAACAAACTTTTAAAGTTTGTGTGATTAGTATATTTATCTTATAGAGAGGAAGCATATGAAAAGTAACTTCATAAGGAAACAGCTTATAATAGGAAACCTGGGATAGTGAATCCTGTAACAAGCCCATAGAAGTTGAAGGGGACCCAAAGGAAAGACACACCTATTTTTTCCCAGAAAAATCAAAACAACAGCAACAAAAAGAACAAGAAAGTTGCCCTGAAGTTAATCTGTATGGGCTGTATCTTGTTTTCTGTTTCAGGAGAAACGGGCAATGCCATGGGAAGGTTGCCTACTAGAGAAAGCATGGCTACGGGACCACAAATGGCCCAAAAGAAAGATTTTATATGAAAGTGTTACTATACAGGCAAATTCATAAACGCATAATTACAAGAGCAAATACCACTGAAGTGCTTGTAAACACTGGGTGGTTTAGATGTTTCTCAATCCCTTTACCTCACTCATGGAGGAGAGGAGTAAGGACAATCTCTGTTTTGACTATGTTCATTAGCCTGGTTTTGTATCCTTCGACTAACTCTCATCTGTAATGTTTACTTGGTCCGCACCCAATGGGCCACTTCTCAGTATCAGTGCTAATTACCATGATTACTGAGAATTTTAATTGATATAATCACCACCAACATACATTTTGATTAATAGTCATTAACAGTAATTTCTGTTTCATTATCATAGCTGAGATTTAATTATTTAATGGGTATAGCAATTAATAATAACTTACATTTATATGGGACTTGATAGTTTGCAAAGTGGTTTCAATTATAAATTCTTATTTGATCCTCCCCGAAACTCAGTGTTGGAACAAGTTGTGGGTTATCACCCATTTCATAGGTGAGCCGACTCAATGAGAGAGGTGCTGGGGTTCACTCAATATCCTGACTCCCAATTTGGGTCCTTTTCTATCTCCTTACCTCCAGTTGCTCAGGGCTTCATACCAACTGCCACACTTTTTCCCTCTGTGGTGTGCTTCATTCATTATACTAGTTGTAAGGAGATGGCATGGGGTTGAAGCCTTGGTTCCAGTCTTGTAGAGAATATGAGTGATTTTGAGCAAATCACTTAACCAATTGGAGGCAGAACTTTCCCTTCTGTAGAGAGAAGATTGTGTTATCCACTTCTGCATAGATCAAGGAAATTGAAAGATAATTAAATTTAAAGAAGTAGTACTTTTAAATCTAGTATTGCATAGCATTACTCATTGTTACAGTTCTTTTGGATTTTGCTTACCAGTGCCCGTGAGGGGTATTTCTTATGTGACTTAACACCCCTAAATTTAATGCTCACAAATAAAGTGGGATGATCTCAGTGATCCCAAGCTAAAAACCAGACCATCTTTGAACTACAAGCCATCTTTGAGCCTGACCCCAGTGTTTGCAAATAACTGCCTCTTTTATGTGGATGTTTGTGTTTGACAGTCTAGAATATAGATCTCTTTTAGACCTTGGTGAACAGGGAAGGAAAGCTAAGCCTATGGAGTTCCTCATGACTGCATAGGCTTTGGTAGGTAATTGGGCCTTGAAGAAAGGAAAATACTGCCATACTTGTGGTTGTGATTCAGGCAATTTGATTATCTTATTTAAACACACACACACACACACACACACACACACACACACACACACACACACACACACACACACACACACACACACACACACACACACACACACACACACACACACACACACACACACACACACACACACACACACACACACACCCCAAGTAGAAAAATGTATTGTTCTTCCTGTTTTATGTTATGGTAAAGTAGGCTAAAAGTTACTGCTTTCCTCCAAACTACAAAAAGCTATGAAGTGGCACTGCTGATCTGAACATAGATTTTCTCTTCTTAACATCCCAGCTGATAAAAATTTCTGTGAGCCCTCTGTGTGGGGAGCTGGGCTTCTCCTGCTAGAAGAGTCCCTGGAGGACATGGAGGAAGTGCTGGTAAATAACCTCTTATCTTCCTACTCTAGCCTGTCCTGTGTAACTTGGTCCCAACCACTTCTCTAAGAGACTTTTCCCCCTCCTGAGTTTTTCCAGATGCCTATGAAGTAGGCTGAGTGTCAATGTTGGTTTAACACAGCTTGGTCTTGTTCAGTTCTCAACAGATTCCTCTTTTGAACTTGTATCGTAGATGTTTCTGGCAGCAGAGTTTAACCCTTTGGTTTTCTTTATCTTTTCTGAAATAGATGCTGTGAGTAGCCTCAACAGACAACCCGGGATTCATCTGAGGCCTGAGATCCAGAGCCTTTTGTGCTGATAAATGCACCATTGGGGACCATGAAAGTGCCTGTTTACCAAGCACTTTTTAATGCTAAGAAAAGTTCTGGTGGCTTAAGATAACATACCTCTGATTCTCTTATCATTCAACAATGTGGCATTAGTATTACAAGCTCACATCTGACATATGGAGGTCCAGAGAAGTGAAGAAACTTCTTAGCATCACATAGCAGGAGACATCATGGTCACAGTAAAAACCATTCACTTCCTTTCCAACACCCTTTCTTCTCCATTTAAACTGAGGTCATCTAGTTTTCTTGACAGGTGCTTTCTCAATTGAGTCATGTATGCCCTATGCTCTTTCATTCTTGGCTCTTTTCCCCAAATATATCTCATAGTGTCTTCCTGTCCCCTGGCAATTATATATATTGAAATATATTATACATTGATATTAATATATGTAACATGTTAATATACATTATATATAAATTATATATTAAAATGTCTTCTGGCTTCTGTTCTCATTCCCAAGTGAATAAATCCCAAAAGGGCCCCTTGTGCAAAATAAAGGCTGCTTGCAAGACCCTCCAGCACCTCAGCATACCTTAACAAAATGTACTGTGTCTTCACACAAACCTTCCCTTAACCTTTGCCATGCTCTGGATATCAGCCTCAAACTTTTGTTACTCTCCTTAGTAGATTCTCCTTATTGTTTACTGCCCTGATACTCTTTCCCCAAATCTATCCCTATTCCAATATCTGATTATGAGTCCTACTCAGGCTTTCATGCTGGACAAGCTTTAGATCCCTCTGTGGCCTCCCTCTTCTGGCATCCCTGGCAAGATTGTGCTTTTAAAGCACCTCTTTGATTCAGGACCTACTTTTGTGGTCCAAATCTTTGTCTTTCCCTGCATTATCACTTGTGTTAACAAACTGACCAACTCACCCTTCTGGGATTTGTACTAAATTCTAATCCGTGAGCACCCCAAGGAGAGAGGGTACAATTTTGCTTATGGTGCCATGGAAAACTTATAAAGCAGACACTCTTGGAGCCAATATTTGAAGATCAATCTCAGTTAGCCAGTTGTTAAAGAAGGGGAAGGGTCTTAAACGTAGAAACAAGAACAACTGCAGAGACAGTGGCAGTGTGAAAAGAGCATGTACTATTTGGGGAACTAACAGAATTTCACAATGTCCATCTTGCTGAGAAGATAAAGTCTATCGGCCAGGTAGACTTGATTTGGGTCATAGTTTTAACATTTGTGCGATCAGCTTTTATGATTCTGAGCAGTTCCTTTACCTTTCTGAGTCCCGGAATAATAAAGATTGAAACAATCTCCTAGGAGGTTTCTGAGAATTTGTGGGAAAGTATTAGAGTTAGCTATGGAGTAGACCGGCCCTAAAAGATGGCTGTGCTAGTATTGTTAGGGTGATAGAAGAGAATGCATGTTTGTAACATAGTAAATGAGAATTACAATATGACAATTCTAGAAGGATCTGCAGAAGTCAAATGGTGGAGAGCACCAGGAAGCAACTTAGGACTTTTTTATCTAGAAAATAAGGAGCCACAAGAAGTAAATAATCATGACAGCCATGGTCAGATGTATTTAAAGATTACTCTGGCACCAGTGTGAGGTAAAGAACTTGTTGGAAGGCTGTTTAAGCAGTCCTGTGAGAAAGGCAAGAAGGCCTGGATTAAGGCTAGGACACATTGCTAAAAAAGTGGACATAGGCTGGACAGAGTCCAAGGTGATCAAATCCATCACATGGGCTCTGCTTGATTGCTAAGTGTGCATTTCGAAGAAACATGCAGCACTTCTTAGTCTGGGCAAATTTGTAGCTGACAGACCATAAACAAAATGTTGGCTGACAAAGGCTTCCCATAAGCATCGTGCAGTTATTTCCTAAGAATGGAGGTTTTTCCACGGAACCTTAATTCCTGTAAAGAGTGCCATGTGAGACACAGCACAATGGAACTCACTGGCCAAATGAAAGAAAAAAAATCTCATTTTCCCACTTATTGTTAATCCTTACTTCACCACTTGAGAAACTCCAGCAGGAACCAATTGTAATCCAATACTAATGAAGCGAGTAAAATGGAAAAATAAGCAGAACACAGGTGATGTGAGTCCAGAATGAATCAAGAGGAAAGATGTTTACGTTTGTTTTAAGAAACCAAGCAGTGACCACCTTTGAATTCAGAATAAATTAACTCTATTCTTGCTTGCTCAGTTAAATTATAACAGTGTGGAATTCTTAAAAAATAATACAGACTCTATATTTGGGTCAATTTGCCTATTGAATTTTCACATATATACTTTCACTTCAAAGCACACAATGCACTTTAAATGTAGACAGTTTTGAAATCATGGTGTACTAGCATTTTGAGAAAACCGCAGTGGCTTTGCATGTAGCTTTTTCTCTAAGCACTTTAGTCTCACTTTTTCATTAAAAAATAGACAAGGCCAAGAATAATTCCCATTTTTCCTGCAATAAAATGTAGGCCCAGAGATATTAGAGGCTTTGTCCAAGTCTACACAGCAGGAGGATTGCAGAGGACTGCAGGATCTTCCTAAAATCTCTGGACTTTCTTGTTAAATTGTTCAATTGCATCGACACACAAAAGCTAAGGAAAAAGGTACCAGTCAAAGGCAGGAGAAGTAAAGCGCAGGAATTAAGTATCCGGCTGTGGATTCTGCCCAGTACTTGAATCAGTTTCTAATACTCTAGTTGTATGCTCTTGAGCAAGCTAACAGGTCTTTCTGGCTCTGGGTTTCCTCATCTCTGAATTAGAGATAGTCTGATTGTGACAATGATGTGAGATAATGTATCACCTTTCTCCATTCAGAGTCCGGCGCACTTTGAACTTCCCATCAATAATGACTACAGCTTGAATTTAATAGATCCCCTCCAGAGGGGGTCTTCACTTCACAAAGGGTTTTGGAGATGGACCCTCAAAATACAGGGATGTGGTGAGTCTCTCAGTGATCATGTCTATGTTCCAGCTCATAGCTGATGGATTGGTAGATGAACCACTGACCCATACTGGGCCAGTCAGAGATCTTTCCTTGGACTTAAAACTTGAGATGGAGAGTGGGTCCTTCTGCAATAATGGAGTCTGTGGGATAGATCCAGGACTCTGGAACTCTGGGTAACAAGCTCTCACCACATGGGGGGAGTAAGAAGAAAACCGGAGAATTAGACAGGAAGGATCAAGTGTTTTAGTGGATCCTCATGTTCCTGAAGATCAGATGAATTCATGATTTTCTTATTCTGGAAGGCAAAGCACTTTCTTAGTGATATTGGTCCATGTTGAATAATGGAATTCAGCTTTTTGCAGCTTTTACACAAGAATACTCCCTGATGTCTTTAGTGATAGTGAGTCTTCATTACCCATGTGTACATTATTCTCTGGGGACTTAAAAGACTTTAGAAATAGGAACGCAAGGTGATCCCAGAAGCAACTGACTGATGTTTCCTGCCAAGTGCATTCTATTTCAAATACCTTAGTTTTCTCATCTGTAGATTAGGGTTCTAAGGATAGTCCATGAAAGATTATTTACTCAACTGGAATCAGTTTGGCTCTAGATGTTGAAGATCAGTATGTTCTCATTGAAAAAGAAACCACAGAATTTCTTTATACTTTGCATGTCCAAATTAAGGTGCAATCTAAATGATTCAAGCCTATAGAAACTGGGCTGTAAAAGTGAGTTGTAAAAGAATGTTCATAATAGATTTTTACCACTCCTAGTTCCAGACATGTACAAGGGATGCATTTAGACCACCAACTGTGCCTGTGGGTTTTTATTACTGAGCATTTCTCATATTGTCTCACTCCAGACAGGGCAGGTTCCTAAGATACAGAAGCAATGCTAAGGGTTCCTTGTTCTTAGACAAGGCTGTGGGAAATTAGTGGATCACAAGTTGTTGACAGAAACCAGATATAAACAGCACATGTACTGTACCTTTTGTGCCTTTGTCTGTGCCTCTTTTTATTTTTCTGCCTGGAATGCTGTCCCCTATGTCTCTACAAGCCAGACTCTTATACATATGCATAAAAGTCAGTGTACTAGTGATCAATAAAAAGCATAGGTTACGATTTTACCTTTGAATCTTAATTGCCTGCCATCTACTTAGTGACTGTGAAAGCTACCTCACATCTATCTCTCAAAAAACAACAATACAAAAAAACCAGTGGCTGGTATTGATACTCATCTAAGAGGAAAATTTAATGCAATAATATATGCAAAGAATTCCAGACATTATATATTTTAAATAAATGATAGCAACCTTGACTCATTCCTGATCCTCAGCTCAGGCTCTTTCTTCTGACTGATAGCCTGGATATTCCTCTTTCATATTTTCCCAATTGCTTGTTCAGCTCCTGCTGGCAGTTGTATCTCCATATTCATAATCATACACTTCAAGACTAGGATATGTTTCAGAACCAGCCACCTCTCTTCATGGCTGTGTCCAGTCTTCTCTCCCCAGCCTGTTTCTTATGACGTATTTCCTAGTTGCCAAAGTGATACCATTGGATTATTCTCTATGGTTTCCTGAAACTTCAAGACTTCTTAAAACTTGAACCAACTTATGACAAGATGCCAACAAACACCCTCTTCCTGGAGAGCAAAAATACCTTTACTTCTGGAACATGTATTATTTATATGCCACTGAGCCATTTATCAAAAGAGTGGCACCAAAGTGAATTCTCCATCAAGGAGAACAAATGACCAATTGAAAGAGATTTCACACCTGAATGCACTCATTCTGCTCACGCCTGGCCATCGTGGCTGCTACCTTTCTGTACATTATCAAGGGAACTGGGGTTTGGCACTTACACCAGATCCTGGCCTCTCCCAGAGAACCTCCAGAGAAGGCCTCTGTGGTTACCGTAGAAACGTCTTCCTTCCTGGATGCAGACCCATGCAGGTTTATGCTGCCATGACCCAAGAGAGGCCTTGTTTAAACAGGAAAGAGTAGACAGTTTAATAGGTAGCTTTGCAGCTCAGGTTCCTATACAGTTTACAGTAGTTAGAGTAATAAAATTCATGATGAATGTTTCTTTATTTGACAGCTAACGCCTTGTGTTTGTTTTCTCCTTTTTGGTCTTTTGTTTTGTTTCTCCTGAACTCTCCAACTGATGGTAAAAATGGCTTAAATTTCCTCTCACTTTTAATTACTAGGAAATTGGGAAAAATTGTTTTATGTACCTGCTTTTCATATATTCCCGATATTTCTTTGATGCATGTAATTATTATGTTGGTGAACTTGAGAGTGAAATAATTCAAATTATCAACCATAGCTATTTGGAAGAAATCAGACCATCCAAATGAATAACTACAGAAAAATCTGAATTCATTAATAAGTTACAAATTGAGAATAGAATTTCCCATAGAACTGGATTCCCATAGAAGTATAACATGTAGCTTGCACGTACATTAGTGCAAAGAGATAGTAAGAGAAACCAATTAAGTTTTCTTTCAAAGAGAATTTTTGCCCTTGGTTGCCTTTGAAAACTTTCAATATGTCAGGAACTTTAGACGTCATGGCTGAGGCCAAGGTAAGAGCTGGAATAACCAATTCGTCACCTGATGTATACAGGTGCACTTCCTATGCTGTCTTATTTAATTAGCAATAACCATGTGGAGTAGATTCTATTCTCTCCATTTCATTGATAGAGTCAGTACATAAACCCTCAGAATTAAGTAAGGTAAGTTGTTACAGTCAGAGTCAACTCTATGATTTTTATTTTTTTGTCAGTTGTAGGGCCTGAACTCTGGGCACTGTCCCTCCACTCTTCAGCTGTATAATAGCACTCTACCACTTGAGCCTCAGCCCCACTTCCGGCTTTTTCTGCTTATGTGGTGCTGAGAAATCGACCTGAGGGCCTCATGCATGCAAGGCAAGCACTCTACCACTGAGCCACCTTCCCAGCCCCAACTCTCTGATTTCTAAGCTCAGTTCTTTGATGGTATTGCACATATTGTAACCCACAGAAAATTCTTACAAGAAAAAAACGGAGATTTGTCATTTCAAAGTAGCTGGTATTTCTCTAAATCTCAGAGGTAGGTAGGTCATGTGCTGAGGAGTGGGTTCTGAACACTAGAGGGTTTCTGCAGTTCTGAGATGGAGCTGGAATGCTGCTGTATCCACTGGGCGCTCAGAGTGGATTCAGAACGCTCTCACAGTCATAGGCAGAAAAACAGCAGCCATCTGAAAGGCAATTATTAGCCTGCAAAGGTCCCAGGAAAGAGCAGGCATTTGTGAGGGAGTTATGGACTGTGAAAAATGCCTGGAGTCAGGGATCCAGGTAATTTTTAAATCTAATGGAGAGTTTTATCAGCCCATGGAATCCCTAACTGGTATATACTCTGTGTGTGTGTGTGTGTGTGTGTGTGTGCGCGCGCGCATGCACATGCACGTGTGTGTTCTAGGGCTTGAACTCAGGGCCTGGGCACTGTCCCTGAATTCTTTTGGTACATTTTTTATTGTAAAAATACTATACAAGGGTTACAGTTACGTGAGCAAGTTACATGAGCACATTTCTATCAAGCATTGTTGCCTGAATTTTTTAACAGTACCACAACTCCACTTCTGGCATTTTTGGTGTCTAATTGGAGATAAGTTTCACAGACTTTGCTGGCTTTGAACCAAGCCCCTCAGATCTCAGTCTTCTGAGTAGCTAGGATTACAGATTGAGCCACTGGTTCCTGGCCAGTCTACAGGACATTTACTGTCTTATAATCTGCTTATTAGAATCACAGCAAGAAAATGATAGACAAGAGAGTGAGCTAGTGAATGAGAGAGAGAGAGAAAGAAAGAAAGAAAAATGGATGGAAGGAGTAGAGGCTTTTTTATATTTGGCAGGGGGGAGGGGATAGTTGGAAAGGATTTATTGCTCTATTCCACAAGTCTAGAACTTATAGTAAATGCTAATCAGTATTTGTGAAATGAGTGAATAAATGAATAGTGAATGAATGAATGGACACTCTTGAAAGGGAAAGACCAGAACATTTAGCTCTCCATTTTTTATTAGCATCAATTAGCGGCACAGAGGGGTGCCAGTCTGACATGTCCAGATATTCTTGCCTTGATCAGACTCACCATTTTGGTCATTCTCCTTTGTCCTCATCCCTTCTCTCAAATCATTCCCAACTAGCTTTATTGCTGTCTTTACACATGTACATATTGACCACATTTGCCCTCTTAACATTTGCTACTTCTTCTCCCCCTCCCACTGCTGTCCACATCCTGGATAGGACATTTGTACCTTCCTTCATTGCTAATTGCTCCAGGGATTTTTACCACCATGGAATTTTCCACATACATACACAGTCCTGTAATCAGAGCCACCCCGTGGCTCATGCTCACTTTCTCTATCCCCATTGCTCCTGATTACCAAACAGCTTCCAGTGAGTTTCTTTTTGCCATCTTTATCTGCAAGTGCACTATGCTTTTACGCCTTTGACACATAGTTTTTATTTTCTTACAACAAGAAGTTTTTCTTTCCTACAACATCTTCCTGTTGAATAACTGTTGAATATCTGTAAAGAAGAGAATCAGCGAGTTCCAGGTACCTTCTCTCATCCCAATCTGTGCCTGGTCTGAAAATAGATTAATTTGCCACCTTCTGGTTGACCTTAGAGAGTCTCATTGCTACTTATGGCTTATATGAAAGGGTTATTCTACATGAAGATCAATGCCTAGGTCCTCCAGAATTCTAGAATAGAACCGTAATTGTCGGAAAGAGGCTAGGTGGATTAAAAGCTTTCTCCACATCCACACTGTTGCTACTGAGGCCACCTCTCAAAATTTGTTTTTCATAACACTGATCCCACAAACTATCAGCAAGTCCTCTACAAAAAATTGCAATTATAGTCAGTAGGATATGACTCTACAGCAAAGATTTTCTAAAGCCAACCAGTAAGATGGTAGTGATTGTGAGACTTGAGCCCATTTTCCTGAGACCTATGCCAGTATTATCTTCATAACCACGGGCCCTTTTGATTTTTGGCCAAGGTCACAGATTGGAGAGAGAGAAGTTGCCTGGAGCTCACTGATTCACTTGTTCATTTATAAATATCCTTGAACACTTCCTTCATGCAAGAAAATAAAAACTGCATATGGCCTCTCTTGTTCAGGAGTTCACACTCTAGTGTGCATTAAACCATAAATATCAAATAGTGAAAACAATCTGGTTTGTATCATCTGATTGAAAGGTAGAACAAGATAAGAAAATTGGCTTTTTAATCATCTCATATGTTAAAGGACCATTGTGCTAACCCAGGGCTTACATAATATAAGGCTATTACAGAGTTAATACTCTGAACAACTGATAGGTAGACTAGGTTTGGGAGGTAGTTCTGTAAGGATGTGCTAGAAGGCTCCTCTACTATCAAGATTCTGTAGAAACTAGGTTTGGGGACAGAACTATTGTTCTAGGCTTGCTGGACTGGGTATTGGACTCTGAGTCATTTTTCTCTGTAGTGGTCTAAATCAACAGGATGGGAAATCCAGTTTGGCCTTCTGAACCTGTAAAGAAAGCCACAGAAAATGATAAGGAAGTAGAAAAGGACGAATAATCATTAAACATTCACCACATCTGTTACCTCATTTAATGTTCACACAGACCAAAGCGGTAGTTGTCACTCTACATACCATTGTACTGAAAAGATGATTTCGGCACAGGATTTAAAAAAAAAACAACAACCACATGTGCAAATAGGGGTGACAGATCTAGAGTCTTTTGAGTTCCAACGCTTGAACTCTTTCTTAAATATAACTGTCTTGGAGGGAGACTTTCTGCTTGTTTTGGGTATGACTTAGTGGAACCAATTTTTTTTTTTTTTTTGTCGGTTGTGGGGTTTGAACTCTGGGCCTGAGCACTCGGCTTTTCAGCTCAAGGCTAGGGCTCTACCACTTGAGCTACAGCGCCACTTCCAGGAACCAATTCTTATCTGACCTTCTGAGTTACCTTTGAGCCTGATACCATGAGGCTCTCTAATGTCAATCATAAGGTGGTGGCAAATGAATCTATTTTCAGACCAGGCACAGATTGGGATGAGAGAAGGTACCTGGAACTCGCTGATTCTCTTCTTTACAGATATTCAACAGTTATTCAACAGGAAGATGTTGTAGGAAAGTAAAAACTTCTTGTTGTAAGAAAATAAAAACTATGTGTCAAAGGCGTAAAAGCATAGTGCACTTGCAGATAAAGATGGCAAAAAGAAACTCACTGGAAGCTGTTTGGTAATCAGGAGCAATGGGATAGAGAAAGTGAGCGTGAGCCACGGGGTCAATCTGAAAAACGCAAACAATAATTGCGTTTAAGTAGTCATACAAAGTGGTTTCAATTCACCATGTCAGTTTATGAGTCCAATGAAACTTGACCAATCTCATACTTTTCATCTATCCCCCCATTTCTTCCAACCCCACCCATCTCTTCAAATTGCCTAGTTCCATTTTTTTTCTCATTTTTACTTTACGAATTTTGTTATGAGGATAAAATGACACATTTTCTTCCTTTCTTGTACTTTTATTTCCCAGAACATTCTTTAAACCAAAGTGCACTAATAAAAAGTTGAATATGTCATTTGAGTTTTATGTAACAGTATCATTTCTGAGGAAGTTAATGTTTAATGCAATTTACAGTTCCTGTGGTAGCCTGTGGGTTTGAGGAGACTATTCATATATTGCTTATTTTATTAAAACACATAATTCACATGGATGGTAATCAAATATAACAATCACTATGCCCTGTTTTTGAGTGTGTTAAGCACAAGTAACAAACCTTGTCTTTTTATTTGTGCAATAAATAAAGTTTATGAGAAAAAATAACTCAAAGGTATTAATACTGTACCTTACCATTTTTTAGCCGTCTCTACCAGTAATGCTCATGAATGGGAGAGATTCCTCTAGTTTTCAGAGTGCAGAGAAATCCTGTGTTCAGAGGAAAGGATCCTTTATCTCTGGAGTAAAACACAGAAATCCAATTGATTTATTACTTTCTCATGTAGCGTGTTGTGAGGCACTCCTGGTGGCAAAATGTCACTTGACCTTGGGGTACAGGATATTGTTGGGGTTTGGAGCTCTGCACACAGTGGGCCTTAAGACACTGACTGAAAGAGTAAACAAGTGGATGCCTACCTATTGTCAGGACAACTGTATAAATCACTCTTAGTGTTAAGAAAGCATTAGAATCTCGTGGACGGTGGGAAATCTCATTTCAAGCTTCTGTTTGATCTTTGTGCAGTTACTCAAAGTGTCACAAAGAGTCCTTGACTAGCTCTCCCCATATCTGTCTCAGCAGCAGAATGACTTTGCACCCTCTTTATAGATTTATAAATAATCATCTCCACAACCACAGTTGACTCTCTCATTGACACATACATCTCCCATAGTCCTTACCAGAACCTCTCACCAAGAAACACACAGGATCATTTTCATGTTCCTAGGGCATAACGGAGGGCCCCACCCACAGTAACATTCAAAATAATACCTAACCTTTTATGAATGCTTAAAGGTGCCAAACATTCTTCTAAATATGGAATATGGATCAACTTATTCTTCACAACACTCTATGCGGAAGAGACTAACAGCAGTTTCAGGTTACATGGAAGTCAGAATTCTGACTTAGTCAGGCTGGGTTCTCTGGAGGCAAATGCAGAAGTGGAGTTTGGGGTATAACTTGTTAACTAGAGAATAACGTCTGCAAGGAAACAGGAGGAGGCAGAGGGAGCACTGGGGAAGACACTGTCCTTTACAGTTGATTTAACCTGAGCTGAGAAGTTCTGATTTTTATAGCTCCATTTTTCCTGGTCTCCACATATGGGTCACCCTAAGGCAGGCTATGGCCATTCCAGCTAATACACACCCTGGTATTGCTGAAACTAGAGCTGTGTTCTTCATACTTTCACAACTGGTCAGTCTGTCCTTCTTTATAGGGAAGTGTGGACAGCTTGTATGTGTCAGCCATACAAAACAGACTGCCACTCCAGGAAAATATAATAGCCATCTGCCAAATTAGAAAAATGTTTATTAATTATACTAATTATAACAACAAACAGCCATTAATTGCCATTAAAAAAAACCACTGGCAGTAATACAATATCTCCTAGCCTCATTTTTCCAAGAATGAAATGCACATCTATTGAAGTTAAATGAATTGTCCAAGATTGTCCATTAACCAGGGAGAGGAATGTGATGTTTTTCCATGCCTTTCTACCCCTGATTCTACAGGCCTCACCTCCAGGATAGGTCTTCTACCACCACAATGGATTGGTAGCAACTACATTAGAGCAGAGACCATGCCTTCATCTACTTGTGACTCCCTCAGTATCTCCTAGTGTTTGGCACACAGAATTACTGAATACCTCATGTATTTGTTGAATGATCCAATCAACTACTTTGGCTAGATCCTAGTGAAATATTTTAATCATCTAGTAATTCAAAAGGGAAGGCACTTTAATAAGGCATATTAAAACCTCAGGTTTTTGCCTAACGTCTTGCCAGTGCTAGAAGTCAGTAAACAATAGGAAGATGAGACACACAGGCATGAGAAGTGTGCAGAAACACTAGCTAGTATACCATGTCTATCAATCTGTGCAGAGGAGAAGCCACATGCTCATATTGAAAGAGTTGTCCTAAAACTGAGGAAGTTTTTATGGCAAGACTAGTAAGTCTGTCTCTGACAAGTCACTTCACTACCATTGTTTCTGAAATGAGCATGCTGTAGAAGATACCCTTTGAGTTTCATTCCTTGCCACAGGCTATAATTCTATAAAACTTACACAGAAGTGAGAGCTGACATTGTGAAGACATAGAGGGTAAAATGAAGCTAGTAGGTGGAAGATGACCGTGAAGGGCTGTGAAATCTAAGAGCTCATGAATATGAAAGATAAAGATTAAATCCCAGATCTTTAAAAGAGATGAAGAGAGTAGGGTGCTAGATTGTAGCCTGGGACATAGTTGCTTCTCAGGAAATACCTATTGAATGAATCAGATTGAATTAAAACTTTAGAGTTGGCTGATACACACACACACACACACACACACACACACACACACACACACACACACACACACCTAGTTATAGTTTAAGATTAAAATAATATCAATATTGATGGGCACTAGTGGCTCATGCCTATCATTCTAGCTACTCAGGAGGCTGATATATAAGGATCATTGTTCAAAGCCAGCCTGGGCAGGAAAGTCTGTGAGACTCTTATCTCTAAGTACCTAGCAGAAAGCCGGAAGTGGAGTGGTGTAACTTGAGTATTAAGCATCCAGCCTTTGAGCAAAAAAAGTCTAAGTGAGAGTGAGAGGCTTTGAGTTCAAGTCTCAGGATTGGCACCAAACGATATCAATGTGAAGGAGTTCTACACATTATAAGTACTATAAATTGGCTTTCCTAGAGGACAGAGTTTGAGATGAAGACTTAGGTCCATAGTATGAGCAGATTCTTAAGAATCAGAAAAATGTAGACTATCATTGCTGAATATAGATACCGGGTCCCACATAGATGGCAGCAATGCCAGCTACAGATTCTTACTGAAGAGTAAAGGATTTTCCTGTGGAAAAGGTGGTTCTAGGAAGAGGGAAAAGTGTTCAAAAAATGTCACTGTGATAAAATACAGGCATGCTTTGGAAAGTAAATCTATTTCTATTTTCAGGTTGGCACTGGGGACTAAGTGAAACCAGAAAGGCAGGCGAGTGCAGATCGCAAAGGCTTTGCAAGCCATACCTGAGGCTTTATGAGCCATATCAATTTTTAATATATCCAACCAGTGCAAATGCCCCCAAAACCTTGTGTAGAAAAAAACCCAACACAACACTAGAGTCAATAAAAGGCTAATGGAATTTTTTTTTAAATGTTCAATCTAAATGAAAGCGTTCAAGTGGAACGGAAACTCAAGCATGAGCTTTAAACTTAAGCCCAGGACAGTCTTGTTTTGTATTTGAGACGCAGGAACAGCTTCTCTGAAACGAATTATGCCTTGGCTTTTTCATTTTCTTCTATTTTTCCTTATGTTCCCTTGCCTTGCCCTTCCCCGTTCAAACTCTGACCCAGGACCTTCTGATATATTAGACGATCAGTATAGAAATCTACCTCTGGACTTGGTATCTACAAAGAGAAGAAAAGAGAGAGAGAGAAAGAAAGAAAGAAAAGAAAAGAGATTTTTGTTATTGTTGTTGGTGGTCAAGGGGCTTGAACTCTGGGCCTGGGCGCTGTTCCTCAGCTCTTCAGCCACAATACCATTTCCAGCTTTTTTTTGCTTATATGGTGCTGGGGAATGAAACCGAGGGCCTCATGCATGCGAGGCAAGCACTCTACCACTGAGCCACCTTCCCAGCCCAGAGAGAGAAGAATTTAAGCAAGACATAAAGCATTCTGAAAGTGATGAGAAAGTTTATTGGGAAGGGAAAATGACAGAGAATGTGCCAATATTTATGATGCCATGGGGAGGTGGTATTTCATTCTGTTAGTCATCTTTTGGGTACACACAAAGGCAGTTATTTTACCTGATAAGTGTTTTGGAGCCTGGCACTGGTGGCTCACGCATTTAATCCTAGCTACTCAGGAGGCTGAGATCTGAGGATCACAGTTCAAAGCCAGCCCAGGCAGAGCAGTCTGTGAGATTCTTATCTCCCATTAAGCATCAGAAAACCAGAAGCGGTGCTGTGGTTCAAGTGATAGAGCACTATTCTTGAGCTGAAGAGCTGAGGGATAGTGCTCAGGCCCAGAGTTCTAGTCCATGACCTACCAAAAAAAAAAAAGTTTCAGGACTTGTGTCTCATGCCTGTGGGTCCATGGATCTTGGGGTGTGAGTAGCCCTGCAAATACTCTCCAACAGGTGGGAAATACTCTCTACCTGTTGCCCTGGCAACCAAAGACACCCATTCAGAATTCTCTGCAATGAAGTATATCTGTAGTGCGGAATACAGAAGCAATTGTAGTTGTAGCTCATTAAGCTACCCAAATGCTATTATGTAGGGCACACTCTTTCAACCTGGAAATGGTCTTAATCATGTGTTTGACTAATAAATACAGAGATCTAGCCACAGCACTTTATTTAAAACACCTCAATCCCAATGCTGAAATTCCTTTGAGTGTCTTGCTGGCTCTTGCTCCTGTGCTATCTGCACTTTAACCAAATAGGCACCCTGTATTTTGCCAATCATTGCCAGAAGCTTAGCACGTATCAGTATTTAAGATACATAGGAATATCTGAGGGCCTTGTGAAAAATGCAGATTTGGGATCTGCATTTTTAACCAGCTGCTAGAGCCTCCTGGTTAAGCTTGGCTGCTGCTGCTGCGGCTTTGGCTAGTCTTTGGACCACACTTGGAGTAGTAAGGTCTTAGCTCATCCTATAGTAATTATCAGTTTAATTGTTTGTTTTGACTATGAAGGCCAAAGAATTATTTTATTCCTACTGTATAAATCTGGCATGGAATACTTCAGTAAACTTCCTGTGGATGAATAAATAAGCATTATCTCATTAGTTCATTAAAAGAACCTAAATTACTAGGCTTTGCATTCTCTTTTTTCTTTTTCTAAGGTGGAGAGAAGTTTAATAACCAGTTGGAAAGTAATAGAATCAGCATCTCAATGCAGCTCTGTTAACTCCAAGTCTTTGGTGTGGCTCAGTCTGCCATTTGCATTCCACACCGAGAGGATAGTGCAGGTTTAGCTTAAGAATGCCAAGGCTCAAACACAATGAATAAAATACCACTGCTTTAACACTGTGTTTAAGGGATTGTAACTTTACAATCTTCACCTTAGAGAGAACACAGACAATATGGAGTTTCAGGAAATCCTTGGTCTTGAGAGATTTGGACCACACTGCAAACATTGACATGCCATCCTATTCTCACAGCTGAAAAAATACGGTATATATAATTGTGGAGCCCACCACTGATTCATGAATTAATTCTTGGGATTTATGGAGTTCTCTGCTCTCTTTTCAAAACACGTTACAATAGTTAATTATTTAAGTTGTCTTATGTCACTCACGGGGAGGGAGGGTGGGGACAGTATTCTGCCCTGAGTCTGTGGGGAGGTGGTGAAGATTGCAGAATAGGGAGCTACCAGAGTCAGGGGGAGGAGAGAACAGGTTGCACCTGAGAAAACCAGAGGATGTTTTTTTTTCTTGATTATTGAAGAAATCTGGCCTGGGAAACAGGGGGTTTTTGGAGGCTTTTATGAGTTAGGAAATAAAAGCACATTTAACAATAAGACTAATAGCTATTAGTTTTGAAAACTTATTTTGTAACAATACTGTGCTATGCCACTTAACTTTTTTCATATAATTCTGTAAGAGAAAGGTGAGTTGGGTGATGATGATTTTTTTAAGACACCAAAACTACACAACATAAAATGCAGCTATCATTTACTGAGAACTCACACTGTACCAGCCCGGTGTATGCACTGCCGTTTTTGGGTAAAGCATATGTTGTTTTCCCCTTAATCAGAGGAAGGAATGGAATAATCTAAGTCACTTATTTGGTATATGATAAAGTGAGGATTTGAGTCAAGAATGACGGGCCTGTGGAACCAGGCAATCTTCATTTAATTTCTTTGACCGATCATTTAAACCTGTTTTGTCATTTGAAAACTGGGGATAGTATTTCTATTGCAGGGCATTATGAGGGTTGACTATGATAATATTCTCAGCACTTAATTAGGAAATAACAGAAAGTTTTAAGACAAGGGAACCTTGAGTTCAATTTCATCATAATACTTAATAGCTATAACATATTCCATTGCTTATTGCAAGTCTCCATGGGGATTAAATGATAGGATCTGTATAAAGTGTGTACTCTGGTGGGAATATTTCATCACTTCAACATTGCTTCACCTGATTATTGGTCATTTAGAATGTTGCTAGGGAAAGTCTAAGACTAAATAATTTTATTTAATCTGAATGAACTGAAGCTTAAACAGCTTTCATCACTAGTTGTAATCATGGTAACAGCATAGCTGGAGACTATGACATAGCTAGTAGTAGTAGATTTCAAACAAGAACCAAGGCCTACTTGAAAAGCTGAGAGACTTTCCTTCCCACCACAAGGAGAGAAGAAGTCCTGCTGGTGCAGGGGAGTATGAAGGAAAGCAACTGGCCCTTGGAATATATACTCTATCCTCCAACCAAACTTGACTGGAGAGTGTGAAACTCTTCCTTCCCCACTAACCCTTTTGCACGTACAGAATTCCCCTTGCTGGCAAAAGTAATTTCTGCAGAATTCCTATTGTTACTTTGTTGGCCTAAAGAAAGGCCAACAAAGACCCCAAATAAGGGAGACTTCCCAAGCAAGAAAGCTGGAAAAAGTCGAAGTCTATATAAAACCCAGGCCCAGGGTCTTCAGATTTCCTTTTTCCCATGTGTGGGATTTTTATTCAAGTTAGCAACAATATGTGTGTTGCTAACTTGAATGTAAGGATCTGACAATTCAACTATACCTGTGGCTTTTTATGCTTCTAAATAATTAGTAGCATTTTTGCAAATATTATTGCTGTCATTGTTATACATTAGGCTTTTTCACCCTATAAGAAAGATTGGACAGAGAAGATCTTGGAAGGTATCATATGTGAAGAGAATTTGTGCATGTGAGGTACTACATAGCTGTATACTTTCTGGAAAAATGATCTTTGCATTCAAAGATATTGAACATTTAGCAAAATCACATATGAATTAATAAAATATTGACAGATCAGTAGTAGGAAGAAAATGAACCAAAACACCGAGGCAGGAAAGAAAAGAAGTACCACTGAAGTTGTACCCCAAATCTGTTGGTTTTCAGATAGAGCCCTGGTTTTACCTAAGGCTAGCCTTGGACCACAATGCTCCTATTAATACCTCCTGAATAGCTGGGATTAATGTTGTGTGCCAACATGTCTGGTTTGATTTTTGAGATAAGGCCTTACAAACATTTCCCCTAGGCTGGCCTAAAACCACAGTCTTCCTTATTTCTATCTCTTGAGCAGCTGGAATTACAGGCATGAGCCAATGTACCTATCCCAAAAGAAATACTTCAAACAGTGTAGTCAGAGATGACCTATCTGAAATGTGGTCTATAAACTAGTATTTTTCTGCTAAAGAGAAATCCATGCAAATAGACTGTGAGGAGAAAAACAAAAGGCTCTGTTCATAGGAGCTTAGAACATTCTCATAATAAAAAAGGGCTACTAAAAATAGAGCAGAAGTCAAGAATAATTATGATGATTATGAAATGTTTAAGAGGGGATGTTGAGTAGGCAAATACAAAGCTCAAGAAAGAGACTTTGTTAGACAAATAAATTTGAGAGTCTGCCATCATAAATGATGGTAAGGGATTGGTTGACACCACTTAGAAACTTCTAAGATCAAAAAGAGACAGAAAAGAATAACACACTGAATACATGGCCCGGTCCAGTTACAGATGAAGTGAAGGAACAAGGAAATACAGGGGGAAAATGACAGGAAAAACTCCGGCTGGCTGTTTTGTGGAAACCGTAGAGAAATGAGTGCTTTGCAGAAAGCATAGTGGCCAGACAGACCTACTTGCGGCGAGAATAAATACAGCAGACCAACCTCTGGATTTGGTGGGAAGAGAACCACTGGCAAATTTACTAAGGGAAGTTTTGTTCCTGGTAGTAGGGACAAGGGATGGGTAGAGTTGCTCAAAGAGTGAAAGGGGAAGTGCAAAGAACAGCACTCTCTGTTTTACTTTTTCCCTAGTGAATTTTTGCTACTAAGTAAAAACATGTGATGACTGAAACCTGTAATCCCAGGTACTTGGAAGGCAGGGATTGGGAGATCATGGTTAGAAGCTCACCAGGATATAAAATGTTTATGAGGCTTGGTCTCAAGAAATGGCTGGCAGCTAGGAAGGTGGCTCAGTGGTAGAGTGCTTGCCTTGCATGCTTGAGGCCCTGGGTTTGAGCTGAGGGACAGTGCCCAGGCCCAGAGTTTAGTCCCATGACAGAAAGAAAGAAAGAAAGAAAGAAAGAAAGAAAGAAAGAAAGAAAGAAAGAAAGAAAGAAAGAAAGAAAGAAAGAAAGAAAGAAAGAAAGAAAGAAAGAAGGAAAGAAGGAAAGAAGGAAGAAAGAAGGAAAGAAGGAAAGAAAGAAAGGAAGGAAGGAAGGAAGGAAGGAAGGAAGGAAGGAAGGAAGGAAGGAAGGAAGGAAGAAAGGAAGGAAGGAAGGAAGAAAGGAAGGAAGGAAGAAAGAAAGAAAAAAAGAAAGAAAGAAAGAAAGAGAAAGAAAGAAAGAAAAGGCTGGCCATGATTGTACACATTTGTTATCCTAGTGTCTCGGGAAACACAGTGTCTGGGTGCAGTAGCATGTGTCTGTCACCCCAGTAACACAGAGAAACACAAGGACAAGGAGAAGAACATAGCTATAAAGTGAGACCACACCTGGAAATAGCCAATACAAAAAAGGACTGGAGACATGACTCAAGTGGTAAAGCATCTGCCTTGTAAGTTTGAGGCCCTGTGTTCAATTCCCAGTATGGGGTGGAGAAGGAGAGGGAGATAAAAAGAAGAAAAGAAAATGACAATAGCTGGAGGAGAATATGAAATAAAATGATTTTTAAGATGGACAGCCCTTCAAAAGATATTCCAGGAAATATTTCAACCAAGAAGAGACTGATGCAGAAGAGAAAGAGTCAAGGATAAGTGCTCATGAGGAGTAAGAGAGAAGAATGCTGGTCGTTGGAAGGAGGGAGGACTGTGACAATATGAAGGGAGGAGCAAAAGAAAAGAAGCCATCCAAAGTCAGCAAGATGCTTAGGCTTGGTGGTGAGGAAGGGGTGAGCTGCCCTGAGGTGGCTTCATTTTCTCACCGGAGACAAACAAGGACACCAACTGAATGTGGGCACTATAGAAGAGGGGTGTATGTGAGATCGGCAAAAAGAAGAAGTGAGCATCTTGGCAATGTGGGATTTGTCTACTTGCGCTGTCTTCAAATCATGATTCTCAGGTTCCTGAGTAGCTAAGATTACAGGTATAAGCCACCATGGCCTGGGCTCACTGATAGGATGCAAGAAACATTTTGGAGAGTGATAAGTAAATGCAAGGAAAGTATTTATAGTAGTAAGATAGTAGTGAAAAATGAAATAGCCTTAGAATAACGGTTGTTAGGTGAAAAGAAGAGGACATAACTAAGAGACAGAGGGGCAAATTAGTAAGCCCCATGATGATGAGAGTGAGCAGTTGATGGAGAGGGAGAAATCAAGCAATCCTGAAGTTCCAGGTCCATGATATGTCTCCAACCCCTTGCTTCTTCATGTCCAGAAGTGAAAGTATATGTGAATATTCTTTGCAAAGTGTTATTTTTATTATCCATGGAAATATTCATGAGTGAACTATATACTAATAAGCTAATTATCACATGGTGATAAAATTCTTGAAGAGACTAAATCTTAAAAATTATGCCATATCTGTAATGCATATAATATTGTTACAAACCAGTGGTATCTAGTTTTGTTCTCTGTGTAGGTCCTTAACCTACACATTCTTCACTGCTTGCCTTTGCTTGTAGGAGAATGATCCTTGATGTCTCTATTTCCTTGACTCCTGTGTCATCCAGCTATCTTCTGGCTGAGTCTCTCCAGTGAGCTGTACTGATGGAAGACTGTAGGGTAGGAAGAAAGAAAAGCCAGAACGTGTCTTCTCTTTGTGTCTTGGGTGGCATCTCAGGCTGAGCTCTATTTCTTTCATGCCTCTACTAACTATAATTCTAATTTTAGCCAGTTGGTCTTGGTTCCTAAGTATCTCTCATTTCTTTTTTTTTAATTAAGTTTTTTTTTATTGTGAAAATACTGTACAGAGGGGTTACCGTTACATGAGCAAGGTAATGAGTTCATTTCTTATCCAGCATTGTGCCTCCTCCTTTGTTTTTCCCTTACCATCCCTTCCCTCCCACCTCCTCAGCTACACCTCCCCACCCCCACCTCCACCCCCCCACCTCCACCTAAATTGCAAAGTTCATTTTTCGACATAGCGTCTTGTACATCTCATCGTTACAATGAGTCAGTCTGTATCCCTAATTAAACCATTTGTTTTTTCCCTTACCCTCCCCAAATTATAGCAAAATCAAATATAGTGAAAACAGGGGTTATACCGGGGGTCTCTCTACTTCTTGATGTTGCTTCCTTCTCGAATGCCTTCTGTGTGGCCTCTCTGTAACCAATTCTGTATATTAACTTCTGTTTTAGATACTTAAAGCAGTTTTTATTTAACAAATTATACCATGACACACACATACACAGGCCCAATTTAATCAATGATCAAATAGCTTTCTTTTAGAAAATGTTTTGTTTCCATATAACTTCAAAACATATAATTTAAAAAACATACAGTCAATACAAACACATTTAAAATTATAAACCAACAGAATGGTAACTGTGATTTAAACAATAGCCACATTAATTGTGTTTTCAACCTCATTTTTTTCAGCTGACTAAACTTGAAAGCTGAAATGAATGTTGTCAGTTTTCTTTAAATAGTGTTTTAGCTAGTTCAATTTGAAGAGCAAACATTCTTCAGTAGAGACAGGAACAAGAATCATCACAAAATAAAACAAACAGATTACATATTTTGGACAAACTTGCAATTATGTCATAGTATTACATGCTATCTTGGCAAATTTATGGGTCGTTTAAGTTTTTTTGTTTCATTTGGTAATGATTTTATATAAAACAATGAAATCATTGGTAATGATTCTTCTGGGTTGCTTTCAAATTTATGGGAACCCGTCTTTGTGTTTTTAATATAATCTTGGAAAAACAATAGCCGGATTTTTCAAGTTAACATTATTAATCAATATATAGATGTCCATAGTAGTTAATGAAACATTTATAAGAGTACTAATATCTCTGATAAGAAATATATAGGAAATTCTCTGATGGCCTTTCTTCGAACATTTTTGTAGTTATCAATCTATTTATTCAGGCAAATATCACAAAACAAAACCAGTCATTTAAAAGGGCATAGTTCAGTGGCACTTGGAGCACTCACAATGCTGTGCAACCCCTCCTACCTCTAGTTAGTTACAGAGCATTTATGTAAAGCACGTAAGATATTGAGCACTTTCTCCTCAACCCCATCTTTCTTGCCCCAGACTGGTAGCCACCAATCTTTCTTCTTCTTCTATGATTCACCCCATTATAATCTATTCTAGATTTCACAGAAATAGAATCATACCATATGTGACATCTGTCCAGCTTCTTTCCTATAACATAACATTTGTGAGGTACATTCATGTTGTATAACAGCCTAATACTTCATGCCTTTTTAGGGCTAAATAACAATCTTTTGGCACGCACACACTACAACATGTTTAACTCTCATGTGTTAACTGACATTTGGCATATTTCCACCATTAGGCTATTGCAGATATTGCTTCCAAACATAGCTGTGCATATACTGGTCTACACACTTTTCTTCATTCTTTTGGATATAGACGTTAGGAAAAAATTATGGAAGTCATGGCAACTTTCTACTTAGTTTTTTGAGGAGCTGACAAAGTACTCCTAGTAGCAGACTAATTCATATTCTTAACAGCAATATCCAGAAACTCTAGTTTCTCCACATCCTTAGTCTTTTCTTCTTTATTAAAGCAAAATCAGTACAGGTTTTCTAGTGGTTGTGAAGTGGTACCTCTCTATGGTTTTGGTAACTGGTGTTGATCAATTTCTTACATACATGACAGTTATTCCTATAACTACTTCTGATGAAGTCTATCTGACTTATTTTATCCCTTTTAAATTGAGCTGAGATATTCTAGACATTAGATCTTTATCAGATAGATGATTGGTAAATATTTTCTACCATTCTATAGGCTGCCTTAAAATTCAATCTGGGTTTTTTTTCTTGTTTCAGATTCGTTGAAAATAGAAAATCAATTCATTTTTTTTCAATGTTTGAAAAATTTTGAGTGTTTAATATGTTTCTACATATATATGTATGTAATATGTAATATGTATGCAAACACACCTATGAGCATGTACGTGTATATATCACTCATTTACTAACGAAGTATTTTTATGTTATAGGTTCACTTGGTCACTTTAGCAATATTGCGAAGCTGAGAAGGCAGTAGTCATTGCACTCATTTTAACACTGACAAGAACCTGAGCTTCAGGGCTGAAGGACCCGGCTCATGAGCAGAGTGATAGCCTAGTGTGTGAGGTCATGGGTTCCATCTCTAAGAAAAATCAACCAATCAATAACTGAAACTAAAACCAGAATTTTCAAAAGAAAAGCTGTCTTTCCAGATCTCATGGATGGTAAATGATAGATGTAAGACAGACATTCTGGCTGTCTAACTTTAACATGTGTCTATCTCATTCTACCAATGTGCTTCATACCTTATCATTGCTGAATGATTGAAGCTAGAAAGAAAGAAAAGTAGCCAATATTTGTTGAGTGTCTAATAATGTACTTTTGCATGCATATTTACCTAGTTCTCTCCCTGTCCTATGGTAAGATACCCAGGTTCTGACTTCAAGATACAAATTGAGGTTCAGAGGGTCCACAATTTAACTCTGTATTGCATATGGATAAGCAGCATCAGTGCCTTTGTTTTACCCCTAATCCTTAGCTTCTTGTGATAATCCAGTGCTTAGAGGAGAGCCCAATGGTTATAGTATTATTCCAAAGACAGATAATAATGGATAAAGCCTAGAAGGTGATATCAATTTTTTTTCTAGGTGCTCAACCTCCTGTATTTATTCTGACCATCTGTTTCTTACTCTTATACCTCATTTCCTTAAACAATAAACCATATATTTTTTTAAAGGCAGTCATTCCTTTAACCAATGTCCTTTCCCTGACAATATTAAACACTCCCTCACGGAGTCATGGAGCGGCTTCTCACAGCTTCAGCCTCCAGCCGCAGATGGCTGGGTCTTGCTCACTCAGCCATCAGAGATTCTCATCTGGCATTAAGCAAATCCTGTGGCTCCCACCCCTGCCCTTGGCACACAGACAGGAAATTAAGGACTGAGGGAAATTCACCTCTGACCTTTAATTCACTTTTTAATAAAAGTGTTCAGAGTCACTTGCATACTTCAGGCCAGACTCAGAGAGACAGCTTAATGGTTCTTTTTTTTTTTTTTTTTTTTGGGTCCGGTCGTGGGGCCTGAACTCTGGGCCTGGGCGCTGTCCCTCAGCTCTTCAGCTCAAGGCTAGCACTCTACCACTTGAGCCACAGCGCCACTTCCAGCTTTTTTCTTATGTGGTGATGAGGAATCGAACCCAAGGCCTTGAGCATGCAAGGCAAGTGCTCTACCACTGAGCCACCTTCCCAGCCCAGCTTAATGGTTCTTTGATGGAAATCCATCTGTCCTCATGCACTGGTATTTTCTCAGTGTTTCAACACTCAAAATTGATCACAAGCCTAGGGCATGTCCATGTTAAAAACCATTCTGTGCCCAGCACATAGTAGGTGCTCAGCACATAGTAAGTGCTCATAAGCACTTTGCTCAATAATCATTGAGGTATTCTTCAAAAGTTATTTGATAGGGCCCGATAACACTTTTCCAAGTTAATAGATAATTTTCCATCAAATGATTTCTACCAAATTTTTCTATTAATTTATTCTATCAACTGCTGGTACATGTGATGAGATATTTTTTATTAGACCTGCCTCTTTAGGTTGTTTGTAAAAAGCAGCATATTGAAAGTGACTCAAGAAAATGAAGGAGGGAATTTATTAACTCAATTCATAACCATGGCTAAGCTTAATGTCATCGCTATTAAAATATTTATGAACCATGTCGGGTGTTGGTGGCTCATACCTGTAATCCTAGCAACTCAGGAGGCTGAGATCTGAGGATTGAGGTTTGAAGTCAGCCCTGCCAGGAATGTCCATGAGACTCTTCTCTAAATTAATCAGCAAAAAGCCAGAAGTTGAGTTGTGGCTCAAGTAGTCGAGTGCTAGCCTTGAGAAAAAGAAGCTCAGGGATAGTGCCCAGGCCCTGAATGCAAGCCTCATGACCAAAAAAATTAAAATTTAGAAACCCGCCTCTTTCCCTGTTCTGGCTGCTTTTCTCACAGGCTTCATTTTCAAAAAAGGAACATGTTCTTGTAGTAGAAGGATGGCTATGAGCACCTGAAGGAATGTATCTTACCAACTGGAAAATCTCAGGAAGAAGGCAAATTGTTCTTCCAATAGTCCAGTTCAAATCCCAGGACTGCTGGATCAATCACAGTAGTCAGAGGTCTGCTGAATTTCCTTCATTTGGATCTGGATCCAGCCTAATGGAATGAAGTGAGGAGATCAGCTCTTCGGAATGACAAACTGAGACTGAAGGAAAGGTTTCCCTAGGGAACATTTCACTGATACAGCCAGATCAGGGAAAGAGGACGAACAGACAAAACAACAATGGAACACTGCATACCTGAGATAGACACAGTGACTGAGAAGTTTAACGAACAGAATCTCAAGTTTGATTTTGGTGGTGTTGGGTGAAAGGTAAGATCTCTCTGTTTCACAGCGGAAGCAGAAGTTGGCACAGGAAGATATACTGGAAAATACTCTTTCTAAATCTTTTTTTAAAAAACATTATTGTGAAGGTGGTATACAGAGGGGTTGCAGTTATATAAGTCAGACAATGAGTACATTTCTTTTTGAACACTGTCACCTGCTCCCCTCATTTTCTCCTGGATTTTTCCCTTCCAACTCCCTCCCTACCAAGTCTTTTGAGGTCTTTAAATACCTATACGTAAAGTTGTAATTACCTATGGTCATAGGTTTTCTCAGCCCAGTGCATCATTTACTCTCAGGAGCCCTCACAATTCAGACTGGTCACCATGAACTGGCTATTGTATCTCACATTGGAAATAGAAGGATGAATACAAAATATGTCCCCTGTCTATAGAATGTACAGTACACAGAGGAACTTTCACAACAAGTCCAACAAACTCATTGGATTTGAGTGACTCTGAGGAGTTTGGGAGCTGCTATAAAAGAGCAGGTATCTTTGTACATCTACTTCATATGGGAATCTGGCTAATTGGAGAAGTTGAAAGCAGTATTTCCTTGGATCTGTGTTTTTTGATGCCCACCTTCATTCTCACGATTATGCTATGGCTCCCTTTTCCTCACAGAGTAGGATAATTGACTTACTATTCCTCAACAGAGC
The DNA here is from genome assembly GCF_019054845.1 of Dipodomys spectabilis. NCBI lineage: Eukaryota > Metazoa > Chordata > Mammalia > Rodentia > Heteromyidae > Dipodomys > Dipodomys spectabilis. The sequence continues at coordinate 1,778,301 of NW_024870684.1, forward strand.
GTCCAAGTGTGAGCTAGTGGTATAGCCAGGTCTCCAAGTAAAGACTTTTTGTACAGTTTTAGGAGAGTCAGCTCATCTCTCTAAAGCATTCAGTTTCTTTATCTGTAAAACAAGAATAACTTTTATGATTTATAAGGCTTTGTTGAGTGCTGGAAAGAGCACATGGCTCAATAAATAAGGCAATAATTTGTTCAAGACAATTTTCCCATTATCTAAGAGCTTATAGTTTAGAAGAGATCCTTTTCAGGATTGTTCAAGATCAGAGGCTATATTAAGAGCCTAGAGGGACTCCTCTCTAATGACTTGAACAAGAGCATACTGCTGAAAATTCTAGAATGCAGACTTTACAGTCTTTCTCCCTCCTCCCCCGTCCCCTCGGTAAACTTGGGACTTTTTTATTTTAATGGATCTTGGATTGGCCCTTTCACCCTAACTTCCAAAACCAAGAACCATTTGGAGAATAGAAGAAAATACCAATTTTTCCTTCAAATAACAGATATGATTAGTGTCTATCATGGCCCATATATACAGTTGTGGTTCCGTGTGGGCTCTGGAATCTTAGTTCCTAGGTAGAATTCTGCTTCTGACATTCCCTAGTTCTGTAAACTTAAGTCTGGGAGACTCAGATTCCTCAGCCAAATGATGGGGTAGTAACAGTACTTGTATCTTGGACTGTTGGTAGGATTCATTGAGATGCTACATGTAAAGTTGTCTCACCTCATGCCTGGCAATTAGCCGGGATTCCATAGTTTATTTTATTATTGTGGACAAATGTAAGTTGTAAGAAAGTATATTCCTATTTCTTATTTGGGTGTTTTACAACAGCCTTGGAATTTCCTTAGGAATCAGGAAAAACAGTAAAAGATGACAATTGAGTCTTCCTTCCAGTGAGGCACCTCAGGCCTCACAGGTGCTGTAGCTGTGACTGCAGTGATCAGCCCCAAGTGAAGGAGAAAGTCTGGATCACTCTTCTAGGAAATGAACAGCTACAAGTGTTTGTTGAATGAATATACAAATAACATCCAAGACTTTCTGATCAGAGACTGAGGAAAGTGAGCTGAGCTTATCCTTGTAACCAAACCCCAGGCTTCACAATAACTTGCTCTCTAGAGAGTGTGACTCTAGTGATCAAAAGACTTGAGCTGTAATCCTAGACCAGCCACTCTGAGGTCTCTGGGCAAATGATAGCTTGAGCTTACTCCACTCATGAGGCTTAATTTTCAGAAAGTAAGATAAAAAGGGATAGTCCCATTGTGAGGAATCATAATCAACTATCAAGTTCATCAAACTAGACCTTCATAGAATATTTTGATTTTTCCACTTTGTTCCATTTTTGATTCATATTCTTATTCTTTCTCTCAGTGGTTAGCATGTTATTTGGTCTTCTGATTCTAGTAAGGCTTTTCTATTTGTATTCTAGAGGAATATATTTTTCCTTAAACATCTCATTCCTTGATATTCTGTCAGTAAATTTATCTGTAGCTCTTATGACCTTTCTACATGAAATAATTGAGCATACAAGAGGGAAAACATTTGTCAAAGTATAAGGCCATCATTTATACAAAGCCTGGAAGATGCTGTGAACTTTGTTCTCCTGATCTTGCTGCTGAAATGCCTACAGAGTGGCCTTTGAGTGACTCATCTGCTAGAACCATGGCTTCCTGCCTCCTCTCCTTAACTAGCTCCCAGCCTTAGTTCAGACCTGATGAATAGCTAATGCAATTTAACTAGTGGCTGATCTCTTTCTTGAATATATTTTGTATTTTTTGGGGGTGGGGAAAGGCAACCTCTGGTAAGTTTCCACTTGATTGATGGGTTAGGTACCTCGCTGGGCCTATCTAGACATTCCCAGGAAAGTGAATGGCTTGTTCTTCCATTCTATGTGCTAGGAACTAATGAGATGAGCCTGGTCTCTGCTTTCATGAGGCTCAGAGCTCAGCCAAGAGGGATAAAGACTTTATGTGAGGTGTTATCTAATAGGGAGAACAAGATACCATAAGAACAAGCAACCATGGAACTTGACCCTCTGATTGGATGCCAACGAATTTCATCTTGAGAAATTGTCATTCATCTGAGACATAAAGATGCATTATAGTCAAAGAGCATAAAGGCTGAACATGTAGGAGGCAAGCCTATACCTAGAAAGGCCTTCATTGGTCTCTTTGCTTCTTCCAGAAACTTATATCAGAAAGCCTTAGGTCATCCCCAGAAAGACTCAACTTCAATGTATCTGACAGACAAAGTTGGGCTGGCATTGAACAACTAGATAGTGGCATACCACTGCTGTAGTCTCTGGAATGTTTGTTAGCTTACTTATCTTATCAGACCCATAATTTCAATATCTAGGAAACACTATTGATAACCTTTCAAGGTCATTGCCAAGGACAGATGAGATAATGGACATGAAAGCTCTTTGGAAACCCGCCAACCACAGGAATTAAAGGGAAGAAGCTGGTCACAGGATATGGGATCTGGAATAGAGATGAAACAAGAAATGGAAAAATGCAGATGCCACTCAGAGCCAACCCTTTCAAAGTCTTAGTATGACTTAGAACTTCAGGAGTCCCATATATGTTATAAATACAGCTGCTTCATTTATGATATTTAAAGGATTAAAAGCTATTTTTATGAATAGATACAAGGCTGAGTCATTCTGAAGGAGACAATCTGTTTTCTGAAGGAAATCACTGGAATTCAGTTGCCTAGCTTACTGGAATCCAATGTCTGTTCAAGTCCCATAAGTCTCTAGGGCTAGGATGGCCCTTATGTTTTATCCTTGTGATATATAACATCCTGGGTAGACTGTTGGATTAGATTCTCTAGACCAATGGCCAAGCACAGGTTTAGCAGGAAACAGTTGACTTATTCTCTATAGAAATCAATCTACATTTTGAGTAAAACTAAAATCCAAATTATTGACAGTAATCTGGAACCAAGAGCACCAAACATCACATGGTTCTGGAATGTCGAAAGACTTTTTGGAGTCATCAAGTGTCAGCACCACCAACATCAGCTGGATTGATTCAGAGCTAGATGACTGACATGGCAGACAGACAGACCCAGGGCCCCATCTGTGCGTACTCACCCATTATTTTAGGGAGTCACATTGTATATCTTCATATGACTATCATCAGTGGATGGAGGATAGGGGCGAAGCTCACCAAAGATCAAAGGCTTTAGAACAACACATCCCTTTTCTTTATGTTTCCCACAGCATTTCCTCATCACCCCCTTCAGAGCGAGCGAGAAACAGATCTGTTTTTCTAGTTAGGAAGCCAAAATCACAACAGCAGAGCAGTGGCCACCAGCCAGCCTTAGAGTTCAAAATGACAAGTGCCCAAATGCCTAGCTTGTGTACATGTATGTGCATGTGTGCTGTGTTGCTTGTATGTGTGGTATGTGCACTGTGGTACCTGGGTGCGCATGGGATTGTGTTGTCTGTTATGAACATATACTATATGTGTGTAGTATAATATAAGTATGTATAGTGTATCGTGTGTGTGGTGATGTGTTTGTGATGCAAAGCATATGATGTGTGTATACCATAAGGTATGTGCATGTAAAATTTATATGTTGTATATGGTTGTATGGCTTGAGAGAACAATATGGTATGTGAATGTGATGGACATTTTATGAGGGAAATGATGAGTGTGTGTAGACACACATTCATGTATGAAGCATTTGAAATGAGAGTCTAAAGCCCTTGTGTTTATAAGGTCTATGTTAGCATTATATTAATGATATAATGGCATGTGTTCATAAGGTCTACATTAGCAATATATTAATGATATAAAAACCTGAGAAGAAAGATCTTCAAGAAGGATGAAGACTATATATGTCCTTACAACTTCTTGGACAATTCCAATTTTGTGTCTGGTATATTACATGACTTAGTCTCACAAGTGTCTTGTTTTGTAAATGAGAACACTGAAACAGCAGATAAAATACTTGCTCAAGGTCATATAATTAAAGTGATGGGACTAGGTATTGATCCTGTGATGCTAAGTCAGACAGTATGAGAGAATGAAGAGCTCAGGCAACAATGTGATGAGAGTGTAGGGGCTACAAAAGAGCACGTAGCAAAAGAGAAATGACAATGACATTGAAAGCCCAGTGTTAGACCCTGGAATTCACACTGGATATCTTAAGGGTCTTATATTCTTCAAAGGTCTCTTATTTTGGCCTTCTGGGAAGTCTAAGAGGGAAGAATAAGGAAATCAACTCCCAGAAACAGATCATTCCAAAAACCTTGTATTCAACTGCAATGTGCTGGGCCAAGTCAAGAGCATTTATAGTCAAATTCCCTTGGGTGTCGCTTTCCAAGGACAAGGTTTATATTCTATATCGGACAAGAGTTTGGGCTTTCTTTTTTTATTGTTGTGCCGGGACTTTGATTGCTATCTGCAAGGGAAACAGACAATGGAAACTATTTCATTGGGACTGATGGGAAAAACACATTTACACAGTGCCCTAAATAGTGAAGCTTGGTGTTTGAAGTCATTATTGAAATAATGGAAAAGATGGGAGGAGGAAAAGGCATCACAGAAGTTGATAGAAGGAAAGATAGGGAGAAGGAGAGGAAAGGAGAAGAGGGAAGGAGTGTTGAGCAGAAATGAGAGGAGGAGGAGCAGGGAGAAAGGAGAGAAGAAGGGAGAAAGGAGAAGAGAGGGGAGGGCGTAGGAGAGGAAAACAGATAAGATAATTATAAAAGTGAGCTAGCTGTTGATTGCTAGTGAGAAACTTCCACTGAACTTTAAGTTCTTCCCAAAAGTTTTCTTCCTGAGTACTGTCTAGGCCATAAGATGAGGAAAGAATATTTTGTTAGACTTCAAATGGAGACAAAATATTCAGGGTTTACGAGGGCTGCCTGTTGAACTGGGTATTTGCTCAGTTCCTTTTTTGTTGTTGTTTAGTTTTTCATTCATCATTTCCTCATTCCCACAGAACCTCAGCATCTATATGTCAGATTGTGAAACTGGTACTAAAAGAGAAAAGATAAATTGAATGCTTGCAACCTAATGAAGAAGAATAAATATAATTAACCACAGTTTACATGTCAGAGGGAAGGCAGAGATCACAGGAGGGATATAAGGCAGCCGTGGTTTCTTCCACTTCATCATGGCTATTTTATGCCAGTTATACAGAATGGTTATGGCAGAATGCTCTCTGCCTTCTCCAAGGCCTAAAGAATGATAATTCTTCTAGAAGATTCTTAAATTAGCAATCCTAAGCCCCTGAAAGACAGTGTTTAATATTAACAGGCTTAATGAGTGGGAGGATATAAAGACAGATTGTTTTTAACACTCAGAGTTCACATTTAAATTGTTTTTAACACTCAGAGTTCACATTCAAAGTTCAACAAAAAAAATGAAGGGCCCAAAGTGGCTGTTCGGTGTCTCTTGTTGTCTCCTGATCAGGTGTGTAGATGTCACTGAAATAGACATAAATACTTCACTGAAATAGAGATAGACCACTATAGGGGAACAGGAAAAGAAGGTTAACATTCATTTTGCAGATAGCTTGAGCTGCCTACCATCAAGTAAAGAAGTTAAGGTAGCAGTGGAAGCAGGAAGTCATGTGCTGTTTGAAGATGACATTTGAGACTGATTATCCTGAAAGAGATCACTGAAAATAAGAATCTGAGTGTTTTTTTTTGTAGTCCTGGGGCTTGACCTCTTGATCTGGGTGCTATCCCTGAGCTCTTCAGTTCAAGGCTAGTGCTGTACCACTTTGAGCCACAGCGCCACTTTCAAAACAAAAATTTTGATATGATCCTCTCTGAGATCATGTACAATGAGTAGTCAACGACATGTTGTAAACGACTCTTCAGGATTTGAGAATGTAATCACAAGAGCACTCTAGTTGTTCCATAATTCACTTGATGCAACTTTATGCAGAAACTTGAGACTGAACAGTAACAATTTAGACATCCAGCTCAACTCATACTCCATGCGATAATCCAATCTCAGATTGAAAATCAGCCTTAGTGGCTTTGTACTCATGGCTGGACAACAGTATATGGAAAAGATTTCTGAATCTAGGCCACCCTAATTTAAAGCCCTGGACTTTCCATTTAAGCCATACAACCATCTATTCATCGCTCTCAGACCATTCCAGAGGGTAGATCGTGTAGAGGTCAAGTCTGGCTTAGTAAAAATCCAGTGATTTCTATCAACGAATGAACAAAGCTAATCTAATTGTTTGAACTTCTGATGATCCATTTCCTTTTCTTCTTTTGGTCATTATAAAACCATTAACATGGTCTTTGAAAGTGAGAGAACTTGACGGGGTAATAGTGGAGATAATATGTATAGATGAAAACTTCAAAATAAAGCTCCCTGTACAATTAATACACGCTAATAAACACTGCCAAAAAATCCATGAAGACTTCTTTCATCACACCATCCAATTTTGTAGGAGTGCTTAGTAACAGCAGCACTCTGAAAAACTGCTAATTTTTTCCACATTACAGAAATCTTGATAGTTTGCATGAAAGTGAGTGCCAGTCAGTTAAAATGCTGATTTCCCAGGGAGGAGGCCCAGACTTCAGAGAATAGGGACACAGATCTATACAGAGAGTTTGTAGTACAGTGAAATTGCCTTCTTGTGCCCTTTCTCCCATCGTGATGGATTTTGCTCTATTTGCAACCCAAACTCATTCTCCTGTCCCTAAGGAAAGGGATTGAGAGCTACAAATTCACCTTAAGTGAATTCAAGCGTTCTGCAAGTCAATTTGGTATTACAACATCACCCTCTGATGAGCTAAGTGCAAATGAATCAGAACCAGATGCGCAAAGTTTCCTGAGATCACTATGTTTAAACAGAAAAAAAAGGAGAGAAAACCTGTCAAAACTCTCAAAGATCTGTTGCTACATCATAGATGAAGCGCTTAGTGCCCTCATTTTATCCCCGGTCATTATTAGCAGGCAAATGAAGTTTGGTGAAATGGAGCAATCACACGATTTCTCTTGGACTGTTAAGAGATTCGAGTTTTCAGATTTAACTCCTGGGTTCTTGAGAGGTGCAAAGTTTTGTACTAAGCACGTTTGTGGCTATTGTCCCAATGTGTCACTCCAATGGAGCTGGAGGTAGCATGGAGGCCATGAGTATGTCACAAATGAAAGAGTGACTGTGCGAAGTTACACGGCTCAGAAGCACAAAGAGTTGTGCTTCCTACATTTGTATTCACTAGGCACATGAAGCTATTTAAATTTAGACTTTTTTAGTAACTAAATGGAATGGAAAATCCAGTTGCTCACATGCACTGGGCACATTTTAAGGGCTCTATTGCCATATCTTCCTACAGGTTGAACTACTGGACAGTGCAGACAGAAAACTTTTCTATCTGTGCTGTGTTCTACTGAAGCAGGATAGACAAGAAAAAATGAGGAATGGTCAGCTTACAGCAAATACAGGAGATATTCCTTCATGTACATCCCTTAAGATTAAGGGACTGGCGGGCGCTGGTGGCTCATGCCTGTAATCCTAGCTACTCAGAAGGCTGAGATCTGAGGATCGCGGTTCAAAGCCAGCCCGGGCAGGAGAGACCGTGAGACTCCTATCTCCAATAAACCACCAGAAAACTGGAAGTGGCGCTGTAGCTCAAGTGGTAGAGTGCTCGCCTTGAGCTGAAGAGCTGAGGGACAGCGCCCAGGCCCAGAGTTCAAGCCCCACGACCGACAAAAAAACAAAAACAAAAACAAAGATTAAGGGACCGAAGTCATTTTAGGGGAAAATGAATCAGAATAACTTAAGGAAACTGAGGCCTGGCGAGGGGACAACTCAGAAATAGAAACATAGAAGTTCCATCTTTGCTTCAAAGAGAGACAACAGGATGCATTCCTTCCTGAGGGATGAATTCCTTACCCCAAGAAGTAACCCTTGTCTGACAGGATATATACCTTCCTGAGAAAAATGATTCCCCAAACTTAAGCCATCTCCTGCCCCAAAATGCAGATAGCAAGGCACCTCCTTATGTCAAGGATAAGGATCTGTTTTATGGCAGGATGCATTCTTACCTGGAAACTCAGAAAGTAATACCAGGTGTGGTTAGAGGAAAGACAAAGCACCTATCTTTACAAAACTTTGAAGCCAGACTCTCTGCTTTTACCCTATACAGCCCAAGGAGCTGCCCCAACAGCCCAAGGAGCTGCCCCAACAGCCCAAGGAGCTAGATGTGTTTCTCTTGTGTGTGTGTGTGTGTGTGTGTGTCTGTGTCTGTGTATTTGTGTGTGTTTCTCTCTGTGTGTCTCTGTGTGTGTCTCTCTTTGTGTGTGTCTCTGCGTCTCTCTCTGCGTCTGTGTGTGTGTATGTGTGTCTGTATCTCTGTGTGTCTCCTCTGCCTCTCACTCTATCTCCCTATGAGAGCACCCACATTCAGACTGTGCCCCAGACTTTCTGCTTGTCCATTTGTCTGCTTTTTTTCTATATGTCAGCTTGTCTAATTGTTTACTTGTTTACTTGGCAGACAAAGGTCTGCCAAGTTTTCTTACCACTGTGACTTGTCCAGAAATTCTTGTTCTGTACTGAACACAAGGACCCTAAGTGAAAAATTCATACATTTGAAGGGAAGTCACTAAACCTCACCTCCATCTGGTGACACTACTGTGCAATATGCTGCATAGACAGGACTTCACTAATACCTTTATGACCAAGTTCTGTTCTCCTATTAGACCAGCTAGAGTCGTCTCATAACAACAACCAAGGAAAGCAATTCCACCTGAGCACAGCTTGCAGGGTATGGCTCCTATGATGTAGATACCAATAGATGAGTACCTTGGCTCTCCTGCTCTCCCCTGGGCTTATTTGTTTTGGGGACAATCTGGGCTGACAGCAGAGCTATCACCAGGACATCATGAACCCAAAGAAAAAGTAGGGAAGAGGACAAAGGAGATCCACAGAATGGAATGAAAGGTGGTGAACATTTAGTCAGAATGTTTTGGGCTGAATTCGGAGCCAGATGGCCTCAGGTAAGTTGTGCAGAGGGAATGATGCCATTTCCATTTCGGGTGGGAAGAGACCTACTTGTGATAGCAGCTCTAAGACATTTAATCTCTGATATGTAATGTGATCCACAAAGCTAGGATCCTTGAGTTTTTCAGGTCATGTTCTACTCCTTGTCCTTCTAGAACACTTTTGGATTTCAATCTCTTCCTCTATTTCAAAATCAATTTTGGAGAAGACTACTTATAGCACTTTTTATACTATAAATGAATTATAATACCTCCCAGAATGGTATCTTCCCTTCAAAAATATCTAATCATATAGAAGCCATTATCCCTATTTTAATCCTCACTTTAAGATAGGTTTGAGATTGAGTACACAGAGAATGACAGTCAGATTTATTTAGGCAGAAAATCAATAGATTGTAATGCTGAACTTTTCCCTCTGCTTGTTTTTATATGATCATTGCATCCTATCTTACAAAGTACTTGTGATAGTTTCCTCAGCATGTCTCTATTATAGCAGTAAAGTAGAAAGTAAAAATATTTAATGCTAAGAACCCAGAAAATGTACATTAGAGTACAAGGGGAAGATCTTAGGGAATTATCCAACCCATTAATTGAAATCATCCGTAACTACAGCATAGGAATCAATGGCATTGTGTACTCCATGTCATTAACCAGGAGTAAGTATCAATAGTATGGCATTAATCGCTTATGTTTGACTAATGCCCTGGAGGATGATTCTAAATACCTGCCGTATGGTAGAGGCTTTGTGAATACATCTGGAAATACAAGGAGAATGAGCCTCTAAGGAATGAAATCATTTATGATGATATGATGGTCACCTAGCTGCTCAGTGGCTGAGCCAGGATTTAGGTTCTGTACCTCACCCCCTATGTTACTTTAGAGTTATAACAATTCAAATCTGTTCCACAGTAAAAATATATAATAAGAGGTTTTTTTTATATTTGGAGTATTTTAACAGTCTTCTAGCCCTTTGGGGAGGTGGGTGTTGCTATCCATGCTACAGGTGAGAAGGGGAGACATACAGAAAACTCAGCTTAAGGAAGCACAATAAACATTTGGTAGTTTTCCCTTCAAACCTGTATTCTTTTCCTTACAGCTTTGGTCTTACTGTTTTGTACTGTTGCCAAGAGTACAAAGTAAAAACAAAACCAGAAATGCATCATTTCCAAATCAGGGCTTTAAATATCTAGGAATGATGTGTCTGTATGGGAAATTTCTAACTTCCAATGACAGGGAAAGAAAGCTGAGGGAAGTTCCCTGGATAGGAACTCTTCAGCCCCTGGGAATGAAGTTATGAAACTTGCTTTAATTAGAGGTCAGTTGGATCCTAAGTATCCATTCAGGCTGTCTTGGCTAAGGCCTGCTCCCTATGTGAGAACCTGTGGAAAGGAGACAGGAAATGCTCAGGGACAAGGCACCATTTTAATGCAGTTCTCTCCATGTGGTCATTTCTTAGACATTATTGGCAAGGGAATGATCTGCCAGTGTGTGTGTGTGTGTGTGTGTGTGTGTGTGTGTGTGTGAGAGAGAGAGAGAGAGAGAGTATATGTGTGTGTGTGTATGTGCGTGTGTGTGTATGTGCACATGTGCATGTGTGTTTTACTGGGATGATTTCGTTCTTAATATATATTGTATATTTTATGATCTTTACTGATATCAGACTTTACCATGAGGGAAGGGAAGGGCAAGAGGCTATTCTATAGAGGAGATGGAAAGAGAAGTGAAATTGCCTAGCGGCAGGAAGCAGAATTGTATAGATTTAATTGGCCTTGTTTTATGGCCTTCGCTCTGTTTTCACAGGGTAGCAATGAAGAGGCCCATAAAGGTAAACCATTTTTCACTATTATTGGGCCAGGAGATGAAAGTTTCATTGTTATTCTTCTTCAGAGCTCATGTGACCGCCACAAATATTCACTCCTTTGAGTCTCAGGGACTCAAATTTCCAATGGAGACACTTGAACTTGGCTGAGCTTATAATAATGATCCTATGTTTGAAAAGCAACACAGTCTGAAAAAGCATTACTCCACATACCTCTACTGCTATTTGAACTTCAGATAATCTTAGGCAGTATCTAATGAAGACTGTCAATTCCATTTTTCTAATAAGAAAATGGAGACCCAGAGTAATTCATTGAAATTCTAGAAATACAGACAATTCCAGGCCGATGGAGGAAGAGAAGGGTACAAACAAATATTTGCTAGTTATCAATCCTTCTGTGTTGAGAGGACCCTAAATGCCAGACAGGGGCCATATTCGGTCTGAACGTCCTTCAGGGTAGGTCCTGCCAACAACTAGGGGAGTCGGGATCAGAGTCCAAGCCTGATTGTCACTAATACTAGTGTTCCTTTCGACTACCCCACTGTTTTGTGTATCTTAGCCATGGGGCAAGCTTTGAAGAAGAAAAGGCCTTGGCATGAATTACTTCAAACCACTGACAAACCAAACATTATGTAGATCAGGACCCACCACATGAATAATAGCTCACATGTGTAAGACACTTTCAAAGGCCCTTTGCGGTAGATCCTTCTTTTATCCTCACAACAATTTTGTTAAGCCAGATTATTATTCTCATTTACAAATGAGGAAGTTGAGGCCCAGGGAGAGGAATGCTTTTGTAAGGACACATAGCTAATGGGTGGCAGAACTGGAATTCTAACATAGGCCTGACACTGAAGAATTGTCCCCTTCGAACCCTGTTCTACACTGGCTAAATTCTCTTCCATCTGGATTGCTTCTTTTATCCCATGCCTTCAATCATGCTCTTTCAGCCAGCACTCATAACCTACAACACAGCATTTAAACTGCTCAGCCTGAAGTTCATGATCCTCACGCTTTCCAAATCCATCTTTCTATCTTTGAAATCACAGCTCATGGCCTTTCCCTATTCCAACGGATACTATTCCCTCATGACCCAAATGCTTGCCAGTCTTCAATTCTTTGTCTAAAACAGCATTTTCTCCCTGATTCTCCCTAGAGAGCTCTGTACCTCTCTCAACTTCCATCTCAAATATCATCAATTGCACATCCTCATCCAGTACAATAAAATGCAATGCTCACCTATAGCCCAAATAACACCTATCTTGTCTTCCCCACCTTCCCTGCTTCCACTTCTCCTGTCCAAACAGGGTGTTAGTTCTTTACCCTCAGAAAACTTAAGTGACCGTACACCCTAGATGCACAGAGACCAATACATTTGGGACATACAGGAGGCCTGATATAAACATTTTCTTTAGCTATGCAAAAAAGTCTTACGTGCTATTATACATAGCACGTAATGTCATGCCTGTCCTTTGGTGTTGTGGAACAATTCAGAACTTTGGAATAAGGTACATCTGAGTTCAAATCCCAACATGTCCACCTCTAATCTGTATTATTGTTGACAATTACCTGTTTAGGCCTTCTGACTTTTCCTTCTCACATCTATTAAAATCATGATGAACCACTTTTCCTATAGAGAAAGCAACCGTGAGATTGAACAAGATGGGATAACGCTTGGTGCAAACAGAATTCCCAGAGAATGTTAGGAGTTAGATAGAATATTTAACATTATCATGTGGCTTATAGAATAAGTAATGTGATCAGATTTTCTCTGGATTGGGGGTATATGTGGTAGTATTACTTTCAAGTTTGACTCTTCACTTCGACCAACACTCAACACTTCTGTTTGTCTTCCGTTACTTCCCATGTTGGTTTAATTGTTGCTGGAATTCACTATTTAGAATTATGACTTCCTAAACCTTTTCTTCCAATGTTTCTAAGTGTCTAAGAGACAGCATATTGGGGGAAAAGCATGAGGCAGATAAAAGTAGTTGAGCTTGGGAAGGTGGAATTCACTCCTTAAGAAACCCACATCAGTTCTTTGGGGTTTGCCTCCATCATTTGCTGATTGAGGAATGCATGGCAAGATTGGATGAAAAATCTCTTAGGCCTTAAATACACTAGAAATGCTAACTTTTTCCTTCCCTTTATTCTCCTTACTGCCAAATAGCCTAAAGACATGAAGAAGACATGTATACAAGTGCATTTCTCCCTTGTCTCCTTTCACACACACATACACACACACACACCATATGTCCCAGAAACCCACAGTTCTATTGTTTGAACATGTTGTTTCTTGAACCAAATGGTTGTTTGCAAATGTTTTCCCACTAAAACAGTGAGACCACTTCTGGTGAAGACTGAGCTCTTCTCTTTGAAAAGATACTGTTTACTGAAATAAATTTCACCTCTTTTTTGTTTGGCTTTTCTTTTGTAAACAATCAAAACCAACTGGAAGAATTTGGGAGCTTGTTTCAGTCCCATGTGGTATCTAGCTTTATTTCTCTTCCCCCCCTCCTTAGCTGAAGTATTGTCTGTATTGTGAGCCCCAAATTCTTTGGCAGGAGGCAATGAATCCTGTAAAGCATTTTCACCAATGGTCTCCCATGTACCCAAGTGCTCTAGGAAAAAAATGAAGGGTCATTTTGATATTGAGCTCAGGAGGGGAGAGGGTGCGGTGAGAGGAGCATCTGAAGTCATCTAGTCAGCAATGCTCTGATTATTTTGACAGAACACTTGTACCATGAGTAACTCCTAAGAAAATGTCCTGGAGACAGATTAAATTTGGGATGGTAAGGGCATAGCATAGTTTTTAATCTGGAATCACAATGCACTTGAGTATATAAAATGTTCTGAGACTTGCAGTTAAAATTATGTTTAATTTTTGTTTATATCTGAGTTTCTTGAGTTTATATGACAAAGTAACTTGCCTATGTATGCATTTGCACATCTAGGTCGGTGTGTGTGTGTGTGTGTGTGTGTGTGTGTGTGTGTGTGTGTGTGTGTGTTGTGTGTGGTATATGAGTGTGTTGGTTATGCTATTTAACAGCAGAGTGAATTTGTGCCAAGTAGTTTGACCTCAAAGCTTTCCCTTCTGCCTTGGGCTCAATTACATTCTAAGTTTGTCCTTGGGAGTGTCAATTCCAAGGCATTACAATGTTTTAAATAATTTGCACATATATTTTTTTAAAGTTAGGAAGAAGTTGAGAGTTGCTGTGTGCTGGTGGTTCATGCCTAATAGTTCCAACTCCTCAGGAGGCTGAGTTCTGAGGTTTGTAGTTCAAAGACATCTCAGGCAGAAACGTCTATGAGACTCCAATCTTCAATTAACCATCAAAAAGTGAGCTGAAGTGGAGCTGTGGCTCAAGTGGAAGAGCATTAGTCTTGAATGCAAAAGGTCAGGGACAGCACCTAGTCCCTGAGTTCTAGCCTCAGTGCTGGCACACACACACACACACACACACACACACACACACACACGCAGTCAAACATTTTTTCTTGTTGTCAAATTGGAAGATATGGAAATATAGGTCCAGTTATTATGGTGACAGAAGGCACACAGCTATTTCCTGTGGACAGTGTACCATTCATTAGCTCATCACAGTCCCACACAGGTAGATTCCTCTTGCTGTTGTTATAGTCTCAGCCATTGTCAGCATCCACACCTTTCCACCTGTATCCTCTTGGTTTTCATTTCAAACAAGCAACTTCCATCTTTGATTGGATCATCTTTGGACAATTGAACACCAAGGGCTGAATACTGGCTCAGATGAACCAACTGCATATGAACAACTAACTGCAAGGAAGGAGCGGATGGTTTGTGCTTTGTCAACCTCCTTGTATTTCTCAAGGATTTCCTTATTAATCTTTGTGACAACCTTAGAAAGTAGGCCTTAGTATAGCAGAACTTTCTGAGATGAGAAAAACAGAGCATGTGATTAGTATAACTCACCCCACCTATACATTAATAAGTAACAGAGCTGGGGTTTGGTTGTATAGAGCAAGCTTTTAATCATTAATACCATATTTCATAAAATTTGTTTAATATAACCAACAGAATTGTCTAGATTTAAGTGATTCATTTTGAACTTGTTTTAGACTTACAGGGAAATTTAAAAATAATCTGAACATTTCCCTATCACTCTCATCCCGCCTTTATTGTTGACATTTTCAGAAACTAGTACATTTATCTCAGTTCATAAAAGCTTTACAAGCCATTTCTTATCTTTCTGACTTTGATACTTTTGATTAATATACATTTGGTTGTCTCTCAAGTTGAGTATGTATGATATCTTCTCATGATTTTAACAAGAATTTAAAAATTGAGGGTCAGGTGTGATAGTTCACACCTGTAATCATAATACTTGGGAGGTGGGGATAGAAGAGCTATGATCTGATGGTGGCCCAAGCAAAAATACTAAACCCTATCTCAAAAACACTAGAAGCAAAAGGATTAAGGGAATTGCTCAAGTGGTAGAGTGCTTGCCAACAAACAAGCAAGTGTGAGACTGTGGGTACAAACCAAAATATACCTAAAAAAATAAAACAAATACAAACAAAACCTTTACCCACCTACACACACAGAAACTGTGTTCTTCTCCGTGAACCAAGGAGTTGTACCTTGATTACTAGGTTAAGTAAGTTTGGTAGATTTTTCTAACTAAAGTTATTCTCCTTTTTCTTGGTAGTTAATAAATTTCTTGAGAAAGACAATTTGGAGTTGTTTGAACCCCATTTGTTCTCAAACACTTCCTTTTTCTGTTTTGAGGCAGTATCTTTCTATGTTTGAGTCTCGCCGGACCCAGACTCACGTCTTAATTCATATCCCATGCACTTCCCCAACCTCACTATTCTCCATTCTCCTTCCTCAGCCTCCAAAGTGCTGGGATTAGAAGCATAACCATCATATCCGGCTTCCTCTCCCAACTTTTGTCCTTAATTTTAGCACCTTGTAGTTGAGCTGTTATACAACAAGATAATTCTTTTACTTTTAGTAAGAATTACAAAGCAATAGAAAATACTGAAATATTACAGAAACAATTAAGATTTTAATGCAAAATGTTAAATGTTTGAAGTTACTTTTTTGTGTGTGTTGGGGATAAAACCTAGGGACTCACACATGCTTGGCCAGTGCTCTACCAATATGAAATCTACTCTTAGCCCTAGCTACTTCTGAATTTTGCATTTTCAGTTTTCAATTGGGATTGATATGATTATCACATCCTCCTCCTCTTCTTCCAATGGCAGACTCAGAACCAAAAGACTGGCCCAAAGCAGCGTTGTAAAGGTACAGGATACAAGATACAAGAATTTCTCTATACTAACAATACATGATAAGAAATTTATAAAAAATGAAGCACCTAGGGATAATTTTGACAATTTTTGGCAGATATATCACCTTACTATGCCTGAGTATTTCATATGAAGTCTCTATGCGGCAGAGCCCCTAGCGCTCGGCAAGTAAGCAACACACATTCACTGAATTTGCACTTGGTATTTTCAATCATTCATGCAATGACATTTGTTAAGAACTAGAAAGGTTCTGAGATTCTTACCTTATCGTAAGCTAATCAAGATTACTCTGCCAAAGTCTCACAGATGCTGACCTCGCCTGATACTCTTGATCCCAACTTTATACTCCCTCAAGGACTTGTCCTTAGTGGTTCCATCCCCTTCATCATGTTTAGTGCAGCTCTTCAATTCTCTGCCATTGGATCTTTTTCATCAAGATACCAACATGGTGCTGAATATTTCACCTTGAACAATAATCCCTCCTTTACTCCTCACCACCCCTCTCCCCCCTGCCATTACTCTGTCATTTCTTTATTCCCTGTAAAGGACACTATGTCTTTGCTTCTAACTTTCTCTTTTTGGAAAAGCAATTTGAAAATGAAACTGAGATATTTGGTTTTAGTGAATCTTGAGTGAAGTCAGGAAATTGCATTATATGTTTTTAAGACTCCCTTGGTGAGTGTGTTCAGTACCGAGAGCTATTAATTTAAGATTTGGGGTTAGGACTATTACTAACTGAAAATGAAAATGAAATTGTTGTGTTTTACTGGACTTCAGAATCATAAAATATATACATTATAAGAAGGCCAGGCACATGGTCATCATGGAAAGGATGGTGTACCTTTGTATTATTTTCCTTGTTTATCTCACTGTCATGGAAATCTGGGATGAGTAACAGGAAATATTAGCCTTGTCTCTATAGGCTACTGCTTGCATTTCCCAGCATTATTGATGTAGGAAGCAGACAGCCTGTGAAGGGGAGGGAGAAGTAGGAGGGCTGTAGGAAAGTTACAACACTTCTACTCATTAAGATTGTGTCTTCCAGACATAGGTGGATAAGTTCTATATATAACCTCCATAGTATTAAACACCTTGGTTTTCATACGATAGTTGCTCAGCGAATATATATTGAATAAATAAAAATAGTAACTTGATCGTGCCCACTGACAATTCTGAATTTGTTTGCAATTCTCGAAGTTTATTAGGCAGCACATCACAGCACCCACTAAACTGCAGCAGAAAAGTTTGGCAATCATTAACAAAATTAAAATACACTTACCATATAGCCCTATAAGTCCATTCTTAAGTATGCCTACAAGAGAAATGAAAGGAATTGTCCACAAACCCACAGTGGTCCCCAAAACGAAAACAGCAGTTTTGTTCAGATGAATGGAAGAACAAATTGTGGTATATGTTAATGCTGCTTAATAATAAGTGAATTTTCTGGATAAATCTCTCAACCACTGCCTAGATAAGAAAAACCTGGATAAGATAATAGCATATTCTATGTAATCTAATTTATTTGAGGTCCTAAACTAGGCAAAACTAGCTTATGATTGCAAATTAGTTTTAGAATGGCTCTCTCTCCTAGAGGATTGCCTTGTGAAAGACATGAGTGAAAGAATACTTGTCACCTTATGAATGTTTGTCAAAACTCTTCTCATTTTATACTTAATCTTCACATTTTACTAAATGTATTAAAAATGCACTTTCCTAATTTGTAAAATGAAAATTTTATAGTCTGTATTGAGGTTATGAGAAGTATGCAAAGAAAACAATGTTAAGGTACCATTAAAATGAGGGCATCACAGAGGAACCTGATTTCAGACAAAAATAAAATAGCTTAAAGAGAAGACAGAGCACATTAAGTAGGATGCAACAGCTCTAGCAGGACCAATGAAACAGAAAGATATTGTTCCCAGGATAGTAAGTAATTGGGGGAGATAAATCAGATGCTGTCTCTTCATGGCACCTAACTATCTAAAGTGTAATTGATACAAATTTAGAACTTAAATTTTGAGCATTTATAGAAGGCCATAGAAATTGGAAGACTACTCCAAGAATAATAATAGCCTTCATAACAAAAGGGACATCTTGTAATGAAATCCCATAGAACATCAACAATTCAGAACTAGCTGGAGGATAGATTCTTTTCAGTTACTACTCAGGTCATTTTTCAAACCACGTCAGCAATCACTATCATTTATAATATGTCATTTATTACTGTTTTTAAATGAACTACACAGAAAACGATGTATAGTTCTACTCCACAATATGATTGGACCACTGTCAAAAAATCCATGTTAAGGAATATTACTAGAGATACCACTAAGTAAACTGTTTGGATTTTTTAAAAAATGGAGGAAAAACATTGCATGAATAGTTTCCTTAAGAGAACGCTGCTGCACAAACCTGTTTTCTGCCTGAATTTATTCCTTGAATTGTGTTTTGTTTCAAAGAATTTTAATGTAATAAAGTGGAAACTAATCAAAATGAGAATATTACATAAAATCTCCCAAATTTCATTAAGTTTTCATCCCACAAATTGGCCTGTTTTATTTCCTCCTAATGTTAGTGCCTCTGAGAATTCTTGTCAAAGTAGTCATGACTATTTCATGTATTTTCTATATTCAGTTGGGCAGGGAGAAAAAGAGGATATGTTTAACATTTTATTCAAAAATATAGCCCAACTTTATAAAAAAAAAAAGCATAGCAGCTCTGACTGGCCAATGGTAAGAAGTCATAGTAAGAAGTCACCTTTTTATAGATTTATTTTTCTTGGTAATTATGTCACAAGGTTGATTTTTTTTCTTTCCATGCATTAAATTATATATTTAAATACTTGTTGAGCCTCTCCTATGGACTTCATAAGTAGATTTAGTATGCATTTTATATTACATTGAAAGCTATTGTGTTTGTGGATACGATACAAAGAAAATAAGTCCTCAATGACTGAATTCAAAGCTCTTCAATTCTATGGGAGGAATAAACCTAAACAGAAGGCAATGTTAATATACTTAAACACATTACTATCAAGTTTACTTTGAATAACTGATGTCGTACTAGAAAGAACCAATTCTAAGTTCTCATAGGAATTGGCAATGTTTTGATGTAAAGTGTAACACTGTATCACGTTATATATATATTTTTGCTACTGTGACACAATATCTTACATAAACAACTTACATAAACAACTTAAGAGAGGAAGGCTCTATCATGGCCCACCATTCTAGAAATATCAGTCATTGATGGCAGGGAGGGTCTGAAAGAGCAACACCCATCATGTTAGCCAGGAAGCAGAGACAAGGACAGACAAGAGCTAGGATAAGATAGAGCTCCCCAGGACGTAGTCCACTGACCGACTTCCTCCAGGTAGGCCCTACTTTCCAGAGTTTCCAGAATCTCCCAAAACATCACTACCAGCTGGGAACCCAAGCTTTGTGACTTGAAAAGCAGAGGGTGTCTCATATTCAAATCATAACAAATTCCTATATCATTCATTCTTTCATTTCAACCTCCCAGTTAATTAGTATTGTAGCTTATGAGTTAAGCATTTCACATTCCTTCTTCAGTCTTTTCTTTTTGGGTCCGGTCGTGGGGCCTGTACTCTGGGCGCTGTCCCTCAGCTCTTCAGCTCAAGGCTAGCACTCTACCACTTGAGCCATAGCACCACTTCCGGCCTTTTTCTTTTTGCTTATGTGGTGCTGAGGAATTGAACCCAGGGCCTCAGGCATGCAAGGCAAGCGCTCTACCACTGAGCCACCTTCCCAGCCCCTTCTTCTTCAGTCTTTTCTTGTAGATCTCTTGAGTATTTCTGCAAAGCAAACATATATTCAAACAAGGGGTTTGTTACTAAGTTTAATCAACTTGAAACATTTTTATGTTCATGTTTAGCCCATAGACTTGGCAAAATCTTCTTTCTATGTGTCTCAAAGTTTTAGCTTTAGCTGGAGTTCTCCACTTAATTTATGAAGACAGATCCAGAGTGACATCTTTACATCAGTTTTTACTCATGTCACAAAGCCTTTCCTCACATAGTTTGAGCCCGTAATTGCTGGTGCTTTATCTCCTGTCTTTAAAGAATCTAATTGCTGAGTGGTAGCTGCTGGATTATGATTCACTGTTTGCATGTGCCTCTATTACTTATTCTGAAATTTCAGATTGCGTACTGTGAGACTCTCCCTTACCAGAAGAGAAGTGTTTATTTCTCTAAGTTCTCAGTTTTCATTGTTCTTTCTTTCTCTTGGATATAACCCAGTTTATCACTTTACTGACAGGCATAAGGTTATTGCTAGCCTCTAACAGAGGCATTTTTCACCCCAATTTGATGATTTATTGTCCCTTCAATTCTTTCCAGGGGAACATTTAATAAAAATAATAATTGCAATCAATCAGACTTGGGTTATGAGCTAGAAATTCACTAGCTGTTTTGGAGACAATATATTTAATCCTAGCAATAATCTTGTAATATAGACATGTTATTATCTTGGTCTAAGAGTAAGGAGACTCAGAGGGGTTAAGTACCTTGTCACAGAATGAGCACATGGAGAAGCAAGGCTGAAGCCCTGACCTCCTGACACCAAAGTTTCTCCTTTTCCCAGCTACCACTTTGCTTTCTTGTGAGGCACCACGCCAAAATTTGTACTTTATTAATAACTGTTTGTCAAATTAGTGTATAGAGTTTCCCATATACTTTTTGCTGTAGTAAAACATTAAAAGTATCTACAATTGGTAACTAGTGTGTGAATGCTCACTTGTCATAAGAAAAGCAGAATAATACATATTATATATAAAAAGCAGAATTACATTATATATATATATATACATATATATATATATATATATATATATATATATATATGATATGACTGTTTTCATTCCTTGAAGAAGACAAGACTAGGATCCAGAAAAGGTGCCAAACAGTTGAAGTGAGCCATGATGGAAACTCAGCTTTCAGTTTGCAGATACCTTCTGGAATGTGGTACAGGGAGAGGGAAATCAAGCAAAGCTTGGAAGCTTCACAAGTTGAAAAAACATGGGGAACATGAAGTAGCATGAACTGAAAGTAGAGTTCCAGGAAACAGGGTAGTAAGTCCCAAAAGAGATCCAGCACCATGTGTGGGGTTCCTGCCCTATTGGCTGAATTCTGTTCTCTCTCTCTCTCTCTCTCTCTCTCTCTCTCTCTCTCTCTCTCTCTCTCATTCTGTGTTTCTGTGTGTATGTAGAGGAGAGAATTCTGTGAGGTCAAGCAAAGAACAAGTATCTGGCAATGGACTCTCATCAAAGTGCTACAAGCGAAATAACAATTCCCAGAGCCAGCAAAGGGCTGGGAGTTCCAAGTAACCAGAGTTCAGAGACCTTGTTGAACATCTAGAGCATTGTGTAGTGATTTGAGATTGTTCATGACATAGTAGGAGAAAGGACAATATTAATCTAAACTTTCCATAATGAGTCTTAAAAACAAATCTTACAAGCATCAAGCATGTGGATCCACAAGCAACTTGAATTCCTGACAAAACAAAATGTGTACTCTTTCAGGGACAACTGAAAATTCCAGATATTCAATAATGCAAAACTCACCATGTCCAACATCCAATAAAAATTAGTAAACATGCAA